>NC_058518.1:309540240-310851740 GCF_904849725.1 Hordeum vulgare subsp. vulgare
AACATCTAAAAAATATTGATACTTAATTACCAAAGGAATTTGGATTTCCAGGTTGGTGTATCATAATCAGATGCTCCGATCAAATACAAGTAAGTTGAATAGATTTAGATGGACAATCAATCAAAATTGATTTGTCGAGAACTAGCTCTGTTTGAAAGGACGGCTGAGTCGGAAAGATAATTTATGAGTATCAATAGATGATTGTGTTCATTCACACAGAGGTTGAATCAATAAGATCAGAGGAAATTCACAAAGGATTTTAATGAATGTTGCTACACATATGGATTTAACCATAATGCAAGCCGGTGAGAAAGGTCGAGAGTAATAGGCTACTCGGGATTCCAAAAGATTGAATAGTAATTCGAAGAACTCTCGAAGCCCATGACAACTGATGATGGACGAATCCCCGATAAGATAATTCGTTGCATCTCGTAAAACAAGAGCAATTGGGAATAAAATATGAATGAAATTTGTATGCAGTCATACACAAGGGTTCACGGAGGAAGGGAAATCGCAAGAGCGATGGGCACAAGTTCTCGAGAGAAACATCGGAGAGTATTATCGAAGTCTTCTAACGAATTAAGCCATCGTCTGGAATACACGGCTCTCCTGTAGGAAGTATTTACGAGAACCCAATGTTAGAGTTAGCAAAAATATTTAACCCGAAAGAGAAGAGAGAGTAGAACCCCAGAGTATAGGAAAGGAGTAGAAGATACAAATACCACCCAATTCAGATGTGGGCTCGTAAGCCACAGCATCAGTGTTACTAAAGTTTTTCAAACACTAGACTCAACTTCGGCCAAGGAGTTGGAAAGGGGGCTACCTACAGGCAGTTGGCTCTGATACCAACTTGTGACGCCCTCGGTTTAATCGTACGTTAATCATACACGCAAATGTGTATGATTAAACCCAAGGAATCAAGGGAAGATATCACAACACAACTCTAGACACAAATAAAATAATACAAGCTTCATATTACAAGCCAGGAGCCTCGAGGGCTAGAATACAGAAGCTCGATAAGCACGAGTCAGCGGAAGCAACAAATATCTGAGTACAGACATAACATGGGGTGCCTTAGAGAAGGCTAGCACAAAAGAAACACGATCGAACAAGGCGAGGCCTCCTGCCTGGGAACTTCCTAAACTACTCCTGGTCTTCAACGGCCTCCACGAAGATGACACCATCGGGGCGGCAGGCGTCAGCACGAAACTCCACTCCTGGGCTCCACCATCTGGTCGCAGCAACGGGTCAAGGGGACAAAGGGGGAGCAAAGCAACGGTGAGTACTCATCCAAAGTACTCGCAATACTTACATCAGAACTATGCTAAGTATGCATCAGTATCAAAGAAGGGGGGTTATATGTGGACTGACTGCAGCAATGCGAGATTAGAGAGAGAAAAGCCTAGTCCTATCGAAGACTAGCATCTTCAGGGTCTTGCAGCAATAGACGAGAGTAGAACAGGTGTAACACAACTAATAGTCATATTGTTGCAGCAATATTAAAGTGAGGTCACGCCCAGAGATCCTCCCTCGACTCCCTGCGAGGAAGCAATCCCGAGGCAACTAATTCCATTTAAGTAACAATTGTAGTCGTATAAGATCAGGTCACAACTCCAAGTCGTCCTGTAACCGTGGACACGGCTATGCGAATAGTTAATTTTCATCCCTGCACGGGTGCACCACATGTCCCGTCACGCTCGATAACACTCTGGCCGGACACACTTTTCTCGGTCATGCCCGGCCTCGGAATATCGACACGTCGCAGCCCCACCTAAGACTCAACACAGAGGCCAGTCCGCCGATCTAAATCCTAAGCACAAAGGGTTCGTGGGCCCAGTTCCCCTTCGCGCTCCTGCACGATACGTGGGCGGCCAATGTTACTCCTAGCATCCCTTAATCACAAGCGTGATGTATCTCGGGACCACTCGGGCGCACGCTGATACGTCTCAAACGTATTTATAATTTTTGATGGTTTCATGCTGTTATCTTGTCATCTTTGGATGTTTTATGTACCTTTTTATATCTTTTATGGGACTAACTTATTAATTCAGTGCCAAGTGTCAGTTCCTGTTTTTTGTGTGTTTTTGGCTCTTTTTAGATGTGATTTTGGAACGGAGTCCAAACGGAATAAAATCCCCAAAAAGATTTTTTCCCGAACGAAAGAAGATCAGGGGGCCTGTGGGCCAAGCCAGGAGGGCTTCAGCGAGCCCACAAGCCCCCACTCTGCCACCAGGGGAGGCGGCGGTGGGCAGGCTTGTGGCCTCCCTGGCGCCCCCCTCGCCTAGATCCTTGGCCTATATATTCCCTAAAATATAGCAAAAAATCAGGGGATCCACGAAAATACTTTTCCGCCGCCGCAAGCTTCCGTTTCCGCGAGATCTCATCTGGAGACTCTTCCTGGTGCCCTGCCGGAGGGGACTTTGGAGTTGGAGGGCTTCTTCATCATCATCATCGCCCCTCCAATGACTCGTGAGTAGTTCACTTCAGACCTACGGGTCCGTAGTTAGTAGCTAGATGGCTTCTTCTCTCTCTTGGATCTTCAATACAAAGTTCTCCATGATCTTCATGGAGATCTATCCGATGTAATCTTCTTTGGCGGTGTGTTTGTCGAGATCCGATGAATTGTGGATTTGTGATCAGATTATCTATGATATATATTTGAGTCTTTGCTGATTTCTTATATGCATGATTTGATATCCTTGTAAGTCTCTCCAAGTCTTGGGTTTTGTTTGGCCAACTAGATCTATGATTCTTGCAATGGGAGAAGTGCTTGGTTTTGGGTTCTTACCATGTGGTGACCTTTCCTAGTGATAGTAGGGGCAGCAAGGCACACATTGGGTAGTTGCCATCAAGGGTAAAAAGGTGGGCTCTATCGTTGATATGAGATTGTCCATCTACATCATGTCATCTTGCTTAAGGTGTTACTCTGTTCTCTTGGACTTAATACACTAGATGCATGCTGGATAGCGGTCGATGTGTGGAGTAATAGTAGTAGATGCAGACAGTATCAGTCTACTTGTTTTGGACGTGATGCCTATAGATATAATCTTTGCCATAGATGACGTCACGACTTTGCGCGGTTCTATCAATTGCTCGACAGTAATTTGTTCACCCACCGTCTACTTGCTTTGATGAGAGAAGCCACTAGTAAACACTACGGCCCCCGGGTCTATTCACATCTATCGTTTCCACTTTCGCTTTTACTTTGCTTTGTTACTTTGTTGCTTTCAGTTCTCACTTGGCAAACAATCTATAAGGGATTGACAACCCCTTCATAGCATTGGGAGCAAGCTTTTTGTGTTTGTGCAGGCTCTTCTGATACTCCTCCACTGGATCGATACCTTGGTTCTCAAACTGAGGGAAATACTTACCACCGCTGCGCTACATCACCCTTTCCGCTTTGAGGGAACACCAACGCAAGGCTCCAAGGCCACGGGGGAAATCCTTTGCATATTTGCCTAGGAATTCCCTTAAGGCATAGCCGTAGCAGAAGGATTCCTAGTGCGTCGACACACCTATTTCTAGCACCGTTGGAAAGTCTTTTGGTGCACTAGCACGCTCCGCTACGTTGCTGACATCTGAAAAGCTTCGGCTGATACCACGACGCCGAGTACCCATAATTCTTCCCGCGTAGCCGGTTAGTGTGAAAAGGTCTCCAACCAACCCAGATCAAATACCCAAATCCATTAACATTTTAATTAGGCCATCAACACAATCTCGCGGGAATCCACCCGTCTATCATCTAGTCACCAATGATCCCAGTAACATGGTCGAGTAATTGTGTGGTTGTAACATCACGGGGGAATCCGAGGTATCACCCTCGTTGGATTCCGAACGATGTATCCGTCAAGGTGGGCTTAGAGGAATCACCCTCGGGGGTCCCACACTTGAGGGGTTGCACGAGAGAGACACCGTCGGCAATGGTGAAAGAGGAATCATCCTCGATAACCATGACCGACTAGCTATACTACAGAGATATCATCAGGAGTACTTAGCAAGGTGTCACCCTCGGTTCCCGATAGTATCTCTGTATCGTCGTACAACTAAGGGGGGATGTAAGTGTTGTGTCGGGTCTGGCTCATCGATCAGGGATCGAGATTTGAAAGCAAAGCGGGGCAACTGGACTACGGGGTCAGAAGGGGTGACTGCTCTACCTATACTAAGCAGATTTAAAGTACAGTACTGAAAGTAGAAGTTCATCAAAAAATAGGCTCTGCATCAGATATAGGAGCTAACTACAATAGTAGCAAAATACTAATGCAAGCAGTAGGAAGAAAGACATAGGCGATATAGGAATGATCAAGGGGGTTGCTTGCCTTGCTGCTCTGCGGCAAAGGACTAATTGGTAGGGTCGTAGATGTACCCGGCAGCAACATCAGTCTCGGGGTCTACCGGTAAGAAGAGGGGAAGAAACAATAAATAA
Source organism: Hordeum vulgare subsp. vulgare (assembly GCF_904849725.1). Classification (NCBI taxonomy): domain Eukaryota; kingdom Viridiplantae; phylum Streptophyta; class Magnoliopsida; order Poales; family Poaceae; genus Hordeum; species Hordeum vulgare. Next base: position 309,544,664 of record NC_058518.1, read on the forward strand.
TAGCAACAGATGCGACACGATGCATGACATGGCAAGATGCAGGCTAGACATGAGCTAATGCAGCAACATCCGTCATAGACGGGTCGGAAGAATATCTGACGATATTTTCCGGGTCTCTGGCTACTACGGGTGAGACGGCAAACGATGGAAAAGTTCCATGTTTGCTATGCTAGGGACGCGTGACAGACGAATGGACCGTGTATCCGGGTTCGTCTCGTTCTGCTGATCAACTTTCTTGTTGAAAATATTTTGATATGACTTACGGATTATTTTATATTAATTTTTAAAGTTTTATTAATTATTTAGAAATTAAAAACATATTTAATAAAATTGATTAAAAGCAATTATGACATCAGCATGATGTCACGCTGACATCAGCAGTTGACTGGTCAACTCACTAGTGGGTCCCATGCGTCATAGACACAAGATTTTAATTAAGATTAAATAGTAATTAATCAAATTAATTTAGTGGGGGACCCACGTGTCATACTCTAATTATTCTAATTACCTAATTAATTAATTAATTAATTAATTACATAATGTACCTATTTATTTATTTATTAAAAACATATTTTTATTTTTACATTTTCATTTTTCACTTTTCTTAAAAGAGGGTGTGGGGCCTCCGTGTCATAGACAGCGGGATGGGTTGGCCCCACCGGTAAGTGGCTTAGGCCACATACACACAAAACACCCATGCACATATTTAGACAATCGACATATTCTCTCTACAAACTTGCATATACACATACGCATTACATACATGATACATATAAACGCAATACATACATAATGCATAATACATACATGCCTTTTTATTTTATTTTCTATCTAGCTCTCCTCTCTTCTCCAACCCCTCTGTTTACAACATAGAGCTCTCAACAACAACAAAGAAAGAGACATCTCCATCTACCCCTACTCGATCCTAACGACATGGGAACGGAGCGTCGATTGCCGGAATGGAACCGGGACGACGCAAGGAAGGAGATGGCGGGAGGAGCCCGAAAAGGGGCTCACATACGTTGACGAGAGGGCCCGTGAAGCCGGAGTTCTCGGGAGGCACGGAGGAGGACGAGGTGGTGGAGTGGCAGTTCCGGCGAGGTTGTTGACGAAGGGGCCGGCCGGTTGGAGGAGCGGGGCGACGGGGACGGCGCCTCGGTTGAGGCCGGCGGGGAGAGGGTGACCTCCCTGCTCGATCCCTGGTGGACCGAGAGGGAGGGAGGGAGCCCGATGGGGAGGGTCTCGGTCGCCGGGATGTGACGAGACAGTCGGCGCGGTTGGGGGTCACGTCGTGGGGTGCTGGAGAGGGAGCATGAGGTGACGGGAGGGATTTGGGGCACCGGAGGGGATGGGTCGCCGGCGAAAGGAGTTGCAGGGGAGGGTTTGGCTGGCGTGGGGCTACAAGGGGGTGAGGTGGATGGGGAAGCCGAGAGGAGGGGCGAGGTGCTCGGTCTAGGAGAGGGTTGCGAGCGGGGAGGGAGCCGAGAGGATGGGCTCGGTAGGTGGGAGGGGAACGAGGGGAGGCAGGGGCATGAGAGGCAGGGGCCTCGTGGGGGTTCTGGTATGGTAGGTGGGCGTGGGGTGCGTTGGAGTAGGTGAGTGGAGGGAGGCGCGGTAGGTGGGGGGCCTTGTGGGGAGGGACCTCGGTGGCGGCGGCCAGGGGATGTGGAACGGGGCAATTAGGGTTTGCTGCGGGTGGGCCGGCCAGGCTGGGCTGAGGCCGAAGGGAGAGGGGGGTTGTTTCCCCCTTTCTTTATTAGTTATTAATTTGCACCACACTTTTGCATTTAGTTTACGTAGCAAATGAATTTTTTATAGCTGAAACTTGGCACGTAAATCAAGCACAATATTTTAGGGTGCCACAAAAAGATTCAAAGTAGTTTGTAAGGTTTATTTTTAGAAATTTAAACGATCTATTTAATTGATGTTGTCCCACGTTAAATTTCCTAGGGGCATTTTGGTAGTTGAGGTGATGTTGTTTTCCTTAACTTAATTACCTATGGAATATTTACAACCAGACCAAGATCTTTCTTCTATGTTCTGAAGAAATAATTTATTTGAATTGATATTAAATTTGAAATTTGGCTTTGATTTTCTTAAGTGATAATCTAGCTGAGTTAAATATGATGAGCTAGCATCATTAGGGTGCGGTTACTGTAGCTTAACTACCGGGGTGTCACATGTTACACCTGTTAGACCTAGCTCTCCTAGATATGAATTGACTGATATACCTAAGGGTTATGTTATGGAGGGAGAGGTAGTTGAAGACTTTCTTGCTTGTAAGGATAGCTATGATCTTGAGAATTTATTGCGCAAGTGAAAAGAAAAAACTTTGAATGCTAGAATGAAATACGATCCTAAGTTTGCTACTTCGCCTATCTTTGTTACTGATAAGGATTATGAATTCTCTGTCGATCCTGAGTTAATCACTTTGGTTGAATTTGATCATTTTCATGGTTTTGAGTCTGAAACGGTTGTAGCACATCTTACCAAACTGCACGATATAGCCATCCTATTCATGAATGAGGAAAAGATTCGCCATTACTATATCCTTAAATTGTTTCCTTTCTCACTAAAGGGTGATGCTAAGACTTGGTTCACTTCTCTTGCTCCTGGTTGTGTGCGTAGTCCCCAGGATATGATTTACTACTTCTCTGAGAAATATTTTCCTGCCCATAAGAAACAAGCTGCCTTGTAGGATATATATAACTTTGTGCAAGTGGAAGAAGAGAGCCTCCCACAAGTTTGGGGAGGCTTGTCCAGCTACTTAATGCTTTGCCTGATCATCCTCTTGAGAAAAGTTAAATACTTGATATCTTTTATAATGGACTAACCGATGCTTCTAGGGACCACCTAGATAGTTGTGTTGGTTTTGTTTTCAGGGAACGAACTGTGAAACAAGCTGAAATTCTATTGAATAATATCTTGAGCAATGATAATGCTTGGACTACTCCCGAACCACCTTTGAAGCCAACTCCGAAGAAAAGAGGTATTCTATTCCTCAGCCCTGAAGATATGCAAGAAGCCAAGAAATCTATGCAAGAGAAAGGCATTAAATCTGAAGATGTTAAGAATCTACCACCTATCAAACAAATACATGGCCTTGATAACCCTACACAGGTAGTAGAGGTAAATTCTCTTCGTAGATTCAATGAGAGTGATATTCCTTATGATAAACCTGCTAGCTTATGCTTAGATGAATTTGATAACTTTGTTTCCAAACAACAAAGTTTTAATGATTATGTTAGCAGACAATTCAGACAAAAATGCTCATATGATTGATCATATAAGTGCTTGTGTGGATAGAAATGTCAATGATCTTAAGCTTTTGAGTAAACATGCCTCTATGGTCACTACTCAAGTAGAACAAGTACTTAAGGCTCAAAATGACTTGCTCAATGAATTGAATGACAATTTTGTTAGAGTTGTCATTAGAGGTGGTAGAATGACTCACGAACCTTTGTATCCTGAGGGCCATCCTAAGAGAATTGAACAAGATTCTCAAGGAGTTAACACTGATGCACCTAGTCATCCTGGTATTAGGAAGAAAAAGAAAGATGATAGGAACTTGCATGCTAGCAAACCTATTGTTGTTACACCTGAGAATCCAAACGATGTCTGTGTTTCTGATGCCGATACACAATCTGGTGATGAACATGAGCCTAGTGATAATATTGATAGTGGTGTTCATGAAGATGCTTGATACGCCTCCGTCATATCTACTTTTCCAAACTCTTTTGCCCTTGTTTTGGACTCTAATTTGCATGATTTGAATGGAACTAACCCGGACTAACACTGTTTTCAGCAGAATTGCCATCGTGTTGTTTTTGTGCAAAAATAAAAGTTCTCGGAATGACCTAAAAATTTACAAAGATTTTTCCGGAATTAATGAAAAATACTTGTGCAAAGATCCACCGGAGGGGGTGAGCCAGTGGGCCACAAGCCCAGGGGGCGCGGCCACCCCCCTGGCCGCGCCATGAGGGCTTGTGGGGCCCACGAGGCTCCACCGCCTCCAATCTCAGCTCTATATATTATGTTTCGCCCAGAAAAAAATCAGAGAGAAGGATTCATCATGTTTTAGGATATAGAGGCGCCGCCACCTCCTGTTCTTCGTATGGAGGGCAGATCTGGAGTTCGTTCTGGGCTTCGGAGAGGGGAGATCGTCGCCATCGTCATCATCAACCTTCCTCCATCGCCAATTCCATGATTCTCTTCATCGTTCGTGAGTAATCTCATCATAGGCTTGCTGGACGGTGATGAGTTGGATGAGATCTATCATGTAATCGAGTTAGTGTTGACGGGGATTGATCCCTAGTATCCACTATGTTCTGAGATTGATGTTGCTACTACTTTGCCATGCTTAATGCTTGTCACTAGGGCTCGAGTGTCATGATTTCATATCTGAACCTATTATGTTGTCGCCGATATATGTGTGTTTTAGATCCTATCTTGCAAGTTGTAGTCACCTACTATGTGTTATGACCCGGCAACCCCGGAGTGACAATAGTGGGAACCACTCCCGGAGATGACCATAGTATGAGGAGTTCATGTATTCACCAAGTGTTATTGCGTTGGTCTGGTTCTTTATTAAAAGGAGAACCTTAATATCCCGTACTTTCCATTAGGACCCCGCTGCCACGGGAGGGATGGACAATAGATGTCATGCAAGTTCTTTTCCCTAAGCACGTATGACTACATACGGAATACATGCCTACATTAGATTGACGAACGGGAGCTAGTTACTTATCTCTCTGTGTTATAGCTGTTACATGATGAATCACATCCGGCATAATCATCCATCACCGATCCAATGCCTACTAGTCTTTTACTACTGGTCCTTGCTACGTTACTCTGTCGCTACTGTTGTTACTCTGTTGCTACTGCTGTCACTACTGTTCTTCCTTGCTACTGTTGTTACTGTGTTGCTACTTTTGTCACTACTGCTGTTACTTGTTGTTGTTGTCACTACTGTTGTTACTTGCTACTTTGTTGTTACCTACTGCAATACTTTTCTGGCGCCATTGATACAACAAGTCAGGACTAGTCTCCGTCAATAGACCTTTTTCTGACACCGTTGCTATCATACCACTTTGATACTGATACTTTGCTTGCAGATACTAATCTTTCACGTGTGGTTGAATTGACAACTCAGCTGCTAATACTTGAGAATATTCTTTCGCTTCCCCTTGAGTTGAATCAACAAATTTGGGTTGAATACTCTACCCTCGAAAACTGTTGCGATCCCCTACACTTGTGGGTTATCAAGACCATTTTCTGGCGCCGTTGCCGGGGAAGCACAACTATATTCTCTGAGTCACTTGGGATTTATGTCTGCTAGTCACTATGAAGAATCTGAGAGATCCAATAACTAAAGTCTTGCCCTCAACTACGAGGACAGGTAAGGAACTGTCATCTAGCTCTGCACTTGATTCACCTTCAGTTATGAGTAAGTTGGCGACACCACCTCTTGCTAGAAATCTTGATATGTCGCCTGTGCTTGATAATGCTATGCTTGATACTATGCCTGATGATGCTATGCTTGATACTATGCGTCATGATGCTATGCTTGATACTATGCCTGATGATGCTATGCTTGATACTGCTTTGCCACTAGGTGCATTCCTTGATGCACAACTTGCTAGAGTTGCTGCTAGATGTGATGATACTTCTGAAACTGTTGATACTATTGAAGTAGAACCTGCTATTTTGCCTGCTAGAATTAGCTCTCCTATGCCTCAATTCCCTGATATGCCTGATACACGTTATGTTATGGAGGGAGAGATAGCTGAGGATTTTCTTGCGTGTAAGGATAGCTATGATGTTGAGAATTTACTGCGCAAGTGGAAAGAAAAATCTCTGAACGCTAGGATGAAATACGACCCGAAGTTTGCCACTTCACCTACCTTTGTGACCGATAAGGATTATGAATTATCTGTCGACCCTGAGTTAATTACTCTGGTCGAATCTGATCGCTTTCACGGTTATGAGTCTGAAACGGTTGTAGCCCATCTTACCAAACTGCACGATATAGCCACCCTATTCACTAGTGAGGAAAAGAACAGCCACTGCTATATCCTCAAGCTGTTTCCTTTCTCGCTAAAGGATGATGCTAAGACATGGTTCACTTCTCTTGCTCCTGGTTGTGTGCGTAGCCCCCAGGATATGGTCTACTACTTCTCTGGAAAAATATTTCCCTGGCCATAAGAAGCAAGCTGCCTTGCAGGAAATATACAACTTTGCTCAAGCCGAAGAAGAGTCTCCCACAAGCTTGGGGGAGGCTCATCCAGCTGCTTAATGCTTTGCATGATCACCCTCTTGAGAAGAATGAAATACTTGATATCTTCTATAATGGACTTACCAATGCTTCCAAAGACCACCTAGATAGTTGTGCCGGTAGTGTTTTTAGGGAACGAACTATAGAACAAGCTGAGATTCTATTGAATAACATCTTGTGCAATGGGAATGCTTGGACTATTCCCGAACCACCTCCTAAGCCAACTCCGAAGAAAAGAGGTATTCTATTCCTCAGTCCTGAAGATATGCAAGAAGCTAAGAAATCTATGCGAGAGAAAGGCATTAAATCTGAAGATGTCAAAAATCTACCACCTATCGAAGAGATCCATGGTCTTGGTAACCCGATACAGGTAGTAAAAGTAAATTCTCTGCGTAGGTTTGACGAGAGTGATATTCCTTTTGATAAACCTGCTAGCCTATGCTTGGATGAATTTGATAACTTTGTTGCCAAACAATAGAGTTTCAATGATTATGTTAGCAGACAATTGGAACAGAATGCTCGTATGCTTAGTCATTTAAGTGCTTGTGTGGACAGAAATGTCAATGATCTTAAACTTCTGAGTAAACATGCCTCTATGGTTACTACTCAGGTAGAACAAGTACTTAAAGCTGAGAATGATTTGCTCAATGAGTTGAATGACAATTCCGTCAGAGTCGTCACTAGAGGCGGTAGAATGACCCAGGAACCTTTGTATCCTGAGGGTCATCCGAAGAGAATTGAACAAGATTCTCAAGGAGTTAGCACTGATGCACCTAGTCATCCTAAAGAGAAGAACAAAGATGATAGGAACCTGCACGCTAGCAACCCTGTTGCTGCTACACGTGAGAGTCCAAACGATGTCTCTGTCTCTGATGCTGAAACACAATCTCGTGATGAACATGAGCCTAATGATAATATCAATAGTGATGTTCATGATGATGCTCAACCTAGCAATGAAAAGGATGTGGAGATTGAACCTGTTGATCTTGATAACCCACAAGCTAAGAATAGAAGATACGCTAAGAATGACTTCGCTCCTAGGAGGCATGTTAAATAAAGGGAACCATGGGTTTAGAAACCCATGCCCTTTCCTCCCAAACCATCCAAGAAGAAGGATGATGAGGATTTTGAGTGCTTCGTTGAAATGATCAGACTTGTCTTTCTGCAAATGCATTTGACGGATATGCTCAAGATGTCTCCATATGCTAAGTACATGAAAGATATTGTGACTAATAAGAGGAGGATACCTGAGGTTGAGATTTCCACCATGCTCGCTAATTATACCTTCAAGGGTGGAACTCCCAAGAAACTAGGTGATCCCGGTGTGCCCATGATACGTCCATTTTGCATCATGTTTTCATGTTGATATTTATCGCTTCTTGGGCTGTTATTTCACTTCCCGGTACAATACTTATACCTTTTCTCTCTTATTTTGCAAGGTTTACATGAAGAGGGAGAATGCCGGCAACTGGAATTCTGGCCTGAATGTGGAGCAAAGTTGAGATACCTATTCTGCGCAACTCCAAATGTCGTAAAAATCAACGAGGATTTTTTCCGGATTTATAAAAAATATTGGGCCGAAGAAGTGCCAGAGGGGCACGTGCAGGTGGCCACAAGCGTGCCCGGCGCGGCCACCCCCCTCCCCCCCCCAGGCCGCGCCATGAGGGCTTGTGGGCAGCCTGCTGGCCCACTGGCCCCCTCTTTTGCTATATGAAGGGTTTCGTCCAGGAAAAAAATCAAGGAGGAGCTTTTTTGTGGATTCGCCGCCGCCACGAGGCGGAACTTGAGCAGAACCAATCTAGAGCTCCGGCAGGATGATCCTGCCGGGGAAACTTCCAATGGATGATTGTCCAAGTAAGGGTAGTACCCAAGCGCCGGTCCACCCACATATCAAACTATCAAAGTAACGAACGTGAATCATATGAACATGATGAAACTAGCATGACAGAAATTCCCGTGTGTCCTCGGGAGCGTTTTTCCTCCTATAAGACATTGTCCAGGCTTGTCCCTTGCTACAAAAGGGATTGGGCCACTTTTCTGCACTGTTTCTACTTTTGTTACTTGTTGCTTGCTACGAATCATCTCACCACACAATCACTTGTTACCGACAATTTCAGTGCCTGCAGATTTTACCTTGCTGAAAACCACTTGTCAGATCCTTCTGCTCCTCGATGGGTTCAACACTCTTACTTATCGGAAGGACTACGATTGATCCCCTATACTTGTGGGTCATCAAGACTATTTTCTGGCACCATTGTCGGGGAGTGAAGCGCCTTTGGTAAGTGGAACTTGGTAAGGAAACATTCATATAGTGTGCTGAAATTTATTGTCACTTGTCACTATGGATACTAATCCTTTGAGGGGCTTGTTCGGGGTATCTTCACCTCGAATGGAAGCACAAATAGTTGCTCCTCAACCTACTGCACCTACTGAAAATATTTTCTTTGAATTTCCTTCGGGTATGCTTGAGAAACTGTTGGCTAATCCTTTTACAGGAGATGGAACATCACATCCATACTTGCATCTAATCTATGTAGATGAAGCTTGTGGTTTATTTAAGCTTGCAGGTTTGCCCGAGGATGAGGTCAAGAAGAAGGTCTTTCCTTTATCTTTGAAGGATAAGGCTTTGACATGGTATAGGCTATGTGATGACACTGGATCATGGAACTACAATCGGTTGAAATTGGAATTTCATCAAAAGTTTTATCCTATGCATTTAGTACATCATGATCGGAATTGTATTTATAATTTTTGGCCTCGTGACAGAGAAAGCATCGCTCAAGCTTGGGGGAGGCTTAAATCAATACTATATTCATGCCCCAATCATGAGCTCTCGAGAGAAATTATCATTTAGAACTTCTATGCTCGGCTTTCTCATGATGATCGCACCATGCTTGACACTTCTTGTACCGGTTCTTTATGAAGAGAGATATTGACTTCAAATGGAATTTATTGGAGAGAATTAAATGCAACTCTGAAGATTGGGAACTTGAAGAAGGTAAGGAGTCAGGTATGAATTTCATGTTTGATTGCGTTAAATCCTTTGTTGAGACAAATACCTTTAGTGACTTTAGCGCTAAGTATGGACTTGACTCTGAGATAGTAGCTTCTTTGTGTGAATCCTTTGCTGCTCATATTGATCTCCCCAAAGAGAAGTGGTTTAAATATCATCCTCCTTTAGAAGTCAATGTAGTTAAACCCACTCCAGTTGAAGAGAAAGTCATTGCCTATAATGATCCTGTTGTTCCCATTGCTTACATTGAGAAACCACCTTTCCGTGTTAGGATAAAGGATCATTCTAAAGCTTCAACTGTGATACGTAGAGGCTACACTAGAACACCTACACCCCCTTAGCAAATTAGAGTTGAACCTAGCATTGCTATTATCAAAGATCTTCTGTCCGACGATGTTGAGGGACATAATATTCACTTCTGTGAAGATGTTGCTAGAATTGCTAAACCTCACGTTAGAGACAAACATAGGCCTGTTGTTGGCATGCCTGTGGTTTCCGTTAAGATAGGAGATCATTGTTATCATGGCTTATGTGACGTGGGTGCTAGTGTTAGTGCAATATCTCAATCCTTATACGATGAAATCAAAGATGAGATTGCACCTGTTGAGATAGAACGCATTGATGTCACTATTCAGCTTGCCAATAGAGATACTATCTGCCCTGTGGGAATTGTTAGGGATGTTGAAGTCTTGTGTGGTAAAACGATGTATCCTGCTGATTTCCTTGTTCTTGCTACCGCACAAGATAGCTTTTGTCCCATCATATTTGGTAGACCTTTTCTCAATACTGTCAATGCTCATATTGATTGTGAGAAGCAAATTGTCACTGTTGGCTTTGAAGGTGTGTCACATGAGTTCAATTTCTCTAAGTTTGGTAGACAACCTCATGAAAAGGTATTGCCTAGTAAGGATGAAACTATTGCCTTAGCCTCTATTACCGTGACTCCTACTGATCCCTTAGAGCAATACTTGCTTGAGCACAAAAATGATATGCATATGGATGAAAGGGATGAGATAGATAGAGTTGTCTTAGAACAATATCCTATCCTTAAGAATAATCTGTGTGTTGAACTGCTTGGGGATCCACCCCCACCAAAGGGTGATCCTATGTTCGAGCTTAAACAGTTGCCTGATACTCTTAAGTATGCTTATCTTGATGAAAAAGAGATATATACTGTTATTATTAGTGCTAACCTCTCATAGCATGAAGAAAACAAGTTACTAAAAACTCTCAGGAAGCACCGTGCTGCTAATGGATATACTCTTGATGATCTTAAGTGCATTAGTCCTACTCTATGCCAGCACAAGATTAAAACTGATCCTGACTTGAAACCAGTTGTTGATCATCAAAGGAGATTAAATCCTAAGATGAAAGAAGTAGTGAGAAAAGAAATACTAAAGCTCCTGGAAGCAGTTATCATCTATCTTGTTGCTCATAGTGATTGGGTGAGTCCGGTGCCTTGCGTTCCTAAGAAGGGAGGCATTACCATTGTCCATAATGATAAGGATGAATTGATCCCGCAGAGGATTATTACTGGCAATAGGATGGTGATCGATTTTAGGAAATTGAATAAAACCACTAGGAAAGATCATTACCCTTTGCCTTTTATTGACCAAATGCTAGAAACACTGTCTAAACACACACACTTCTGCTTTCTAGACGGTTATTCTGGTTTCTCCCAAATACCAGTTGCACAATCTGATCAGGAGAAGACCACTTTCACCTGCCCTTTCGGTACCTTTGCTTATAGACGTATGCCTTTTCGCTTATGTAATGCACCTGCCACCTTTCAAAGATGCATGATGGCTATATTCTCTGACTTTTGTGAAAAGATTGTCGAGGTTTTCATGGATGACTTCTCCGTTTACGGGTCTTCCTTTGACGATTGCTTCAGCAACCTTGATCGAGTCTTGCAGAGATGTAAAGACACAAATCTTGTCTTAAATTGGAAGAAGTGCCACTTTATGGTTAATGAAGGCATCGTCTTAGGACATAAAATTTCTGAAAGAGGTATTGAAGTCGATAAGGCTAAGGTTGATGCAATCGAGAAAATGCCATACCCCACAGATATCAAAGGTATAAGAAGTTTCCTTGGTCATGTTGGTTTCTATAGAAGGTTCGTCAAAGACTTCTCTAAGATTTCTAGGCCTCTTACCAATCTCTTACAGAAGGATAATACTTTTGTTTTCAATGATGATTGTGAAGAAGCCTTCGAAATACTTAAGAGGGCTTTGATAATTGCACCTATTGTTCAACCACCTGATTGGAACTTACCTTTTGAGATCATGTGTGACGCTAGTGATTATGCTGTTGGTGTTGTTCTAGGTCAAAGAGTCGATAAGAAGTTGAATGTTATTCACTACGCTAGTAAAACTCTAGACAATGCCCAGAGAAACTATGCTACTACGGAGAAGGAATTTTTAGCAGTCGTGTTTGCATGTGAAAAGTTCAGGTCTTACATAGTTGATTCCAAAGTCACTATTCACACTGATCATGCTACTATTAAGTACCTCATGGAGAAGAAAGACACTAAACCTAGACTTATCAAATGGGTTCTCTTGCTACAAGAGTTTGATTTGCACGTTGTCGACAGAAAGGGTGCTGATAACCCAGTAGCAGATAACTTGTCTAGGTTGGAGACCGTTCTTGATGACCCACAACCTATTAGCTTTCCCCATGAGCAATTGAATGTCATCAATGTTTCACGTAGTGCACCGTGGTATGCTGATTATGCAAACTATATCATTTCCAAATTTATACCACCTAGTTTCACGTACCAGCAAAAGAAGAAATTCTTCTTTGACTTGAGACATTACTTTTGGGATGATCCTCACCTTTATAAGGAAGGAGTAGATGGTGTTATTAGACGTTGTGTACCTGAACATGAACAGGGACAGATCCTACAGAAGTGTCACCCCGAGGCCTACGAAGGACACCATGCGGGAGATAGAACTGCACACAAGGTATTGCAATCAGGTTTCTATTGGCCCACTCTCTTCAAGGCTGCCCGTAAGTTTGTCTTGTCTTGTGACGAATGTCAAAAATAGGTAATATTAGCAAACGTCAGGAAATGCCTATGAACTATTCACTTGTCATTGAACCATTTGATGTTTGGGGCTTTGATTATATGGGACCTTTTCCAAAATCCAATGGGTATACTCACATCTTAGTTGTTGTTGATTACGTTAATAAGTGGGTAGAAGCTATCCCCACTAGTAGTGTTGATCACAACACTTCTATTAGGATGCTTAAAGAAGTTATCTTCCCTAGATTTGGAGTCCCTAGATATCTAATGACTGACGGTGGTTCACACTTCATTCATGGTGCTTTCCGTAAAATGCTTGCTAAGTACGATGTCAACCATAGAATTGCGTCTCCCTATCACCCTCAGTCCAGTAGTCAAGTAGAGCTAAGTAATAGAGAGATTAAACTGATTCTGCAAAAGACTGTCAACAGGTCAAGAAAGAATTGGTCTGAGAAGCTCGATGATGCACTGTGGGCTTATAGAACTGCCTATAAGAATCCCATGGGCATGTCTCCGTACAAAATGGTGTACGGTAAAGCATGTCATTTACCTCTTGAGCTAGAGCATAAAGCTTATTGGGCAATCAAAGAGCTCAACTTTGATTTCAAACTTGCCGCTGAGAAGAAGTTATTTGATATTAGCTCGCTTGATGAGTGGAGAACTCAGGCATATGAGAATGCCAAGCTGTTCAAAGATAAGTTTAAGAGGTGGCATGATAAGAGGATACAAAAGCGTGAGTTCAACGTAGGTGATTATGTCTTGCTATATAACTCTCGTTTAAGATTCTTTGCACGCAAGCTTCTCTCTAAATGGGAAGGTCCCTATGTTGTTGAGGAAGTATATCGTTCCGGTGCTATCAATATCAACAACACGGAAGGTAGTTGTCCGAGAGTGGTAAATGGGCAGAGAATCAAGCATTATATCTCAGGTACTCCCATAAATGTTGAAAGCAATATTATCAATACCATCACTCCGGAGGAATACCTAAGGGATATTTATCAGCCTGTTTCAGACTCCGAAAACGAAGAGGTATGTGATTTGGTAAGAAAACAGAGTTCATAACTTTTCCAGTAGGAAATTTTCTCCGTTTTGGAATATTTGAAAAAATACAAAAATAGTAAGGAGTCCGAAAAGTGCGCGAGGAGGCGACAAGCCTACACGGCGCGGTCCCACCCCCTAGCCGCGCCATGAGGGCTTGTGGCCACCTCGTGCGCCTCCCGGACTCCGCTTTCGTGCGGGGTACTCCTTCTGGTCTGAAAAAAATCATTATATATACTCCCGTTTGGTCTGACCCCTGCATCATGCAGATTTCCTCTGTTTTTCGTTTCGAGCCTGTTTTCTGCCGCACATTTAGGGCAAGATGTCTTCTCAAGATTCAGAGGGGGAGAGTTTTGTGGCAGATGACCTTGCTAATCCCAAGGTCTATGGGGACTTGGATCCTTATGGCTGGACCACTGATGAGGAAGAAGATTATGATCTGAAGGGGAAGGAACAAACAAGTTCCGATGAAGAGGAGGCTCCTCTACCTCAACCTGGACACACGCATGTGGAGTTCAAGAAATTGAGCCTCCCTGACTCAAGGAAGAAGCCTAAGAACTTGTTTATCCCTTCTTGTTTCTTGCAGGAGAGTAAGCAAGAATTATGCCAAAGGGTGTTGAAGCTTGAAGAGGAAAATGATGATCTGAGGGAGCAGAATTTTATGCTCAAGTGGAAATTAAACAACCTCAAGACCTCTGCAACAACTCCACCACCTTCACCACCAAAGGAAGACAACTGAGCATTGGTATGGGCAATCCCCTTGGCTTGTGCCAAGCTTGGGGGAGTTGCCCCGGTATCGTATCACCATCACATCTTTTGCCTTTACCTTTGTTTTAGTTTTCCTTTTCAGTTTTCTTTTTCTCTGGTAGTTTAAAAGTCTTAGTGTTTTAGTCTTAAGTTTTGCTTTGTGTCACCCCCGATGTATTCGAGCTCGTGAGATATATAATAAAGAGTGTATTAGTTGAAGGGCTTTGCCTCTTGCCATGATCAAAAGAGTGAGAATAGAACAAAAGCATGAAAGATCATGTAATGATCTTATGGGAAGTGATAGCTTCACATATAAAAAGAATGAGGATTGAAACTTGTTGAGGGTAGGCAAACGTAGACCTTGGTCATGGTTGCAATTAATAGGAAGTGATAAAGAAGGAGAGGTTCACATATAAATATATCATCTCTGACACCATCTATGATTGTGAACACTCACTAAACTATTGCATGCCTAGAAGTAGATGTTGGACAAGGAAGACAACATAATGAATTGTGTTTGCTTGGTTCCGAACAATGTTATATGATTAGAGATCCCTTAGCACGTGACGATTGCTTCCACCTCATATTAGCCAAAACTCTCGCACCAAGTAGAGATACTACTTGTGCATCCATAAACCATCAACCCAGTTTTGCCATGTGAGTCCACCATACCTACCTATGGATTGAATAAGATCCCTCAAGTAAGTTGTCATCGGTGCAAGCAATAAAAATTGCTCTCTAATATGTATGATCTATTAGTGTGTGGAAAATAAGCTTTATACGAACCTGCGATGAGGAAGACATAAAAACGACAGACTGCATAATAAAGTTCTTTATCACAACAGGCAATATAAAGTGACGTTCCTCCGCACTAAGAGGACACGCATCCAAACCTCAAAAGCGCATGACAACCTCTGCTTCCCTCTGTGAAGGGCCTATCTTGTACCTTTACCTTTTGCCCTTGAAAGAGTCATGGTGATCTTCACCAATTCCTTATTTCGCCTTTATCTTGGCTAACCTCATATGCTAGGGAAAGATCAATATTCATATGTCAACTTGGAGGTAAGCATTCATGAATTATTATTGTTGACATTACCTTTGAGGTAAGCAGTTGGCAGGCAAAACTGTAAGCCAATATCTTTCTCTGTGTCCGGCTGAAACTTTAATCTCATGAGTACCACGTGAGTTGTAGCAATTGTAGAGAACGAAAGAATGATTGAGTATGTGGATTTGCTTTACAAGCTCTTATATGACTCTTTCTGATGTTGTGATAAATTGCAATTGCTTCAATGACTAAAGGTTATCGGTTGTTACTTCTCGGTAATGTTCTTGATCCATGCTTTACTTTGTGAATGAATTATCACTTTAGCATGAGAGATTATATGTTGGTATTGTTGTTCTGATCTCGATCATGATGCATGCATGTTCGTATCTTGTTTTGTCGACACCTCTCTCCCTAAACATGTGGACATATTTATTGAGCTAGGCTTTTGCTTGAGGACAAGCGAGGTCTAAGCTTGGGGGAGTTGATACGTCCATTTTGCATCATGTTTTCATGTTGATATTTATCGCTTCTTGGGCTGTTATTTCACTTCCCGGTACAATACTTATGCCTTTTATCTCTTATTTTGCAAGGTTTACATGAAGAGGGAGAATGCCGACAACTGGAATTCTGGCCTGAAAGTGGAGCAAATTGAGATATCTATTTTGCGCAACTCCAAACGCCGTAAAAATCAACGGGGATTTTTTTTCCAGATTTATAAAAAATACTGGGCCGAAGAAGTGCCAGAGGGGCGCGTGCAGGTGTCCACAAGCCTGCACGGCGCAGCCACCCCCCCCCCCCAGGTCGCGCCATGAGGGCTTGTGGGCAGCCTGCTGGCCCACTGGCCCCCCTCTTCTCCTATATGAAGGGTTTCGTCCACGAAAAAATCAAGGAGGATCTTTTTCATGGATTCGCCACCGCCACGAGGCGGAACTTGAGCAGAACCAATCTAGAGCTCCGGTAGGACGATCCTGCCGGGGAAACTTCCCTCCCGGAGGGGGAAAGCGTCGCCATCATCATCACCAACACTCCTCTCATCGGAGGGGACTCGTCACCATCAACATCTTCATCAGCACCATCTCATCTCCAAACCCTAGTTCATCACTTGTAACCAATCTCCGTCTCCCGACTTCGATTGGTACTTGTAAGGTTGCTAGTAGTGTTAATTACTCTTTGTAGTTGATGCTAGTTGGATTACTTGGTGGAAGAGTTTATGTTCAGATCCTTGATGCTACTCATTACCTCTCTGGTCATGAATATGATTATGCTTTGTGAGTAGTTACTTTTGTTCCTGAGGACATGGGATAAGTCATGCTAATAGTAGTCATGTGAATTTGGTATTCGTTTGGTAATTTGATATGTTGTATGTTGTTTTTCCTCTAGTGGTGTTATGTGAACGTCGACTACATAACACTTCACCATTATTTGGGCCTAGAGGAAGGCATTGGGAAGTAGTAAGTAGATGATGGGTTGCTAGAGTGACAGAAGCTTAAACCCTAGTTTATGCGTTGCTTCGTAAGGGGCTGATTTGGATCCACTAGTTTAATGTTATGGTTAGACTTTGTCTTAATTCTTCTTTCGTAGTTGCGGATGCTTGCGAGAGGGGTTAATCATAAGTGGGATGCTTCTCCAAGTAAGGGCAGTACCCAAGCGCCGGTCCACCCACATATCAAACTATCAAAGTAACGAACGCAAATCACATGAACATGATGAAACTAGCATGACAGAAATTCCCGTGTGTCCTCGGGAGCGTTTTTCCTCCTATAAGACTTTGTCCAGGCTTGTCCCTTGCTACAAAAGGGATTGGGCCACTTTGTTGCACCGTTGCTACTTTTGTTACTTGTTGCTTTCTACGAATCATCTCACCACACAATCACTTGTTACCGACAATTTCAGTGCCTGTAGATTTTACCTTGCTGAAAACCACTTGTCAGATCCTTTTGCTCCTCGTTGGGTTCAACACTCTTACTTATCGAAAGGACTACGATTGATCCGCTATACTTGTCGGTCATCATCCCACTAAACCTTGCTCCATGAGAGGCAACTACGTTAGAACTGCTTTATGCGACCTTGGAGCCGGTGTTAGTGTTATGCTTCTCTCTCTCTTTATCGTAGACTTGAACTGGATAAGTTGACACCCACTAAAATCTCTCTTCAAATGGTCGACAAATCAACTGCTTTCCCTATCGGCATTTGCGAGGATGTGCCTGTTGTGGTTGCTAACGTCACTATCTTAACAGACTTTGTTATCTTGGATAGTCCCGAGGACGATGCCATGGCGGTCATCCTCGGAAGACCCTTTTAAACACCGCAGGGGCTGTTATAGATTACAACAAAGGAAATGTCACTTTCCATGTCAACGGTAATGAGCACACGGTGCACTTTCCGAAGAAACAATATCGAGTACATTGCATCAATGCTATCGAAAAGACTTCATCAATTCTTATTGGGAGCTTTGAATGCCCTATTCCTCGTGTCAAGATGAAGTATGATTTGCTTGTTGGGGAGATTCACATCCCCATTGAGGTGACCTAGTGACTATTCGAAAATTCTCCGTTCTCTTTTGCGATTCGAAAAGGTTTGTCGAGGAGACTTGATCAACCTCATTGACGGATTTCTTTCGATGACCATGAGACGGATGAATAGAGGAGTCACAAACCTCTGTTTTAAGCTTTCACCTTCGGTTGCTTAGAAGAAAGATGATAGATTTAGTTTAGTTTTCCCTGTTTTCTGTTTTAGCGCCCGGTAGAAAAGTACCCCGGAGCTGGTTATTTCCCTCCTTGGGAGTAAACCAACTTAGGCCAAAAGCCTAAGCTTGGGGGAGTACGTGTTCTCACCGACTTTACATTCTTGCTTATGCTTTCACTTTGTTCGTCGGTGTTCACACTTTGCCACCATATCATCCATGCTAGTTTATTTACTTTTTCTCGTTTTCTTTTCGTGTGTCTGTCTAGTTTGAGAAAACCCAAAAAGATTTTCTTTTTCTTCTTTTGCTTGTTAGGAGCTTTCCCGTGTAGATAGTTTTCTTTTTCTTTAGGTCAAGGTAGAAGACCATGGTTACAATTTTTAGTGGCTCTTGCATGCATACCTGTTTAGCTTTCAAAGAGCCATATTACTTTATCTTCTCCTTTGTGTTTGCCTGCAGATTCCAGCTTTAGTCCAATGCACGAGCACTCTTATTATTGTTCACATCGTTCGGTCGTGCAAGTGAAAGGCAATAATGACGACATATGATGAAGTGACTGAGCCTGGAAAAGCTGGTATGAACTCGATCTATTTTGTTTTTGTAAATATGACTAGCTCATCATGCCTGATTCAGCTTTGTTGTGAGAGAAACATGTTTGCAATGACAACTTAGAGATCATAGTTGTTGATGCCATGCTTATTTAGCTAGGAGCTTATAATGGTTTGTCTTGGTTGCCCACATGAATGTTGAGATGACTATGATGTAGTATGATAGGATGGTATCCTCCTTTGAATGATTCAAGTGGCTTGACTTGGCGCATGTTCACGCATGTAGTTGAAACAAAATCAACATAGTCTCTATGATATTCATGTTCATGGTGATTTATGTCCTACTCATGCTTGCACTCAATGTTAGTTAATCTCAATGCATTTTGATGACTGTTGTCGCTCTCTAGTTGGTCGCTTCCCAGTCTTTTGCTAGCCTTCACTTGTACTAAGCGGGAATACTGCTTGTGCATCCACTTCCATAAACCCAAAGTTGTGCCATATGAGTCCACCTTACCTACCTATGTGCGGTATCTACCTGCCATTCCAAGTAAATTTGCATGTGCCACTCTCTAAACCTTCAAGAAATAATCTGTTTTGCATGTCTGAACCGCTCATGTGGTGACACGGGGCTATTAGTATCTTCCATGCTAGGCGTGTTATCCTCGATATGTGTTTATTCACTATCATTCGCGAGAAAGGGGCCGGTAATTGGAATTCCCAGTTCCATGCTCAAATCAAAAATATAATTGCAAACAAAACTCCCCCAGGATTGATGTTGGTATGGACGGTACCCGAGGATTCGGCTAGCCGTGGAGTGTGATTGATTGGTGGTGAGGGAGTCAAAACTTTACTTTTCTGTTTGGGAACCGCCTATAGCATGTGTAGCGTGGAAGATGTTGAGAACTCTTAGTAATTGCGTTGACAATGAAAGCATGCCACCCAAAATTATTATCTGTGCTTTCAAAGCTTGAGCTCTGGCACCTCTGCAAATCAATGCTTCCCTCTATGAAGGGCCTGTCTATTTATGTTCCTCTTGAGTCATCCTCCTCTTACAAAAGCACCAATTAGAGAGCACCTCTGTCATTTTTATGCTTTGCTTTTAATTGTGTTGGGTATGACTGTGACTGGATCTTCTTTGCCATGAATTACAATGTTTAGTCAGCCCTTGGTCTTCGAAGGTGCTCTACATTTATGTTTTTCGGTCTCAGAAAGAGCTAGCGAGATACCATCTATTCGTACTGCTTCATGTTGTTTTGATTGAAGTGTTGACATTTGAGGCTTATTATTATTTGCTCGCTAGTTGATTATGCAATTGATATGAGTTTACCGTGAGACCTAGATGTCATTTTCTTATGTGGTTTGCTTGTGATCTTGCTGAAACTCTGGATATGAGTTAGACATAGTTGCAACAACAAGATCAAACAGAGTTCGTCAAAGTTTTTCTTTTGTCTCTTTTAGTTTGTCAACTGAATTGCTTGAGGACAAGCAAGGCTTTAAGCTTGGGGGAGTTGATACGCCTCTGTCGTATCTACTTTTCCGAATCTTTTGCCCTTGTTTTGGACTCTAATTTGCATGATTTTGAATGGAACTAACCTGGACTAACGTTGTTTTCACCAGAATTGCCATGGTGTTGTTTTTGTGCAGAAATAAAAGTTCTCGGAATGACCTGAAAATTTACGGAGAATTTTTCTGGAATTAATGAAAAATACCTGCGCAAAGATCCACCGGAGGGGGTGAGCCAGTGGGCCAGAAGCCCAGGGGGCGTGGCCACCCCCCTGGCCGCGCCATGAGGGCTTGTGGGGCCCACGAGGCTCCACCGCCTCCAATCTCAGCTCTATATATTCTGTTTCGCCGGAAAAAAAATCAGAGAGAAGGATTCATCGCGTTTTACGATAAGGAGGCGCCGCCACCTCCTGTTCTTCATCTGGAGGGCAGATCTGGAGTCCGTTCTGGGCTCCGGAGAGGGGAGATCTCGATTCCATGATGCTCTTCATCGTTTGTGGGTAATCTCATCATAGGCTTGCTGGACGGTGATGAGTTGGATGAGATCTATCATGTAATCGAGTTAGTTTTGACGGGGATTGATCCCTAGTATCCAATATGTTCTGAGATTGATGTTGCTACTACTTTTCCATGCTTAATGCTTGTCACTAGAGCCCGAGTGCCATGATTTCAGATCTGAACCTATTATGTTGTCGCCAATATATGTGTGTTTTAGATCCTATCTTGCAAGTTGTAGTCACCTACTATGTGTTATGACCCGGCAACCCCGGAGTGACAATAGCCGGAACCACTCCCGGAGATGACCATAGTATGAGGAGTTCATGTATTCACCAAGTGTTAATGCGTTGGTCCGGTTCTTTATTAAAAGGAGAACCTTAATATCCCTTAGTTTCCATTAGTAACCCGCTGCCACGGGAGGGATGGACAATAGGTGTCATGCAAGTTCTTTTCCCTAAGCATGTATGACTACATACGGAATACATGCCTACATTAGATTAACGAACGGGGGCTAGTTTCTTATCTCTCTGTGTTATAGTTGTTACATGATGAATCACATCCGGCATAATCATCCATCATCGATCCAATGCCTATGAGTCTTTTACTACTGGTCCTTGCTACGTTACTCTGTCGCTACTGCTATTACTCTGTTTCTACTGTTGTCACTACTGTTGTTCCTTACTACTGTTGTTACTCTGTTGCTACTGCTGTCACTATTGATGTTACTTGCTGCTGCTGTCACTACTGTTGTTACTTGCTACTTTGTTGTTACCTGCTGCAAGACTTTTCTGGCGCCATTGATACAACAAGTCAGGAATAGTCTGCCGTCAACAGACCTTCTTCTGACACCTTTGCTATCATACCACTTTGCTACTGATACTTTGCTTGCAGATACTAATCTTTAAGGTGTGGTTGAATTGACAACTCAACTCCTAATACTTGAGAATATTCTTTCGCTTCCCCTTGAGTCGAATCAATAAATTTGGGTTGAATACTCTACCCTCGAAAACTGTTGCGATCCCCTACACTTGTGGGTTATCAATGCTCAACCTAGTAATGATAAGGATATGGAGATTGAACCTATTGTTGATCTTGATAACCCACAACCTAAGAACAAGAGATGCGATAAGAACGACTTTATTGCTAGGAAGCATGGTAAATAAAGAGAACCATGGGTTCAGAAACCCATGCCCTTTCCTCCCAAACCATCCAAGAAAAAGGATGATGAGGATTTTGAGCGCTTTGTTGAAATGATTAGACCTGTCTTTTTGCAAATGTGTTTGACAGATATGCTCAAAATGTCTCCTTATGCTATGTACATGAAATATATTGTGACTAATAAAAGGAGGATACTTGAGGTTGAGATTTCCACCATGCTCGCTAATTACACCTTCAAGGGTGGAACTCCTAAGAAACTAGGTGATCCCGGAGTGCCCACTATACCTTGCTCCATTAAAGGAAACTATGTTAGAGTTGCTTTATGCGATCTTGGAGCCGGTGTTAGTGTTATGCCTCTCCCTTTATATCGTAGACTTGAATTGGATATGTTGACACCTACTGAAATGTCTTTGCAAATGGGCGACAAATCAACTGCTTTTCCTATCGGCATTTGCGAGGATGTGCCTGTTGTGGTTGCTAACGTTACTATCTTAACGGACTTTGTTATTCTGGATATTCCCAAGGATGATGCCATGGCGGTTATCCTTGGAACACCCTTTTTAAACACTGTTGTGGCTGTTATTGACTGCAACTAAGGCAATGTCAATTTCCATGTTAATGGTAATGAGTATACGGTGCACTTTCCGAAGAAACAATATCGAGTTCATTGTATCAATGCTATTGAAAAATCTTCATCAATTCTTATTGGAAGCTTTGAATGCCCTATACCTACTGTCAAGATGAAGTATGATTTACTTGTTGGGGATATGCACATCCCCATTGAGGTAACCTAGTGATTATTCGAAAATTCTTCGGTTTTATGTGATTCAAAAAAAGTTTGTCAAGGAGACTTGATCAACCTCATTGACGGATTTCTTTTGATGACCACGAGATGGATGAATCTAGGAGTCACAACCTTCTGCTCCCAACTTTTACTTTATGTTGTTTAGAAGAAAAATGATAAATTTAGTTTTTTCCCTGTTTTCTGCTTTTTCGTCCCTTAGAAAAGTGACCCGAAAATAAAAGTTCTCAAAATGCCCTGAAATTCAAGTATGATTTTTTTTGGAATATTAGAAAATATCTGAGATAGAGAGCTAGTCAGGGGGATGCACTAGTGGGCCACAAGCCCAGGAGGCGCGGGCACCCCCCCTGGCCGCGCTTGGCAGGCTTGCGGGTCCCACATGGCCCCCTCCACTTATTCCATCTCCCATCTCCTTCTCCTACCTCCAAAAAAAATCATTTCATAGCTCAAACCCGTGTTCCTGCTCTTCTTGCTGCATTTTTTGATCTCCTTGTGCAAAGCCCCATTCACCAAACTGTTTTGGGGAATTGTTCCTTGGTATGTGTTTCCTCCATTGGTCCAATTAGTTTTTGTTCTAGTGCTTTATTCGTTGCGTATTTTTTCTGTCTTGGTGACCATGTTCTTGAGCTTTGCATGTTAGTTTTAGTTGGTCCCAAGTAGTTTTGATGCATGATATGGCCTCTATGCACTTGTAGGAGCAGTTGCTATGAGTTTTGTTGAGCCCTGTTCACTATTCTTTTGAGTCACTAAAAATTTCAGAAAAAGAAGATGTTCAGGAAAAACTATCATGGTGGTTCCTCAAGCAAAAGGGGTCCCCGTCTCGCGATTCACGAGCCCGATCCTTACCAACCGAGGAACGCACAGGTACAACCATGTGAATGGCCTTCGGATGAATTCATGATTGATGCAGGTTTCAAAGACGAGTTTGATACATTTGTTCACACCGCCGGGCTCGAGGAATTCATCTCCAATAAATGTGAACAGTATACTACTCTCATTGCCTCTTTTGTTCGTAGATTCAAATTTTCAGTTGGCCGTGACACATCCATACTGTTTGATCTTTATGACAAATCGTATACCATGTATTTAGAGGATTTTAATAGAATTTGCAAGATACCTGATTGGGGTAGTCTCAATGATCCTCCTAAGTCTTCAGTTAGTGATTTTATCTCTAGTATAACTGTCGAAGAAACTAGAGATATTACGCAGGCTACCATGGGGAGCACTCATTTTCCTGCCTTGCATTATTTTGCCCTCTTCATAGGTAGATGCATTAACGGCAAGACTGAGCATTGTCACCTCTGCGCACCTGACCTTAGTATTCTTAAGAGCGCAGTAACGGGTAATAGAAGTTTCAACATGGGAGCTATAATTGTGAGGAGGCTAAATAATAATGCTAATGAAGGGGATTTCTTTGGTGGGATCTATGCCACTCGCATAGCAAATTTTCTTGGAATACCCATCCACACAGGAGATCCCCCGCTCCATACAGCTTTCCTTAATCGCGCCGCTATGACACGTTATCAGTTCCTTGAGAGGGATAATGAATCCCTCCTATACCGGTTAATATTTAACCGACATCGCGTTTTCCATATTACCCTTCCTCCTCCTGCCTTCTTTGACTTTCAGGTAAAACGGAGATATTACATAACCAGAGGAGAGGCAGAGGAGTATGACAGGGAGGCGAAGGATGCTCGCCTCCGTGAGGCAGCTATTCAGGCGGTAGCTGCCGCGTACCCGTACAACCCTCATTATGATTTTGGATATCGCCCGGACCAGCCGTGGGAGTAGACCAACTTAGGCCAAAAGCCTAAGCTTGGGGGAGTACGTGGTTCTCACTGACTTTATATTCATGCTCACACTTTCACTTTGATAGTCGGTGTTCACACCTTGCCACTGTATCATCCATGCTAGTTTATTTGTTTTTCTCGCTTTCTTCTCGTGTGTTTGTCTAAATTGAGAAAAACAAAAAATTAGTTGTAAGTTTACTTTCCAGCTTGCTTAGTGGTTTTTAAAAACAAAACCCAAAAAGATTTCCCGTTCTTATTTTGCTTGTTGGGAGCTTTCCCGTGTAAATAATTTTCTTTTTCTTTGGGTCAAGGTAGAAGACCATGATTAAAATGTTTAGTGTCTCTCACATGCATAATTGTTTATCCGTCAAAGAGCCATATTACTTTGTATTCTCCTCTGAGAGTGCTTCAGATTTTAGCTTAGTCCAATGCACAAACACTCTCATTATTATTCACATCAATCGGTCGTGCAAGTGAAAGGCAATAATGACGATATATGATGAAGTGACTGAGCCTGGAAAAGCTGGTATGAACTCAACTTATTTTGTTTTTGTAAATATGACTAGCTCATCGTTCCTAATTCAGCATTGTTATGAGAGAAACATGTTTGCAATGACAACTTAGAGATCATAGTTTCTGATGCCATCCTTAATTAGCTAGGAGCTTATAATGGTTTGTCTTGGATGCCAACATGAATTTCAAGATGATTATGATGTAGTATGATAGGATGGTATCTCCCTTTGAATGATTCAAGTGGTTTGACTTGGCACATGTTCACGCATGTAGTTGAAACAAAATCAACATAGCCTCTATGATATTCATGTTTATGGTGATTTATATCCTACTCATGCTTGCACTCAATGTTGGTTAATTTCAATGCATATTGATGACTGTTGTTGCTCTCTAGTTGGTCGCCTCCCAGTCTTTTGCTAGCCTTCACTTGTACTAAGCGGGAATACTGCTTGTGCATCCACTTCCATAAACCCAAAGTTGTTCCATATGAGTCCACCATACCTACCTATATACGGTATCTACCTGCCGTTCCAAGTAAATTTGCATGTGCCACTCTCTAAATCTTCAAGAAATAATCTGTTTTGTATGCCCGAACCGCTCATGTGTTGACAAGGGGCGGTCCGTATCTTCCATGCTAGGCGTGTTATCCTCGATATGTGTTTATTCACTATCACTCACGAGAAAGGGGCCGGTAATCGGAATGCCCATTACATGCTCAAATCGAAAAGATAATTGCAAACAAAACTCCCCATGGATTGTTGTTGGTATGGACGGCACCCGAGGATTCGGCTAGTCGTGGAGTGTGATTGATCGGTGGTGGGGGGTCAAAACTTTACTTTGCTGCTTGGGAACCGCCTCTAATTTGTGTAGCATGGAAGATGGTGAAAACTCTTGGTCATCGCGTTGACAATGAAAGCATACCACCCAAAATTATTTATCTCTGTTTTAAAAGCTTGAGCTCTTGCACCTCTGCAAATCAATGCTTCCCTCTGTGAAGGGCCTATCTATTTACGTTTCTGTTGAGTCATCCTCTTCTTATAAAAGGCACCAGTTAGAGAGCACCTCCGTCATTTTTATGCTTTGCTATTAATTGATTTTGAGTATGACTGTGACTGGATCTTTTTTGCCATGAATTACAATGTTCAGTCAGCCCTAGGTCTTTGAAGGTGCTGTGCATTTATGTTTTGCGGTCTCAGAGAGGGCTAGCGAGATACCATATGTTCATATTGTTTTCATGTTTGTTTTGATTGAAGTGTTGACGTTTCAAACTTATCATTATTGCTCGCTAGTTGATTATGCCATTGATATGAGTACACCATGAGACCTAAATGTTATTGCTTATGTGGTTAGCTTATGATCTTGCTGAAAATCTGAATATGAGTTACACATAATTACAACAATAAGATCAAACAGAGTTCATAAAAGTTTTTCTTTTGTCTCTTTCAGTTTGTCAATTGAATTGCTTGAGGACAAGCAAGGCTTTAAGCTTAGGGGAGTTGATACATCTCCATCGTATCTACTTTTCCAAACTCTTTTGCCCTTGTTTTGGACTCTAATTTGCATGATTTGAATGGAACTAACCCGGATTGACGTTGTTTTTAGCAGAATTGCCATGGTGTTGTTTTTGCGCAAAAATAAAAGTTCTCGGAATGACCTGGAAATTTACGAGGATTTTTTGTGGAATATATAAAAAATACTGGCGCAAGAATTACCTCGAGACGCGGAGTCAGGAGCCCACAAGCCCAGGAGGCGCGACCCCCCCTGGCCGCGCCTGGTAGGCTTGTGAGGCCCTCGTGGCTCCGCAGCCTCCAACTCCAGCTCTATATAATCTCTCTCGCCCAGAAAAAATTAAGAGAGAAGAGTTCATCGCGTTCCACGACACGGAGCCGCCGCCACCACCTGTTCTTCCTATGGAGGGCAGATCTGGAGTCCGTTCTGGGCTGCGGAGAGGGGAAGTCGACGTCGTCGTCATCACCAACCATCCTTCATCGCCAATTCCATGATTCTCTTCATCGTTCGTGAGTAATCTCATCGTAGGCTTGCTGGACGGTGATGGGTTGGATGAGATCTATCATGTAATCGAGTTAGTTTTGATGGGGTTTGATCCCTAATATCCACTATGTTCTAAGATTGATGTTGCTACTACTTTGCTATGCTTAATGCTTGTCACTAGGGCCCGAGTGCCATGATTTCAGATGTGAACCTATTATGTTTTCATCAATATATGTGTGTTCTTGATCCTATCTTGCAAGTTGTAGTCACCTACTATGTGTTATGACCTGGCAACCCCGGAGTGACAATAGCCTGAACCACTCCCGGAGATGACCATAGTATGAGGAGTTCATGTATTCACTATGTGCTAATGCTTTGTTTCGGTTCTCTATTAAAAGGAGACCTTAATATCCCTTAGTTCTATTAGGACCCCGCTGCCACGGGAGGGATGGACAATAGATGTCATGCAAGTTCTTTTCCATAAGCACGTATGACTAAATACGGAGTACATGCCTACATTACATTGATGAACTGGAGCTAGTTACATATCACCCTATGTTATAATTGTTACATGATGAATGTCATCCAGCATAATTATCCATCACCGATCCAATGCCTACGAGTATTTTCCTACTCGTCCTTGCTAAGTTACTTTACTGCTACTATTGTCACTGCTACTGCTGTCACTACTGCTACCGTTACTATCACACTACTTTGCTACTCAAACTTTGCTGCAGATACTAAGTCTTTCAGGTGTGGTTGAATTGACAACTCAACTGCTAATACTCGAGAATATTCTTTGGCATCCCCTTGTGTCGAATCAACAAATTTGGGTTGAATACTCTACCCTCAAAAACTGTTGCGATCCCCAATACTTGTGGGTTATCAAGGCACCAATGAACCTGCGCAAAAACAAACAAACTTGCACCCAACGCGATAAAGGGGTTGTCAATCCCTTCACGATTACTTGCAAGCTGAGATCTGATAGTGATGAAAGGTAAATAAAATTAAAAGTGCAGCAAGGTATTTTTGGTGTTTTTGTATGTAGATCTGAATATATAATGTGTAAAATAGACCTGGGTGCCATAGTGTTCACTAGAGGCTTCTCTCATGATAGCAAGTATTACGGTGGGTGAACGAATTACTGTCGAGCAATTGATAGAATCGCGCAAAGTCATGAGGATATCTAAGGAAATGATCATACATATAGGCATCACGTCCGAGAAAAGTAGACCGATACTTTCTGCATCTACTACTATTACTCCATACATCGACCGCTATCCAGCATGCATCTAGTGTATTAAGTTCATAACAAACAGAGTAACGCCTTAAGCAAGATGACATGATGTAGAGGGATAAATTCATGCAATATGATATAAAACCCATCTTTTTACCCTTGATGGCAACAACACGATGCGTGCCTCGCTACCCCTTCTGTCACTAGGTGAGGACACCGCACGGTATGAACCCAAAACCAAGCACTTCTCCCATTGCAAGAATTATAGATCAAGTTGGCCAAACGAAACCAATAACTCGAAGATAATTACAAGGATACGAAATCATGCATATAAGAAGTCAGAGGAGACTCAAACAATATTCATAGATAACTTGATCATAAATCCACAATTCATCGGATCTCGACAAACACACCGCAAAAGAAAGTTACATCGAATAGATCTCCATGAAGATCATGGAGAACTTTGTATTGAAGATCCAGTATAGAGAAGAAGCCATCTAGGTACTAGCTATGGACCCGAAGGTCTGTGGTGAACTACGCATGCATCATCGGAGAGGCAATGGTGTTTATGAAGAAGCCATGTGTGTCTAAATCCCCCTCCGGCAGGGCACCAGAACGGTCCCCATATCGGATTTCGTGGAGACAGAATCTTGCGGTGGCGGAAAAGTATTTTCGTGGCTCTCTTGTTGGTTTCAGGATTTTTGGGATTTTATAGGCGAAAGAGGTAGGGTAGAGGAGCCACGGGGGGGGCACGAGCCTGCTAGGCGCGCCCCCCTAGGGCGCGCCTAGGGGGCTCGTGGCCTCCCCCGAGACCTCGTGCCTTGGTTCTCAAGTCCTCCACGTATCTTCTGTTGTGGAAAAAATCACCCCGCAGGTTTTATTCCGTTTGGACTCCATTTAATATTCTTTTCTGAAAAAGGTCAAAAACACGAAAATAATAGAAATTGGCACTAGGCACTGAGTTAATAGGTTAGTCCCAAAAATGGTATAAAATGGCATATAAATGCACATAAGACATCCCAAGTTGATAATATAATAGCATGGAACAATCAAAAATTATAGATACGTTGGAGACGTATCAAGCATCCCCAAGCTTAACTCTTGCTCATCCTCGAGTAGGGAAGTGATAAAGACCAGATTTTCTATGTGGAATGCTACCTAACATATTTGTTCTTTGTGACTTCTTTATTGTGGCACGAATGTTCAGATCCATAAGATTTAAAACACTAGTTTAATATTGACATGAAAAAAATAATACTTCAAGCATACTAGCAAAGTAATCATGAACTTTTGAAATAACAAGGCCAAAGAAAGTTATCCCTACAAAATCATATAGCCTCGCTATGCTCCATCATCCCCACACAAGGAATTTAAATCACGCACAACCCCGGTATTGGCCAAGTAATTGTTTCCGCACTCTTACTTTCTCAACTTTTTCAACTCTCACGCAATACATGAGCGTGAGCCATGTATATAACACTATGGGTGGAATAGAGTGTGGTGGAGGTTGTGAGGAAAAAAGGAGGAGATGGTCACATCGACTCGGTGTATCAATGAGCTATGGAGATGCCCATCAATAGATCAATGTGAATGAGTAGAGATTGCCATGCAACGGATGCACTAGAGCTATAAGTGTATGAAAGCTCAAAAAGAAAACTAGTGGGCGTGCACCCAACTTGCTTGCTCACGAAGACCTAGGGCAATTTTGAGGAAGCCCATCATTGGAATATACAAGCCAAGTTAGATAATGAAAAATCCCACTAGTATATGAAAGTGACAAAACAAGAGACTCTCTATCATGAAGAACATGGTGCTATTTTGAAGCACAAGTGTGGAAAAAGATAGTAGCATTGTCCCTTCTCTCTTTTTCTCTCATCATTTTTTTTGTTTGGGCTCTTTGGCTTATTTTTTTCATTTTTTTTGGTGGCATCTTTGGCCTTTTTTTTATTTCCTCACATGGGACAATGCTCTAATAATTATGATCATCACACCTTTATTTACTTACAACTCAATACTTAGAACAATAATGACTCTATATGAAATGCCTCCGGTAGTGTACCGGGATGTGTAACGATCTAGCTTAGTGTATGACATTGGAACATCTTGCTAGCTATCTTACGATCATGCAATGGCAATATGAAAGTGATGACACATGTCATGAGACGGAACGGTGGAAGTTGCATGGCGATATATCTCGGAATGGCTGTGAAAATGCCATAATAGGTAGGTATGGTGGCTGTTTTGAGGAAGGTATATGGTGGGTTTGTGCACCGGCGAAAGTTGCGCGGCACTAGAGAGGCTAGCAATGGTGGAAGGTGAGAGTGCATCTATACCATGGACTCACATTAGTCATGAAGAACTCATATACTTATTGCGAAAGTTTTATTAGTAATCGAAACAAAGTGCTAAACGCATACTCCTAGGGGAAGGGTTGGTAGGTGTTAACCATCGCGCGATCCCGACCGCCACACAAAGGATGACAATCAATAAATCAATTATGCTCCGACTTCCTAACATAGCGGTTCACCATACGTGCATGCTACGGGAATCACTATCCTCAGCACAATTATTTCTAGATTCACAACACTCTACTAACATAACTCTAATATTACCATATCCATATCTCAAAACTAATTATGAGGAATCAAACTTCTCTTACTAATCAATTTACTAGAATATGAAAGTTTCTATTATATCCTCTTTGGATGCCTGTCATATTTAGGACTAATTTCATGGCACACGTCAATTACCAAGTTACTTAGAGAGAGCTCTCTCAAAATGATGTAAGTGAAGATCGAGAGTTTTTATTTCTACAAAATATGACACCGCCGTGCTCTAAAAAGATTTAAGTGAAGCACTAGAGCAAAATTATCTAACTCAAAAGATATAAGTGAAGCTCATGGGAGCTAAATTGCCTAGCTCAAAAGATATAAGTGAAGCTCGTTGAGCATTCTAACAAATTCACGATGAGTGCATGTCCCTCTCAAAAAGGTGTGCAGCAAGGACGATTGTGACAAAACAAAAAGCAAAGACTCCTATAATACACGACGCTCCAAGCAAAACACATATCATGTGGTGAATAAAAATATAGCTCCAAGTAACGTTACCGATGGATTGAAGACGAAAGAGGGGATGCCTTCCCGGGGCATCCCCAAGCTTAGGCTTTTTGGTGTCTTTGAATTTGGCTTGGGATGACTTGGGAAACCCAAGCTTAAGCTCTTTCCACTCTTTATTCCATTGTCCATAAGAACATCATCCAAAACTTGAAAACTTCACAACACAAAACTTAAACAGAAACTCGTGATATCATTAGCATAAGAAAACAAACTACCAACTTTTTAGGTATTGTAGTAAACTTTATTTATATTTAGATTGATGTTATATTACTGTATTCTCACTTTTCCATGGCTCATACCACCTGATACTAACCATAGTTTCATCAAAATAAGCAATCAACACAACAAAAACAGAATCTGTAAAAAACAGAACATTTTGTAGTAATCTGTATATTTCGTATACCTATGGTATCCCACAAATTATGAAAAATTATGAAAATTAGGGAAATTTGCATATCAATCAGCAGCAAAAAGAATCAACTCAAAATCTCTTTCTGGATAGGAATTAAAAATAATTTCGTGAGCACAAAGTTTCTGTCTTTTTCAGCATGATTAAACAACTATCACCAAAACTAATCATAAAGGTTTTACTTGGCACAAACACTAATTGAAACATAAAAAACAAAATCATAACAGAATCATGATGGTGTGGACTCAATAAAACATAAATTGAAAAGCAAAAATAAATTTATTCATTGGGTTGCCTCCCAACAAGCGTTATCGTTTAACGCCCTTAGCTAGG
Organism: Hordeum vulgare subsp. vulgare; assembly: GCF_904849725.1. Taxonomy (NCBI): domain Eukaryota; kingdom Viridiplantae; phylum Streptophyta; class Magnoliopsida; order Poales; family Poaceae; genus Hordeum; species Hordeum vulgare. The sequence goes on from NC_058518.1 coordinate 309,576,388, forward strand.
CTTAACGATTTCAATGATGCTCACATAAAAAGTAGTAGTTGAGATATGCAAAAGAGCATCATGAATGGCAAAAAACACGTTTAAGTCTAACCCACTTCCTATGCATAGGGATTTTGTGAGCAAACAATTTATGGGAACAAGAATTAAGTAGCATAGGAAGGCAAAACAAGCATAACTTCAAAACGTTGAACACATAGAGAGGAAGCTTGATATAATTGCAATATGTAAAAGCATATGTTCCTCTCTCATAGTAATTTTCAGTAACATCATGAAGGAATCTTACAATATAACTATCACACAAAACATTCTTTTCATGATCAATTATAGCATAAGGGTCATCACCAAAAATTGGGAAACAAAAAATATCATCGTCATCAAGCATAGCATCTCCAAGCTTGTGGTTTTGCATATCATTAGCATCATAGATATTCAGAGAATTCATACTAACAACATGGCAATAATGTTTTTCATTCAAGCAGATATCATGAACCACTTTATAATTTTCTTCTTTCAACACTTCATCAAAATTTTCAGATTCATGATTTTCAAACAAAACTCCATAGAGATAGTCAAGTGCACTCAACTCACTAGCAAATTGTTCATCATAATTTGGTATTTTGAAAAGATTAGCAAGTGGATGAGGATCCATATCAATAGATTTTTAGCAAGCGAAGATGCAAGCAAATAGAAGGCACATGGCAACACAAGCAAACAGAAAGCAAGCAAAAGATAAGGCGAACGAAAAAGGCAAATATTTTTGTAATATTTTTTTTCGAAGTGGGGGAGAGGAAAACGAGAGGCAAAAGTCAAATAATGTAAATGCAAGAGATGAGTTTGTGATAGTTACTTGGTAGATATGCTTCACTTGAATACTCCCGGCAACGGCGCCAGAAATTCTTCTTGCTACTTCTTGAGCTTGCGTTGGTTTTTCCCTTGAAGAGGACAGGGTGATGCAGCAAAGTAGAGATAAGTATTTCCCTCAGTTTGAGAACCAAGGTATCAATTCAGTAGGAGTATCAAGATGAGGCACCAATGAACCTGCGAAAAAACAAACAATCTTGCACCCAACGCGATAAAGGGGTTGTCAATCCCTTCACGATTACTTGCAATCTGAGATCTCATAGTGATGAAAGGTAAATAAAAGTAAAAGTGCAACAAGGTATTTTTGGTGTTTTTGTATGTAGATCTGAATATATAATGTGTAAAATAGACCCGGGGGCCATAGTGTTCACTAGAGGCTTCTCTCATGATAGCAAGTATTACGGTGGGTGAACGAATTACTGTCTAGCAATTGATAGAATCGCGCAAAGTCATGACGATATCTAAGGCAATGATCATACATATAGGCATCACGTCCGAGACAAGTAGACCGATACTTTCTGCATCTACTACTATTACTCCACACATCGACCGCTATCCAGCATGCATCTAGTGTATTAAGTTCATAACAAACAAAGTAACGCCTTAAGCAAGATGACATGATGTAGAGGGATAAATTCATGCAATATGATATAAAACCCATCTTTTTACCCTTGATGGAAACAACACGATGCGTGCCTCGCTACTCCTTCTGTCACTAGGTGAGGACACCGCACGGTATGAACCCAAAACCAAGCACTTCTCCCATTGCAAGAATTATAGATCAAGTTGGCCAAACTCGGATAAATTCGTTGAAATCACATGGTGATGTGAACTAGATTATTGACTCTAGTGCAAGTGGGAAACTGTTGGAAATATGCCCTAGAGGCAATAATAAATTAGTTATTATTATATTTCTTAGTTCATGATAATCGTTTATTATCCATGCTATAATTGTATAGATTGGAAACACGGTGCATGTGTGGATACATAGACAAAACAATGTCCCTAGTAAGCCTCTAGTTGAGTAGCTCGTTGATCAAAGATGGTCAAGGTTTCCTGACCATAGACAAGTGTTCTCACTTGATAACGGGATCACATCATTAGGAGAATCATGTGATGGACTAGACCCAAACTAATAGACGTACCATGTTGATCGTGTCATTTTGTTGCTATTGTTTTCTGCGTGTCAAGTATTTGTTCCTATGACCATGAGATCATATAACTCACTAACACTGGAGGAATGCTTTGTGTGTCTCAAACGTCGCAACGTAACTGGGTGACTATAGATGATCTACAGGTATCTCCGAAGGTGTTCGTTGAGTTAGTATGGATCGACACTGGGATTTGTCACTCCATGTGACGGAGAGGTATCTTGGGGCCCACTCGGTAATACAACATCACACACAAGCCTTGCAAGCAATGTGACTTAGTGTAAGTTGTGGGATCTTGTATTACGGAACGAGTAAAGAAACTTGCCGGTAAACGAATTTGAAATAGGTATACGGATACTGACGATCGAATCTCGGGCAAGTAACATACCGAAGGACAAAGGGAATGACATACAGGATTATATGAATCCTTGGCACTGAGGTTCAAACGATAAGATCTTCGTAGAATATGTAGGATCCAATATGGGCATCTAAGTCCCGCTATTGGATATTGACCGAGGAGTCTCTCGGGTCATGTCTACATAGTTCTCGAACCCGCAGGGTCTGCACACTTAAGGTTCGACGTTGTTTTATGCGTATTTGAGTTATATGGTTGGTTATCGAATGTTGTTCGGAGTCCCGGATGAGATCACGGACGTCACGAGGGTTTCCGGAATGGTCCGGAAACGAAGATTGATATATAGGATGACCTCATTTGATTACCGGAAGGTTTTCGGAGTTACCGGGAATGTACCCGGAATGACGAATGGGTTCCGGGAGTTCACCGGGGGGGCAACCCACCCCGGGAAGCCCATAGGCATTGGGGGTGGCGCACCAGCCCTTAGTAGGCTGGTGGGACAGCCCAAAAGATCCCTATGCGCCATAGGAAGAAAAATCAAAGAGAAAAGAAAAAAAAGGAGAGGAGGTGGGAAAAGGGGGAAGGACTCCTCCTTCCAAACCTAGTTGGACTCAGTTTGGAAGGGGAGAACTCCCCCCCCTTGGCTCGACCGAAGTCCTTAGGGGTCCTTGGACCCCAAGGCAAGGCTCCCCCTCTTCCCCCTATATATACGGAGGTTTTAGGGCTGATTTGACACAACTTTGCCACGGCAGCCCGACCACATATCTCCACGGTTTTACCTCTAGATCGTGTTTCTGCGGAGCTCGGGCGGAGCCCTGCTGAGATGAGATCATCACCAACCTCCGGAGCGCCGTCACGCTGCCGGAGAACTCTTCTACCTCTCCGTCTCTCTTGCTGGATCAAGAAGGCCGAGATCATCGTCGAGATGTACGTGTGCTGAACGCGGAGGTGCCGTCCGTTCGGCACTAGATCGTGGGACTGATCGCGGGACGGTTCGCGGGGCGGATCGAGGGACGTGATGACGTTCCACTACATCAACCGCGTTCACTAACGCTTCTGCTGTACGGTCTACAAGGGTACGTAGATCAACCATCCCCTCTCGTAGATGGACATCACCATGATAGGTCTTCGTGCGCGTAGGAAAATTTTTGTTTCCCATGCGACGTTCCCCAACAGTGGCATCATGAGCTAGGTTCATGCGTAGATGTCTTTTCGAGTAGAACACAAAAGTTTTTGTGGGCGGTCATATGCGTTTTGCTGCCCTCCTTAGTCTTTTCTTGATTCCGCGGTATTGTTGGATCGAAGCGGCTCGGACCGACATTACTCGTACGCTGACGAGAGACTGGTTTCATCGCTACGAGTAACTCCGTTGCTCAAAGATGACTGGCGGGTGTCAGTTTCTCCAACTTTAGTTGAATCGGATTTGACCGAGGAGGTCCTTGGATGAGGTTAAATAGCAACTCACATATCTCCGTTGTGGTGTTTGCGTAAGTAAGATGCGATCCTACTAGATACCCATGGTCACCACGTAAAACATGCAACAACAAAATTAGAGGACGTCTAACTTGTTTTTGCAGGGTATGCTTGTGATGTGATATGGCCAACGATGTGATGTGATATATTGGATGTATGAGATGATCATGTTTTAATAGATAATATCGACTTGCACGTCGATGGTACGGCAACCGGCAGGAGCCATAGGGTTGTCTTCAAACTAACGTTTGTGCTTGCAGGTGCGTTTACTATTTTGCTAGGATGTAGCTTTAGTAGTAATAGCATGAGTAGCACGACAACCCCGATGGCGACACGTTGATGGAGATCATGGTGTGGCGCCGGTGACAAGAAGATCGTGCCGGTGCTTTGGTGATGGAGATCAAGAAGCACATGATGATGGCCATATCATGTCACTTATGAATTGCATGTGATGTTAATCGTTTTATGCACCTTATCTTGCTTAGAACGACGGTAGCATTATGAGGTGATCTCTCACTAAAATTTCAAGACGAAATTGTGTTCTCCCCGATTGTGCACTGTTGCGACAGTTCTTCGTTTCGAGACACCACGTGATGATCGGGTGTGATAGACTCAACGTTCACATACGACGGGTGCAAAACAGTTGCACACGCGGAACACTCGGGTTAAGCTTGACGAACCTAGCATGTGCAGACGTGGCCTCGGAACACATAAGACCGAAAGGTTGAGCATGAATCGTATAGTTGATATGATTAGCATAGAGATGCTTACCACTGAAACTATTCTCGACTCACGTGATGATCGGACTTGAGATAGTGGATTTGGATCATGTACCACTCAAATGACTAGAGAGATGTACTTTTTGAGTGGGAGTTCTTAAGTAATATGATTAATTGAACTAATTGTCATGAACATAGTCTAATGGTCTTTGCGAATTACGATGTAGCTTGCGCTATAGCTCTACCGTTTTTTATATGTTCCTAGAGAAAATTTAGTTGAAAGTTGATAGTAGCAAACTTTGCAGACTAAGTCTGTAAAACCGAGGATTGTCCTCGTTGCTGCACAGAAGGCTTATGTCCTTAATGCACCACTCGGTGTGCTGCACCTCGAGCGTCGTCTGTGGATGTTGTGAACATCCGACATACACGTTTCTGATGACTACACGATAGTTCAGTGCAAAATACTTAATGGCTTAGAAGCAAGGCGCCGAAAACGTTTTGAAACGTCACGGAACATAAGTGATGTTCTAAAGAGATGAAATTGTGATTTCATGCTTGTGCCCTTGTTAAGAGGTACGAGACCTCCAACAAGATTCTTTGTCCACAAAGTAAAGGAGAAAAGCTCAATCGTTGAGCGTGTGCTCAGATTGTCTGAGCACGACAATCGCTTGAATCAAGTGGGAGTTAATCTTCCAGATGAGATAGTGATGGTTCTCCAAAGTCACTACCACCAAGCTGTGAGAGCTTCGTGATGAACTATAACATATCAAGGATAGATACAATGATCCTTGAGTGATTCGTGATGTTTGACACTGTGAAAGTAGAAATCAAGAAGGAGCATCAATAGTTGATGGTTAGTAAAACCACTAAGTTTCAAGAAAAGGCAAGGGCTAGAAGGGATACTTCGTGAAACGGCAAAACCGTTGCTGCACTAATGAAGAGACCCAAGATTAAACCCAAACCCGAGACTAAGTGCTTCTGTAATGAGGGGAACAGTCACTGAGGCAGAGCAACTCTAGATACTTGGTAGATAAGAAGGCTGGCAAAAGTCGAAAGAAGTATATTTAATATACATGATGTTGATGTGTACTTTACTAGTACTCCTAGTAGCATGAGGGTATTGGATACCGGTTCGGTTGCTAAGTGATTAGTAACACGAAATGAAAGCTATGACATAAACGGAGACTAGCTAAAGGCGAGGTGACGATACGTGTTGGAAGTGTTTCCAAGGTTGATATGATCAAACGTCGCACGCTCCCTCTACCATCGGGATTGGTGTTAAACCTAAATAATTGTTATTTGGTGCTTGCGTTAAGCATGAACATGATTGGATCGTGTTTATTGCAATACGATTATTCATTTAAAGAGAATAATGGTTACTCTATTTGCTTGAATAATCACCTTCAATGGTTTATTGAATCTCGATCGTAGTGTTACACATGTTCATGATACTGGTGCCAAAAGATACGAGGTAATGATGATAGTACCACTTAATTGTGGCACTGCCGCTTGAGTCATGTTGGTATAAATTTCATGAAGAGGCTCCATGTTGATGGATCTTTATACTCACTTGATTTTGAATCACTAGTGACATGCAAATCATACTACATGAGCAAAGCCTTGTTTTCATTGAGATGAAACAAGATAGTAACTTGTTGGAAGTGATACATTTTGATGTATGCAGTCCAATGGGTGCTGAGGCACGCAGTGGATATCATTATGTTCTTACTTCAATGACGATTTGAGTAGATACAAGAGTATTTACTTAATGAATCACAAGTCTGAAATATTGAAAAGTTCAATTATGTTTCAGAATGAAGTTCGTCGTAACAAGAGGATAAACTGTCTACGATATGATCATGGAAATGAATATCTGAGTTACGAGTTTTGGTACACAGTTAAGACAATGTGGAAATTGTTTCGCAGTTCATGCCACCTCGAACATCACAGTGTGATGATGTGTCTGAACGTCATAGCCACGCACTATTTGGTATGGTGCATGCTATGATGTCTCTTATTGAATTACCACTATTGTTTATGGGTTATGCATTAGAGACAACCGCATTCACTTTAAATAGGGCACCGCGTATTTCCATTGAGATGACACAGTATAGACTCGGGTTTAGAGAAATCTAAACTGTCGTTTCTTGAAAGTTTGGGGCTTCGACACTTATGTGAAAAAGTTTCAGTCTCATAAGCTCGAACCCAAAGCGGATAAATGCATCTTCATAGGATATCCAAAACAGTTGGGTACATCTCCTATCTCAGATCCGAAAGCAAAGTGTTTGTTTCTAGAAACGGATCCTTTCTCGAGGAAAGGTTTCTCTCAAAAGAATTGAGTGGGAGGGTAGTAGAACTTGATGAGGTTATTGAACCATCACTTCAACCAGTGTGTAGCAGGGCGCAGGAAGTTGTTCCTGTGGCGCCTACACCAATTGAAGTGGAAGCTGATGATGGTGATCATCGAGCATCTGATCAAGTTACTACAAGCCTCGTAGGTTGACAAGGTCGCGTACTACTGCAGAGTGGTACGGTAACCCTGTCTTGGAGGTCATGTTGTTGAGCAACAATGAACTTACGAGTTATGAAGAAAGCAATGGTGGGCCCGGATTCCTACAAATGGCTGGAAGCCATGAAATCCGAGAGAGGATCCATGTATGAAAACAAAGTGTAGACTTTGGAAGAACTACTTGATGGTCAGAGGACTATTGAGTAAAGATGGATATTTAAAAGGAAGACGGACGATGATGGTGATAAGTCACTATTAAGAAAAGCTCGACTTGTCGCAAAGATGTTTCCGACAAGATCAAACAGTTGACTATGATGAGACTTTCTCACTCATAGCGATGCTAAAAGTCTGTAAGAATTATGTTAGTAGTTGCTGCATTATTTATGAAATATTGCACGTAGGATGTCAAAACATTGTTTCCTCGACGGTTTCCTTGAGCAAACATTGTATGTGATACAACCAGGAGGTTTTGTCGATCCTAAAGATACTAGCAAGTATGCAAGCTCCAGTGATCCTTCAATGGACTGGTGCAAGCATCTCGGAGTTGGAATATACACTTTGATGAGATGATCAAAGATTTTGGGTTTGTACAAGGTTTATGAGAAACTTGTATTTTCCAAAGAAGTGAGTGGGAGCACTATAGAATTTCTGATAAGTATATGTGGTTGACATATTGTGGATCAGAAGTTATGTAGAATTTCTGTAAAGCATACAAGGTTGTTTGAAAGGAGTTTTCAAAGGAATACCTGGATTGAGCTACTTGAACGTTGAGCATCAAAGATCTATGGAGATAGATCGAAAGCGCTTAATGGAAGTTTCAACAAGATGCATGCCTTGACAAGTTTTTGAAGGAGTTCAAAATAGATCAGCAAAGAAGGAGTTCTTGATTGCGTTGTAAGGTGTGAATTTGAGTAAGACCCAAAACCCGACCACGGCAGAATAAAGAGAATAGACGAAGGTCGTCTTCTATGCCTTAGCCGTAGACTCTAAAGTATGGCATGCTGAGTACCGCACCTGATGTGTGCCTTGCAGCAAGTCTGTGCACAGAGTGATCCAGGATTGAATCACTGATCAACGGTCAAAGTTATCCTTAGTAACTAAATAGACTAAGGAATTTTTCTCGATTATGGAGGTGGTTAAAGAGATCGTCGTAAAGGGTTACGTCGATGCAAGCTTTGACACTAATGCGAATAACTATGAGTAGTGAAACGGATTCGTATAGTAGAGTAGATATTTGGAGCATTTCCGAATAGCACGTAGTAACAGCATCTATAAGATGACATAAAGATTTGTAAAGAACGCACGGATCTGAAAGTTTCAGAACCGTTGACTAAAACCTCTCTCACGAGCAAGACGTGACCAGACCCCAGAACTATATGGGTGTTGGATTCGTTGAAATCACATGGTGATGTGAACTAGATTATTGACTCTAGTGCAAGTGGGAAACTGTTGGAAATATGCCCTAGAGGCAATAATAAATTAGTTATTATTATATTTCTTAGTTCATGATAATCGTTTATTATCCATGCTATAATTGTATTGATTGGAAACACGGTGCATGTGTGGATACATAGACAAAACAATGTCCCTAGTAAGCCTCTAGTTGACTAGCTCGTTGATCAAAGATGGTCAAGGTTTCCTGACCATAGGCAAGTGTTGTCACTTGATAACGGGATCACATCATTAGGAGAATCATGTGATGGACTAGACCCAAACTAATAGACGTAGCATGTTGATCGTGTCATTTTGTTGCTACTGTTTTCTACGTGTCAAGTATTTGTTCCTATGACCATGAGATCATATAACTCACTAACACCGGAGGAATGCTTTGTGTGTATCAAACGTCGCAACGTAACTGGGTGACTATAAAGATGCTCTACAGGTATCTCCGAAGGTGTTCGTTGAGTTAGTATGGATCGAGACTGGGATTTGTCACTCCGTGTGACGGAGAGGTATCTCGGGGCCCACTCGGTAATACAACATCACACACAAGCCTTGCAAGCAATGTGACTTAGTGTAAGTTGCGGGATCTTGTATTATGGAACGAGTAAAGAAACTTTCCGGTAAACGAATTTGAAATAGGTATACGGATACTGACGATCGAATCTCGGGCAAGTAACATACCGAAGGACAAAGGGAATGACATACGGGATTATATGAATCCTTGGCACCGAGGTTCAAACGATAAGATCTTCGTAGAATATGTAGGATCCAATATGGGCATCCAGGTCCCGCTATTGGATATTGACCGAGGAGTCTCTCGGGTCATGTCTACATAGTTCTCGAACCCGCAGGGTCTGCACACTTAAGGTTCAACGTTGTTTTATGCGTATTTGAGTTATATGGTTGGTTACCGAATGTTGTTCGGAGTCCGGATGAGATCACGGACGTCACGAGGATTTCCGGAATGGTCCAGAAACAAAGATTGATATATAGGATGACCTCATTTGATTACCGGAAGGTTTTTGGAGTTACCGGGAATGTACCGGGAATGACGAATGGGTTCCGGGAGTTCACCGGGGGGGCAACCTACCCCGGGGGAGCCCATAGGCATTGGGGGTGGCGCACCAGCCCTTAGTAGGCTGGTGGGACAGCCCAAAAGAGCCCTATGCGCCATAGGAAGAAAAATCAAAGAGAAAAAAGAGAGGAGGTGGGAAAAGGGGGAAGGACTCCTCCTTCCAAACCTAGTTGGACTCAGTTTGGAAGGGGAGAACTCCACCCCCTTGGCTCGGCCGAAGTCCTTAGGGGTCCTTGGACCCCAAGGAAAGGCTCCCCCTCTTCCCCCTATATATACGGAGGTTTTGGGGCTGATTTGACACAACTTTGCCACGGCAGCCCGACCACATATCTCCACGGTTTTACCTCTAGATCGCGTTTCTGCGGAGCTCAGGCGGAGCCCTGCTGAGACGAGATCATCACCAACCTCCAGAGCACCGTCACGCTGCCGAAGAACTCTTCTACCTCTCCGTCTCTCTTGCTGGATCAAGAAGGCCGAGATCATCGTCGAGCTGTACGTGTGCTGAATGCGGAGGTGCCGTCCGTTCGGCACTAGATCGTGGGACTGATCGCGGGACGGTTCGCGGGGCGGATCGAGGGACGTGAGGACGTTCCACTACATCAACCGCGTTCACTAACGCTTCTGATGTACGGTCTACAAGGGTACGTAGATCAACCATCCCCTCTCGTAGATGGACATCACCATGATAGTTCTTCGTGCGCGTAGGAAATTTTTTGTTTCCTATGCGACGTTCCCCAACACATGTAACATCTCAGTAAGGTGCTCATACCACGCACGTGGGGCTTGTTTAAGGCCATAGAGTTCCTTATCGAGAACATACACATGATTAGGGAACTTGGGATCCTCGAACCCCGGTGGTTGCTTGACATAAACCAACTCCTTAAGGGGACCATTAATAAATGCACTCTTCACATCCATTTGGTATAATTTGAAGTTATGATGAGAAGCAACTGCAAGCAACATGCGAATAGATTCAAGGCGAGTGAAAGGAGCAAAGGTTTCACCATAGTCGCTACCCTCGACTTGGGAATAGCCTTGTGCCACCAATCTTGCCTTGTTCTGAGTGATGACACCGTCCGCATCTTGCTTGTTCCTAAAGACCCACTTTCTCCAAATGACATTGTGGTTCTCCCTTGGTCTTGGCACCAGTCGCCACACTTTGTTGCGCTTGAAGTTGTTGAGTTCTTCATGTATGGCTTCAACCCAGTCCATGTCTTCGAGAGCCTCTTGTACCTTTAGTGGTTCAATGCAAGAAACAAAATGCATGATGGGCACTAAAGTTTGATAATTGACGACGTGTGGTTACCCCTCTCTGTAAGTTGTCATAGACATTCTCCAACACATGATAAAGATTCTTGAGCGTTTTGGTAGTCTTGGCAACGCGTCTTTCTTGAATCTCCTCAGGGGTAAGCTGAGAAGCATGTATGCGACCTTTGCTGCCTTTTTGAGTTTGTCCTTAATCTTGAGCTTGATTTTGTTCATGCGCTTCCTCTTGATCTTGAACTTGGTATTGATCTCGAGCTTGCTCTTGATCTTGAGCATTCTCAGAGGGGTGAGCAGGATCAAGGACATCATTTGGTGCAGGACCATCTTGAGGTTGATCTTCTCCTTGATCGGGATCACGGGGATGAGGGCCTTTAGAGCATTCTTTGGAAGCATGTGGGTCTTGCGTCGGTGATGGTTCTACATGAGTGGAACATTGTCCTTCTCCTTGAGCCAAAAAGGGTTCCTCAACGGGCAGGAAGTATCCCACGCCCATTCTTCTTATGTCTTGGGGAGGAATTTCATCACCTACATCACAAAGACCACTTTGCTCCAGTTGGGAGCCATTATTCTTGTCAAACTCCACGTTACACGTATCCTCAATGAGTCCTGAGGAATTTTTGAGGACACGGTAAGTGCGAAAGTTTGTAGCATAACCGACAAATATGCCCTCTTGAGCTCTAGGTTCAAATTTAGACAAACGATCACCTTTCTTAAGAATGAAACACTTACAGCCAAACACCCGGAAGTACTTGAGGTTGGGCTTGTTGCCGGTAAGAATTTCATATGGAGTATTGTTCAAGCCTTTGCGAAGGTAGATCCGATTGGATGCATGACATGCAGTGTTGGTGGATTTGGCCCAAAAGTTATACGGAGATTTAAACTCCGCCATCATGGTTCTTGCCGCATCCATCAACGTCCGGTTCTTCCATTCCGCCATGCCATTTTTCTGAGAAGTGTAAGGAGAAGAGTATTGATGCTTGATTCCTTCATCACTCGGAAATTCATTTAGGGTGTAGTTCTTGAACTTGGTGCCATTGTCACTTCTGATCATCAATATCTTTGCATTATGTTGGTGTTGTGCTTCGTTAGCAAAGTCGATGACTGTTTCTTCAGTCTCACTCTTTCTCTTGAAAAAGTATACCCAGGTAAATATTGAGTAATCATCCACTATCACCAAGCAATACTTTCTTCCCCCAAGACTATCATAAGATGAAAGACCAAAGAGATCCATGTGAAGGAGTTCGAGGGTCCTTTTTGTATAGATGATAGTCATGGGGCGGTGGGATGTCTCATGAATCTTTCCTTCAATACATGCACTGCAAGCACGATCTCTGGGAAACTCACATTGGTTAGTCCGAGAACGTGATCCCCTTTGAGGAGACTTTGCAAAGATCTCATATTGACATGGCCTAGCCGGTGATGCCAGTGCCATCCAACATTAACTTTATCCATTAGGCAAGTCGCGGCCTTAGTGTGTTGCTCCAAAAAGTTAACCACATAGAGACCGTTCTCGACATGCCCAACAAAGGCTACTTTAAGAGTCTTGCTCCACAAAAGGGCTACAGAGTCAATGCCAAAGAAAGTACTAAATCCCATAAGTGCAAGTTGATGAACGGAAAGTAAGTTGTATGCGAGGGTCTCAACAAGCATAACCTTTTCAATGGTAAGTTCCGGAGAAATTACCACCTTGCTCAGACCCAATACCTTTGAAATCGCGTCATCACCAAAGGAGACTTGGGTGGCAATGGATGGGTCGGGATGAACATCCACCACCAAGTCCTTGCTTCCGGTCATATGATTTGTTGCTCCACTATCAAGCAACCATGACACCCCACCGGAAGCAAACTCCTGCATAAGTTCAATGCTCGGATTTAGGTACCCATTCTTTAATGGGTCCTATTATGTTAGTAACAAGGGTCCTAGCAACCCAAATAGACCATGCAATGTACTCATCATAAGAACCAACAAACTTAGCAAAACCGTTTCCATCACTGGCATGACACGACACATAGGAGGGATTAAAATCGCTGGCTGTGTTGGGTAGAGGGGTATTGCCCTTCACGGCATTACCACCCTTAGCTTGGTCTTTTTTCTTCCCATGAGTACCATCCCCTGATTTAACAAAGGTTTCCGTAAGCCGGGGAGGTTGCTTGGTCTTCTTCTTGTTGTTCTTCTTCTTGGACTTGGGTGCAAATCCAACTCCTTCCTTTGCAACCACTTCCTTTTGACTGCTCAAAAGGTCATTAAGATTCTTTTCACCTTGGATGCATGTCACAAGGCCTTTCTCAAGCTGCTCTTTTTGATTTGGAGTTATCCTCCACAAGATGTCCATGCTCACAACAGGGGTTAGTAGCATGGACATTATCAATTAAAACAAATGGAGAGCAAGTGGCTATTTCCTTAGTGAGTTTTACTTGGAGTTGAGCATGAGACTCTTTTAAAAAGACACGAGCACTCTTCAAGGCCTTGTGAGACTTGTCAAGTGTTGCAAGCTCTTTCTTGAGTCTATCATGATCAAGCCCAAGTGCACTCTTTTCGAATTGAAGCACACGGGTAAGAACAAGAGCATGATCAAGATCTTTCTTTAACTTTGCACGGTCATCGTTAGGTGATTCCTCAAGAATCAAGCAAAGTCCTTGCTCTTTTTCAAGAGCAATCGAAAGATCCACAATCTCATCGGCATAGTCACGACTATGACCTTGTAGCATGGAGATAGTATCTTCATGAGATTCAATAAGGTCATTAGCCTCACCGAGTTGTTCCAAGAGAGCAACAACATGCTTCTTGGATTTACCCTTGAGATTTCTCATGAAATTACCAAAGGAGTATTCCTCCTCCTCTACATCTTCCTTTTCATCTCCGCTATCCATGTTAGTGGAAAATGTAGCTTTGATGTTGGAAGTTTGAGTGTTAGATGTTACCTTGTTGGATGCCTTGGCCATTAGACACTTGGCCACACAGTTCTCATTGGGGGCCTTGAAGAGAGACACCTTGCTTGGAGAATAAGATGCAATGGCCATCGTGGTCATTCCCATTACTTCACCACTTGTCTCATCGTCATCATCCTCATCGGAGAGATACTCTTCTTGAGCCACCAACCCCTTAGGGGGCATCTTCTTGGGGAAGTTGTTCTTCTTTGGGAAATACTTGGTCTTGTCTTTGCGAATGAGCTTGCTACCATTGTCTTCCCTCTGCTCATAGATATAGTCTGCCACAAAGTGACTCACATTGCCACAATTGTAGCAAGTTCTCACGCGTTGCTTTCCCTTAGACCCGCTTGAGTTGTTCTTGGAGAAGTTGGGACTTGAGTTTTTCTTGTTGCCCAAAAACCGCCTTGATGCAAGAGCCATGTGCTCGTGGTAAGCATACTTGGTGTCTCCAGGATAAGATTCTTCTTCGTCTTCGTCATCTTCCTCCACATCAGCCTTGGCCTTCAAAGCTAGGTTGGGGGAGCCTTTTATTGACCGTTGAACTCGGGCTAGAGCATTGTTAGCAGTTTTGTTCAAAATGTTCATGGCAATAAACTCATCCAACACATCACTTGAGGACAAGGAATGAAAGTCTGGCCTTTGACAGATGACAGAGGACATGGACTTGTTGAAAGGCATGATGGCCTTGATAAACTTGCGCTTAATCCAGATGTCATCCACATCTTTGCTTCCATGATCCTTAAGAGCAACATAAAGAGTTGTAACTCTTTGATATAGCTCACGAGGATCCTCATCCTCGATCATATCAAATTCATCGACCTCATCAAGAACCACTTCATAGTTGGACCGTTGAATGCTAGAGCTTCCCTTGTACATGGAGATGATGTGCTCCCAACAATATTTGGTATGAGTGAAGGGACGCAAGTGAGGAAGATCTTCAATAGGAACAACTACTTCAACAATGAACAAGGCAGAGTGATTGAGCTGATTGCCGGCCTCTTCTCTTGGCGTGAGGTTGCTTGGATCATGTGGGTAGTACCCTTACTCAATGATTCTCCAAAGTTGTGTTGAGTTGTGATTCAAATGAGACTTGATACGAAAAACCCAATTAGCAAAATCATTCTTAACAAGCTTTGATGGAGGACCTAAATTAACAATATGCGGTGGGTGGACCGGTCCTCCATAGACCATGTGAGGAGGAACAGAGGCAAAAGCATTTGCGCCGCTTGTTCCTTGAGGTGTTTTATCCTATTCACTACTAGTATTTTCCTTTTCGGAATTTCCCCTCGAACCCAAAGTCGTGGGAGGCACCAACAACGGGTCGGTAGGCGGTTTTGTAAATATCAAGGAAATCCTTAAGCATGTTTTTGACTTCGATAGCCATTGAGGATTTAAATATGGACATGACCTCATTTAATTCCTCTCGGGTGACCGAGTTTGCAACACCTCCCTCGGGCACCTCATCAACCCGTTCCACGTCGTCAACCATACTCTTTGGGTGGTGAAACCCTTAATAAAGAGACGAGGCTCTGATACCAATTGAAATGATCGATATGGTTGACTAGGGGGGAGTGAATAGGCTGTTGGGGAACGTCGCATGGGAAACAAAAAATTTCCTACGCGCACGAAGACCTATCATGCTGATGTCCATCTACGAGAGGGGATGAGTGATCTACGTACCCTTGTAGATCGTACAGCAGAAGCGTTAGTGAACGCGGTTGATGTAGTGGAACGTCCTCACGTCCCTCGATCCGCCCCGCGAACAATCCCGCGATCAGTCCCACGAACTAGTACCGAACGGACGGCACCTCCGCGTTCAGCACACGTACATCTCGACGATGATCTCGGCCTTCTTGATCTAGCAAGAGAGACGGAGAGGTAGAAGAGTTCTCCGGCAGCGTGACGGCGTTCCGGAGGTTGGTGATGACCTTGTCTCAGCAGGGCTCCGCCCGAGCTCCGCAGAAACGCGATCTAGAGGAAAAACTGTGGAGGTATGTGGTCGGGCTGCCGTGGAAAAGTCGTCTCAAATCAGCCCTAAAACCTCCGTATATATAGGTGGGAGGGAGGGGACCTTGCCTTGGGGCTCAAGGATCCCCAAGGGGGTCGGCCGAGTCCAAGGGGGGAGGACTCCCCCCCCAAACCGAGTTGGACTTGGTTTGGTGGGAGGGAGTCCCCCTTCCTTCCCACCTCCTCCTTTTTTTTCTCTTGATTTTCTCTTCTTGGCGCATAGAGCCCTTTTTGGCTGTCCCAACAGCCCACTAAGGGCTGGTGTGCCACCCTCAAGGCCTATGGGCTTCCCCGGGGTGGGTTGCCCCCCCCCCCCGGTGAACTCCCGGAACCCATTCGTCATTCCCGGTACATTCCCGGTAACTCCGAAAACCTTCCGGTAATCAAATGAGGTCATCCTATATATCAATCTTCGTTTCCGGACTATTCCGGAAACCCTCGTGACGTCCGTGATCTCATCCGGGACTCCGAACAACATTCGGTAACCAACCATATAACTCAAATACGCATAAAACAACGTCGAACCTTAAGTGTGCAGACCCTGCGGGTTCGAGAACTATGTAGACATGACCCGAGAGACTCCTCGGTCAATATCCAATAGCGGGACCTGGATGCCCATATTGGATCCTACATATTCTACGAAGATCTTATCGTTTGAACCTCAGTGCCAAGGATTCATATAATCCCGTATGTCATACCCTTTGTCCTTCGGTATGTTACTTGCCCGAGATTCGATCGTTAGTATCCGTATACCTATATCAATCTCGTTTACCGGCAAGTCTCTTTACTCGTTCCGTAATACAAGATCCCGCAACTTACACTAAGTTACATTGCTTGCAAGGCTTGTGTGTGATGTTGTATTACCGAGTGGGCCCTGAGATACCTCTCCGTTCACACAGAGTGACAAATCCCAGTCTTGATCCATACTAACTCAACTAACACCTTCGGAGATACCTGTAGAGCATCTTTATAGTCACCCAGTTACGTTGCGACGTTTGATACACACAAAGCATTCCTCCGGTGTGAGTGAGTTATATGATCTCATGGTCATAGGAATAAATACTTGACACGCAGAAAACAGTAGCAACAAAATGACACGATCAACATGCTATGTCTATTAGTTTGGGTCTAGTCCATCACGTGATTCTCCTAATGACGTGATCCAGTTATCAAGCAACAACACCTTGTTCATAATCAGAAGACACTGACTATCTTTGATCAACTGGCTAGCCAACTAGAGGCTTGCTAGGGACGGTATTTTGTCTATGTATCCACACATGTAAATGAGTCTTCATTCAATACAATTATAGCATGGATAATAAACGATTATCTTGATACAGGAATTATAATAATAACTATATTTATTATTGCCTCTAGGGCATAACTCCAACAGTCTCCCACTTTCACTAGAGTCAATAATCTAGCCCTCACATCACCATGTGAATTACATTGTAATAAATCTAACACCCATACAATTCTGGTGTTGATCATGTTTTGGCCGTGGAAGAGGTTTAGTCAGCGGGTCTGCTACATTCAGATCCGTGTGCACTTTGCATATATTCACGTCCTCTCCCTCGATGTAGTCGCGGATGAGGTTGAAGCGTCGTTTGATGTGTCTAGTCTTCTTGTGAAACCGCGGTTCCTTTGCTAAGGCAATGGCACCAGTGTTGTCACAGAACAAGGTTATTGGATTCAGTGCGCTTGGCACCACTCCAAGATCCGTCATGAACTGCTTCATCCAGACACCCTCCTTAGCCGCCTCCGAGGCAGCCATGTACTCCGCTTCACATGTAGAATCTGCTACGACGCTTTGCTTGGAACTGCACCCGCTTACTGCACCCCCATTAAGAATAAATACGTATCCGGTATGCGACTTAGAGTCGTCCGGATCTGTGTCAAAGCTTGCATCGACGTAACCTTTTACGGCGAGCTCTTCGTCACCTCCATACACGAGAAACATCTCCTTAGTCCTTTTCAGGTACTTCAGGATATTCTTGACCGCTGTCCAGTTATCCACTCCTGGATTACTCTGGAACCTACCTGCCATACTTATGGCCAGGCTAACATCCGGTCTAGTGCACAGCATCGCATACATGATAGAACCTATGGCTGAAGCATAGGGGACGGAGCGCATATGCTCTCTATCTTCATCGGTTGCTGGGCACTGAGTCTTACTCAATCTCGTACCTTGTAGAACTGGCAAGAACCCTTTCTTGGACTGTTCCATTTTGAACCTCTTCAAAACTTTATCAAGGTATGTGCTTTGTGAAAGTCCTATCAGGCGTTTTGATCTATCCCTATAGATCTTAATGCGTAGAATGTAAGCAGCTTCTCCTAGGTCCTTCATAGAGAAACTTTTATTCAAGTAATCCTTTATGCTCTATAAAAACTCTACGTTGTTTCCAATCAGTAATATGTCATCCACATATAATATTAGAAACGCCACAGAGCTCCCACTCACTTTCTTGTAAATACAAGATTCTCCAACCACTTGTATAAACCCAAATGCTTTGATCACCTCATCAAAGCGTTTGTTCCAACTCCGAGATGCTTGCACCAGTCCATAAATGGATCGCTGGAGCTTGCACACCTTGTTAGCATTCTTAGGATCGACAAAACATTCGGGTTGTATCATATACAATTCTTCTTTAAGGAAACCGTTAAGGAACGCCGTTTTGACATCCATCTGCCAGATTTCATAATCGAAAAATGCAGCTATTGCTAACATGATTCTGACGGACTTAAGCATCGCTACGGGTGAGAAAGTCTCATCGTAGTCAACTCCTTGAACTTGTGAAAAACCCTTTGCCACAAGTCGAGCTTTATAAACGGTCACATTACCGTCAGCGTCCGTCTTCCTCTTAAAGACCCATTTGTTCTGAATGGCCTTGCGGCCCTCAGGCAGTACCTCCAAAGTCCACACTTTGTTCTCATACATGGATCCTATCTCGGACTTCATGGCTTCCAACCATTTGTTGGAATCTGGGCCCACCATTGCTTCTTCATAATTCGCAGGTTCATTGTTGTCTAACAACATGATTGATAAGACGGGATTACCGTACCAATCTGGAGCAGCACGTGGTCTCGTCGACCTGCGTGGTTCGACAGAAACTTGAACTGAAGTTTCATGATCATCATCATTAACTTCCTCCTCAACTGGCGTCGCAATGACAGAGGTTTCCCCTTGCCCTGCGCCACCATCCAGAGGGATGAGAGGTTCGACAACCTCGTCAAGTTCTATCTTCCTCCCACTCAATTCTCTCGAGAGAAACTCCTTCTCGAGAAAAGCTTCGTTTTTAGCAACAAACACTTTGCCCTCGGATTTGAGATAGAAGGTGTACCCAACTGTCTCTTTTGGGTAACCTATGAAGACGCACCTTTCCGCTTTGGGTTCCAGCTTTTTAGGCTGAAGCTTTTTGACATAGGCATCACATCCCCAAACTTTAAGAAACGACAACTTTGGCCTTTTGCCATACCATAGTTCGTATGGTGTCGTCTCAACGGATTTTGATGGTGCCCTATTTAAAGTGAATGTAGTTGTTTCTAATGCATAGCCCCAAAATGATAACGGCAAATCAGTAAGAGACATCATAGATCGCACCATCTCTAATAGAGTACGATTACGACGTTCGGACACACCATTACGCTGTGGTGTTCCAGGCGGTGTTAACTGTGAAACAATTCCACATTGCCTTAAGTGAGCACCAAACTCGAAACTCAGATATTCACCCCCACGATCAGACCGTAGGAACTTGATCTTCTTGTTACGATGATTTTCCACTTCACTCTGAAATTGCTTGAACTTTTCAAATGTTTCAGACTTGTGCTTCATCAAGTAGACATAACCATATCTACTTAAATCGTCAGTGAAGGTGAGAAAATAACGATATCCGCCGCGTGCCTCCACGCTCATCGGACCACACACATCGGTATGTATGATTTCCAACAAGTCACTTGCACGCTCCATTGTTCCTGAGAATGGAGTCTTAGTCATCTTGCCCATGAGGCATGGTTCGCACGTGTCAAGTGAATCAAAGTCAAGTGACTCCAAAAGTCCATCAGCATGGAGTTTCTTCATGCGCTTTACACCAATATGACCTAAGCGGCAGTGCCACAAAAATATGGTGCTATCATTGTTAACTCTAACTCTTTTGGTCTCAATGTTATGTATATGCGTATTGCTATCAAGATTCAATATGAACAATCCTCTCACATTCGGTGCATGACCATAAAAGATGTTACTCATAGAAATAGAACAACCATTATTCTCTGACTTAAAAGAGTAACCGTCTCGCAATAAACAAGATCCAGATATAATGTTCATGCTCAACGCAGGCACTAAATAACAATGATTTAAGTTCATCACTAATCCTGACAGTAACTGAAGTGACACTGTGCCGACGACGATTGCATCAACCTTGGAACCATTTCCTACGAGCATCGTCACTTCATCTTTCGCCAGCCTTCGCCTATTCCGCAGTTCCTGTTTCGAGTTGCAAATACGAGCAACAGAACCGGTATCGAATACCCAGGCACTACTACGAGAGCCGATTAAGTACACATCAATAACATGTATATCAAATATACCTGATTTTTCTTTGCCCGCCTTCTTATCTGCCAGATACTTGGGGCAATTGCACTTCCAGTGACCCATACCCTTGCAATAGTAACACTCCGTTTCCGGCTTAGGTCCAGCTTTGGGTTTCTTCGTCGGATTGGCAACAGGCTTGCCGCTCTTCTTTGAATTGCCCTTCTTGCCTTTGTCGTTTCTCTTGAAACTAGTGGTCTTATTCACCATCAACACTTGATGCTCTTTACGGAGTTCAGACTCTGCGACTTTCAGCATCGCAAACAACTCGCCGGGAGACTTGTTCATCCCTTGCATGTTGTAGTTCAACACAAAGCCTTTATAGCTTGGCGGCAGTGATTGAAGGATTCTGTCAGTGATAGCTTCTTGCGGGAGTTCAATCCCCAGCTCAGCTAGACGGTTTGAGTACCCAGACATTTTGAGCACATGTTCACTGACAGATGAGTTTTCCTCCATCTTGCAAGCATAGAATTTATCGGAGGTCTCATACCTCTCGATCCGGTCGTTCTTCTGAAAGATAAACTCCAACTCCTGGAACATCTCAAATGCTCCATGACACTCAAAGCGACGTTGAAGTCCCGGTTCTAAGCCATACAAGACTGCACATTGAACTATTGAGTAGTCCTCCTTACGTGCTAACCAAGCGTTCTTAACATCCTGATCAGCCGTAGCGGGTGGTTCATCTCCTAACGCAGCATTAAGGACATAATCCTTCTTCCCAGCTTGTAAGATTAGCTTAAGATTACGAGCCCAGTCTACAAAGTTGCTTCCATCATCTTTCAACTTAGCTTTCTCTAGGAACGTATTAAAATTCAGGATGACTGTCGCGTGAGCCATGATCTACAACACAAATATATTCAAAGTGGACTTAGACTATGTTCAAGATAATTTAGAGTTTAACTTAATCAAATTATTCGCTAAACTCCCACTCAAAAAGTACATCTCTCTAGTCATTTGAGTGGTTCATGATCCACTTACACTAGCTCAAGTCCGATCATCACGTGAGTTGAGTATAGTTTCAGTGGTAAGCATCCCTATGCTAATCATATCATCCATATGATTCATGATCGACCTTTCGGTCTTATGTGTTCCGAGGCCATGTCTGCACATGCTAGGCTCGTCAAGCTTAACCCGAGTGTTCCGCGTGTGCAACTGTTTTGCACCCGTTGTATGTGAACGTTGAGTCTATCACACCCGATCATCACATGGTGTCTCGAAACGACGAACTGTAGCAACGGTGCACAGTCGGGGAGAACACAATTTCGTCTTGAAATTTTAGTGAGAGATCACCTCATAATGCTACCGTCGTTCTAAGCAAAATAAGGTGCATAAAAGGATTAACATCACATGCAATTCATAAGTGACATGATATGGCCATCATCACGTGCTTCTTGATCTCCATCACCAAAGCACCAGCACGATCTTCTTGTCACCGGCGCCACACCATGATCTCCATCAACATGTTGCCATCGGGGTTGTCGTGCTACTCATGCTATTACTACTAAAGCTACATCCTAGCAAAATAGTAAACGCATCTGCAAGCACACACGTTAGTATAAAGACAACCCTATGGCTCCTGTCGGTTGCCGTACCATCGACGTGCAAGTCGATATTTCTATTACAACATGATCATCTCATACATCCAATATATCACATCACATCATTGGCCATATCACATCACAAGCATACCCTGCAAAAACAAGTTAGACGTCCTCTAATTTTGTTGTTGCATGTTTTACGTGGTGACCATGGGTATCTAGTAGGATCGCATCTTACTTACGCAAACACCACAACGGAGATATATGAGTTGCTATTTAACCTCATCCAAGGACCTCCTCGGTCAAATCCGATTCAACTAAAGTTGGAGAAACCGACACTTGCCAGTCATCTTTGAGCAACGGAGTTACTCGTAACGATGAAACCAGTCTCTCGTAAGCGTACGAGTAATGTCGGTCCAAGCCGCTTCAATCCAACAATACCGCGGAATCAAGAAAAGACTAAGGAGGGCAGCAAAACGCACATCACCGCCCACAAAAACTTTTGTGT
Organism: Hordeum vulgare subsp. vulgare; assembly: GCF_904849725.1. Classification (NCBI taxonomy): domain Eukaryota; kingdom Viridiplantae; phylum Streptophyta; class Magnoliopsida; order Poales; family Poaceae; genus Hordeum; species Hordeum vulgare. Next base: position 309,598,811 of record NC_058518.1, read on the forward strand.
TCTACTCGAGAAGACATCTACGCATGAACCTAGCTCATGATGCCACTGTTGGGGAACGTCGCATGGGAAACAAAAATTTTCCTACGCGCACGAAGACCTATCATGGTGATGTCCATCTACGAGAGGGGATGAGTGATCTACGTACCCTTCTAGATCGTACAGCAGAAGCGTTAGTGAACGCGGTTGATGTAGTGGAACGTCCTCACGTCCCTCGATCCGCCCCGCGAACAATCCCGCGATCAGTCCCACGATCTAGTACCGAACGGACGGCACCTCCGCGTTCAGCACACGTACAGCTCGACGATGATCTCGACCTTCTTGATCCAGCAAGAGAGACGGAGAGGTAGAAGAGTTCTCCGGCAGTGTGACGGCGCTCCGGAGGTTCGTGATGACCTTGTCTCAGCAGGGCTCCGCCCGAGCTCCGCGGAAACGCGATCTAGAGGAAAAACTGTGGAGGTATGTGGTCGGGCTGCCGTGGAAAAGTCATCTCAAATCAGCCCTAAAACCTCCGTATATATAGGTGGGAGGGAGGGGACCTTGCCTTGGGGCTCAAGGAGCCCCAAGGGGGTCGGCCGAGTCCAAGGGGGGAGGACTCCCCCCCCCCCCAAACTGAGTTGGACTTGGTTTGGTGGGAGGGAGTCCCCCTTCCTTCCCACCTCCTCCTTTTTTTTTCTCTTGATTTTCTCTTCTTGGCGCATAGAGCCCTTTTGGGCTGTCCCACCAGCCTACTAAGGGCTGGTGTGCCACCCTCAAGGCCTATGGGCTTCCCCGGGGTGGGTTGCCCCCCCGGTGAACTCCCGGAACCCATTTGTCATTCCCGGTACATTCCCGGTAACTCCGAAAACCTTCCGGTAATCAAATGAGGTCATCCTATATATCAATCTTCATTTCCGGACTATTCCGGAAACCCTCGTGACGTCTGTGATCTCATCCGGGACTCCGAACAACATTCGGTAACCAACCATATAACTCAAATACGCATAAAACAACGTCGAACCTTAAGTGTGCAGACCCTGCGGGTTCGAGAACTATGTAGACATGACCCGAGAGACTCCTCGGTCAATATCCAATAGCGGGACCTGGATGCCCATATTGGATCCTACATATTCTACGAAGATCTTATCGTTTGAACCTCAGTGCCAAGGATTCATATAATCCCGTATGTCATTCCCTTTGTCCTTCGGTATGTTACTTGCCCGAGATTCGATCGTTAGTATCCGTATACCTATTTCAATCTCGTTTACCGGCAAGTCTCTTTACTCGTTCCGTAATACAAGATCCCGCAACTTACACTAAGTTACATTGCTTGCAAGGCTTGTGTGTGATGTTGTATTACCGAGTGGGCCCCGAGATACCTCTCCTTTCACACGGAGTGACAAATCCCAGTCTTGATCCATACTAACTCAACTAACACCTTCGGAGATACCTGTAGACCATCTTTATAGTCACCCAGTTACGTTGCGACGTTTGATACACACAAAGCATTCCTCCGGTGTCAGTGAGTTATATGATCTCATGGTCATAGGAATAAATACTTGACACGCAGAAAACAGTAGCAACAAAATGACACGATCAACATGCTACGTCTATTAGTTTGGGTCTAGTCCATCACGTGATTCTCCTAATGACGTGATCCAGTTATCAAGCAACAACACCTTGTTCATAATCAGAAGACACTGACTATCTTTGATCAACTGGCTAGCCAACTAGAGGCTTGCTAGGGACGGTATTTTGTCTATGTATCCACACATGTAAATGAGTCTTCATTCAATACAATTATAGCATGGATAATAAACGATTATCTTGATACAGGAATTATAATAATAACTATATGTATTATTGCCTCTAGGGCATAATTCCAACATAGGCATCTAACAAATTTTAAGCTTTTCTTTAAACAAATTAGGTTTAGCAACAAATGGATTGTCTTGATATGCAACTAGGTGAGCAACCTATATGATGCTAACAACAACAATAATAAGCAATGAGTAAATACAAGTAATGGTAATAAATAACCACAAGTGAAACCGATGAAGACGAGGATGTGTTCCCGAAGTTCCTTCCCTTTGAGGGGAAATACGTCTCCGTTGGAGTAGTGTGGAGGCACAATGCTCCCCAAGATGCCACTAAGGCCACCGTATTCTCCTCACGCCCTCACACAATGTGAAGTGTCGTGATTCTACTAAGTGGTGCCCTTGAAGGTGGCAACAGAACCTTTACAACAAGGTTGGGGCTCTCTTCGCGACTCAATTGGAGGCTCCCAACAAAACCACAGAGCTTCACCACAATGGAATGTGGTTCCGAGGTGACCTCTTCCTTCTAGTGTGCTCAAACACCCAAGAGTAACAAAATCCACACAAGGACTTGGGGGGAATCAATTTTCCTTTGGTGAAAGTGTAGATCTAGGTCTCCTCCTTCAATCCCTAGCAAGACAACAAGTTTGGATAGCTAGGGAGGGAGATCGGGCAAGAAAGCTTCAGTGCATCAATGGTGGAGAGAGAGAGAGAGGTAAGAGATAAGGGGGAGGAAGAACAAAACCCCCCTTATATAGCCCCCCCCAATTCTAACCGCTACAACCATTTTACACTAGACGATACAACCGGTTGCCACGCCGGTTCAACCGATGTTCCTATATTAGCGGAATAACCGGTCAACCACCGCCCTACAACCAGGCCAAAACAGAAAGTTGGCCCTGAGGTGCCACCAGTCTCGACCGCTGGGCGTGGCTAAGTCCCAAGCGGTACAACCGCTTGGAGCACCGGTAGTACCGACTATAATTAATATAGCGGTACAACCGGGCCACCACCGCCCAACAACCGAAGTGAAATAGAGCCATGATCGGTTGTGGACCGTTGCAGGGCTGGTACAACCGCCCAGCTGTTAAGCGGTACAACCGCCCATAGCAGCGGTACAACTGGTTAGTTAGAAAAATAGGGGCTTCCCTCACAATGATGCGACAGAACAAGATGGGTGCAAAAGTGTGTGAGAAGAATTGATTCACCCATAGACTTCCAATGTGGATTCCTTCTTAATAGTACGGGATCCCTACGATCAAAGAGAATAAACACGTAGGGAACACGTCTTCGATCTTTTCAATTTGAAGGGAATACCTAACCGTTTTGTGTCTAACATATGATACCTGCATACTTAACACCCTGCATAGTGAGTTGTCATCATCACCAAAACACTTAAGCAGGAGAATGCCCTTACACATGTGTATATGAGTTTTTCACTAAATCACATAACCCAGGATCATAACAGTTATAGCATAAAATATAAACTATTAGTTATGAATATGAAAACATAATAATACAATATTATTGACTCTATGACATATTTCTAACATTTTCGCCCCAACCCCAAACCCTAACCCCATCCCCACACCGCCCCAAACCCCACATAGAACGCCACTACCGCGAGCGGGAACACAGTTGCATCATTGTCGTCATAACCACTCAAAGAGCAGCAACGACAGATCCATGACACGGTCGTTGCATGTGTGTGTGTGTGGGGTGGGTGGGAGGGGGATGGTGGGGGTGGGGGCGATGGACGCGGGCGTAGCGGGCGAGGCAATGGAGGTTGACAATGATATTCCTTCTATTTCAACCAATGTATCCTCATAAGATGGTCCATGTTAGATCACATGCATTGATTGACTTAAGTGAACCGATATCGACAAATCAGAAGCTGCCATGTGTCCACCCCTACACTCCCAATTTATTTTTCTGTTTAGTTTTAATTATAAAATTATTCAAACTTCAAATGCTTATAACTCTTGTTCTGTTTGGCCAAAATTTACAAATTTGGTATTCCTAAAATCCTTGGAACATGAATGTCCCAAATATATAATTTCAATGGGAAAAGATTACGTCCCACCGGCTGATCCGGTTGATCCATCCGCCGCCTGCTCGTCCGTTAGATCTCGCCTCGATCACGAACCATTTTCCGAAACTGGCTCATTGTTTCAGAAACTAGAGCGTTGTTTCAGGAACGGGGGCTGAAGCTGGAGCACTCCAGGTTCCTCGTCACGGCTCCTCTGCTACCGGGGGACGAGCCTGCCGGAGTCCGGCGAACCGTCGCCGCCGTCGGTCCTCGCCAGCTCGCCGGATCCCCACCTCGCCGACGAGATCCAGCCCCTCGCCGGATCCCCACCTCGCGCGGCGAACGAGGAGGTGTGCGGCGCGGACGCCGACGAGCTCCCGCCGCCGGGGAGCTTCTCTGCCTCGCTGGAGATGCGTCCCTGCTCGCGCGTCCGACTCTCCGTTGAGCATGGATCCCGGCTGCAACGTGACTTTCGTTGCAAAATTTCCTGAAACTCGACCGTTGTTGCAAAAAATTCTTTCGTAAAAATACCTATGTTACAGAAAGACGATTTTTTTTCTGCAACAAGCAAATTGTTTATGAAACTCGATCGTTGTTTCAGAAATTAACGGATCCAAAGTTTATTTCTTGCAACAAAGCGAAAGTTTTCGCAACTCGAGCGTCGTTTCAGGAAATAACTACTCACCATGCGGCGGGGATGTGGGGCGTTAGATCGACATCCGACGGCTAGCTAGGTGACGGATAATTTTTAAAAATCATTCAACGGGTGCGTAGAGTTCCCGAATTTCTATATGGTTATTAAACAATAAACAAAGCAAATAATTCAAATAGATACTTTATAGAAGTTTGATGATCTAGGATCTTGTTCCACAACCTTCCATTTACACCAAATACACAAGCGGAGCCTGAACCAGCGCAAAGTCATTATTTTCCTCGCAATAGCAGACTCTCCCCCGTCCCGTCCCCTCCGCCCGCATCTCCCTTCCCCCCTCCAGCTCCTCCTCCACCCACCTGAAAGCGACGCCGGCGCACCGAGCACAGCCAACCCCCCTCCCCTCACCTCGTCCTCTCGCCACCAGCGACAGCGACGGCCGGTCGCTTCAAATGACCTAAGCACCCCCGCCCTCGCGCCCCCCTTTTTCCTCCCCTTCCCCCGTCCCATCCCTCTCCGTCCTTATGACCTCTTCGTCCCCCGCCCCAAACCCTAACCCCGTCCCCACACCGCCCCCAAACCCCGCACCGAACGCCACGCCCGCGAGCGGGAACGCGGTCGCAGCGTCGTCGCCGCCGCCGCTCAAGGAGCAGCAGCAGCAGAGCCAGGACGGCATCGTCGCTGGTGGCGGAGCGGGGGCGGATGGTGGGGCCGGGGGCGGTGGCGGTGGCGAGGCTGTGGAGGCGGCTGTGACGGGCGAGGCGATGGAGGTTGACGGCGGCGCTGGTGGAGCTGGGGATGTGGAGGGCGGAGGTGGCAGTGGAGCGGCCGGAGGAGCGCAGCTGGCCTCATCACCGGCGACCGTGTTCCGGATCCGCCTCAAGCAGCCCCCCGCGAGCCTCAAGCACAAGATGCGCGTGCCCGAGCTATGCAGGAACTTCAGGTGTGGCCGCTTGAGTCGCCCACTGCCTCCTTGAACCTCCGTCATTCTATGATGAACTTAAAAGCTACCATTATCTTTGTTTTTATTTTCGTGACAAAGGAAAATGTGTAGCGGAGACAATAAGTAGTGCATGAGTTGGGTTTGCTTTGTTTCCCGTGGCCTCCTAAAATGCTATGATCTCGTTTAGAGAAGGGCTAAACACTGTTTACAGAATTACAGTTACAATTTTAGTGAGATCAATCCGCCCTTCCCAAGCCAGAGAAAATTCGGTAAAAATGATGAAAACCACTTCAGGAAATTCACGTATGTATCTGGACGATTCATGAACAGATCTTGTGAAGTTTTACTGGATGTTCTATAGCTAGTGATCCCGAAATTGCTAGGTGGTGATACCGCCACACTAGGCTGGAAGTGGAACTGCTTAGTTAAATTTGGTAATCTTTTGTGGAGTGTCTTTCTTGTTGGAGTGCACATTTATTCCCATGTCTTGGTAATAACTTCGTAGACAGTCGGTATGCTAAACCTTTACAATTCTGCGTGCTTCTTCATGGTTTCAGGAACAATGGGTGCGCTCTTTAATTGGTTTGACCTGAAATGTGGATTACCATATACCAGCTTTAGGTTTCATATTTTTAAAGCTCTAGTTTCATGCACATTTTCCTTGTTGACATATCTGTCTAAATCGCTAGGATAGTGCGCCTAGTCCAATTTGCCCCACGGTTAACTGAAACTTGTAAATTATATCTTTCAATTGCAGCGCTGTTGCTTGGTGTGGGAAACTGAATGCAATTGCATGTGCGTCAGAGACTTGTGCGCGGATTCCAAGGTTAGATATTCCTCTATCTGTTCCCTGAAGTTTACCTTGACCCTCACTTGTTATCGCACCGGAATTTCATTTTCAGACCAAGGAATTTTAGGTGGCAGCATTAATAGCGCCATTTTACTCTAGAGACGCTTCACAAATTATTTAATCATTTCAAGGAATTGTCCATTTACCTTTTTTCTTATGGTTAGGGATATTCTTTCCCACAAAGTAATGTATTGGATTTTTTGCAGCTCTAATTCAAGCCCACCATTTTGGATTCCTATACACATACTGAATCCAGAGAGACCAACAGAATGTTCTGTTTTCAATGTTAGAGCTGGTAAGCATCTATTCATCAGTTACTCAAAATATTCCTGTATCCTCCATACATGCTGTAATTTGATTATTTTTGTTTGTGAAATGCTGTACTCAACCAAAGTATTCCTGTCTCATTGTGTCTCCCTGTAATTACATTCTTAATTGGCAGATTCTCCACGGGACTTTGTTCAGTTCATTGAATGGTCTCCTACGTCATGCCCACGTTCATTATTAGTGGCAAATTTTCATGGGCGGATTACTATATGGACACAGCCAACTAAGGTATGCAATTCTCTTGATCGAAGTCCAGATCAAATAATAATGTTCTTTTCTGGGGAGGGTGTAGTGCTATTTAATTCAACTTTTCCATTGTAAAATAGTCAGTTTTTTTAATCTTCATACATTTGATGCCATTTAAATAATTTGATTAGTTTATTTTTGAAATGGTGAAGGGTCCTGTTAATCTTGTACGTGACTCCAGCTCCTGGCAGTGTGAACATGAATGGCGTCAAGATCTCTCTGTGGTTACCAAATGGCTATCCGGAGTTTCTCCGGTATGTCGTTAATGTTTACCTATGTTCTCCCTACATGATAATGTTGTGTTGTTGCATTATGATTGAAACAACACTTTATCTACGTAGCATGCTCTTCAAGGACCTGATTTCCTGGTACAGCTGTAGTTTCGAGACTTCTATGCCTCATTTAACATTAATTTTTCTTGTGAACCATACGAGACATGATCCCACCTAGCTCTTGATGATACCTTAGTAAGGATACTAGAGGAGTGAAGCTGAAACTACTGTAAGAGCATCTCTAGCAGACTCCGTATAATGCCGAACCGCATAAGGCGTTTACAGTTCGACAAAGATATGTTTTGCGGGGCAAAATCGTGCGCTGCAGAATAGACTCCGTATATGAAACTGTATAATTTAAAAAAAAACTTTCGCTGGAGAAATTGCAACCACACTGATCATTCATGGTTCATCACATACTACATGATCATACATACTACATTCTACTACTACTACTAGAGGGGGTGGGGGATCTCGCGCGGCGAGGCCGAGGTCGATGTACCAAAATGGAGGAGCTCGCGGCCGAGGACGACGTGGTGGAGGAGCTCAGTCCTCCTCGTCGGAGCTGGCGAGGTCGATGAACTTCTCCCTCTGCTCCTCGCGGATGCGCCGCCACTCGTCGTCCTTGTCCTTCGCGGCGAGGTTGGCCGCGACCGCTTGCTTGAACAGGAGGTCTTCGAGCTCCTCGTCGTGGTGGCGGCTCTCCGCCTCCTCGCGCAAGCTCCGTTTGGCAATGGCGGCCACGACCGCATCGACATCGTCGCCGACGTAATCTTCGGGCCCGACGATGCCTCGAGGCCTTGGTTCGTCCACCTCCTCGCCGCGCGCTTCCTCGCGCCGTCCATGCAGACGCACCGCTCGCGCTCGGGGTCGCCGCCCCTGTCGGAGCTGCGGCCGGAGCTCCACATACGGCCCCACATGGCGTTTGGAGGCGGAAGAGGGCTCATCGGCGGCGAGAAATGCGAGGGAGAGAGTGGGGAATCGCGGCGAAACGCGGCGGCGGGGGGATAGGGTTTCGACCCGTACCTGCCCCGTAAACCCGTAAATATACGGCTTCGGGGGTGAGGTTTGCGGGCTGCGGTAAATTTTTTTACGGGCCTGACGAGTATACGGGCTCTGTTCTAGCCAGAAAATTGGGCCGAGCCCATATACTCGCCGGAATTATGCAGGTTCGCGCGTTATACGGGGTCTGCTAGAGATGCTCTAAGATTGTACTAGTAGACATTTAATTCAAAAGTAGCTGCGAGTTGTAATTATAGGTCCATCCTGCTGATGCACCACATTGTATATTTCTGTTAGTGTTTTTGTTTTCTTTTGTAATTGTAGTGCATCTGTGTTTGATTACCTATTTATTCCAGCACAATTACTAGCTGCTGCTAAATTATTATGTGCATTGGTTCTACAGTATAGATGGCTTCCTGCAAACTCCAGCACTTCAAATTTAAAAGCCTTTGAGGAAAAATTCCTTACACAGCACCCTCAGAATTCAGGTTAGTGAGCCAAATGTTTAACTGAGCAAATGATACGTTTTTTAGGGAGACTTCCTTCAGACGCGTTTTATTTGATTCTGACATAATCTTGTTTACTGCAGCAGGGTGGCCAAATATTCTATGCGTTTGTTCTGTATTTTCATCAGGGTCTGTTCAACTTCATTGGTCACAGTGGCCTCCTCAAAACTCAGCACAACCTAGATGGTTCTCTACTAGCAAAGGCCTTCTTGGGGCAGGCCCCAGCGGCATAATGGCTGCTGATGCCATTATTACCGAGTCTGGAGCTTTACATGTTGCTGGTGTTCCCCTTGTTAATCCATCTACTGTAGTGGTTTGGGAGGTGATGCCAGGTCTTGGTAATGGCATTCAGGCAACTGCGAAGATAAATGCAACAAGCCCTCTTCCTCCATCTCTGAACCCCCCTTCCTGGTCTGGTTTTGCTCCATTAGCAGCTTATCTCTTTTCTTTGCAAGACTACCTTGTGTCTGAGGCTGCACAAACAAGAAAACAGATAGATAATGAGATCACCGAAGCCGCATCGATCCATTGTTGTCCTGTTTCCAATTTTTCAGCTTATGTCAGTCCTGAAGCTGCTGCCCAGTCGGCAACTACTACAACATGGGGATCTGGGGTTACTTCAGTTGCTTTTGATCCCACTCGAGGAGGAGGAGTAATTACAGTTGTAATAGTTGAAGGTGTGTATACTTCTCAACAGCGGAAATCATATATTATTAAGCCATGCAGTTACAATGGCAGTTTTTAGTTTGTTCTGTTGCATTGCATGAATCTCATTGTAATGGTGTACTCCTGTCCTTTCTTCATGTCCTCATTTTTCGGTTTAGTTATGATGCTAAACTCAAATATTATTAGGTGAATTGGTTGCTCTTAGCTTTTATTTGTCTCTTCTACTGACAACCATTCACTAATTGCAGGACAGTATATGTCTCCTTATGACCCCGATGAAGGGCCTTCCATCACTGGCTGGAGAGTCCAATGCTGGGAATCTTCACTTCAACCTGTTGTTCTTCACCCAATATTTGGAAGCCCTTCTAGCTTTGGCGGGCAGCCTCCAATGCAAACTGTTTGGTCCACTAGAGTTAACAAGAGCATTGCACCAACAGAGGACCTTAAAAACCCTCAAACGTATGTTCCAATGCCAACAACTTCAGATGAGCGGAGCTCTTCTGAGTGCAGTGTTGACAGGGCAAACAGACTTAGTTTTGACCCTTATGATCTTCCGAATGATGTTAGACAGCTGGCGCAAATAGTTTATTCTGCACATGGTGGTGAGGTTGCTGTTGCTTTCCTGCGTGGAGGAGTGCACATTTTCTCGGGCCCAAATTTTGATCAGGTTGATAGCTATCATGTCAATGTTGGCTCATCAATTGCTCCACCAGCCTTCTCCTCTAGCAGTTGTTGCCTGGCATCAGTATGGCATGACACACTAAAAGATCGAACCATACTGAAGATAATACGGGTGCTTCCTCCTGCAATTCTTAATGTTCAGACAAAGGTCAGCTCAGCTGTTTGGGAACGGGCAATAGCAGATAGGTATGCAGCACAGTTAATACAAACTGATTGAACTGATTTATTTAATCTCACAGTTGTGTTTTGTTGGCAGATTTTGGTGGAGTTTGATGGCTGGTGTGGATTGGTGGGATGCTGTCGGTTGCACACAGAGTGCTGCTGAAGATGGTATTGGTAAGTAACTAAGTTTGTAGTTTGTCAAGTTCGATTTGTTTGAGTTGCCTTTGCAATTTGATGGGAAGTTGATCCTTTGTGTACTGTACAATTTCCACAATTGGTGTTCCGGATTCTGCAAGTCTCTTTACTTCATGGGGGTAAAATCATTTTTTGTTGTTGTTTAGGGCTTAACTGAATTAAATTTGATGTTTATGATTTGAAAAAGTACTTGGTGACATTGTTTTAAATTTAAATGGCCTATAATGGGACAGCGTTCATCCTCCATCTTATGAGGATAATCCATGGGGCTTCGGAATGACAGCTTGGAATATGCACTGTGCATCCGCCTTACCTTGAAATGTGCTTTTGCCTATGTTCCTTGTCTGGATTTCTTAATGTATTAAATTGATTTTCTGCTGTGACCGGAGATAGACTTTCTTAAGCAAATTGACGTCTCTGTTTTTAGCATATACCACTATTTGCTGCAATATGGTTGGCATCATGTGCAACATTTATGCTTCTCAGCAAGAAACTAAAATCCTTTCTCTTCTTTCAGTCTCACTTAACAGTGTGATAGCTTTGCTGGATACGGACTTCCATTGTCTTCCAACTATGCAACAGAGGCAGCAGCACTGTCCTGTAAGTGGCGGTGTTGTAGTTTGCTATGAACAGCTTGTAGCACTGGCCTTCAATTATTCATTATATTTATAATCAACTTGCTTTCTTATGGAGTATGTAATAAATGTGTCACATTAACTTCTTGAATTCTTGAGATAGTGCATTCATCAATTAGCATGATGGTTCATCTACCACTTTTTACCCTTGCAATTACAAAGGAGATGCATACACTCCCTTCACTCTTTTTTTATACTACTAGTCTTGTGACTTGCATATTTACTGGCACTACTTTGAGTTGTGGTGAAATTACTTGAAACACATGCAAGCCATCACATCATCAGGCGCATGCAACCAATCCACTTTTCACTTTTCACTTTCCACCACAGCATCAAGCGTGCATGCAACCATTCCATTTTCCACTTCTGCCACATGCAAACTCTCCCCATTATTATTTTCATCTTTTGAACAAGAAATAACTGAACTTGAATGTCACAAGCCAATAGAACATGCATCCATCCTCCATTTATCTCTTAAGTTTGCTACCATCATATGGTGAGAATGTTGTACGGTATTATTTTCATGTATTTAAATTATATTTTCAATAATGCCAATGCTATAAATTTCTGCAGCAACATGCGGTGCGTTATCTAGTTACTGAAATAGCTGGATCTTTCAGTAATAATAATCTTTTTTATATATCTCCAAATCTCCAGTGCAATATGCTTTAACAGAAATCCTTAGAGAGAGAATAGTCACATTACCAAACACCTGTACTTTGTAGATGTCTGGACGGATAGGTTATTTAGTGATTAGATTAGAGGTAATTTATATGCATAAGCATCCGATAGACATCGGTGCATTATCAAGCAGCTATGCTAAAGATTAGTACCTTATATGTTGTATACATGGCAAGAAAAGTGGTTTTCTTGGCAGTATGGATTAATCTATTACTTTCTAACACCTGCGATTGATTGATTTTCTGCATGCAGAACCTTGATAGGATAAAGTGTAGGTTGTTGGAAGGAACTAATGCTCAAGACGTAAGAGCACTTGTGTTGGACATGCAAGCAAGATTGCTTCTGGATATGCTAGGCAAGGGAATAGAGTCTGCGCTGATAAATCCATCAACCCTGCTACCTGAACCCTGGCAAGCTTCTAGTGAATTGTTGTCTAACATTGAGCCTGACAAAATGACGGTTGACCCAGCTCTACTTCCAAGCATCCAGGTCTACTACTTCCCGTGCTTCTCATTTCGTTGTCATAAAGCTTGATAAAACTTGATTTATTACCATCCATTGTTTTTATTTTTATTGACATGTGCTTTGGGAGCATTGATACTTTGGAGATTTTTATTAACACTTGTATGTAGGTGGTATTAAATTTCTTTCATCATGAGCATTGCTTTCCCTAGGTTAGGTGAAATCATGCCCAACTCATCAACTGCCACCTATGCTCTGACTAAATTGCGTCATTACACATTCAACATAAGCTGCATGCATAGAAACTTACATGTCGTTAATCCGTGAATGTACTTATTTTTTAACACTGGAATGCAGGGTTATGTTGATGCTGTTCTAGATTTAGCATCACATTTCATCACACGCTTGCGGCGTTATGCAAGCTTCTGCCGGACTTTGGCTAGCCATGCTGTAGGAGCATCTTCTAGTTCAGGCAATTCGAGGAATATGGTTACTAGTCCAACCAACAATTCTCCGTCACCGTCAAATAATCAAGGTTAATTTTTTATTCCTTCTATTTTATCTAAATTTCAGCGTTTCTGTAGTTTGTGCAGAACAGAGACACCTTGAAATCTTCTGTTTGCCATTTCATGTTCTACAAATGACTGAGTTGCTTTTATACTTTATGATTTAGCATTACTGCTTAGCATAATAACATTTGATACTTCTGTCTCCTGCAATTTACAGGTAATCAAGGTGGAGTAGCATCTGCGACAGGGAGCTCACAAATGCAGGAGTGGGTCCAAGGTGCCATTGCTAAGATTAGCAACAATGCTGATGGCGCTGCCAATGCCGCACCAAATCCAGTTAGTGGGAGGTCATCATTTATTCCTATAAGCATCAACACAGGGACTTTTCCCGGGACACCTGCTGTCAGGCTTATTGGAGACTGCCATTTCCTTCATAGATTATGTCAATTGCTGCTATTTTGTTTGCTTTTCCGGAGGAGGCAATCACCAAGATTACTCGCAAATGCACAGAGAAATCCTGATTCTGCCATGCAGAAAATACAGCACTTGATGAACAGTAAGATAGAGGACAGTAGTTCTGCTATTTCTGCTGTAAGATCTGGTCTAGGGGCTGCCAAAGTGGAAGATGGTGCAGCTACACGTGGACAGTTGGTTCTTGGAGCAAAGGGTCTTGAAGAAAATCCAATGGGAAAATCTGTTAGAATTGGTTCTGGCAATGCTGGCCAGGGCTACACATCGGATGAGGTAACAACAGTAATTTATTGCCATGAGTTTCTTTTGCTAAATCACTGTAGCATGTATTGTTTTAAGAGAAGCACTGAAATTGCGTTTTCCGTTAACCATTCTACACTTCTCAGGGACTAACAATATGAATGAAGTAAAAAAGTCATATATGTTGGAGAGAGAGGGGGCAATGCCCACATTTCAGTTTACGTCAGTTGTCAAAGTTAAATCACGCACCAAACATGCTTTTTTTTTATTTCATCATGTTGACAGATAACAATTATAAGTTACTGAAAATGTTACTGCACCTCCATTTGAACATTCCTCTCCAGTCCCTGTAGTTTCTTGACCAAAACATCTGTATAAGAGCCATTACATGGTATATTATATCTGTATGTTATCTGGAAACCGTGAGTTAGCTAGCTTGTTCAGAGCCACTGTAAGACTGATTACTGGGATAGTTTACTTTGTTGTATTAATCTACCCAGTTGACTACTGCAGTTTTACTAACCGTGTATTACTGTAAGACTAAGATTTGATTGGATAGTTTACCGATGATATACTGCAGTTTCACTAATTACTTGGACTCAGGATTTTCTACATGCTTCTAATGCAGTTTCACTAATTATTTGGACTCGTGAAATGCTTTATTGCAGGTGAAGGTTCTATTTCTCATATTGGTTGACCTTTGTCGAAGGACATCAGGCTTGCAACACCCATTGCCTGTTTCTCAGGTTGGCACTAGCAACATAATTATAAGGCTGCACTTCATCGACGGCACTTACACTGTGCTCCCTGAGGTAGTGGAAGCATCTCTTGGTCCCCATATGCAGGTACAACACAGTTTCTCAACGAACCTTCGTCCGTTTAAGAATTTATGTATATGTGTGAGTGTCCAACATTTAAATAACATGCGATAATAATAATGGTATATTGTCTTGGAGAAAAAGAGATTGTAGTATTCTATGTTCTCTGCTACTTATACTTGCCCAAGTTAATGGTGGATTTAGTCCCTAAAAGAATAATCAGCGACAATTAAAATGGATCGGATGGAGCACAACTTTGTACTCCCTCCGTCACGGTTTAGAAGGCACCCTTGTAAAATCTCTGGGACCAAGGTAGTCATCGATTGGTTGTGAGATGTAGCAGGTGTAAATACTAATGCACCTAATCAACTGAGAAAATACTAGTACTAATGTGCGAGCAGCAAATTGGGAGGGCGCATGCATGAGTAGTACTAGTACTAATTAATAGGAGTAATTGCTTTCGCGCCTTAAACCTTGTCTATTTTGGAATGCACGCAAGTTTAACCGTGCCTTCTAAACCGTGACGGAGGGAGTACTAAATCAGCGGCATTTAATATGGATCGGAAGGAGTACTGTTTTTGAGTGACTCGGGTGATTCCGGTACTTATACTATACAACCTCAGTAAACAAGTGCCAAAGATAATAAAAGGCAAGTGAAATAGTGTTACCACCATGGAGGTGGGGCAAGGACATGTGAGTTGTAACTCGACATGTTCAGAGCCTCGCAGGTATTATTTATGGGAATCAGGGGGTCTCATTCTCAACGAAGTGTGTGGAGAGGTGGTGCAGCGATCTGAATATGCATGCTATTTCATTTTGTATTTTTTTTGCAGAACATGCCGCGTCCACGGGGAGCTGATGCTGCTGGTCTTTTACTTCGAGAATTGGAACTACAACCTCCTTCTGAAGAATGGCATAGGCGCAACATGTTTGGAGGGCCCTGGTCAGAACCAGATGATCTCGGTCCATTGGATAATATGCCACATCTGAAAATAGGTGGTCATATCAACCCACACGCGTCTGACATGGAAGAGGAGGGTAAAACTAACTTTGGGATTCAAAGTCTTTGGCCAAGAAAGCGCCGGTTGTCTGAAAGAGATGCAGCATTTGGTCTGAAAACATCTGTAGGTCTTGGAGCTTATCTTGGCGTAATGGGGTCTCGACGAGATGTCATTACAGCCGTGTGGAAAACAGGACTTGATGGTGAATGGTATAAGGTGAGTATGCTTAGATTCGCTTGGCAATTAGTCTCATTCCTGTTTTTTTATACTAGATGTTATCAGTGTATTCTATCCAGTTTTGTGTCTAATCCTCTCTTCTGCAGTGCATACGATGTTTACGGCAAACTTGTGCATTTGCACAGCCTGGTGCCGCAAACATGGCAAATGAACGCGAGGCGTGGTGGATCAGCCGGTGGACCCAAGCATGTCCAATGTGTGGTGGGTCATGGGTGAAAGTTGTGTGATCGCTGTCTTCCGTGACTACTTCACCATGCTAATTCTTCTATAGTAGTTGCTGCTTGGCCAAATCTGAACGAGCATTGTTGGTTACCATGTTGGATAATTTTGTGCCCAACAATTAGATCATCAGTCTCATGCCCCAGCGCTTTGGCTTTTACCTCCAGAGGTCAAAAGCTTAAAGCAGATACTGAGACTTGGCTCTAACGGCTATGTAAAAGTATAGTAATATTAGGGGAGATGGCAATGTTTGCATTGTGCGTTTCTTATGTGTGTAAATGTATCACAATGTTCGAACAAAGCTGTTAGATACACATATTGCTAGTGATGGATGTAGCTAAATTGCTAGCGATGTGAAATGATGATTTACCCCTCATCTTTAGGTGAGTTCAGCTATTTTGATAAAAATAAACTCTGCACACCATGTAAATTTATGTGAATGTTATGTTCTGTTAGATGAGATGGAAGCTGCAGTTGTCACTACCTAGTTCCTTGGCATCGTATGTTCTTGGATCCTTTGATTCAAAGGATTTTTGTAGGAATTTTGAATCCTGAAGGATTGGAAACCTTATGATTTTTTCCCACACTGTTTGTTTGATTTGTATGATTGAATCCTATAAGAAATTTTCCTAAGCATTCCTTTGTACTCCCTTCGTTTCAAAATAAGTGACTCAAAAATGACTTAGTTCTATACTAATTTTAGTACTATAAAATAAAGTTATTTTTGAGTCACTTATTTTGGGACCGAAGGAGTATTACATTTCATACGAATTTTAGCATCCACTCAAGCCTCTTAGAAGTAGAAAGGATCTTTTGTTTTTTCTATGATGCAGGCAAACCAAGATAATGTAGTATTCAAAAGAACATGACATTACAATCCTATCTGAGAAGACTGAAATCCTACGAATCAATGACAAAGAGGCCCTTGATTTCACGGCAGTGTTATGCTTTGTTTCCCGATTTCTTTTGCTGATGTGATCGTGCTGTGTTCGAAGTTTACAATTTTCTCAGCTCCAGCGCGATTTTTTTATTGAACTAATTTCGCCCTCTAAAATAGATAGACGAACTTTAGCTGCACTTTTCGTTTCTTCTTAACTAGCTAGTCTTTTGAGTGCCGCGAAACTGCGACGCGACTTCAGAAACGAGATCACATCCATCCAGATCTCTCTGCACATCGCTAGCGATGTCGTCGCCCTACGCCGGCGCGCAGCAGCCGTCCCCGGCGACGCACCAGCTGCCGGCGGCGCAGCAGAACCATTCGCTGGCGTTCCGCGTGATGCGGCTGTCCCGCCCTTCGCTGCGGCCCGACCCGGCGGCGCTCCTCCGCTTCGACCCCCGCGACGTCTTCCTCCCCGAGGACGCGCTCACCTCCCCCGACCCCTCCGCCGCCGCCGACTTTCTTCAGGGCCTGCTCCACCCGCCCGACCCCGGCGCAGCCACCACCGTTGCCGGGGACTTCACCTTCCGCGATCGCTTCCTCCTCCACGACACCGCCGACGCCCTGGCGCCCCCCGGACTCCTCGTCCTCCCACAGGCCTTCGGGTTAGCCTTTCCATTTCCTTATAGACTATAATGTTTTGTGCGGCTCTAGACGAGAGCCTGCGCTGATGCTTCTGTGTCTTCGTGAGTAGGGCGATCTATTTGGGGGAGACATTCTGCAGCTACATCAGCATCAACAACAGCTCCGGCTTGGAAGCCAGGGAAGTCATAATCAAGGTGTGTTGAGCCGCCGCGCTCTTTTTGTCTCACGAAGTTTCAAGTGCATTAGATCATCTCTAGACAATTGTCTCAATTTCTGACGGAAACCATTGATTCAATTGGTCCAGTTATTATTGGCTGGTGTGAATTGTGACACGTCAGTTAAACTGCTACTTCCTAAATATTCATAGTTCAATTTGAACTACCAAAACGTCTTATATTTAAGAACGGAGGGACCGAGGGAGTAGGTTATTACTTTTGGAATCTCCGGATCAGCAGGATGCTGCATGTTTAGCCTTAGTTCTTGTCGCTGTGGTCATGACCAATCTTATTGCTGCAGTCATTACCAAAGATAGACTTAGTTCTTATTGCTGCAGTCATGACCTATCATTAAGGTCGATTACTGAATCGCCTTGCTACCGTCATGAATGTTCAGTTGTAATTTGTACGTTGCAGTTTCCATATGGTGTTTGATCAAGTCGATCTACAACTGGTGATATGAGGTATCAGCACATGTGAGACAGTATGCACGCAAGTAGCATCATTATTTTCATGTGGATGGCTGGCCTTAGCTCTTTTTAGCTCTTGTTATGCATGCACGATAGTTCCGATCATGGATTTGCAGGTCTATCTGTCTTCAGATTTGTGATACTTATGCATTCCCTTTTGTGATGATATGCATTGTGGACTCTGCTCTCTCATACAGTTTGGTCTTACTCTGTCACAAAGTTTGACTGAACTTTACTTGCATTAGGCAGAAATACAAACCGAGAGACAGAGGATACTTCTCCTGGATACATCGAAATCACCTGTTGAATCGATTCGATCAGGGGGTAGATATGATTTTATCGTGGAGCATGATGTCAAAGAACTTGGCGCACATACGTATGCTCCTTTCCTTTTTATTTAACTTCCACAACTGTTGCTTTGGCGATAGCAATCTTGATTATTTATTTGATTTGTGTGGTTATTGAATCCAGGCTTGTCTGTACTGCTTTATATAATGATGGTGATGCGGAGCGTAAATATCTTCCTCAGTTCTTCAAGTTTACTGTTTCAAACCCATTGTCTGTTCGAACAAAGGTACTTTACTTCTCGTATTTATATATGTATGTATCTGATCTATGTTCTGTAGGTCGAATCAATAATCTGGGTTTCACCTCTTTTTTTTCAGGTTCGCACCATCAAGGTAGGTTACCTCATGCTTTACAAGTGTACATGTAACTGTGAGTCCTTCGATTAAATGTAGGTGTCTTCTTTAGGAATCATTAAATGTATATGTTTGCAAAGATCTTTTCACATTTGCTTCTAGATTATAGTTTCCCTACTTAATCTTGCCCTCTGTGCTTAGATTGTAACCTTGTAGCAATAGCAGTTCACATTTCTTTTTCATGCTTGCTATTCTTTTTTTTTTGGCCCTCTTTTTACCAGCTCAGCTTTCTGCTGAGAATCATCTGTAAACTCTTTTTACTGCCGTATTCTTATAACTGACTAGAACTTCTAGTGGAGAAATCTCAGTGTTCTCCCCTGGGAATAACACTTCAGGGAACTGTTTATTTCGTTAAACCTATAGCACTGTATATTCCATTATACCTGCAGTACTATTTATTCCCTACTGTTTATTTCTTCGACATTAAATTTGTAGTACTGTTATTCTGTTATTACTGTAACAACCTATTACCTTAACTTGATGGGGTTATTTCCTTTAAATTGTGTAAAATTGATGGGGTTAGTCCCTTTAAACCTATAATATTGTTTATTGTATATATTCCATTTTCATTTATTAATTCACCATGGCAATCTTGAACTCCATATAGTTGATCCACGTTGACAGGATACTACATATCTGGAAGCCTGCATAGAGAATCATACAAAATCTAACCTTTACATGGATCAAGTAGATTTTGAACCTGCCCAACAGTGGAGCGCTACAATACTGGAAGCTGATGAACACCCCTCAGTGGTGAAGTCTACAATACGGTAATTCAGTGCTGGAAACAAGCTCATCCATTTCAGCATGTTGACTCTGTCACGTTAATAAATGAATGGCTAGTCTGAGTTTTATTTTTATACAGGGACCTCTGCAAACAACCAATTCTGATTCGAGCTGCAGGAGGAATATACAATTACCTATACCAGCTCAGACCATCGTCCGATGAGCCTGGTCAAATCAAGACAGAGGGTAGCAGCATACTTGGTAAATTTCAGATTACATGGCGGACAAATCTTGGTGAACCAGGCCGCCTGCAAACTCAGAACATTCATAGCACTGTCAGTAACTTCCTGGCCTCTCATTTGATATTTATGTTACGTGTAGACTACAATGATATCTAGTTGGTTTTCCTATTAAAATTGAGAATGAAAATGATTTGCAAGCTCTTTAGTTTAACCCATTACTGATATTTTTGACCTATTTTCTTTTTGGCAGCCTACTCCAAGCAAAGACGTTGACCTTCGTGCTGTGAAAATTCCACCTGTTATATTTCTAGAAAGACCATTTATGGTAAGTGATTTATTGGTTAATATTTCATCCAAAATCGTGCTCCCTAAACTACTGTCGCCTGAATAGCCAGCTAATACAGTTAATGCATGATGGAATTTCCTTTCACAATTTCTGTGGAAAGGCAAAATCATAGATCTTATCTGTGAAGTTTAACATAACTTACTTCTTCTGCAGAGTACTAGATGGAGGTTAATAATATTGAGTTTATTTCTACCTTTTCTTCTAAGTTCTAACAATACAGCTAAGAATTTCTTAGCTTATCCTGCTTCTGGGTATCAAATTGAGTTGGTCTTGCAATTTTCTGCTGGGCCATGTGGATGTGGATCCTCTATATAGTCCATCTATATTTTCTTTTCTTTTATATATTACTATATGTTCACTAGGGGTTCTTACTTGATGTTCCCATATAAAAATGGACTAGTCTAAATCCACTTTGTCAGTTTTTGTTCGTTCCTGTTCCAAGTCATTATCTTTTCCTAGCTGGCTTGTGTAATTGCAACAACCGGTGATAGCATATGGATCTTAGCTTGTTTTCCACCTTAAACAACACATTTGCCTCTTGCCATCCTTGACCGACCGACTCTCTGGCCTTTAGTCTTCCCGAGCTCCTTTTTTTTCCCCCTGAATCTCAAGCCTTTACTTTGTTAAATCTATCACCTGAGAACTTGTATTACATCCGCTACAGTTCCTTGTATACTTGAGCATGCAGGCAAAAGCTTCTGGTAACATTATCTGACCATTTTATATTTGCTGAACTAGGATAAGTATCTGACAGTTTATATTTGTTGAACTAGGATAATAACTACATATTTTATGTATGGTACGGTTTGAAGGCTTGAATCAGTCATATTTTGTTTCTCTCTTCATTTTATGATTGGCGATCCATCATTATGCATCAGTGCACAAATTGCTACAGTTGTTCAATGTACATTATTCTCTTCAGGTTAATCTATGCCTTACAAATCAAACAGAGAAAACAGTTGGCCCTTTTGAAGTATTTCTAGCTCCAAGCGTATCTGGTGAACAAAAAACTGTTCTGGTCAATGGATTACAGAAGTTGGTTAGTTGCTTTACTTATATGTTATTTAATCTTTATAATGATAAATTGATCTGATTTTACCTTTACATTGGAACATTTTTTATGCGGTATTTGATAGCTTCTTAAATAATTGTCATGTGAAAATTATGATTGGTATTCCATTTAATTTGGACATCAATGTAATGAATGATCCGTGGTTTAGGTATGCTAATGTAGTGTGTAGACATGTGTCAGCCCATGTGGTTCTGAGTTGAAAAAAAACAGCATGTCTGACCAAGGTTTTATCTTTGTATTTTTGCTTTCATGCTCATGGCCTTTTAGAGGAAGACGAGGGATGTTGGCGAAGTCAAATGCATCAAGGACGGAGATGATCAGCTTCTTGTGAAGGATGAGGCGATCAAGCGTAGATGGCGGGAGTACTTTGACAACCTTTATAATGGAGAGGTTGACAGCTCTACCATTGAGCTAGACGACTCCTTTGATGATACCAGCATGTGCTTTGTGCGACGTATCCAGGAGTGTGAGGTTAAGGAGGCGTTAAAAAGGATGAAAGTAGGCAAGGCGATGGGTCCTGATGGTATCCCCATCGAGGTGTGGAGAGGCCTTGGAGACATAGCGGTAGTATGGCTAACTAAGCTTTTCAACCTCATTTTTCGGTCAAACAAGATGCCCGAAGAATGGAGGCGGAGTATTTTAGTACCAATCTTTAAGAACAAGGGGGATGTTCAAAGTTGTACTAATTACCGCGGAATCAAGCTGATGAGCCATACTATGAAGCTATGGGAGAGAGTCATTGAACACCGCTTAAGAAGGTTGACAAACGTGACCAAAAACTAATTTGGTTTCATGCCTGGGAGGTCTACCATGGAAGCCATCTTCTTGGTACGACAGCTGATGGAGAGATACAGGGAGCAAAAGAAGGACCTTCATATGGTGTTCATTGATTTGGAGAAGGCCTATGATAAGATACCTCGGAATGTCATGTGGTGGGCCTTGGAGAAACACAAAGTCCCAATAAAGTACATTACCCTCATCAAGGATATGTATGATAATGTTGTGACAAGTGTTCGAACAAGTGATGGCGACACCGATGACTTTCCGATTAGAATAGGGCTACACCAAGGGTCAGCTTTGAGCCCTTATCTTTTTGATTTGGTGATGGATGAGGTCACAAGGGATATACAAGGAGATATCCCATGGTGTATGCTCTTTGCGGATGATGTGGTGCTAGTCGATGATAGCCGAACGGGGGTTAATAGAAAGTTAGAGTTATGGAGGCGGACTCTAGAATCGAAAGGTTTTAGGCTTAGTAGAACTAAAACTGAATACATGAGGTGCAGTTTTAGTGCTACTAGGCACGATGATGGAGAGGTTAGCCTTGGTGGGCAGGTGGTACTGGAGAGAGACACGTTTCGATATTTGGGGTCCATGTTGCAGAAGGATGGCGATATCGATGAAGACGTGGGCTAGCGAATCAAGGCTGGGTGGATGAAGTGGCGCCAAGCTTCTGGTGTACTCTGTGACAAGAGAGTGCCACAAAAGCTAAAAGGCAGGTTTTATAGGTCAGCTATCCGACCTGCGATGTTGTATGGCGCGGAGTGTTGGCCAACCAAGAGACGACATATCCAACAGTTAGGTGTAGCAGAGATGCGCATGTTGAGATGGATATGTGGCCACACAAGGAAGGATCGGGTACGGAATGACGATATACGAAAGAGACTTGGGGTAGCACCGATTGAAGAGAAGCTGGTCCAGCATCGTCTCAGATGGTTTGGACATATTCAACGGAGGCCACCGGAAGCGCCGGTGCATAGCGGACGGATAAAGCGTGATGAGAATGTTAAGAGGGGTCGTGGTAGACCAAACTTGACATGGAAGGAGTCCGTTAAGAGAGACCTGAAGGTTTGGAATATCGACAAAGACTTAGCCATGGACAGGGGTGCGTGGAAGTTAGCTATCCACGTTCCAGAGCCATGACTTGGCTTCGAGATCTTATGGGTTTCAACTCTAGCCTACCCCAACTTGTTTGGGACTGAAAGGCTTGGTGGTTGTTGTTGTTGTTGTTGTTGCTGCTGCTCATGGCCTTTTAGTTTTAGGTCAATAATAATTTTACATCCTGCTACTTATTTCTGATGTATGTAATCTGGTAGTTCGCTAGTTTAGATCATTAAACTCGTTACTTCTCTAGTTTTTAATTTATATACTAGTTAAAAAGAAGTTTAATTCTCAATGTTATCTAAGTTGCAGTTAATCTCAACAAATATAATTCCGTGTCAGTATGTTTTTGACATCTCACTGTTGGCCGTGCACAGGTTTTGCCATTAGTGGAGGCTTTTGAGTCCATCAACTTTGACCTGGTGAGGACACTATGAATACATAACTTGTGCATATATATCTTGTTTGATCGTTCAATAAAATAAATGTCTTTTTGGCGTCACATATAGTATGAAAATTGATAGTATTGATGAATAACCTGTGCTCTTGGTGGTTCAGCAATTCAAACTCTGTTCCCCTGAATCTTATCGACTTTGCTCATTTCAATTACTGTATAATTGCACTTTTGCATATATTAGGAATTGAGAGGACTTCAAGTCTGCATATCATGGCGGCCGTGTAACCTCCCCCCTCCCACTCAACCCAAGTTCAGTTAGGAAAATCGAGATAGCGATAAGAGTTTCTCCCTCCGTTCACAAATATAAGATGTTTTGAATATTTTGATATGGACTACATACGGACTGAAATGAATGAACAGACACACTAAAACTTGTCTGTATACATCTGATTCAGAAAAAAGTTTAGAACATCTTATATTTGTGAATGGAGGGATTGGTTTCCTTTGAATGAAATATTATCTCCTTTAAGTTAGTGATTAGTTTCTTGGGCCATCATATTTTGTTCCCTATAAAAGGTATACCAATGGTACTGTCAGAAAACACAAACTGTAAGCCTCCGAACCTCTCTAATCATGCCAGGGGTTAAGCCCTGTTGGTGGCTAGAGAGACTCATATCCCTGCCCTCTGGAACTTTACGAAGTTTCTGCACATGGCACTTGATGGATGACATTGTTACTGGATATTTAGCTTGCTGTTATGGTTGCTAGGGTTTAAGCGGGAGAGAGAGAGCTGGAGGGCGCGAGAGAGCCGGCCGTGGGGGTCCTTTCCCATGGCCGGGCAAGAGGGAAAAGGGTTTTCCTTCTTAATTCTTGCCTGATTAGATTGATACATCTCCTCTCCATATATAGAGAGGTTTACTTGACCCCTAAGCAAACCCTAAGACCAACGGGCCCAGGCCCATCACGTACTCTAACACTACACCCCGCCTGGACATGCAGCTCGTCCTCGAGCTGCAACCTAACGACGATTCGACCCCACACAACCCTAACGCCTAAAAAACAAGCCTTTTACATCTCGGCCTATTGTATTGACCTGAAATAAGCTAACCTGAATGAGACTCCGACTCTTTATTTTTGACTCCGAACGATAAGGCGAGAATCCTCCGCGCGCCGAACTTGTGCGTTTGCAGCCCCCTGGATCCCAAGGACACCATCGGGACCAAGGGAGCCCTCGCGGCGGCCGGCGGCGGAATGCAGTGGTGCTACGCGGTGCGCTCCTGTCGGTGACACCATGTCTTCTCCCCGCCGGCTGACTGTCGATGTCGCAGAGGTCGTCGCCCGTGGGAAAAACAGCATGCCCGCCGCCCGTGGGGGAAACCGCATCCCAAGATCCTTCACGCAGCGGACGAGATCGAGGTCCGTTGCACCGCGAAGCGTAACTTGGAGGAGCTGCAGCTGCAAATCACGCATCTCCCGCACATGCCGACGCGCTAGGAGGCCGCGCGCAACAGCCTGCAGCCTCACCGCCGCCGACACGTGGTGGGTAGCGATCCAAGCCGGAAGCGGTGCCGGCGACGGCTGAAACTTGATCTGTTGGATGGGATTGTCCTGGGACGGCGGTGGCGCTGCTGGGAACGAGGTCGTCGTAGTCCCGTCGTAGGGCATCCCATGCTGGAACGTGATGACCGGCGCCGTGGTCGCAGCCGAGGGCGGCGGCGGCGGCCGTGCGGGGATCGGCGCCGGTGCTGTGACCATGGAGGACCCCCCATGGAATGGTGCACCGTCGGGACCGGCGAAGCGGGAGGGCCCGTCGTACTGTTGGGGTGGCGCCGGTGGCGACTGGATGTGCGGCGGCGCCCAGGCCGCCGTATAGATCGGCCTGGAGACGGGGAACGGCGGCAGCAGCTGCAGCAGCCTGGCGTCGAGTGGCGGCGACGACAGCAGCAGCGTCGGCTGCCGTGGCCCGGCTATCGCGGCGGAGGCCGCCTGGTGCGGCGGCTGCCACGGCAGCCGCGCCGGCCCGTAGGCGGCGACTGATGGCGCGGCCGGCGGCGGTCCGTAGGGACCGGCCAGGAAGAGGCAGATCCCTTGGACGGCGGTGGTGAGATCGCGGATTGCTCTGGCGATCTCCTCCGAGGTGAGGGCGACAGGAAGCGGCGGCGACGGGGTGAACATGATCGAGCTTGAGAAATCTGGTACAGATGTTATGGTTGCTAGGGTTTGAACGGGAGAGAGAGAGCTGCGGGTGCGAGAGAGCCGGTCGTGGGGGTCCTTTCCCACGGCCGGGCAAGAGGGAAAAGGGTTTTTCTTCTTAATTCTTGCCTGATTAGATTGATACATCTCCTCTTCATATATAGAGAGGTTTACTTGACTCCCAAGTAAGGCTTACTTGACCCCTAAGCAAACCCTAAGACTAACGGGCCCAGGCCCATCACATACTCTAACACTTGCATTTCATACAAGCGTCCTTGAAGCGAAAGCATCCATTTGATCGTCAAAGTCAGTAGGGTGTTCCTTTTTTTACTACTGTGTGCAATCATGTCTTGCCACAGAAGTCCGGTAAGTCGGGTACAAGATTGTGGTGCATTTGTAGTTGTTATTTTTCTGGCGCCTTGTTTGAATGTGGTGTAGTAACTATATCTGGGATAACCTTGTGCAGAGCATGGTAGCTACCCAACTTGGCGTGCAAAAGATCTCTGGAATTACATTGTACGCCGTGCAGGAAAGGAAGCACTACGAACCTTTGCCAGACATAGAGGTAGGAAAGGAAGCACTATGAACCTTTGCCGTAACAACTTTGGTGTCAAGTTCGTCTCTTCATTTGCCGAAGTGAATGGTAGCATTTTAGTTTGTTGAACATTTGATCGCTTTGCAGATTTTCGTCGATGCGGAATAGAACAACCGCATCCACATCGGGAGACCCGTTGGACGTGCTAGATTAGACCTTCAGGGCGAACCATATTCTCGTTGCTGTACTTCTGTGTATTGTACTACTGATATCATCATGTTGTAATTAACCACAAATTTTATATCAAAAGTAATGCATCCGTGCATGTTCGTTGTTAATTGTGGCATGAACTGGTTGAGTCAGGCAAGAAAGGATTATTTTTGCTCCGTTACCTTTTCTGCATTTTGTTAGTGTGTTTTGAGTCGGGCCGGGTGGGCTTAGGCTTGAGACTTTGAATTCCAGCTTTACTAAGCCCGGCTCAAACCCTATACGACACGGAGAATGGTCAGGTTTAGTGTCTGGGTGGACAAATGAGGGAGTAGTCCATTACCATGGTATCCAATGGGCGCCCCCATTTGCCCAAATTCTTCTTTTCTCTCTCCGTTTGTACTTCTACTTCTATGTATGCTCCAATATAGTCTAGCATTATTCAAAACAATGATAAATAATATGAAAACAATTATTACAACACAAAGAATTGCTAAACAATTCAAGTAAGTCGGTGGAATTGTTTGAAGAAAATGAGATTCTTATTCAATGATGACAGAGATCTGCCCTTTTATACAACGGGAGGAGACGCAATCGCAAGGGATGCGTCGGTTCCCGGAGAGAGAACCGTCATTGCGGGAGGAAACCGCTTGACGGTTGGTTAAGGGGAGATTTTCCCCTAATTACATAATTAGTTTTAACACTCCCCCTAATCTACACTTGACCATGTGGAGTTATCTTCATAATTGTCCGGGAAGCTTTATCATCTCAAAAACTCTTCTTCAAAAGTTCTTCATAAAGACTTTGATGAGAACCTGAAATGTAAACTCACAAAGAGATAGCATAATGTGATGTTATTTGAACAAGGATATCTCAAGAAGAAACTCCCCCTGTTGCCTGCAAGTCTCTAAGTCGTCGCATACCAATTCCGTGAACATATTTCTGGAATGTTGAGTTTGGTAGAGACTTAGTAAACAAATCAGCAAGGTTGTCACATGATTTGACTTGCAGAATGCTTATTTCCCCGCTTTTTTGAAGATTGTGGGGGAAAAACCATTTAGGAGAAATATGCTTAGTGATATTACTCTTGATATATCCTGTCTGCATCTGTGCAACACATGCCGCATTATCCTCATAGATAATGGTGGGTGATTCAATAGAACCAATTCCACATGACCGTTGTATATGGTTTATCATTCTGCGAAGCCATACACATTCACATGATGCTTCAAATAATGAAATTATTTCAGAATGATTGGTAGATGTAGCCACTAGAGTCTGTTTGGAAGACTTCCATGATATAGCTGTACCACCATGTAGGAACACAAAACCGGTCTGAGATCTGGCATTATGGGGATCAGACAAATAACCGGCATCTGCATACCCAATTATATCAGAGTCCAGATTTTGCTGGAACTGAAAAATAGGCCAAGATCCTTTGTGCCTTGGAGATATCGAAAGATATTCTTCACTCCAGACCAATGACGTTTGGTGGGAGCTGCGCTGTGTCTAGCAAGTAGATTCACTGCAAATGCAATATCAGGTCTCGTGCAATTTGCAAGATACATAAGCACTCCAACTGCACTGAGATATGGAACTTCAGGTCCCAACACCTCTTCTCCATCATCCCTCGGTCTGAACGGGTCTTTCTCTACGTCTAGAGATCGAACCACCATGGGAGTTTTAGATGGATAGGATTTGTCCATATTGAATTTCTCCAATATTTTCTGGATATAGGCAGCTTGGTGTACCATGATTCCTGAGGGAAGGTGCTCAAGTTGAATCCCTAAGCAAAATTTGGTTTTACCCAAATCCTTCATCTCAAATTCCATCTTTAGGTGATTGCTTGCTTCATCAATGTCTGGTGCACTGCCGATGATGTTGAGATCATCAACATACACAGAAATGATGCAAAATCCTGTATAGGACTTCTTGATGAAGACACATGGGCAATCATCACTATTGGAGTAACCTTTCCGAAGAAGGAACTCACTTAGTCGGTTGTACCACATCCCTCCCGACTGTTTTAAGCCATACAATGACTTATTCAACTTTACACAATACATGTTGCGTTTTGCATTGTTATTCGGGACGGAGATTCCGTCAGGAACCTTCATATATATGTCCGAATCTAGTGACCCGTAAAGATATGCGGTCACGACGTCCATCAACTGCATGTATAGACGATTTTGCACTGCCATAGATATAAGATATCGGAAAGTGGTTCCACTCATTACTGGAGAGTATGTTTCATTGAAATCAATGCCGGGTTTCTGCGTAAAACCTTGTGCTACGAGCCTTGCTTTATATCTCACCACCTCATTGTTCTCATTCCGTTTCCGGAGGAAAACCCATTTGAATCCCACGGGGAAAACATTGGGAGGTGCAGGTATTGCTTCAGTGAATACCTTCCTTTTGTTAAGCGAGGCAATTTCTGCTTGGATTGCATCCTTCCATTTAGGCCAGTCGGAGCGCCTTTGGCACTCGACGATAGACCTTGGATCATGATCAGTGAGAAGGGTATCTGCAATCTTTTCAGCAAAATATATGTCGACAGTCGTAGTCTTACGGTCAAATGATTCTCCAGAATCAACATAGTTGATGGAAATTTCCTGCACCCCTAGAGACTCTTCGTGATTTCCCAATACGGTTGAGTCTGGGTGTTCCGATGTTCCAGCTAGTTTGTGCACACTAGAGCTGGGTTGTGAAGGTTGCCCTTCCACTGGGTGTGAACTACCCATCAGGTGTTTGTCAACGTTGAGTTGACCTGCATTTACTGACTCTGAGGATTTTTTTCTCGATTTCCTTTGCTGCTTGCTAGAAGCTAGCTCCAGGTCAGAAGCCATACTACTCCCCCTCTTTTTTAGGAACAGGGAGTTGAGTGGTTTTTATTGGTACCTCCACTCTTTCTGGCGCGTTTCTGGCCGGATTTAAGGATTTTGTAACACCTTTTAGATCAGTAAATGAATCTGGCAGGTTATTTGCAAGATGTTGCAAATTAATGATCTTCCGAACTTGAAGTTCGGTCTCATGGGTACGTGGATCAGAGGATGAAATGGCATGAGCATTCCAATCGATTTCCGGGCATTCTTTCTGGTACTTGAAATCTCCCCCTAATGCCGGGAAATGTTCCTCATTAAATATGCAATCAGCGTGACGGGCTGTGAACAGATCCCCAGTTAGGGGTTCCAGGTACTTGATAATCGACGGTGATTTGTACCCCACATAGATCCCCAACTTTCTGTGTGGGCCCATAGATGTCCGCTGTGGTGGTGAGATCGGGATGTATGCAGCACATCCGAACTTACGCAGATGGGAAATGCTAGGAGGATTTCCACGTACCAATTCCAGAGGGGAAGAACTGTGATATGCAGTTGGCCTCAATTGTATCAAGTCAGCAGCGTGTAAAACTGCATGACCCCAACAAGAGGTTGGCAAGTTGCAATTCATCAACAAAGGTCTTGCAATGAGTTTAATCCTCTTAATCAATGCTTCAGCCAAACCATTTTGTGTATGGACATATGGAACAGAGTGCTGAACTTCAATCCCCAAAGCCATGCAATAATCATTGAAGGCACGTGAGGAGAATTCTGCAGCGTTGTCCATTCGAATTGTCTTAATTCGACTTTCAGGATAATGGGCTTGCAACTTAATGACTTGCCTCATTATCTTGGCAAATGCATGGTTTCGTGTGGATAGAAGGCACACATGTGACCATCGTGTAGATGCGTCAATCAGAACCATGAAATACCGAAAAGGTCCAGATAATGGCTGAATGGGACCACAAATGTCTCCTTGAATATGTTCAAGGAATTGAAGTGGTTCAACTTGTATTTTGAGGTGCGAGGGCCTCAAAATTAGCTTTCCCGTGGCACAAGATGTGCACACAAAATCAGAAGATTGAGGAAATTTTGACTCAAGCAAATTATGACCAATGGAATTGCTAGTAATTTTTCTCATCATCCCGATTCCGGGATGGCCCAGGCGATCATGCCAGGTTTGGAATGCGTCAACATTCTGAAAAATTACTTTGTATGCAACATGTTCCACGGGTTTGATGTACGTATAGTACAAACCAGACGATAGAGAAGGAATTTTCTCATGTACCTTTTTGCCATATCCGTGATCTTTAGTAAAGAGTAAATACTCCTCTTTGTTGTCTTCATGGGTTTCAATATGAAAACCATTCTTACGGATATCTCGATAACTGATCAGGGTACGTGATGAGTCAGGATACAATAAAGCATCCTCTATCGTCACTTGTGTATCACTTGGGAGTGTGAATATGGCACGTCCAGTACCAACAATCACTGTATCGCGTCCAGCGATAGTTAGAATATCTCCATTCATATTTTTCAGAGTTTGGAAATATTTTATCTCCCTCAGTATGGAGTTTGTGGTACCACTGTCCACAAGGCATAATTCCTCTTCCATCGGATTGTCCCCGTAGAAAAACTATATAAAAACGAAAGAATTTTCAATAAGAAAACCTTATGTTAATACATAGAATACAATCTTTATTATATCAAATGCGCTGATACAATACAATATAAAGACAACAACAAACTTATGTTCTTATTACAATCATCACAAATGGACATAGTTAAATAGATCACTAAGGAGGTCGAGGGACTAGTCAAAGTCGCCAAACACATCGTTTGAGGTGTACTCAAGTAACATGGCCTCCGTTTCAGCAGGGTCCTCAAGAGGATAAGGAATCTTGGCGTTGCTTGGTCCAGGAGGAATATCCTGTGAATCGCCAGCTCCATTTGCGCTATGCGGATGTAGGTTGAAGTTAGCTTCAAGCCTTTTCCCTTGAGGTGCTTTGCGTCCCTGAGATTGCTGGTACAGCATGACCAGATGCTTGGGCATTGAGCACTTTTCAGTAGAATGCGAGTAGCATCCACACTTGTTGCAAAGTTTAGTTTTATCAAACTTTGGCTTTGCAGTGCCTTTGCCCTTGCCCATGTTTCTGAATTTTCTGTTCCCATTGCGCTTGTGCTTGTGCTCAGAATTGGAATGTTTACCTCGAAAGGTACCATTAAACTTCTGTCTATTCGCGACATTCAGATGAACTTCAGGTAAAGGTTGTGCCCCAACTGGGCGCTGAGAGCCATTCTTAGCGAGTAGCTCATCATGCTTTTCAGCCTGAAGTAACATGTGAATAAGCTCGGAATAGACAGTGTAGTTGCGAGCACGGTATTGCTGTTGGAGGATCCTATTAGAAGGGAGCATAGTAGATAAAGTTTTCTCTATCATCTCCCCCTGAGTAGGTTCCTTCTCACAAAAACGCAGTTTGGAACATATCTTATGAACAGCATGATTGTACTCACCAATGGACTTGAAATCCTGAAGGCGGAGATGAGTCCAATCATGGAGTGCTTCAGGCAAGACCACTGCCTTCTGTTGTTCATACCTCGTTTTGAGGGCCAGAAACAGAGTACTAGGAGATTCCTCCTGTAAATACTCAGACTTGAGATCTGGATGAATATGGTGCCTTATGATGTATAAGGCAGCATAGTTCTGCTGTTCTGTCAGCGGCGTGGCTCCAGCCGGGAGAGGAGTCTCCGGGGGCTGGATTGCACGCGCAATCCCACGGGATGCAAGACTGATCTTGATGTCCATGGCCCATGTAGGGTAATTGTGGCCATTGAGGGCAAGCTCCTCAAATTCTTTGGCAGTCATCTTTGCCTACATGGAGAACCAGAGATAATTAATTTACGGGTGGTAAATTAAAAAAACCCTCATGGTTGTGTAATAAGAATGCAAAATTTTGATAGTCAAGTGTAAAAACTTGAAAATTTTCTCAACCTCAATTGTGTGAACATAACACATTGAAGATCACTTAGATCTCACAGTAATAGGCTGCATGGCCATTACCTTGTGTATGCTACAATTTAGATATAAGGAATACACGTCGAAGGTAATCGTTTGTCGAGATTGACAAAGCGTAGACCTCAGAGTAAGAGAGGATAGTCTGCACATGTGCAGTAGATCACAACTCATTACCTTGTGTTCAAAATAAGACAAGGGAGAAATATTCAAAAATTTGCAAGTTTGACACGCGAGAGAAGCGAATCTCAATCGCAAAAACATGTTCGAGAAAATGTGGTAAACACATGAAACATGTCATTTTTCCTAGATGAAATCCGGTACTTTATTTATATCATCAATCCATTGCATAATATAAACACACTTATAATTACACAAATCTTAAACTAGAGTAAATCTAGAACTAGACTAAGTGTAAATAGTAATACTAAAATAGTAGTGCTAAATATAGTCTAAAACTATACTATGTACACTAACTAGTGCTAACTAGTACTAAATAGAGAAATAAGAAAGAGAGAAGAAAAAAATGAACAACGGCCGGCCAGAGCAACACGTGCGCCTGGGCCAAAACAGCCTTTGGCTGGCAAAAGCAAACACGTGTGCCTGGGCTGCATAACACTAGCACACCGCATAAGAGAGAGAGAGAGGAGGAGGTGGGATCGGTTCCAGATCCATCCAGCCAGCACCGCTCCTCTCCCGCATCGCTCCTCTCCCCACCAGCATCGCTCCTCTCCTCACCACCACGCGAAGACCAGTAGAAGCCCGTCGGCGGGAGTGAGGGCTGCTGCCTCCCTAGCATCTCCGGTGATCATCGGCGCGGCAAGGAGGATCCCTCCTCGTCAGAGGAAGAGGAAACGATGACCGAGTCCTGGGGGACAGCTCCGAGGCCAAGGCCGAGGCCGAGGCTCGCCGGAGCCCACAAGCCGGCGCAGCGGCCGGGCTGGCGGTCGAGGGCAGCGACGGCGCGCCCAAAGAGGCGGTCGAAGCGCCGCTCCGTGCGGCTGCCCAGGCCCGCGTTCATCTCCTGCGGTGGTGGGGCATTGGCCGCGATGCCCTCCATTCCTGCTCCGAGACGGACGACACCGGAGGCACCGGTGGGCGCTGAGACGAAGCCGAGCGCCTCCTCCGCGGTCACCTCAGTGCGCATCGGCACAGGTAAGTAGTCGGGCGGGCGTCGACTTGGGCCGGCATCCTCGGCGGCGGGTGTTGGCGTGTGTGGAGGCAGCCAGTGCGCTGGCGGAGGAGGGGGTGGAGGCGGGTCCGCGTGCACCATCGGCGCGGCGTGGCCGGCGAGCAGCCATGGGTCGAGGCCGACGGGAGGAGGCGCGGCGGCGCCAAGGCCGACGGGAGCGCCCTGGGCGGCGTCCTCTGTGGCGCGCTGGCCACCCGCATGCCTGGGGGCGCGGTAACCGCCCCGTGCGAATCCACCGGCGGCATCCTGACCGCGTGCAGTGGCACCCCGGCCACGTGCAGTGGCGTTCCGGCCGCTTCCAGCAGCGTTCAGGCCGCGTCCAGCGAGGGTACAGGGGCGACGGGCAACGAGGCGGTTCCGGCGGTTGTCCTCCTTGACGAGGCGAAGGAAGAAAGTAGTCAGGGGCGACATCTCACCAGCAGCGAGTCTTTCTTCCCTTCTCTGTTTCTCTATTCGCTCTTTTCTGGCAGACTCGTGCTGATAACGTGTTTGAAGAAAATGAGATTCTTATTCAATGATGACAGAGATCTGCCCTTTTATACAACGGGAGGAGATGCAATCGCAAGGGATGCGTCGGTTGCAGAAGAGACGGAGAGAGAACCGTCATTGCGGGAGGAAACCGCTTGACGGTTGGTTAAGGGGAGATTTTCCCCTAATTACATAATTAGTTTTAACAGGAATCTCTCTTAGTTTCCAAACTATTCATCATAGACTTTGACATCCTCCACAATGTGCAAGAACAAATGTTGGAATTGAGCAATGAATCTGCCGTGATTGCATTAACTGGTTACAGTTTACATATAGAGAGGAGTCCCTACATGCAGGGCACGTCCCAAGTCATGAACCCCCCCCACTGCGTGTAGGACGTTCAGACCGGAGCGAAAATTACGAAACACTAACGACGACAATCCCCTTGGCGAAGATATCAGCAAACTGGGATGCCGTTGGGACGTGGAACACCTTGACTTTGCTGAGTGCCACACGATCATGCACGAAATGTAAGTCATTCTTCACATGCTTGGTGCGCCGATGCTGGACGGGGTTCGACGAGAGGTACACCACGTTCATATTATCACAGTAGACAATCGTAGCTCGTCGAGGAGGGTGGTGAAGCTCGGTGAGAAGCTCGCATAGCCAACATGTCTCGGCCACGCACTTGGCGACTCCATGATACTCGACCTCGACGCTGGATCTAGATACGATGTGTTGTCACTTCGAAGACCAAGCGACTAAACTAGAGCCAAGGAACACACAAACCCCCGAGGTGGAGCGGCGTGTATCGGGACAACCAGTTGTTGGATCGAGAAGGGGCGTCAAGAGGGGGGGGGGGAGTGAATAGACTACTTGGCAAAATAAACACATAACCTTTTCTCAATTTTATTGGTTGGCAAGTTTTAGCAATTCTAGCAAGTTTAGCACACCCTACATATGCAAGTCAATGAGTATATCAGTGGAAAGTAAAGCAATGCACATGTAAGTAAGGAGTAGATATAGAAAGACCAAACACAAAGATGCCATATATATATTTTTGGCCTGGTTCCGATAGGTGGTGCTATCATACGTCCATGTTGATGGAGACTTCAACCCACAGAGGGTAGCGGCTGCACGAGTCCATGAAGGGCTCCACCCACGAAGGGTTCACGAAGAAGCAACCTTGTCTATTCCATCATGGCTTACGTCCATGAAGGACTAGCCTCACTCAGGGTAGATCTTCACGAAGTAGGCGATCTCCTTGCCCTTACAAACTTCTTGGTTCAAATCCACATGATTTGGAGGCTCCCAAGCGACACCTAACCAATCTAGGAGTCACCACTCTCCAAAAGGCAATAGATGTGGTATGGATGACGAACTCCTTGCTCTTATGCTTCAAAAGATAGTCTCCTCAACACTCAATCACTCTCTCAGGGGATTTGTCTTAGTAGAAGAAAATGATTGGATGGAAAGAAACTTGGGGAGGCTAGAAATCAAGATTCATATGGTTGGAGTGGAATATTTTGATCTCAACACATGAATAAGTGGTTCTCTCTCAAAAAATGAATGGTGGAAGTGTTTGCTTGTTCTGAGTGCTCTCTCTTTGAATGAGAGGGAGGTGGAGGAGTATATATAGCCATCTCCAAAAATCCAACCGTTACAACATTATTGCCCAACTCGGTGGAATCGAAGTAAAAATTCGGTTACACCAACTAGTGCAAAAGGTTGCAACTTTCGGCTTTTCGGTGAGACCGATATACAACATCTCTGAGAGACCGATTTGGTTGACCTAGGCAGTACCAAGACTCAGCGAGACTGATTTGCCAAACTCGGAAATTTTGATTTTATGCAAATGATCAACAACAAGTTTGCCACTGTTTTCGGCTGTACCGAGATGGGACTTGGTTATACCAAGTTGCTAGGGTTTTGCTCCGGGATCTGTCTATGGAAAACTCGGTATGGCCGATTGGAAAATGTTGGTGGCACCGAATTTGACTTTTAGGAATTTGACAGAATATATTGTGGGAGAATTCTTGAGGGTTTTTGGTGGCTAATCTCTAAGCACCCGAGCAACCAGATCATCATAGATATCTCATCGCCTTTTAATAGTATTGCCTTTACTATGGACTTAAGATGTGATTTCTCTCATAAATATAAAATACTGAGTCTTTTAACCTTGAAGCTTTGCCAATCCTATCCTTTCCTTCTTGGGGATTCTCCTCACAATTCTAGCCACAACAGTCTTTTGGACTTAATCTGGAACACTAGGTAGAATCATTAGTCCAAGAGATAATGTATGTTGTCATGAATTATCAAAACCTCCAAGGGAACATATGTGCTTTCAATCTCCTCCTTTTTGGTAATCAAAGCTTCAATTAAAAATTAGACAATAACATGTGATCGCTTTGAGAGACATATGACTAAGACAAGCCCCCCCTAAATGTGTGCAACCCTTTTAAGGACTAGTTGTTTTTGGAATGCATGAGTGCACACATAGTAGACAAATCATGACAAGTCATATGTACCTTGGCTATATGCATAATATAAATAAGAATGAAGTATCTCCATGTTCAGGACTCATCTTTGCAAAACAATATGTGCAAGAAGCAAGAAATTGTCCTGACTAAGAATATGATGCATATACTTACCTTGAAGTTCTGGAGCATTTTCACTTGAGGAACACACTTGAGAAAACAAGGTTAGATAACACATGAGTATTTCTTTCATACAAATGCAAGGAAAAATTCAATTTGACCAAGATTTGGAAGACATTTAGGAAACATTATTTTTCAAGATTAACATGTATCCAAGAATAAATTTAGAACTTTCTCCCATGATTGTAGATTTTAGTTTCTCCTCTCCCCTGAATCTTAACATGTAGATATTGGGAGTAGGTAGGGTGAGACAAGTCTAGCAAGAAAGATATATCGATGCAAGAACGTGAATAACATGAATCCATGTCACATAGTCTTTTATCTCTATCTCCTTTTAAGAATATTGAAAAGAGTTGATCTCTCCCCCTAATGGTTAGCTTTGAGATTTGAGATTCTCCGCCCGAAGCTTTGAATTTAATCTTTGATCTTTCTCCCCTTTTGGCATTAATTTCCAAGAAGGGCTAGAGGGTAAGGGATCCTTGAGAGTAAGGGTCATGGAGAATAATTTCTGAAAGAGTGAAAATCATGGCAAAGAACACAGATAGTAGCGAAGTCGGAGGCTTCAAGGCAAGTTTAATTGGTGGACCGAAAAGGAAATTAGAGCACTGGGTAATATCGGTGATGCCTAAGAGTTCCATGTCGGTACCGAAGGGACTCTCAGCAGTTTATCTGGTACATCGGTGAAGTTGATTCCTCTAAGTCGGAGGCTCAGAGCTGCGATCATAAACTTAGCAAAGGCATTCTTGGCCATTTTTTGTCAAATATTTCAGAACTACTTGACTTAATTTTCCAGAAATTTTAATAAGCTTTGCAAGGAATTTCCATCTAGGAAGAATTGGATGAGTGCAACAAAGAAAAATTCTTCCATACAAGTTCCTTACCTAGATGGTGGGCGATGACTAGGTAACCTATATTAGAGTATATTGACTTAGAAGCCAAGAAAGAATGATTAATCATAGGTCATACTCATCGTTAAACGCAAAATGGGGTTACCATTTTTCGTTTAGCATTTTAATGTCTCCATATCACTTAGAATTGCTTTAACTCATGACTTGGAGTAAAGCTTCTTCATGGATATGATTACATACCTTTGAGTGATGTAGCATGTAGGTGAAATTGTTTTGGATGCTCAAAGTTGATGAAGATCATCTTGAGTTGGGAGTAATCCTTCTTGTTTTGTTCACTTCTCACCTACATGGATTAGTCAAGCAAGGAAGAACATTATATATCCAAATGACAAGAGTGATTTTTTTCAACAAATAATTGTCAAGGATATGGTTTGTGTTGTCTTCTTCCTCCATCTCAAAGTAGGGATGTTGATACTTGTCCATAACAAGATTGCTTGTAATTTGAGTGGATGCCAATCTTGTGGAGTGTAGTTCTTCCAAGTACCTACACAAAGGTTGGATGCAATAAAAGGGAGCATATATTTCCAAGGTACGAAGTACCTTCATATTAATAGTATCAAGGAATAGTCATGTAAGCTCATGCCCTTGCATGCATCCGAGTGAGTTTATCTCAAGTTTGAAGCATCAATGATGTTCAAGTCACTCCTCAAATGACATAACACTTTCTCATCAAGTGGTGTAGTAAATATATCCACTAATTGTTTGTCGACATGAACATTTTTGAGTTTCATACCCCCTTTGGTAACATGGTCACGAATGAAATGATGTCGAACTTGAATATGCTTAGTTCGAGAATGTTGCACGAGATTATGTGCAATCTTAATAGAACTCTCATTGTCAAAAAACAGTGGAATGTGTTTTACATGTATTCCATAGTCCTTAAGAGTTTGAGTCATCCATAGCAACTGCGCATAACATGATCTGACGATAATGTATTCCACTTCCGCGGCTGTGACATCCTCGACTGTTGCTACAGTGATGATTGTAATTAAGCTACAGTGATCCCGCGCTAATGATGCCACGTCATCGTGGATTATATCAATGTTGTCATGTTGGTTGAAACTGAATCAAAATCCGAGCTTTGAGATTAAGTCAAACGAGAAAAGAATTCGTTTGTTGAAATAATAACTTGGGGAGTTATAAAGATTTCCTCGCGGATTATTATATCAAATCGGGCACTTTAGGAATTATCGGTAAACGCTATATATTTAAAAGTGGGGCTTTGAATAAAATAAATAAAATAAATATAGTAAATAGAAAAGAAATGAATAAAAGAAAGTAAATAAAAAGAATGATGAAAAGAAATAGTAATAATAATAAAAAAGGAAAGTATTAAAAAAAAGAAAAGAAAAGGGAACCCCTCGCCTAACTGGGCCTAGTGGCCCAATCGGCCAGGCCACCAGCCCACCGCGCCAAACCCTAGCGAGCGAGGCACCGGCTCCCCTCGCTCTCCCTCCTGCCGCCGCCAGAAAGGAACGAGGGAGCCCTCCCCTCGTCACCCCCACCAACCGTCGCCCCACCTACCGCGCCCACGTCGTTCGCGTCCTCCCCCTGGCGCTCGTTCCCCGCTCGCCCCTCGTCTCCCTCCCCTCGCGGGAACCCCCCGTCGACCCCCTCAGATCCACCCCCTCCCCGACCGGCGAGCTCCCCTGCCTCCCACCCGACCGGCGAGCTCCCCTGCCTCCCACCCGACCGGCGAGCTCCCCTGCCTCCCTCCTCTCGGCCTCGCCTCACTCCCCCACCGGCCATCCCGACAACCACCTCGCCCCCTTCAACTCCGGCGACCACCATGACCGGCCGACCTTCCTCCCCTTGAGGCCGGGGCAACCCTCGCCGGATCCGGCCGGCCCCTTCTTCACCGAAGGGCTCTCCTCTCCAGCGACGACTCCGGGAGGCCCCCTCCAGCGACCGTCACCGCCGCCACCACGTCCTCACCGGCACCACCGTCATCACCGCGCCATCACCACCGTCGCCTCCGCCTTTCCGCGAACTCCGGCTTCACCGGGCCGTCTCATCAACGTTGGTGAGCCCCTCCTCGGGCTCCTCCCACCATCGCGTTCCCCTCACCGTCCCGGTTCCGTTCCGGCAAACGGGGCTC
This sequence comes from Hordeum vulgare subsp. vulgare, assembly GCF_904849725.1. Taxonomy (NCBI): domain Eukaryota; kingdom Viridiplantae; phylum Streptophyta; class Magnoliopsida; order Poales; family Poaceae; genus Hordeum; species Hordeum vulgare. Next base: position 309,638,070 of record NC_058518.1, read on the forward strand.
CGATCCGTCGACGTTTGACTCCGGTAGGAGGAGATGAAGTTGGCTCTCTTCTATGTTGAGGAAGTTAACACAGACTCTCTGTTGTGTTCTCTGTTGTCTTTTAACAGAGAGAGATGAGAGTGTTAAGAGTTAAAAGAAAATAAAACAAAAGATGTATTAGATGCCGTATGTATGAGATGCGATGTATGTATTTGCGTATATAGATATTTGGAGGAATACGATAATTGCATGATTATCTATGTGTGAATAAAATTGAGTATTTGGCCTAAGGTCACTTACCGGTGGGGCCAACACACCCGCTGTCTATGAAAGGGAGGCCCCACGCGATAATTAAATAAAAAAAATTAATGTTAATGTTTTTATTAAATAAATAAATAGATATATATTTGTTAAATTAAGTAATTGGATAATTAGAATAATTAGAATATGACACGTGGGGCCCCCACTAAATTAATCTGATTAATTAATATTTAATCTTAATTAAAACTTGTGCCTATGACGTTCGGGACCCGCTGGTCAGTTGACCAGTCAACTGTTGATGTCAGCATGACATCATGCTGATGTCATAATTGCTTTTATTGAAATTAATTAAATATGTTTTTTAATTCCTATTTATTGAATAAAACTTTAAAAATTAAATTTAAATAATCCGTAAGTGAGATCAAAATATTTTCAACATGAAAGTTGATCAGCAGAACGAGACGAACCCGGATACACGGTCCATTCGTGTGTCACGCGTCCCAGCATAGCAAACATGGAACCTTTCCATTGTTTCCAGTATAACCGGTAGTAGCCCGAGACCCGGAAAATATCGTCAGATATTCTTCCGACCCGTCTATGACAGATGTTGCTGTGTTAACTCATGTCTAGCCTGCATCTTGCCATGTCATGCTTTGTGTTGCACCGTTGCTATTATTTATTGTTTCTTCCCCCTCTTCTTACCAGTAGACCCCGAGACTGACGCTGCTGCCGGGTACATCTACGACCCTGCCGATCAGTCCTTTGCCGCAGAGCAGCAAGGCAAGCAAACCCCCTTGATCATTCCTATATCGCGTATGTCTTTCATCCTACTGCTTGCATTAGTATTTTGCTACTATTGTAGTTAGCTCCTATATCTGATGCATAGCCTGTTTTTGATGAACTGCTACTTTCAGTCCTGTACTTTAATCTGCTTAGTATAGGTGGAGCAGTCATCCCCTCTGACCCCGTAGTTCAGTTGCCCCGCTTGTTTTCAATCTCGATCCCTGATCGACGAGACAGAGCCGACACCTCAAACACACACCCCTTAGTTGTACGACGCTACAGGGATACTATCGGGTACCGAGGGTGACATCTCGCTAAGTACTCATGATGATATCTCTGTAGTATAACTAGTCGGTCGTGGTTATCGAGGGTGATTCCTCTTTCACCATTCCCGACGATGCCTCTGTCGTACAACCCCTCAAGTGTGGGACCCCCGAGGGTGATTCCTCTAAGCCCACCTTGACGGGTACATTGTTCGGAATCCAACGAGGGTGATACCTCGGATTCCCCCCCGATGTTACAACCACACAGTTACTCGACCATGTTACTGGGATCATTGGTGATTAGTTGTAAGACGGGTGGATTCCCGTGAGACTGTGTTGATGGCCTAATTAAAATGTTAATGGATTTGGGTATTTGATCTGGGTTGGTCGGAGACCTTTTCGCACTAACTGGGTATGCGGGAAGAATTATGGGTACTCGACGTCGCGGTATCAGCCGAAGCTTTTCAGATGCCAGCAATGTAGCGGCGCGCGCCCGAGTGGTCCCGAGATGCATCGCTCTTGTGATTAAGGGATGCTAGGACTGACGTCGACCGCCCACGCCACGTGCAGGAGCGCGAAGGGGAACTGGGCCCACGAACCCTTTGTGCTTAGGAGTTAGACCGGTGGGCTGGCCTCTCTGATTAGTCTTAGGTGGGGCTGCGACGTGTCGATATTCCGAGGCCGGACAGGACCCAGAAAAGTATGTCCGGCCAGAGTAGTATCGAGCGTGACGGGACATGTGGTGCACCCCTGCAGGGATGAACATTAACTATTCGGATAGCCGTGTCCACGGTTACAGGACGACTTGGAGTTGTGCCCCGATCTTATACAACTACAATTGTTACTTAACTGGAATTAGTTTGCCTCGGGATTGCTTCCTCGCAGGGAGTCGAGGGAGGATCTTTAGGCGCGACCTCACTTTAATATTGCTGCAACAATATGACTATTAATGTTTTACCCGTGTTCTACTCTCGTCTATTGCTGCAAGACCCTGAAGATGCTAGTCTTCGATAGGACTAGGCCTTCTCTCTCTATTCTGGCATTGCTGTAGTCAGTCCACATATAACCCCCCCTTCTTTGATACTGATGCATAATTAGAATAGTTCTGATGTAAGACTTGCGAGTACCTTGGATGAGTACTCACCGCTGCTTTGCTCCCCCTCTTGTCCCCTCGATCCTTTGCTGCGACCAGATGATGGAGCCCAGGAGATGGAGGTCCCCGCCGCCGATGACTGCTACTCCGACGGTGCCTACTACTACGTGGAGGCCGCTGATGATCAGGAGTAGTTAGGAGGTTCCCAGGCAGGAGGCCTCGCCTCGTTCGATCGTTGTATCTTTTGTGCTAGCCTTCTCTAAGGCACCCCCTTGTTTTATGTCTGTACTCAGATATTTGTTGCTTCCGCTGACTCGTGTGTTTATCGAGCTTTCGTATTCTAGCCCTCGAGGCCCCTGGCTTGTAATATGAAGCTAATATTATTTTATTTGTGTCTAGAGTTGTGTTGTGATATCTTCCCGTGAGTCCTTGGGTTTGATCGTACGCATTTGCGTGTATGGTTAGCGTACGATTAAATCGATGGCGTCACAAGTTGGTATCAGAGCCGACTGCCTGTAGGTAGCCCCCTTTCCAACTCCTTGGCCGAAGTGTAGTCTAGTGTTTGAAAAACTTTACTAACACTGATGTTGTGGCTTACGGGCCCACATCTCAATTGGGTGGTATTAGTATCTTTTACTCCTTTCCTATACTCTGGGCTCTACTCTCTCTTCTCTTTCGGGTTAAAGATTTTACTAACTCTAACATTAGGTTCTCGTAAATACTTCCTTCCGAAGAGTCCCTCATTCATGATAATGACTCGATTCGTCAGGAGACTCCGATGCTTTCTCTCGAGAACTTGTGCCCATCGCTCTTACGATTACCCTTCCTTCGTCAACCACTATGGATGACTACCTGCAAATGTCGTTCATACCTTCTTTTCTAATTGCTCTTGTTTTACGAGATGCAACGCATTATCTTATCAGGGATTCGTCCATCATCAGTTGTCATGGGTTTCGAAAGTTCTTCGGATTACTATTCGATCTTTCGGAATCCCCAGTAGCCTATTGCTTTTGACCTTTCTCACCAGCTGGTGTTATGGTTAAATCCATATGTCTAGCAGCCTACATTAAAATCCTTTGTGATTTTCCTGTGATCTTATTGATTCTACCTTTGTGTGAATGCACACAATCATGTGTTGTGACTCATAAATTATGTGCCGGCTCAGACGTCCTTCCAGACCGAGCTGGTTCTCGACAAATCAATTTTTGGTTGGTTGTCCATCTAAGTCCATTCAACCTACTTGTATTTGATCAGAGCATCTGATTATGATACGCCAACCTGAAAATCATAATCCCTTTGGTAATTAAGTATCGATAATTTTTAGATCTTTTATTAACACGATGCATTGCATCCTATGTCCCTCGGATTGAGTACCGATACTCACATCAGATCTTTGTGGACTGCCAGACTCATTCTGGGTTATTATCCGACGACATCTTTTGCTTTCAAAAATTCTTGTGAATGCTTCCCGTGACACATGATGCCATTGGTAAATTGTGTCTTCTCCCTCTGATAAATTCTAGCCTGTGCTTTTGTTGGCCATGCGCTGTTGTCAAGCATGTATTAATTACTCTTGGAGTGTATGGTATATGTTCCTAAGATGCCCCTATGGGTTGAACCTATGCCTTACTAAATCAATATGATCCGAAGAGTTTTCACGAGTCTTGCTCTTCTGGTGTTTTGCCGAATGTTCTTTCAAAGCTACAACCTGATCAGAGGCGAGGAGTAAATGGCAGGTGATGCATTGATGAAGTGGGAGTCAACCTTGAACTTTGTGTTCATGCCCATGGAAGGGACGTTGATCCTATCATAAACAACTTCTCGTATCAATAATCATTCATTCTGTGGTTTAATCTGGTATCGGTGATCTTGTCCTTTGTAATCGTGGTTCCGACCATGTTGTCCTACCTTAATATCATTCTCAGACGAGTTAAAGTACTTGTCTTCTTCAGATCAACACACCGGTCCAAACCTTAAAGTTGATCTACCTCCGAGTATTATTCCTTGTAGCTCGAGGATATCGCGGAGCTATATAACTTCTTATGAGGTCCTCATCAACTATGATATTTTCATTAATTCCAGTTTCCTCGTGTTTGAGTTGTTGGACACGCAAATACATCGATAACTGAATCGAGTACACATTGCAATTCAACAACTCTTAGTAATCTTTCTTGCTTACGAGTTTGTACTCGATCATAACAATCCAAGCTGTTAAGCTACATCATCATCGTCATATTGGAGCTCGACCATGCTACCTATACCGTTCATCCCTGGAACACAATTCCAACTATGTGTTTAGCTTGCATCGAGCTTTCCACATCATGTTGGTTGTTCTGAAAGGCAATATCAATTCTAAGCTAGCAACCTTATCTGTGATTCCGACAACCACTTGCTTCATCATTCCCTTGCTTGATGTCGTCGCTGAACGATTACATATTCGTGAAGTTTCTCGACAACAGTGTCGTGATCATCATCAAACTTCTGAGTTCTTGCAGGGTATCAGTTGAATGCATGATGAGAAAACACCATCCTTGCCCCTCGATGGTTTGTGTTTTCATCGGCAACCTTTTGCCTTCCCTCCAACACAAACGTGTTCATGTTTTGTGTTGTCCCTTGAGTTCCTTGCTAGTTCAGCTTATGTTAGCTTCTACCTTGGAGTCTTACTATCTTTTCTATCAAGAATGTTGTGAGCATCATTGCACCCCTTAAGAACCCTTGACATAGTAATACTTCTCGCCATCACCATTCATTTCTTGGTCCCGTGTTGTTGCAAACCGGACTACCAACAACTGAACTCTGATATGTGATTCCAAAACTTCTGGCAACCCTATTGCCTTGAGGTTCACAATTGATTGTTTCTTTCTGAAGTGTGTTGGGTGTTGACTCATCATTTTTGACATTGGTTGTGCTACTCATTCCGTATTTTTGAGTGCATCCTTCGACCAATGTTTAATTGATGATGTTCCCTCGAGCATACGACATTATACCATTTGATTTGACAAATGCTATCTCCTTGATATTATAACTTTGGAAATTCATCCCGGTCAAAATCTTGAAAGGATTGTTGTTGAGCCCATCAGTCACACCCTCAACTTCTCCATGTTCCACGATGAAACTCTTGAAAGGATTATACTTGTGCCTAGCTCATGAAGAATGTGTTTGGTAGCAGAAATGTTTTCCCAAAGTTCACGTGCACTCTTTCCATCATGAATAGGTGAAAGTTTTGTTTCGCTGCTTCTCGGGAAATCCCAAGTCATTCAGGCATTTGTGAAGTGTTATATGTTTTGAAGGATTGCTATCTTCACTTCATATAACTTCTCTTAGCACGCGAAGCCACCGACTGATTTGATCAAGGAAAATAAGTTCCTTCAAAAGAGCTGATCCAGATTTACACATAGAACCTTGTTACCCTCGATGATGGTTTCCAAATGAGAACTTAGTTGCATTTTGACGTAAGAATTCTATGTGGGCACGAGTGTATTGACCTTGTGTTCATATGTCTTACAAGCCAACTCGTGATCCAAGGATTACTTGTGTAGTTCATATCCTGAGAATCCTGCATCATCATCTTTTCTTCTCAGGCATCTTGAGTCCGAGGCGTCCCGTCACCAATCAGATCTGAATTTCGGACAGATATGATGGTTGGAACAATTTCCCAATAATTATAACTTTGGTCTTATGTAACCCGGTACGATGATGTCTTATTTGGCACACCGGGCCGCATGATCTATTGTTATAAATCCTCCCATATGTAAGATTCGTCATCTTCCATGCGGAAACTATATGGCTTATTTTATAAGTTGTTTTTGATGAATTCTTTGTGTACGCAAAGTCCAACCTTTATCTGATGACCATGTCGATGCTACCCCAAAACACGGATGTGGTACTTCATATTTCAACAGGAACATTGGAAGCGCAATGCTAAATTGTTCCTGATCAATTATCCAAACCGTATGGTATGGGTAAACATCATGATTCTTCTTGTCTCTTTATCAAGATGGTTATGTACCGGGTGACCTATCATGCATATCATACCCTATGTTTTCCTGGGGAATGGTATACTTTAATACTTGTGTGTGTGAACACATTCTCATTCCCATTGACCTTTTTGACCTTTCTTGTGGCATAACTTATCTAAGCAGTGTTAATTCCCTGTTTAGGTATAAACCTTGGTGTACAACTCTGTCAGTAAGACCGTGTTACTATTGTAGATAACATTTCGGTAGCCGCCGGTGGACGAGAACCTTGCCTATTGGTCCGCCTCGTTTCAACGAGCAGGAAAATGGTTCTATTCGTTCCCCGCCCTTGGTACCGCTGTTGTTCCAACATAACTGACAGGCTATCCTCTGACATGTCTTGCTACCAAGACCGTATAGTATGTCACCCCTCTGCCTACTCTCGGCCCACATGGTGGACCCATAACCCAAAGTTCCACAGGATTGAAACCTGGCTCTCCTGTACATCCTTTGACTCCAAGGTATCCTTTACACTTGGCTTCGTATGAAATTCTTGAGCCACCGTTTAATGGACCGATCACTCTTCGGTCCGTATGATTTCCAACACGTCGAAGATCAAGTCTGCATTATTCATGAGTATCTGAAGGCTGCTCAGTCTCATCAGAAAAGTCAGTATGACCGTCATCCTCAGGATATGGTCTATCAACCTGGCGAAAAGACATATCTTCGTGTCACACCAATGAGAGGTGCACATCATTTTGGAATCAAGGGCAAGTTAGCTCCTCGCTATATTGGTCCTTTGGCTGTTCTTGAAAGGCGTGGAAGAGTGGCTTATCAATTGGAACTGCCGGCGAACCTTTCTCAGGTTCACGATGTCTTCCATGTTTCTCAGCTCCGTCGCTGCTTCAAAGATCCTATTCGAGTAGTGGATCATGGTATGCTTGAGCTGCAACAAGACCTCTCTTATAAGGAGCATCCGGTCCGCATTCTCGACCAAGCTGAACGTAAGACTCGTCGCAAAGTCACCAAGTTCCTTAAGGTGTCGTGATCAAATCATTCTGAAGATGAAGCCACTTGGGAACGCGAGGATCATCTTCGTGATTAATACCCCAAGCTCTTTCTTTCTACCTCTTAATTCTCGGGACGAGAATTCTTATTAGTAGGGAAGAATTGTGACATCCTCGACTGTTGCTACAGTGATGATTGTAATTAAGCTACAGTGATCCCGCGCTAATGATGCCACGTCATCGTGGATTATATCAATGTTGTCATGTTGGTTGAAACCGAATCAAAATCCGAGCTTTGAGATTAAGTCAAACGAGAAAAGAATTCGTTTGTTGAAATAATAACTTGGGGAGTTCTAAAGATTTCCTCACGGATTATTATATCAAATCGGGCACTTCAGGAATTATCGGTAAACGCTATATATTTAAAAGTGGGGCTTTGAATAAAATAAATAAAAGAAATATAGTAAATAGAAAAGAAATGAATAAAAGAAAGTAAATAAAAAGAATAATGAAAAGAAATAGTAATAATAATAAAAAAGGAAAGTATTAAAAAAAAGAAAAGAAAAGGGAATCCCTCGCCTAACTAGGCCTAGTGGCCCAACCGGCCACGCCACCAGCCCACCGCGCCAAACCCTAGCGAGCGAGGCACTGGCTCCCCTCGCTCTCCCTCCTGCCGCCGCCAGAAAGGGACGAGGGAGCCCTCCCCTCGTCACCCCCACCAACCGTCGCCCCACCTACCGCGCCCACGTCGCTCGCGTCCCCCCTGGCGCTCGTTCCCCGCTCGCCCCTCGTCACCCTCCCCTCGCGGGAACCCCCCCGTCGCCCCCCTCAGATCCACCCCCTCCCCGGCCGGCGAGCTCCCCTGCCTCCCACCCGACCGGCGAGCTCCCCTGCCTCCCACCCGACCGGCGAGCTCCCCTGCCTCCCACCCGACCGACGAGCTCCCCTGCCTCCCTCCTCTCGGCCTCGCCTCACTCCCCCACCGGCCATCCCGACAACCACCTCGCCCCCCCTTCAACTCCGGCGACCACCATGACCGGCCGACCTTCCTCCCCTTGAGGCCGGGGCAACCCTCGCCGGATCCGACCGGCCCCTTCTTCACCGGAGGGTTCTCTTCTCCAGCCACGACTCCGGGAGGCCCCCTCCAGCGACCGTCATCGCCGCCACCACGTCCTCACCGGCACCACCGTCATCACCGCGCCATCACCACCGTCGCCTCCGCCTTCCCGCGAACTCCGGCTTCACCGGGCCGTCTCATCAACGTTGGTGAGCCCCTCCTCGGGCTCCTCCCACCATCGCGTTCCCCTCACCGTCCCGGTTCCGTTCCGGCAAACGGGGCTCCGATCCGTCGACGTTTGACTCCGGTAGGAGGAGATGAAGTTGACTCTCTTCTATGTTGAGGAAGTTAACAGAGACTCTCTGTTGTGTTCTCTGTTGTCTTTTAACAGAGAGAGATGAGAGTGTTAAGAGTTAAAAGAAAATAAAACAAAAGATGTATTAGATGCCGTATGTATGAGATGCGATGTATGTATTTGCGTATATAGATATTTGGAGGAAAACGATAATTGCATGATTATATATGTGTGAATAAAATTGAGTATTTGGCCTAAGGTCACTTACCGGTGGGGCCAACGCACCCGCTGTCTATGACAGGGAGGCCCCACACGATAATTAAATAAATAAAAATAATGTTAATGTTTTTATTAAATAAATAAATAGATATATATTAGTTAAATTAAGTAATTGGATAATTAGAATAATTAGAATATGACACGTGGGTCCCCCACTAAATTAATCTGATTAATTAATATTTAATCTTAATTAAAACTTGTGCCTATGACGTTCGGGACCCGCTGGTCAGTTGACCAGTCAACTGTTGATGTCAGCATGACATCATGCTGATGTCATAATTGCGTTTATTTAAATTAATTAAATATTTTTTTTAATTCCTATTTATTGAATAAAACTTTAAAACTTAAATTTAAATAATCCGTAAGTCAGATCAAAATATTTTCAACATGAAAGTTGATCAGCAGAACAAGACGAACCCGGATACACGGTCCATTCGTGTGTCACGCGTCCCTAGCATAGCAAACATGGAACCTTTCCATTGTTTCCAGTATAACCGGTAGTAGCCCGAGACCCGGAAAATATCGTCAGATATTCTTCCGACCCGTCTATGACGGATGTTGCTGTGTTAACTCATGTCTAGCCTGCATCTTGCCATGTCATGCTTTGTGTTGCACCGTTGCTATTATTTATTGTTTCTTCCCCCTCTTCTTACCAGTAGACCCCGAGACTGACGCTGCTGCCGGGTACATCTACGACCCTGCTGATCAGTCCTTTGCCGCAGAGCAGCAAGGCAAGCAAACCCCCCTTGATCATTCCTATATCGCCTATGTCTTTCTTCCTACTGCTTGCATTAGTATTTTGCTACTGTTGTAGTTAGCTCCTATATCTGATGCATAGCCTATTTTTGATGAACTGCTACTTTCAGTCCTGTACTTTAATCTGCTTAGTATAGGTGGAGCAGTCATCCTCTCTGACCCCGTAGTTCAGTTGCCCCGCTTGTGTTCAATCTCGATCCCTGATCGACGAGACAGACCCGACACCTCACACACACACCCCTTAGTTGTACGACGCTACATGGATACTATCGGGTACCGAGGGTGACACCTCGCTAAGTACTCATGATGATATCTCTGTAGTATAACTAGTCGGTCGTGGTTATCGAGGGTGATTCCTCTTTCACCATTCCCGACGATGCCTCTGTTGTACAACCCCTCAAGTGTGGGACCCCCGAGGGTGATTCCTCTAAGCCCACCTTGACGGGTACATCGTTCGGAATCCAACGAGGGTGATACCTCGGATCCCCCCCCGATGTTACAACCACACAGTTACTCGACCATGTTACTGGGATCATTGGTGATTAGTTGTAAGACGGGTGGATTCCCGTGAGACTGTGTTGATGGCCTAATTAAAATGTTAATGGATTTGGGTATTTGATCTGGGTTGGTCGGAGACCTTTTCGCACTAACCGGCTACGCGGGAAGAATTATGGGTACTCGACGTCGCGGTATCAGCCGAAGCTTTTCAGATGCCAGCAATGTAGCGGCTCGCGCCCGAGTGGTCCCGAGATGCTCTAGAGGTATCTCCGAAGGTGTTCGTTGAGTTAGTATGGATCGAGACTGGGATTTGTCACTCCGTGTGACGGAGAGGTATCTCGGGGCCTACTCGATAATACAACATCACACACAAGCCTTGCAAGCAATGTGACTTAGTGTAAGTTGCGGGATCTTGTATTACGGAACGAGTAAAGAGACTTGCCGGTAAACGAGATTGAAATAGGTATGCGGATACTGACGATCGAATCTCGGGCAAGTGACATACCGAAGGACAAAGGGAATGACATACGGGATTATATGAATCCTTGGCACTAAGGTTCAAACGATAAGATCTTCGTAGAATATGTAGGATCCAATATGGGCATCCAGGTCCCGCTATTGGATATTGACCGAGGAATCTCTCGGGTCATGTCTACATAGTTCTCGAACCCGCAGGGTCTGCACACTTAAGGTTCGACGTTGTTTTATGCGTATTTGAGTTATATGGTTGGTTACCGAATGTTGTTCGGAGTCCCGGATTAGATCACAGATGTCACGAGGGTTTCCGGAATGGTCCGGAAATGAAGATTGATATATAGGATGACCTCATTTGATTACCGGAAGGTTTTCGGAGTTACCGGGAATGTACGGGGAATGACGAATGGGTTCCGGGAGTTCACCGGGGGGGGGGGGGCAACCCACCCCGGGGAAGCCCATAGGCATTGAGGGTGGCGCACCAGCCCTTAGTGGGCTGGTGGGACAGCCCAAAAGAGCCCTATGAGCATTGGAAGAAAAATCAAAGAGAAAAGAAAAAAAGGAGGAGGTGGGAAAGGGAAGAAGGACTCCACCTTCCAAACGAAGTAGGACTCGATTTGGGGGGGGGGAGACCTTCCCCCTTGGCTCGACCGAAGCCCTTAGGGGTCCTTGGACCCCAAGGCAAGGCTCCCCCTCTTCCCCCTATATATACGGAGGTTTTAGGGCTGATTTGAGACAACTTTGCCACGACAGCCCGACCACATATCTCCACGGTTTTACCTCTAGATCGCGTTTCTGCGGAGGTCGGGCGGAGCCCTGCTGAGACGAGATCATCACCAACCTCCGGAGCGCCGTCACGCTGCCGGAGAACTCTTCTACCTCTCCGTTTCTCTTGCTGGATCAAGAAGGCCGAGATCATCATCGAGCTGTACGTGTGCTGAACGCGGAGGTGCCGTCCGTTCGGCACTAGATCGTGGGACTGATCGCGGGATAGTTCGCGGGGCGGATCGAGGGACGTGAGGACGTTCCACTACATCAACCGCGTTCACTGACGCTTCTACTGTACGGTGTACAAGGGTACGTAGATCACACATCCCCTCTCGTAGATGGACATCACCATGGTAGGTCTTTGTGCGCGTAGGAAAATTTTTGTTTCCCATGCGACGTTCCCCAACAGTGGCATCATGAGCTAGGTTCATGCGTAGATGTCTTCTCGAGTAGAACACAAAAGTTTTTGTGGGCGGTGATGTGCGTTTTGCTGCCCTCCTTAGTCTTTTCTTGATTCCGCGGTATTGTTGGATCGAAGCGGAGTGGTTTCATCGCTACGAGTAACTCCGTTGCTCAAAGATGACTGGCGGGTGTCAGTTTCTCCAACTTTAGTTGAATCGGATTTGACCGAGGAGGTCCTTGGATGAGGTTAAATAGAAACTCATATATCTCCGTTGTGGTGTTTGCGTAAGTAAGATGCAATCCTACTAGATACCCATGGTCACCACGTAAAACATGCAACAACAATATTAGAGGACGTCTAACTTGTTTTTGCAGGGTATGCTTGTGATGTGATATGGCCAATGATGTGATGTGATATATTGGATGTATGAGATGATCATGTTGTAATAGATAATATCGAGTTGCACGTCGATGGTACGGCAATTGGCAGGAGCCATAGGGTTGTCTTTATAACTAACGTTTGTGCTTGCAGATGCGTTTATTATTTTGCTAGGATGTAGCTTTAGTAGTAATAGCATGAGTAGCACGACAACCCTGATGGCGACACGTTGATGGAGATCATGGTGTGGCGCCGGTGACAAGAAGATCGTGCCGGTGCTTTGGTGATGGAGATCAAGGAGCACGTGATGATGGCCATATCATGTCACTTATGAATTGCATGTGATGTTAATCCTTTATGCACCTTATTTTGCTTAGAACGACGGTAGCATTATGAGGTGATCTCTCACTAAAATTTCAAGACGAAATTGTGTTCTCCCCGACTGTGCACCGTTGCTACAGTTTGTCGTTTCGAGACACCACGTGATGATCGGGTGTGATAGACTCAACGTTCACATACAACGGGTGCAAAACAGTTGCGCACGCGGAACACTCGGGTTAAGCTTGACGAGCCTAGCATGTGCAGACATGGCCTCGGAACATATGAGACCGAAAGGTCGATCATGAATCATATAGATGATATGATTAGCATGGGGATGCTTACCACTGAAACTATGCTCAACTCACGTGATGATCGGACTTGAGCTAGTGTAAGTGGATCATGAACCACTCAAATGACTAGAGAGATGTACTTTTTGTGTGGGAGTTTAGCGAGTAATTTGATTAAGTTAAACTCTAATTATCTTGAACATAGTCTAAGTCCACTTTGAATATATTTGTGTTGTAGATCATGGCTCACGCGACAGTCACCCTGAATTTTAATACGTTCCTAGAGAAAGCTAAGTTGAAAGATGATGGAAGAAACTTTGTAGAGTGGGCTCGTAATCTTAAGCTAATCTTACAAGCTGGGAAGAAGGATTATGTCCTTAATGCTGCACTAGGAGATGAACCACCCGCTACGGCTGATCAGGATGTTAAGAATGCTTGGTTAGCACGTAAGGAGGACTACTCAGTAGTTCAATGTGCAGTCTTGTATGGCTTAGAACCGGGATTTCAACGTCGCTTTGAGCGTCATGGAGCATTTGAGATGTTCCAAGAGTTGAAGTTTATCTTTCAAAAGAACGCCCGGATCGAGAGGTATGAGACCTCCGATAAATTCTATGCTTGCAAGATGGAGGAGAACTCGTGTGTCAGTGAACATGTGCTCAAAATGTCTGGGTACTCAAACCGTCTAGCTGAGCTGGGGATTGAACTCCCGCAAGAAGCTATCACTGACAGGATCCTTCAATCACTGCCGCCAAGCTATAAAGGGTTTGTGTTGAACTACAACATGCAAGGGATGAACAAGTCTCCCGGCGAGTTGTTTGCGATGCTGAAAGTCGCAGAGTCTGAACTCCGTAAAGAGCATCAAGTGTTGATGGTGAATAAGACCACTAGTTTCAAGAGAAACGGCAAAGGCAAGAAGGGTAATTCAAAGAAGAGCGGCAAGCCTGTTGCCAATCCGACGAAGAAACCCAAAGCTGGACCTAAGCCTGAAACAGAGTGTTACTATTGCAAGGGTATGGGTCACTGGAAGCGCAATTGCCCCAAGTATCTAGCTGATAAGAAGGCGGCCAAAGAAAAATCAGGTATATTTGATATACATGTTATGATGTGTACTTAACCGGCTCTCGTAGTAGTGCCTGTGTATTCGATACCGGTTCTGTTGCTCATATTTGCAACTTGAAACAGGAACTGCGGAATAGACGAAGGCTGGCGAAAGATGAAGTGACGATGCGCGTTGGAAATGGTTCCAAGGTTGATGCAATCGCCATCGACACAGTTTCACTTCAGTTACCATCAGGATTAGTTATGAACTTGAATCATTGTTATTTAGTGCATGCGTTGAGCATGAACATTATATCTGGATCTTGTTTATTGCGAGACGGTTACTCTTTTAAGTCAGAGAATAATGGTTGTTCTATTTCTATGAGTAACATCTTTTATGGTCATGCACCCAATGTGAGAGGATTGTTCATATTGAATCTTGATAGTGATAGACACATACATAACATTGAGACCAAAAGAGTTAAAGTTAACAATGATAGCGCCATATTTTTGTGGCACTGCCGCTTAGGTCATATTGGTGTAAAGCGCATGAAGAAACTCCATGCCAATGGACTTTTGGAGTCACTTGACTTTGATTCACTTGACACGTGCAAACCATGCCTCATGGGCAAGATGACTAAAACTCCGTTCTCCGGAATAATGGAGCGTGCAAGTGACTTGTTGGAAATGATACATACCGATGTGTGTGGTCCGATGAGCGTAGAGGCACGTGGCGGATACCGTTATTTTCTCACCTTCATTGACGATTTGAGTATATATGTTTATGTCTACTTAATGAAGCACAAGTCTGAAACATTTGAGAAGTTCAAGCAATTTCAGAGTGAAGTTGAAAATCATCGTAACAAGAAGATCAAGTTCCTACGGTCTGATCGTGGGGGTGAATATCTGAGTTTCGAGTTTGGTGCTCACTTAAGACAATGTGGAATTGTTTCACAGTTGACACCGCCTGGAACACCACAGCGTAATGGTGTGTCCGAACGTCGTAATCGTACTTTATTAGAGATGGTGCGATCTATGATGTCTCTTACCGATTTGCCATTATCATTTTGGGGTTATGCATTAGAAACAGCTGCATTCACTTTAAATAGGGCACCATAAAAATCTGTTGAGACGACACCATACGAACTGTGGTATGGCAAAAGGCCAAAGTTGTCGTTTCTTAAAGTTTGGGGATGTGATGCTTATGTCAAAAAGCTTCAGCTTGAAAAACTGGAACCCAAAGTGGAAAAGTGCATCTTCATAGGTTACCCAAAAGAGACAGTTGGGTACACCTTCTATCTCAAATCCGAGGGCAAAGTGTTTGTTGCTAAAAATGGAGCTTTTCTCGAGAAGGAGTTTCTCTCGAGAGAATTGAGTGGGAGGAAGATAGAACTTGACGAGGTTGTCGAACCTCTCATCCCTCTGGATGGTGGAGCAGGGCAAGGGGAAACCTCTGTCGTTGCGACGCCAGTTGAGGAGGAAGTTAATTATGATGATCATGAAACTCTGGTTCAAGTTCCCGTCGAACCACGCAGGTCGACGAGACCACGTGCTGCTCCAGAGTGGTACGGTAATCCCGTCTTATCAATTATGTTGTTAGACAACAATGAACCTGCAAATTATGAAGAAGCAATGGTGGGCCCAAATTCCAACAAATGGCTAGAAGCCATGAAGTCCGAGATAGGATCCATGTATGATAACAAAGTGTGGACTTTGGAAGTACTGCCTGAGGGCCGCAAGGCCATTCAGAACAAATGGATCTTTAAGAGGAAGACGGACGCTGACAGCAATGTGACCGTTTATAAAGCTCGACTTGTGGCAAAGGGTTTTTCACAAGTTCAAGGAGTTGACTACGATGAGACATTCTCACCCATAGCGATGCTTAAGTCCGTCAGAATCATGTTAGCAATAGCTGCATTTTTCGATTATGAAATCTAGCAGATGGATGTCAAAACGGCGTTCCTTAACGGTTTCCTTAAGGAAGAGTTGTATATGATGCATCCCGAAGGTTTTGTCGATCCTAAGAATGCTAACAAGGTGTGCAAGCTCCAGCAATCCATTTATGGACTGGTGCAAGCATCTCGGAGTTGGAACAAATGCTTTGATGAGGTGATCAAAGCATTTGGGTTTATACAAGTGGTTGGAGAATCTTGTATTTACAAGAAAGTGAGTGGGAGCTCTGTGGCGTTTCTAATATTATATGTGGATGACATATTGCTGATTGGAAACAAAGTAGAGTTTTTGGAGAGCATAAATGATTACTTGAATAAAAGTTTCTCTATGAAGGACCTAGGAGAAGCTGCTTACATTCTAGGCATTAAGATCTACAGGGATAGATCAAAACGCCTGATAGGACTTTCACAAAGCACATACTTTGATAAAGTTTTGAAGAGGTTCAAAATGGAACAACCCAAGAAAGGGTTCTTGCCAGTTTTTCAAGGTACGAGATTGAGTAAGACTCAGTGCCCAGCAACTGATGAAGATAGAGAGCATATGCGCTCCGTCCCCTATGCTTCAGCCATAGGTTCTATCATGTATGCAATGCTGTGCACTAGACCGGACGTTAGCTTGGCCATAAGTATGGCAGGTAGGTTCCGGAGTAATCCAGGAGTGGATCACTGGACGGTGGTCAAGAATATCCTGAAGTACCTGAAAAGGACTAAGGAGATGTTTCTCGTGTATGGAGGTGACGAAGAGCTCGCCGTAAAAGGTTACGTCGATGCAAGCTTTGACACAGATCCGGACGACTCTAAGTCGCAAACCGGATACGTATTTATTCTTAATGGGGGTGCGGTAAGCTGGTGCAGTTCCAAGCAGAGCGTCGTAGCAGATTCTACATGTGAAGCGGAGTACATGGCTGCCTCGGAGGCGGCTAAGGAGGGTGTCTGGATGAAGCAGTTCATGACGGATCTTGGAGTGGTGCCAAGCGCACTGAATCCAATAACCTTGTTCTGTGACAACACGGGTGCCATTGCCCTAGCAAAGGAACCACGGTTTCACAAGAAGTCCAGACACATCAAACGACGCTTAAACCTCATCCGCGACTACGTCGAAGGGGAGGACGTAAATATATGGAAAGTGCACACGGATCTGAATGTAGCAGACTCGCTGACTAAACCTCTTCCACGGGCAAAGCATGATCAACACCAGAACTGTATGGGTGTTAGATTTATTACAATGTAATTCGCATGATGATGTGAGGGCTAGATTATCGACTCTAGTGCAAGTGGGAGACTGTTGGAATTATGCCCTAGAGGCAATAATAAATATAGTTATTATTATAATTCCTGTATCAAGATAATCGTTTATTATCCATGCTATAATTGTATTGAATGAAGACTTATATACATGTGTGGATACATAGACAAAACACTGTCCCTAGCAAGCCTCTAGTTGGCTAGCCAGTTGATCAACGATAGTCAGTGTCTTCTGATTATGAACAAGGTGTTGTTGCTTGATAACTGGATCACGTCATTAGGAGAATCACGTGATGGACTAGACCCAAACTAATAGACGTAGCATGTTGATCGTGTCATTTTATTGCTACTGTTTTCTGCGTGTCAAGTATTTGTTCCTATGACCATGAGATCATATAACTCACTAACACCGGAGGAATACTTTGTGTGTATCAAACGTCACAACGTAACTGGGTGACTATAAAGATGCTCTACAGGTATCTCCGAAGGTGTTCGTTGAGTTAGTATGGATCGAGACTGGGATTTGTCACTCCGTGTGACGGAGAGGTATCTCGGGGCCCACTCGGTAATACAACACCACACACAAGCCTTGCAAGCAATGTGACTTAGTGTAAGTTGCGGGATCTTGTATTACGGAACGATTAAAGAGACTTGCCGGTAAACGAGATTGAAATAGGTATGCGGATACTGACGATCGAATCTCGGGCAAGTAACATACCGAAGGACAAAGGGAATGACATACGGGATTATATGAATCCTTGGCACAGAGGTTCAAACGATAAGATCTTTGTAGAATATGTAGGATCCAATATGGGCATCCAGGTCCCGCTATTGGATATTGACCGAGGAGTCTCTCGGGTCATGTCTACATAGTTCTCGAACCCGCAGGGTCTGCACACTTAAGGTTCGACGTTGTTTTATGCGTATTTGAGTTATATGGTTGGTTACCGTATGTTGTTCGGAGTCCCGGATGAGATCACGGACGTCAGGAGGGTTTACGGAACGGTCCCGAAACGAAGATTGATATATAGGATGACCTCATTTGATTACCGAAAGGTTTTCGGAGTTACCGGGAATGCACCGGGAATGACGAATGGGTTCCGGGAGTTCACCGGGGGGGGGGGGGCAACCCACCCCGGGGAAGCCCATAGGCATTGAGGGTGGCGCACCAGCCCTTAGTGGGTTGGTGGGACAGCCCAAAAGAGCCCTATGCGCATTGGAAGAAAAATCAAAGAGAAAAGAAAAAAAAAGGAGGAGGTGGGAAAGGGAAGAAGGACTCCACCTTCCAAACCAAGTAGGACTTGGTTTGGGGGGGGGAGACCAAGGCAAGGCTCCCCCTCTTCCCCCTATATATACGGAGGTTTTAGGGCTGATTTGAGACAACTTTGCCCCGGCAGCCCGACCACATATCTCCACGGTTTTACCTCTAGATCGCGTTTCTGCGGAGCTCGGACGGAGCCCGGCTGAGACGAGATCATCACCAACCTCCGGAGCGCCGTCACGCTGCCTGAGAACTCTTCTACCTCTCCGTCTCTCTTGCTGGATCAAGAAGGCCGAGATCATTGTCGAGCTGTACGTGTGCTGAACGCGGAGGTGCCGTCCGTTCGATACTAGATCGTGGGACTGATCGCGGGATAGTTCGCGGGGCGGATCGAGGGACGTGAGGACGTTCCACTACATCAACCGCGTCCACTAACGCTTCTGCTGTACGGTCTACAAGGGTACGTAGATCACACATCCCCTCTCATAGATGGACATCACCATGATAGGTCTTCGTGCGCGTAGGAATTTTTTTGTTTCCCATGCGACGTTCCCCAACAGATTCCTCTAAGCCCACCTTGACGGGTACATCGTTCGGAATCCAACGAGGGTGATACCTCGGATTCCCCCCCGATGTTACAACCACACAGTTACTCGACCATGTTACTGGGATCATTGGTGATTAGTTGTAAGACGGGTGGATTCCCGTGAGACTGTGTTGATGGCCTAATTAAAATGTTAATGGATTTGGGTATTTGATCTGGGTTGGTCGGAGACCTTTTCGCACTAACCGGCTACGCGGGAAGAATTATGGGTACTCGACGTCACGATATCAGCCGAAGCTTTTCAGATGCCAGCAATGTAGCGGCGCGCACCCGAGTGGTCCCGAGATGCATCGCTCTTGTGATTAAGGGATGCTAGGACTGACGTCGGCCGCCCACGCCACGTGCAGGAGCGTGAAGGGGAACTGGGCCCATGAACCCTTTGTGCTTAGGAGTTAGACCGGTAGGCTGGCCTCTCTGATTAGTCTTAGGTGGGGCTGCGACGTGTCGATATTCCGAGGCCGGGCAGGACCCAGAAAAGTATGTCCGGCCAGAGTATTATCGAGCGTGACGGGACATGTGGTGCACCCCTGCAGGGATGAAGATTAACTATTCGGATAGCCGTGTCCACGATTACAGGACGACTTGGAGTTGTGCCTCGATCTTATACAACTACAATTGTTACTTAACTGGAATTAGTTTGCCTCGGGATTGCTTCCTCGCAGGGAGTCGAGGGAGGATCTTTAGGCGCGACCTCACTTTAATATTGCTGCAACAATATGACTATTAATGTTTGACCCGTGTTCTACTCTCGTCTATTGCTGCAAGACCCTGAAGATGCTAGTCTTCGATAGGACTAGGCCTTCTCTCTCTATTCTGGCATAGCTGTAGTCAGTCCACATATAACCCCCCCTTCTTTGATACTGATGCATAATTAGAATAGTTTTGATGTAAGACTTGCGAGTACTTTGGATGAGTACTCACCGCTGCTTTGCTCCCCCTCTTGTCCCCTCGATCCGTTGCTGTGACCAGATGATGGAGCCCAGGAGATGGAGGTCCCCGCCGCCGACGACTGCTACTCCGACGGTGCCTACTACTACGTGGAGGCCGCTGATGATTAGGAGTAGTTAGGTGGTTCCCAGGCAGGAGGCCTCGCCTCGTTCGATCGTTGTATCTTTTGTGCTAGCCTTCTCTAAGGCACCCCCTTGTTTTATGTCTGTACTCAAATATTTGTTGCTTCCGCTGACTCGTGTGTTTATCGAGCTTTCATACTCTAGCCCTCGAGGCCCCTGGCTTGTAATATGAAGCTGATGTTATTTTATTTGTGTCTAGAGTTGTGTTGTGATATCTTCCCGTGAGTCCTTGGGTTTGATCGTACGCATTTGCGTGTATGGTTAGCGTACGATTAAATCGAGGGCGTCACAGCGGTAGACAGAGATACCAAGTTTTGTTTCTTGGATGACCAAGACACAAGAGATCTCCCAAGAAATTGACAAGTACCAGAGGTGGATTTTCTATTAACCTTATCTTTGGCCTAGTCCAAGTTAGAATAGCCCATAAGATTAAAAGAAGATCCCTTGGGATACAAAATGCCAAAGTTTGGTGTATGTATCAAGTATCTCATAATTATTTTCATGGCCTTAAGATTACACTCTTCGGGTGCCTCTTGATATTGATCACACATGCACACATTAAGCATGATATCGAGACGAGAGGCACATAGATATATAAGTGAACAATCATTGATCTATAAACTTTTTTATCAACCGGTTTGTCCTCCTTAGTGGGGTCAACATGTCCACTTGTAATCATGAGAGTGTTCATACCTTTGCACTCTTGAATGTTGAACAAGTCCTTGGTGTACTTGGTTTGAGAGATAAATGTTCCTTCTCTAGTTTGCTTGATTTTCAAACAAAGGAAAAATTTCAGCTCACACATCATGAACATCTCATATTTCTCGGACATCAACCTTCCAAATTTCTCACTAAAATGTGGGTTAGTAGAACCAAAGATAATATCATTCACATAAATTTGGCACACAAATAATCCACCATTAACACTTTTAGTGAACAAGGTTGCATCAATTTTACCAATCTCAAAACCTTTTTCAATGAGGAACTTTGTTAAACATTTGTACCAAGCTCGTGGGGCTTGTTTATGACCATAAAGGGCTTTGCAACGTTTATAAACATGATTAGGTTCTTAGCGTTCACAAAGCCGGGAGGTTGTCTAACATATACTTCCTCCTCAGTTTCACCATTTAGAAAATCACTTTTGATATCCATTTGGTAAAGTGTAATATCATGGGAATTGGCATAAGAAGAAGTATGCGAATGGCCTCAAGTCTAGCAACGGGGCATAAGTCTCACCATAGTCCATACCTTTGACTTGAGTGTAACCTTGAGCTACGAGACATGCCTTGTTGAGTACCACTTGACCATCTTTCTTGTTCCGAAACACCCATTTTGTTCCAATGATGTTGTGCTCATACTTGAGTTTCTCCACTAGTGTCCACACTTCATTCCTCTCGAAGTTGTGTAGCTTTTCGTGCATGGAATTCACCCAATCCGGGTCTTCAAGTGCTTCTTCTACCTTCGTAGGCTCAATACTAGAGATAAATGAGTAATGCTTAAAAAAATAGCTAAATGAGTTTTAGAGCGAGTGATTCTCCTGGTTTATATGTCGCCGAGAATTTGTTATACGGGATGATTCTTGTTCACTCTTCCACGAACTCGTGGTAGCTTTTTCTTGTTGGATCGATGAGCTTCCACCTCCTCCTCATAATCTTCTTCATTCTTGTTGAAGGTGTCGTTCCCTTGAGGAGGTAATGAAAGAGGTTGAGGTGGATCATCTTGATGTACTTCTCCCTCCTCTTCATCTTGTCGTGTACCTCTTGTGGAGGCCTCCATGTTGACGCGAAGTAGGGGCTTCCACTTGTGTGGCTTTCCTTCACCTCCATGGGACGAATCTTTCCGGTGGACAAAGTCTTGAATGGTTTCCGAAGGTTCCTTATATCCTACATCATTTGGCAATTGTTCGACTTGTGAACCATTAGTCTCATCAAACTTCACATCTACCATCTCTTCAACTTTTCGGGTGAAGTTGTTGTGTGAGTGTTTGATCCGTAACCAAGTAAGAAACCTTCATGAGATTTAGGAGCAAATTTAGAACGACGATGCTTATCAAGAATGTAGCACTTTGAGCTAAATACCTGAAAATATCCAACTTGGGGTTTGTTACCGGTGAGTAGCTCATATGCAGTTTTGCCGAGAAGCTTGCGTAAATAGAGAAAGTTTGTTGTATGACAAGCTGTTTCCACGGCTTCCGCCCAAAAGTGTCTTGGAGTGTTGTACTCATCAAGCATCGTTCTGGCCATCTCTATGAGAGTCCGCTTCTTCCTCTCCGCAACTCCATTTTGTTGAGGCGTGTATGTAGACGAGAACTCATGTGAGATACCTTCTTTTTAAATAAAAGTATCCACATTGTTGTTCTTGAAATCTGACCCATTGTCGCTCCGAAATTTCTTGATCTTCACTTTAAATTGATTTTGGGCTTTGTGATTGATGTTCTTGAAGATATTTTGTACCTACAACTTGTCATAAAGAAAGAATACCCACTTAAATCTGGAAAAATCATCATCTATAACTAGATCAAAGGAATTTTCACCAAGGCTCTTGTAAGCATTGGGACCGAAAAGATCCATGTGAAGCATCTCAAGTGGTCTCCTAGTAGTCATAATATTTTTAACGGGATGACTTCCACCCACTTGTTTTCCTGTTTGACAAGCACTACAAATTCTATCTTTGTCAAAGATAACATCTTTAACACCAAGTATATGACCAGCTTTGATTAGCTTGTCTAGATTACACATACCAACATGTCCTACCCTTGTATGCCACGGACAACCTTTAGATGTGTCGGGGTACGACGATCTATGGGACCTGCTAGGTCCCTTTTGCGGTTCTATTGCAAGGAACCTGGATGCACAAAGAGCATCATTGATCAATGTGTACACGATGGTTTAGACAGGTTTAGACCACTCGGAAGCGTAAAACCATACGTCATGTGTATGGTGGATCATCAACGTTCACAACACCCGGCAAGGGATGTTTGAGGGGCGCGGCTATGCATGTAGAATAAACGGAGTGTCGACCTTTCTAATGGTAGCCATGGACCTCCTTTTAGTCAAAGGGGTTACCACAGTGGCTAAAATGGTCATTACATGGGTAAACAATATATGCTATAGCTGCCAAAACTACTCATAGAAGCTATAGTGAGAAATACCTAAGTTTGATAGGTCATGAACAATATTGTTCTCTGCATGGGGATGTGCTCCATCCGCACACCGTTAAAATGCTCCTCCAACTTCCTCACCTCATCGACGCGCACTTCCATCAGGGGGCTCTGGTAATCCTTTTTCACTTGGCGTACAACCAGCTGTGAGTCCCCTCAGACTGTCAATTTCCTGATGCCAAGGTCGGTTGCTATCCGTAGTCCGGCAAGCAACCCTTTGTACTCAGCTGTGTTGTTAGTTGATACCTACTGGGGAAAATGCATCTCGATCATGTACTTGAGGTGCTCTCTGGTGGGTGCGACAAGCAACACTCTGGCACTGTCGCCTTGGAGAAAAAATAGCTCCGCCAAAGACATGACCCATTCTTGAGGTGTTTCCTTGCCATGGAGGGCTATTTCAGGGATTTGTTCATCTTGTGTTGGTGTCCATTCAACAATGAACTTTTCCATGGATCTGCTCTGTATGGTTGCCATGCTTTCAAAGCTCAAGTCAAAGCTAGCCAACTCCAATGCCCACTCGACAATCCTGCCGGTTGCCTTCGGATTCCTTAGGATGTGTTGCAATGGAAAGCGAGTGACAACAGTGATGTGGTGTGCTTGGAAGTAATGGCGCATCTTCCATGAGGCCATGAGAAGGCCGAAAAACATTTTTTGCACCCCACAGTACCTTGACCTAGCCCCCTGCAGGAGAGAGCTGACAAAGTACACTGGTCACTACACCATCTTCTTCTTTCACACATTTTGTTGTCCTGCCTCGTGCGCCATACTTGTGCCGTCGGCTCCTCGGCTTGCGAGGGTTGGCCCTGGCTCGTCGGTTACGGGCTCAGGGGCTGCTGCCTCGCCCTCCTAAGCTTCTCTCTCCACCACTAGTGCACCGCTAACCACTTGGTTCGTTGCTGCCAAATATAGCAACAATGGTTCCTCCGGTTTAGGTGTGACTAGGTTCGGCATAGAGGACATGTATTTCTTAAAATCTCGCAACGCTGCCTCTTCTTTTGGAGCCCATGCCATGGGGCCTGCCTTTTTCAGGATTTTGAAAAATGGCAGGGCGCGCACTTCGGATTTGGAAATGAACCTTCTAAGGGTGGCAATGGAGCCCGCCAAGCGGCGTACGTCTTTGACGCGCTTTAGAGCTTCC
This sequence comes from Hordeum vulgare subsp. vulgare, assembly GCF_904849725.1. Taxonomy (NCBI): domain Eukaryota; kingdom Viridiplantae; phylum Streptophyta; class Magnoliopsida; order Poales; family Poaceae; genus Hordeum; species Hordeum vulgare. The sequence goes on from NC_058518.1 coordinate 309,662,396, forward strand.
AACAGCTCGAGTGCCTCAATCTTGGCTGGGTTGACTTCTATCCCCCGTGTGGCACAAAGAACCCGAGGAGCTTGTCGGATGGGACTCCAAACACACACTTCTTGGGGTTGAGCTTCAAGTTGGTCCTGCACAAATATGCAAATGTTTCTTCAAGGTCTTGAATCAGCGTGGCTTTGTCCTTGGTCTTGACTACGATGTTGTCCATGTAGGACTCTACATTGCTGTGCAGCTGCGGCCCAAAACCAAGCTCGACGGCCCTTGCAAATGTTGAACCGACACTCTTCAGCCTGAATGGCATACACTTAAAGCAGTGTGTGTCGCAAGGAGTGATGAATGCTGTTTTCTCTTTGTATTCCTTGGCTATGAAGTTTGAAGGTAACTAGAGTAAGCGTTAAGGAAGGACAACAAGCTGTAGCCGGTAGTTGAGTCCACTATATGGTCGATGTGCAGCAAGGGGAAATGATCCTTTGGGCAAGCCTTATTTACATCAGTGAAGTCAATGCAAAGCCTCCACTTGTTGCTCGCCTTGCGCACTACCACAGGATTCACCAACCATGTTGGGTGGATCACACCTCTCATCAGGCCTGCTGCTTCCAGTCTCTTGATCTCTTCGACAATGAATTCTTGTTGTTCCTGCGCTTGCTTCTGGACCTTTTTCTTGAGGGACTTGCATGAGGGCAGACAAGAAGGTGGTTCTCCATCACCTCCCTGGGAACACCGGGGATGTCAGATGGTTGCCACACAAATACATCGTCATTCGCCCGCAAGAAGGAGACAAGTGCGCTTTCCTATTTGCTGTCGAGGGTGGCACTTATGGTGGAAGTACCGCCCTAGCCATTCTCTCGTGCAGCTATTTGCTTCATCTTGGGGATGGTCACGTTGTTTTTCTTGGTCCTGGCAGCAAAAGTCTCTGGTGAGTCATCGACGGGCGCGCCGCGCTCTACGGCACGTTTCCTGGAATCCTCACGAGCTTCGCCAGAAGTCTTGTTCTTCTTCCCTCGAGAGTTTTGCTGGCAGGAGCGAGTGCCTTGTCGACAAACACTTCTACTGCCTCATGGTAGAGCTTGTCGACACAGAGGACCACATCCTTGTTGTCAGCATGGATGGTGATGACGCTCATCGTCCCTGGCATCTTGAGTGTGTTGTAGGCGTCGTGAGATGCCTCCATGAATTTTGCCAGCGCTAGTCGGCCCAAGATTTTGTTGTATGGTAGCGACATCTTGGGACGTCAAAGACAACCCTTCTCGTTCTGAAATTGAGCTCGCTGCCAAACGTTACCGGCACGATGATCTTCCCCTTGGGCTGCGATCTTCCCGGGTTAACCCCTTGGAAGGACCCTGTCGGCTTGAGATCCGTGTCAGGGATTTGCAGCCGCTTGATCACGTCGGGCGAGATCAAATTCAAACCAGCCCCACTGTCGACCAACATCTTCATGACCTTGAGGTTGCAAATTGTTTGTGAAACCAACAATGGCAGTGGTGCGGTCGGGGTGATCCTCTCCGTCCAGGATGATGGGAGTGTTCGACCACTTGAGGGGTTTTCTTGCCGCTGCCTCCAGCTTTGCCGCATTGACTTCACGGGCCTACTGCTTGAGTTGCCGATGGGAGGAGTGGAAATATGTGCCTCCATCAACCCACATAACATCCATAGCCTTCTGGAATTCTTGGCCATCAGATCCCTCTTCATCTTCGTCATCATCCACATACTCATCATTTGACTTCTTGTCTTGGCCTCGGGCAGGCTTCTCCTTTTGCTGCTTGGCCTTTCCGCGGCGGCCGCCATAGTTCTTCTTGCCAGATCCACCGGCACCATCTTGTCCCTTCTCCTTGGTGTGCTTTTTGTACTCTTGCTTCTGCTTCTCAGGAAGCTATTCTACTTGGCGGAATTTGATGATTTCATGGACCTTGGTGAGGTGGATCTTGCAGTATGGCCTACCGGTCTTCTCTCCTGCCACGACCTCGTCATTTCTGGAGCAGGCGACAATGTCCTTGCCGGACCCCTTGGACTTGGACGTCTTGCCGACATTGGAGTTGCCAGTGCTTTCAACAACCATGACTGCCTTGCCTTTGCGCTTTTGATTTCACTTCCACCCCTTCTTCCTAGAGGCGGGCATGCCTTCATCGTTGTCAGAGTTGACTTTCACGCTAGCATCCGCCCCGGGGAGTCTTTTTCCTTCTTTAGCACGCACACACTTGTCCGTGAGAGCATACAACTCAGTGACATCCTGCACCTTGTTGATGCTCATCTCCTCACGCATATGACGATTGTGTATGTTCGTATGGAATGCATCGATCATCGCGTCGGGATGGATGTTTGGGATGTTATGATGTACACAACTCAACCTCTAAATGTACTTGCAGAGGGTCTCACCATCTCTGTGGGGGAGCACATGCAGATCGATGGGATGCCCTGGGAGTTTGTGCCCCCCATGGTATGTGACAATGAACTAGTTGCACAAGTCCTCCCAAGAGGAAATGGACCCCTCCAGCAAGTTCATCAGCCAACTCCTCACATTGGGCTTGAGTGCTAGCGGGAAGTAGTTGGCAAACACCTTTTCGTCGTGTCCCCCAACATCATGCACGTCTATGGTGAAGATAACAAGGAACTCCGATGGACTTACCTTGCCATCATATTTATCCGACAACTCTAGCTTGAAGGCTCTGTTGGAGGGCCAGCGGACTTGCCACAACTTGCAGGTGAACGCGGGGCATCCTACCTCGTAAGGTAGGATGCCGGGGGCTCCCGGTGCAAGCTCATCAACAGCTGGACCCGCATGACCGTCCGAATGGTGATGCGTCTCCGGCCGCCTCTCGATGGTAGTGCGCACGTCCTCCTTGCATCTGACCTTCAAAACCTGGTGCTGGTCTTGCTTCTGCCGCGAGTCCATCAAAGCGTAGGACACTTCGTCTTGCACGTCGGTCCAATGGGAAGGTTGTTGCTGTTGTCTGGGCTACTACACTGTAGGTGCCCCGCCAGCTTCGCGCCCTGTGATGGGCCTCATCGGGGCCGCCTCACGTGCGCGCAAAGGTTCCATCCCATCTGGCTTGTTGCGATTCGTAAAGCTCAGCAGGCTTTGTATAGTTGCCCTCCAGTCCTCCATATTTTCTGATGTAGACGGGAAGTTCAACAACAGCTAGGCATGCGCTAGGGCTTCCCCCATGGTCTTAGGCATGGAGCGGTGCGAGGCGTGGGTGGCGCTCTTACTCCTCACATTGTCAGGAGGAGCGCTCTACCGTGCCGTTGCCCACTGTCCATTCTCACCAGGGGGCTGCCTATGAGCTTGGCCCTGTGTGCCCTGTGAGTGGTGCACATGGGTCTTGTCCGCATGCTGCCCGGGTTTGTCATCCCCAGGGTGTTGGTTGTGGTTGTCCCGTGAATTACGTGGTGGAGGTTCCGTTGCCTACGCCGCGTTTGCCGAGTTGTCCTCGGACACCACCGATGCATCCTCGGACGCTACGACGACTGGGTCCCGGTCGCGGCTCGTGGAGCTCCGCATGGTGTTGTGGATGCGGTCACCAGTGTGGTGTGTGTGATGTCCGGCCCCGCCCCCGTCGCCCGTAGCAGCCGGTGAAGGCAACTTGGATGAACACGGAATGACTGCTGAGGCTCCCTTGGCTTTCCTGGCTGCCATGGGCGTTGTTGATGAAGACACGCAGAAAATCGGTGAAGATTCCTGCACCAAGCTGTTGGGGAACGTAGTAATTTCAAAATTTTCCTACGTCAAACAAGGATATATCTATAGAGAAACCAACAACAAGAAAAGGGGTAGAGCATCTTCACACCTTTGAAGATCTCTAAGCAGAAGCGTTGCTAGAACGCGGTTGATGGAGTCGTACTCGCAATGATTCAGATCGCGGTGGATTCCGATCTATGCATTGAACAACGACGCCTTCGCGTTCAACACACGTGCAGCCCGGTGACGTCTCCTACGCCTTGATCCACCAAGGAGGGAGGAGAGGTTGAGGGAGAGCTCTGGTAGCACGACGGCATGGTGATGGTGGAGCTGCGTGGTACTCCGACAGGGCTTCACCAAGCACTACGGAGGACGACGACGAGGAGGAGTAGGGCTGCACCGAGAGAGAGAGAGAGAGAGAGAAATTGTGTTGTTTGCGGCCCCAAAACCCTCTCTATATATAGGAGGGAGGGAGGAGGGTGCGCCACCCCCAGGGTTTCCACCCTAGGAGGTGCGGCAGCCGTAGATAGGTGGAGGGGTGGCGCCCTAGGGTGGGCTTGGAGCCCAAGGCTGCCCCTCCACACCGAGGGTTTGGCCCCCTCCACCCCTTGTGCGCCTTGGGCCTTAGGTGGGAGGCGTACCTGCCCACCTAGGGACTGGTTCCCATCCACTTTTGGCCCATGTAGCACTTTGGGGCTGGTGGCCTTTCCCGGTGGATCCCCGGAACCCTTCTGGGGGTCCCGGTACATTACTCGTGACGTCTGAAACACTTCCGGCGATCAAATCCTCACTTCCTATATATGAATATTTACCTCCAGACCATTCCAGAACTCCTCGCAATGTCCGGTATCTCATCCCGGACTCCGAACAACCTTCGGTAACCACGTATACTATTCCAATATAACCCTAGCACCATCGAACCTTAAGTGTGTAGGCCCTACGGGTTCGGGAACCATGCAGACATGACCGAGACACCTCTCCGGTCAATAACCAACAACGGGGTCTGGATATCCATGTTGGTTCCCACATGTTCCACGATGATCTCGTCGGATGAACCACGATGTCGGGGATTCGATCAATCCCGTATGCAATTCCCTTTGTCTACCGGTATGATACTTGCCTGAGATTCGATCGTCGGTATCCCTATACCTTGTGCAATCTCGTTACTGGCAAGTCTCTTTACTCGTTCCGAACACATCATCCCGTGGCTAACTCCTTAGTCACATTGAGCTCATGATGATGATGCATTACCGAGTGGGCCTAGAGATACCTCTCCGTCACACGGAGTGACAAATACCAGTCTCGATTCGTATGACCCAACAGATACTTTCAGAGATACCTGTAGTGCACCTTTATAATCACCTAGTTACTTTGTGACATTTGATACACCCAAAGCATTCCTATGGTATCCGAGAGTTGCACAATCTCATGGTCTAAGGAAATGATACTTGACATTATAAAAGATTTAGATGATGAACAATACGATCTAGTGCTATGCTTAGGATTGGGTCTTGTCCATCACATCATTCCCCAATGATGCGATCCCATTATCAATGACATCCAATGTCCATGATCATCTATTGATCAACGAGCTAGCCAACTAGAGGCTCACTAGGGACACATTGTGATCTATATATTCACACATGTATTACGGTTTCCGATTAATACAATTATAACATGAATAATAGACAATTATCATGAACCAGGAAATATAATAGTAACTACTTTATTATTGCCTCTAGGGCATATTTCCAACAGTCCCCCACTTGCACTAGAGTCAATAATCTAGTTACATTGTGATGAATCGAACACCCATAGAGTTCTGGTGCTGATCATGTTTCGTTCATGGAAGAGGTTTAGTCAACGGATCTGCGACATTCTGATCCGCATGTACTTTACAAGTATCTATATCTCCATCCCGGATGTATCCACGTATGGAGTTGAAGCGGCGTTTGATGTGCTTGGTCTTCTTGTGAAACCTGGGATCCTTTGCAATGGCAATAGCTCCAGTGTTGTCACAGAACAGAGTCATGGGGCCCTACGCACTTGGAATCTCTCCTAGGTGATGAACTCCGACCCAAGACCCGACGCAAGAGGGCAAATCGCCCAACGAAGAGTCGACAGGGGTCGAGCCCACCGCGATGGTCACGATATGGACCGTCCAAGCGGAAGCAGGACCATCGTTTCTGGCCCCGAGTGTTTTAGTCGAGCCATCCGCTCGGCTGACATCCTGCCCAACTTCCGATTGGCAGCGGGAATCGGTAAATTTACGGGAGAATCCAAGCCTGAAACATGGCTAGACGACTACCGAGTGGCAGTCCAGATCGGAGGAGGGAACGACCACGTCGCCATGAAACACCTCCCTCTGATGCTCGACGGCTCGGCGCGAGCGTGGCTGAACCAGTTGGCCCCCTCGAGCATTTACAGTTGGGCGGATTTGGCCCGAGTGTTCATCAGGACCTTCGAAGGGACGTGCAAATGCCCTGCAGGCCTTGTGGAGCTCCAGCACTGTGTCCAGAAGCCGAATGAGCCCCTGCGCGACTTCATCCAGCGTTGGACAACCCTCTACTACACGGTGGAGAACGTCACTAAGCATCAAGCAGTCTGCGCCTTCAAGGCAGGCGTGCGGTACAGAGAGCTGTACCTAAAGTTCGGTCGGACAGGCGACATCTCCATGAGCAAGATGATGGAGATAGTGGCTCGCTATGCAAATGGCGAGGAAGAGGACCGCATCCGGAGCGGCAAGCACAAGACAGTCGGTGATGTCGACGGAGGTAACACTCGGAAGCAGAAACAGAAAGTTCCGCCCACACCGCAAGCAGAAGCTGCAGCCGTGACCAGTGCCAAGTTCAAGGGAAAAGGGAAGGCGCAGTTTACCCCCAAGAAGAAGCCATTCAACAATCCCATCCTGGACCAGCCTTGTCCGGTTCACACGAAGATGGACGAAGAAGGCAACCCCATATACGCGAAGCATACCACTCGACAGTGTCGTCTCCTGATCCAGGGGTTCAGCGAGGAACAACCGAGTGAGGAGGATCCTGAACAAGATGAGGAGGATAAGGAGGATCCGTTCCCCCAAGTCCATGCAACCCTCATGATTTTTGCTGACATCGAAAGAAAGAGTCGACTGAAGCTGGTGAATAGGGAGGTCAACATGGCCGTTCCGACCAACCTCGAAGTTCCTTAAATGGTCTCAGACTGCGATCACCTTTGACCAGTCGGATCATCCAGCGCATGTTCCCACCCCAGGAAGACAGGCTCTGGTCGTCGACCCGGTGGTGGAAGGAGTCCGACTGCGCAAAGTCCTCATGGACGACGGTAGCGGGCTGAACATCATGTACGCCGACACTCTCAAGGGAATGGGCATTCCGATGTCCAGACTCAGCGAGAGCAGTATGCAGTTCCACGGAGTCGTCCCTGGACGGAAGGCCAAGTCACTCGGCCAGATCGCGTTGGACGTCGTTTTCGGCTCCGACAAGAACTTCCGCAAGGAGAAGCTCACATTTGAGGTGGTGGATTTCCAGAGCACTTACCACGCAATTCTGGGCCGCCCAGCATATGTGAGCTTCATGGCACGTCCATGCTATGTATACTTGAAGTTGAAGATGCCAGGCCCGAAAGGCGTGATCACCATCACGGGCACCGTCAGCGAGCCGAAGAGTGTCAGCAGCAAGGATCAAGAATCGCCGACCAGCAGATGGTTGTACTCGAGCTCGACGAGTACAAGAAGACAGTCGACCCTGCCGACCTGATGCGCTCAAAGAAACCAGCTTCTGAGTCCGCGTTCCAGTCGGCGGGGGAGACAAAGAAGGTCAGCATCCACCCGACGGACAACTCTGCCGCCCCGACGAACATCTCCACCACCCTCGATCCTAAATAGGAAGCCGAGCTCACCCAATTCCTCCGTGAGAACTGGACATCTTCGCATGGGAACCCTCTGACATGCCAGGTGTGCCCAGGGAGTTGGCTGAGCACCGACTGCATGTGGATCCCGTCGCTCGGCCCGTCCGAGAGCGCCTGCGCCGGTCCGCCGCGCACAAGAGGAAGGCAATCGGAGAAGAGGTGGCCAAGCTGTTGGCCGCCAACTTCATTCGCGAGGTTCACCACTCCGAGTGGCTCGCCAATGTTGTCATGGTGCCCAAGAAGGACAAGTCGCTCCGAATGTGCATCGACTTCAAGCATCTCAATAAGGTCTGCCCGAAAGACCATTTTCCGCTCCCCCGCATAGATCAAATTGTCGATCCGACTGCGGGATGCGAGCGTTTGTCATTTCTTGATGCCTACTCGGGCTATCATCGGATCCGTCTGTATGGTCCCGATGAGTTAAAAACAGCCTTCATCACCCCATTCGGGTGCTTCTGCTACATCACTATGCCTTTCGGTCTGAAGAATGCAGGAGCTACCTTTATGCGCATGATCCAAAAATGTCTCCTCGACCAGATCGGTCGCAATGTGGAGGCATATATGGATGATATCGTAGTCAAGTCACGCAAAGGTTCCGACCTGCTGACTGACTTGGCAGAAACATTCACCAACCTTCGTAGGTACGATATCAAGCTCAACCTAGCCAAATGTTCATTCGGTGTTCCCAGCGGAAAGTTACTCGGTTTCTTCGTTTCCGAACGAGGGATCGACGTCAACCCCGAAAAGATCGGGACCATCGTCCGAATGGAGAGGCCGGTCAGAATACACGATGTTCAACGACTCACAGGTTGCCTAGCGGCTTTGAGAAGGTTCATCAGTCGACTCGGCGAAAAAGCACTTCCTCTGTACCGACTCATGAAGAAATCATATACCTTCGAGTGGACAGACGAAGCCCAAGTCGCATTCGACGACCTCAAAGTCCTACTTTCCACCCAGCCGGTTCTTACTGCTCCGCTCAGTAAAGAGCCCCTTCTTCTATATATCGCGGCTACAAATCAAGTCATCAATACTGTTCTTACAGTCGAGCGAGAAGAAGAAGGAAAAGCATACAAAGTTCAGCGACCAGTGTACTACGTCTCCGAAGTCCTGACTCCTTCCAAGCAGAGATATCCCCATTATCAAAAACTTATCTATGGGACCTATATGACTGCGAAGAAGGTGGCTCATTATTTCCAAGACCACTCGGTATCTGTCGTTTCTGATGCTCCGTTGTCGGAAATTCTCCACAATCGAGACGCATCAGGCCGAGTGGCGAAGTGGGCAATGGAGATGCTGTACCGTGACATCAAGTTCGAGGCCAAGAAAGCTATTAAGTCTCAAGCCCTGGCTGACTTTATAGCAGAATGGGTAGAGCAACAGCAACCGACCCACATCTACTCGGCTCATTGGACAATGTTCTTCGATGGGTCTAAGATGTTGAATGGCTCCGGCGCTGGCGTCGTGATCATATCACCAAAGGGCGACAAGCTCAAATACGTGCTGCAGATACACTTTGATTCCTCCAACAATGAGGCAGAGTATGAAGCTCTCCTCTATGGATTGCGCATGGCCATCTCACTCGGCGTCCGTCGCTTGATGGTCTACGGCGATTCAGATTTGGTGGTCAATCAAGTGATGAAAGAGTGGGACGTCAGGAACCCCACCATGACCACGTACTGCAATGCAGTAAGGAAGCTGGAGAAGAAGTTTGAAGGTCTAGAGCTTCACCATGTTCCGAGACTGAAGAACCAAGCAGCTGATGAGTTGGCAAAACTCGGATCCACTCGGAGACCAGTCCCGAGTGATGTCTGCCTCGAACACCTCCACCTTCCCTCAGTCAAAGAAGATCCCTTCACAGAGGAACCGGTACAACCCAAGAGCACAACAGATCCGACTGAAGTCGATGTACCTGCTATGGTTGATCTGGTCATGGAGATTCTGGCTGTCATTCCCGATTGGACTGTGCCGATCATTGCATATATCCTGAGGCAAGAACTTCCAGAAGACGAAGTCCAAGCCAGGCAAATAGTTCGCAGGTCGAAGGCATTCACTGTCATTGATGGTCAATTGTACAAGGAGAGTGTTTCAGGCGTTCTTCAATGTTGCATTTCCCCGGAGGAAGGGCAGTTGATCCTAGAGGATATTCACTCGGGAACCTGCGGTCATCACGCTTCTTCGAGAGCAATCGTCGCCAAGGCGTTCAGGCCGGTTTCTTTTGGCTGCAGGCAAACGAGATGGCTAAATATATGGTCGACCGATGTGAAGGCTGTCAGTTCTACTCCAACAAGTCCCACAAGCCAACATCTGCATTGAAGACAATCCCTCTTGTGTGGGCATTTGCAGTTTGGGGATTAGATAGAGTCGGACCATTCAAGACAGGCCAAGGAGGCTACACACATCTGTTGGTGGCAGTCGACAAATTCACAAAATGGATAGAAGCCAAGCCCATCAAGAAACTCGACGCCTCAACAGCTGTCAAGTTTGTCAGGGACATCATTTCTAGATTCGGGGTACCTCACAGCATAATCACGGACAACCGGACAAACTTCGACTCGGACAGATTCAAAGGTTTCTGTGCGAGTCAGGGTATCCGAGTGGATTTTTCTTCCGTAGCACATCCTCAATCCAACGGACAAGCTGAGCGGGCGAATGGGCTTATTCTTCAAGGTTTGAAGCCCCGACTCCTGCGAGAGGTGGGACACGCTGCTGGCGCATGGGTCACCAAGTTACCTTCAGTGCTTTGGGGCCTCCGCACCACTCCGAACAGATCAACGGGGCGATCACCGTTCTTCCTCGTTTATGGAGCAGAGGCGGTCCTTCCGAGTGACCTGCTTCATAATGCCCCACGAGTCAAGCTCTTCTCCGAAGCTGAAGCAGAACAAGCAAGGCAAGATGGAGTAGATCTTCTAGAGGAGGAACGCGAGATGGCACTAACTCGCTCAACAGTTTACCAGCAAGATTTGACGCTTTCATGCGCGTCACGTCAGGAGTCGCACATTCCAAGCAGGCGATTTAGTGCTCCGAGTGGATCAGCAAAGACCCCACAAGTTGGCTCCGGCCTGGGAAGGGCCTTTCATCATCTCCAAGGTGCTGAATAACGGAGCATACAGACTCTACAACATTCAGAAGGAGACAGACGAGCCGCGTGCGTGGAACGGAGACCTCCTCAAGCGCTTCTATACGTGATCGTCGACCGAAGCAGTGTAACGAACAAGCACTGATGAAATAATATACAGCAGATTCAGTTTTTTGCAGATTCAAAGTTTTTCCACGGTTGCAGACTCCGGTCACACACGCACAAAAAAGAACTTAGTTGCGATCCTGAATCGCCTAAGTTTTAACTTTCTCCGAGTGTGCACTAAACGTCGCACTCGGAGACTTAGCTGCGATCATGCATTGCCTAAGTACTAACTCCCTCCGAGTGTGCACTAAACGTCGCACTCGGGGACTTAGCTGCGATCCTGAATCGCCTAAGTTTTAACTTTCTCCGAGTGTGCACTAAACGTCGCACTCGGGGACTTAGCTGCGATCCTGAATCGCCTAAGTTTTAACTTTCTCCTAGTGTGCACTAAACGTCGCATTCGGAGACTTAGCTGCGATCATGCATCGCCTAAGTACTAACTTCCTCCGAGTGTGCACTAAACGTCGCACTCGGGGACTTAGCTACGATCCTGAATCGCCTAAGTTTTAACTTTCTCCGAGTGTGCACTAAACGTCGCACTCGGAGACTTAGCTGCGATCATGCATCGCCTAAGTACTAACTCCCTCCGAGTGCGCACTAAACGTCGCACTCGGGGACTTAGCTACGATCGTGCATCGCCCAAGTTTTAACTTTCTCCGAGTGTGCACTAAACGTCACACTCGGGAACTTAGCTGCGATCCTGAATCGCCTAAGTTTTAACTTTCTCCGAGTGTGCACTAAACGTCGCATTCGGAGACTTAGCTGCGATCATGCATCGCCTAAGTACTAACTTCCTCCGAGTGTGCACTAAACGTCGCAGTCGGGGACTTAGCTGCGATCCTGAATAGCCTAAGTTTTAACTTTCTCCGAGTGTGCACTAAACATCGCACTCGGAGACTTAGCTACGATCATGCATCGCCTAAGTACTAACTTCCTCCAAGTGTGCACTAAACGTCGCACTCGGGGACTTAGCTGCGATCCTGAATCGCCTAAGTTTTAATTTTCTCCGAGTGTGCACTAAACGTCGCACTCGGAGACTTAGCTGCGATCATGCATCGCCTAAGTACTAACTTCCTCCGAGTGTGCACTAAACGTCGCACTCGGGGACTTAGCTGCGATCCTGAATCGCCTAAGTTTTAACTTTCTCCGAGTGTGCACTAAACGTCACACTTGGAGACTTAGCTACGATCCTGAATCGCCTAAGTACTAACTTCCTCCGAGTGTACACTAAACGTCGCACTCGAGGACTTAGCTGTGATCAAGAATCACCTAAGTAATAACTTCCTCCGAGTGTGCACTACACGTCGCACTCGGGGACTTAGCTGTGATCAAGAATCACCTAAGTAATAACTTCCTACGAGTGTGCACTACACGTCGCACTCGGGGACTTAGCTCTGATCAAGAATCACCTAAGTCATAACTTACTCCGAGTGTGCACTAAACGTCGCACTCGGGGACTTAGCTATGATCAAGAATCGCCTAAGTTCTAATCTTTTCCGAGTATGCACTAAATGTCGCACTCCAAACAACATTCAAACGCAAGAGTAAACGCTTTCATTCGGATTCCAAAATTCTAGAAAAGATAGATAACTCGGTGCGGATCGAGCTTACCCACACCAATTTAAAAGTATGACAGCCAACAAAAGTGGCCAAAGTACCTTACAGATAAACACCCGGCATACCGAGGATAAAGTTTTTTTTTACGCGTCAGCTGGGCCGGCGCCAGGACTAGAGGGCTCCACAAAGGTGTCCAAGTCGATTCCGTCGGCGATGCGAGTAGCACTCTCAAGGAACGTCTCCATGAAGTCTTCGAATCGAAGCTTCTTCGTGTTGGCGACCTTCAGTGTCTTCAGCTTCTCTTCCCACACCTCCTTGCAATGGACTCGGACCAAGGACATGGCAACATGAGCACCGCAACGCGCTGCCGATTTCTTCCATGATTGCACTCGGTTCGGAATATCCTCCAATCGCGCCATCAGGCTCTCCATCTCCTGCCGCGACTCATCTTCTAGCCAAAGTTCCTTGTCAATTCGGCCGACGACCTCTCTCAGTCGACCGATGAAAGGACCCACTTTGCCCATGCGGATATGCGCCTGGAGAAGATCCCGATTGGCGTCCTTGCCGAGTGGCATGTTCTCGCGCATGGACCGCTCCACATCCGCTGCTTCAGCTTCAGCATCAACGCAAAAGTCTGCAACAAAAGGGCAAGCATACAATAAACGTCGAGTGTCACGCACACACTACAAGCACTCGGCAAAACATAAGACTTACCAGCCAGACGAGTCGTCATCTGCCCAGCCCAGTCGTTGACATACTTCTCCTGAGCTAGGCACCGTTTGTTCAGGACGGCCATCTGATTGTGCAGAGCAGTCCTCTATTTCTTCATTCTTTCAACGTCCTCCGTCAACACCTTGTTCGCCTCCCGAGCCTCCTCCAAGGACTTCTCTCGTCCCACCAGAGCATCCTTCATGCCGGCCATGGCGAGCATAGCCGCATCAAGTTCACCAGCGAACTGGTTCCTCTCCGCTCTCAGGGCCTCATAGGCCGTCCCCATTTCACAAGTTTTCTGCCACCAAGAAACAAGGGACAATCAGAAAGTTCAACAGTTAATAGTCTAAGTTCTTCAGACCCCTGCCGACGCAAGCAGTCGACAACGGTCTCGGGGACTACACCAAGTGGGTTCACTAAGAGTGACCCCACTGGCATGCACCTCAAGCAGGCCTGCCCTATTGAGATGCATGTTATCATCTACGCCTCCGAGGCCAATACTACCCGACCTGAGTACAACTTACTCTCGGGGACTCTTTCGTAAGTGCACTCCGACTGCAACAGCTACTAGCACTCGCTAATCCTATATACAGACACAACCAAACTCAAGGCAAAATGTATAAAGACAACTGTCGGTGCAAGCACTCGACAGAAGTCTCGGGGACTACACCCACTGGGTTCACTCAGGGTGAACCCATTGCAAACAACAGCTACTATTCAAGAACACCCAGTGGGTTACAAGAGAAAAGTAATTACTTACTAGACCACTTAATCGGATGTCGTCTCGCAGCTCCAAACTCCGCTGGTACAAGGCTGCAATGGAGTCGTAGGCTCTCTTGGCTTCTCCAGCCATCAGTTCCGCCTGCACCATAGCCCCCTTGGCTGCCCCCACCTGCTCCTCCGGAAGACGCTGGATGCTGAATTCAGCATTCGACGAGCCTGGAATTGTCGGAAGCTCCTGAGGCATCCCAAGGCCCGCCCCAGTCGGCTCCTCCTCCACCAGCACTGGTTCAGTCTGTGGCGGCACCTCAGTCGGCAGGACGTCGGCGGCGGGAGCAGCAGCAGGAGGAGTAGCCTTAAGAACGGGCTCCACAGCGGGGTCGGCTCTCCCCTGGTCGTCCTCGTCCAGGCAAATCGCCCCTGACAGGCCGAATGCCATGACGTCTCAGAAAAAGAAAGAAACAAGCCCTATGATAGAATTTGAGACGCGATGGGATAAAACACTCTACGCTCCTACAACGCACCTGGCTAGGACGAAACGACGTTGTCTGTGTCCATGGGGTCGTCTCCTTGGCGCGCCGGAGAGGTGGCAGAGGTAGCGACCCTGTCGAGTGAAATCCATTCGGCCAGTAAACAGAAGTTCACTCGGATAACAGAAAGAACCGAAAGCTGGATACACTTATGTGGAGGTGACAGGGATAGCAACCCTCATTCGCGGCAGAGCCTTCCGAGGCTTAGGCCCACTCGGCTTGGGCGCCTTAGAAGACTGACCCGCGGGCTCAGCGGCGGCATCCCTGGCCCTCTTGGTGCTTCAAACACTCGGGACCACCGGAGCAGTAGGTGGAGCACTCGACGACGCAGGAGGAGCCGAAGGGACGGCGGGCTCGTGTCGGCGCTTGGTCCGATGCTCTGGTCGTGGAGGTGGCGAGTCTTGCTCCTCGTCTTCTTCCTCTTCCTCGCTGCCCTCCTCCTCCGATTCCCCATTGTCGGAGACGTATTCGGCGCTCTCCATGCTGCCCTCCTGGCTGCCTTCCTCCTCTTCCTCCTCCGGATTCCCATTCGAGACGGGGGAGAACCAGTTGGTCCACGCCTGCATAAAGTTCAGTCGGAAACATTAGACATCACACGGAGATATAGACAAACGACTGGATTAAGACAGTTCAATGCACTCGACAAGTGCCACTCACCTGATTCGGTGGAGGATGATCCGCGCTGTAAGGCTTCACTCGCCGAGCTCCTTTGGGGTTCTCGCAGGGACCCGTGATTTGGAGCACCCACGAGGTCACCCTCTCCTCAGTCATGCCCACCATGATGGTCCGAGTGGAGTCTTCGGGCCCCGTGTAATGCCACATGGCATGGTCGCGAGCCTGCAGAGGCTGGATCCGCCGACCAAGGAAGACTTCCAGCAGGTCTATACCGGTGACCCCCCTCCTGACGACATCCACGAGTGCCTCAACCAAGGGCTGGATGTCGTTCTTCTCGGCCTCCGAGAGCGCGAGCTGCTTAGGCGGGGCAGGCCGATCTAGACTAAAAGGAGGCAGCCCAGTCGACGCATTCGGGTAGGCGATATCCTGGCAGTAGAACCACGTCGACTGCCAGTTCCTAACCGACTCACTTAACTGGAGAGCAGGATAGCTACTCCGATTCTTCTTCTGGAATCCTAAACCTCCGCAGAGATGGAGGAGGTGCGTCTTATCATCCGACTGGCTAAGTCGTTTGATAGTTTGGGATCAGGCGGAGAAGATGTGTTTGAACAAACCCCAATGGGGAGGGCAACCGATGAAACACTCGCACAAAACAATAAAGGCAGAAAGATGGGCGATGGCATTCGGAGGAAAGTGGTGGAGTTGGGCCCCGAAGTCGTTCATGATGCCCTTGAAGAAAGGATGCGGGGGCAAAGAAAAACCTCGGTGGACGTGGCTGAGCAATAGGACGCGCTCCCCCTCCCGAGGCGCTGGCTCGACCTCGTCCTTCGCCGGCAACCTCTAGGACTTGTGCACGATCATACCGTGCTCCACCAGCTGCAGTAGATCCCCCTCCATCACTGTGGAGGGGAGGAAGTCGCCCTGGATCCATCCCGCCGGCAGCGGCCGCTGCCGCCGCTGAGCAGCTGCCGCCGTCTTCCCCTTCTTCTTCCTCGCCTCCATCTTGCTGGTCTGGCCCTTGGTCATGGCGGCGGCTGCGAGCCCTCAAGAGGAAGGAGAAGGGAGGAGTATAGGAGCGCTGGAGGTGGCGAGAAGGGCGGAGCAGGCGAGAGCAAGGGATTCGGCGAGCGTAACAGAGAAGCCTCGCCGTCGAGATTTATATAGGGTTCCGACTGGGTCGCTGGCAAGTGGCCCCGAAACCTTATCCCCCCGACCCACCGCGGCGATATTAGTGGAGAGGTTGAAGGCGCGAGAATCGAGGAGTCAAGCGCTACTCGAGCACGCTGGCGTCATCCCCGCTGAGCGCGCGGAAACCCAAATTTGAGGATCCCGGAAAATCCGGCGCTGTTAGTTGACCGGTCGCATCAGAAGATGCCGCCGAAGCACTCGGTTCCCGACAGTCTGTTTCGCGAGTACTTCCACTCGGGTTGTGGATCAGAAAAGTCAAAATGGACCGAGGCAAGTAACGCCCAAGCCGAGTCCGTTCCAGTCGGATCCAACTTCAAACATCGCTTCGTCGTTGCAACCCCAATCCATTCGGGGACTAATGATGGGGTTATAGTCCTAGGGTAGGGTCATAGGCCTGCCCTATAGGTCCTACCCAAGGACTACCCCTCCCAAAGGACAAGGGCCTTAGTCAGTTCTGACTGAATTAAGGGATCCCCATCATCCAGTCGGTAGAAGATCCTCGATGACGTCCAGTCGGAGAGTAACATTCGGAGCGTATCTAGCTGACCGACTGGATACCACTCGGTACACCGTGACTCCTGTGGGGGGAAATGGTCGTACGTTTCCAGGTGCATTTATTAGCATTTAGGTCGTCCGTTACCTGTAACGTACACATTCAATCGCCACTACTCCGCCCCTGAATCAGAACCGTTGTGGAGGGCAGCGCACTCTATATAAGCCACCCTCCCCCACCGGTAAAGGGGTTAGCAAATCATTGTATTCCATATTCCACTCGACAACAAGCTCTGAGAGCACTGAGACGTAGGGCTGTTACCTCCACCGCAGAGGGGCCTGAACTCATACAACCTCGCCGTTGCTAGGACTCTGCCCATGTCATTCGTACCCTACACATCTACTGTCAGGCTTATACCCACGACAGTCGGAGCCTTGCGCTTCACCTCCTTGGCCTTGGTCTTCTTCTCTTCTGGGTCCTCTGCCTGGGGCCCGAGGAGCAACAGGCGCCCTTCCTCAGCCCTGGCGCACTTGCTTGACAGGTTGAACATCTCTAGTGCAATGCTCATTTCATCATTCATGGCGAGATCCTCCTTCATCTTGAGGTTAGTGACTCCGTCGGAGAAGGACGAGATGACGACCTCGTCCGACGCCTTGGGGATCTTGAGGCGCATGGCCGTGAAGCGCTGTATGAACTTGTGCAGGGTCTCTCCCTCCTACTGCTTGATGCACCACAGGTCGTTCACGGTAGGAGCAGGGTCACGGGTGCCCTAGAAGTTGGAGATGAAGCTTTCACGCAGATCACCCCAGGAGGTGATGGACGCCTTTGGGAGGTTGAGGAGCCAAGAGAGCTCGCCGCCCTTGAGTGCCATGGGGAACCAGCACACCATGACCTTGTCGCCTCCTCCTGCCGCCCTGATGCTCAGCGTGTAGAGTTGTAGGAACTTAGCCGGGTCCAGGGTGCCGTCGTAGTGTGGGGGTAGATCGGGCTTGAACTTACAGTGCCACGTAGTTGGGTAGAGTTCAGGAGCGATGGCGAGGCATCCCACCGGCCCGACGGGTGTAGCGCGCGCGGCAGTGACCGGGTCTTGTTGCTCCAATGGGTCTGCTTCAAGCGGGGCATGCTCATGGCGCGGGATTTGCAGGGCCGGGGGCGCACGCGCGTCGGTGCCGGACCGAGGAACCACCTGGCAGCTTGCTTCATCTCCTGGCCCCGCCCTGGGTTCGCAAGGCCGGTCGAGGGACATGTTTCCTGTCTGGGCTCGGGGTCCGCGCCACGCCGCGGAGGTGGGGGTGGTGCGTCTTGCTCCTCGTAGTTCGCCAGGGACGGTTGGGGTCGGAGCGAGCAGGAGAGCGCCGTGGAGTTACCAACGACGGCGACGAGCTCCTCAATGCGCTGGAGCTAGTCGTTGTGGCGGTCAGGGGCGGTTCGATAGCGGAGTAGATCGGTGGCCATGGAAAGCGTGCGTCGGCCATGCAACATCTCCGGCCGGGCGCGCGATGCCGACCCTGAAGCCCGGACGAGCGACGGAGTGGCTGTGCGGCCGTCGGCCTGCTTGATAATCGGCTGGGTGGAACCTTGCTACTCTTGAACTTCAGGGCCGATGGTGGCGTTCACCACGGGCGATGGTGACTGGCGCGCACCGGCAGCGCCGACGGGCGCTGTCTGAGCAACACGGGTGGCGCGGCACTCGGCGCGAGCCCGGCGGGCGTCAGCCATCGGAGCGGTGAATCTTGGTGAAGGGGGATCTTGGAGGAAACCTTGACACGCCCCCTACCCGGCGCGCCAAATATGGGATTTTGGGCTCCGCAAAACCCTAAAGATTCGAACTCACGGGCGTGTAGGAAGGTCTCTCATTGGTTCGCCTCACCTAGCTTGATACTCGCTTGGGATGGCAGAAAACTCACTCGATGGTGAGGGAGACACATAACTCAAGAGTTTACTCGGTTCGGGCCGCTGGGAAGCGTAATACCATACTCCTGCTTTGGTGGATTGCCTCTCATGGAGGTTGGTGGATGAACTGGTACACTGTTCCAAGGCCTCCGGAGGCTAGGTGGCCTTTGTGGTGTGCAGATGGGTGAATGGGAATAAATCGGACCCCCCTACGGAGTAACCTACCTTCTATATATAGTGGCGGCCTCGGTCCTCTTCCCTTACCGTTTTGGTGGGAGGGGATCCCACAATGACCAATTTTGAAGGGGAACACGGGAGCATGCTCCCCTGCCCAAAGATGGTCTTCGCGTGCAAAGTGGCTACCCGCGCTGCAGGGATGAGTTCATGGATGACGTCTGCCCTGCTGGCAGGCGGTGATGGATTTGTTGCACGAGAAGGGAAACCTTTGGAAGATGCCTTGGGAACCCTGGTACGTCCTTGTCCCCTTTGCACCAAAGAGGAAACTACGTCGGAATATCCCTTGACTCGCGCTTGTCCTTCCTCTGCGTCGCCCTTGACTCGTGAGTCCGGGCCTTTCCTCGGAATATCCGCTGCTCCGGAGGGGTCCTGAGGAGGCCCACCGCGGGTCTTGACGCTGTTCCTCCTTGCGAGGCTTGTCCCCTCACGAGGGCCTTGCCTTGAGCGGTTCCGTGCCCGATGGTGATGGCTTGATGAAGTGGGCCAGCCCTGGGCCATAGGAAAGCAGGTCTGGGTACCCCCATTCCCAGAACACCGACACTCCCACTTACTTCTTTCGAGAGAAACTCTTTCTCTAGAAAGGATCCATTCTTGGCAACAAAGATTTTGCCCACAAACCTAAGATAGAAGGTATACCCGATAGTTTCCTTAGGGTATCTTATGAAGGCACATTTTTCCTCTTTGGGTTCGAGCTTCTGAGGTTGAAGTTTCTTCACATAAGCATCGCAGCCCCAAACTTTCAGAAACGACAGCTTAGGTTTCTTGCCAAACCATAATTCATATGGTGTCATCTCCACGGATTTAGACGGTGCCCTATTTAAAGTGAATGCGGCAGTTTCCAATACATATCCCCAAAATGACAGCGACAAATCAGTAAGTGACATCATAGATCGTACCATATCCAATAGAGTGCGACTATGATGTTCACACACACCGTTACGCTGCGGTGTGCCAGGCGGCGTGAGTTGTGAAACAATTCCACATTTCCTTAGGTGTGTGCCAAACTCATGACTCAAATATTCTCCTCCATGATTAGATTGTAAGAACTTTATTTTCTTGTCATGTTGATTCTCCACCTCACTCTGAAATTCCTTGAACCTTTCAAAGGTTTCAGACTTGTGCTTCATTAAGTAGACATACCCATATCTACTTAAATCATCAATGAGGGTGAGAACATAACGATAGCCACCACGAGCCTCAACGCTCATTGGACCGCATACATCAGTATGTATTATTTCCAATAAGTTGGTTGCTCGCTCCAATGTTCCGGAGAACGGAGTCTTGGTCATCTTGCCCATGAGGCATGGTTTGCATGTGTCAAATGATTCAAAATCAAGAGACTCCAAAAGTCCATATGTATGGAGTTTCTTCATGCGCTTGACACCGATATGACCAAGGCGGCAGTGCCACAAGTATGTGGGACTATCATTATCAACTTTACATCTTTTGGTACTCACTCTATGAATATGTGTAACATCACGATCGAGATTCATCAAGAATAAACCATTGAATAGCGGGGCATGACCATAAAACATACCACTCATATAAATAGAATAACCATTATTCTAAGATTTAAATGTGTAGCCATCTTGCATCAAGCGAGATCCCGATACAATGTTCATGCTCAAAGCTGGTACCAAATAACAATTATTAAGGTTTAAAACTAATCCTGAAGGTAGATATAGTGGTAGCGTGCCGATGGCGATCACATCGACCTTGGAACCATTCCCGACGCGCATCGTCACCTCGTCCTTTGCCAGCCTACGCTTGTTCCGCCGTTCCTATTTTGAGTTGCAAATGTGAGCAACAACACTTGTATCAAATACCCAGGAGCTACTACGAGTGTTGGTAAGGTACACATCAATAACATGTATATCATATATACCTTTGACATTGCCGGCCTTCTTGTCCACTAAGTACTTAGGGCAATTCCGCCTCCAGTGATCGGTTCCCTTGCAGTAATAGCACTCAGTCTCAGGCTTGGGCCCTTTCTTTGGCTTCTTCCTCGCAAGTGGTTTACCGGGCACGGCAACTGCTTTGCTGTCTTTCTTGAAGTTCTTCTTACCCTTGCCCTTCTTGAAACTGGTGGTCTTATTGACCATCAACACTTGATGTTCTTTCTTTATTTCTACCTCCATAGATTTCAGCATTGAATACAACTCCGGAATGGTTTTCTCCATCCCTTGCATGTTGTAGTTCATCACAAAGCCTGTATAGGTAGGTGGAAGCAACTGGAGGATTCTGTCAATGATCGCATCATCCGGAAGTTCAACTCCTAGCTGAGTCAAGCGGTTGTGCAACCGAGACATTCTGAGTATGTGCTCACTGATAGCACTATTCTCCTACATCTTACAGCTAAAGAACTTGTCCGAGACTTCATATCTCTCGACCCGGGCATGAGGTTTAAAAACAAGTTTCAGCTCCTCGAACATCTCATATGCTGTGTCTTGCTCAAAATGCCTTTGGAGCCCCGGTTCTAAACTGTAAAGCATGCCGCACTGAACCAGAGAGTAGTCATCACTTCGCGACTGCCAGGCGTTCCTAACGTCCTGGTTTGCCGCGGGAACGGGAGGATCACCTAGCAGTGCATTAAGGACATATGCCTTCTTGAAAGCAGCGAGGATGAGCTTTAAGTTACAAGCCCAATCCACATAGTTGCTCCCATCATCTTTTAGCTTGGTTTTCTCTAGGAACGCGTTGAAGTTGAATGAGACATTTGCGTTGGCCATTGGATCTACAATATTTGTAAAGACAATTTTGGACTAACTTCATCTAATCAAATTACTAATGAACTCCCACTTAGATCGACATCCCTCTAGTCATCCAAGTGTTACATGATCCACGTTCACTAGCCCGTGTCCGATCATCACGTGAGACGAACTAGTCATCAATCGTGAGCATCTCCATGCTGATCGTATCAACCATACGACTCTTGTTCGACCTTCAGGTCTCTCGTATTCAAGGCCATGTCTGTACATGCTAGGCTCGTCGACTCAACCTAAGTGTTTTGCGTGTGTAAACTGGCTTACACCCGTTGTATGCGAACGTTAGAATCTATCACACCCGATCATCACATGGTGCTTAGAGAAAACGATCCTTCGCAACGGCGCACACTTAGGGGAATACATATCTCCAAATTTTAATGAGGGATTATCTTATCTTTGCTACCGTCGTTTTATGCAATAAACGAAAAACATGATAAACATCACATGCCATCATATAATGACATGATATGGCCAATATCATCTTGCTCCTTTGATCTCCATCTTCGGGGCACCGTGATCATCAAAATTGTCACCGGCATGACACCATGATCTCCATCATCATGATCTCCATCATTGTGTCTCCGTGAAGTCGTCATGCCAACTATTACTTCTACTACTATAGCTAACTTTAGCAATAAATTAAAGTAATCACATGGTGTTGCATCTCATACAATAAATTAAGACAACTCCTATGGCTCCTCCTGGTTATCATTCTCATCGACATGCAAGTCGTGAATCCTATTACAAGAACATGATCAATATCATACATCACATATGTAACATCACATCCCTTTGGACATATCACATCACGTAGCATACCTTGCAAAAATAAGTTAGACGTCCTCTAATTGTCGTTGCAAGTTTTACATGGCTGATTAGGGTTTCTAGCAAGAATGCTTCTTACCTACATGACAACCACAACGTTGATATGCCAATGGTATTTACCATTCATAAGGACCTTCTTCATCGGATCCGATCCGACAAAAGTGGTAGAGATAGGCACCGGCTAGCCACCTTATGCAACAAGTGCATGTCGGTCGGTGGAACCAGTCTCACGTAAGAGTACGTGTAAAGTCGGCCCGGGCCACTTCATCCCATGATGCTGCCGAATCAAGATAAGACTAGTAACAGCAAGCAATTGACAAATGATCGCCCGCAACTTTTGTGTTCTACTCGTGCATAGAATCTACGCATAGAACCTAGCTCTGATAGCACTGTTGGGGAACGTAGTAATTTCAAAATTTTCCTACGTCACACAAGGATCTATCTATGGAGAAACCAGCAACGAGCAAAGGGGTAGAGCATCTTCATACCTTTGAAGATTGCTAAGCGGAAGCGTTGCTAGAACGCAGTTGATGGAGTCGTACTCGCAGCGATTCAGATCACAGTGGATTCCGATCTATGCACCGAACAACAACGCCTCCGCGTTCAACACACGTGCAGCCCGGTGACGTCTCCTATGCCTTGATCCACCAAGGAGGGAGGACAGGTTGAGGGAGAGCTCCGGCAGCACGACGGCGAGGTGACGGTGGAGCTGCGTGGTACTCCGATAGGGTTTCACCAAGCACTACAGAGGACGACGAGGAGGAGGATTAGGGCTGCGCCGAGAGAGAGGGAACTTGTTCTGTTTGCAGCCCCAAAACCCTCTCTATATATAGGAGGGAGGGAGGAGGGTGCGCCACCCCTAGGGTTTCCACGCTAGGAGGTGCGGCAGCCCTAGATGGATAGAGGGGTGGTGCCCTAGGGTCGGCTTGGAGCCCAAGGCTGGCCCTGCATGCCTAGGGCTTGGCCCCTCCACCCCTTGTGCGCCTTGGGCCTTAGGTGGGAGGTGCACCAGACCACCTAGGGGCTGGTTCCCATCCACTTTTGGCCCATGTAGCACTTTGGGGTTGGTGGCCTTTCCCGATGGACCCCCGGAACCATTCCGGTGGTCCCGGTACATTACCGATGATGCCCGAAACACTTCCGGCGATCAAATACTCACTTCCTATATATGAATCTCTACCTCCGGACCATTCCGGAACTCCTCGTGACGTCCGGGATCTCATCGGGACTCGAACAACCTTCGGGAACCACGTATACTATTCCCATATAACTCTAGCGTCATCAAACCTTAAGTGTGTAGACCCTACAGGTCCGGGAACCATGCAGACATGACCGAGACACCTCTCCGGTCAATAACCAATAGCAGGGTCTGGATATCCATGTTGGTTCCCATATGTTCCACGATGATCTCATCGGATGAGCCACGATGTTGGAGATTCGATCAACCCCGTAAGCAATTCCCTTTGTCTACTTGTATGATACTTTCCCAAGATTTGATCGTCGATATCCCTATACCTTGTTCAATCTCGTTAATGCCAAGTCTATTTACTCGTTTCGTAACACATCATACCATGGCTAACTCCTTAGTCACATTGAGCTCATTATGATGATGCATTACCAAGTGGGCCCAGAGATACCTCTCCGTCACATGGAGTGAAAAATCCCAGTCTCGGTTCGTACAACCCAACAAATACTTCTGGAGATACCTATAGTGTACCTTTATAATCACCCAGTTACGTTGTGACGTTTGATATAGCCAAAGCAGTCCTACGGTATCCGGGAGTTGCACAGTCTCATGGTCTATGGAAATGATACTTGACATTAGAAAAGCTTTGGCAGACGAACAATACGATCTTGTGCTATGCTTAGGATTGGGTCTTGTCCATCACATCATTCCCTAATGATGTGATCCCGTTATCGATGACATCCAAAGTCCATGATCAGGAAACCATGATCATCTATTGATCAACGAGCTGGCCAACTAGAGGCTCACTAGGGACACATTGTGATCTATATATAAACACATGTATTACGGTTTACATTTAATACAATTATAGCATGAATAATAGACAATTATCATGAACCAGGAAATATAATAATAACCACTTTATTATTGCCTCTAGGGCATATTTCCAAGACAAGCCCCCTGCATGGCGCGCGAAAGATGTCGGGGTACAATGATTTATGGGACTTGCTACGTCTCTTTTGTGGTTCTACCGCGGGGACCTAGGATGCACAAAGAGCGTGACCTATCAATGCGTACACGCTGGTTTAGATAGGTTCGGGCCGCTCGAAAGCGTAAAACCTTACATCCTGTGTATGGTGGATTATAAGCGTTCACAGTAGAGGAGCGTCACCACCCGACAAGGGATGCCCGAGGGGCGTGGCTACGTGTGTAGAATGGACGGAGTGTTTACCTTTCTAAAGGTAGCCATGGACCTCCTTTTATAATCAAAGGGGTTACCATAGTGGCTAAAATGGTCTTATAAGGGTAAACAATATATGCTATAGCTGCCAAAACTACTGACAAAAGCTATAGTGGGAAATACCTAACTCTGAGAGACTAAGACAGGTGCATTGAATGCATCGTGAGGTGTCATGCTGGCGACGTCTCCCTACAAGGATTGCCTCTCCTTCTGTGCCGTTAGCCCAACTACCTCTTATTCCTTTGCCATGTCGTAGGATGGGTGTCATTAAAGCTGTTGTAAATCCTTTGAGTTGACACGCGCCCCGACCAGCTCTACCTAACCACCTGCTGCTATCCCATAGACAACAGCGCCAGAAATTGACACGTTGACAGAGGCTGGTGATGGGGTCATAGTCCCAGGGTAGGGTCATAGGCCTGCCCTATAGGTTCTACCCAAGGACTACCCTTCTTAAGGGAAAAGGCCCTTAGTCAGTTCCGACTGAATTATGGACTTCCCATCATCCAGTCGGTAATGATTCCCCCCATCATCCAGTCGGAGATGAGCATTCAGAGCGTATTAAACGGCCGACTGGATTCCACTCTGTATATCGTAACCTCCCTGGAGGGCAACGGTCGTACGTTTTCATACACCATTATTAGCATTTAAGGCATACGTTACCTGTAATGTAGGCTTTTATTCGCCACTACTCCACCCCTGTGCACGAGACCGTTGTGAAGGGCAGCACACTCTCTGTAAACCGCCCTTCCCCACTTGTGCAGGGGTTAGCTTTTCACTGTAATCCATATTTCACTCGACATTAAACTCCCAAGAGCACTGAGACGTAGGGCTTTTACCTCCACCGTAGAGGGGCCTGAACTCATACAACCTCGCCGTAGCTATGGCTCTGCCTATCCTTTCGTACCCTACACATCTACTATCAGACTTATACCCACGATAGTTGGCGCCCACCGTGGGGCAGGCGTCTAAGCGACTTCCGGCGAGTTTGCGACTACATCCTTTCATCATGTCGTCTGGTGGAGATTTGTGCATGGGTCGTGAGATCCTCTTCGGCGCACTCTCCTTCATCGTCGACGATTCGGCATGGCTTCGTAATGCGCCTCTCGACGTCGAGGCGCTCCCCAGTCGCGGGGCTACGCACTTCCGTGCCAGCGCCCGCGGCATCCTTCTTCTCCAGCAGTCGGCTCCGGTGTCGATCTTCGCCCCTGTCACGCGCCGCAACAAGCGGTCTTGCCTTCCGCGGCTCCAGCGTTGGGTGCGACACACCCAGGCGCGTCAGAACGCGTCCTCTCAAGTGGCGGTCCTCGAGCCGGTTGTGGTTGCGCCGTCGTCCCAGCGCTCGAACTCAGTTCCGACTGAGTTGCCTTCCGAGTAATTGGGTCGCGGGCCTGCAACCGAAGTTCACATGGCCAATTCCCATGAAAGTCCCCGCCAAACTGGTCGGAACGAGCCCGAGGTCGGTGAGTCATCCGGCGCTCGCCATCAGCCCCGCCGTTCTGCCAGTCGACGCACTTGTCAGAGCAACGTGGAGGTGTTCCGCACACCCGTCCTCAACCTGGCTGCCGCTACCAAGATAGCCGATTCCCTCCAGCCGACTGATTCAGAAGCTGGCAGAGGGATTGAGCAGATCCGTGCCCTATTGCACATGGAGCAACAACAGAATTCAGCGGTCTCCCAGTCGCACAACAGGATCCACAATAGTTCTGTTCACGCGAACAAGCATCAATCAGTTTTCAGCCCCGATTCTCATCAGCGACACAGAGGAGGCAGCTGTTCCATGAACCCCGAAGATCGTCACCGTTCACGCACCCCTCCACGGGGTGGGCCCTACGGGCCCTGGCATCATGATGATCGGCGTTCAGTCGGTGACACTTATGATCCAAGGCCCGACGCAAGAGGGTACATCGCCCAGAGGAAGGTCGACAGGAGTCGAGCCCACCGCGATGGTCACGATAGAGACCGTCCGAGTGGAAGTAGGACCATCGTCTCTAGCCCCGAGTGTTTCAGTCGGGCCATCCGTTCGGCTGACATCCCTCCCAACTTCCGATTGGCGACGGGGATCAGCAAGTTTACATGAGAATCCAAGCCAGAAACGTGGCCGGACGACTACCGGGTGGCGGTCCAGATCGGTGGTGGTGATGACCAGGTCGCCATGAAACATCTCCCCGTGATGCTCGACGGCTCGGCACGAGCGTGGCTGAACCAGTTAGCTCCTTCAAGCATCTACAGCAGGGCAGACCTGGCCCGAGTCTTCATCAGGATGTTCGAGGGGACGTGCAAACGCCCTGCTGGTCTCGTGGAGCTCCAGCATTGTGTCCAGAAGCAGAATGAGCCCCTGCGCGATTTCATCCAGCGTTGGACAACCCTCTACCACACGGTGGAGAATGTCACAGAGCACCAAGCAGTCTGCGCCTTCAAGGCAGGCGTGCGGTACAGGGATATTTACCTGAAGTTCGGTCGGACATGCGACATCTCCATGAGCAAGATGATGGAGATAGCGGCATGCTATGCAAATGGCGAAGAAGAGGACCGCATTCGTAGCGGCAAGCATAAAGCAGTCGCCGATGGAGATGGGAACAACACTCGGAAGCAGAACCAGAAAGCTCCGTCCACTCCGCAGGCAGAGGCCGCAGCCGTTACCAATGCCAAGTTCAAGGGCAAGGGGAAGGCTTAGTTCACCCCCAAGAAGAAGCAGTTCGGGAACCACATCCTGGATCAGCCATGTCCAATCCACACGAAGATGGATGAAGAAGGCAACGCCATATTCCCGAAGCATACCACTCGGCAATGTCGCCTCCTGATCCAGGGGTTCGGCGAAGGGCAGCCGAGTGAAAAGGACAACGAACATGATGATGAGGACAAGGAGGATCCGTTCCCCCAAGTCCATGCAACACTGATGATTTTGCTGACGTGGAAAGCAAGAGTCGTTTGAAGCTGGTGAATAGGGAGGTGAACGTGGCCACCCCAACCAACCCCACGTTCCTCAAATGGTCTGAGACTGCGATCACCTTTGACCAGTCGGATCATCCAGCACACGTGCCCACCCCAGGGAGGCAGGCTCTGGTCATCGACCCGGTGGTGGAAGGAGTCCGACTGCGCAAAGTCCTCATGGACGGCGACAGCGGCTTGAACATCATGTACGCCGACACTCTCAAGGGGATGGGCATTCCGATGTCCAAACTTAGCGAGAGCAGCATGCAGTTCCACGGAGTCGTCCCTGGACGAAAGGCCAAGTCACTCGGCCAGATCTCGTTGGACGTCGTTTTTGGTTCCGACAAGAACTTCCGCAAGGAAAAGCTGACATTCGAGGTAGTGGACTTCCAGAGTGTATACCACGCGATTCTGGGCCGTCCGACGTATGCGCGTTTCATGGCCCGTCCATGTTACATGTACCTGAAGCTGAAGATGGCAGGTCCCAAAGGTGTGATCACTGTCACAGGCAATCGGCAGCGGGCCGAGGAGTGTCTGCAGCAGGGGTCGAGGATCACCGATCAGCAGATGGCTATCCTCGAGCTCGACGAGTACAAGAAGACAGCCGACCCCGCTGACTTGATGCGTTCGAAGAAGCCAGCTTCGGAGTCCGCATTCCAGTCGGCGGGAGACACGAAGAAGGCCGGCATCCACCAACGGACGACACCGCTGCCCCGACGAACATCTCCACCACCCTTGATCCAAAATAGGAAGCCGAGCTCATCCAATTCCTCCGTGAGAACTGGGACGTCTTTGCATGGAAGCCCGCTGACATGCCAGGTGTATGCAGGGAGTTGGCTGAGCACCGACTGCATGTGGATCCTGCTGCTCGGCCTGTCCGAGAACGTCTGCGTCGGTCCGCCGCGCACAAGAGGAAGGCAATCGGAGAGGAGGTGGCTAAACTTTTGGCAGCTAACTTCATTCGCGAGGTACACCACTCCGAGTGGCTCGCCAATGTCGTTATGGTGCCCAAGAAGGACAAGTCTCTCCGAATGTGCATCGACTTCAAGCATCTCAATAAGGTCTGCCCGAAAGACCATTTCCCGCTCCCCCGCATTTATCAAATTGTCGATTCGACTGCGGGTTGCGAGCGTTTGTCATTCCTTGATGCCTACTCAGGATATCATCAGATCCGTCTGTATGGCCCCGATAAATTAAAAACAACCTTCATCACCCCATTCGGGTGCTTCTGCTACATCAGTATGCCGTTCGGTTTGAAGAATGCAGGAGCAACTTTTATGCGCATGATCCAGAAATGCCTCCTTGACCACATCGGTCGAAATGTGGAAGCGTATATGGATGATATCGTAGTAAAGTCACGCAAAGGTTCCGACCTGCTGACTGACTTGGGAGAAATATTCGCCAACCTTCGTAGGTACGATATCAAGCTCAACCCTGCCAAGTGTTCATTCGGTGTTCCCAGCGGAAAGTTACTCGGTTTTTTCGTTTCCGAACGAGGGATCGATGTCAACCCCGAAAAGATCGGGACCATCGTCCGAATGGAGCGGCCGGTCAGAATACACGATGTTCAAAGGCTCACAGGTTGCCTAGCGGCTTTGAGCAGGTTTATCAGTCGACTCGGCGAGAAAGCGCTACCTATGTACCGACTCATGAAGAAATCAGATAATTACGAGTGGATAGACGAAGCCCAAATTGCATTCGACGACCTCAAAGCCCTGCTTTCCACCCAGCCGTTCTTACTGCTCCGCTCAGTAAAGAACCCCTTCTTCTGTACATCGCGGCTACAAATCAAGTCGCCAGCACTGTTCTCACAGTCGAACGCGAAGAAGAAGGCAAGGCATACAAGGTTCAGCGGCCAGTGTATTATGTCTCCAAAGTCCTGACTCCTTCCAAGCAGAGGTATCCCCATTATCAAAAGCTTATTTACGGGATTTACATGACTGCGATGAAGGTGGCTCATTATTTCCAAGACCACTCAGTGACTACCGTTTCTGATGCTCCGTTGTCGGAAATCCTCCACAATCGGGACGCATCAGGCCGAGTGGCGAAGTGGGCAATGGAGAAGTTATACTGCGACATCAAGTTCGAGGCCAAGAAAGCTATAAAGTCTCAAGCCCTGGCTGACTTCATAGCAGAATGGGTAGAACAACAGCAACCGACCCACATCTACTCGGCTCATTGGACAATGTTCTTCGATGGGTACAAGATGTTGAATGGCTCCGGCGCTGGCGTTGTGATCATATCGCCAAAAGGTGTCAAACTCAAGTATGTGTTGCAGATACATTTTGATTCCTCCAACAACGAGGCAGAGTATGAAGCTCTCCTTTATGGATTGTGCATGGCCATCACACTCGGCGTCCGTCGCCTGATGGTCTATGGCGATTCAGATTTGGTGGTTAATCAAGTGATGGAGTGGGACGTAAGGAACCCCACCATGACTACATACTGCAACGCAGTGAGGAAGCTCGAGAAAAAGTTTGAAGGTCTGGAACTCCACCATGTTCCGCGACTGAAAAACCAAGCAGCTGATGAGTTGGCGAAACTTGGATCCACTCGGAGACCAGTCCCGAGTGATGTCTGCCTCGAGCACCTACACCTTCCCTCAGTTAAAGAAGATCCCTTCACAGAGGAACCAGTACAACTAAAGAGCTCGACAGATCCGACTGAAGTCGAGGTCCCCGCTGTGGTTGATCTGATCATGGAGATTCTTGCTATCATCCCCGATTGGACTGTGCCGTTCATTGCGTACATCCTAAGGCGAGAATTACCAGAAGATGAGGTCCAAGCCAGACAGATCGTCCGCAGGTCGAAGTCGTTCACCGTCATTGATGGCCAGTTGTACAAAGAAAGTGTTTCAGGCGTCCTTCAACGATGCATCTCCCTTGAGGAGGGGCAGTTAATCCTGGAAGAAATTCACTCGGGAACTTGCGGTCATCATGCCTCCTCAAGAGCAATCGTCGCTAAAGCATTGAGAGCTGGTTTCTTCTGGTTGCAGGCGAATGAAATGGCGAAGGATATGGTCGACCGATGCGAAGGCTGTCAGTTCTACTCGAACAAGTATCACAAGCCAACGTCTGCGCTGAAGACAACCCCCCTTGTTTGGCCATTTGCATTGTGGGGATTAGATACAGTCGGTCCATTCAGGACAGGCCAAGGTGGATTCACACATCTGTTGGTGGCAGTCGACAAGTTCACCAAGTGGATTGAAGCCAAGCCCATCAAGAAACTCGACGCCCTTACGGCCATCAAGTTTTCCAGGGACATCATCTCCAGATTCGGGGTACCGCACAACATAATCACGAACAATGGCACAAACTTTGACTCGGACAGATTCAAAGTTTTCTATACAGGCCAAGGTATCCGAGTGGATTTTGCATCTGTGGCGCATCCCCAAACAAACGGGCAAGCAGAGAGGGCGAATGGACTTATTCTTCAAGGGTTGAAGCCTCGACTCCTGCGGGAAGTTGGACATGCTGCCGGCGCATGGGTCACCGAGCTGCCTTCGGTGTTGTGGGGCCTCTGCACAACTCCAAATAGATCTACATGGCGATCCCCGTTCTTCCTCGTTTACGGAGCAGAGGCAGTCCTTCCGAGTGACTTGCTTCACAACGCTCCACGAGTCGAACTCTTCTCCGAAGCCGAAGCAGAGCAAGCCAGGCAAGACAAAGTGGATCTTCTAGAAGAGGAGCGCGAGATGGCACTGACTCGCTCAACCATTTATCAACAAGATCTGCGGCGATTTCACGCGCGGCACGTCAGGAGTCGTACATTCCAAGCAGGCGACCTGGTGCTTCGAGTGGATCAGCAGAGACCCCACAAGTTGGCTCCCGCTTGGGAATGACCCTTCATCATCTCCAAGGTGCTGAACAACGGAGCATATCGACTCTACAACCTCGACAGAGAAACGGATGAGCCGCGAGCATGGAACGGAGATCTCCTGAAGCGCTTCTACACGTGACCGCCGAATGGGGCAATGTAAAGAACAAGTATCATTGAAGTAATACAAAGTAGATTGATTTTTTGCAGATTCAAGATTCTTCCGCGTTGGCAGACTCCGGTCTAAAAAAAACTTAGCTCGGATCCAAAATCGCCTAAGTACAAACTTTCTCCAAGTGTGCACTAAACGTAACACTCGGGGACTTAGCTGCGATCCAGAATCGCCTAAGTACAAACTTTCTCCGAGTGTGCACTAAACGTCACACTCGGGGACTTAGCTGCGATCTAGAATCGCCTAAGTACAAACGTTCTCCGAGTGTGCACTAAACGTCACACTCGGGGACTTAGCTGCGATCTAGAATCGCCTAAGTACAAACTCTCTCCTAGTGTGCACTAAAAGTCGCACTCGGGGACTTAGCTGCGATCCAGAATCGCCTAAGTACAAACTTTCTCCGAGAGTGCACTAAACGTCACACTCGGGGACTTAGCTGCGATCCAGAATCGCCTAAGTACAAACTCTCTCCTAGTGTGCACTAAAAGTCGCACTCGGGGACTTAGCTGCGATCCAGAATCACCTGAGTACAAACTCTCTCCGAGTGTGCACTAAAAGTCGCACTCGGGGACTTAGCTGCGACCCAAAATCGCCTAAGTAAAAAGCTTCCTTCGAGTATATCCTCGAGATCCACTCGGAGGCTTAGCAGACCTTCATCGAGGCTCATGTGGATGTCAAGACAACTGACAACTACATGAGTATCAACTCGCTCTGAGTGTGCACGAGATGCCGCACTCGGGGACTTAGCTGCGATCCAGAATCGCCTAAGTAAAAAGCTTCCTTCGAGTGTATCCTCGAAATCCACTCGGAGGCTTAGCAGACCCTCATCGAGACTCATGTGGATGTCAAGACAACTGACAACTACATGAGTATCAACTCGCTCTGAGTGCGCACGAGATGCCGCACTCGGAGACTTAGCTGCAATCCAGAATCGCCTAAGTAAAAATATTCCTTCAAATGTATCCTCGAGATCCACTCGGAGGCTTAGCAGGCCCTCATTGAGACTCATGTGGATGTCAAGACAACTGACAACTACATGAGTATCAACTTGCTCTGAGTGCGCACGAGATGCCGCACTCGGGGACTTAGCTGCAATCCAGAATCACCTAAGTAAAAAGCTTCTTGGTGTCAGAAAACGCCAAACAAAAACCACGAGCTCAAATCATGTCAGAAAATAAACTTGGCGAAAGAATAACAAAATATTCGATTCGAATTCAACGTTGGATCTACGATAGTCGGCTCGGTGTGGCTCAAGATTACCCACACCGAACCACAAATAAGACGGCCAACAGCAGTGGCCCAAGTTTGATACAGATACCACTCGGCATACCGAGGTAAAGTTTTTCAAGCGTCATCAGGACTGGCAGGCTCCACAAAAGTGTCAAGGTCGATCCCGTCTGCGATGCGAGTGGCGGTCTCAAGGAAGGTCTCCATGAAATCTTCGAATCGAAGCTTCTTGGTGTTGGCGACCTACAACGCCTTCAGCTTCTCTTCGCGAGCTTCCTTGCAATGCACTCGGACCAACGATAGCGCCATGTCCGCACCACAGCGAGCGGCAGATTTCTTCCACGTCCGCACTCGGTTCGGGACGTCCTCCAGCCGAGTCTTCAGCCCTTCTATTTCCTGCCGGGAATCGTCTTCGGGCCACAGCTCCTTGTCGATCCGGCCGATGACTTCTCTCAGACGACCGATGAAAGGCCCCACTCTGCCAAGGCGAATATGTGCTCGGAGCATGTCCCGATTCGCTTCGTCGCCGAGTGGAACGTTCGGAACAACCGACCGTTCAATGTCGGCTGCTTCAGCCTCAGCATCCAGACAAAAGTCTGAAAAGAAAAGAAGAGCAGAAAGTCAGCGCAGAATGAATTACAAAGTCAAGAAGCACTCGGCAAGAAGCTTACCACCGAGCAGCGCAATCATCTTCCTCGCCCAGTCATTGACATACTTCTCCTGCGAAATGCATCGACGGTTCATCACCTGCATTTGACCCATCATTCACTTCTTTGCTTGCCCATTTTTTCAATTTCGGCCACCAATGCCTTGTTGGTCTCCCGGGACTCCTCCAAAGACTTCTCTCGGTCAGCAAGTGCCACCTTCACACCAGCTAAGTCATTCACAGCTGCCTCAAGTTCCGCAGCAAGCTGAATCTTTTCAGCCTTCAGAGTATTGTGCGCTGATCCCATTTTGCAAGTCTTCTGCAAATTAACGCGAAGAAGAGATCAGACACATTCAACAAGGAAAACAATAAAAGTTCAAAAAATTTCAGACCCCTGCCGACGCAAGCAGTTGACAGTGGTCTCGGGGACTACACCCAGTGGGTTCACTAAGAGTGACCCCACTGGCATGAAGCTCGAACAGGTCTGCCCTATTGAGCTACATAACAAAAACAAGCCTATGAGGCTACTACTACCCGACCTGAGTAAAATTACTCTCGGGGACTACTTCCAGTGGGTGCACTAGGAGTGCCCCCACTGGTATCATTCAGACAGATTAGTTCTGATCCGATTACGTCAAGGAAAGTGTATAAAAAGACAACTGCCGGTGCAAGCACTCAACAGAAGTCTCGGGGACTACACCCACTAGGTTCACTCGGAGTGAACCCACTGCAAAATAATCCTACTGTATCCGAGTATATCGCTTAAACCCCCAGTGGGTTAGAAGAGGAAAGCAAATACTTACTAGTGCACTTACTCGGATATAATCCCGGAGCTCCAAGCTTCTCTTGTACAAAGATGCGATGGAGTCGTACGCCCCCTTGGCATCACCCGCCATCAACTCCACCTGCACCATGGCTGCCTTGGCGGCTCCCACTTGGTCTTCCGGGAGGTGTTGGGCGTTGTACTCGACGGTCGACGGACCCGGCATGACAGCAGACTCCTTGGGCATCCCAAGTCCTGCTCCAGTCGGTTCAGCCACGATGCGCACCGTCTCAGTCGACGGCATCGTCTCGGTCGGCGGCGCGTCCATGGCGGGGGCGGTAGCAGATGGAACAACCTCAAGGACAGGCACCGAAGCTTGCCCGGACCTCTTCTGGTCATCCTCCTCCAGATGAATCACCTCTGAAGGAAGCCCGACTGAACGACGTGAGACCACGGAAAAAGGGCAAGATTAAAAGACAGAATTCACGAAACAATAATGCAAACTCTCGGAGTCGTCACGACGTACCTTGCCGGGATGTGGCAACGTTATCCGTATCCATGGGATCGTCTTCCTGGCGTGGCAGTGAGGTGGCAGAAGTAGCAGCTCTGTCGAGTAAAATCCACTCGACTTATAAGCATGAGTTCAGTCAAATACTGAAAGAAGATAGGAGAACAAGACACTTACGCTGAGGCAACGGGAACAGCGATCCTCATCCGAGGCAAAGCTTTCCGAGGCTTGGATCCGCTCGGTTTGGCCACCTTGGAAGGTTGGTCCGTGGGCTCGGAGCAGCGTCCCTGGTCCTCTTTGTGCTCCGAGCACTCGGAGCCACGGGAGTAGCTGGCAAGGCACTCGGAACCACGGGAGGAGCTGGCGAGGCACTCGGGGCCGCTGGAGGAGCCGACGGAGTCACGGGTTCGTGACAACGCTTGGTTCTAGGCTCTGGTGGTGGGGGTTGCGAGCTCTTCTCCCCAACTTCCACCTCCTCCTCTTCGGTCTCCTCCGTCTCCCCACTGTCGGAGACGTACTCGACGCTGTCCATGCTGCCCTCCTGGCTGCCTTCCTCTTCCTCAGCCGGATTCCCGTTCGAGACGGGAGAATACCAGTTGGTCCACGCCTGCACAAGAAACAGTTGACAACATCAGACGTCAGACGATGATGGAAGAGAAAGCGGCAAATATAAGGGAATTGTAAGCACTCGGCAATATATGCTCACCTCATTCGGAGGAGGGTTGTCAGCGTGGAAGGGCTTCACTCGCCGGGCTCCTCTGGGGTTATCGCAGGCGCCTGTGATGCCGCGGACCCATGCCGTCACAACCTCCCCGGTCACGCATTCGGGATGAGTCCGAGTGGAGTCCCCAGGCCCCGCGTAGTGCCACATGGCGTGGTGTCGAGCTTGCAGAGGCTGGATGTGCCGACCCAGAAAAGTCTCCAGCAGATCCGTGCCGGTGACTCCCTTGCGGACGACATCTATTAGCGTTTCGACCAGAGGTTGGATCTGGATCTTTTCCATCTTCATGAGCGCAAGTTGCCTGGGCGGAGCCGGTCGGTCTAGACTAAAGGGCGGCAACCCAGTCGCAGCATTCGGACAAGATATGTCCTGGCAGTAGAACCAGGTCGAGTGCCAGTTCCTAACTGACTCGGACAACTGGAGAGGGGGGTAGCTACTCTTCGTTTTCTTTTGGAAGCCTAAGCCCCCGCAGAGCTGGAGGAGATGGGTTTTATCATCCGACTGGCTAAGCTTTTTGACAGTCTGGGATGTAGCGGAGAAGATGTACTTAAAGAGCCCCCAATGGGGAGGACAATCGATAAAGCACTCGCAAAGCACTACGAACGCAGAGAGATGAGCTATCGCGTTGGGAGGAAAATGATGGAGCTGCGCCCCGAAGTGGTTCATGATACCTCTGAAGAAGGGATGAGGAGGCAGAGAGAAGCCCCGGTACACGTGACTGAGCAGCAAGACATGCTCTCCCTCCTGCGGCGCCGGCTCCGTCTCGCCCTCCGCCGGCAACCTCCACGACTTGTCGGCAATCATGCCTTGTTCCACCAGCTCCAGCAGGTCATCCTTCATCACCGTGGAGGGGAGGAAATCCCCCTGGATCCAACCCGCCGGCAGAGCACGCTGTCGCCGCTAAGCAGGAGCCGCCTTCTTCTTCTGCAACTCGAGCTTGCTCGTCTGCCCCTTCGTCATGGTGGAGGCTGCAGATCTGCAGGGGAGGAGAGGAAGGAGGAGGCGTGGAGTGCGCAGGGAGCTACGGGAGAAGCGGGGCGAGTGTGAGTAATCAGGAGAGCACAACGAGAAACCCTCGCTAGAGAGGTTTAAATAAGCTTCCGACTGGGTCACTAACAGGTGGCCCCGAAATCTTATCCCCCGACCGGCTACTGCGATATTAGTGGAGGAGATGAGGGCGCGGTAATCGAGGCGGAAGAAACTACTCGATGACGATGCCGTCATCCCCGCTGAGCGCGCGGCAACCGAAATTTGAGGATCCCGGAAAATCCGCCGCTGTCAGTTGACCGGTCACGTCGAAAGATTTCATAGAAGCACTCGGTCTCTGACGGTTCGTTTCACAGATATATCCACTCGGATCACTGGTCAAGAGGATAAAATGGATCGAGGCAAACCACGCCAAAGTCTCTTCCATACCAGCTGGATCCGCATTCCAGGCATCACTTCGTCGTTCCAACCCCGATCCATTCGGGGACTAATGATGGGGTCATAGTCCCAGGGTAGGGTCATAGGCCTGCCCTATAGGTCCTACCCAAGGACTACCCTTCTTAAGGGACAAGGCCCTTAGTTAGTTCCGACTGAATTAAGGACTTCCCATCATCCAGTCAGTAATGATTCCCCCCATCATCCAGTCGGAGATGAGCATTCAGAGCGTATTAAACTGCCGACTGGATTCCACTCTGTATATCGTAACCTCCCCGGAGGGCAACGGTCGTACGTTTTCATACACCATTATTAGCATTTAAGGCATACGTTACCTGTAACGTAGGCTTTTATTCGCCACTACTCCACCCCTGTGCACGAGACCGTTGTGAAGGGCAGCGCACTCTCTATAAACCGCCCTTCCCCACTGGTGCATGGGTTAGCTTTTCACTGTAATCCATATTTCACTCGACATTAAACTCCCAACAGCACTGAGACGTAGGGCTTTTACCTCCACCGTAGAGGGGCCTGAACTCATACAATCTCGCCATAGCTAAGGCTCTGCCCATCCTTTCGTACCCTACACATCTACTGTCAGACTTATACCCACGACAGCTGGGCTTGCGTTAGTTTTTCCCTTGAAGAGGAAAGGGTGATGCACCATAGGAGCCGTAAGTATTTCCCTTAGTTTGAGAACTAAGGTATCGATCCAGAAGGAGGGTCTCGTCAAGTCCAGAGTACCTGCGCAAACACAAACAAGCTTGCACCCAACGCTTCAAAGGGGTTGTCAATCCCTTCAAGATTGTTTGCAAAGTGAGAACTGAAGGCGGAAAGTGCAATGAAGTAAAAAGTGTAAGGCTGAAAATATGGTGTGGAGTAGACCCTGGGGGCGATAGTGTTCACTAGAGGCTTCTCTCAAAATAGCAAGTGTTACGGTGGGTGAACAAATTACTGCCGAGCAATTGATAGAACCGCGCAAAGTCATGACGATATCTAAGGCAATGATCATACATATAGGCATCACGTCCGAGACAAGTAGACCGATACTTTCTGCATCTACTACTATTACTCCACACATCGATCGCTATCCAGCATGCATCTAGTGTATTGAGTTCATGACGAACAGAGTAACGCTTTAAGCAAGATGACATGATGTAGAGGGATAATCTCAAACCAATGATGAAAACCCCATCTTTTTACCCTTGATGGCAACAACATGATGCATGCCTCGCTACCCCTTCTGTCACTGGGTGAGGTCACCGCATGGTATGAACCTAAAACCAAGCATTTCTCCCATTGCAAGAATCAGAGATCTAGTTGGCCAGACAAAACCCACAACTCGAAGAGAATTACAAGGATATGAAATCATGCATAAGAGAGATGAGAAGAAACTCAAATAAGATTCAAAGATAATCTGATCATAAATCCAAAATTCATCGGATCTCGACAGACACACCGCAAAAGAAGATTACATCGGATAGATCTCCATGAAGATCATGGAGAACTTTGTATTGAAGATCCAAGAGAGAGAAGAAGCCATCTAGTTACTAATTATGGACCCGTAGGTCTATGGTGAACTACTCACGCATCATCGGAGAGGTCATGGTGTTGATGGAGAAGCCCTCCGTCTCCGAATCCCCCCTCCGGCAGGGCACCAGATCGTGCCCCAGATGGGATCTTGCGGAGACAGAAGCTTGCGGCGGTAGAAAAGTACTTTCGATGATCTCCTGATTTTTTCTGGAATTTATGGGAATATATAGGCGAAAGCCTAGGGCAAAGGGCGTCCAGGGGGCCCACATGCCTGGATGGCGCGACCTCCCCCTGGCCGCGGGGTGGGTCTTGTGGGGCCCCTGAGACTCCCCTGCCTTGGCTTCCAAGCTTCCCGATCTTCTTCCGTTCTAGAAAAAATATTTTCGGGGATTTTCTTCCGTTTGGACTGCATTTCAAAATCTCCTATGAAAGGGGTCAAAAACATGGAAAAAACAGGAACTGGCACTTGGCATTGAGTTAATAAGTTAGTCCCAAAAAATATATAAAAGGCATGCAAAACATCCAAAGTTTGAGAAGATAATAGCATGAAACCATCAAAAATTATAGATACGTTGGAGACGTATCAAGCATCCCCAAGCTTAACTCCTGCTCGTCCTCGAGTAGGGAAGTGATAAAGAATGAATTTTTGATGTGGAATGCTACCTAGCATAGTTGTCCTTTGCAACTTCTTTCACGTGACATGAATGTTCAGATCCGTAAGATTCAAAACAATAGTTTTCTATTGACATGAAAACCGTAATACTTCAAGCAAACTAGCAAAGTAATTATGAACTTTCAAAATAACAAGGCCAAAGAAAGTTATCCCTACAAACTCATATAGTGTGACTATGCTCCATCATCCTCACACAACTAATGTAAATCATGCACAACCCCGGAATTGGCCAAGTAATTGTTTTCACACTCTTACTTTCTCAAACTGTTTATAACTATCACGCAATACATGAGCGCGAGCCATGGATATAACACTATAGGTGGAATAGAGTGTGGTGGTGGTTGTGAGACAAAAAGGAGGAGATGGTCACATTGACTCGGCGTATCTATAGGCTATGGAGATGCCCATTAATAGATATCAATGTGAATGAGTAGGGATTACCATACAAAGGATGCACTAGAGCTATAAGTATGTGAAAGCTCAAAAGGAAAACTAGTGGGTGTGCATCCAACTTGCTTGCTCACGAAGACCTAGGGCAATTTTAAGGAAGCCCATCATTGGAATATACAAGCCAAGTTATAAAATGAAGATTCCCACTAGCATATGGTAGTGACAAAGCAAGAAGCTCTCAATCATGAAGAACATGGTGCTAACATGAAGCACAAGTGTGGAAAAAGATAGTAGCATTGTACCTTCTCTATTTTTCTCTCTTTTCTCCTTTTTTTCAATTGGGCTCTTAGGCCTCTTTTTTTTTTCTTTTCTCTCCTTTTTTTGGGATCTTTGGCCTCTTTTTTTTATTTCCTCACATGGGACAATGCTCTAATAATGATGATCATCACACTTTTATTTACTCACAGCTCGAAGATCACAATGATGATGACTCCATAGGAAATGCCTCCGGCAGTGTACCGGGATGTGCAACGATCTAGCATGGCGTATGACGTTGAAACATCTCGCTAGCTATCTTACGATCATGCAATGGCAATATGAGAGTGATGGCACAAGTCATGAGACGGAACAGTGGGAATTGCATGGCAATATATCTTAGAATGGCTATGAAAATGCCATAGTAGGTAGATATGGTGGATGTTTTGAGGAAGGAATTTGGTGGGTTTGTGCACCGGCGAGAATTGCGTGGCACTAGAGAGGCTAGCAATGGTGAAAGGTGAATGTGCATCTATACCATGGGCTCACATTAGTCATGAAGAACTCACATACTTATTGCAAAAGTTTCTATTAGTAATCGAAACAAAATGCTAAACGCATACTCCGAGGGGAAGGTTGGTAGGTGTAAACCATCGCGCGATCCCGACCTCAACACAAAGGATGACAATCAATAGATCAATTATGCTCCGACTTCCTAACATAGCGGTTCACCATACGTGCATGCTATGGGAATCACTAACTCCAACACAAGTATCTCTAGATTCACAACACCCTACTAACATAACTCTCAATATTACCGAATCCACGTCTCAAAACTAATTGAGAGGAATCGAAACTTCTCTTTCTACTCAATGCACATGAAGATGGAGGTTTTTGCATCCTCTTTGGGTACCTAGCACATTTGGGACTACTTTCATAGCATAAGACAACTACCAAATCACACACCGCCGTGCTCTAAAGTTATAAGTGAAGCACAAGAGCAAAACTATCTAGCTCAAAAGATATAAGTGAAGCATAAGAGCAAAAGTATCTAGCTCAAAAGATATAAGTGAAGCACTATGAGCATTCTAGCAAAATCACGATGAGTGCATGTCTCTCTCTCTCTCTAAAAGGTGTGCAGCAAGGATGATTGTGACACAAACAAAAAGAAAAGACTCCTATGATACAAGACGCTCCAAGCAAAACAAATATCATGTGGTGAATAAAAATATAGCTCCAAGTAATGTTACCGATGGATTGAAGACGAAAGAGGGGATGCCTTCCCGGGGCATCCCCAAGCTTGAGCTCTTTCCACTCCTTATCTATTTGTCCATGAGAACATCACCCAAAACTTGAGAACTTCACAACAGAAAACTTAAACAAAATCTTGTGATAACATTAGTACAAGAAAACAAACTACCACTTCTTTTGGTACTGTAGCAAACTTGAATTCCATCTATATTGATGATGGGCTACTGTATTCTCACTTTTCCATGGCTAGTATCCCCCGATACTAACCATAGTTTCATCAAAACAAGCAACCAACTCAACAAAAACAGAATCAGTCAAAAACAGACTAGTCTGTAGAAATATGTATACTTCATATACTTCTGGTACCTCAAAAATCTGAACAATTACGAAGGCCTAGGAAAAAAGCATATCAATCGGCAGAAAAAAGAATCAACTCAAAAGCTCTTTCTGAATAAAAATGAAAAATCATCTCGTGAGCGAAAAGTTTCTACCTTTTCCAGCAGGATCAAACAACCATTACCAAGACTAGTCATAAAGGCTTTGCTTGGCTCAAACACAAAAATAAACACAAAAAACACAATCACAACAGAATTATGAAAGTGTGGACGCAACAAAACAGAAAGAAAAAGATAAATTCATTGGGTTGCCTCCCAACAAGCGTTATTGTTTAACGCCCTTAGCTAGGCATAGAAGCGATAGAATCACGTATCGTCGTCTTTGGTGCTCAAACCATAAGTGGCCCTCATCATGGACTCATAAGGCAATCTTATTTTCTTTCTAGGAAAGTGTTCCATGCCCTTCCTTAAAGAAAATAGAAATCTAATATTCCCTTCCTTCATATCGATGATAGCACCGATAGTCCTTAGGAAAGGTCTTCCAAGAATAATGGGGCATGTAGGATTGCAATCAATGTCAAGCACAATGAAATCCACGGGTACACAGTTCCTATTTGCAATAATAAGAACATCATTGATCCTTCCCATGGGTTTCTTGACAGTAGAATCAGCAAGATGCAAATTAAGAGAACACTCTTCAATCTCATTAAAACCTAGAACATCACATAAAGGTTTTGGAATCGCAGAAACACTAGCACCCAAATCACACAGAGCATTGCACTCATAGTTTTTGATTTTGATTTTGATGGTAGGTTCCCACTCATCATGAAGCTTTCTAGGGACAAAGACTTCTAATTCAAGTTTCTCTTCAAGAGATTTTATCATAGCTTCGACGATATGATCGGTAAATGCTTTGTTTTGGCTATAAGCGTGTGGAGAGTTCAACATGGATTGCATCAAAGAAATGCATTCAATCAAGGAGCAACTATCATAATTGAATTCCTTGAAATCCACGGTAGTAATTTCGTTACTACTCAAAGTTTTAACGTCTTCTACTCCAGTTTTAATGCTTTTAGCATCAAGATAGATGGACTCCGAATCACTGGGGCACTTTTCAACCAAAGTGGATTCATATACAGCCCCATAATCATTAGGTTTGACACAAGAAAACAAAGATTCAATGGGAGTCACACCAAGCACTTTAAGATCTTCGTGATTTTCATCACGAGAACACGCCTTTTTAAGCCATTCATGTTTAGCACGAATTTGGGCGGTTCTTTCTTGGCTCTCAATCATGGAAACACGCATAGCTTTCAAAGTTTCATCCATGTTTATTTTGGGAGGAGCACATCTAACTTTCAAAGCATCAACATCACAAGAATTTCTATCCACGCTCTTAGCCAAATCGTCAATTTTGAGTAGTTTTTCCTCTATGGACACATTGAAAATCTTTTGAGAGTTGATGAACTCTTTGATATTACTCTCTAGATCATAGGGTAATCTGTTGTAATTTCCATGAGTACTGTTGTAGGAGCTGCAAAGTTATTAGAGGAGTTACTAGGAAAAGGCGTAGGAACATAGTTTACTCTAAAGGCATTGTTGTTGCCAAAGTTATTCCTACCAACAAAATTAACGTCCAAGCTAGCGTTGCTACTCTCAATCAAAGAAGACAAAGGAATATAATTAGGATCCAAAGGAGCACTTCTACTAGCAACCAAATTCATTAACTCATCCATCTTAGCGCTCAACGAGTTAATTTCATCTATAGCGTGTACCTTCTTACTAGTAGGTGACCTTTCAGTGTGCCATTGAGAGTAGTTTGTCATGATGTTGTCTAAGACCTTTGTGGCTTATCCTAACGTGATTTCCATGAACATTCCACCTGAGGCGGAGTCCAAGATATTTCTAGAAGCGAAATTCAAGCCAGCGTAAAAGATTTGAATAACAATCCAAAGGCTCAAGCCATGAGCGGGACAATTTCTAATCATTAATTTCATTCTATCCCAAGCTTGTGAAACATGTTCATGATCAAGTTGCTTGAAATTCATGATATCATTACGGAGAGAGATGATCTTAGCCGGCGGAAAATACTTGGATATATAAGCATCTTTGCACTTATCCCAAGAATCGATACTATTTTTGGGCAAAGAAGAAAACCAAGTTTTTGCGCGACCTCGCAACGAGAAAGGAAAAAGCTTCAATTTAATCACGTCATTATCCACATCTTTTTTCTTTTGCATATCGCAAAGCTCAATGAAGGTATTGAGATGGGATGCGGCATCTTCACTAGGAATGCCAGAGAATTGCTCTTTCATAAGAAGATTCAACAAAGCGGCATTGATTTCATATGACTCCGCACTAGTGGCGGGAGCAATCGGAGTACTAATAAAATCATTATTATTAGTATTCGAGAAGTCACAAAGTTTGGTGTTTTCGTTCATGGTGACTTCAGCAAGCAAGCAAGCACACAAGAAAACAAAGAGCAGGCGAGAAAAAGGGCGAACGAAAAGGAAAACGAAAAAGGCAAATTGGTGAAGTGGTGGAGAGGAAAATGAGAGGCAACTGGAAAACAAAGTAAATGCAAGAGATGAGTTTGCGGCACCTACTTGGATGAGTTCTTGACTTGATTTTCGTCCCCGGTAATGGCGCCAGAAATTCTTTTGCTATCCCACAGACAACAGCGCCAGAAATTGACACGTTGACACAAACTGGGCTTGCGTTGGTTTTTGCCTTGAAGAGGAAAGGGTGATGCAGCACAGGAGCAGTAAGTATTTCCCTCAGTTTGAGAACCAAGGTATCGATCCGGAAGGAGGGTCTCGTCAAGTCCAGAGTACCTGCGCAAACACAAACAAGCTTGCACCCAACGCTTCAAAGGGGTTGTCAATCCCTTCAAGATTGTTTGCAAAGTGAGATCTGAAGGCGGAAAGTGCAATGAAGTAAAAAGTGTAAGGCTGAAAATATGGTGTGTAGTAGACCCTAGGGGCGATAGTGTTCACTAGAGGCTTCTCTCAAAATAGCAAGTGTTACGGTGGGTGAACAAATTACTGCCAAGCAATTGATAGAACCGCACAATGTCAAGACGATATCTATGGCAATGATCATACATATAGGCATCACGTCCGAGACAAGTAGACCGATACTTCCTGCATCTACTACTATTACTCCACACATCGACCGCTATCCAGCATGCATCTAGTGTATTGAGTTATTGATGAACAGAGTAACGCTTTAAGCAAGATGACATGACGTAGAGGGATAATCTCAAACCAATGATGAAAACCCCATCTTTTTACCCTTGATGGTAACAACACGATGCGTGCCTCGCTACCCCTTCTGTCACTGGGTGAGGTCACCGCACGGTATGAACCCAAAACCAAGCACTTCTCCCATTGCAAGAATCATAGATCTAGTTGGCCAGACAAAACCCACAACTCGAAGAGAATTACAAGGATATGAAATCATGCATAAGAGAGACCAGAAGAAACTCAAATAAGATTCATAGATAACCTGATCATAAATCCAAAATTCATCGG
The DNA here is from genome assembly GCF_904849725.1 of Hordeum vulgare subsp. vulgare. NCBI lineage: Eukaryota > Viridiplantae > Streptophyta > Magnoliopsida > Poales > Poaceae > Hordeum > Hordeum vulgare. The sequence goes on from NC_058518.1 coordinate 309,707,286, forward strand.
ATCTCGACAGACACACCGCAAAAGAAGATTACATCGGATAGATCTCCATGAAGATCATGGAGAACTTTGTATTGAAGATCCAAGAGAGAGAAGAAGCCATGTAGTTGCTAACTATGGACCCGTAGGTCTATGGTGAACTACTCACGCATCATCGGAGAGGTCATGGTGTTGATGGAGAAGCCCTCCGTGTCCGAATCCCCCCTCCGGCAGGGCACCAGAACGTGCCCCTGATGGGATCTTGCGGAGACAGAAGCTTGCGGTGGCGGAAAAGTACTTTCGATGATCTCATGTTTTTTTCTGGAATTTATGGGAATATATAGACGAAAGACCTAGGGCAAAGGGCGTCTAGGGATCCCACAAGCTTGGATGGCGCGGCCTCCCCCCTGGCCGCGGGGTGGGGGCTTGTGGGGCCCCTGAGGCTCTCCTACCTTGGCTCCCAAGCTTCCCGATCTTCTTCCGTTCTAGAATTTTTTTGGGGATTTTCTTCCGTTTGGACTCCGTTTCAAAATCTCCTCTGAAAGGGGTCAAAAACATGGAAAAACCAGGAACTGGCACTTGGCACTAAGTTAATACGTTAGTCGCAAATAATATATAAAAGGCATGCAAAACATCTAATGTTTGACAAGATAATAGCATGAAACCATCAAAAATTACAGATACGTTGGAGACGTATCACCTGCCCGCTCGCCACCTAACTGATGTATACAATCATCCTGGGAATGTGGAGTGATTTCTGGGCAGAAGGGATCTTGGCGGGGGTGCTTGTAGTCCGGTTTTCTCCACCGGCAAGGAGGCTTGCGGACCTCCTTAGCCCTCACTTGTTGTTGCTTGGAGGTCGTTGTCGTCCAGCAAGGTCTTGCCGGTCTAGAGGCTGCGGTCGTGTGTGCACTAGTCTAGGTACTAAGGGCCCCGTTTATTAGCACACCGACAAGATGATTTTGCAATAAGAGAACTACGAGGTTGGGCTCTTTTAGTGAAATTGAAAATGTATAGATCACCTCTACAGAAACTGGTAAAGGCCATGTTATGATTGTCTTGACGAAACACTTGACAATCTAATTTAGTGAATATCACACTGAAAATGAAATCGGCTAGTTTAGATATAGAAAGAAGATTGTAGACAAGGGATTCAACAAGCATGGCATTTTGAATAGAACTATCATGAGATGTGGCCGCCTTACAAAGACCAAGTACCTTACCCTAGGAGTTATGTCTGAAGGTCACATACCTACACGGTCCATGGTTTGGTGTGATCTCGCGAAGCATGTCTTTATCTCCGGTAATGTGACGGTGCATCCACTATCGAGAATTCACTGTTTTCCTCCGAACATGTAGTCTTTGAAGTTTGCCATGAGACCTAGATTATTCATAGTATTCTCACATTCAATGGCAAACTTAACATATTCATCATATAGCCATGTTCCACATTGTTATCATCAAATGGAATATCCTTGTCAAAAAAATCAAGAGAGTCGTTAGAATTTTGACCATGACAATGTTCAAGATTATGAATATGAATAGCTTAAACAATAATGTTATTGTGGTTATGACATCTCCTTTAACATGCATGAGGTCACGAAGCTCAAACAAGTATTTATCAAAGTTAGGATCACTAGGCTTCATTTTGTGAAAGGCAATAGTTTTGTGGAGAATGACATCAAGATTTTTTAAAGAGTAGTTTGGATATCTTTTCTCCAAATCTTTCCACAAAGTATAAGCACGCTCAAAGCTTTTCATTTGATCAAACAAGATTCTTGGCAATACTCTAATGATGAGATTCACAGTTCTAAGGTTATGAAGCATATCAATTTTGTCCTCGTGAGAAGGATGTAAGGGGTCAATGGGAGGCACATAGTGACTATCAACATACTTGATCAAATGGAATTCATCAAATATATCAAGCATTTTTATTTCCATTTACTATAGTACTCTCCATTGAGAATGGGCACTCTACAACTAAGAATCCCCATAGTAGGCACATCCATCTTCCTACAATGGTGATGAAACCAAATATATGGAGACCAAAGCTCTAACACCAATTGTTGGATCAAAAAGGGACGTCTATAGGGGGGAGGTAAATATACTACTTGACAAAAATAAAAACCTAACCTTTTCCCAATTTTATTGGTTGGGAAGTTTTAGCAATTCTAGCAAGTCTAGCACACCCTACACATGCAAGCCAACAAGTATATCAACAAAAAGTAAAGACATGCACATGTAAGTAAGGAGTAGAGATTGGAAGATCAAACATAAAGATGACACAAAGATTTTGGGCGTGGTTCCGATAGGTGGTGCTATCGTACATCCACGTTGATGGAGACTTCAACCCATGTAGGGTAATGGCTAAGTGAGTCCGTAGAGGGCTCCACAGAGAAGCAACCTTGTCTATTCCACCATGGATTACGTCCATGAAGGACTAGCCTCACTCGGGGTAGATCTTCACGAAGTAGGCGATCTCCTTGCCCTTAAAAACTTCTTGGTTCAACTCCACATGATTTGGAGGTTCCCAAGCGACACCTAACTAATCTAGGAGACACCACTCTCCAAAAGGTAATAGATGTGTTATGTATGATGAACTCCTTGCTCTTGTGCTTCAAAAGATAGTATCCTCAACAATCAATCACTCTCTCACATGATTTGGCTTGGTAGAATAAATTGATTGGGTGGAAAGCAACTTGGGGAGGCTAGAAATTAAATAATGGTGGAAGTGTTTACTTATCTTGAGTGCTCTCTTTGAGAATGAGAGGGATGTGGAGGAGTATATATAGACATCTCCAAAAATCCAACCTTTACAACATTATTGCCCAACTCAATGGAACCGAAGTAAAAAAAACTTGGTTACACCGACTAGTGAAAAAGGTTGCAACTTTCGGATTTTCAATGAGACCAATATACAACATCTCGGAGAGATCGATTTGGTTGACCTAGGCAATACGAAGACTCGGTGAGACTGATTTGCAAAACTCAGAAATTCTGATTTTATGCAAATGATCAACAACATGGTTGCCACTGTTTTTGGGTCGAGATGGGACTCAGTTACACCAAGTTGCTAGGGTTTTGCTCCGGGATATGTCTAAGGAAAAGTCGGTATGGCCGATTGAAAAAATGTTGGTGGCACCGAATTTGACTTTTAGGAATTTGAGAGAATATATTGTGGGAGAATTCTTGAGGGTGCTTGGTGTCTAATCTCTAAGCACCCGAGCAACCAGATCATCATAGATATATCATCGCCTTTTAATAGTATTGCCTTTCCTATGGACTCAAGATGTAATTTCTCTCATAAATATAAAATACAGAGTCTTGAACCTTGAAGTAGTTTTGTTACCCACTTATCCTACAGTTTCCATAGCCTATATTGGTAGATATAAATTGTGGAAATGATAGTAAACAATAGATAATGTTTAAAAATTATCATGCAACTTGTACATGCAGTACATAAAGAGTTGATTTATTCTTATGTCAACTATCCTATCTCATGAGTTATTTTCAAGTTTGTGTGGATAAAGTTTTTAAGACAGGTGAAACCGGGATATGAGAGGATTGAACGAGATACAAAAGCTCAAGCTTGGGGATGCTCAAGGCACCCCAAGTACATATTTCAAGAACTCTCAAGCATCTAATCTTGGGGATGCTACACATCCCACCTCTCTTCATCAAATAAATATCAGTTAGACTATGTTGTGCCTCTATTTTTATTTATCTACATGATATGTGTTATTCTTGGAGTGCATTTTTGTTTTCTTTGATGTTTGAATAAAATACTCAGATCTGGAAACCTTTACTGAGAGAGAGTCCTCACATAGCTACTTAATTGTTTAACTACTCAATGCTCTTCACTTATATGTTTTTGAAGGTAGTTTAATGTTTACTCTTGTGCTTCACTTATATCCTAAGAGTAAATTGTGAATGAATGAAATATCATAAATATGGAATTATAAATGCTCCATATTCTTAGTAATAATTTAACATTTGGTTCTAGAAAGTAAAATCTATTAAATATGATGTGTTAATATTGTCTTAACCGACCACCTGCTTCTACTTCCCTTGATAATAATCAGGGAGTGTTTCGTACTATGTAACTTGTAAAACAGGTAAACAGTTCGGCAAACTAGGCTATCCGGCCATATGGTGCTAACAGACAAATCATTATCATGGAGTTATGTTTATTACTTTCATTTAGTAAGAAACATCTTTCCATGAAAATAGTTCCTTTACGGGTTACTTTCTTTGGGTATCCGAATATCCGCCATATGCAGATGATGAGTATGTTGGGAAAATGAACCCTTGGTGATTATCACCTAATTATTGTCACCTTCCTTGTGCTTGACCAAATATGTCATTAAGTACCCTAGCTTTTGGCTTCACATGTCTAAGGTACGTATACGGATTACCCGGTTGTAACAATCGCGGAGGTGCTCCCTTTATCATCTAGCCGAACAATCGGGAATGTAGAGGATAAACACAGGAGCCAGGCAACCCAGCTTGGAAAAATCTTAAGTCAATTTAGTGCATATAACAGCTTAAGTATAGGAAGGATAAACACATCATGAAATAGATGTACAAATGTACTATGATCGACTTGTATTAGAAAGCCACTAGGTGTCGTGGTTTTGTCACGTCAGATGTCCTCGTGAAAGGACTTAGTGTTGGAGCCATCGCACCTTGGTGGCGACTCAAAGGGGTTGAACAGGAGCGGGACACAGATTTACCCAGGTTCGGCCCCTCCTGAGGAGGTAAAAGCCTACGTCCTGCTTTGTGTTGTATTGATGATGTTTCGATTACAAGGAGGGTGTAACTCGCCTGACCTAGTTCTCGATGATTTCTAACCTGCCCTGTCCTTCCCTAGGACTCACTTTTATATACAGGTCGATCCCTTAGGGTTTACAAGAGTCCTTGCCATCATACAAGTCATGATTCTTTCTATCTCTAAGTCGCCGTGCTTTCCAAGACTGGAGAACTCCCCGATGATTGATTCTCCACGAGGATCTTGAACCGCCATCCAGCTCCTGGGCCTATTGGGCCAAATCTTGAATCGCCAAAGGATGAGTCGCCCGCTTGGTGGCCCGGCCCAGCTAGGGCGGGTCACACAGCAGATAATATCCCCAACACTAGGTGTCCCCGAAAAATATATGTTCATGGACACAATTTGGTTTATCCGAACATAAGCTGGGATATGTTAATCAGTTTGAAAGAGGAAAAGGGATACACAAAAACTGAAAAGATAAGAAGGGACTTAATCGGTAGGACTGCACGAGTCTAGCTACAGAAACGCCGAAGACGAGCCGCGTTCCATGGGTTTGGTTCAAGACGATTATCTGACGCGTTGTGGAGATGATACGCTCCTCGTGCAAGGACACCATTGATTATGAAATGGCTCTCCCTTTTGAGTGCGAGTTTCTTCTTCTTCCCAGGGAGATGTAGCACAAGCTCGCCCACATTGTAAGTCTTCGCCCAAACTTCCTTGCTCTTGTAGCGCCGGGCCTGCTATTGATAGAAGGTGGAACATGCCAGAGCTATATCGCGCTCTTCGTCGAGTGCGTCCAAGTCATCCTGCCAATCTAACTCGACTTCTTTTTTCCTTGTACATGCGCAATCTAGGTGCATCATGAATGATATCACACGGGAGGCTTCTTTCGCCCCGTACACCTTAAAGAATGGCATATAACCCGTTGATCTACTCGAAGTGGTGCGTAAATCCCACAACACGGAGTCGAGCTCCTCTATCCAATGGCAATCAGACTCTTTCAGAGTTCGTACTAAACGTGGCTTGATTCCGCTCATGATGAGACCATTAGCCCGTTCGACCTGTCCATTTGTTTGCAGGTGATACACAGAAGCATAGTCGAGCTTAATGCCCAAGTTTGCGCACCAGTCCTTAACTTCGTGGGCTATGAAATTGGATCCGTTGTCAGTTATTATACTATGAGGAACAACATAATGGTGCACCACATCTGATATATAATCGATGACCGGTGCAGACTTGGCAGAAGTTACCGGTTTAGCTTTGATTCACTTAGTGAACTTATCGACCATAACCATTAAATATTTCTTTTTCTTGGATCCTCCTTTGAGAGGTCTGACCATTTCCATCCCCTAGACCGCGGCTTTGATTTGCAAAAAGTTGACATCCAACACAACGGTGGACAAATGTATGAGCGTTTGCACGAGCTGTTGGCCAAAACAAGCCAACCTGGAATGCTTTGCTTACCAGAGATCTAGCCGCTCGTGGTGACCGCCCATACCTGCGTGTATTTTAGTCAAAAGTTGTTTACCTTCTTCTTCGAATATGCATCGCTCGAGGACTCCAGTAGTGCTTTTTTTATAGATTTCCCCTTCATGAACCTTGTAAGACTTGGATTGTCGAACTATCCGTCTTGCTTTTGTTTGGTCATTGGGGAGTTCCTGGTGGAGAAGTTAAGCCAGGAATGGTTCGGTCCATGGCGCAATTACGACTATGATTTCGTGAATCGAGAGTGTTTCCTCCAGTGCGGAGCCACCGATGATTTGATCATCTGGCTCAACTATAAGGGGAGCAACCTGTTCCTTTCCCGTGGCTCCAGTGTCTTCATTTTCGTCCTGCCATACCAAGGAAGGCTTTAAGAGTCATTCCAGAAAGGTATTTTTAGGGACGAGGTCACGCTTGGCACCCATACGAGCAAAGACATCGACAACCTGGTTGTTGTATCTGTAGACATGGTGGAATTCAAGGCCTTCGAACCGAGATGATATCTTGAGGACAACGTTCCTATAAGCTGCCATCTTCAGATTTTTGGCATTGAATTCGCCATTGATTTGGGAGATAGCGAGGTTCGAATCCCCCCACACCTCCAGCCTTTCTACGCCCTTCAAAGTTGCCATCCTCAAACCATGCAACAAAGCCTCGTATTCGACCACATTATTGGAATCAGTATACATGATTTGTAATACATACCAGATATTGTTGCCGGTGGGGGACATAAGTATGACACCAGACCCGAGGCCATCGAGCTTCTTAGAGCCGTCAAAGTACATCGTCCAATGGTAATATGTACTATACTCTTTAGGGAGTTCGACTTCTGTCCATTCGTCTAGAAAGTCAACCAACACCTGAGATTTCATAGCTCGGTGTGGCGTGTACGTGATTTCAAAAGGTAAGAGATCTATGGACCATTTGGTTATGCGGCCCGTGGCGTCCTTGTTGTTAATTATATAATTCAAGGGTACTTCCGATGCTACCATGACCAAACACTCTTTAAAATAGTGTCGTAGATTGCGAGATGCCATACAACTGTGTAGGCTATCTTTTGGTAGTGCGGATAGCGAGATTCGCATGGGGTAAGTACTTAGAACACATAGTACACCGATTTCTATATCCTGAGTTTCTGGCCAGCAGCCTCTCGTTCGACCACGAGTACTGCGCTGATAACTTGGTTGGTGGCCGAGATGTATAATAGCATTGGTTCTCCTATGGCAGGAGCTGTCAGTATTGGGTTACTTACTAGCAATGTTTTAATTTCCTCCACAGCTGCTGTTGCTTCTTCGATACACTCAAAGTTTTTGGTTTGCTTAAGCAGTTGATAGAGTGGTAGTGCCTTTTTGTCGAGGTGAGAAATGGAACGGATTAAATTCGCCACACAACCTGCCAGTTTTTGTATGTGTTTTAACTCCATTAGGATCGACACGTGAGATAGAGCTCAGATTTGTGCCGGATTGGCCTCTATTCCTCTATGGGAGACGATGAAACCGAGCAGTTTTCCTACTGGAACACCGAAGACACATTTCTTTGGACTGAGCCATATGTCATGTTTCCAGAGATTGTCAAAGGTTTGTTGGAGGTCATCCACCAGCTGACTCACGTGTTTAGTCTTCATGACCATGTCATCCACGTATGCCTCGTCTGTCTTGCCAATTTGTGTTTCTAGGCATGTATGAATCATGCGTTGATATGTGGCGCGTGCGTTTTTTTTAACCCAAAGGGCATTGTGTTGAAGAAGAATGGCCCGTAGGGAGTGATGAAAGCAGTTGCGGATCGGTTTCCTTCATCTTTATTTGATGGTATCTGGAGTAGGCATCAAGGAAACATAGCGAGTCGTGTCCGACGGTGGTATCAATGATTTGGTCTATGCGAGGTAGAGGAAATGGATCCTTAGGGCAGGATTTATTGATATCCTTAGAATCGACGCATAGCCTCCATGATTTGTCCTTCTTTGGAACCATGAGAAAATCTGCCAACCACTTGGGGTGTTTGATGTCTCGAATGAATATGTCTTTGAGCATTTTTGCTAGTTCAGTACCCATGGCTTGACACTTGGGCTTGGAGAAGTGACATAACGTCTGTTTGACGGGTTTGAAGCCATCAATTATGTTCAAGCTGTGCTCGACCAGTTTTCGTGGGACTCCTAGCATGTCTGAAGGGTGCTAGGCCAACATATCCCAATTTTGTCGTAAGAATGTGCGCAATTCTTCATCAATTGCATGATCGGGTTGTGCTGCAATGGACATTGTTTTATTGGGATCTATCGGATGTACTTGAAATTTGTCTATCTCGTCAGCGGGCTTGAAGGATGTGGACTTGGGTCCCTTGCTAAGAGTTACATCATCCTTGTCGTGCTTTTGTCACGGCAGGTGTCCTCGTGAAAAGGACTTAGGTTTGAGGCCATCACAACTAGGTGGCGACTTGAGAGGGGTTGGTCGGAATCGAGAGACACGAGTTTACCTAGGTTCGGCCCCTCTGATGGAGGTAAGAGCCTACGTCCTGCTTTGTGTGTATTGATCATAAGGATGATCTCCATTACAAGGGTGCAGAATCGCTACCTCTAGTCTTGAGGGTTTCTAATTTGTCTATCTCTAATTACTTGTCTTGTCCTTACTTAACCCACCTCTCTTGGGGTGCCTTGCCCCTCCTTATATAATTTGAAGGGGTAGGCTTACATAGAGTCCTACTAGGACTTGGACTAGCTTCTCTTTAATCCTAATCCGGGTATCACTTCACTTGAAGGAATCTTTCCTCTTCTTGGGCCTTTTTTTGATCCGCCCTTTAGGCCTCTCCATGAGCCGCCTTTCGTCAGCTTGCACACTGGGCCTTGAACCTTGTTGTCCAGGTTAACCCAGTAAATGAGGTGACAACATTAGCCCCCAAATGGTGGGCTGGGTCATTCCTCCTGGACGGGTCAAACCGTGGGGTATATCCCCAACATTAGCCCCTAAGGGATCGATAAAAGATGTGTCTAGAGGGGGGGGGGGTGAATAGACTACTTGTCAAGATAAAATTTCTAGCCTAACCCAATTTCTAGGAAGGCAGAAATCTAGCAGTTCTAACAAGTCTAGAGCACCCTACACATGCTAGTCAACATATATGACAGCGGAAAAGTAAAGACTTTGCACATGTAAAGGAGTAGAGTTTAGGAGATCAAACACAAGGGGTTGACATAGTGATTTTTGGCATGGTTCCGATAGGTGGCGCTGTCGTACGTTCATGTTAGTGGAGACTTCAAACCATGGAGGGTAACGGCTGCGTGAGTCCACAGAGGGCTCCACCCACGGAGGGTCCACAAATAAGCGGCCTTGTCTATCCCACCATGGCTTCCGTCCACGGAGGACTAGCTTTACCCACGATAGATCTTCACGAATTAGATGATCTCCTTGCCCTTACAAACATCTTGGTTCAACTCCACTACTCGAAGTAGGAGGCTCCCAAGTGACACCTAACCAATCTAGGAGGCACCACCCCCAAAAGGTAATAGATGGGGTAGATCAATGAACTCCTTGCTCTTGTTCTTCTAAAGATAGTCTCCTCAACACAAATCCCTCTCACACAGAATATGCTGTTGGAAATATGCCCTAGAGGCAATAATAAATTAGTTATTATTATATTTCTTAGTTCATGATAATCGTTTATTATACATGCTATAATTGTATTGATTGGAAACACAATACTTGTGTGGATACATAGACAAAACACTGTCCCTAGTAAGCCTCTAGTTGACTAGCTCGTTGATCAAAGATGGTCAAGGTTTCCTGGCCATAGGCAAGTGTTGTCACTTGATAACGAGATCACATCATTAGGAGAATCATGTGATAGACTAGACCCAAACTAATAGACGTAGCATGTTGATCGTGTCATTTTGTTGCTACTGTTTTTGGCGTGTCAAGTATTTGTTCCTATGACCATGAGATCATATAACTCACGGACACCGGAGGAATGCTTTGTGTGTATCAAACGTCGCAACGTAACTGGGTGACTATAAAGATGCTCTACAGGTATCTCCAAAGGTGTTCGTTGAGTTAGTATGGATCGAGACTGGGATTTGTCACTCCGTGTGACAGAGAGGTATCTCGGGGCCCACTCGGTAATACAACATCACACACAAGCCTTGCAAGCAATGTGACTTAGTGTAAGTTGCGGGATCTTGTATCACGGAATGAGTAAAGAGACTTGCCGGTAAACGAGATTGAAATAGGTATGCGGATACTGACGATCGAATCTCGGGCAAGTAACATACCGAAGGACAAAGGGAATGACATACGGGATTATATGAATCCTTGGCACTGAGGTTCAAACGATAAGATCTTCGTAGAATATGTAGGATCCAATATGGGCATCCAGGTCCCGCTATTGGATATTGACCGAGGAGTCTCTCGGGTCATGTCTACATAGTTCTCGAACCCGCAGGGTCTGCACACTTAAGGTTCAACGTTGCTTTATGCGTATTTGAGTTATATGGTTGGTTACCGAGTGTTGTTCGGAGTCCCGGATGAGATCACGGACGTCACGAGGGTTTCCAGAATGGTCCGGAAACGAAGATTGATATATAGGATGACCTCATTTGATTACCGGAAGGTTTTCGGAGTTACCGGGAATGTACCGGGAATGACGAATGGGTTCCGGGAGTTCACCGGGGGGGGGGGGGGGGCACCCACCCCGGGGAAGCCCATGGGTGTTTGGGGTGCCACACCAGCCGTTAGTGGGCTGGTGAGACAGCCGAAGAGAGGCCTATGCGCATAGGAAAGAAAATCAAAGAGGAAAGGAAAAAAAAGAAGGAGGTGGGAAAGGGAAGAAGGACTCCACCTTCCAAACCAAGTGGATTTCGGTTTGGGAGGGGGAGACCTTCCCCCTTGGCTCGGCCGACTCCCTTGGGAGTCCTTGGACCCCAAGGCAAGTCTCCCCCCTCCTCCTCCTATATATAGTGGGGTTTTAGGGCTGATTTGAGACAACTTTGCCACGGCAGCCCGACCACATATCTCCACGGTTTTACCTCTAGATCGCGTTTCTGCGGAGCTCGGGCAGAGCCCTGCTGAGACAAGATCATCACCAACCTCCGGAGCGCCGTCACGCTGCCGGAGAACTCTTCTACCTCTCCGTCTCTCTTGCTGGATCAAGAAGGCCGAGATCATCGTCGAGCTGTACGTGTGCTGAACGCGGAGGTGCCGTCCGTTCGGCACTAGATCGTGGGACTGATCGCGGGATAGTTCGCGGGGCAGATCGAGGGACGTGAGGACGTTCCACTACATCAACCACGTTCACTAACGCTTCTGCTGTACGGTCTACAAGGGTACGTAGATCACACATCCCCTCTCATAGATGGACATCACCATGATAGGTCTTCGTGCGCGTAGGAAATTTTTTGTTTCCCATGCGACGTTCCCCAACAGTGGCATCATGAGCTAGGTTCATGCGTAGATGTCTTCTCGAGTAGAACACAAAAGTTTTTGTGGGCGGTGATGTGCGTTTTGTTGCCCTCCTTAGTCTTTTCTTGATGCCGCGGTATTGTTGGATCAAAGCGGCTCAGACCGACATTACTCGTACGCTTACGAGAGACTGATTTCATCGCTACTAGTAACTCCGTTGCTCAAAGATGACTGGCGGGTGTCAGTTTCTCCAACTTTAGTTGAATCGGAATTGACCAAGGAGGTCCTTGGATGAGGTTAAATAGCAATTCATATATCTCCGTTGTGGTGTTTGCGTAAGTAAGATGCGATCCTACTAGATACCCATGGTCACCACGTAAAACATGCAAACAACAAAATTAGAGGACGTCTAACTTGTTTTTGCAGGGTATGCTTGTGATGTGATATGGCCAACGATGTGATGTGATATATTGGATGTATGAGATGATCATGTTGTAATAGTTAATATCGACTTGCACGTCGATGGTACGGCAACCGGCAGGAGCCATAGGGTTGTCTTTATAACTAACGTTTGTGCTTGGAGATGCGTTTACTATTTTGCTAGGACGTAGCTTTAGTAGTAATAGCATGAGTAGCACGACAACCCCGATGGCGACACGTTGATGGAGATCATGGTGTGACGCCGGTGACAAGAAGATCGTGCCGGTGCTTTGGTGATGGAGATCAAGAAGCACGTGATGATGGCCATATCATGTCACTTATGAATTGCATGTGATGTTAATCCTTTTATGCACCTTATTTTTCTTAGAACGACGGTAGCATTATGAGGTGATCTCTCACTAAAATTTCAAGACGAAATTGTGTTCTCCCCGACTGTGCACCGTTGCTACAGTTCGTCGTTTTGAGACACCACGTGATGATCGGGTGTGATAGACTCAACGTTCACATACAACGGGTGCAAAACAGTTGCGCACGCGGAACACTCGGGTTAAGCTTGACGAGCCTAGCATGTGCAGACATGGCCTCGGAACACATGAGACCGAAAGGTCGATCATGAATCATATAAGATGATATGATTAGCATAGGGATGCTTACCACTGAAACTATTCTCGACTCACGTGATGATCGGACTTGAGATAGTGGATTTGGATCATGTACCACTCAAATGACTAGAGAGATGTATTTTTTGAGTGGGAGTTCTTAAGTAATATGATTAATTGAACTAATTGTCATGAACATAGTCTAATGGTCTTTGCGAATTACGATGTAGCTTGCGCTATAGCTCTACTGTTTTTATATGTTCCTAGAGAAAATTTAGTTGAAAATTGATAGTAGCAAACTTTGCAGACTGAGTCTGTAAAACCGAGGATTGTCCTCGTTGCTACGCAGAAGGCTTATGTCCTTGATGCACCACTCGGTGTGCTGCACCTCGAGCGTCGTCTGTGGATGCTGTGAACATCCGACATACACGTTTCTGATGACTACACGATAGTTCAGTACAAAAATACTTAATGGCTTAGAAGCAAGGCGCCGAAAACGTTGTAAAACGTCACGGAACATAAGTGATGTTCTAAAGAGATGAAATTGTGATTTCATGCTTGTGCCCTTGTTAAGAGGTACAAGACCTCCGACAAGATTCTTTGTCCACAAAGTAAAGGAGAAAGGCTCAATCGTTGAGCATGTGCTCAGATTGTCTGAGTACGACAATCGCTTGAATCAAGTGGGAGTTAATCTTCCAGATGAGATAGTGATAGTTCTCCAAAGTCACTGCCACCAAGCTGTGAGAGCTTCGTGATGAACTATAACATATCAAGGATACATACAATGATCCTTGAGCGATTCGCGATGTTTGACACTATGAAAGTAGAAATCAAGAAGGAACATCAATAGTTGATGGTTTGTAAAACCACTAAATTTCAAGAAAGGCAAGGGCTAGAAGGGATACTTCGTGAAACGGCAAAACAGTTGTTGCACTAATGAAGAGACCCAAGATTAAACCCAAAATCGAGACTAAGTGCTTCTGTAATGAGGGGAACAGTCACTGAGGCGGAGCAACTCTAGATACTTGGTAGATAAGAAGGCTGGCAAAAGTCAAAATAAGTATATTAGATATACATGACGTTGATGTGTACTTTACTAGTACTCCTAGTAGCATGAGGGTATTGGATACCGGTTTGGTTGCTAAGTGATTAGTAACACGAAATGAAAGCTACGGCATAAACGGAGACTAGCTAAAGGCGAGGTGACGATACGTGTTGGAAGTGTTTCCAAGGTTGATATGATCAAACGTCGCACGCTCCCTCTACCATCGGGATTGGAGTTAAACCTAAATAATTGTTATTTGGTGCTTGCGTTAAGCATGAACATGATTGGATCGTGTTTATTGCAATACGATTATTCATTTAAAGAGAATAATGGTTACTCTGTTTTCTTGAATAATCACCTTCAATGGTTTATTGAATCTCGATCGTAGTGTTACACATGTTCATCATATTGGTGCCAAAAAGATACGAGTTAATGATGATAGTACCACTTACTTGTGGCACTGCCGCTTGAGTCATGTTAGTATAAATTGCATGAAGAGGCTCCATGCTGATGGATCTTTGTACTCACCTGATTTCGAATCACTAGTGACATGCAAACCATACCACATGAGCAAGGCCTTGTTTTCATTGAGATGAAATAAGATAGTAACTTGTTGGAAGTGATACATTTTGATGTATGCAGTCCAATGGGTACTGAGGCACGCAGTGGATATCATTATGTTCTTACTTCACTGACGATTTGAGTAGATACAGGAGTATTTACTTAATGAATCACAAGTCTGAAATGTTGAAAAGTTCAAATCCGTTTCAGAGTGAAGTTCGTCGTAACAAGAGGATAAACTGTCTATGATATGATCATAGAAATGAATACCTGAGTTACGAGTTTTGGTACGCAGTTAAGACAATGTGGAAATTGTTTCGCAGTTCATGCCACCTGGAACATCATAGTGTGATGATGTGTCTGAACGTCATAGCCACGCACTATTTGGTATGGTGCATACTATGATGTCTCTTATCGAACTACCACTATCGTTTATGGGTTATGCATTAGAGACAACTGCACTCACTTTAAATAGGGCACCGCGTATTTCCGTTGAGATGCGACAGTATAGATTGAGGTTTAGAGAAATCTAAACTGCCGTTTCTTGAAAGTTTGGGGTTTCGACACTTATGTGAAAAAGTTTCAGTCTGATAAGCTCGAACCCAAAGCGGATAAATGCTTCTTCATAGGGTATCCAAAACAGTTGGGTACATCTCCTATCTCAGATCCGAAAGCAAAGTGTTTGTTTCTAGAAACGGATCCTTTCTCGAGGAAAGGTTTCTCTCAAAAGAATTGAGTGGGAGGGTAGTAGAACTTGATGAGGTTATTGAACCATCACTTCAACCAGTGTGTAGCAGGGCGCAGGAAGTTGTTCCTGTGGCGCCTACACCAATTGAAGTGGAAGCTGATGATGGTGATCATTGAGCTTCGAATCAAGTTACTACAAACCTCGTAGGTTGACAAGGTCGCGTACTGCTGCAGAGTAGTACGGTAACCCTGTCTTGGAGGTCATGTTGTTGAGCAACAGTGAACCTACGAGTTATGGAGAAAGCGATGGTGGGCCCAGATTCCGACAAATGGCTGGAAGCCATGAAATCCGAGAGAGGATCCATGGATGAAAACAAAGTGTAGACTTTGGAAGAATTACTTGATGGTCATAGGACTATTGAGTAAAGATGGATCTTTAAAGGAAAACAGATGATGATGGTGATAAGTCACTATTAAGAAAAGCTCGACTTGTCGCAAAGATGTTTTCGACAAGATCAAACAGTTGACTGTGATGAGACTTTCTCACTCGTAGCGATGCTAAAGGTCTGTTAGAATTATGTTAGTTGTTGATGCATTATTTATGAAATATTGCACGTAGGATGTCAAAACATTGTTTTCTCGACGGTTTCCTTGAGCAAACATTGTATGTGATACAACCAGAAGGTTTTGTCGATCCTAAAGATACTAGCAAGTATGCAAGCTCCAGTGATCCTTCAATGGACTGGTGCAAGCATCTCGGAGTTGGAATGTACACTTTGATGAGATGATCAAAGATTTTGGGTTTGTACAAGGTTTATGAGAAACTTGTATTTCCAAAGAAGTGAGTGGGAGCACTATAGAATTTCTGATAGGTATATGTGGTTGACATATTGTGGATCAGGAGTAATGTAGAATTTCTGTAAAGCATACAAGGTTGTTTGAAAGAAGTTTTCAAAGGAGTACCTGGATTACGCTACTTGAACGTTGAGCATCAAAGATCTATGGAGATAGATCGAAAGCGCTTAATGGAAGTTTCAACAAGATGCATGCCTTGACAAGTTTTCGAAGGAGTTCAAAATAGATCAGCAAAGAAGGAGTTCTTGGTTGCGTTGTGAGGTGTGAATTTGAGTAAGACTCAAAACCCGACCCCGGCAGAATAAAGAGAATAGACGAAGGTCGTCTTCTATGCCTTAGCCGTAGAATCTAAAGTATGCCATGCTGTGTACCGCACCTGATGTGTGCCTTGACTCAAAGTATGTTGAGAGGTACAGAGAGTGATCCATGATTGAATCACTAGCAGCGGTCAAAATTTATCCTTAGTAACTAATGGACTAAGGAATTTTTCTCGATTATGGAGGTGGTTAAAGAGTTCGTCGTAAAGGGTTACGTTGATGCAAGCTTTGACACTAATCCGAATAACTATGAGTAGTGAAACGGATTCGTATAGTAGAGTAGATATTTGGAGCATTTCCGAATAGCATGTAGTAGCAGCATCTATAAGATGACATAAAGATTTATAAAGAACGCACGGATCTGAAAGTTTCAGAACCGTTGACTAAAACCTCCCTCACGAGCAAGACGTGATCAGACCCCATAACTATATGGGTGTTGGATTCGTTGGAATCACATGGTGATGTGAACTAGATTATTGACTCTAGTGCAAGTGGGAGACTGTTGGAAATATGCCCTAGAGGCAATAATAAATTAGTTATTATTATATTCTTAGTTCATGATAATCGTTTATTATGCATGCTATAATTGTATTGATTGGAAACACAATACTTGTGTGGATACATAGACAAAACACTGTCCCTAGTAAGCCTCTAGTTGACTAGCTCGTTGATCAAAGATGGTCAAGGTTTCCTGGCCATAGGCAAGTGTTGTCACTTGATAACGAGATCACATCATTAGGAGAATCATGTGATGGACTAGACCCAAACTAATAGACGTAGCATGTTGATCGTGTCATTTTGTTGCTACTGTTTTCTGCGTGTCAAGTATTTGTTCCTATGACCATGAGATCATATAACTCACGGACACCGGAGGAATGCTTTGTGTGTATCAAACATCGCAACGTAACTGGGTGACTATAAAGATGCTCTACAGGTATCTCCAAAGGTGTTCGTTGAGTTGGTATGGATCGAGACTGGGATTTGTCACTCCGTGTGACGGAGAGGTATCTCGGGGCCCACTCGGTAATACAACATCACACACAAGCCTTGCAAGCAATGCGACTTAGTGTAAGTTGCGGGATCTTGTATTACGGAACGAGTAAAGAGACTTGCCGGTAAACGAGATTGAAATAGGTATGCGGATACTGACGATCGAATCTCGGGCAAGTAACATACCGAAGGACAAAGGGAATGACATACAGGATTATATGAATCCTTGGCACTGAGGTTCAAACGATAAGATCTTCGCAGAATATGTAGGATCCAATATGGGCATCCAGGTCCCGCTATTGGATATTGACCGAGGAGTCTCTCGGGTCATGTCTACATAGTTCTCGAACCCGCAGGGTCTGCACACTTAAGGTTCGACGTTGTTTTATGCGTATTTGAGTTATATGGTTGGTTACCGAATGTTGTTCGGAGTCCCGGATGAGATCACGGACGTCACGAGGGTTTCCGGAATGGTCCGGAAACGAAGATTGATATATAGGATGACCTCATTTGATTACCGGAAGGTTTTCGGAGTTACCGGGAATGTACCGGGAATGACGAATGGGTTCCGGGAGTTCACCGAGGGGGGGGGCACCCACCCCGGGGAAGCCCATGGGTGTTTGGGGTGCCACACCAGCCCTTAGTGGGCTGGTGAGACAGCCCAAGAGAGGCCTATGCGCATAGGAAAGAAAATCAAAGAGGAAAGGAAAAAAAAAGGAGGTGGGAAAGGGAAGAAGGACTCCACCTTCCAAACCAAGTGGATTTCGGTTTGGGAGGGGGAGACCTTCCCCCTTGGCTCGGCCGACTCCCTTGGGAGTCCTTGGACCCCAAGGCAAGTCTCCCCCCTCCTCCTCCTATATATAGTGGGGTTTTAGGGCTGATTTGAGACAATTTTGCCACGGCAGCCCGACCACATATCTCCACGGTTTTACCTCTAGATCGCGTTTCTGCGGAGCTCGGGCGGAGCCCTGCTGAGACAAGATCATCACCAACCTCTGGAGCGCCGTCACGCTGCCGGAGAACTCTTCGACCTCTCCGTCTCTCTTGCTGGATCAAGAAGGCCGAGATCATCGTCGAGCTGTACGTGTGCTGAACGCGGAGGTGCCGTCCGTTCGGCTCTAGATCGTGGGACTGATCGCGGGATAGTTCGCGGGGCGGATCGAGGGACGTGAGGAAGTTCCACTACATCAACCGCGTTCACTAACGCTTCTACTATACGGTCTACACGGGTACGTAGATCACACATCCCCTCTCGTAGATGGACATCACCATGATAGGTCTTCGTGCGCGTTGGAAAATTTTTGTTTCCCATGCGACGTTCCCCAACATATGCATGGGTAGGAGAGGTTGATTTGGTGGAAAGCAGTTTGGGGAGGCTACAGATCAAGTTTCAGATGATTGGATTGGAATATCTTGGTCTCAACACATGAGTAGGTGGTTCTCTCTTAGAAAATGGATCTGGAAATGAAGTGTGTTTTCTGAGTGCTTCTCCCATGAATGAGAGGTGGGTGAAGGGGTATACATAGGCAGCAACCAAAATCCAACCGTTACACACAAAAGTGCAAACTCGGTGACACCGAAGTGGAAAACTCGGTGGTACCGACTAGTACTAAAGGTGTGAACTCTGAATCTTGGTGAGACCGATATATAGAACTCGGTGGCACCAAAAGGTGACTAACATTCAGATGGCCAAACTCGGTGGCACCGATACTCAAACTCGAAAATTCCAATTTTGTGTATCTTGGTAACAGAATGTTGGTCACACTGAACTCGGTAACACCAATGCAGTTTCGGTTGCACAGATTTGGTGGGAATGGCTAGGGTTCTGTCTTAGGATCAAACTCGGTGGGTCTGATGTGGCAATGTCGGTGACACCGAATTTGTGTATGTGGAACTTGACAGAGTGGATATGTGGGAAAATGACTGAGTATTTTGGTGGCTAACTTTGAGCATTTGAGTAATCAGTTCATTTTACTACCTCACCCCCTTTTAATAGTATTGGCTTTCCTATAGAATCAAAAGTGATTTCTCACAAATATAAAATGAAGAGTCTTCTAGCTTGAAGCTTGAGCCAATATTATTCCTTTCTTGCATCCACGGGCATCTCCACATAAACCTTAAGCCATAGCTCTTCATGGACTAAACTTGAAATATCTAGGTAAAAGTATTAGTCCAAGAGGCAATGTATGTTGTCATGAATTATCAAAATCACCAAGGGAGCATATGTGCTTTAAGCCCCCAGGTTAGTTTGAATTTTATTCATGGTAAGCTCCTGAAACAAGAATAATAAATATGTTAAGGGATCGGCTTTCTCCTTGGCTGGCTTATTTCAATGAATTGTATCCTCGAAAATCTTAGTTTCTCCGAGCCGTCTTCACAATCATCTTGCTCGCCGGTGTGATTTGCAATGAAATATTGGGAATAAAACACCCATATGTCGTTTAGTTGGCCTCCAATGCTTTGGCTTAATGAAAATATTAGAGATAAGAAAACCATATAAGGTTGAGTCGGCTTCCATTGCTTCGGTTTTGATGAAAAATAATGGGAATAGAAATTTGTGTGATGTTAAGCTGACTTTCAATGCTTATGCTCCACCAAGAAATGATATTTGGATCACTCAAAAGATGATCATTTGAAGATGTTCGTGCTCTCTCTTTTTTATCTTCATACTACCTGTAGCCCCAAGATCCAAGTTTATCAGTTTAATGATGACTTGGTGCTTTGTGTAGGAAAATTTCTTGACTGTGTAGGCCCCAAGTGCTAGGTTGTATTGCATGTAGCAGTCTGAGACTTGTAATTTTCTGTACTTATAAAACTTCAGCTAGTGTAGCCCCCAAGGGCCGGGTTGTTTTGCCTGCAACAACCTGGGACTTGAACTTATTTTTGAATGTTGTAGATAGCTTTGAGAAAATCTAGGTTGTGCATCTGAATTGCGAGTTATAAGCTGAATATTTTGCTTTTCACTTGTGTGCCCCCCAAGGGCTGGCTATCAATATGTGATGGGCTGAGTCTTCAATTTGGACCTCATAATCTGTTAAACAGTTGAATACCGTAGCCCCCAAGTACCGGGTCGCATGCGTGTAGTGATTTGGGACTTCAGAAAATTTGATCTCACTAGTGTAGCCCCCATGTGCTAGGTCGTTTGCCTACAATGACTCAGGACTTATATGCACTTCTCTTTGAAAAGAAAGACATCATATATTGTAGCCCCCAAGTGGTAGGTCATATTCTTGCAGCGACTAGGGACCGTGTGAGACTAATATAACTCACCGTAATGTACTTCAAAAGTTCTCTCGAACTTGAATGAATCCTTGACCGTGGTTGCAATGTAACCCGTTAATTCATTGTCTTGTATGACTATCCAGGAATAATGCCTTTGTGCTTGAAATTAAATCCCTTCTCATGGTTGTGGTACAACCCGGCAAATATATGCTTGAGAAATCCATAAGTGTTTTAGTTTACTACAGAGCACAAGTTGAAGGAATCCAAGAGCCGGTCAATTAGATGACCCAACATTATATGTGATAGGCCGACTCAGTAATATGCAATATACCTGCTCTTCTAGAATAGTTATTCCTCTTGAGATGGTTTTGAAAAACCCCAATCGTTGAATACTGGTTATGATAAACCATGATGAAAATCCGGCCATTTTGGCTATCAAAGATTTATTTGCCCCCGCAGAAGTTTATGTTGTAACCCGGTTTGAAGACCATCATGATATGTATGTATGATGCATGATGAAATGATGCAATGCAGGATGACGCATGATGAAATGATGCAATGCAGGATGATGCATGATATGATGAAAAAGTGCGGATTTTTGAGACTCGAATCTTACTTAAATGAAACTAGCATGATAGCCACTAGTTTACCCTCGCTCTCTGTAAGCCGGCCCTCGCATGACTCAATCGATGTTTTAACCTCATATGTTCAAACGCGACTTGTCGAGAGCACACGAGGTCAGAGTAGCATGCTGCGAACAAGCAGGTTTAACCAAGTTTCAAAGAAGGTGGCTTAACAGTCCATGGAGTATGCCTGCTTTCTGTAAGCCCGCTCTCACATGACCCAATCAATGTTTTAACATGGATAAGTTCAGGGTCCATGTGGATTGACTTATCGAGAGTACATGGGGTTCACAATAGCATCATGCAGACAGGCAGGTTTAACCATGATTTTTTCGCCAATAAGGAAGGACATCTGTCGGTGCACTAAAGACCGGGGGTCCCTAATGCCCCAGACTTGTGCACGGGCCCAAAGAGCCCCTGCCGGCACGGCATGGCAGGACCCATACAAGATACAACCCCCAAAATTATCAAGGTCTCGACAAGCCTGCCTTGCCGGGAAGATGACCAAGGCCACGTCCATTTGGTGGGCGTGATGAACTCACCAAGTACAAGACCTCGACAAGCCTCCCTTGCCGAGATGACGATCGAAGCCCCCGGCAAGCTCCCTTGCCGGGACGAAGACCCAAGGCCCCGGCAAGCTCCTTGCTGGGATGACGGGGCTGGGAACTGGAGTGCCACCGCCCCCAAGTTCCAGCGCATTCCGCCTGCACCAGCGGAGCGTCCACGTGTCGAAACACCTGGATACGTGTCTTCACCAGCACATCACTGACAAGGACAAGACGTGCATTTAATGCACCTGACAGCGGTAGATGGATAAGCACCGCTCTAGGTTCACTGTAACTCCTCGTGAACCTACCATCGAGCACTGTAGGTGACCCCTTTGCCTATAAGACTCTTTGGACATTGACTCATAATACGATCATCAACAGTCACTGTAACAATCAACAACAAAACGCTTAATACAACCAGAAAAGCAGGACGTAGGGTTCTACGCGTAAGCGGCCCGAACCTGGGTAAAAAGGCTTGCCGGGTGCTGATCGTTAGCTCTGCTCTTCACGTCACCTCTCCCCGCCCTACGATCACAAGGGTTTCACATTGATTTCCATAGGTGTCGACCTTGCACCGCTGACATCTTTGGCGCGCCAGGTAGGGGTGTGGAGTCTTGCTCAAATTTGTGCAAACTCAGCACTAGATTCTTGGAAGTTTGGGTGCTACGCCGCGTTCCCCCGGAAACGGGGTAGCGCGATGGACGCTCTGTTCTGCTACAGCTTCCCAAGGCTTGCGTGAGCGTGTTGCTATGCGAGCGCGGGGCAGTGAGGCGGAGGCTCAGGCAGCACCGTCAGGCCGATGCGTCGCTCGGGGCCAACGCACAGCTGTCGAGGGCGTGCCTGGGCGCTTCACACAGGCCTCGGTGCATACTCCAGCAGACACACGTCTGCGGAGTGATGTATAGTCGTTGAGGATGTGCCACATGGTCCCGAAGCCCCGACGTGCACTCCAGCGTAAGTGTTGCACCTCTGAGAGCATCGTATCATCGCCCAAGATGTGCCCGGGGGCTCGGCCAACACAGCCTAGCAAGGGAAAAGCAAAGGGGTTACACCCTAGCCAGCTTTTTCTCCAAACGACGATCGCGGACTGTCGGCCAGAAGTCTTTGTCGGAGAAAAAGCCACCGGGAGCGGTATTCCTGCTTGACGGGGACTCCGACGCCCCGGCAAAAGATTCAAGCACCATGCAACCACGGCGTGAGCAGATAGGTTCTAAGTTTGAGATTCAAACCTGAAGTAGATAGATTCTCTGTTTTTTCCTTTAAAAGTTTCCAGTCTTTGTGGGTGGAGTCTGCGCATACTGGGACCTTTCCAAAGATCAATGCACCTTGTCTTTGTTTTGAACTCGTTCAAACGACCTGAACGGCCACAGAGCGCCTTCAATCTGTTTCGAACCTGATCAACAGAGAAAGCGGCTACGTAGCACCCAATTTCATCTCAAGTTGCGCTTGAAGATTTCTATGGTTGCACTGAACGCGGCAAGGAGCCTTGCCAGTAGTTGCCGGCAAGCTCCCAGATAATGCAAAGGCGAATCATACAAAGAATAGAATTGGAAAAAGGGAAAACAGTCTTTTCATTCATTTGTTTGGGATATTTTCAAACATATTACATGGATGATACAGTCTACTCTAACCTAGAACTTTTATCTTTGGCAAGGAACTACGCTCGCCGGAGTGAAGTTCAAGAAGACAAAAAGGCGGAGCCCACGGCGCGGCTAGGGCTGGCTCCCCAGGACCAGCACTATGCCGACGAGAACGGGATCGGCCCCGGCAAGCGCCACCTGGCCCCCTCTGGCCGAATATCAGAGGGCAGGGCACGGGAAGGGGCGAAGGATTCGGAATCTACGGGCGCGCCTCCTCCCGGAGTCGGGGAGCCAACACCCGCTCCGGTGAGGTGGCCCAAGCAGAGGGCCTGGAGAAGTTAGAGCTGGCGGGGGTACCTCCTCCTCAAACACGAGGTACCAACGCCAGCTCCGGCAAGATGCCCCCGTCAGGAGGGGGCGAACCGTGAGCTAGTTGCGGCGGTGCAGTCTACACCCAGTTGGGGCCCGGGGAGTCAACCTCAAACTTGACACCCCGTGGCCCTAACCCAACGCGGACCTCACCACCACCGCTGTCCTCCTCATCACTATCGCTCGAGGTAGGACAGTCGGCGTCGCTCAGGCTCTCTTTGCAGTAGCTGAGAAGCACACGTGGGCGCCCCTAAAGCAACATGGAGGACCGCCACAAGGGAAAGCCTCGGGGAAGGCAGAGGCGATGGAGTAGCGCTCCGCCTCCCCCGGCCTCGACGTCCATGACGACCGCGGCCCCTCGCCCTTCCTCGGCCATGGGCGCCCGGGCCGTCTTCCGCTGCGGCCCCCCAGAAGCTGTGGCATGATACGAACAGGATCCTCTCGCCGCCCTGGTGGCCGACCCCGTCCCCTAACCATGGTTAGGGGCGAGCGCCACCTGCAGACAGAAGAAGATTCCGGAGACCAAGGCTGAGGAGTTGGTGGATTCAGAAGGAGTTGGGTGAGCAAAACCCCCTCACAAACCCTCCCAATTTATAGGACGGTGCGCGGGGGCTAGCCTCCCTTGTTCCAGAAGCCACCACCCGTCTCGCCCAATCTCTCAAGCTCACGGGCGAACAGAGAACCGCCATGCTGCACCAATGCATGCACGGGCGGGCCCAGCCACTACTACGCCTTTTAAGGCCACGTCTACCACCTGTCCATCCATAAGTGTGCATGCCACGCGCGTGGCAGAGGCGTTTTAGGAGGTGGAAAGGCCACACCGCGCACGACCCCCCACTTCACGCGTCCAATGCGCGACGTGGGGAAAAGCAACCACCAGCGGATCCAACCATGAAGGCCCATGCACCTCTTTGGGCCTGGCCCAACAACGCTTTGCACGCATGTGTGGCCCAGGCCCGGGGGCTCCTATTGCTGCACTCAAGACTGGGGTCCCTAGTTCCCTAGACTTGTGCACGGGCGCGAAGAGCCCCTGCCGGCAGGGCATGACAGGACCCAGACAAGATACAACCCCCAAGATTATCAAGGCCTCGGCAATCCTGCCTTGCCGGGAAGATGACCAAGGCCACGTCCATTTGGTGGGCGTGATGAACTCACCAAGTACAAGACCTCGACAAGCCTCACTTGACAGGATGATGACCGAAGCCCCCGAAAAGCTCCCTTGCCCAGACGAAAACCCAAGGCCCCGGCAAGCACCTTGCCGGGATGACGGGGCTGGACACTGGAGGGCAACCGCCCTTGCCACCCCCAAGTTCCAGCGTATTCCGCATGCGCCAGCACAGCGTCCAGGTGTCGAAACACCTCGATACGTGTCTTCACCAGCACATCGCTGCAAGGGCAAGACATGCATTTAATGCACCTGATAGTGGTAGATGGATAAGCACCGCTCTAGGTTCACTTTAACTCCTCGTAAACCTACCATCAAGCATTGTAGGTGACCCCTTTGCCTATAAAAGGAGGCCCTTAGCTCATTCATAAGGGGTTAGAATCTTTGGACATTTACTCATAAGACGATCATCAACAGTCACTTTAACAATCAACAACAAAACGCTTAATACAACCAGACAAGCAGGACCTAGGGTTTTACGCGTAAGCGGCCCGAAGCTGGGTAAAAAGGCTTGTCGGGTGCCGATCGTTAGCCCTGCTCTTCACGTCACCTCTCCCCGCCCTACGATCACAATGGTTTCATTTTGATTCCCATAGGTGTCGACCTCCCACCGCCAACAACACCTATGTTTGAACTATGCATCGTGGCAGTTAGTTCTCTTTGGTGACCTTTAATTTTTTGCTAATAAGGCAGGACACCCATGTTTGAAATGCACATCATGGCAGCTAGTCCTCTTTAGTGACCTTTATTTTTTCACCA
Organism: Hordeum vulgare subsp. vulgare; assembly: GCF_904849725.1. Taxonomy (NCBI): domain Eukaryota; kingdom Viridiplantae; phylum Streptophyta; class Magnoliopsida; order Poales; family Poaceae; genus Hordeum; species Hordeum vulgare. Next base: position 309,732,654 of record NC_058518.1, read on the forward strand.
ATAAGGCAGGGCACGCATGTTTGAACTATGCATCATGGCAGCTAATCCTGTTTGGTGACCTTTAACTTTTTGCCAATAAGGCACGTCACACATGTTTGAACTGCGCATCATGGCGGTTAGTCCTCTTGGGTGATCTTTAATTTTTTTCCAATAAGGCAGCAGCCCCCGGGACCGGGTTATCTTCCCTGGAATGACCGAGGATTTTTAATTTTGTTGAAAACAACCAAATCTGTCGAGCCATGTGTGTGTAGCCCCCGAGTCTTAAGTCGACTCAAGGAGACGACTTGAGAGTCTTCATACTTGGCTTTGGCAAATGTCGTGGCCAAATTGAGTTTATATACCTCTTTGACCCATGATTTTTTATTCTCATTTCGTCCAGATTTTCCTTGCTCTTCCAAAGCCATCTTTGCCACTATCTTTCGAATTGCCAGCTCAATAAAGGCTAGCTGAAATTGCAGCTTCCCGAGGGATGTTTCCTTCATGGCAAGCTCTCCTATTTCTTTTGATATGTTGAAGTAGACCATGCCATTGGGATAACACACCAATGTGTCTATCCATTGAGCAACCCATCGCGAGTGGAGGCTGATAATAGATATATGTTTCTTTCTTGCTCAAGTGTTTGTTGGAGTAAACCGGATCACGGGGGCAGCGACTTGCGTGCGTGTCCGACGGGCGAATCGTATGGGAGCATGTAGCCCCAGCGTGTTGATCTAAACCGGACCACAGGAATGGCGGCTTGCGCGCGTCCAATAGGCGGATCATATGGGTGCGTGCAACCCCGGCATGTTGATGTAAACTAGACCGCAGGATCGGCGGCTTGCATGCTTCCACTGGGCGGCTCAAGCGAGTACGCGCGGCACCGACGTGTTGATGTAGACCGGACCACAGGGACGACGGCTTGCGCGCGTCCAATGGGCAGCTCGAGCGAGCAGGCGCGACACCAGTGCGTTGATGTAGAACAGACCGCGAGGACGACGTCTTGAGAGCGTCCATTGGGCGGCTCATATGGGTGTATTTTGTCCCGGTGTGTTAATGTAAACAAGGGAGTCAGCCGCAACATGGGAAACTAACATGGACAATGAGTCATAGATGGCATTGTAAGCCAATGCGGACGACAAGTTGGTCGCGACTTGTGTAAGCTGGCGCGGACAATGATTTGGCCGCCAAATGGTGTAAGCCAGCGCGGACGGTGAGTCGGCCGTGGCGTCGTAAGCTGGCGTGGGCGGCGAGTCAGCCCTGGCGTTTGTAAGCTGGCATGGACAGCGAGTCGGCCCTGGCGTTTGTAAGCTGGCATGGACGGCGAGTCGGCTGTGGCGTTGTAAGCCGGCATGGGCGGCGAGTCGGTCGTGGCGTTGTAAGGCTTTGTGGAGGGCGAGTCGGCCATGGTGTTTGTAATCCAGCGTGGACGACGAGTGTGCCGTGGCGTGTTGATGGAGCCTAGATCAAACGGGGAAGTGGCTTGCACGCGTCTCCATCACATAGTGTGACATTGGGGGATGTTGGCGCATTATGATGTTGACACGAGCTCCGTACCCGTAGTATCACGCCGCTTTTTGTAATAAACAATTTTCTTGTAAAAAATATTACATGCCAAAAATAGTCATTTTCATACGAATAATATGTATCGGAAAATAGATAGGACAAATAGCACCTGATTTATTTGGATGATAGATGATCTCTGATGCGTGGCCATGTCTTTAAGCCAGATAACACGTGATTTTTTTGGATGATAGATGCTCTATGATGCATGGATGTGTCTTTAAGGCAGATAACACCTGATTTTTATTAGCCAAATGCCCCTTTTTTATACATCCAACCGACCGTGTTAAATCCTTGGAAGCCCGCGGGGCGCAGTAGCCATCGTGTGGGGGTGGGAATAGCCGACACGGGGCCAGGCCAGTTGTGGCATAACGAAAGGCAAGGTAGGGCGACGACGGATGACGAGGTGGAGGACGACAGGGCACGATGTGATGAAAGCCGGCGAGGCGAGGCCACGACAGCTGGAGGCGAGGTGAAGGCAACTCAAGATAAAGCCGACTTGCGGTGTGGAAGGAGTGGCGACCAGATGGTGGAGATGCGGGGGGAGCCAGCCGAGGGTGGCAACAGCGAAGGCCAGGTGCGGCGAGGCATGCAAGCGGGCGAGCACAAACGCAATGCGGCCGGTGGGGCGAGACGTGCAAGCGGGCGAGCAAGCACGTGATGCGGTCGGTGCGGCGAGGCCACGGATTGAGCAAGCGCGTGGTGCATGGCGGTGCCGAGTCCACGTTGATGTGAGCTTGAAACGAGGCGAGGCTCAGCGGAGGCGGAGGCAGGGCGACTCGGACGCGCGCCGGTGGAGCAAGGCACGCTGGTGTGGCACAACTAGTGCAGCGCAGCGAGCCGGCGCGGCGCGACTAGTTGGCGCCTGATACGTATCCAACGTATGTATAATTTTTTATTGTTCCATGCTATTATGTTATCATTTTAGAACACTTTTTAGGCACTTATCTACTAATTTATATTACTTTTGAGCACTAACCTATTGACCCAGTGCCTAGTGCGAGTTGTTGTTTTCTGCGTGTTTTTCCACTTTTCAGGTTCCAGTACCAAACGAAGCCCAATTGACCAGAAACTTTTTGCGAATTTTTGTGGACCAAAAGAATACTGTGGAGCATCGTAAGAAGGCCGGGAGGCACATGAGGCCCCCATAGGCCATTAGACCGTGGCCTGGGGGGCTGATGGCTTGTGGCCGCTTGATGGCTCTCTCGATCCCGTTCTCTTGCTTATAAATTCCTATTAACTCTAAAAACTACAGAGGAGGTCCCAAAAAACTTTTTACACCGCCGCATGTGTCCGTTCTGACGGGAGGCCATCTAGAGCTTTGTTTTGGCACTCAGCCGGGGGAGGGATCAATCATGGAGGGCTTCTTCATCAACCTTTCTGCCCTCATGATGATGTGTGAGTAGTTCACTGCAGACCTACGGTTCCATAGCAGTACCTAGATGGCATATCTCTCTCTTTGATCTTCAATACAATGATCATCGCATCTTCACTTTGATCCATATGATGTAACTCTTTTGTATGGTGTGTTTGTTGGGATCTAATGAATTGTGGGTTTAAGTTCAGATTATTCATGATAAGTATTTGTGTCTCCTCTGATATATAATATGATTCTTATGTGCACCATTATGATAGCTTCGTAATTCTCTTCGATCTATTGAAATAGTTTGGCCAACTAGATTGATATTTCTTCGGTGAAAGAGGTGCATTGTAGTAGGTTCAACCTGGCGTTTCTATATCCCAGTGACAGAAGGGGACAAGTTGCATCTTTGTGTTGCTGATACTAAGGGTAAAACGATGGGGTTTATTCATATTAGTTGAGTTTACTTTGTCTACATCATGTCATCTTACTCCAAGCGTTACTTTGTTTGTCATGAACTTAATACATAGAGAGGCAATCATATAAGCGATATTGAAGTGAAGTAATAGTAATAGGTGCAGGAAGGAGACGACCTATTTGGTTATGTACGTGATGCCTATATTTACATGATCATTGGCGTGAAAATCGCATAACTATCCGATCTTCTATCAATTGCCTAACAGTAATTTGTTTACCCACCGTATGCTTATTTGCATGAGAGATGCCACTAGCTACTAGGAAAAGCTGTGGCCCCCGGGTCTATTCACAACATATTTCTAGATCAACACAATTTACTACATCACAACCCATGGGTGAGCACAGCGGAACCAAATACTAGCTCACATCTAGAAGAGAGCAGGCTAAGTGAGTAGCACAAAAATTCACCTAGACTAAGAAGCCATGGCTAGATCAATACAAATTACTACATCTCAACCCATGGGTGAGCACAGCGTAACCAAATAATAGCGCACGTCTAGACGAGACAACGAAAATAAGCTCCATGTGATGGAAGAAACAAGGGCGAAACGATACATACCCTGATGAGGCGGTACTTGGGCTCGAACTTCTTGGCGGCTTCGAGGTTGTCATAGATGAGACCGATTCCGGAGGACCTGCTGCTACTTCAACAAAAGACCTTCCAACGGCGCCAGAAATGTGCTGACAGGAAACTGTTCTTGTCTTGATACTCCTCAACAACGGCACCAGGAATCCTTCTGCTATGGCTACGCCTTAAGGGACTTCCTAGGCAAATATGCAAAGGATTTCCCCCGTGGCCTTGTAGCCTTGCATTGGTGTTCCCTTCAAGCGGAAAGGGTGATGTAGCGCAGCGGTGGTAAGTATTTTCCTCAGTTTGAGAACCAAGGTATCGATCCAGTGAAGGAGTATCACAAGTACCTGCACAAACACAAAAAGCTTGCTCCTAACGCTATGAAGGGGTTGTCAATCCCTTATAGATTATTCGCCTAGTGAGAACTGAAAGCAACAAAGTAACAAAGCAAAGTAAAGGCGAAAGTGGAAACGATAGGTGTGAATAGACCCGGGGGCCGTAGTGTTCACTAGTGGCTTCTCTCATGAAAGCAAGTAGACGGTGGGTGAACAAATTACTGTCGAGCAATTAATAGAACCGCGCAAAGTCGTGACGTCATCTATGTCAATGATTATATCTATATGCATCACGTCCAAAACAAGTAGACTGATACTTTCTGCATCTACTACTATTACTCCACACATCGACCGCTATCCAGCATGCATCAGTGTATTAAGTATAAAAGAACAGAGTAACACCTTAAGCAAGATGACATGATGTAGATGGACAATCTCATATCTACGACAAAGCCCACCTTGTTACCCTTGATGGCAACTACACGATGTGTGTCTTGCTGCACCTACTGTCACTGGGAAAGGTCACCACACGGTAAGAACCCAAAACCAAGCACTTCTCCCATTGCAAGAATCATAGATCTAGTTGGCCAAACAAAACCCAAGAATCGGAGAGACTTACAAGGATATCAAATCATGCATATAAGAAATCAGCAAAGACTCAAATATATATCATAGATAATCTGATCACAAATCCATAATTCATCGGATCTCGACAAACACACCGCCAAAGAGGATTACATCGGATAGATCTCCATGAAGATTATGGAGAACTTTGTATTGAAGATCCAAGAGAGAGAAGAAGCCATCTAGCTACTAACTACGGACCCGTAGGTCTGAAGTGAACTACTCATGAGTCATTGGAGGGGCAATGATGTTGATGTAGAAGCCCTCCAACTCCAAAGTCCCCTCCGGCAGGGCACCGGGAAGGGTCTCCAGATGAGATCTCGTGGAAACGGAAGCTTGCGGCGGTGGAAAAGTATTTTCGTGGGTCCCTTGATTTTTTTTCTGTATTTTAGGGAATATATAGGCGAAGGAGCTAGGTCAGGGGGGCGCCAGGCAGGCCACAAGCCTGCTAGCCGCCGCCCCTGGTGGCGGCTAGGGGGCTTGTGGGCCCCCTATAGCTCTGCTGGCTTGGCCCTCAAGCCCCCTGATCTTCTTCTGTTCGGGAAAAAATTATTTCGGGGATTTTATTCCGTTTGGACCCCGTTCCAAAATCAGATCTGAAAAGAGCCAAAAACACAGAAAAAACAGGAACTGGCACTTGGCACTGAATTAATAAGTTAGTCCCAAAAAAGATATAAAAGGTACATAAAACATCCAAAGATGACAAGATAACAGCATGCAACCATCAAAAATTATAGATATGTTTGAGACGTATCACTTGCTACCTCTGAAGTGGGTGCGGAACTTGAAGGCGAAGATGCAGTTGGGGTCCTTGACCTTGTACACCTTGGACAGCTTCTCCGTGAGCTCCGCCTACTCACAAGCACACGAACGCTTCAGAATCGCCGATGAAATGCAACAAAGCTAAGGAGCGAGGGGAAGGGTACGAGATCTCTGACCTTGGATAAGTTGGCGCGACCGGGGTGGATGACCTCGAGCACGAACTGCTTGCGGGCGAGCAGCCGGTTGGTCATGAACTTACGGGTGCGAAGGGTGACTGCCGTCATGGCCTTGGCGTCTGCCATGGCTGATTCGACCTTGCTTCGCTATGGGCTGCCTGCACAAGAGGTGGCGGCGGCAGCGGCGGCGCGAGGGGGAGGAAAGCAGAGGTAGAAGAGAGGGGAGGGGTAGGCGCCCGAGCAGGTATATATCTTGTGGAACCCTAGGTTGTTAATCGCTTCCTGTGTGGGCCGAGTTGGGCTCTCCGGAGCCCAGTATCGTTCTTCGTGCGTGTTAGGGCTACACTATTTTACTTTTTTTAGGGATGGTCTGCAGTCGGGCGTCTTAGTGACACCATAGAAAGGGCATGACAATAAATAAAGGATTATCCGGGTGGTGCAACCGACCTTCAGGAAAATATTAGAACCAAAATGTTAACAATAAGTTTTCCCCGTCACCGTTAGATAACCACAACCATTCTCATTCAACCAACGTGTGCTCCAAGGACCGACTCAAAGACCGACACTTGACCTATCAAACTACTGTCCTTAACCATGGACACGACTACTCGAATAGTTTTGACTCTGCACATGATGTAATCTTTACCCATAGCTCACAGGTTTCGATAGTCCATATGACTAATCCCACGTACGGTATTTTAGAAGCGACACTCAACATCAGCACACACCCACTTTACCCCCGCGAAGCCTAGCTTCACTCAGAATACGCTACAAGGGAAAAACCATAAGACGGGGAGCCTCCAACCTCGACTAGCATGGGATCAAATTTATACCGGGCGCTACAAGGGAGTGCCCTCCCTCTCGGTCCCACACCGGAAACACCCATGCCCCCTGACCGGATGACTGGATTTAGTCCAGGGCCATGGATACATTCAACCCGGCCCTTCTACTTGGTGTGTAACTTACAACTCCGTGGGCGGATTTTGATGCTGCCATGGCCAAATGTGCAGTGGATCAAGAGGCGGCTAAAGCCGCTGAGAAGGAGCGGAAAAGGCAGAAAGCAATCAAGAAAAAAGAGTCCCACCATCGCAAGAAATAAGATGCCGCACGCCATGCCGAGGAGAGCTCGGCGAAGATCCAAGCATGGTGGGCTACCGCCGACAAGTCCCGCAAGGAGAATGACGACGTATGCCAGCATGACCCGATACCAGCATGTGAGAAGTAGTTAGTGTGTGTGTCGCGCGTAAGTTTGCATAATCAATTACGAGCATCTCCCACTACTTGATAATGGGTTTAGAGAAAATTACTAGTATTACTTTAAGTTGGTACTACTATCTATTATTAACATACAGTGAATAACCCTGCTATAATGAAAGAGATTTTTATATTTGCAGGGGCAACTGTAGATGCTAATAGATATAAGAATTATTAGAAGATCACAACACACACGGTTTCTATGGAGTATCGTATGAGGTTTTGCATTAATGATCCATTAGTCAGTTCCCTATGCAATCTTTTCTAATAAACCAAGCGTACCATTTACACAAAAAATCAACTACATGTGTAGTTTTTTTGGTGATAGGATCCGCCAATTTTCTCTTTTCTCGTACACGAGTGTTTTATGCGCTCCGTCTATGTTATGTCTTCCCCCGCCCAAGTTTCAAGTTTCGCAACAAAATTTTCATTAGGCGCGTGATTTCAGAATTTATTCCTCCCACCACATCCCCACCCATCACATTTTCGTAGTATCTCCCCCTCCCGGCAGCTCAAACCGCCGCCGCCGCCGCAACCACAGCTTCAACCACATCTACGTTCTGCCCGAGAATCGTCGATCTAGTAAGGTAACCCACCGATCTCTATTATGGCCATGACATGATTGCTTAAATGGTGCCTGCGAAACATTCTCATGCCTCCAAATCCCCATCGCCCCTACCTCCAGAGCATCGTTGCGCAAGCCCAAACACATATCACATGGAGGTGGAGGAGCTGATGGCGGTCGATGGCGCGATGGCGGTTGTGCGTGTCGAACTGGAGGAAATCATAGCCTTCGCCAACGACGACTTGGTGCAGGATCTGGCCTAGATGAAGTGCCCCATCGACTACCCCCAAAGAGTTACCAAGTATGATCTGACCAGCTCAAATTTACCAATACCAGTTGCAATGGATATCTTTTGTATGGTTGATGTATTAAGCATGTTCGTGCCTTTTTATTTCAGTACTACACGTTGTATGATGTTCAATTACTAACTATCCAGCTCAGTTTCACCAATACCAGCAACAAACTTACAATACATGACTTAGGATGTTGTCAAGACTATTGTAATTAACAGTTGTATCGATTTTTTAATTTGTGCCTTTGCTATCGTGCTACTCTCCGCAATGAAGATTTCACTAGAGATGTTTTCGTTTTATTTCCATTTGCTATTTTTGACGTATGCTAACCCTGTTGTACTTAACATGCCTTTTCGTATACTTACAGAGGGCCATAACGGGCGGTGTTGTTGTTTACCATTGAGGTTAGCTGCAACCCATGTCTTATAGTATTTCACGTCATTTGCGCAATTGCAGTTTAACTTCTAACATTTACTTGTTGCCTATAGGTACACATGTTAGTGGCATTGATCCATGCTTCGACCCAAAGGAACACCTCGCCTCCACCGCCGCTGACTTGGGGCGGGCTCTGGCCAAGTTGAAGTGCCCCACCAACTACCCCACAGGACTTACCAAGTATGAACTGACCAGTTCAATTTTACCAATACAAGTTGCAATGGCTATGTTCTGTATGCATTAGCATGTTGTAGTAAATATACCTAACACGTATTAGCTATTTTCCCTAACTTTTTATTGACAAAAGGGCCATTCTCTGCTATGGGAGCACTTGCCTTCCGATGTTTAACTCTATCAATTGCATTTTTGTCAGTACCAGTTTCATTGGCTATACTAGGTTGCTTGTAGTTAAATGTGCCTTGTTTTTTTCAGTAGTGCACATTGTGTGATGTTCAAGTATGAATTGTCCAGTTCAATTTCACCAATACCAGCTACAAACTTACAAAACATGACTTAGGATGTTGTTAAGAATGTTGCAATTAAAAGTTGCATCCATTTTTAATCTCTCCCTTTGCTACCGTCCTACTCTCTGCAATAAAGATATACCAAAGATGCTATCGTTTTATTTCCATTTGCTATTTTGAGTGGATGCTAACCCTATTGTAGTCAACATGCCTTTGCATGTACTTATGCAGGGCCATAATGTATGATGTTGTTGTTTGCCGCCGAGGTTATCTGCATCCCATGTCTACACAATTTTACATCATTTGTGCAATTGCAGTTAAAGTTCTAACATTTACTTGCTTCTTGTAGGTACACATGTCAGCGACACTGATCCATGCTTTGACCCGTAGGAACACCTCGCCTCCGCTGTGGCCGACTTGGGCCGGGCTCTTGCCTATTTAAAGTGCCCCAACAACTAACTGTGATGACTTACCAAGTATGAACTAACCAGTTGAATCTTACCAATACCAGTTGCAATGGCCATGTTTTGTACGGTTGATGTATTAAGCATGTTATAGTAAACACGCCTACCCCATCCTATCTATTTCCCTACCTTTTTATAGACAACAGGGTCATTCTCTACTCTAGCAGGACCTGCCTTGTGATGTTTAACTATGGCAATTCCATTTCTATTAGTAGTTCAGTTGCAGTTTCAATGGATATACGGTTGTGTGTAGTGAAACGTGCGTGTTGCATAAACAGTTCTATCCATTTTTTTAATCCATTCCTTTGCTACCGTGCTACTCTTTTGCAATGAAGATATCACTACAGATGTTGTCATTTTATTAACATTTGCTATTTTTGGTGGATGTTAACCCTTTTGTTGTTAACATTGCCTTTCCATGTACTTATGATGTAGTTAATATTTGCCGTCGAGGTTAGCTGCATCCTATGTCTTATACACAAGTTGTTCCTAAATATAAGTATTTTTAGAGATTCTAATATAGACTACATACAGAGCAAAATGAGTGAATCTACATTCTAACCTAAACTATGTCTATATACATTTGTATGTAGTTCATATTGAAATCCCTGAAAATACTTGTACTTAGGAACGTAGGTAGTTTTATTCTACACCATTTGTGCAATCGTAGTTTAGCTTCTAACATTTACTTGTTGCCTGTAGGTATATATATCAGCGGTATTGATCCACACTTCGATCCCTTTTTCATATGGGGCAATGAGATATTCATGAACAAGCGTCAAGTGAGGAAACTAAAAAATATTGTTAGGCGAAAGAGATGGGTGATGGGAATTAAGATTTTTGTTTACACTTTGTACAAGAAAATAGTGAACTTTAGGATGGTAACTAATCTGATGCCTTTTCCCCTTGCCCACAACAAGTTACTCTATTAGTCATGAGTTTCTGAAAATTTTCTCTTTTTAGTGATTTCTGAAGCAATTTACTGATGGTTACCTAGCAAACTACATGACCGGAGTGGAGACAACTAAGGTTAAAGTATATAATTCATACTACCATGATAATGCTCTAGAAGTCTTCCTGAAGGCGGTGAAGGATGGGTCGGCGATCGTCACAAGGGGATGGACAAAAGTTGTTCGTGTCTATGGCATGTATGAGGGCACATTATGTGCATTCCGCTTATTCAAGAACACCAACAGCCAAAATCATTTACACTTGTCTCTTAACCTTTACCACCTCTAAATATTGTAGTTTATCATAGTTAATTACTGCATAATCATGTAATTACAGGACATATTGTACTGAGAATTTTATTAATGGATTGGTTGTTGAACCATTGTGCTGAGAATTTTGATTCCACGTTTCATAATTCAAAATTTCCAATTCTAATAATAAAGTACAGGGAAAATAAAATTAAACAAGAGAAAATTAAATAATGTACACACGGTTAGAAAGAAAACAGCGTGTACGATGGAAAAGTTAAGGATAAATGGTTCTTTGACGTGAAACGTTTGCGATGGTCAACGGACGCACACACGTTTTCTTCTCATATGCGGGTGCAATTCATGGTAATACGACAAATGTTTAAAACATGTATGTGTGTAATATTGGACAATAAGAAGATGGTGCATATATAGAGCCCATGTGTGATAGGAATACGTATCGCACACACTTATGAAAATGGACACGTTGGCGGTAGTAGAGGCACAGCACACATTTTACATTTTTGAACTATGTGCGATAATGTACCTATCGCAAACACATAGGTAGATTAAATGCTTATGATATCCACATTTTCCACATGATTATAGAGGCATAATCATTTCGTATGTCTCTCGGATCAGAAACGTAACGTCGAGATGTAACGTGTGGGACATGCGCGACTCCTCATATGTTTATTCTATGGCAATCGTCACTAGCCGCTCGCCTATCCCCGACGGTTTCTGGGTCATGGGGGAAGTACCCCCCTATCACCCACACTGACAAAAGCGATGGTTTAAAACTCTGTCACGGAAAGGGGGTCAAAATCGTTTCTATAGCGTGTAACGACACCAGTGACTTGCATGTCTTTACTTTCCACTCCTATACTCATAGACTTGCATGTGTAGGGTGTGCTAGACTTGGTAAAATTGTTAAACTTGCCAACCGATAAAATTTAAAAAATGTTATGTTTTTATTTGTTCAAGTAGTCTAATCACACACCCTCTAGATATACTTTCGATCGTACAAGTGGTATAAGAGCTTTGGTCTCCATTGCATTGGTTTCACAACCTAGGAGAGTATGGCATATAGTAAGGGAAATTACCACCGTAGAGGTCCACATTTTGATGGTACAAACTTTGCTAGTTGGAAGCACAAAATGGAAATGCATATTCTTGGTCATAATCCCATCGTTTGGGCTATTGTTCGTGTTGGCTTGCATGGTAAATTCGTCGATGATGGAAAGCAACCGAATCGTGAAGCGAAAGTGGAAGAATCAAAGATGTTTCAAGATGATGCTCAAGCATGCGACATTCTATTCAACTGTCCATGCCTCGAAGAATTCAACTAGTGAAGCTATATTGAGAAGGTAAAGGAAATTTGGGATACTTTGGTTGATATGCATGAAGGAACCGATTCCGTCAGGGAATCTAAGTTGTATGTGCTTCAAATTTAACTTGAGAAGTTCAAGATGAAGGATGGTGAAGGAGTCATGGAAATGTACTTTAGGCTTTCTCTCATCACTAGTGAGTTGTCGGCTTATGAAGTGAAGATATGCCCGAAAAATTCATCATCAAGAATATACTTATAGTGTTGGATGGAAAGTATGACACAGTGTGCACATTGACCCAAAGGATGCCAAACTACAAAGATCTCAAGCTGACGAAAGTCATTTGTAGGATTGTTACTCATGAGATGCCACTCAAGGATAAATAAGAGATCCACAACAAGTCAAGCGATGCTTACAAAGCAACAAGTGATACTCTGGCAACTTCAAGTGAAAACCTTGTTACCAATGAATAGGTAAGCCTCATGGTCAAGAAATTCAACAAGTTCTACAAGAATAAAGGCAAAGAGAGAAGCTCAAACTCAAGATATGAAGAAAAGTGTTCTTTTAGTCCTGACCGAATTTATTACAATTGTGGAAGACCCGGACACTTCTCCAATGAGTACATAGATCCTTCCAAAAGGATAGAAGAGTCACCTAGGATAAGAAGCTCAAGAGATGAGTCACCTCGTAGAGATAGAAGGATTAGAGAAGATCGATACGAACAAAGACCCTCCTAGAAAATCAAGGACTCGAAGAAGAAGCACAAGTACACCAAGAGCTACATAAGAAGAAGACATCAAACTCATGTTGGTGAATGGGTTTCTGGCTCCTAATCCGACAACCAATCCGAGAGAAGTTACCACTCCAACTCCGACTATAGTCAAGATGAAGATGTTGCCGCGCTAGCACTCATCTCCCCCAAATCCGATGATTTATTTGATTCACAAAATGAAGGGATTGGAATTTGCTTCGTGGCTAAAGGCCCAAAGTTATCGCACCCCAAATACTTTGAGTTTAATAGTGATGAATATGACTTACTAGGAGATGGTGAGTTGCTCTTTGATAAAACTAGCGATGTTAGTCAAAATGAACTTGATAGTAATCATGTCAGTCAAGATGAATCATTTGATGATGCTAAGAAGGAGATCGAGCGCTTAACTAAAGAACTAAAAACTCCTAAGTTAGCTCATGAATCTACTCAAGAATATCATAAAGACCTTGTAAGAACTCATGAGAAGCTATGCTTTGAGAAGCTAAATTTAGAGCAATAGCATGGGTTTCTTAAAGCTATCAAGGACGATATTCGAAAGAAGAGTTATTCTTGTCTTGCCAAACGATTACCCTTGTCTATTTTTGTGCCACAAGTCAAATCCAAGCAAACTAGTAACAAAGGCAAGGAAGGTTCTTCATCTAATTACTACTACAAGAAGGTCGTAAGATGAAGCATCAATTAGAGACCCTTCAAACAAACTGTGTGTGTCCCATCAATCACAAACGATGTAGTTCTAGCTCCATCACGAATACAACAAACCATGTGCAATGGCTGGTCCATCAGGCACAATTCAGATGAGACTTGCGTGTGTGATGAATTGCATACAGTTGGTTCTTATGAACTGTTTGCGATTAGCCAAGATAAAACAAACGGTTAACAAAAGAAACATGTGCGTGAAGTATGGCATACATTTCACTCGGATAAACTGTTTGTGATGATCCAGCAGAACACAAACGAGTTAGCAATAGAAGGTGTGTGTGATGAATGACAAACATGTCATTCATCTGAATTGTGTGAGAAGACCAACACTAACACCAACGATTCATCCTCACAAGTTGTGTGTTGTGGGCAGATGGTTGGTGCTAAACAATTGTCGGTGATGGATGAAATCATTACCGATGCTACGTAGGGAAGTGCCACTTGCATGCACTAATATTGCAAACATTTTATTATTATTACCCGTCTGCCTGCGCATGAACCCGTCCTCCTCCCTCACGTCTTCTCACTGTGTTGCGGCCCGAGGATTCTAGTGCACACTTCGGCACCGCGCATGCGTATATGTTGGTCACGCGTTGGCTGGATGAACCCGTTCCCACGCACAACCGTGCAGGTTCCCATGCACAAAATTGTGCTACGTCTCTAGCTTACCGCCCGACTTGGCAAAATCCCCCAAAACCCCAATGCTTCTTGGCCTTTCATATAAACCCTCACGGCTGGCGACTCCACATTGCCTTCATACCCTCCCTCCCTATAGCTTATCTAGTTTGCTTCTCCCCCAATTGCCAACGACACCGGTCGGTCGTCGTCGCTCACACACTCCGCTGTTGGACAACTCCAACTGGGAGGCTTCACCGCGTCGCCGCGTGTGACATCCCTGGATTAAGCTACAATAATCGTTGTAATTAAGCTATAGTGACGGTGAAGATTAAGCTAGATGCTTTTGATAAATAGTGCTTGATCAACATTTGAATCATGTCTTATTTCAAATTTGTTTTGAAATTCAAAATTCAAACAATAAGTGGAATAAATATTTTGTCAAACATGAAAACTAAAATCATGGTTGGATTGCAAATAGTCACATGGTAATTATAAAATATGAAACCATATTTTATCAACTCTTCTCGTACCTCAAAAAAATTAAAAACAGAGACCAAATCAATTACTAAATGCCTTTTGAATTAAATCAATTCCTAATAAATTCTAAAAAACCAAACTTCTGTGGCAGAACTAAAACCTACAAGATAAATTATGGGCTAGTTCCACTATTTTACAAAAGCCATTTGGTTACAAAAATAAAAGAAAAACAAAAACAAAAGAAAAGGAAAAGAAGGGAGGGGAACTATGCCCTCGGCTCTATGGTGCTACAGCACTAGCCCAACCGACCTAGCCAGCCCACCTACCTCCTCCCCCTTACTCGTGCTCACCCGAGCAGGCATCAATGCCATCGGTGGCTGCTAGCGGCCTCCACCGTCGTCGTGGCACTCATCGGCCCCTCCCCAACGTGGATAAGGCCGCCCTGATCCCGTGGAAACCCTGCGCCGCCGTTGCCATGGCCGCTGCCACCCGCTCATTAACTGGCCTTTCCATCGCCTATGGTTGCGCCAGGAGCTCCCTCGCGGTTGTCTTCTTCCTCCTTGCCAACCAGAACGCGCCCGGAGCCACCCCCTCGTCGTCGGTCCCGCTTATTCCTCCTCAGGATGGTACCAAAGCGCCGCCATCGATCCGCTCCACCAGGCCCTCCCCGAGGAGCCTTTGCATGTCTACAGGACCACGGTGAGCAGGCGCTCCTTCCCTCCCCCTCCCCCCTCATCGTTGCTTGCATCCCCTCCTGGCTAGCTCCCCATAGACGCCCGAGCGTGCTACTGTCGGCAGGCTTGCTGTCGAAGCCACGATGGTCGTAGCCCACAACCAGCCTCACCATCGAGCTCCTCGAGCTCGCTGGGGACAAATGAGTGCCCTCGCACGCTCCCCCGTGCCCCGTAGCTCGCTCCCCACTCTTGATTGAAAGCATCGCCGCCTCCGCTCGCCATCGGCGCTGTTTCGTCCCACCACCGCACCTACTGATGGTCGGGATGGACGCGGCCCGTCCCCTCGTCTGATCGCCGAGGCCCGAGCCCCTCCGTTGTGTTTCATGGTCGCCGGCGACGGCTCCGGTCCCCTAAGCTGACCTAGCTGCCCGAGGCCACCTCCCCGTGTCACTGACCTGCGGGTCCCTCCGAGCCCTTTGTCCATTAACCCCGGTCAGCTGTGCTGACTGGGCGGCCCGGTCCCTCAGAGGTGGGGCCACCACCCCTTAGCTTATGACATGTGGGCCCAAGCCATTGGCCTCTAATAAAACTGATAATTTAATTAATACAATTAATTTGAATTAAATTGTCTATGATAGTGCGACCCTATACTTTAATTAGACAATTATATTAATTTAAATAATGTTAACCCCACTATCTATGACACATGGGGTCCAACAGTCAGTTGACCAGTTAACACACACTGTTGACTGTTGATGTCATGCTCACATCATGCTGATGTCATATTAGCATTTTATAATTAAATTTAATCTTTTAATTATGGAATATTAGTAAAAATTTGAAAATTAATATAAAATAATCTATAAGTCACATGAAAATAAGTTATATCTGAAAGTTGCTCAGAAAAATCCAATGAATCTGAATACGCTAACCGTTCATTTGTCACATGCCTCTAGCATGATGAACATGGAACTTTCCTCCCCGATTCATCTGTCCGGTATTAGTGAGAGACCCAGGAAACATCGTCAAATATTTCCCCCCTCCGTCCATGACGTGTACTACTGCGTTAGCTCATGCCTAGCACTACATATTACTATGTCATGCATCGTGATGCATTTGTGTGCCCTTATTTGTTGTTTCTTCCCCCTCTTCTCTCGGTAGACGCCAAGTTTACGCTAATGCCGGGTACGACTACCCTCCTGGTGACCAGCCTTTTGCAGCAGAGCAACAAGGCAAGAAAACCCCCTTGATCATTCCTATATCGCCCATTCCTTCTCCCTCATGCTTGCATTAGATTTTGTTACTGTTGTAGATAGCACATGTTCTAATGGATAGTCTGTTTTTGTTAAACTTCTATTGTATCCTACTGCACATTATAATGTTTAGTATAGGTGGACCAGTGATCCCCAGTGACCCCACTAGCCCCAATTGCCCCTGCTTTTTCATCGAAGACTCAATAACCTCATCGATGATCCATGACCTGTCACATCACTTCACACCCCCTTAGTTGTACGACTCTGCAGAGCTACTATCGAGTATCAAGGGTGCACCTCATTACGTACCCCTGATGTTAGCTCTTTAGTGTAGTTAACATGAGGTGGATTATGGAGGGTGATTCCTCCTTCACCACTTCCGATGACGACTCTGTCTTGCAACCCCTCAAGTGTGGACCATCGAAGGTCATTCCTCACTGGTCACCTTGACGGTTACATTGATTGGAATCCATTGTGGGTGATACCTTGGATTCCCCTGATGTTATATCCACATGGTTACTTTAACTTTACTACTAAGAACATGATGAAAGGTGTGGTGCGACTGGATTCCCGGTGATTGGGACGAGGCATGGTCGGGCATTCTTGGCCCTTGCCACACATCCCCGAGATGGGGCCATGGGACCACATATCGTGGATTGCTGATTGTCGCCGCAGTTAATTAAAACATTAATGAGATTTGGGTATTTGATCTGAGTTGGTCAATTGACCTTTTTTGCACTAACCTTCACGCGGGGACAGTTATGGGCATTCAACGTCGTTGTATCAGCCGAAGCTCTTCACGCGTCAGCATTGGAGTGGCGTGCGTGCGAGTGGTCCACATAAACATTGATCTTGTATAAGAGGTGCAAGGACTAATCTCGGCCGCCCTCACAATGTGCATGAGCGCAAAGGGCGATTGGCCCAAGACCCTTGCATGCTTAGGATGTAGACCACCGGGTTGGCCTCTCTGTTGAGCCTAGGTAGGACTACGAAGTGTTGATCTCTCTTAGGCGGAGATAACCCAGGAAAGTGTGTCCGGCTGGAGTTGATTGAGCATGTTGGGAAATGTGGTGCACCCCTGCAGGGATGAATAAACTATTTGGATAACCGTGTCCATGGTTACAGGACGACTTGGAGTTCTATGCCAATCTAATACAACTAGAACCGTGACTTAATTTGGAATTTGGCTCCGAGATTTGTTTCTCACATGGAGTCGAGGAAGGATCTATGTGCGTGACTTAATTGAAACTATTGTAACAATATGACTATATATGTGTTATTGATTCGTACTCTTCTAATGTCGCAAGAAACTAAAGATGCTAGTCTTCGATAGGACTAGTATCTTCTTTCTAGTCTCGCATTGCTGCAGTCAGTCCAAAGATATAGTCTCATTCCTTTGATACTGATGCATACTTACCATAGTTCTGATGTCAGTCTTATGAGTACTTTGGATGAGTAGTCAGTATTGCATTACTCCCCCTTTTCCTCTTGATACGATTGTCGCAGTCAGATGATGGAGCATAGGATATGGCTGATCCCACCGACGACTACTGCCCTGATGAAGCCTACTACTATGTGAAGGCCGCTGACGACCAGGTGTAGTTAGGATGTTCCTAGGCAGGAGGCATCGCCTCTTTCGATCAATGTTATGTTTGTGTTGGCCTTCTCTAAGGAAAAACTTTTTTTCTATGTCTGCACTCAGATATTATTTGCTTCCACTGACTCGTTTGTATCCGAGCTTATGTATTCGAGCCCTCGAGGCCCATGGCTTGTAATATGAAGCTTGTATGACTTTTAATTTGTGTTTAGAGTTGTGTTGATCTTCCCGTGAGTCCCTAATCTTGGTCATACACATTTGCATTTATGATTATCATACAATCAAAAATGGTGGCGTCACAAGTTGGTATTAGAGCCGACTACGTGTAGTTAACCCCCTTTTCCAATTCCTTGGCCAAAGTGAGTCTAGTACTTGATTTTTTTGCTAACATTGTCGTGTGGCTTACACACCCACATCTCAATCGGGTGGTATTAGGATCTTTTACTCCTCTTCTATACTCTGGGTTCTGATCTTTCTTCTCTTGCGGGTTAAAGATTTTGCTAACTCTAGCATTAGGATCTCGTGATCACATCAACCCAGAGATCTGGATTATCTACTCTATTCTTTTGAAAGTATGTTGCACACGCTTTCATTTGGCATCTTTAAACTTCCTTGTCACAGATGTGTCCTGCAAGACAACTTGTACGCTTGACTATGGCTGTCGATGTGACTGGGTTCCCGGCCATTCTGTTCGACCTCTTGACCAGGCTGGGATATCGCTCGTACCCTAGTACACTATTAATGAGGACTACCACGAGTTCAACCAGGAGCAATACCAGGCTATTGTTTGTATCTGCGGTCGTTGGGACATCTCCATCACTAAGCTGCACACCTTCTATGGTGTTGGGCCGACGGTTGATATGGCAGTCCATGATGCTGCCTATACTACTATCACCTGCCTCCATGGATAGTACCCTCACTTGGAGGTGACTGGATTCAGATACATACTGTATGCTCCCGCTGGGGATGATACTAGATCTGACCTCGCTGCCTACACTCCGTATGTGCGCGAGCGTAACGACCGATCCTCCAATGCTATTTGTACCCCTGCGTGAGTCGTCGTTACGACCCACATATTCTAATTCGATACACTAAGGTGCTATATCATGTTGTCCAAGATCCGACTATCGAGATATACGCCACCCATACTCGTCTTTACAACGCGATGACACAGTTGCTACCATGAGTCAGCACGAGGATACATCCTGAGTACATCGTTTACCCTCACATGACACAGCTACCACCAGTCCTTGAGTGGTCTGCCATCGGAGATCATACTCCTTCACTTAGACCACTGCTCCCCGTTCGGAGCCACTACCTGCACCAGAGTATTCACGGGATGCAGAATCCTGCCCCGAGATTTGTTGTTCAGGGTCACTGTCAGTTACCTAGTTTCAGTGGTTGTCCCCGACGTTGATGTAGCATTATCGCTATGTCCCGCTGTTGTATCTCTCCACCACGTGCATGTATGTCACCTAGTGGGTCCAGGTTATCGTCAAATTTTGAACGTGTAACCGCTGGTTTGTAATCGAACTTATGTATGGATATGTATGTCGTACTTGACTATTATGAAGTATATATCGCATTTCCCTTTCGTTATGCTTGTTACTTCATGAATGATTCCATACCCCTGCAATTATGCTATGCTAAAGTATCCATGTTAAATTTTAGCAGGATGGTTAGACCAGCTGGCCATGGTCGTGGTGCCGCCAACAATCCACCACTACGCCTTGAATATATGGCTGGGATGATCCAACAGTTTGAGCTGAACCATCAGTTCATGCAAGGTCTCATGGACCTATTCCCACGTCCGAACATGAACCAGCAGCAAGGCGTGACACTGCAGAACTTCTGTCGTCTCAACCCTGCAATTTACCGCAGCTCAAGTTAGCCTCTCAATGTTGATGACTCACTCCATGACATCGTTTATGAGATGGAGTCTGCCAATGTTCCCATGGAAATCTATGTCACCATTGCGACATACTTCCTGAAGGGTCCTGCTGATCAATGGTGGGACAATCATGAGCATACTCAGCCTGCTGGAACTATTATCACCTGGCCAGAGTTCCAAGCTGCTTTCCGTGCCCGCTACATTCCTCAGGGAATCGCGGACCATAAGAAGCGTGAGTTCCACAACCTCATCCAGGGCAACAAGATTGTGGATGCTTATGAGTGGGAATTTCTAGACTTATCCCGCTATGTTGGAGAATATGTTGCAATTGATGCTCGCAGATAGGAGAAGTTCGGTGATGGCTTCCACCCTGACATCAAGCTGACGCTCCTTGTTTAGGACTATCTTGATTTCGCCACCTTGGTGAACAAGGCCATCCAGGTTGAAACTGACCTGCATGAATACAAGGATGGAAACAAGCATAGCCGTGACATGGGCTCATCTTCTGACTAATTTGCACAGAAGCAGAAAATTTGGATTCCCCACAACATGCACCATGCACCTGCTCCTGCTCCAAGGTCGTCATATGTTGCACCTCGTCCACCTCCTCCACCACCTAGGAAGCCGAGGCTTCTAGCTCCACCACCCCAAGCTCCTCCTTCCTGTTCGGAGGACGGGTTGTGCTTCAAATGTGGTCGTCCAGGTCACCGTGCCAGACATAGTGGGCAGTAGCAGATTGAACTTGCACTACCATCAATTGGCAGTGGAAATTACCAGAACTTCGACAACAATGTGAGGCCTTCTTATGGTCATGGTCACGCTAACAACATTTAAATGAGTCAAGCTCAAGATCAACATGCTATCGTGATGCGTACACTTCTTGTTAACTGAGTACAGCTTCTGTATTGTGTTGATACAGGAGCATCACATTCCTTCATCTGAGAAAATTTTGCATTCATGCATGGCATTAAATACAATGAGATGAACATCTCAATAGTGGTAAACACCTCCGCGGGGCAATGTAGAACCTCCATGGTTTGCCTCAATGTCCCCTTTGAAATTGAAGGATTGGAATTCCTTGCTACTCCCATATTTCCGAAGTCTTTCTATATTGACTTCATTTTGGGAATGGACTCGTTGAAAGCTCATATGGCTTCAATCATTTGTGCCACCAAAACCATCCATCTCCTACATCCTTCAAATGAAATAATAAGCTACCATGCTCATCTCGTCTGAGATGTTGAAGCCCGACTATATGCCTTGAACGCATTAAATGTGTCACCCATTGAAGGGATTGAAAACATTCCAATTGTACATGACTTCTCGGATGTCTTTCGAGAAGAACTCCCAGGGATTCCCCCTGTGAGAGCGGTCAAGTATGTCATCGACTTAGTACCATGCACCACTCCTATTGCCAAGAAACCCTACAAAATGCTAGCACATGAACTCCTTGAACTTAAGGGAGAAATCAACAAATCTCTTCGATGTGGTTTTATTCGACTAAGTGCGTGCGCTTGGGGAGCACCTTCTGTCTTTGTTAAGAAGAAGGATGGAACAAATCATTTGGTTCAAGACTACCGTCCAATCAACGAGGCCACTATTTAGAACAAGTATCCTCTTCCTCAGATTAATGATCTGTATAATAAACTTCCTAGTTACTTGGTCTTCTCTAAACTTGACTTGAGGTTGGGATACCACCAGATCCGTGTTCGTGAAGAGGATATCCCAAAAACCAACTTCGTTACTCGATAAGGATCATACGAGTACATTGTAATGTCCTTTGGCTTAACCAATGCCCCTACAACCTTCTCTCAGTTGATGAATCATATCTTCATGGACTATCTCGACAAATTCGTCGTGGTTTATCTGGATGATATCTTGGTGTACTCCAAGAATAAAGAAGAACATGCCGAACATCTTGGTCTTCTACTGGAAAAGCTTTGAGAGCATCAACTTTATGCCAAATATTCCAAGTGTGAATTGTGGTTAGACGAAGTGACCTACCTTGGTCATGTGATCTCCAAGGATGGTATTGCGGTCAACCCTGAACGAGTTTAGGCTATTCTTGACTATATTCCCTCGAAGAATGTCAAGCAAGTAAGAAGTTTTCTCGGACTCACCAGCTATTGTCGTCATTTTGTGGTGAACTTCTATAAGATTGCCAAACCCCTGACCAATCTGCTTCATAAAGGTGTTAAGTATGAGCGGACAGATAAATGCGAGGTAAGTTTCCAGACACTCAAGGACAAACTATGATCTGCTCTAGTGCTTGCTCCTCCGGATACTTGCAAGGACTTCATCATTTATTGTGATGCTTCTCATCAAGGATTGGGTCGTGTCCTAATGCAAGAGCGTAGAGTGATTACCTATGGCTCACAACAATTGCGTGCTCATGAACAGAACTATACAATCATGACCTTGAACTTACTACACTTATCTATGCGTTATTCCTATGGTGGCATTACCTTCTCGATAATCGTTGTGAGATAAACACCGATCAGCAAAGTCTGAAGTACATGTTTACTCAGCCGGATCTGAACCTCCATCAACAGAGATGGATGGAGAGCATAATAGATTTCAACTTGGGTATTTCTTATACACCTCGCAAAGCTAATGTAATGGCTGCTACCTTGAGCCGCAAGTCATACTGCAATCACCTCCAGGTTCATAAGGTTCAGGCCCGTCTTCAAGAATAATTCATCAAGTTGAACCTCCATATTGTTTCTCAGGGTTAACTTGCTCCCCCTCCTGAAGAGTTCCACAAGATGAACCTCTGTGTTGTTAATCAGGGTTCCCTCAATAACCTGGTGGCTAAACCAGATCTTGTGGGTTGCATCAAAACTATTCAACACTATGATGATGGAGTCAAAAATATTAAAGGCTATCTTCCAGAAGGTTAACCATCTTGCTTCATTGTTGTTGATGATGGCACCTTGTACTTCAAGGCTCGCCTATTCGTTCCAATTAAGAGGGAAAACCTGAATATGACGCAGAGGGTGATGAAAGAAGCTCATGATACACCTCTGTCTATTCTTCCGCGTAGTACCAAGATGTACCAAGACATCTTTCAAAGATTGTGGTGGTCAAACATGAAGCAAGACATTGCCTGCTATGTTGCAGAATGTGATATCTGCCGCCGAATCAAAGTAGAACATCAAAGGCATGCTCGAACTCTACAACCTACTTCTATTCTTGTGTGGAAATGGGACCGTGTTGAAATGGACTTTGTCATTGGTTTTCCCAGATCACACAAAGGTAATGATGCTATTCTTTTCGTCATTGACCGACTGTCCAAATTTGCACATTTTCTAGTCATCAAGGAAACAATCACTCCTAGTCAGCTAGCAGATCTATATATGTCCAGGATAGTTTCACTCCATGGTATTCCATTGGTAATCAGCTCAAACGGCAGCAGCTTATTCACTTCAAAATTCTAGGAAAGTTTTCGGATGGCTATGGGAAATCATTTGTCCTTTAGCGCCGCTTTTCATCCTCAATCCCATGGACAAGTTGAACGAGTCAACCAAATTCTCGAAGACATGCTTCGAGATTGTTTCATTTCTTTTAGCAAGAAATGGGATGAATCTATCATGTATGCCGAGTTCTCCTACAACAATACCTATCAAGCTAGTCTGAAGATGGCCCCTTTGAAGTGGTGTATGGACGAAAGTGCCAAACTGCTGTGGATTGGTCAGGAATTGGGGACCGGTCACTCTTACGTCCGGATATTATCCAACATGCCAAAGATCAAGTCCACGTTATTCGTGAAAATCTGAAGGCCGCTCAGTCTCGTCGGAAAAGTCAGTATGACCATCATCACCAAGATATGGTCTATCAACCTGGCGAAAAGTCGTATCTTCAAGTCACACCAATGAGAGTTGCAAACTATTTAGGGGTTTAAGGGCAAGCTAGATCTTCACTATATTGGTCTGTTCACCATTCTTGAAAGGCGTCGGAAGGTGGCATATCAATTGGAACTATCATCGAACCGTTCTCAGGTTCATGATGTCTTCCATGTTTCACAGCTCCGCCGGTGCTTCAAGGATCATGTTAGAGCAGTGGATCAAGATATGCTTGACCTGCAACAGGACCTTTCTTATAAAGAGCACTTGGTCCGCATTCTGGATCAAACTGAAAGTGACACTCGTCAAAAGTCTACCAAGTTCCTCAAAGTGCAGTGGTCATATCATTCTGAAGATGAATCCACTTGGAAACGTGAGGAACATCTTCGTGATGAATACCCCGAGCTCTTTCCTTCTACCTCTTAATTCTTGGGATGAGAATTTCTTTTAGTAGGGGAGAGTTGTGACATCCCTGGATTAAGCTACAGTAATCATTGTAATTAAGTAATTGCGATGGTGAAGATTAAGCTAGATGCGTTTGCTAAATAGTACTTGACCAACCTCTAAATCATAATTCATGTCAAATTCCTGTTGAAATTCAAAATTCAAATAATAATTGGAACAAATATTTTGTCAAACATGGAAACTAAAATCATGGTTGGATTGCAAATAGTCACATGGTAATTATAAAATATGAAACCATATTTTATCAAGTCTTCTAGTGTCTCAAAATAATTATAAACAGAGGCCAAATCAATTACTAAATGCCTTTTGATTTGAATCAATTCCTAATAAATTCTTAAAAAAACCAAACTTTTGTGGCATAACCTAAAAAATACAAGATAAATGATGGGCTAGTTCCAGTATTTTACAAAAGCGATTTTGCTACAAAAGTAAAATAAAACAGAAAACAAATAAAAAGAAAAACAAAAACAAAAACAAAAGAAAGGGAAAAGAAGAGAGGGCAGTTTGCCCTGGGCTCTATGGTGCTACAGCACCAACCTAGTCGGCCCAGCCAGCCCACCTGCCTCCTCCCCCTTCCCCCTGCTCACCCGAGCAAGTGTGGAGGCTGCCAATGGCTACCAGCGGCCACCACCATCACTGTGGCACGCATCCGCCCCTCCTCGACGTAGATAAAACCGCCCCTGACCCCCTTGAAACCCTAGCCACCTCCCACTCTCCCCCTTGCTCACCCCTTCCTCTCCTCGCTCGGCACTACACCGTCGTCGCCATGGCCGCTGCCGCCCGCACGCTCACTGGCCTCCCCGTCACCTAGGGCTGCGCAAGGAGCTCCGCCGCGGTCGTATTCTTCCTCCCCAACCAGAATGTGCATGGAGCCACCACCTCGCCGTCGCCACCCTTCTTCCACCCCGGGATGCCGCCGGAACACCGTCGTCGATCCGCTCCACCAGGCACTCATCGAGCAGCCTTTGCACGTATACAGGAGCGTGGTGAGTAGCCGCTCCCCTCCCCTCGATGTTGCCTACGTCCCCTCCTGGCTAGATCCCCACCGCCGCCCGAGCGTGTTGCCGTCGGCGGGCTTTCTATAGAACCCACGATGGTCATAGCCCGCAACCAGCCTCCTCCTCAAGCTCCTGGAGCTCGCAAGGGTCGAATGAGCACCCCCGCATGCTCCCCCGTGCCCCATAGCTTGCGCCCGAATCTTGATCGAAAGCGTCACCACCTTTGCTCATCACCGACGTTGTTCCGGCCCTCCACCGCACCTATTTATGGTCGGGATGGACGCGGCTCGTCCCCCTCGTCTGATCCCACCCTCGCACGTGCAAAATGAGCCCCTATGGGAGTTTTCCAACAATCTCCAACGAGGCCCGAGCTCCTCCGCCGTGATTCGTGGTCGCCGGCGACGCCTCCGATCGCGTGATCTGGCCTAGCCGCCCGGGGCCACCTTCTCGTGCCACTAACTTGTGGGTCCCCTCAGCCCCTTTGACCATTCACGCGGTTAGTTATGTTGACTAGGCAGCCCAGTCCGTGATAGGTGGGGCCACCACCCCCTAGGTCTATGACATGTGCACCTAGGCCATTAGCCTCTAATAAAACTAATAATTTAATTAATATAAATAAATTGAATTAAACTGTCTATGACAGGTGGGGCCCTATAGTTTAATTAGACAATTAGATTAATTTAAATATTGTCAAACCCACTTTCTATGACAGGTGGGATCACGCAGTTACCTGATCAGTCAACACACATTGTTGACTGCTGATGTCATATTAGCTTTTTCTAATTAAATTAAATTTGTTAATTCTAGAATATTTATAAAACATTGAAAACTAATATAAAATAATCTATAAGTGAGATGAAAATAAATTATATATGAAAGTTGCTAAGAAAAATCCAACGAATCTGAATATGTTGAACGTTGAGGTGTCACATGCATGATGAACATGGAACTTTCCTCCCCGATTCATGTGTCCAGTAGTAGCCATAGACCTCGGAAATATTGTTAGATATTTTCCAGCTCCGTCCATGACATGCAGTACTGCGTTAGCTCATGCCTAGCATTGCATATTGCCATGGCATGCATCGTGATGCATATGTCTCCCTTTATTTATTGTTTCTTCCCCTCTTCTCTCAGGTAGATGCCGAAGCTGATGCTACTGTCGGGTATGACTACCCACCTGACAACCGGCCTTTTGCAGCAGAGCAACAAGGCAAGCAAACTCCCCTTGATCATTCCTATATCGCCCATTCCTTCTCCCTCATGCTTGCATTAGATTTTGCTATTGTTGTAGATAGCTCATATTCAAATGCATAGATTGTTTTCGTTAAACTACTATTGTACCCAACTGCACATTAAATGTGTAGTGTAGGTGTTTCTATGATCCCCACTGACCCCACTAGCCCCAGTTGTCCCTCCTTTATCATCGAAGACTCGATCAACTAATCAACGAGCCATGGCCTGTCACATCATTTCACACCCCCTTAGTTGTACGACTTTGCATACCTACTATCGAGTACTGAGGGTGACACCTCATTACATACCCCTGATGTTAGCTCTGTAGTGTAGTTAACCGGAGGTGGATTACAAAAGGTGATTCCTCCTTCACCACTTCCAATAACGTCTCTTTCATGCAACCTCTCAAGTGTGGACTATCGAGGGTGATTCCTCCCTGGTCACTTGACAGTTACATCGATTGGAATCCATCGAGTTTAATACAACAGATTCCTCTGATGTTATAGCCACACAGTTACTTTAGCTTTACTACTGCAAACATGATGAAAGGTGTGGTGCAGGTGGGTTCCTGCATGATTGTGACGAGGCATGGCCGGGCATTCTTGGCCCTTGCGACACATCCTCAACACAGGACAATGGGACCACATATCATGGATTGTTGATCGTCACCACAGTTAATTAAAACATTAATGGGATTGGGTATTTGATCTGAGTTGGTTGATTGACCTTTTTTGCACTAACCTTCGCACGGGGACACTTATGGGCACGTAGCGTCGTTGTATCAACCAAAGCTCTTCGGACGTCAGCATTGGAGCTGCGTGCGCCCGAGTGATCCACGTAAGCATTGATCTTGTATTAGAGGTGCTAGGACTGATCTTGGCCGCCCCCTCAACATGTAGGAGTGCAAACGGCGATTGGCCCAAGTCCCCTGTGCGCTTAGGATGTAGACCGGCGGGTTGGCCTCTCTGGTGAGCCTAGGTAGGCCTACGATGTGTTGATCTCCCGAGGCTGGGCATGAACTGAGAAAGTGTGTCCGCCAGAGTTGATCGAGCGTGTTGGGAAATGTGGTGCACCCCTGCAGGGATGAATTAAACTATTCGGATAGTCGCGTCCACGGTTACACGACGACTTGGAGTTATATCCCGATCTAATACAACTAAAACCATGACTTAATTTGAAATGTGGCTCCGAGATTGCTTTGTTAGTGGATGTCGAGGAAGGATCTCTGGGCGTGAATTAATTAAAATTGTTGCAACAATATGACTATATATGTGTTATTGTTCTATACTCTTCTAATGATGCAAGACACTGAAGGTGCTAGTCTTTGATAGGATTATTCCCTTCTCTCTATTCTCGCATTGCTGCAGTTAGTCCAAAGATATAGCCCCATTCCTTTGATACTGATGCATACTTAGCATTGTTCTGATGTCAGTCTTATGAGTGCTTTGGATGAGTACTCACCGTTGCTTTGCTCCCCCTTTTCCTCTTGATACTATTTGTCGCGATCTAATGACAGAACCTAGGACATGGCTGAACCCACCTACAACTACTACCCAATGGAGCCTACTACTACATGGAGGCCGTTGACGACCAGGAGTAGTTAGGAGGTTCCTAGGCAGGAGGCCTCGCCTCTTTCGATCTATGTTATGTTTGTGTTGGCCTTCTCTAAGGCAAACCTTGTTTTCTATGTCTGTATTGAGATATTATATGCTTCCACTGACTTGTTTGTATCCGACCTTATGTATTTAAACCCATGAGGCCCCTGGATTGTAATATGAAGCTTGTATGGTTTTTAATTTGTGTTTAGAGTTGTGTTGTGATATTTTCCCATGAGTCCCTGATCTTGATCGTACGCATTTTCGTGTATGATTAGTGTACAGTTGAAATGGGGGTGTCACAGTGTGGTAGTCCTTTGAAGTGTGTAGTGCATGTGGTGTCCGTGGTGGTTGTGCGCACGCCACCCACTACACCCTCCACCACCGCTGCCCTAAGGCAGTTGCTGCCGGTGGACGGCACCCCACCGACAGCCGCTGGGCCGCCACCACACCGTCATCCGCCTTGGACGTAATGCTGCCGTCATGCTACGGGGTCATTACCTGCTCCGCCACTGCATCCCAAATGCGGGAGGTGGAGGCCACCAAAGGACCATCGTCGGGCTTTTGGGTCATAAACCTTGCGCAGTACATCTAATTCCTAGCGAAGGAGGTGGAGTGCTAGATCGCGCACGCGAAGAAGCTCACCAACAACATGGCCGCGGGAGAAGTCGTAGCAGCAACGAGGAATGCAGAGAACTATGCTGATTCATGCCGCTTTGAGGAGTCACGTCTGGAACGGCGGAGGGCACCACTGACAAGCAACAGACTCGACTCCACCAGCTCGTCGGCAGGCTCCTCCTCCTCTGGCTCTTACTGAGCATGCTCGATTCTGCTGGAAGTAGTACAAAGCCCCTTCATAGTAGCATTTAGGGGCTATTTTGTTTAGTTCATCTAACCATAGATATGGTTGAACTATACTACATACTTTAAATTAGCTAGTATATGTAGTTGAAGTAGCCATTTTATTACGTGGTTGGCAACAATTGAGTAAAAGTTTGTTCGGTTCAGATGTCGAGATGAACTGCTTTGTACAAACACTACTGCTCAATCGATGAATGAAATCTATGTTTAGTGAATTTTAGTTGCAAAATTGCATTGTAATAGTGACTTTGTTCCTGCAAAATTTGACAAATGTTAGTGCTACAATGTTGGCAAATGCCAATGTGACTAGATTGGCAAATGCCAATGTTTCCAATTTGACATATGGCAATTTACCCAATATGTCAGATGCAAATTCTTCTCGGATTGTTTATACTAAGCACACGGGTCATCGTAGAGAAACGTTTGCAATGATGCAATGCACCAATCCTTCACGTCAATTTTTTGTTGGGGAACGTCGCATGGGAAACAAAAATTTTCCTACACGCACGAAGACCTATCATGGTGATGTCCATCTACGAGAGGGGATGAGTGATCTACGTACCCTTGGAGACCATACAGCAGAAGCGTTAGTGAACGCGGTTGATGTAGTGGAACGTCCTCACGTCCCTCGATCCGCCCCGCGAACTATCCCGCGATCAGTCCCACGATATAGTGCCGAACGGACGGCACCTCCGCGTTCAGCACACGTACAGCTCGACGATGATCTCGGCCTTCTTGATCCAGCAAGAGAGACGGAGAGGTAGAAGAGTTCTCCGGCAGCGTGACGGTGCTCCGGAGGTTGGTGATGATCTTGTCCCAGCAGGGCTCCGCCCGAGCTCCGCAGAAACGCGATCTAGAAGTAAAACCGTGGAGATATGTGGTCGGGCTGCCCTGGCAAAGTTGTTTCAAATCAGCCCTAAAACCCCACTATATATAGGAGGAGGAGGGGGAGCCTTGCCTTGGGGTCCAAGGACTCCCAAGGGGTCGGCCGAGCCAAGGGGGGAAGGTCTCCCCCCCCAAACCGAGTTGGACTTGGTTTGGTGGGTGGGAGTCCTTCCTTTCCTTCCCACCTCCCCTTTTTTCCTCCTTGATTTTATTCCCAATGCGCATAGGCCCCTTTTGGCTGTCCCACCAGCCCACTAAGGGCTGGTGCGCCACCCTCAAGGCCTATGGGCTTCCCCGGGGTGGGTTGCCCCCTCCTGGTGAACTCCCGGAACCCATTCGTCATTCCCGGTACATTCCCGGTAATTCCGAAAACATTCCGCTATATATCAATCTTCGTTTCCGGACCATTCCGGAAACCCTCGTGACGTCCATGATCTCATCCGGGACTCCGAACAACATTCGGTAACCAACCATATAACTCAAATACGCATAAAGCAACGTCGAACCGTAAGTGTGTAGACCCTGCGGGTTCGAGAACTATGTAGACATGACCCGAGAGACTCCTCGGTCAATATCCAATAGCGGGACCTGGATGCCCATATTGGATCCTACATATTCTACGAAGATCTTATCGTTTGAACCTCAGTGCCAAGGATTCATATAATCCCGTATGTCATTCCCTTTGTCCTTCAGTATGTTACTTGCCCGAGATTCGATCGTCAGTATCCGCATACCTATTTCAATCTCGTTTACTGGCAAGTCTCTTTACTCGTTCCGTAATACAAGATCCCGCAACTTACACTAAGTCACATTGCTTGCAAGGCTTGTGTGTGATGTTGTATTACCGAGTGGGCCCCGATATACCTCTCCGTCACACGGAGTGACAAATCCCAGTCTCGATCCATACTAACTTAACGAACACCTTCGGAGATACCTGTAAAGCATCTTTATAGTCACCCAGTTACATTGCGACGTTTGATACACACAAAGTATTCCTCCGGTGTTAGTAAGTTATATGATCTCATGGTCATAGGAATAAATACTTGACATGCAGAAAACAGTAGCAATAAAATGACACGATCAACATGCTACGTCTATTAGTTTGGGTCTAGTCCATCACGTGATTCTCCTAATGACGTGATCCAGTTATCAAGCAACAACACTTTGTTCATAATCAGAAGACACTGACTATCGTTGATCAACTGGCTAGCCAACTAGAGGCTTGCTAGGGACAGTGTTTTGTTTATGTATCCACACATGTATATAAGTCTCCATTCAATACAATTATAGCATGGATAATAAACGATTATCTTGATACAGGAATTATAATAATAACTATATGTATTCTTGCCTCTAGGGCATAATTCCAACAGTCTCCCACTTGCACTAGAGTCAATAATCTAGCCCGCACATCATCATGTGAATTACATTGTAATAAATCTAACACCCATACAATTCTGGTGTTGATCATGCTTTGCCCGTGGAAGAGGTTTAGTCAGCGGGTCTGCTACATTCAGATCCATGTGCACTTTGCATATATTTACGTCCTCTCCTTCGACGTAGTCGCGGATGAGGTTGAAGCGTCGTTTGATGTGTCTGGACTTCTTGTGAAACCGTGGTTCCTTTGCTAGGGCAATGGCACCCGTGTTGTCACAGAACAAGGTTATTGGATTCAGTGCGCTTGGCACTACTCCAAGATCCGTCATGAACTGCTTCATCCAGACACCCTCCTTGGCCGCCTCCGAGGCAGCCTTGTACTCCGCTTCACATGTAGAATCTGCTACTATGCTCTGCTTGGA
Organism: Hordeum vulgare subsp. vulgare; assembly: GCF_904849725.1. Lineage (NCBI taxonomy): Eukaryota > Viridiplantae > Streptophyta > Magnoliopsida > Poales > Poaceae > Hordeum > Hordeum vulgare. The sequence goes on from NC_058518.1 coordinate 309,764,159, forward strand.
ACTGCACCAGCTTACCACACCCCCATTAAGAATAAATACGTATCTGGTTTGCGACTTAGAGTCGTCCGGATCTGTGTCAAAGCTTGCATCGACGTAACCTTTTACGGCGAGCTCTTCGTCACCTCCATACACGAGAAACATCTCCTTAGTCCTTTTCAGGTACTTTAGGATATTCTTGACCGCCGTCCAGTGATCCACTCCTGGATTACTCTGGAACCTACCTGCCATACTTATGGCTAGGCTAACGTCCGGTCAAGTGCACAACATTGCATACATGATAGAACCTATGGCTGAAGCATAGGGGACGGAGCGCATATGCTCTCTATCTTCATCAGTTGCTGGGCACTGAGTCTTACTCAATCTCGTACCTTGTAAAACTGGCAAGAACCCTTTCTTGGACTGTTCCATTTTGAACCTCTTCAAAACTTTATCAAGGTATGTGCTTTGTGAAAGTCCTATCAGGTGTTTTGATCTATCCCTGTAGATCTTAATGCCTAGAATGTAAGCAGCTTCTCCTAGGTCCTTCATGGAGAAACTTTTATTCAAGTAATCCTTTATGCTCTCCAAGAACTCCACGTTGTTTCCAATCAGCAATATGTCATCCACATATAATATTAGAAATGCCACAGAGCTCCCACTCACTTTCTTGTAAATACAGGATTCTCCAACCACTTGTATAAACCCAAATGCTTTGATCACCTCATCAAAACGTTTGTTCCAACTCCGAGATGCTTGCACCAGTCCATAAATGGATCGCTGGAGCTTGCACACTTTGTTAGCATTCTTAGGATCGACAAAACCTTCGGGTTGCATCATATACAACTCTTCCTTAAGGAAACCGTTAAGGAACGCCGTTTTGACATCCATCTGCCAGATTTCGTAATCGAAAAATGCAGCTATTGCTAACATGATTCTGACGGACTTAAGCATCGCTACGGGTGAGAATGTCTCATCGTAGTCAACTCCTTGAACTTGTGAAAAACCCTTTGCCACAAGTCGAGCTTTATAAACGGTCACATTGCCGTCAGCATCCGTCTTCCTCTGAAAGATCCATTTGTTCTGAATAGCCTTGCGGCCCTCAGGTAATACTTCCAAAGTCCACACTTTGTTCTCATACATGGATCCTATCTCGGACTTCATGGCTTCTAGCCATTTGTTGGAATCTGGGCCCACCATTGCTTCTTCATAACTTGCAGGTTCATTGTTGTCTAACAACATGATTGACAAGACGGGATTACCGTACCACTCTGGAGCAGCACGTGGTCTCGTCGACCTGCGTGGTTCGACAGAAACTTGAACCGGAGTTTCATGATCATCATCATTAACTTCCTCCTCAACCGGCGTTGCAGCGACAGATGTTTCCCCTTGCCCGGCGCCACCATCGAGAGTGATGAGAGGTTCGACAACCTCGTCAAGTTCTATCTTCCTCCCACTCAATTCTCTCGAGAGAAACTCCTTCTCGAGAAAAGCTCCGTTTTTAGCAACAAACACTTTGCCTTCGGATTTGAGATAGAAGGTGTACCCAACTGTCTCTTTTGGGTAACCTACGAAGATGCACTTTTCCGCTTTGGGTTCCAGCTTTTCAGGCTGAAGCTTTTTGACATAAGCATCACATCCCAAACTTTAAGAAACGACAACTTTGGCCTTTTGCCATACCACAGTTCGTATGGTGTCGTCTCAACGGATTTTGATGGTGCCCTATTTAAAGTGAATGCAGCTGTTTCTAATGCATAACCCCAAAATGATAATGGCAAATCGGTAAGATACATCATAGATCGCACCATCTCTAATAAAGTACGATTACGACGTTTGGACACACCATTACGCTGTGGTGTTCCAGGTGGTGTCAATTGTGAAACAATTCCACATTGTCTTAAGTGAGCACCAAACTCGAAACTCAGATATTCACCCCCACGATCAGACCGTAGGAACTTGATCTTCTTGTTACGATGATTTTCAACTTCACTCTGAAATTGGTTGAACTTTTCAAATGTTTCAGATTTGTGCTTCATCAAGTAGACATAACCATATCTACTCAAATCGTCAGTGAAGGTGACAAAATAACGATATCCACCGCGTCCTCTACGCTCATCGGACCACACACATTGGTATGTATGATTTCCAACAAGTCACTTGCACGCTCCATTGTTCCGGAGAACGGAGTTTTAGTCATCTTGCCCATGAGGCATGGTTCGCACGTGTCAAGTGAATCAAAGTCAAGTGACTCCAAAAGTCCATCGGCATGGAGTTTCTTCATGCGCTTTACACCAATATGACCTAAGCGGCAGTGCCACAAAAATATGGCGCTATCATTGTTAACTCTAACTCTTTTGGTCTCAGTGTTATGTATGTGTGTATCACTATCAAGATTCAATATGAACAATCCTCTCACATTGGGTGCATGACCATAAAAGATGTTACTCATAGAAATAGAACAACCATTATTCTCCGACTTAAAAGAGTAACTGTCTCGCAATAAACAAGATCCAGATATAATGTTCATGCTCAACGCAGGCACTAAATAACAATGATTCAAGTTCATAACTAATCCTGATGGTAAATGAAGTGAAACTGTGCCGACGGCGATTGCATCAACCTTGGAACCATTTCCTACGCGCATCGTCACTTCATCTTTCGCCAGCCTTCGTCTATTCCGCAGTTCCTGTTTCGAGTTGCAAATATGAGCAACAGAACCGGTATCGAATACCCAGGCACTACTACGAGAGCCGGTTAAGTAAACATCAATAACATGTATATCAAATATACCTGATTTTTCTTTAGCCGCCTTCTTATCAGCCAGATACTTGGGGCAATTGCGCTTCCAGTGACCCATACCCTTGCAATAGTAACACTCTGTTTCACGCTTAGGTCCAGCTTTGGGTTTCTTCGTCGGATTGGCAACAGGCTTGCCGCTCTTCTTCAAATTACCCTTCTTGCCTTTGCCGTTTCTCTTGAAACTAGTGGTCTTATTCACCATCAACACTTGATGCTCTTTACGGAGTTCAGACTCTGCGACTTTCAGCATCGCAAACAACTCGCCGGGAGACTTGTTCATCCCTTGCATGTTGTAGTTCAACACAAAGCCTTTATAGCTTGGCGGCAGTGATTGAAGGATTCTGTCAGTGATAGCTTCTTGCGGGAGTTCAATCCCCAGCTCAGCTAGACGGTTTGAGTACCCAGACATTTTGAGCACATGTTCACTGACAGACGAGTTCTCCTCCATCTTGCAAGCATAGAATTTATCGGAGGTCTCATACCTCTCGATCCGGGCGTTCTTCTTAAAGATAAACTTCAACTCCTGGAACATCTCAAATGCTCCATGACGCTCAAAGCGACGTTGAAGTCCTGGTTCTAAGCCATACAAGACTGCACATTGAACTATTGAGTAGTCCTCCTTACGTGCTAACCAAGCATTCTTAACATCCTGATCAGCCGTAGCGGGTGGTTCATCTCCTAGCGCAGCATTAAGGACATAATCCTTCTTCCCAGCTTGTAAGATTAGCTTAAGATTACGAGCCCAGTCTACAAAGTTGCTTCCATCATCTTTCAACTTAGCTTTCTCTAGGAACGTATTAAAATTCAGGATGACTATCGCGTGAGCCATGATCTACAACACAAATATATTCAAAGTGGACTTAGACTATGTTAAAGATAATTAGAGTTTAACTTAATCAAAATTATTCGCTAAACTCCCACTCAAAAAGTACATCTCTCTAGTCATTTGAGTGGTTCATGATCCACTTACACTAGCTCAAGTCCGATCATCACGTGAGTTGAGTATAGTTTCAGTGGTAAGCATCTCTATGCTAATCATATCATCTATATGATTCATGATCGACCTTTCGGTCTCATGTGTTCCGAGGCCATGTCTGCACATGCTAGGCTCGTCAAGCTTAACCCGAGTGTTCCGCGTGCGCAACTGTTTTGCACCCGTTGTATGTGAACGTTGAGTCTATCACACCCGATCATCACGTGGTGTCTCGAAACGACGAACTGTAGCAACGGTGCACAGTCGGGGAGAACACAATTTTGTCTTGAAATTTTAGTGAGAGATCACCTCATAATGCTACCGTCGTTCTAAGCAAAATAAGGTGCATAAAAGGATTAAGATCACATGCAATTCATAAGTGACATGATATGGCCATCATCACGTGCTCCTTGATCTCCATCACCAAAGCACCGGCACGATCTTCTTGTCACCGGCGCCACACCATGATCTCCATCAACACGTCGCCATCGGGGTTGTCGTGCTACTCATGATATTACTACTAAAGCTACATCCTAGCAAAATAGTAAACGCATCTGCAAGCACAAACGTTAGTTATAAAGACAACCCTATGGCTCCTGCCGGTTGCCGTACCATCGACGTGCAAGTCGATATTTAACTATTACAACATGATCATCTCATACATCCAATATATCACATCACATCGTTGTCCATATCACATCACAATCATACCCTGCAAAAACAAGTTAGACGTCCTCTAATTTTGTTGTTGCATGTTTTACGTGGTGACCATGGGTATCTAGTAGGATCGCATCTTACTTACGCAAACACCACAACGGAGATATATGAGTTTCTATTTAACCTCATCCAAGGACCTCCTCGGTCAAATCCGATTCAACTAAAGTTGGAGAAACTGACACCCGCCAGTCATCTTTGAGCAACGGAGTTACTCGCAGCGATGAAACCAGTCTCTCGTAAGCGTACGAGTAATGTCGGTCCGAGCCGCTTCGATCCAACAATACCGCGGAATCAAGAAAAGACTAAGGAGGGCAGCAAAATGCACATCTCCGCCCACAAAAACTTTTGTGTTCTACTCGAGAAGACATCTACGCATGAACCTAGCTCATGATGCCACTGTTGGGGAACGTCGCATGGGAAACAAAAAATTTCCTACACGCACGAAGACCTATCATGGTGATGTCCATCTACGAGAGGGGATGAGTGATCTACGTACCCTTGTAGACCATACAGCAGAAACGTTAGTGAACACGGTTGATGTAGTGGAACGTCCTCACGTCCCTCGATCCGCCCCGCGATCAGTCCCACGATCTAGTGCCGAACGGACGGCACCTCCGCGTTCAGCACACGTACAGCTCGACGATGATCTCGGCCTTCTTGATCCAGCAAGAGAGACGGAGAGGTAGAAGAGTTCTCCGGCAGCGTGACGGCGCTCCGGAGGTTGGTGATGATCTTGTCTCAGCAGGGCTCTGCCTGAGCTCCGCAGAAACGTGATCTAGAGGTAAAACCGTGGAGATATGTGGTCGGGCTGCCGTGGCAAAGTTGTCTCAAATCAGCCCTAAAACCCCACTATATATAGGAGGAGGAGGGGGGAGCCTTGCCTTGGGGTCCAAGGACTCCCAAGGGGTCGGCCGAGCCAAGGGGGGAAGGTCTCCCCCCCCCCCAAACCGAGTTGGACTTGGTTTGGTGGGTGGGAGTCCTTCCTTTCCTTCCCACCTCCCCTTTTTTTCTTTCTCCTTGATTTTATTCCCAATGCGCATAGGCCCCTTTTGGGCTGTCCAACCAGCCCACTAAGGGCTGGTGCGCCATCCTCAAGGCCTATGGGCTTCCCCGGGGTGGGTTGCCCCCTCCCGGTGAACTGCCGGAACCCATTCCTCATTCCCGGTACATTCCCGGTAATTCCAAAAACCTTCCGGTAATCAAATGAGGTCATCCTATATATCAATCTTCGTTTCCGGACCATTCCGGAAACCCTCGTGACATCCGTGATCTCATCCGGGACTCCAAAAAACATTCGATAACCAACCATATAACTCAAATACGCATAAAGCAACGTCGAACCTTAAGTGTGCAGACCCTGCGGGTTCGAGAACTATGTAGACATGACCCGGGAGACTCCTCGGTCAATATCCAATAGCGGGACCTGGATGCCCATATTGGATCCTACATATTCTACGAAGATCTTATCGTTTGAACCTCAGTGCCAAGGATTCATATAATCCCGTATGTCATTCCCTTTGTCCTTCGGTATGTTACTTGCCCGAGATTCGATCGTCAGTATCCGCATACCTATTTCAATCTCGTTTACCGGCAAGTCTCTTTACTCATTCCGTAATACAAGATCCCGCAACTTACACTAAGTCACATTGCTTGCAAGGCTTGTGTGTGATGTTGTATTACCGAGTGGGCCCCGAGATACCTCTCCGTCACACGGAGTGACATATCCCAGTCTCGATCCATACTAACTTAACGAACACCTTCGGAGATACCTGTAAAGCATCTTTATAGTCACCCAGTTACGTTGCGACTTTTGATACACACAAAGTATTCCTCCGGTGTTAGTAAGTTATATGATCTCATGGTCATAGGAATAAATACTTGACATGCAGAAAACAGTAGCAATAAAATGACACGATCAACATGCTACGTCTATTAGTTTGGGTCTAGTCCATCACGTGATTCTCCTAATGACGTGATCCAGTTATCAAGCAACAACACTTTGTTCATAATCAGAAGACACTGACTATCGTTGATCAACTGGCTAGCCAACTAGAGGCTTGCTAGGGACAGTGTTTTGTCTATGTATCCACACATGTATATAAGTCTTCATTCAATACAATTATAGCATGGATAATAAACGATTATCTTGATACAGGAATTATAATAATAACTATATGTATTATTGCCTCTAGGGCATAATTCCAACATTTTTCACTTGGCTTAGTGTCGAAGGAAACACAGTTGTCGGCCTACAAACAGGTATTCACTCTAAACCGTTTGTGATGATTATTCATTTAGAGAAAAACATTGATGTTTTTATTACTTTGATTACTATGTGAGTTCAAAGATAAATACTTAGTTGATCAAACCATGGATTTCATTCAGCCTAGCTTTGACTTTCAATTCTTATAACCGAGATACAATATAAATAAAACTAGTTGTGGTGGCGGCGGCGTCCTGCACCGGTGTTGTCGTGCTCCGGGGCGCAGTTGTTCCATTCTTCAAATGAGGCCAAAATGTTATGGACTTCCCAATCAAAGAGTTGGTCATCGCTTGATCGACAGACGGGGGCTAGGGGCAGCGACTAGCTGTGCTGCAAGGAAGCAGTCGACAGCGACATCCCAATCTGTTGAGTGTGTGTGACGGGTGGAGGCGTGTGCACGTGCACTTGCGTACTGGGTGCATGTGCGAGCACAGGCACGGGAGCGGTGGGTGCAGGCGCGCGCACGGGGACTGGCTCGGTGGGTGCGGGCATGTCCACGGGGACAGGTGTGGCATGTGTAGGGGCTCGCATGAGCACATTCACGGGAGGATGCGCTGGATCTTGCACGTACACGAGCTCGTGCGGGTCCGTGGACCTCGCTGACGCATGTGGTTTCCAACGCTATGATGATGCTTGACAACCAGCTCGTCAATACCATGCGGATGGTTGCTGGCTCGGGCACGCGGATGGTTCATGGTGAGTGCGCTGGTGCAGCATCCGCTATGGCATGCAACTCTTCTATGGCCATGTTCATGGTGCCCATTCATCTTTATGTTCTATCTCCTATGGCTGGGTGTTGACTTCACCAAACCAGAAGACTAGTGGCATATGATCCTTGTGCACCATGGCGTTGGTGAGTTGAGGTTTCAATGATAGAGGGGAACGGGAGAGGAAGAGAGAGGATTGTGACTAAGTGGGTAGTAAAGTCGCCTATTAAACAGCGGCTCGGGTGCCAGTGATGGACAATTTGGAAGCAAGGCGGGTGAATATGGAGTTCAAAGGGCTCGCTTCCCGGTGAGCCTGTAGCATAGTGTTCGCACGCCTCCCGGTGAGCATGTGCAGCGGAGGCCAACTCGCACACCTCCCGTCAACTCAAACAGTTGCTCGCACGACACGTCATATAGCCAATAAAAGAGTGCAACACGTGCTAGAATGTAAGGGCAGTAAAGCACCCACGGTTTGTAAATAATGCAATCTTCGCGTGGTAACGTGACAGTTCTTTGTTCCAAAAGGCTTTTGTTGGCTATTAATGTGTGCACCTTTTCCCAAAGTGGACACAAAAAATACCACAACATATTTGTGTTATATCATGGCGTCATACCCAATTTCTTGAATTTTTTGTGAGTTCTAAATTTACCAGAATTTAAACCAATATTCTCAATGTTGGCTCTAGAAGAAAACACATATTAAAAACGTGTCTCACATAGGAAAATAGAATCCTATGATGCCTTTATGTGCCATGTCATGGCACCATGCCAAGTTTCATGATTTTTTGACGAGTTCTTGATTTACATGAATTTAAAACCCAAGTTTCTAAATGTTTGTGACCGAGCCAAAAATCTGAGATGCTTAAAATTCATTACCATTTCTTGCATGGGACTTAAAGATGCAGCCATGCATACTTATATGATTTTTAACCGATTTTGATGCATCGAACCTTGTGATTGTAGTTCAAATTTGAATTATGCACATTAAATGCCTATGAAACTCAACTAGTGTACAAAAAGGGACAAACGAACCATGATAATTCCATAGTTTAGCACGACACTCCTACTAGTCTATGTTGCCTCTAGAAAAAGTTCAAGGCAGGAAGAGGTAGTGGATGTCATTTTGCCCACCTAAGGTGACGTGTTCCATATCGGAACCACAAAGCTTTCCGTGAGAAGCTCTAGTTTGTAAGGGGGTTGTGCTAAAACTTTTCCCAAGTTGGTCAATTTTTTACCACGACACGTATGTGCCATGTCATGACACCATGCAAGTTTCACGAATTTCTGTCGAGTTTTTGATTTACATGAATTTAAAACCCGAATTCTCGATGTTTGTGGCTGAGCCAAGACCTGAAGATTTTTGAAATTAATTCCCATTTCTTGCATGTGACCTAAAGATGCAAACATGTACACTTATACGATTTTTCAACCCATTTTGATGCACCGAACCTTGTGATTGTAGTTCAAATTTTAATATAAACATTAAATGCCTATAAAATTCAATTAATGCTTAAAAATCAAGTATATCACGAACAGTTCAAGATCATGAATCATGTGTGATGCAGTACATAATATCTTGGGCCAACCCTCATACATGGCTTAGGCCGGAAGCTTCGTCGTCTATAGTCCATCGCCGGCCAGTTTACTGCACTGTTTCCTCAATACCATTTTATTATTCAATCGTTGTTGGTGAAAGATGGGGACGTGGATCGACAACCCACTCCGGCCTGAGCGCGGCCGCATCAACCATGAGCGCACTTTCAACATGCTTGAACGCGTCCACTACCTCATACAGGGTTGTTGCAACAACCGAAAGGGCGTCCGGTTGAGCTGAGAGGGTGGCAGCAACAATCATGACGGGGTAGCAAATGGAGAGAACGACACAACAACTATCAGTTTCTCGATGGTCGTTGTAGCCCTTATGGTAGACGCCCACGCCCATTTCGAGGCCGCCCACGCCTATCTCGTGCCGGTCACTACATAAAATCACAACGGCCTTCTCCAACACCGGTCGACAACCCACGTCCGATGAGTTCGTAATCGCTGAGTGTGCTTGATGAAGCATCTGTTTTTTGACGGCCTCCCTAGCCAAGATGGTGGTCGTCCATGCCCGGACCATGGCCAACCATACCCAGCTCATGGAGGCCTTATCCAAAGAGATGGTGGATGAGGACTATGAGATCCTAGTGGAGTACATGGAGATGGATGCCATGGAGATCCTTACCCCAAAGGTCGTCAAGCGGAAGCTGGTCATCGAGGAGGCGGCGAAGATCAATGAGCGCCAGGAGGAATATTAGTCTCTGTTTAGGGCGTTGGTCTTTTGTTGGAGTAATGTTTAGGTCAACTAACTATGTTTAATTGCTCAATTAAGTAAGTGTGGGCAGTGTTGTAAGCTCTTTTGTGTACTACTCAAATTTGCACGTGTGTTAAATTAAGCGATGACGTGGATGACCATTGTAACGAGGGAAATTCAGACCAAAATTTGCCACTCTATCCCCTTTTCTCTTCCAAATGAACATGAAATGCAAGTACCATGTGCAATGTAGTATTAAATATCTTAAGCCACAAGATTGCAGACCAAAATTTCCACGCTCAATCTCATCACACACATGATAAACTGTAGGATTCGTTTGTGATGTAGAATACCACACACAATTCTGATAAAGGGACTATGTTTGATGTGACTTTGTGCGTTGGCTTTTCACTTCACCGAACAAAAACTTTGGGATGTCGTGCAAATATCTACCTCCCCCACCCCTCGTACCAACCAAAAGACACATTTCCCCTGCTTCATCCATCATTTCCTAAGTTCAAACCTTCACTGCTTGCTTGCAGTGCCACCTCCTCATCGGTGACGCTCCTTCCTGCTCCTCGGCCTCCTCCATCTAGTGAGGTAATCCACCCCTTCCCCATACCCCCTCCCCCTCCACCCCTCCTACTCCATCCCACATGCCTCGACCGCCAGCGTGATACCTTCCATCAAAGTCACCGGCCCATTCCCCAAATAATAGCCATCGAAATACATGATGCATGCAGTATAGCTAGCATCTCAAGGAGCATTTGGCAGTGGAGAAGAAAATTGCGGCTACGCGTGCAGATGAGGCCGCGATGGCTGCCATGTGCGCCGACCCCTAGACCTTGGAACAACACCTTGCTGTCAATGCCTCGCACGAGAACGCCACCATGTGGTTGGCTGCTTTGAATAATAGCTCGTGGTGCTTTCTCGAGGGCTCTGTTGGTGCCTTCGATGAAGACTATGAGTTCTTTTCTTAGTATGCTCGTGCTTTCCCCAGCTCCAGAGCTAGCAGGTTGGTTCCCGGATAGGCTCAGGTCACTTGCCACCACGAGGAGGGCACGGCCAATGTGGAGACCTCACCCTCTTCCAAGCCCATTATTATCGATATCTCTGACGATGTGGAATAGCTTGTTTTTTGGCTTAATTGCTAATGACCTATTTTCATCAAGCTACGCTTGTTAAGAATGTTTGGTTTACCTGTTACATGTGCTGCTCCTGCCTTTCCTTAATAAATTCTAGTGAAATATCCAATGTAATGCTACTATGCCATCTGACCTTCTAGTATGTTCTATTGTGCAATGTGATGCTCAGTTAACTATTTGGTTCATTTGTTTTGGTGATCATCTGCAATGTGATGTTCGATTGTTGTTGTTACAATTTTGTATTGTTATGCATGTGAGAAGTTAATCGACTTTGGATATACTAAATACATCTGAAACACATTATTGCTACATTTCATATTTCTTAGCATGCTTGGCTTTTCCATGTGGCTCGATTTAATATGTTGGATCTGCAATGCATTTATTTTCCATTAACATATTTTACTCATAGCACACCAAATCTCACTTATAACTTGACTAATATCTATCTTACATACGTCACAGGGGGAAACGATGGGATACACTGAAGTTTACCATCGAGGTTTGCACATTCAAGATCCTTTGGCTAAATAGCACATTATTGTGCAATTGCAGGAACCATTCTAATGATTAGGTTTCTAATAGTTTTTTCTTGCACATGTGGGCCCTACTGTAAGAAGTTTAGACCCACCGTTCGACCCATTTTGCATGTCGGAAATGAGGTGTTCATGAATATCAGTCAAATCAAGGAACTCTAAAAGTTTGTTAAGATAAAGAAACTAGCGACAAAAAACAACAAGATGTTTGTCTGCACAATGAAGAAGACGTCAATCAACTATAGGATGGTACTATCTCTTTTATTGTCGAGGCCCCGATACTAAGCCATACGAATCCAACATGTATCACATCACCTTGCGGCCTCACGCACGGTAATCTCCACGGCTGCCACTTTACCTTGGCTGGGACCATTTGCGTATTTTGGCTCACGTATATGAATGTGTCGCTAGCAATCATATTTCATAGAACTCGGTTCGACATGACTAGTTATAGACCCAAGTGGCACCACCGTACAAAGACAGGCATACATAACCCAGCAATGCAGGTGTTGGTCATCGGCGTGTGTAGATGAGTCATAGCCAGCAACATGGACTTCATTACATCGTGTGACATTTTCCCATGGGGACACACACATCAGCAAAGAAGGATACATGTCGGTCAATCAATGTGTCTGAAGTAGTAGCAAGCTACCAAGGCTTAGTGGAAAGATGCATTTCCCTGTAAAGAAGGCTACTAAAGGCATACATCTAGGTTTCTAATCCCACACATACCAATGCATTTCAAAGCATACACACAATATGCATGGTATGTGTAGATACAACATGCCATCACAACACAACTCTATGACTCAAGTATGTATTAAAGACTCACAAGAGTCAACATAGTGTGATTTTACAAACAGGGGTCACATGACCCAACACTCAAGTCATACAAGCATCAAGTTGAAGCATAATATGTCTGAGTACACACATCTACTAAAAGTGGTTGGAGGAGCCTGAAAATGTACAACGACCCTACCAAGGAGCCAGATCTCCATCTGGGATTCCCAAGCTATTCCGATCAACGTCAAACTCATCATGTAGAAACCTTTAATGAGACTAAGGTCTCCTCTACAAAACATAAAGAAGCAACCGTGAGTACAAAGGTGCTCAGCAAGACTTGCATCATAAATATCTACAAATGCATCATTGTCAACAAAGGGGTCTGTGGAGTTTAATTGTAGCAAGCCAGCTTTGACTCTTGGGTAACCTATACTACGACCACGAACACTTTCTTTGAGGACGGGTAGCACACACGAGTCCAGATATTCACCAAACAAAACACCACTATGGATCCACTCTCGTCTCCCTACGAGAAGGTCATCCACAACACTCACACTTATCTTGCGTATTTTAGAGTATCCATTTCAAGTTGCCTATGTACCACGTAATGTTTCCAAGTATTCCACATCCGAGGATGGAGCTATTCGAATAGATTGCTTCACCCTGCAGGGGTATACTTCTTCACACACGCTCTTACCACTTATCACCATATGCATGTCATGCATCTCGGCAACCTTCAAGAGGAAGCACTGGTGTGGGCGTTGGCCACGATCGTTAACCACACAAGACTCTAGTCCAGGTTTATCACCTATTTGAGACTGAACCCACAAGGAAGTCCGGCCAAAGTTTCCTCAACGGCCTCAAACGATGTGCGCAGGGTTCCACAAGCCCACCATACGGGTGCCATTTGGTACACCATCAGGCAGAGCTAAAAATGGACGACAACACTTATCCTACAAACACCAGAAACTAGTTGCAACTCCTCGACAGAGAACTAGGCGATTAATAAGCCGAGAGGGATCGAGTAACCGGAGCCCAATGTGTGGTAGTATCTTATCTTGGATAACATACACGGAACTCAGTTCTTAAGGACGGTTCCAATGAGACAACCCACCATGTACTCCTACATGGCCTCGCATCGCTACCTTTACCAAATCGGATTCACACACTTTACTCTTACATAGTAGGACATGAACAAAACCATTCTGATTCATTGTCCAGATAGATCAGACTCAACACAACTCTAAGCATAGAAGGCACAGTAAGCAGGCATGGATGAGTAGGCACATCAAGGCTCAAGCAGTTGCTACTCATGCTAAGTGGTTTTAACTATTTACTATGGCAAAAACAGGTCATGCAAAGGAATGGTTCAACTACCCAGACATGTAACAATTGAATCGTTGTTGTTCTAATGCAGTAAAAGAGAGCACGAGCGAGAGAGTGGGTTTATATTAGTATGCTCAAGGGGGTTTGATTGTCTGACAGTTCTGAAAATAGCAGTGAGTCTTCATTGGTGTCAACGATCACAACATCTGAACCATCGTCTACCGAGTGGGAAAAGCACCAGCAAATAGAAAAAGAATAAAATTTACTTCATAAAAATGCAACACTATGATGCATGATCATGACATGGCAATATGCTGATGATTAAGCTAATGCATCTAGCAACAACAATAAATGAAGTTGGTTTGAACCAAGGTTCAAATTCAAACCTCATATGTGGTTATTTAAATGGCATTTATTTGTTTTGTCCAAAATAGAGTACATATGTTGCTCTAAAATGCATGAAAATGCCGTAAACAGATTCCTTGGATTTTTTTGATAATTTTTCATATATAGTTTATTTTTATCTGAGTTACGGTTGAATTTCTATGATTTTTAAAAGTTTATAACATTTTTTGAAATAGATAAATCAATTCAGATTTATTTTAATTCCAGAAAGGAATTAATGCGTCAGCATTGCATCACCACTACATCAATAGGTCAGTCCGTGCCAGGTCAAACCTGACGAGTGGGTCCCACTGGTCAGTGACCCACTTAGTTAAGCATATTTAGCTTATTTAATTACTTCATTAATTGAATAATAAGGGGATTGATGCCACGCGTCTGTGACTATTTAAGTTAATAATCTTAATCAATTAAGATTAACTAATTGCAATTAGTCAGGAGCTAGGCCCCACATGTCACTGACCCAGAGAGGTCAAACCTATGGTCAGCGGGGGGCAAGGCCACTCACGGCTCAATGCTAGCGACATCGGACACGACGGAGGCTCGCTGGAATCCTCCTCCCGCAACCATTTGGGTGGTGGAACCCACCTACACGAAGCTCGGGCTTGCGCGCATCCAGTGGAACGCGGGGGAGGCCCAAGGGTGACCGGAGATAACGGCGCCTGGCTCAACCATGGCGGGCGAAGCTCAGTCTTGAGTGGCGAGGGGTTGCGGGGTATGGGGGTCAGGCTATGGGCTCGAAAGAATTTTGGAAGCTCCAGGAGCTCATTGGCATGCTCGAAAGCGAGCATATCGTGCTCACGCAACGACGGGGACATGGCCGACATCGAGGAGCTCTCATCTCTAGCGGGCAGCTAGATAGGGGCCGCGTTCTGGAGAACCAGGAGAGGGGAAAGAAGCTGGGTCTCACAGGGAGGCTGCATAGCTAAACAATGGGTTGAGGGACGACCTGCAGGTAACGAATCAACGACGGCATCCGGTGGCCGGAGTGGAGAAGACAGCGGCGATGGTGACATAAGGGAGCCTCCAGCCTCGATTCTTTCGGCGAGGAGATGCGGAGGAGCACAGCATGGCTTCTTGACACGGTGGTTGGTCGAGGGGAAGAGGGAGGCTACGACGTACGTCTGCGGCGAGCTGCAGCAAGGTTCGGCCATGGCGGGAGAAAGAGAGCAGCGATGAGAGGGGTGAAATGGAAGGGTGGATTCGATCTAGATGGCTCTGGTGAGTCTATCCAGGTCACCAGCGCGACGGGAGGGAAGCAGGAGGCGTCCTTTGGTTGCACGTACTCTCAACAACGAGTTGCCTACATGTTTTGGTAAGAGGAGGAAGACGGCTCTGCCCCTGGTGGTCTGGGCCAAATCTCGTGGGCTTCAATGTAAGTCCTCTCTTTATCTCTTCTCTTTTTATTGCTAATATTTTATTTTCTGCAGTTTTTTTGATTTGGTTTAACTACCAAATCATTTTCTAAAATTCTGAAGTTTTACTAGTGAGCTAAATGGAGTAAACCAAGGCCCCACAAAAAGTTTCAGAATTGTTGGATCTACATTTAATATATAGCAAATATAAATCCAATGCAATTATTTATTGGATTAACTCAAATTCCCAAAACATATATTCATGTGATTCTGCAAATATTTGTTTAGGTTTTTCCTCATGCCAATATTTTCACATAACCATAGGAACATTTTCTTGGACTTATTTGAGGTAATTTTTATATTGCTGTACACAGGATCTAGTGCCCCTTAGTGATTTTGGTGGTTTGAAGACTTATAGGTTAAGTATCTAATGTGTTTATGAGTGTACACAGGATCTATAAGTCATTGAGGAGTTTGAGATATTTGAAGAATATCGACCCCTAAAATATATATCTTCGGTTGATGAAATTGGTCTGAAGCTGAAGAAATGAATCGCGAGGAATCTGCGATGAAATTGATATTCCTCATGAAGATACTGAAATTGAGGAATTCGGTGTGTCCTGAAGAAAATCACTTTGAAGAATTTGAAGCATGAAGACTTAATCTTTCTGTTTTATTTTCTTCGCATTTGAATAATAGGAACACCGTACTGTTAAAGGGGGTTGAAGTTACACTTTGGAATGAATTTCCTCACGATGCTCAACCCAATCCTAATCCTATCAAAAGCCTCAAGTGAGGAATACGAGTGACATGAGGACTCTCACATTTGAGGGTTCCGACCGTTTCGATAGCCACGCCAAGTCATTGGTCTTATCCACTCCAACGGTCATATTATTTAAGGGCATTAGTGTCAAATCATGTTGGGATGCTCCGAGGCTATAAATAGCCACCCCCCACAACCATTAGCTGGTTGGCTGCTCCGTTAGAAACTGACACTTGTCATAAGAGCAACCCAATTCCTCAGAGTCTTCGAGAGTAATTCATCAGTAAGGAAATACCCCATACACCGAAACCACAAACCAAACCTAGTGATTGAGCATCACTGAAGAAGTTGTTCCTGTGTGGGACTGAAGCCTTTTACCTTTGAGGATTGTGCATCCTCCAGACGGTTAGGCATCATGGTCTAGAGCTTTCCAGCAGTCAATTGTGGATCGTCGGGTGACCAAGTTTGTGAGGGTTTGGAAGTCTGCCCTGAAGACTTACCACGAGTGTTGGGCGAGGACTGTGTGTTCTTAGCCCAAGGAGAACACGGTAAGGACTGTGTGTCCCGGGACTGTGTGTCCTTTGGTTTCAATACCAAGCCGCTCCAAACCAGATGTACGACTGTCATAGCAGTTGGAACTGGGTCATCAACGACTGTCTTCACTGAGAAACGGGTTCTAATTCCTCAACTCCTTACTTTCCTTGTATTATGTGTTGATGACTTTCACTGCTACTGTTTGAAGAATTTGCTGAAGACTTTCTCTAAATTTCCTCAACCCCAAATTCTTCACGTCAGTTAATCATCATCTGTATTCTGCGTGCCTGCTCACTGTGCAATCTGCTTTCACATTCCTCACTCTGAAAAACTGTTGTTGTGAAACTTTGCACTTCTGATCCTTTACTATTTCCGCTGTGAGTTAGTCATCCGTGAGGAATTTCCTCAAAAGGAATTTCCTCGGTGATGAAATTCTAAAAATCTCCTATTCACCCCCTCTAGTCGATATAACGCACTTTTAGTAGTATATGCCTATATGATGTTGTACTCTGATATATTTCAATTATGAAATCCTAGTTTTCATAATACGAATATGAAATATATTGTGTGCTTGATATGAAGTGTCAATATAATTAGTAACTAGATTACAAATAATAGAACAATTAGGCTTATAATTGGGGTTTCCTATTGCAGACGGTTTCTCAAACAACACCGTGAGCGATGACCTCAACAAACCCACACGGTTTCTGGAAAGTTGGTCTCTTGGATCACTGAACAATCACACATAACTTCCATCCGACAACTGTGTATGTTCTGCCACCATTTCACAAACATTTTCACATAAAAAGTGTATGTGATGGATAACCCTATGCAAAATAGTTTCTTCTAGGCACCGTGTGTGATAGCCACCCGATGTCATGTAGAAAATTGTATGTGATGTACAATACGAACGGAAATGTATCTTTGGGATTCCCTGTGTTGGTTGCTAAGCACATGTCACACGACTTCTCCAGTATGTATGTTTGTGATGGCCTTTCCAATCGCACACGGTCTATTTTTGCCTATCGTGTGTGACCGGACGGAGGCATCATCGATGATTTATCTCGTGTGGGATAGCCCCACTATTGCCCACACATGCATGGTGACATTTTAAAACTGCATCGCGGGAAGGGAGCAAAAACCCTTTGTATAGGAGCCACCTGCACTAGTGAGTAGAAACAATAAAAATACTAAGTCTAAAGATGTTTCTTCTAGTAGTTCTATTAATTCCACTAATGATTCTCTTAGCCAAGTTGCACTTGATCAAGAAAATGATCAATTGAAAGGAATTATTGAGAAAGGTATCTACAAAAGTCTTGCCATAAGCAAACAATTTGAGGAGATTGTAGGCAATCAAGGATGGCACCAGAAGAACCAAGGTATTGGTTTCGACCGAAAGTTCAATGCCAATGGAGTTGAATGGGAAGTAGATTAATACCCCAAGACAAAGTTTGTTCCCCAAACGGAGAAGTATGATCCTACTCTCTTCAAGGGAACACAAGCTCAAGACGATATTCCGCCACAAGGCCACAAGCTAAAAGGCAAGGACAAGATTCAAGAAGAGATTGACTCATTTGAGAAATAACCTCAAGCTATGGTCAAATGGGTTCCCAAGGCCATCGCTATCTCTACTTCATCAATTGCTACTTCAACTCCAAGGATTCCCATCAAGTTGATGTGGGTTCCAAAGAAGAAGAACTAGAAAGTTCTTGAGTGGTGACTCCGCCAACAAACTTCACTGTTATTCATTTCTTGGCGAGAAATAATGCAATCAACTCTGACTTTATGCATTGGTTCAAGGACTCACTAAACCCCTTTTTCGTAAGCAAGGGACAAGGTACTTAACACGTCAGTGGACATCATACCATGAACACTTCACTCCATGTCCATAGATATCCTTGTTATTGTTCCTTGTGTGGGACTAACCCATGTAGGTGAGAAGAGTACAAAACAACGAGGGTTGCTCCCAACACTAGATGATCTTCATCAACAATGAGCATCCAGTACTTCAACACCTGCATGAAGTCTTCAAGGACAAAACCCAACATTAGTTCATCCCTCTTAGGGGGGATATCACGCCTAGGGGAAGCTTTGCTCTACATGATGTGAACACATTAAAAGATTTATGTAAAAGTGGCAACCCACTTGTGCTTAAACGATGAGTATGACATATAATCAAGTGTTCTCACTTGGCTCCTAAGTCAATATACTCATATATAGATGACTTTGTCATCGCCAAAGTGCTTGGTGGATACTAGAGTGGTTTTGCATGTTTTACATATTCTATTTGATATCTTATTGTGTGAGCATGTTGGTATGCATATTTTTATTCATTCAAGGACATCCAATTGTAGTTATTTGGTCTTTATTTTTCTGGCCAATTGGATGTACAAGAATGCCCAGGTTCCCCATCTAGCTAACTATTCTATCTTGTCTCAAACTCTTTCATGCTTCATCACAAAATTTTAACAAGCATTTTCTGGACCCTCCGGGTGAGGAGCATTTGTAGCCAACGATTCGGTTGGGACTGCCTTCCAAAACCTCCCAAGTGTTTTTTGTGTGACCAACTCCACAAACTTGGTTGTGCCGAAGGCAATAGAGTTGCTTAGGTTTTACATCTTGGTACCACCGATCGAGAAATATCGGCGTCACCAATTTCCTTTGTCAACTGACAGTTATGAACCTCGGTGTCACCAATTTTTCTTTCTCGTAGATGGGTATATATATCCGCGCAATGGACTTTGAAAATTTCTTCAAACCATCCATCTTGCACACCCCACTTCTGTGGTCGCCCTTGTCTACGGACGTTCTCCATCATCTCTAGTGCGCCCTCGCCGCAGGATTCCTTCGTCGTCAACGAAAATCAACCCCGCCTTCGCCACCGTAGAGAGGTTCCGCCAAGTTAGGGTAAACCTCGATCCCTACTGCATTCATCTTCCGGTTCATACGCAGTAGGTCTTGTCAACTACCTTATCACAGTATGCACATATCTATCATCTCAAAAACTTCATTAGAATAGATTGAACGAAAAAAATAGGGTTAGGTCTCCTTGATAAGAAATCTCGGAGCCACCGAGTCGAAACAACTCGGTGTCACTGATGTGGTTTCGACCACATCACAAGGACTTCTCAGTGAAACCAAAAATGTCCTATCGGTGTCACCAAAGTGGGATTTAGTGCTTCTATGAGCAGCATCTATGAAACTGAATCACACCTCGGTGAAATTGAAATGGCGTGAGCAAGTTTTTGTTGCTTGCCTCAGAATTTTTGAATCTGAAACTCGGTGGTGCTGACTTGCTTGTTGGGAAAACCTAAAACTAACATTTTGAGTTCAAAATTTTGCAAAATATCTGGATGTTGTGATACTCATCTACTCTGATCCTCTATATCTAATTTAAAGTGTTAGAGGTCAGGATGTTAGGTTCAGATGACAGGCAGAACAGTAATAGAGAAGCAAGTGTTGACTTGGATGAAACACTGGTCCCGAGGAATGTTCGGAATATCCAGGAACCCCCCGCTCTCATGAATTTTCCAAGGCATCTACCAGGGCAAGAAAGCAGAGGAATTTTGATGAGTAGGATGAAGATTTTGTGTCAAATGAGGTCACCTCCAAGAAACAACCAGAGAAGAAAGAGTGGTCGCAAGAAAGGTCCATGAATCAGTTGCTACAAAGAGGGGTGTGTAAATTTCTCTAGAGAACCCCAGTGGACCTAAGAGGACCAAGACCTTGGCTGAGAATCCAACAAAGAAGAGAGTGAGGAAGAGAATAGTTCATGTGGTTAAGAAGCCAACCTCCATATATGTTGATCCTGAAGAGGAAGAAGAGGAGGAACCAGCTGCAAACCCACCTCCTCCCAAGCACAGGAAGCTCATGGTTGATACTATGCCAGGAAAACCAGCCACCAAGGCCAAGAAGACTCCTCCCTATCCCAAGAAGACCACCACATACATTTTCGCTATAGATAAGTACAGGGCCCGAGTGCCTGAGAGAAATGTTGGTGATGATGGTATAGTTTTCCTGAGAAAGCTCAAGCCTTACCTTCAAGAGCACAATGATGATCACCCAGTTGTTGAGAATATGAAGTATGGGAAGGACCAAGGGATGATAAAGTGGAGATCTATTGACCCCTACTCCATCAGAAGGAAGATATATGTTGATGCTCGTTTTCACACCAAGGAGCAACAATATTTTCATGAGACAGTGTTGCCTGACAAGAACCCAACAGTGAGTGACATGAGATACGTTGACTGGAAGTACATCAAGGCTAATGAGGACTACTTTCTCCATGTCCATGAAAGCTTCCACATGATGGACATTGATGAGTTCATAGGCAGAGAGATGACAACATGGAATGATGAGCTCATCATGCAATTCTATTCTACACATCAATTCTCTCTAGATGGAAGGATAGTATGGATGACTGAAGCCACCAGGTACCGGTCGACAATGGATGAGTTGGCAACTATATTAGGAGCCCCCAAGGTATGGGATGGAGTTTTGGATCTCAATGTTGAATCAAAAATGAATCAGAACTCCATGGACAACATGTATACTGCTATTCCTCAAGAGTGTGTGAAGTCTCACAAATCTGGCTTTATGTACTACCTGCTCGTCGGCTTGAGTACCTCCAAGACTATCTTGAGGCACACCTTGATGCCCAAATAAGGAGATGATAAGATGATTCGTGGTTATTCCATTAATATGTTGCATCACGTTGACAAACACACCAGGATCAGAGTGATGGATCTCATTGTTGAGACCATCAAGAGGACTGCTCCTAATAAGAAGAGACATTGTGGATATGCTCTGTACATTCAAATGATGATCAACTCCAAGGTTGGAAAGAACATATATCTACTTGATCGTCCACACATGCCCCTCCAACCAGATTTTGAGGATAATGTTGTGGTGATGGGCCCATCTCATCCCACTTCATCTAGAGATCATGCAGCCATGGAGGCTGAGGCCCAGGCAGAAGCAGCAAGAGATGCTAGTGCTCCAATTCTAAAGATGAAGAACGATCATATGGCATATCTTGTGAGTGCCACACAGAAGATGGAGAGGAACATTGCTGATATCTTGCTGAACCAGGAGAGTCTAGAGCGGATTGTGGAGACAAAATTTCATGATCTTGACAACAAAGTGATTGAGCAGACTATTATAGTCAATGCACTCAAGCACGAGGTAGATGCAGTTCCCCTGCCCATCTCAGATGATGACAACCCCACTCTACCAGTGACTGCTCAGTTCATGACCCAGGCTAGATCTGCTATTGTGGCGGCCCCAGAGATGAGACCCTTAGTGTTTGCACTAGCTCTGACATCTACCATTCCTCCGTCGGCACCTCCAGTATCCACTCCACTAGCTCAAAGGACTTTTGCAGAAGCATCCAGTGATGTTCTTCTTTAGACTCCTTCAGCAACCACCAGAGCAGCTTCATTGCCACATGAAGGAGATCCAGGCCAGAGCAACATATAGCTCTATACGATTCAAACTTGTTGGTAACTTGTTTCCAAAGGTGGAGAATGTGTATAGATCATAGGGATTCAAGAGAGAGAGTGTGTGTTGCCTTTTCAGTTGCTTCTCTTTCTCTTCAAAACATTTGGCCTATCTTTTGCTCATCTTGTTACTTCAAATATGTTTGTGTTTTACCATACGCTTTGTGAGTGATGCTACTACTTCCTATCTTTTGTGATATTCATCTTATGATCATTCACTCATATGCTTGGTGTTATGTGCATTGAAATTCATTCATATCTTTTATGCTCTCCACCAAGATGTATGTGACATGGAAGAGTGACCTATGATCCTAATCGATTGCATTTGCATTCAAACGCAAATCTAAAATAATTTATAAATTTAGGGGGGAGGCTCTTTATCGTCACATACTTCTCAAAGTGATGATACTATGCATTGATTATATCCTTGTCGGAGCTTCGATCTATATGTTGTCATCACTTACCAAAAAGGGGGAGATGGAAAACACAAGTACTCTCTAGGTGGTTTTGGTAATTAACAACAACATATAGTTCATTGAACTAATGAATGGATTGGCTAGGAATTCTGAGGAGGATCCCCTAGATGCAAGGAACGCCAATTGGCAAGAGCTTCAAGACTCTACATTTCATTTTATGTGATAAATCACAATTGAGTCCATAGGAAAGCCAATACTATTAAAAGGGGACGAGGTATTGAAAATGATCTGGTTGCTCAATGTTCTTAGAGATTTGCCACCAAAATCCTCAACCAAACTATCACAAAACATCCTGTCCAAAACCCAAAATGTCAAATTCGGTGCCACCAACAATTCCATATTGGTCGCACCGAGTTTTACCCTAGATAGAACCCAAGCTAAACCATAGCATCTCGGTGCAACCGAGTTTCGCTACGGTACAGACGAAAAGCAGTGAACACCTTGTTGGTATCTAATTGTCAAAAATGGAAATTTCTAAGCATTGCATTTCAGTGTCACTCGAACTGTCTAGGTCAACCGTATCGGACTCACCAAGTTGTTATCTGTAGGTCTCAGCGAAATGCAGAAAGTTAGGACAATTTGCACTATTTGGTGTATCCGAGCTTTTAATTCAGTTCCACCGAGTTGGTCAATAATGTTATAATAGTTAGTTTTTTGGAGGTGGCTATATATTTCCCTCCACCTCCTTCTCATTCATAGAGAGAGCACTTAGAACAAGCAAACACTTCCACCATTCATTTTCCGAGAGAGAACCACCTACTCATGTGTTAGGATCAAGGTCTTCAACTCCAACCATATGAATCTTGATTTCTAGCCTCCCCAAGTTGCTTTCCACCCAAGCAATCTCTTCTACCAAGACAAATTCTATGAGAGTGATTGAGTGTTGAGGAGACTATATTTTGAAGCACTAGAGCAAAGGAGTTCACCATCCATACCACATCCATTACCTTTTGGAGAGTGGTGTCTCCTAGATTGGTTAGGTGTCACTTGGGAGCCTCCAAATCATGTGGAGTTGAACCAAGAAGTTCGTAAAGGCAAGGAGATTGCCTACATCATGAAGATCTACCCCGAGTGAGGCTAGTCATTCATGCCAAAGTTTTCAGAATTGTGACTCAAGTCTTAGAATCTTACGATCTTACGATCCAAAATATCCCCTCCGATTCTATGATTTTGCTCATAGAATCTAAGCTTGTACGATACTGATAGTTAAGATTCTAAGATTCACGATCCTAGCAACGGAGCTCCGATCCGATTCAGAATTGTGATTTCGACAACTTTGATTCATGCACGAAATTCATGGTGGAATAGACAAGGTTGCTTCTCTGTAGACTCTTCGTAGGTGGAGCCCTTCGTGGACTCACACAATCGTTGCCCTCTGTGGGTTGAAGTCTCCATCAAGGTGGACGTACGATAGCACCACCTATTGGAACCACGCCAAAAATCTTTGTGTCTTCATTGCGTTTGATCTTCCTATCCCTACTGTTAGAGCATAGATTCTCCATATGTGGTTTTGGTAATTGATGACAATCCCTATGGACTAATGGTTGCATTAAGTTATATTCGAAGGATTTGTCCATATGCACTTCTTGAAGTCCATCTGTTGGTTTCAGTGAGTTTATATGATGACCAAGGTGGTATTCAAGGTATTATCCAAAGAATGGTCCTATAGACACAAGGTTGATCAAGACTAAGACAAACAGTAAATCAAGTCGATAAACACACAAAGCGTACAAGAGGTACCGATAAGGATCAAGTGATCCCATGGTATGGTAAGCATTGTCCATTACGCTTTTGTGTACCAACCCATGATCGTCGTGAGAGTTTTATGTGGGGTTAGGTGTGTTTCCATGGGCTTGCGTCAAGAGGGAGATCTCATAAAACCCATGGAGGATGACGTCAAGTGGTGATCATCATCAAGATTGTGGTGTGCAAGTTCAAGTGGATCATCACGAAGATATCATGCTTGAAGCTTGCCGTCCATTGTGGTGGCAATGGACTTATGAAGATGTGATGAAGAGTGGCTCGCCCATAGTGAGTATGGGGGAGCAATCAACTAGTATTCATCAAACCAACGCAATCAAGAAAGGTGGTCCATCTTTAGAAAGCCAAGATCATCGTCATCTAGCTCAGGAGGACTAGGTGCAAGGTATATGTTTGCCCTTGATAGGTTTTTCTATTTTTGGGATAGATTGTCGTACTGTCAAGGGGGCTCTCAAGTGAGTAGCTTGATCATATCGTTCATTGAGAGCTCAAACCATTTGCATCCTTGCATCATATTTGTTGATCCTTGTTTGGTGTTTTTCTTTGTGAGTTTTAGAGCTTATGGTCATCTTCATGACAAGCTCGAGTTCATCGAAAACGGAGTCCATATGCATCTTCTATGATGTTTTTGATGTTCGAAGTTTTTGTCAGTTCTTCATTTATAGAGGTCTCACATATCTATATCATTGTCATTTTCATAACTGCATGTTCTTAAGATTATTCTCGCTGTTTGGATAGCTCTTGTCGTCCTGAATCCAACAAGCTTGAGTTTTCTCAATTCAGAGCTCATTTGCAAAAGTTATGGCTGTTCTGGTTTTATTCTGTTGCCTCTGATCTGCCCTGAAATTTCCAAGCGGTGCTACCTCTTATCACCGGTAGTACCACTCGGTCCAGCGGTAGTGCTCTGCTGGTGCCGCTGGCCTGTACCGCTGCTCGGAAGTGCGAACACTTTTGTGGGCGTACTTTGCGGTAGTAATGGGCGGTAGTATTGCCCACAGGGCGGTACTACCGCTTGTTACTACCGCTCCGAGCGGTACTAGTGGCTATGGATCAGTCTCCCTCTGCCTGAGCGATAGTACCACTTATCATCGGTAGTACCACTCGTAGGAGCGGTAGTACCGCTCTGGCTCGTGTTGAGGGGTTGGATAACGGGCAGATTCCTTCCCCCTCTATAAAATGGGTCTTCTTCCCCAATGGTTTTTCATCTGTTCAGCTCGTGTTCTTCCTCCATTGTTGACCCTCTCCGATCTTGCTAACTCTCAATCCCTCTAATGATTCTTGGTAGTTCTTGAGGGAAAAGAGAGAGGAGATCTAGATCCACATCTCCACCAATCACTTTCTCCTCTATGTGAGGGGAGCCCCTTGGATCTTGTTCTTGGAGTTCTTTGTGAGATCCTTGTTCTTCCTCTCATATTCCTCCATAGCTTTTTTTGTTGTGGAGGGATTTGAGTGTGAGGGACTTGGCCACTTCGTGTGTTCTTGCCATTGCATTAGTTTTGAGTTCTCCACACTGATACATGGAAGTGCAGTTTGAGAAGCCTATTACCCTTGGGTACTTGGTACCCTACAAATTTTTCTTCATGGATACTTTGGCGTCCTAGAAGCTTGGTGGTGCCTCGGATCCCAATCATTGTGGTGTAAAGCTCCGGGCAAGCTTCCGGGTCTCCAATTAGGTTGTGGAGATTGCCCCGAGCATTTGAGGTCACCTCGAAGCCATATGCCATTGTGGTGAAGCTTCGTGGTGTTGTTGGGAGCCTCCAATTAAGTTGTGGAGATTGCCCCAACCTTGTTTGTACGGGTTCGGTTACCGCCCTAAAGGGTCCCTTAGTGGAATCACAACATCTTGCATTGTGCGAGTGCGTGAGGAGATTACGATGGCCTTAGTGGCATCTTGGGGAGCATTGTGCCTCCACACTGCTCCAAATGGACATAAGCATCCGGAAGGGTGTGAACTTAGGGAT
The DNA here is from genome assembly GCF_904849725.1 of Hordeum vulgare subsp. vulgare. Taxonomy (NCBI): domain Eukaryota; kingdom Viridiplantae; phylum Streptophyta; class Magnoliopsida; order Poales; family Poaceae; genus Hordeum; species Hordeum vulgare. The sequence goes on from NC_058518.1 coordinate 309,790,424, forward strand.
ACATCGTCGTCTCTGCATGCCTCGGTTATCTCTTACCCGAGCCCTTTACTTATGCACTTTACTTTGTGATAGCCATATTGTTTCATGTTATATATCTTGCTATCACTTAGTTGTTTATCTTGCTTAGCATAAGTTGCCGGTGCACATAGGTGAGCCTAGTTGTTTTAGGTTTTGTGCTTGACAAATTAAACGTTAGTTTTATTCCGCATTTGTTCAAGCCCAAACCGTAATTATTTTAAAGCGCCTATTCACCCTCCCTCTAGGCGACATCCATGGCTTTTCACCTACCCTTTACTTACACTTGCATGTCTTTACTTTCAACTGCTATACTTGTAGACTTGCATGTGTAGGGTGTGCTAGACTTGGTAAAATTGCTAAAACTTGCCAACCGATAAAATTGGGAAAAGGTTAAGTCTTTATTTGGTCAAGTAGTCTAATCACCCCCACCTCTAGACATACTTTCGATCCTACAAATTATCATCATTATTAGAGTGTTGTCCTAGTGCGGAAAGGATGATGGAGATTATGATTCCCCCACAAGTCGGGATGAGACTCCGCGCAAAAAAATAAATAAATGGGGGAGGCAAAAAAGAGCCCGCCATTAAAGAAATGAGAGACAAAGAGAGAAGGGGCAATGTTACTATCTTTTTACCACACTTGTGCTCCACAGTAGCACCATGTTCTTCATATAGAGAGTCTCCTCACTTGTCATTTTCATATACTAGTGCGAATTTTAGATTATAGAACTTGTCTTGCATATTCCGATGATGGGCTTGCTCAAATGCCAAGGTCTTCATGAGCAGCAAGTTGTACGCACACCCACTTAGTTTCATATGAGTTGACATACACTTATAACTCTAGTGCATTCGTTGCATGGCAATCCCTACTCCTCGCAACGATATCGATTGGTGTGGATGTCCATAGCTCGTTAGCCTGCCTAGTTGATGCGAGACTTTTTCGCACTTTTGAATCCTTTGATCTTTACCATCATACTCTTCCACCTATATGATATATCCATAGTTCACGCTCATGTATTGAGTGAAGTTAAAAATGTTGAAGCGTGTTAGAGGTATGATCCAATTGCCTAGTTTGACACCGAGGTGCTCATGATTTATCTTATGTGATGAAGACGGAGTCCCTCTCTCTTCCTCCCTCTCTCTCTCTCCCTCCCTCCCTATCTCTCTACCTCCCTCCCTCCCACTCTCCCTCTCCCTCCCTCCCTCCCTCCCTCTCTCCCTATCCATCTCCCCTCTCCCCCTCCCTCCCTTGCTCCCTCCCCCCTCTTTCTCCCTCCCTCTCTCCCTCTCTCCTAGCCTCCCTCCCCCTCTCTCTCTCCTCTCTCTCTCTCTCTCCCTCCCTCCCTCCCTCTCCGTCTCTCCCTCCCTTCCTCCCTTTACCTCTCCCTACTTTCCTCCCTCCCCCTCTTCCTCCCTCCCTCTCCCTCCCTCCCTCCCTCCCTCTCCCTCTCTCCCTCCTCTCTCTCTCTCTCTCGCTCCCTCTCTCCCTCTCGCTCGCTCGCTCCATCACGCTCATCTCCCTCTACCTCCACCTCTCCCTCTCTCTCTCCCCTCCCTTCCTCCATCTCCCTCCCTTCCTCCCTCTCCCTCTCCCTCCTCCCTCTCTCTATATCTCTCTCCCCCTCTCCCCCTCTCTCTCCCTCCTTATTTATTCTCGAAGCTCTTTCTTTCTCGACCTTCTTCTTTAGCCAATCGAACTTGTTGATTTGCCACTAATGAGGGATGAGACCTAGATTTACACTTCCACCAAACGAAATTTGATTTTCCCATACATTTCTTGTGTATCTTGTTACTCTTGGGTGTTTGGGAACCCTAGATGGACGAGGTCACCTCAGAGACACATTCATCATGGTAAAGTCTGTGGTGGTCTGGGACAGTGGGAGCCCCCAATTTAGTTGTGTTGAGAGCCCCAACCTTGTCTGTAAAGGTTGCAGTTGTCACCTTCAAGGACCCTGCTAATGTATTCACGACACCTTGCATTGTGTGAGGGCATGAGTAAAATATGGTGAGTCTTTGGGATGATTGGGGATCATTGTGTGTCCACACCCCTCGAACGGAGACGTACCTCCCCAAAGGAGGAAACTTTGAAAACACATCCTCGTCTTCATTGTCTTCACTTGCGGTTATCTTGTACCTTTACTTGTTGGTAGCTTCCGCCTTATGTTTTACTTTTGCTAGCTTGTGTTACTTGGTGTGCTTGTCATATAGGTTGTCCATCTAGTTGAAAATCTAGACAACCTATCTTTTTTGAGCCCAAAATTGAGAACAAAGTTAAAAATTATTAGTTGACTATTCAAGCCCCCCCTCTAGTCAATTATATCAATCCGCCTGGACATATTTGTAGAATCAAATTTGTACTGAAAAGTCTTTTCTAATACGGTCAAAATCTTGATAACACGTGTTCACACTTGAGCCAATGATGCAAGCCAGCATTGGCTCCATTGCGCTTGCCTCCTCCTTGTCCATGCATGCCTGCCACTATTGTTTATGACATATCCACCTGGTGTTCGCCTCATGCACACTTGTCATGGGAGGAGGCACTGTTGGCTAGATGATGGTAGGAGCAATGGTGGGTGGATATGTTGTCGCACACACACAGAGAGAGAAAGGGAGGGAGGGAGCAAGAGCGATCGAGAGAGAGAGAGGTCAACATGAGGACAATAAAGGAGACGGTGAGACGAGGTAACGGGGACGATAGTGACCTCAACATGAGGACATAAAGGGAGGCAGGGAGAGGAGGCAATCGGGCGACAGTGGGAGGGACCGGTACACGGACAAAAAAATATTAATGTGACAACGGCGTCACCATATCCTCCAAGTTGTAGAAAAGGTAAATAAGTGGCTCGATGTGCTCCGAAAAGAGAAGTGCATTGTTATTATTGTTATCTAGTACGCTTGTATTTGCTATTTGTTTAGTGAAATCAGTTATCCAATAGTTAAGCTCGTCTCTCTTGTTGGAAATATGCCCTAGAGGCAATGATAAAATAGTTACTATTATATTTCTTGTTTCTAGATAATCGTTTATTATCCATGCTATAATTGTATTGAATGAAAGCATAGATACATGTGTGGGTATATAGACAAAACAATGTCCCTAGTAAGCCTCTAGTTGGCTAGCTAGTTGATCAAGGATGGTTAAGGTTTTCTGACCATATGCAAGTGTTGTCACTTGATAACTGGATCACTATCATTAGGAGAATGATGTGATGGACAAGACCCAAATTATAAACGTAGCATGTGATCGTCTCATTGTGTTGCTATTGTTTTCTGTGTGTCAAGTATTCATTCCTACGACCATGAGATCATGTAACTCACTGACACCGGAGGAATACCTTGTGTGTATCAAATGTCACAACGTTACTGGGTGACTATAAAGATGCTCTACAGGTATCTCTGAAGGTGTCCGTTGAGTTAGCATGGATCAAGACTGGGATTTGTCACTCCGTGTGATGGAGAGGTATCTCGGGGCCCACTCGGTAATACAACATCACATATAAGCCTTGCAAGCAATGTGACGCAAGTGTAAGTCACATGATCTTGTATTATGGAACGAGTAAATAGACTTGCCGGTAACGAGATTGAAATAGGTATAGAGATACTGATGATCAAATCTCGGGCAAGTAACATACTGAAGGACAAAGGGAATGCTATACGGGATTATATGAATCCTTGGCACAGAGGTTCAACCGATAACATCTTCATAGAATATGTAGGATCCAATATGGACATCCAGGTCCTGCTATTGGATATTGACCGAGGAGTGTCTCGGGTCATGTCTGCATAGTTCTCGAACCCGCAAGGTCTGCACACTTAAGGTTCGGTGACGTTTTAGTATAGTTGAGTTATATGTGTTGGTGACCGAAGGTTGTTCAGAGTCCCGGATGATATCACGGACATCACGAGGGTTTCCGTAATAGTCCGGAAATGGAGATTGATATATAGGATGGTTTCATTTGGTCACCGGAAAGATTTCAGACATTACCGGTAGTGTACCGGGAGTGACGAATGGGTTCCGGGTATTCACCGGGAGGGGCCCACCCACCCGGGAGTGAGCCCAATAGCACTAGGGTGGCGCACCAGCCCTTAGTGGGCTGGTGAGGCCAGCCCAAGTGGGCTATGGCACCACAAGGATAAAAAAACAAAGGAAAAAAAGGAAAGAGGGAGGTGGGAAGGAAGGAGTGGACTCCTTCCCCCAAACCGAATTGGGGTGGGAGTCCACCTCCTCCTCTCGGCCAGCGCCCTTGTGGCTCCCTTGAGCCCCAAGGCTAGCCCCTCCCCTCCTCCTATATATATTGCTGGTTTTAGGGCTTTTGAGACACAACTTTGCCACGTGCAACTCAAACCTATACCACGTAGTTCTTCCTCTAGATCGGATTTCTGCGGAGCTCGGGCGGAGCCATGTAGGAATAGATCATCACCATCACCGGTGCGCTGTCACGCTGTCGGAGAACTCATCTACTTCCCCGTCTCTCTTACTGGATCAAGAAGGCGGGGATCGTCATCGAGTTGTACGTGTGCTGAACGCGGAGGTGTCGTCCGTTCGGTGCTAGATCGAGACGGATCGTGGGATGAGGGTGATTTGAATCACAAAGTTGTACCACTACATCAACCACGTTTCTTAACGCTTCCCGCATAGAAATATACAAGGGTATGTGGATCCGATCTCCCTCTCGTAGATGAACATCACCATGATAGGTCTTCGTGTGCATAGGAAATGTTTTGTTTACCATGCAACATTCCCAACAGTGGTATCAGAGCTAGGTTCATGCATAGATCTAATCTCGAGTAGAACACAAAAGTTTTTGTGGGTATTGATGTTCGATTTTCTACCCTCCTTAGTCTTTTCTCGATTCGGCGGTATTGTTGGATTGAAGCGGCCCGGACCGACATTACTCGTACGCTTACCAGAGACTTGTTTCATCGACCAACATGCAACTCGTTGCATAAAGATGACTGGCGGGTGTTGGTTTCTTCAACTTTAGTTGAATTGGATTTGACCGAGGCGGTCCTTGGAGAGAGGTTAAATATTGCACATCTCCGTTGTGGTTTTTGCGTAAGTAAGATGCGATCATACTAGATACCCATAGAAGCCACGTAAAACATGCAACAACAAATTAGAGGACGTCTAACTTGTTTTTGCACGGTATGCTTGTGATATGATATGGCCAAAGACATGATGTGATATATTGGATGTATGAGATGATCATGTTGTAATAGTTAATATCGACTTGCACGTCGATGCAACAGCAACCAGTAGGAGCCATAGGGTTGTCTTAAAACTAATGTTTGTGTTTGCAGATGCGTTTACTATATTGCTAGGTTGTAGCTTTAGTAGTAATAGCATAGATAGCACGACAACCTCGATGGCGGCACGATGATGGAGATCATGGTGTGGCGCCGGTGACAAGAAGATCATGTCGGTGCTTTGGTGATGGAGATCAAGAAGCACAAGATCATGGCCATATCATGTCACTTATGAATTGCATGTGATGTTAATCCTTCTATGCACCTTATCTTGCTTAGAACGACGGTAGCATTAGAAGGTGATCCCTCACTAAATTTTAAGATAAAATTGTATTCTCCCCGACTGTGCACCGTTGCGACAGTTCATCGTTTCGAGACACCACGTGATGATCGGGTGTGATAGACTCAACATTCACATACAACGGGTGCAAAACAGTTGCACACGCGGAACACTCGGGTTAAACTTGACGAGCCTAGCATGTGCATACATGGCCTCGGAACACAAGAGATCTAAAGGTCGAGCATGAATCGTATAGTTGATATGATTAGCGTAGAGATGATTACCACTGAAACTATACTCAACTCACGTGATGATCAGACTTGAGTGAGTGAATTTGGATCATGCCACACTCAAGTAACTAGAGGGATGTCTATTTGAGTGGGAGTTTATTAGTAATTTGATTAGTTAAACTCTAATTGTCTTGAACATAGTCTAAGTCCACTTTGCAATATTTTATATTGTAGATCAATGGCTGACACAGTAGCAACCCTGAATTTCAATACGTTCCTAGAGAAAGCTAAGTTGAAAGATGATGGAAGCAACTTTGTAGACTGGGCACGTAATCTTAGGCTCATCCTACAAGCTGGGAAAAAGAATTATGTCCTTGATGCTGCGCTAGGAGATGAACCACCCGCTACGTCTGACCAAGATGTTTTGAACGCTTGGCAATCGCGTAAGGAGGACTACTCAGTAGTTTAATGTGCAGTTTTGTATGGCTTAGAACCGGGACTTCAACGACGTTTTGAGCATCATGGAGCATATGAGATGTTCCATGAGTTGAAGTTTATCTTTCAGAAGAACGCCCAGATCGAGAGGTATGAGACCTCCGATAAATTCTATGCTTGCAAGATGGAGGAGAATTCGTCTATCAGTGAACATGTGCTCAAAATGTCTGGGTACTCAAACCGTCTAGCTGAGCTGGGAATTGAACTCCCGCAAGAGGCTACCACTGACAGAATTATTCAATCACTGCCACCTAGCTATAAGAGCTTTGTGTTGAACTATAACATGCAAGGGATGAACAAGTCACCTGGCGAGTTATTCGCAATGCTGAAAGTCGCAGAGTCAGAACTCCGGAAAGAGCATCAAGTGTTGATGGTCAATAAGACCACTAGTTTCAAGAGAAACGACAAAGGCAAGAAGGGTAACTTCAAGAAGAGCGACAAAACTGTTGCCAATCCGACCAAGAAACCCAAGGCTTGACCTAAGCTGGAAATAGAATGCTATAATTGCAAGGGGATTGGTCACTGGAAGCGCAACTGCCCCAAGTATTTGGCTGATAAGAAGGCGGCCAAAGAAAAATCAGGTATATGTGATATACATGTTATTGATGTGTACTTAACCAACTCTCGTAGTAGTGCCTGGGTATTTGATACCAGTTCTGTTGCTCATATTTGCAACTCGAAGCGGGAACTGCAGAATAAACGAAGGCTGGCGAAGGATGAAGTGACGATGTGCGTGGGAAATGGTTTCATGGCTGATGCAATCGCCGTCGGCACAGTCTCACTTCAGTTACCATCAGGATTACTTACGAACTTAAATAATTGTGATTTAGTGCCTGCGTTAAGCATGGACATTATATCTGGATCTTGTTTATTGCAAGACGATTACTCATTTAAGTCAGAGAATAATGGTTGTTCTATTTTTATGAGTAATATCTTCTATGGTCATGCACCCAATGTGAGAGGTTTGTTCATATTGGATCTTGATTGTGATGACACACATATACATAACATTGAGACCAAAAGATGTAGAGTTAACAATGATAGCGCCACGTTTTTGCGGCACTGCCGCTTAGGTCATATTGGTGCAAAGCGCATGAAGAAACTCCATACCGATGGGATTTTGGAGTCACTTGATTTTGAATCTCTTAACACGTGCAAACCATGCCTCATGGGCAAGATCACTAAGACTCCGTTCTCCGGAACAATGGAGCGTGCAATTGACTTGTTGGAGATCATACATACCGATGTATGCGGTCCAATGAGTGTGGAGGCGCTGCGGATATCGTTATTTTCTCACCTTCACTGATGATTTCAGTAGGTATGGATATATCTACTTGATCAAGCACAAGTCTGAAACGTTTGAGAAGTTCAAGCAATTTCAGAGTGAAGTTGAAAATCATCGTAACAATAAGATCAAGTTCCTACGTTCTGATTGAGGGGGCGAATATTTGAGTTTCGAGTTTGGTGCTCACTTAAGACAATGTGGAATCGTTTCACAGTTAACACCGCCTAGAACACCACAACGTAATTGTTGGGGATATTACCTGCGGATAACCCACCCTTAGTGGGTCGGGTCATCAAAGGGGCGACTCGCCATTAGAAGTGTATCACGTGGCCCAGAAGCTGGATGGCGGTTCGAGAGCTTATGTAGATGATGGATTACCAGGGGAGTTCCCAAATCTTGGAGGGCACGGTGACTTAGAGATAGGGAAAGCTACGAAGAGTAGCATGGCCAGGACTTATGTAAACCCTAGGGCCTCGACCTGTATATAAAGGTGAGTCCTGGGGAAAGGCCTGGCGAGTTAGAGAGAATCGAGAGCTTGGTCAGGTGAGTTACGCTCTCCTTGTAATCGAAACCATCATCAATCCACATAAAGCAGGACGTAGACTTTTACCTCCTCACGAGGGGTCGGACCTGGGTAAATCTGAGTCTCGCTTTCGCTCACCCCCTTCGAGTCGCCAGCAAGGTGCGATGGCTCCATCTTTAAGTCCTTTCACGAGGACATCTGCCGTGATAAAACCACGATAGTTGGCGCCCACCGTGGGGCGAGTGCACGGTGTTGTTGAGTTCTCGAAGGGAGCCCTACCAGGGTCAGAAAGCTGCGTGGTCGGCATCATGACAAAGAGCCGCCACGGAAGGTACTACATCAACAACTCGTTGTGGGGGCCAGAAGCTGATTCAGTCGAATCTGGTTACAGAGTCCCCTTCGGCAAGATCAACATCTTCATCGGCATGATTGGGACGCCGTGCTTGAGCCGGACACCTCCACCGACATCGTCGAGCTGGACAAGTACGTCCTCCCCATCACACGACGGGACAGAAGTCGCCACGCCTTCGTCGGTTTTACGCACGGAAACGACGTACAAGACGAACCAGCGGCCCAGGAGATCACCCCCGTCAACTCTGACGGTAAGTCATCCATGGGCGAGACAGATTCAATCCATCCTCTTCAGGAAGGACAACTCGGAGGGCTGTCATTGGCAATGGACCCTGAGATCCTCGAGAGATCCCATCGACAAATCGCCATCTATATGGCGGGGTCGGCACAGCCTCAGCAAAACCCGGCCCGCAACAACGAAACCGGTGGGACGTCGAAACCCCCAGCACAAACCATGGCGGAGTTAGCGACAAAGGTCGCCGGCCTTATGGCGACCGCTGTCACGTCTGAGAATCAGGAGTCTATCAACCCGAGCTAGCAAAGCTGCGGGAGGCGAAGGAAAAAGCATAGCGGGACATGGAAGCAGAAACCGCCAGGGTAGAGACGCAGCAGGTTGCAATCGCAGCGGAGACGGAGCGGTTGAACACCTGTCACATCCCTAACCCTTAAGCAAGATAGCATTGTGCTCATGTCCTCTTTTCATTTGCATCTAAGAAGTTTCAACAAAAACAACAAAGTGGCAAAGTAAAAACTCAAAACCCTAGCCACCATTTCAATTAAAGGAAATCTTAAACTAGTTCAAAATCAATGAACCCAAAATGGCCTCAAGAAATGTTCAAACTTTATGATAAATCATGAAAGTAAATGAGCATTGGAGAAAACTATTTTCTTGACACTTTAAGCATTTTAAATAAATGCAAAAGACTACTGGTTTCAAGTTTTAAATTTGAAATCAGAATCTATAAATTTCCAAAAATGTTGAAAACTTTGGAAATGGTTGGGAATGTCATAACAAATATTTCAGGAGGTCTAAAATAGTTTTTACTTTTGTTTTGGAGCTGAATTAATTAGCAAAACAATAATTAGCAAAACAGAAAAACAAAAACAGAAAAAAAATGGAAAAACCTTACCTGACGCCTAGCCTGGCCCGGCCCATCTCCCTCGCTCGTCCCCTCCCTCGCGCCAGTAGGCAGCAGGAGGTGGCCGCCGCCCCCTCCGGCGCGGCCACGCACCTGCGTGCCTGCCTGGCCGCCGCCTCGCGCTGGCGACGACGGGGATAAGCTCCCCAGGGCCTCCCCTATCCATTCCCCCGCCTCGGTTCTCTTCCTCCTCCCGGATCTCCTCCTCCTCCTTGCTGTCGCCATTAGAGCCGAGCTCGAGCTCGAGCTGCCCGTGCCCCTAGCCATAGGATTCCCTCCCAGAGCACGCCATTAGCTCCGCCTCGTTGCCCTGGTCATCCCTGCAGAAGCCGAAGCTTCCTCGAGCCCTGCAACGCCCGCAACGCCGTCGTCTTCCACCTCCGGCCGACGGACCTCTCCCGTCGATTCGTCGCCCCCAGGCCTTCCCCGAGCCGTCTAAGCTCTGCTCTGCACTCCCCGTGAGCATGCGGTCGTTTCCCCTAAGTTTTCCCCGTCGATCCCCTCCTCTAGCTCTAGTTTCACCGGAGCCCGACGAGGACCGCCGCTGCCGCTCGTCGCCGGTAGCCCTCCGATGATCAGCTCGTCCTTCCGAGGGCACCAACAGCTCCAGGTCGACGCGTAGATGCTGTAGCAGCTAAGAACCGAGCGTAGATCCCTCTGATTCAAAGACCCCGATGACGCCCGAGCCTTGGCCGCCGCCAAGCTCGTCGCCGGCGTCATCTCCGGCCAGATCAGCCCCGGCCAAGTGCAGAAATGAAGCTGCGGGAGACGTGTCGTTCCTCTGGTGCTCTCCGCGCAGCATTTGACCCCCTGTGCGCCGTTTCCAGCCCCTCCGCCGTGCTGGTGGTCGCCGGAGGCTCCCCGCCGGCGAGGACGACCTCGCCGCCGGTGGATGTCGACGTGGCAAAGCTAACCCAGCAGCTGAGGACTTAATCACTCGCTGACAAGTGGTCCCAAGGCCAAGTCAAACCTCAATTAGGGCTGGTCAGCGCGGGATTAGTCCCAGAGAGGCTGACCAGTGGGGCCCCCCTGTCAGGTTTGACCTGAACAGGTCGGCTGACCTGCTGACGTCACTCTGATGCAATAAATAGAATTTCCAGTATAAAACTAATTCAGGAAATTGCTAAAAATTGTAAAAATCATAGAAATTAATGTGTAACTCCAATGAAAATAATTTATATATGAAAAAGTATCAGAAAAATTCAAGGATTCTGATTATGCTATTTTCAACTATGTTTGAAAAAGTTACAGAACCCTAAATTGTGGAATAAGGAATAATCCAATTCTTATAATCACTTTTTAAATGGAATTTGCAAAAATATTCAAATTTCATTATATATACAATGTTCACCACTGTCCTAATTACAAATCAGTACCATAACATGACATTTCATGCATGTTAACATCAAGTTGATCTGAGCATCAGGTCGAATCAATTAAACCGGTATCCGAGAATACCCCGTTTGAATTGCTATTCGAATGTGATTCAAATCAACTATAAACCTAATACATGTTGAAAATAATAACTTATCACCTTGCATTCTCATGCCATGCTCATGCATCATTTTGAGTGCATATGATTGTTATTGAATGTTGCCATTCATTTCGGTAGGCTCCGCACCCCCGGATTCCACCGAATATCCGTCTGACGGATATCGTTCCTCCTCTGAGCAACAAGGCAAGCAACCCTTTTGATCATCCCGATAATTCCCATGTTCTTGCTCCTGCACCTATTTATTGCATTTAAGATCAAATGCTTCAACTGCTTTTGCCACGATAGTTGAACCCACTTCCTTTGCATGACTTAACCTTGTCACAGTAAATAGCCAAACCTTGAAACCTAGCATACCTGATAGTTGTTTGAGCTATGATGTGCCTTATCCTTCTATGCATGCTATGCTTAGAGTTGTGTATGGTCTGTCATCTGGGAGTTGAACAGAAATGTGGAATGTGTTCGGTAGGCAAAGGTTGTGTGTTGAACTTGAGTTGGTAAAGGTACCGGTGAAAGGCTGTGTAGGAGTACATGGCGGGTTGTTTCATTGGAACCGTCCTTAGGAACTGAGTTTCGTGTATGTATTCCAAGACTAGATACTACCACATGCTGGGCCCTGAAATATGACCCCGCTCGGCCTATTAATCGCGTAGTACCCGGTCCAGGAGTTGCAAGTAGTTTCTGGTGTTTATAGTAATGCTGGAGGCCGTGCATGGTGCTGACCTGAGAGGTGGGCCGTGATGCGGTAGGCAGTGGCACGGTGTACCAAGTGGCACCCGGATGGTGGGCTTGGGAACCCTGCGCACATCGTTTGAGGCCGTGGCGGAAACCTCGGCCGGACTTCCGTACGGGTTACTCTCAGATAGGCGATAAACCTGGACTAGGCACTAATGTGGTTAACCGTCGTGGCCGACTCCCTCTCTAGGCTTCCGCTTGAAGGTTGCCGAGGTGCATGACGTGCACATGGCGATAAGTGGCGAGAGCGTGTGTGACGAAGTACACCCCTGCAGGGTTATGATCTATTCGAATAGCCGCGTCCGCGGATATGGACTACTTGGAGGCATATGTTGTTCATAGATAACTTCAATGGCTACTCATAAAATTGCCAAGATAAGCGTGAGTGTCGTGGACGGCATTCCCGTATGGAGACGGAATGATTCCACGATAGTGTATTGTTGTGGTGTTAGTGGACTCGTGTGCGAGAAATCAAGTTGTCAAAATTATTTAAAAAAATGCAAGTTGTCTAGCCACGAGTCAAATGCTGGCTTTCCGCATGAAACCCCACAATACCTTTTGATACCTTGCATGAGTAGTTAGTCATCTTAAAGTCTTGCTGAGTACCTTCGTACTCATGTTTGCTTAATAAATGTTGCAGAGGTTGCTAATGACCCTAATGGAGGGTTCTTCGTAGACATCGACGACGACGAGTAGCTGGTGTCCCAGCTACGATCTGGCCCTACGTCGGCTCTGTAGTATAGTCAGGCCATGTGCCTTCTAGTTTCCCTGTCTGTACCCAGACAGTTTATAACTCTTCCGCTGGCTTGTAATTGTATGACTGCTATTATGGGTCGAGAGACCCTTAATGTGTAATATTATGTGTATGGCTCTTTCGAGCCTCTTAAATAAAGCTTGTATGTTTATGGTTATGTTGTGATGCCATCGATGTATCTATACATATCGGTATGCCATGCGTACGTGTGTCTTACTTGATATGTATGGGGTTCGAATACCTAGTCGTGAACTTTAGTAGCACTCCTTACAAGGAAATGCCCCTTTGTGATCCAACGAGCCTTGGTAGTTCGCTACTGCTCCGGACACATTGGTTGACCGGCATGTGTCCTTCTTAGCTGTTGTGTCTGTCCCCTTTGGGGGAAATGTCACGCGACGTAATAGAGTCCTTGTAGCTTGCTACGACTTGTCTACGTTCGCTGATGACCGACACCTGCTTTGTTGGGTCATGTATGCATGTCCTTGTGCGGTACTGCCACTTTGGTTTATGACTAGACATGTCGATCCGGGTTCTTTGACATTGGATTGCTAGCGACACTATCGCATACGTGAGTCAAAATACGCAAACGGTCCCGGCTAAGGTAAGGCTGCAGCCGTGGGGTTAACCGTGCGTGAGACCACAAAGGGATGCGATGTGTTACAGGCTGGATTCCTATGGCTTAGGATCGGGGTCCCGACAGCGTTGGTATCAGAGCCTGACTGACTGTAGGATTACTAAGCCAAACTGGTCGAAGTTGAGTCTAGAATTTCTTAGTTATATATAAGGGAATTGTTTGTGGAAGGGAACGTAACACTCTTGTTCTCTTCTCAAGATATTATATTCTGGTCATCCTCGTCTTTTCTGCGGGAATTAAGGACTAGGTTACTCATCTTCTCCTAGGCTCGTGTTTCTGATCGGTAGATTATAGGACTACGGGTCAAGAGATATTGGGTTCTTTTATTCCTAGGAAAAAGGAAGTAAGTTTGATGATCAGAGAGTTGAACTTGATAGTTGAGTGGTTACGCTATTCCATTTTTGGGTTGTCTCAAAATTTGTTTTGAGCAATTACAGCCGTTATGCTGCCCAATTTTGCATTCAGAGCTCTAATGCTTTTGCATTACTCTCTATTTACATATGCCTGGCCGTCCTTCTCGTCAGGTGGTACGTCTGACCAGGTGCATTGATGTACCGGGTCATACGGCCATGCTGGTCAGGGTGATGTCGGTGTGCGGTTACCGCTGGTACCCCGAGTACACAGTGGAGGAACAGTACCGCGACTTCAACCAGAGCCAGTACATCTGCACTGTTAGGGTATTTCCAGACTACCCTGGAGCTGAGAAGCCAATCCATTGGTCCTATGGGTTGGGGGTCACCGTTGAAATGGCAGTACAGGATGCTGCCTATTCAATGCTGACCATTATGAGAGCGAGACATGCACTGCTGCAGAATTCAGAGTTCTGCTATGTTCCGGCCTCTCAGTCTGGTGAAGAGGGATACCTCAGTGGAGTCTATTTTGATTCTTCTATGGAGGATCCACTTCTGCAGTCCACTGTTGAGATGCTAGAGAACAGAGACAGGGATGCTCGTGCTCTCCGCGTGGAGCTTTATGCTACCCGTGCCCGTCTGTGGACAGCTTTGACGCAGCTGGCACCGGTAGTCCAGATAGGGTATGGAGAGATGGAGATGCTGAACCCTGTTAGAACCCATCTTCCGGCCCACGTTGACTGGCCAGCTATAGGAGGAGTCACACCTCTTCGGGGACCCCTCTTACCACCAGTCAGGGGACCAAGGCCACATCCGTGTCCTTATGGATCCCAGAGATCTCAGGCTAGAGTGTTTCTTGATCCGAGGTTGAGCTTCCAGGTCATGGAGGTAATCTCTATGAGATGTTCTATGCGGATGCCTGAGCTGTGAGCGGAAGGATAGTATGGTAGTAGCCGTACGTTCACAGTCCTGCGTGACTTGTGAAGTATGGTAGTAATGTGAAATGAATTCCGGAGGCCTAGATAAATAATGTATAGGAAGCTTGTAAGCATCTGATGAGTAGTTCCACCATTTCAGTAGTTGCTCTTCGAGTAAGTTTGTACTGAACTATGTAAGGGTGTGTATGAACCATGGTGTATATGTAGCAGTTGCTTGTTACCATGTTGTTCGGATATTCATTTCCGCATTCCGTGTGTTCAGTACATTCTTAATCCATAGCTAGTATTGATATGATATTGGTCTAAGCTATGAGTTTGTTTGTCAGGATGGTGTTCACCAGGTTGAACCGTGCCCCTGCTCATGAGCAAGGTGAGGGTAGTCAAGCGTCGCAGGAAGACCTGCCTCACCCACCTTCTCTGGTAGAAGTGATGCTTGAGGCAGAAAGAAATAAAAGGGAGACCAACCGACTGCTAGAGCGTATTGAGCATAATACGGCTCGACAGCCTAGGAATGCTGCAGTGTCCCTCAATGACTTTGTGAAGTTGAATCCTCCAAAGTTTCATCATTTCGTCGATCCCCTCGACGCTGATGACTGGCTGTGCAGCATCTCACGCAAGATACGCTCGGCGAATGTGTCTGAGGCCGACAAGGTGACCTTTGCGGCGTATTTCCTGGAGGGACCCGCCAATCTGTGGTGGGAGAATTTTGAAGCTATGCATCCTGCTGAACCAGTGGCCACGTGGGCATACTTCAGTGCAGCTTTTCGTCTGCACCATATTCCAGAGGGCCTGATGGACAGAAAGAGAGAGGAGTTATGTGCCTTCACTCAGGGCAAGTTGTCTGTGGATGCCTATAGCCGTGAGTTCGGTAACCTCGCCCGCTATGCAACAGAGGAGGTGTCTACTGACGACAAGAAGCAAGCAAGATTTCGTAAGGGTCTGAGCCCTGAGCTTCGTCGAGACCTGCGCCTCCATGAGTGTGCAAGTTTTCAAGCCCTGGTCAACAAAGCGATCAGTGTCGAGACTGGTCATACTCACTTCGAAGCCACGAGGAAGCACCCCCGTGACTTTGGCTCATCTTCTGGTTCCGCGTTTCCAAAATGCAGGTTGTGGGTTCCAAACAGTTCTCTGCCGCCAAGATACACTCCGAGTCCATCCTACGTGGCGCCCCAGACGAATCAAGCCAACCCTCCAGCAAAAGCTTATGGTGGTCCAGCTAGCAATGCTGCACCACGTGCCAACCAGGTGATATGCTACAAGTGTGGAGAACCAGGGCATTATTCCCGTGAGTGTCCTCAGAATGTGGGTGCCAAGCAACCCGGAAAGTCCGTCGGGCAGGCCAAGTCGGGCAAAGCATTCTATGTGAAGCCAACTCCTGCACGTGGCCGTGTGAACTATGTGTCAGCAGAAGAAGCTGCAGAGGATCCCGACATCATGTTGGGTACGCTTCTTGTTAATCATCACCCAGCGTCCGTTCTCTTTGACACTGGGTCTTCTCATTCCTTCATTTCAGAAAGTTATGCACAGTTGCATAACATGTCATTTTGTGATATGCCAATCCCATTGGTTGTCCAAACCCCTGGTAGTAAATGGCAAACCTCTAGGATAACCTATGACAATGAAATTCTAGTAGACAGGCTAGTTTTTCTAGCCTCATTGATAGCATTGAAATCTTCGGATATTAATATCATCTTGGGCATGGACTGGATGTCAGCTCACTATGCCAAGATTGATACTCATTCTAGAAATGTCCAGCTTACCCATCCCTCGGGCGAGATAGTAAATGTCTCTACTCGAGTTGCCAAATGCCAACTCTATTCCCTAAATGCCAACCCTCTTCCGGAACTTGAAGACATTCCGGTAGTCCGTGACTTCCCGGATGTTTTTCCAGAGGAACTGCCAGGAATCCCACCTGACAGAGATGTAGAGTTTGTAATAGATCTTGTTCCGGGAACTGTCCCAATAGCCAGAAGACCTTATAAGATGGCACCCCTGGAGCTAGCCGAACTTAAGAAGCAATTAGATGAGGCCTTGAACAAAGGTTTCATTCGTCCTAGCTCTTCTCCTTGGGCTTGTCCCGTCCTCTTCGTCAAGAAGAAATACGGAACGGATCGGATGGTTGTAGATTATCGACCAGTTAATCTGGTCACCATTAAGAACAAGTATCCGCTCCCCAGGATCAACGACTTGCACGATCAGCTCGCTGGATCCTCAGTCTTCTCCAAAATGGATTTGAGGTTGGGATACCATCAAATCAAGATTAAGAACGGGGACATTCCAAAAACGGCCTTTGTTACTCGTTATGGCCAATATGAGTACACCGTTATGTCCTTCGGTTTAACCAATGCCCCAGCCACCTTCTCTCGACTGATGAATTCAATCTTTATGGAGTATTTGGATAAATTCGTCGTAGTATACCTCGATGATATTCTCATCTACTCAAAGAATGAACAAGAACATGCCGAGCATCTAAGGCTGGTATTGATGAAACTTCGAGAGGATCGCCTTTATGCCAAATTTTCAAAATGTGAATTCTGGTTACCAGAAGTGACCTATCTAGGCCACGTAATCTCTGGTAAGGGTATTGTTGTCAATCCCGAGAGAGTTCAAGCTGTCCTTGATTGGACTCAACCTGAATCGGTTAAGCAAGTTAGGAGTTTTCTTGGTCTAGCAAGCTATTGTCGCCGCTTCGTCGAGAATTTCTCCAAGGTTGCAAAGCCTCTAACTGAACTCCTCAAGAAGGATAAAAAGTTCGAGTGGACACCACAGTGTGAGCATAGTTTTCAGGAACTGAAAAGACGCCTGACTTCCGCACCTGTGTTGCTACCACCAGATTTTTCTAAGGACTTTGTTATCTATTGCGATGCCTCGCGACAAGGATTAGGTTGCATTCTCATGCAAGAACGTCATGTGATCGCATACGCATCTCGACAGTTGCGTCCACATGAGGATAATTATCCCACACATGACCTTGAGCTTGCAGCTGTGGTCCCTGCACTAAAAACCTGGCGACATTACCTTTTGGGTAATCGTTGCAAAATATTCACTGATCACCAAAGTCTGAAATATATCTTCACCCAGCCGGATTTGAATCTCAGGCAAAGACGGTGGGTTGAGTTGATCTCGGATTACGACTTAGGGATAACTTACACCCCGGGGAAGGCCAATGTTATGGCCGATGCGCTAAGTCGTAAATCTTATTGTAACAATTTGATGCTAGAACAAGGTCAACCACATCTCCATGAGGACTTTCGGAAGTTGAATCTTCATATTGTTCCTCAAGGATTCCTTTCTACCCTGGTGGCGAAGCCTACTCTTAAGGATCAAATTATAGCTGGCCAAAAGCGTGACAAGGGTATATCACAGATCAAGGAGAATATTTTTAGCGGAAACGCTAACGAATTTTCCATGAATGATCAAGGTGTTGTGTTCTTCCAGAATCGTTTAGTGGTTCCTAGGAACCCACATCTAAGGCAGTTAATCCTTAAGGAGGCTCATGATTCTCCTCTCACCATTCATCCCGGTAGTACTAAGATGTATCAGGACCTACGCCAGAGGTTCTGGTGGACTAGGATGAAGAGAGAAATTGCTGAGTTCGTTGCTAACTGCGACGTTTGTCGTCGAGTTAAGGTAGAACATCAAAGGCCTGCTGGCACCCTTCAGCCTCTAGCTATTCCTGAATGGAAATGGGATAAAGTTAGCATGGATTTCATTACCGGATTTCCCAAGACCAAGAAAGGAAATAATGCTATCTTTGTGGTCATTGACCGTCTTTCCAAAGTGGCTCATTTTCTTCCTGTTCGTGAGAGTATAACAGCTAGCCAGCTAGCAGAGTTATATATCTCTCGAATAGTGTCTCTTCATGGTGTTCCCCTGGAAATTAACTCAGACCGTTGAAGTATCTTTACTTCTCGCTTCTGGGAAAGTTTTCAGAATGCCATGGGGACTCACTTATCTTTTAGTACTGCTTTCCATCCCCAATCAAGTGGTCAAGTAGAAAGAGTGAATCAAATTCTAGAAGATATGCTCCGAGCTTGTGTTATATCATTCGGTATGAATTGGGAGAAGTGTCTTCCATTCGCCGAATTCGCTTATAACAATAGTTACCAATCGAGCTTGGGCAAAGCCCCTTTTGAAGTTCTCTATGGACGAAGATGTTGAACACCTCTTAATTGGTCGGAAACCAGAGAGAGGCAACTCTTTGGTCCGGATATGATCCAGGATGCAGAAGAGCAGGTTCACAATATTCGTGAAAAGTTGAAAACAGCCCAGTCTCATCAAAAGAGCCAATATGATCGTCATCATAAGGCTGTGACCTTTGAAGTTGACGAGAAGGCTTACCTTCGGGTTACACCTTTGAAGGGTACCCGTCGTTTCGGTATCAAGGGCAAGTTGGCTCCTCGTTACATTGGTCCTTTTCGCATTCTTGCCAAACGAGGAGAAGTTGCCTACCAGTTGGAACTTCCTCCGCATCTTTCCAAGGTTCATGATGTTTTCCACGTCTCGCAACTCAGGCGTTGCTTTTCGGATCCTATCCGTGAAGTGGACCACGAAACGCTTGATCTCCAAGATAACCTTTCATACCGAGAATACCCCGTGCGTATTCTTGATCAAGCTGAGCATACCACTCGACGTCGAAACCTCAAGTTTCTTAAAGTTCAATGGTCAAATCATTCTGAAAAGGAGGCAACTTGGGAAAGAGAGGATCGTCTCCGACTTGAGTATCCTGCGTTATTCCCGACGACTTCTAAATCTCGGGACGAGATTCTTTTGAGTGGGGGTGAGTTGTCACATCCCTAACCCTTAAGCAAGATAGCATTGTGCTCATGTCTTCTTTGCATTTGCATCTAAGAAGTTTCAACAAAAACAACAAAGCGGCAAACTAAAAACTCAAAACCCTAGCCACCATTTCAATTAAAGGAAATCTTAAACTAGTTCAAAATCAATGAACCCAAAATGGCCTCAAGAAATATTCAAACTTTCTGATAAATCATGAAAGTAAATGAGCATTGGAGAAAACTATTTTCTTGACACTTTAAGCATTTTAAATAAATGCAAAAGGCTACTGGTTTCAAGTTTTAAATTTGAAATCAGAATCTATAAATTTCCAAAAATGTTGAAAACTTTGGAAATGGTTGGGAATGTTATAACAAATATTTCAGGAGGTCTAAAATAGTTTTTACTTTTGTTTTGGAGCTGAATTAATTAGCAAAACAATAATTAGCAAAACAGAAAAACAAAAACAGAAAAAAAATGGAAAAACCTTACCTGACGCCTAGCCTGGCCCGGCCCATCTCCCTCGCTCGTCCCCTCCCTCGCGCCAGTAGGCAGCAGAAGGTGGCCGCCGCCCCCTCCAGCGCGGCCACGCACCTGCGTGCCTGCCTGGCCGCCACCTTGCGCTGGCGACGACGGCGATAAGCTCCCCAGGGCCTCCCCTATCCATTCCCCCGCCTCGGTTCTCTTCCTCCTCCCGGATCTCCTCCTCCTCCTTGCTGCCGCCATTAGAGCCGAGCTCGAGCTCGAGCTGCCCGTGCCCCTAGCCATAGGATTCCCTCCCAGAGCACGCCATTAGCTCCACCTCGTCGCCCTGGTCATCCCTGCAGAAGCCGAAGCTTCCTCGAGCCCTGCAACGCCCGCAACGCCGTCGTCTTCCACCTCCGACCGCCGGACCTTTCCCATCGATTCATCGCCCCCAGGCCTTCCCCGAGTCGTCTAAGCTGTGCTCTGCACTCCCCGTGAGCATGTGGTCGTTTCCCCTAGTTTTCCCCGTCGATCCCCTCCTCTAGCTCTAGTTTCACCGGAGCCCGACGAGGACCGCCGCTGCCGCTCGTCGCCGGTAGCCCTCCGATGATCAGCTCGTCCTTCCGAGGGCACCAGCAGCTCCAGGTCGACGCGTAGATGCTGTAGCAGCTAAGAACCGAGCGTAGATCCCTCTGATTCAAAGACCCCGATGACGCCCAAGCCTTGGCCGCCGCCAAGCTCGTCGCCGGCGTCATCTCCGGCCAGATCAGCCCCGGCCAAGTGCAGAAATGAAGCTGCGGGAGACGTGTCGTTCCTCTGGTGCTCTCCGCCCAGCATTTGACCCCCCGTGCGCCGTTTCCGAGCCCCTCCGTCGTGCTGGTGGTCGCCGGAGGCTCCCCGCCGGCGAGGACGACCTCGCCGCCGGTGGATGTCGACGTGGCAAAGCTAACCCAGCAGCTGAGGACTTAATCACTCGCTGACAAGTGGGCCCAAGGCCAAGTCAAACCTCAATTAGGGCTGGTCAGCGCGGGATTAGTCCCAGAGAGGCTGACCAGTGGGGCCCCCCTGTCAGGTTTGACCTGAACAGGTCGGCTGACCTGCTGACGTCAGTCTGATGCAATAAATAGAATTTCCAGTATAAAACTAATTCAGGAAATTGCTAAAAATTGTAAAAATCATAGAAATTAATCTGTAACTCCAATGAAAATAATTTATATATGAAAAAGTATCAGAAAAATTCAAGGATTCTGATTATGCTACTTTCAACTATGTTTGAAAAAGTTACAGAACCCTAAATTGTGGAATAAGGAATAATCCAATTCTTATAATCACTTTTTAAATGGAATTTGCAAAAATATTCAAATTTCATTATATATACAATGTTCACCACTGTCCTAATTACAAATCAGTACCATAACATGACATTTCATGCATGTTAACATCAAGTTGATCTGAGCATCAGGTCGAATCAATTAAACCGGTATCCGAGAATACCCCGTTTGAATTGCTATTCGAATGTGATTCAAATCAACTATAAACCTAATACATGTTGAAAATAATAACTTATCACCTTGCATTCTCATTCCATGCTCATGCATCA
Source organism: Hordeum vulgare subsp. vulgare (assembly GCF_904849725.1). Classification (NCBI taxonomy): domain Eukaryota; kingdom Viridiplantae; phylum Streptophyta; class Magnoliopsida; order Poales; family Poaceae; genus Hordeum; species Hordeum vulgare. The sequence continues at coordinate 309,811,732 of NC_058518.1, forward strand.
TTTTGAGTGCATATGATTGTTATTGAATGTTGCCATTCATTTCGGTAGGCTCCGCACCCCCGGATTCCACCGAATATCCGTCTGACGGATATCGTTCCTCCTCTGAGCAACAAGGCAAGCAACCCTTTTGATCATCCCGATAATTCCCATGTTCTTGCTCCTGCACCTATTTATTGCATTTAAGATCAAATGCTTCAACTGCTTTTGCCACGATAGTTGAACCCACTTCCTTTGCATGACTTAACCTTGTCACAGTAAATAGCCAAACCTTGAAACCTAGCATACCTGATAGTTGTTCGAGCTATGATGTGCCTTATCCTTCTATGCATGCTATGCTTAGAGTTGTGTATGGTCTGTCATCTGGGAGATGAACAGAAATGTGGAATGTGTTCGGTAGGCAAAGGTTGTGTGTTGAACTTGAGTTGGTAAAGGTACCGGTGAAAGGCTGTGTAGGAGTACATGGCGGGTTGTTTCATTGGAACCGTCCTTAGGAACTGAGTTCCGTGTATGTATTCCAAGACTAGATACTACCACATGCTGGGCCCTGAAATATGACCCCGCTCGGCCTATTAATCGCGTAGTACCCGGTCCAGGAGTTGCAAGTAGTTTCTGGTGTTTATAGTAATGCTGGAGGCCGTGCATGGTGCTGACCTGAGAGGTGGGCCGTGATGCGGTAGGCAGTGGCACGGTGTACCAAGTGGCACCCGGATGGTGGGCTTGGGAACCCTGCGCACATCGTTTGAGGCCGTGGTGGAAACCTTGGCCGCACTTCCGTACGGGTTACTCTCAGATAGGCGATAAACCTGGACTAGGCACTAATGTTGTTAACGGTCGTGGCCGACTCCCTCGCTGGGCTTCCGCTTGAAGGTTGCCGAGGTGCATGACGTGCACATGGCGATAAGTGGCGAGAGCGTGTGTGACGAAGTACACCCCTGCAGGGTTATGATCTATTCGAATAGCCGCGTCCGCGGATATGGACTACTTGGAGGCATATGTTGTTCATAGATAACTTCAATGTCTACTCATAAAATTGCCAAGATAAGCGTGAGTGTCGTGGACGGCATTTCCGTATGGAGACGGAATGATTCCACGATAGTGTATTGTTGTGGTGTTAGTGGACTCGTGTGTGAGAAATCAAGTTGTCAAAATTATTTAAAAAAATGCAAGTTGTCTAGCCACGAGTCAAATGCTGGCTTTCCGCATGAAACCCCACAATACCTTTTGATACCTTGCATGAGTAGTTAGTCATCCTAAAGTCTTGCTGAGTACCTTCGTACTCATGTTTGCTTAATAAATGTTGCAGAGGTTGCTAATGACCCTAATGGAGGGTTCTTCGTAGACATCGACGACGACGAGTAGCTGGTGTCCCAGCTACGATCTGGCCCTACGTCGGCTCTGTAGTATAGTCAGGCCATGTGCCTTCTAGTTTCCCTGTCTGTACCCAGACAGTTTATAACTCTTCCGCTAGCTTGTAATTGTATGACTGCTATTATGGGTCGAGAGACCCTTAATGTGTAATATTATGTGTGTGGCTCTTTCGAGCCTCTTAAATAAAGCTTGTATGTTTATGGTTATGTTGTGATGCCATCGATGTATCTATACATATCGGTATGCCATGCGTACGTGTGTCTTACTTGATATGTATGGGGTTCGAATACCTAGTCGTGAACTTTAGTAGCACTCCTTACAAGGAAATGCCCCTTTGTGATCCAACGAGCCTTGGTAGTTCGCTACTGCTCCGGACACATTGGTTGACCGGCATGTGTCCTTCTTAGCTGCTGTGTCTGTCCCCTTTGGGGGAAATGTCACGCGATGTAATGGAGCCCTTGTAGCTTGCTACGACTCGTCTACGTTCGCTGATGACCGACACCTGCTTTGTTGGGTCATGTATGCCTGTCCTTGTGCAGTACTGCCACTTTGGTTTATGACTAGACATGTCGATCCGGGTTCTTTGACATTGGATTGCTAGCGACACTATCGCATACGTGAGTCAAAAGACGCAAACGGTCCCGACTAAGGTAAGGCTGCAGCCGTGGGGTTAACCGTGCGTGAGACCACAAAGGGATGCGATGTGTTACAGGCTGGATTCCTATGGCTTAGGATCGGGGTCCCGACAACACCGAAGGCTGGCGGCTCGAGAGACAGCAGCACGCGTCTGACGTCGTTCACCAAAGGAGGCACCACGGACGTATCCCGGCCGACTTACATCCAACTCGCCTCTTCGACACTCCGCGCACCCCCGGGGCGGGTCCTAATCGACCTTTACAAACTGTTCCAAGGGGAGGTCTGGCTCCACCACCTAACCCGATGCTGCCTCAACCAATGGATGCCCATGCGACCCGGTTCCAGACGCCACGAGGTGACTTCTCGAATCCCTGGATAATGTGCTCGCAGCAACCCGCCACCTGGAGTCCCTTCCGATTTATGGAAACTCCCCGGCCGAGATAGAGGCCAGAAACGCCATCGAGATGATAAAGACGGTCGTGGTCCAGCACGCGCGATATTCTCATAGCCTCGATCGGTTGCACTCCACACCTCAGGCGATCCACACCAGAAGTCTCCACGAGGACTTACCCGCAGTAACCAACAAGCCACGGTGATTCCCTCAAAATACCCCGCTCGGGATGCCCGACAAGCGAGCCCTAGACATCGTGGATGCGGCATGGGCTGCGCGTCAGATAGAAACAACAGTCGCGGCGGGTCAGGTCTATCCGGCTTACACCTCAACACCTCCCGCACCCCTGGACGCCGGAGGCAAGCACATCGGAGTATCGTGTCTCGCACCGGTTCTGCGCAATGAGCGGATGCCAAAGGACTTCAAAGGGCCCCGGAAGGTCCCTAATTACTCACCGGATCTCGAATCGAGGTCATGGATCGAGAGTTACGAACTCATGATGGACATGCTCGATGTAAATGAGGCGGTTTGCGCCAAGTATTTCACGATGATGCTCGAGGGGACGGCGCACGCCTGGTTGAAAAACTTACCGCCTAACTCCATCAACACCTGGGCAGAGCTAAAAGAGCGCTTCATCAAGAATTTCAGAGGAACTTGCAAATGCCCGATGACCATCGTCGACCTGTAGCACTGTGTTCAGCGGTCGGATGAGCCGGCCCATCACTGGACTCGGCGAGTCGCGGAGGTGATTCATTCATCAGAAGGCATCTCGGCGGCTCAGGTAGTGTTGATCCTGGAGAAGAACTGTCATTATGAACCTCTGGTACTAAAGCTAGGGCACTTAAGCGGAAAGTACAGGACATGGGCGAATTAATGGATACCCTCACTAGGTATGCTGAGTCGGATGACACCAAGGATCCTGGGGAGGACGACGACAAAGTTAGTACCGCCAGGAAGGGCGAGTTACCAAAGGGCCACTCTCAGTTTCAGGATCGGGGCAACCACCACCATGGTGCGCATGGCAAAAGGAGACAACAGCAAGGTCCTACGGATTTTGTCGCTAATACTAATACCGGCAACGGAAATCCGCGCCAGAAGAAGCGGGGCTTCAGTGGGAAGAAACCACGCAATTATCACGAGATGCTCAAAGGCCCCTGTCCGCAGCATGCCACGGCGGAGGGTCCGACGACTCACTCTTGGGAGGATTGCTACGTGATGCAGGAATTCCGGCCCGAGGCGCTCTGAAGAGGTCAGGGCGGTGACCAGGGCCAGCGACAGGAGCAACCCGGCGCGTCCGGGTCACGCCAGATCCCGTTCTGCGGTTTTCCTAACCCGGAACCACAGGGCGGGTCGCAGCCCAACACTGGACAGTACCAAGTTCACAACCAGCAGTACAACCAGCCAGGAGTGTTTTAGCAACCGCCCCCACAAGGGGATCTCTAGAGAGAGGAAGATCGTGGCGGCTTTCAGAATAACCCTAAGCAACTGAACAGCGAGCAATACCACGTGTTCACCACCAGCACCTGCAAGCGGGATCAGAAGGTCAAACATAGAACCTTCAGCGTGGTCGAGCCGGCGCTCCCCCGATACCTTCACTTGTCTGAACAACCCATAACCTAGAGTAGGGAGGACCACCCGCCCCGAGTAGATAACCCTGGCGACTTGGCTTTGGTCGTGGCTCCCCAAGTCGGGGGTTACACTCTTTCCAAAGTCCTCATGGACGGAGGCAGCAGCATTAACATCTTATACTTTGATACCTTCTGACGGATGAATCTCTTGGAGAAAGACTTGATGCCATCATTCACGGTCTTCCACGGTATCGTCCCTGGTAAGTCGGCGTATCCAATTGGGCGGATTAAACTTAACGTGGCCTTTGGCACAGAGTCCAACTACAGGAGTGAGTCTCTCATGTTCGAGGTGGTCAAGATCAAGAGCCCCTACCATGCGTTGTTTGGAAGGCCGGCATACGCCCGATTCATGGCCCACCCATGTTATGTTTATCTCAAACTCAAGATGACCAGCCCCAAGGAACCTATTACCATCAGCGGAGACAGGAAGATAGCTCAAGAATGTGAAGAAGGAGATGCAGCTTACGCCGAGTCGGCTTGCGCGGCGGAAGATCTCAAGTTTCACCAAGCTAATGTTGACTCGGCTGACATGACGCCTCTCAAAAGGCCAACCATCGACTCTGAGCCGCCCCTCAAGTTTAAACCGGCGGACGATACCAAGGTCATAGACTTCACGCCTCGCGACTCCACCAAGCAGTTCACTATTGGGGCGGGTCTGGATCCCAAATAGGAAAGCACGCTCATCGAATTCATCTATGAGAATCGGGACATCTTCGCATGGAAACCTTCTGATATGCGAGGTGTAACGAGAGAATTCGCTAAGCACCATCTTAATACTGACCCTAAGTTAAGCCAGTTCGGCAGTACCTTTGCAGGTTTAATGAAGAGCGTCGTAAGGCGATCGGAGAGGAAGTCGCCCGGCTCTTGGCCGCCGGATTTATCATCGAGGTTTTCCATCCTGAATGGTTGGCTAATCCGGTCCTAGTACTCAAAAAGAACGGTAGTTTCCGCATGTGCATCGACTACACTAACCTCAACAGAGCCTGTCCGAAGGATCCCTTCGCCCTTCCCCGCATTGATCAAATTATTGATTCAACAGCGGGTTGTAAGCGTTTGTGTTTCCTGGATGCATACTCAGGATACCACCAGATCAAGATGGCGGTGGCGGATCATGAGAAGACATCCTATATAACCCCTTCCGGAGCTTTCTGTTACGTCTTTATGTCATTCAGACTCAAGAGTGCGGGGGTGACTTATCAGCGGTGCATCCAAAATTGTTTGCACAACCAGATCGATCGTAATGTCCATGCTTATGTGGACGACATCGTGGTCAGATCTCGACAGAAGGAGTCGCTCTTGGGGGATCTCGAGGAAACTTTTGACAACCTACGCGTCTACCAGATGAGGCTTAATCCCACCAAGTGTGTGTTTGGTGTTCCTGCAGGGAAGTTATTAGGCTTTTTGGTATCGGAGCGTGGCATTGAAGCTAACCCAGACAAGATTGAAGATATTACTTCGCTGAAGAAACCGTCTAACATTAACCAAGTCCAGTGCATGGCGGGTCGAATCGCAGCTTTGAGCCGCTTTATAAGTCGCCTCGGGGAGAAGGCCATCCCTCTCTATCAGTTGCTCAAGAAAACTGATCGGTTCGTATGGACGGATGAGGCCAACGAAGCCTTTGAAGCCTTGAAGCGACAATTAGTTAACCCGCGAGTATTGGCGGCTCCAACGGATAAGGAACCCATGCTCCTGTACATTGCGGCCAATTCCAAGGCAGTTAGCATGGCGGTGGTTGTCGAACGGAAGGAAGAAGGAAAGGAGTATCTGGTCCAGCGACCGGTGTATTTTATCAGCGAGGTCCTAACCCTCTCCAAGCAACATTACCCGCATTGGCAGAAGCTGGTTTTTGGGGTGTTTATGGCGAGTCGGAAGCTAAAGCACTACTTCCAGGAACATCCAATTACGATCGTCAGTTCTGCCCCCTCGGTGACATCATACAGAAACGAGAGGCAATCAGACGGATTGCTAAGTGGGCCATCGAGTTAGGGCCACATCATTTGCAGTATACGCCTCAGACGGCCAACAAATCTCAAACACTCATGGACTTCATCAATGATTGGACCGAGTTGCAAATCCCAGAGGATATGCCCGATCATACTTATTGGACCATCTATTTCGATGGATCCAGGCAATTGGAAGGCTCGGGGGCTGGCGTGGTGATAACTTCACCTCAAGGTGACAAGTTTTGCTATGTCCTTCGTATCATGTTCCCATGTACCAATAATGCAGCAGAATATAAAGCTTTGCTCCATGGTTTGCGACTCGCCAAAGAGATGAACCTCACGCGAGTCAGATGTCTGGGCAACTCGGATTTGGTGGCACAGCAGGTTTCTGGCACCTGGGATTCACGAGACCCCTTGATGGCGGCTTACAGACGAGCTGTGTCAGATGTGGCAGGTAACTTACATGGTTATCAAGTGGATCACATCGACCGACGACTTAATGAAGCAGCGGACGCTCTTTCCCGTCTCGGTTCACAACGTAAGCCGGTTCCCCCAAATGTCTTTTTGGATATATTATATAACCCCTCGGTGAGACTGCCTTCAGAAGAAGACTTAGCGGTGCCAGACCCCGAGTCTCAACTCGTGGCGGCTCTTCATGCTACTCCGGACTGGGCGGCTCCTTATATGGCGTATCTCACCAGAGGCGAGTTACCTGCCGATGAATTATTGGCTCGTCAAATCGTCCGTCGGTGTAAATCCATGGTCATACACAATGGTGAGTTGCACAAACAAAGCACCTCGGGGGTATTTCAAAGATGCGTCTCTCCTGAAGAAGGATGTATGATCCTCAATGAGATTCACGCTGGCGACTGTGGTCATCATGCTGGGTCATGATCTTTGGTTTCTAAAGCCTTCGTACATGGGTTCTATTGGCTCACGGCTCACATAGATGCACAGGAGATCGTTCACCGATGTGATGGCTGCCAAAAATTTCGACGTCAGATGCACGTGCCAGCTCAGGAATTGCGGATGATACCGATCACTTGGCCGTTTGCAATCTGGGGGCTTGATATGGTTGGCCCTTTCAAGATGTCATCCACTAAAAAGACTCACCTATTGGCAGCGGTTGACAAGTTTACCAACTGGGTTGAGGCAGAGCCCGTTAGTAGTTGTGTGATAACCCACAAGTATAGGGGATCGCAACAGTTTTCGAGGGTAGAGTATTCAACCCAAATTTATTGATTCGACTCAAGGGGAAGCGAAAGAATATTCTCAAGTATTAGCAGTTGAGTTGTCAATTCAACCACACCTGAAAGATTTAGTATCTGCGGCAAAGTATCAGTAGCAAAGTAGGGTGATAGCAGCAATAGCAATCGTAACCAGTAGGAGCAAAGTAACAGCAGTAGCAACAGAGTAACAGCAGCAGCAGTGACAGCAGTAGCGGCAAAGTAACATAGCAAGGACCAGTAGGAAAAGACTCGTAGGAATTGGATCGGTGATGGATGATTATGCCGGATGTGATTCATCATGTAACAACTATAACACGGAGAGATAAGTAACTAGCTCCAGTTCGTCAATCTAATGTAGGCATGTATTCCGTATGTAGTCATACGTGCTTAGGGAAAAGAACTTGCATGACATCTATTGTTCATCCCTCCCGTGGCAGCGGGGTCCTAATGGAAACTAAGGGATATTAAGGTTCTCCTTTTAATAAAGAAACGGACCAACGCATTAACACTTGGTGAATACATGAAATCCTCATACTATGGTCATCTCCGAGAGTGGTTGCGGCTACTGTCACTCCGGGGTTGCCGGGTCATAACACATAGTAGGTGACTACAACTTGCAAGATAGTATCTAAAACACACATATATTGGCGACAACATAATAGGTTCAGATCTGAAATTATGGCACTCGGGGCCTAGTGACAAGCATTAAGCATGGCAAAGTAGTAGCAACATCAATCTCAGAACATAGTGGATACTAGGGATCAATCCCCGTCAAAACTAACTCGATTACATGATAGATCTCATCCAACCCATCACCGTCCAGCAAGCCTACGATGAGATTACTCACGAACGGTGAAGAGCATCATGGAATTGGCGATGAAGGAAGGTTGATGATGACGATGGCGACGATTTCCCCTCTCCAGAGCCCAGAACGGACTCCAGATCTGCCCTCCAAACGAAGAACGGGAGGTGGCGGCGCCTTCATATCGTAAAACGCGATGAACTCTTCTCCTTGATTTTTTTTTCGGGCGAGACGGACTAAATAGAGCTGGATTTGGAGACGGTGGAGCATCGTGGGCTCCACAAGCCTGCCAGGCGCGGCCAGGGGGGGTCTACGCCTGGTGGGCTTGTGGGCTCACGGCTCCACTTCCTCCGCTGATTCTTGCGCCAATATTTTTCATAAATTCCACAAAAATTCTCCGTAAATTTTCAGGTCATTCCGAGAACTTTTATTTCTGCGCAAAAACAACACCATGGTAATTCTGCTGAAAACAACGTTAGTCCGGGTTAGTTTCATTCAAATCATGCAAATTAGAGTCCAAAACAAGGGTGAAAGAGTTCGAAAAAGTAGATACGACAGAGACGTATCAACTCACCCAAGCTTAAAGCCTTGCTTGTCCTCAAGCAATTCAGTTGACAAACTGAAAGAGACAAAAGAAAAACTTTGACGAACTCTATTTGATCTTGTTGTTGCAACTATGTCTAACTCATAACCAGAATTTCAGCAAGATCACAAGCTAACCACATAAGCAAATGACATCTAGGTCTCACGGTAAACTCATATCAATGGCATAATCAACTAGCGAGCAAATAATAATAAGTCTCAAATGTCAAAACTTCAATCAAAACAATCATGAAGCAGTACGAGCAGATGGTATCTCGCTAGCTCTTTCTGAGACTGCAAAATATAAATGCAGAGCACCTTCAAAGACCAAGGGCTGACTAAACATTGTAATTCATGGCAAAGAAGATCCGGTCACACTCATACTCAATCACAGTTAAAAGCAAAGCATAAAAATGACAAAGGTGCTCTCTAATTGGTGCTTTTATAAGAAGAGGATGACTCAACAGGAACATAAATAGACAGGCCCTTCGCAGAGGGAAGCATTGATTTGCAGAGGTGCCAGAGCTCAAGCTTTGAAAATAGAGATAATAATTTTGGGTGGCATGCTTTCATTGTCAACGCAATGACTAAGAGTTCTCACCATCTTCCACGCTACACATGCTATAGGCGGTGGAGCATCATGGGCTCCACAAGCCTGCCAGGCGCGGCCAGGGGGCACGCGCCTGGTGGGCTTGTGGGCTCACGGCTCCACTTCCTCTGCTGATTCCCGTGCCAGTATTTTTCATAAATTCCACAAAAATTCTCCGTAAATTTTCAGGTCATTCCGAGAACTTTTATTTCTGCGCAAAAACAACACCATGGCAATTCTGTTGAAAACAACGTTAGTCCATGTTAGTTACATTCAAAACATGAAAATTAGAGTACAAAACAAGGGCAAAAGAGTTCGGAAAAGTAGATACGACGGAGACGTATCGCTGTGATGCAGACACGACCGTCAAATTCTTGAAGAAACTGATTTTTAGATTTGGATATCCTCATAGTATCATTACTGACAATGGTACTAATCTCTCCAAAGGTGCAATGCAAGAGTTTTGTTCACGAGAGCACATCCGCCTTGATGTTTCCGCGGTTGCACATCCCCAGTCCAATGGGCAAGCGGAAAGGGCGAATCAAGAAATATTGCGGGGGATTAAGCCTCGGCTCATGGTACCTTTGGAACGTACTCCAGGGTGTTGGGTGGAGGAGTTGCCTTCAGTATTGTGGAGCATCAGGACAACTCCAAATCGCTCCACGGGCTTTACTCCTTTCTTTCTGGTCTACGGGGCAGAGGCGGTGTTACCAAGTGACATCAGACACGATTCACCCCGAGTCGCCGCCTATGTGGAACAAGATAACGAGCTGGCACGGCAAGACTCGTTGGACGCTTTGGAAGAGGAACATGACTTGGCCGCGTCACGATCGGCGATCTACCAACAAGACTGACGACGCTACCACAGTCGCCGGGTCAAGAGCCGGACTTTCCAAGAGGGCGACTTGGTGCTCCGTTTGATTCAAGATCACACTGGTATGCACAAACTATCACCTCCATGGGAAGGACCGTTTGTCATCAGCAAGAATCTTCGAAATGGCTCATACTACTTGGTGGATCTTCACCCAGATCGGCCAACTACAGAGGTTGAGACAACTCGCCCGTGGAACATAGCCCACCTGCCGCCTTACTACACTTAGAGCCATGGGCTCCTTTTTTCCAATTTTCAGCAAATTGTAATTCATTATTTATGAAAGCAATAAAGATGGCACCCACAAACTTCGAGGTCCTTTGCCATTTCAGCTTTTGAAAGCATGAGTCTTTATTGTTCTATAAGTCGTCCAAACATGGACGCTATCAAGGCCAAAGAGCATAAGTCGCCATGCTGCACTTATTTCAAAACTGGGCCTTGGTAAAGCCAAAGAGGACCAGTCGCCACATGCACGGTTCAAACATAGGCGCCTCATATGATTTTGAGAATTAAGCCGGCTTACTTGGGGGCTACAAGTCCCCAAGTTGTTTCGCAGTAAGAGTGTACTCGCTTCTGCGATCCTATGCCCGGATTTTCCTAAATCATAGGTCACTTGGGGGCCTCCACTCACTGAGTTTAGCCTGAATACCATCTTGGCTAGCGAAAAATTACCGCATTTAAAATGGTTATTGTAATGCCCCAAGTGTGTAACTTGCCATATTTGGAACCTTTTGTATGTGGGTCCATCTTGTCATTGATATGAGAGCTCAATGCATGTGTTATTTCATGTGTCACCTTGTTTTGTTTTTCCTTTGCATGCATGCATCTATTCTTTCCTTGTCTTTGTGTTTGTTGCCTTGTCATCATATGAATGTGATGGTGTGATGACATGTATGTGATGTGATGATGATATGTATTGAAGTGGGTGTTGCTTGTGAGTAGAAGCATCTATGTTAGTTTGCAATAGGTTTCAAAAAAACCTTCTTCCTCTCGTTTATCTCAAGCCAATATTTACTTGCCCCATCCCTATTTCAAAAATGCCCATGATTTAGTATGTTTTGTGGTGGATGTGAAGATATGTAGTTGTTGTTTTGAAACTTTGTTTGAGAGGTGCAAATATTCACAAAACAGAGGATTATATTCTGTTTTGTAAATATTTAGTTGCTCCAAATATTCTTTTTATATTTTATTCAAATAGGTCATAAGTCCTTATGACCAGGGGTATTTTTTGCTTAATTTTAGCATCTCGATTTAGCCTGTGCATTTATTTCTTTGTCTGGTGTTGGTTTAAATAAGAAACCCCAGTGGGTTTATTTTCTCTTGTCTGTCGCCAACCTGGGCCTCCTTCTCCCTCCCGGGGCCCATCTTTCTCTCTGCTTTCTAGTGGCAGCCCAAGCGCGCTCCTTCTTCTTCTCCTGACGGCGTCGACCTTGTGCGCTTGCTTTCCGTCAGAGCATCAGTGAGAGAGAGCGAGGGGATTGACGGCATCATCCCATCCGCGGCTCATATAGCCTTGGCGTCCGTGCCCCTGTGCCTAGGGTTCCGCATTTCCCCCTCCTAGCGCCGCCACACCTCCCTCCATCTCCTTCTTCCTCCCCAGGTAATCTCTCTATAGATTAGGTAGCAGAGAGAGGACAGTAGCGCGCCGTCGTCGTCGTCCGTGTATCCATCGCCTCCGGCGCCGGCCAGCATGTCCCGGAGCTCGGGGGTAGCCCCCGCGTTCCATTCCCGTCGTCGATGAGGCCGGGGAGCGACCACACCGACGGGCAGTTCCTCCTCTCCGGCGTGTTCTCGGCGGACTCCTTCCTCTACTTCGGTTCCGCGTCCAGGCTTCTTCAGATTGGCGTCGCGTCGTATTCGTCAGGCTTCTTCCCCGATCGGCGTCCTATTCTCCTTCCCCTAGGTTAGCCTAGCTCTTCTCCCTTCCCCCTCGTTAGATTCGGCTGATGAACGTTGTCATGCCTCTGTTCGAAGAGGAGAACGGCAGAGCTTGTATGCATGTGTGTGTGTTCTTGGTGTGGGTGTGCTCGGGCTTGTGCAGGTAGCAGAGCAGTAGTGGTAGCGTAGGAGTACCCCCTCTCTCGCGCAGCAGTAGTAGTAGTACACGCGCTCCGGCGATCGCTGCCGCCGTCGTCCCTCTGTGCAGAGCAGAGCAGGGCGATCTATGCTCTGGTGAAGGTTATCTTGTTAGATCCCTCGGTACTGTCAAGTTCCTGTTTGTAGCCTAGTGGTTTGCAGTGTGGTGGTTGATCAGGAGGTCGTGGGTTCGAGTCCCGGTGTTGCACCACCCCTTTTTGTGAATTGTTTCGACATAGTAGCACAGCAGCTTCAGTAGCACTTTACCTTGAAAGCCTCCCTTGTTCTGTCGAGCATATGTGCAGTAGCATAGTGGTGTTGTTGCTGTTGGGGAACCAGGAGGCCCTCGGTTCGAATCCCCCCATTCCTTTTTATTTTTTTCTTTGCTATTTCTTGCTGATTTCATTTTTGTTGTTGTGTAGTGCTACATTGTGCTAGATCACCATGTGTCGTATTTATTTTAGCTCACAAACAGCATGTTGTCTCTAGTAGATTTTTCTACCATGGTAGATATGTGTGGTGTAGGCTTTGAGTGCATATATGAGTTGTGAGCTAGCCTATGTGTGTGTGTGTGCTAGTATGTGTGTGTATGCACTAGGTTGTATTTGTATATGCATTTCACCATGGTGATGTGGTGTGTTACCTCTATGTTATATGATGGGTTTGAGCACTAGTGTTTGCAAGAGGTGTGAGTGTGTGTGGGGGGGTTCCCCCCACATCCTATGTGTTTCTTGTTGTGCTTATGCATGTGTCTCTATGTAGTGCACCTGCTATGCATGTGTTCTTGTGTGGTGCAAGCACCCAAGGAGTTGTAGGTGTATGTTACATGTGCATGTGAGTGTAGGTAGTGTGTGTGTTCCAACTAGCATGTGTAGGAATGCATGTTATGTAGTGTATGTATGTGAGTAATTGTGCTTGATGTATGTGTGTGTGTGGTGTTGTGCTAAGGCACATGATCATGAGGTCTACCCCTCATGTGCACCATGTATATGTGAGAATATGCAAGTGCATGTGTAGGTGGTGTTCTAGTGAGAAGCACATGTGATGATGCACTATTCACCTCTTGTGATTCCTTGTAGATTTTCCATTCAAGTTTGTGCCCATTTTTTCTATGCAAGTGCCTATGTAATATATATATATATATATATATATATATATATATATATATATATATATATATATATATATGTTTTGGGGTAGAATCATCCCAGGAATCCCATGGTGGAATCAGTTTTGCCTTTGGAACACTTTCTGGGAATGTCATATTTCTATTTTGTTCAATGTTTAGAGCTTGGTTCCATGTGATGTGATGAGCTCAAGAGGTTGATTCCTTGTTGTGGCATTAGAGGGTGACCCCCTCTATAGCCTGTTGGTTTTGTTTCATGCTTAGTAGTTCATGTGTGCAAGTTGTGCCTAGTCAGAGTAGGCATGTGGCTGAAAATTCCAGTTTAGTGAAAATCTATGATTTTCACTAAGTCTGAGAATCTGCTTATATTCTCTTCTCGTGTTGTTGTGCTTGTAGAAGTCCATGTGTTCGGAATCAGCCCTGGCTATCAACTGGAAAGTTGTAGATTTTGTCACCATGGTGATGTGGTGTGTTACCTCTATGTGATATGATGGGTTTGAGCACTAGTGTTTGCAAGAGGTGTGAGTGTGTGTGTGTGTGGGGGGGGGGGGGGTTCCCCCCACATCCTATGTGTTTCTTGTTGTGCTTATGCATGTGTCTCTATGTAGTGCACCTGTTATGCATGTGTGCTTGTGTGGTGCAAGCACCCAAGGAGTTGTAGGTGTATGTTACATGTGCATGTGAGTGTAGGTAGTGTGTGTGTTCCAACTAGCATGTGTAGGAATGCATGTTATGTAGTGTATGTATGTGAGTAATTGTGCTTGATGTATGTGTGTGTGTGGTGTTGTGCTAAGGCACATGATCATGAGGTCTACCCCTCATGTGCACCATGTATATGTGAGAATATGCAAGTGCATGTGTAGGTGGTGTTCTAGTGAGAAGCACATGTGATGATGCACTATTCACCTCTTGTGATTCCTTGTAGATTTTCCATTCAAGTTTGTGCCCATTTTTCTATGCAAGTGCCTATGTAATATATATATATATGTTTTTGGGGTAGAATCATCCCAGGAATCCCATGGTGGAATCAGTTTTGCCTTTGGAACACTTTCTGGGAATGTCATATTTCTGTTTTGTTCAATGTTTAGAGCTTGGTTCCATGTGATGTGATGAGCTCAAGAGGTTGATTCCTTGTTGTGGCATTAGAGGGTGACCCCCTCTATAGCCTGTTGGTTTTGTTTCATGCTTAGTAGTTCATGTGTGCAAGTTGTGCCTAGTCAGAGTAGGCATGTGGCTGAAAATTCCAGTTTAGTGAAAATCTATGATTTTCACTAAGTCTGAGAATCTGCTTATATTCTCTTCTCGTGTTGTTGTACTTGTAGAAGTCCATGTATTGGGAATCAGCCCTGGCTATCAACTGGAAAGTTGTAGATTTTGTGTTTGTCTAGCTCTCTGTCAATTTTCATTCCATTTGGCTTCCTGTAGATATTGTTTTGGGTGCTGTCAAAATGCTTGAGAGCATAAACAGCTAGTGAAAATCTGCCCTGAAAACTGATATTTTTGTCCAAGTTAGCAGTTGTAGAACTTTCTGTGTGAAACTCCTTTGTATTATCTTTTTGCTCATGCTTGTAGAGCTTTTGAATAGCTTCTGCCACATATCCTATTTGGCATATTTGAGTGGTTGTACGTGCTTTGCATGTAGCTCACAAACTGCTACGATGTTGTTTATGGCAGATTGTATAGTTTTGATGTTTTGATGCTTGTGAGTGCATAGTTGATGGTGTGGTGATATTCTTTGCTCCACCCATCCATACTTGTTTGTTTTGTGATATGGCAACCTGGGAATACGAGAAGTATGCCATTGGAGTGTGTTGTGATGGATTTGATATGTAGGACTCCATTTCTTGTTTCGTTGTTTCCGGTTGATCCGTAGCTCCGTTCGTAACGTTCTTTATATGTTTTGCATCGTTTTCGCGTGATGCATCTTTTCCTGTTATTATCATGCATGTCAAGATAGCTTAGATTGCAGTTCTGTCCAGTAGCTTGTATTTCCTTCTCATGCTTGTGCTAATAGGTACGATAGAGATGCATGTTCATTTTCATCTCATGCATCATGTGCTTGTTGCACCTTGTTGTGTTGTTGTTCATTGGATGCTATTTTTATGTTGGGTAGCACCAGGATCGGAGAACGAGTGCGTGGATCCGGGAGAGTACATGCAGGACGAACAAGAGCAGTTCCAAGCTGAGGACATCACAGGCAAGATGATATGACCTTGATTCCATCTCTAGACTTGTTATGCTAGATTCACGTTTCCTTCATCTTATGCTCGCTGCCTACCACTGCATTAATTGCCTCATGATATTGCCATGAAACCCAAACACTTTTCCCCTCCTAGCAAATATTGAATGGCTAAGTAGGCTTTGCTCAGCTACTAATGTTAGTGTTGCTAGTTGCAGGTGCAATTGTCTCATTTGATAACATGAGTTTGATATCATTATGTTAAATCTGTTATTTAATTAATGCACCTATATACTTGGTAAGTAACGGAAGGCCTAGCCTTTTGTCGGGTGTTTTGTTCCATTATTGTCGCCATAGTTTCCGGCTACCGGTGTTTGATTCCATAACTGATCGCTCCTAACACGTTCGGGGTTGTTATGGGGACCCCCTTGATAAATCGTGTAGTGTTAAGACTTGTCCGGCAGGACCCAACATTGGTGTTAATTTGCTAATCACTTAATAATAATTTGCATAGGGAATGGACACCCCGAGGAATTAATCAACAACCCGGGCCAGTGCTCCTTATGAGTGTTGGTCCAAACTAGAGCACCGTGCGGGGCCATCCTGGGGTAACTCGGGAGATTTCTCTGGACACTGTATGCTTCGCTTATCAGGCGTGTCCTAAGACTAAGATACGCGGCTCTTATCAGGGTCGTCGACACGTCGGGAGGTTCTGCTAGTCTTGTCTTACCTTTGTTGGAATTATGCCCTAGAGGCAATAATAAATATAGTTATTATTATAATTCCTATATCAAGATAATCGTTTATTATCCATGCTATAATTGTATTGAATGAAGACTTATATACATGTGTGGATACATAGACAAAACACTGTCCCTAGCAAGCCTCTAGTTGGCTAGCCAGTTGATCAACGATAGTCAGTGTCTTCTGATTATGAACAAGGTGTTGTTGCTTGATAACTGGATCACGTCATTAGGAGAATCACGTGATCGACTAGACCCAAACTAATAGACGTAGCATGTTGATCGTGTCATTTTATTGCTACTGTTTTCTGCGTGTCAAGTACTTGTTCCTATGACCATGAGATCATATAACTCACTAACACCGGAGGAATACTTTGTGTGTATCAAACGTCGCAACGTAACTGGGTGACTATAAAGATGCTTTACAGGTATCTCCAAAGGTGTTCGTTGAGTTAGTATGGATCGAGACTGGGATTTGTCACTCCGTGTGACGGAGAGGTATCTCGGGGCCCACTCGGTAATACAACATCACACACAAGCCTTGCAAGCAATGTGACTTAGTGTAAGTTGCGGGATCTTGTATTACGGAACGAGTAAAGAGACTTGCCGGTAAACGAGATTGAAATAGGTATGCGGATACTGACGATCGAATCTCGGGCAAGTAACATACCGAAGGACAAAGGGAATGACATACGGGATTATATGAATCCTTGGCACTAAGGTTCAAACGATAAGATCTTCGTAGAATATGTAGGATCCAATATGGGCATCCAGGTCCCGCTATTGGATATTGACCGAGGAGTCTCTCGGGTCATGTCTACATAGTTCTCGAACCCGCAGGGTGTGCACACTTAAGGTTCGACGTTGTTTTATGCGTATTTCAGTTATATGGTTGGTTACCGAATGTTGTTCAGAGTCCCGGATGAGATCACGGACGTCACGAGGGTTTCCGAAATGGTCCGGAAACGAAGATTGATATATAGGATGACCTCATTTGATTACCGGAAGGTTTTTGGAATTACCGGGAATGTACCGGGAATAACGAATGGGTTCCGGGAGTTCACCGGGGGGGCAACCCACCCCGGGGAAGCCCATAGGCATTGAGGGTGGTGCACCAGCCCTTAGTGGGCTGGTGGGACAGCCCAAAAGAGCCCTATGCGCATTGGAAGAAAAATGAAAGAGAAAAAAAAGGAGGAGGTGGGACTGATCGCGGGATAGTTCGCGGGGCGGATCGAGGGACGTGAGGACGTTCCACTACATCAACCGTGTTCACTAACGCTTCTGCTGTACGGTCTACAAGGGTACGTAGATCACACATCCCCTCTCGTAGATGGACATCACCATGATAGGTCTTCGTGCGCGTAGGAAATTTTTTGTTTCCCATGCGACGTTCCCCAACAACCTTAGCGATATATCTTGCGTATAGGAATCCCGGTGAAGCTTTGGTTCTCCCCAGAGTTGAGGTTTTCCTCTAAGGAATCCGACGAGATCACAAGTTTCGTGATAGAGGATTACTTTGCGGCCCATGACCGTTTGTGATGGAGTAGTTGGAGCACCCCTGCAGGGTTTAATCTTTGGAAAGTCGTGCCCGCGGTTATGTGGCAACTTGGAATATTTGTTAACATCCGGTTATAGATAACTTGAACCTAATCTAAAAAAATTGCCCACTGTGTGCGTAACCGTGACCGTCCCCGTCGGAGACCTCTCTTCGATCGGGAACACGGTGGGGTTATGATTGACGTACGTAGGTGTTCAGGATCACTTCTTGATCAGCTAGTCATCGATCGCTAGTATAGACCACCTTCAATACTTGTTCTACGTAGGTTAGCCACCATAAATGCTTAGGATGATGCAACCTAAACACTGAACCTTCCTTACCTAATAACTTGACTAGTTCTGGCACCGAGGTCATAGATTGCTGAGTCCCCATGGCTCACAGATTACTTCAACACACCAACAGGTACAGGTACGCCCGACACAGGTGATCCCGACGGCACGCAGCTGGCGTGGCAGTACGATGAGGAGAACGACCGCCTGTACGTGAACTATCCAGAAGACTGAGGCGTGGTCATGATCGTGGGCAAGCATGCAGGGTAGCATAGCCTTTTCTCATGTTATGTAGTCCGTATCGGAACTACCTTGTTTGAATAATGTGTGATGTAACTCTGATATTATTTATGAGATGGCAGTTGAATCCCTAATTGTCATTCTATTATTATGTATGTGCTATGTTACCGTGCTTGCGAAACGCTTAGAAGCACTTCTTTCCATATTTGGGGCCTTGTTCCCTAAATCGGAAAGGACCGCATCTTAGTCGTTACAGTTATATTGGACTATGTGTTGAACAATTCACCACATGGACCTATGTACTCTGGGCGTGTCAATCCGTCATTTGGACCCTGAACTCGCCTTGGTTAAAACATAAAAGGTATCGGCCGAAGTCACACATGGAGAATAGAGAAACCATTGGTTCATCGAACCTGCTTCACTGAAACTTGACTCGCGCCTGATCAGTCGGTCTAAACAATAAGGCTTTTTGCAAAGACCTTTTAAGGATAACACTAGAGTTTTGCAAACTCGTCTTGTCCTGTCGCAGCTCATTGAGCCGACGAAATTTTATTTTCTTGACGGCACGACCACAAGGTCCCATACTATTTTTGAGTTGGCCTCTGTTTATAACTCGCCATGACTCATTGGGCCAGTATTTAACTATTATTTGCCATAGCCCAGGGGGCTGGTTTATTTTTTGCCATAACCCAGGGGGCTGGTCTATTCTTTGCCATAAACTCACTGAGTCGGCTTATGTTTTTCCTGACACACAGGATGAAGGCTTTTATGCAAAATTGTGACACTTCCTTGATTATCAAAGTTAAAGGTGATTCACGCATAGACTCAAGGAATAAATGGTTCAGGAAACGTCAAATCAAAAGGCACTAGTGGCCAAATTGTTTCTCCACAACATCTAACGAGCTATTACATGGCTCCCATGGCCAAGACGGGCGTCATCCCCCAGTGAAGAAAGGATCAGGTTGTCTTTTTAAGGTCACACTTACACCTTGGGAAGACTCAAGCTGCCTCCGAGTCACCTTGTCTTGAGCTCTCTCCAACTTCAATTTGTAAGTCGCCCAGTTTCCAGTTACACTTGGATAGGGCGACGGACTCGTCTTCATCATCAAGGAAGAGGGATAGATCCATGTCAAGGTCAAAAGGATTCTTGGGCCGACGAGGAACCAAGCTAGCAATTTTGTACGAGGGGGAAGTCACCTTCTTGTTCTTCTCATCATATGCGGCTTGGTATTTATTAAAATCCAAGCCGGCGGCCAGCTGAGTCGAGTGGGAAGCGGGATTCCTTGATCACCCGATGGTAGTCCTCCTCGGTGAACTCCGACCCGTCGTCCTTCAGTTCAAGGTAGCCAACGACTATTTCTTCTGGTTTGAGCTTTGGGGCATAGGCTAAACACCGGCTTAGGGTGTTCAGGACTCCCTTTCGGGCGGCTGATCTTTTCAGTTCCTCTATTTGGGGAGGCAACGTGGACAGATAGTTGAGCATGTTCTTGATGGTTTTAACTGGCTCCTTGCTGCCCATCACCGCCTTAATCGTCAGCACACCCCCGGTATATAGTTGCTCGGTGAAGGTATATACAGCCTTTAGCTTCAGCATGCAGTCATCTGGGAGATTGGCGGCTCATGAACCTACAAAGGACACATCAGTATTTGATAGTTTTTGGGAGATTAGATTTATTTCTTCAATAAGCAAGGGTTAATGCTTACCAAACATGGCTACAGTCATGTTGGAGATGTGCTTTTTCAAGCCGGAAAGCTCTTGCTGGGCGGCTTCCAGTTTTTCTTCGGCTTGCTCAACACGCTTAAGAATGGCGGCTTGGTCAGCTTTGACTTTCTTCTCCAGTTTTTGATGATCAACTTCCATTTTTTCTAGTTCAGCCAGAATCAAGTGATATTTCCTCTCCGACTCAGATCGTGCATCTAGAATCTTCCTTAAGTCGGCTAAAGCTGACTCAGTCTGGATCACAGACTCCTACAAAACAAAATTTGGGGAAGACAAGTTTCAAAATTATTGCAAGCAATATTCCTGACACTTGGGGGCTAATGTATGATTTTATTCAAAGTCATACAAAATTCAAGACCCGGCTCATCTTTCAAAAGATGACCCGGCCCTTGGGGCTACAGGTTGAAGATTTTAACTATATTCAAGACCCGGCTCATCTTTCAAAAGATGACCCAGCCCTTGGGGGCTACAGGTTGAAGATTTTAACTATATTCAAGACCCGACTCATCTTTCAAAAGATGACCCGGCCCTTGGGGGCTACAGGTTGCAGATTTTAACTATATTCAAGACCCGACTCATCTTTCAAAAGATGACCCGGCCCTTGGGGGCTACAGGTTGAAGACTTTAACTATATTCAAGACCCGTCTCATCTTTCAAAAGATGACCCGGCCCTTGGGGGCTACAGGTTGAAGATGTTAACTATACACAAGACCCGGCTCATCTTTCAAAAGATGACCCGGCCCTTGGAAGGCTAATGGCTGGAAGAGAATACATAAATATACGTACCTCATGCTTAACCTTCATAAGGAGAATCAAGCTTTTGTTCATCTCATAACTCGTCTCTAGGCGACTTGCGAAGCCAGAGCAGAGTTGGTCAAATTCCAGCTTCTCATACTAGGGGAGCTTGAACTTACTAATGTCTTGATCGGTGGAAGGATGAGATTCCTTTGAAGTGTGCTTGGATAGCACCGCAGCTGAAGGTGTGGAGTAGCCAGTACCGGTGATTATGACGGCATCTGGATCTTCACTCGCCTTGAGAGGGCTTGGCGGGTTAACCTTGTCAGCAGTTTCCTTAAAAATTACGGGCGAGTCATCCTGAACATCGGGGATATCATCCACAGGAATGTCATGAGCTGTCGCTTGATCTTCATCAATCTCTGGGACAGAGGCGCTTGTGCCTAAGGCTTCAGTTGTCTTAGGAGCAGAAGATAAGTCTCCAGTTTTCCTTTTATTCGCTTGTGCTCTGAGATAAAGGCACCAAGATTAAGGCACATATCGTTATTT
Organism: Hordeum vulgare subsp. vulgare; assembly: GCF_904849725.1. NCBI lineage: Eukaryota > Viridiplantae > Streptophyta > Magnoliopsida > Poales > Poaceae > Hordeum > Hordeum vulgare. Next base: position 309,832,966 of record NC_058518.1, read on the forward strand.
AAAATAAAATGAGTTAACAAAGGGACTCACCCTTGCACACGAATCATTGGCGGGAGAGCTGACATTGCTGAGTCGCCAGATGAAGGGGGAGAAGTCTGATAGAATAAAAGCTTGAAGGCTAAGGAAGTTGAGAATCGTATTTTCCACGAGGAAGAGTATGGTAAAACAAAAGTGTACCTTGCTGGTGCGCTTCCGACCGATTGTCTTCTCAGGAAGCCCGGAAATTAAGTCGCCAGAGTGACTACGGGTTTTGCGCTTGGGAGTATATCTTTCTTTATTCAAAAGGAAATCAGGGTCCATATAAGCATATGTGTGAGACATGGGGACTTTCCCACAGATCCGTCTCGCTGGTCTAGGAGAAGGGGAAGGTGAGTCGGAAGAAATAGAAATTACCTCAACCGCATCATCTTGGCTCTTGTTGTCCTCGTCCTACACATAAGGACGCATGTTATAAGCATGAGTCGGAATATACAAGTGATAAGTAAGGGGGAAGTTTTACCTCTGACTGCTCTTCGACAGCTTGTGACTCGCCGACAACAGATGAATCCTTAGCGGTGGCTTTACCTTTGCTTGCTTTCTTCTTCTTCTTTGGCGGTGGTTTGGTGTTCTTTTGGGCTGTCGCTTTTGGACCCCTTCGCCAAAAGGGATCGTTTTTCTAATGAACATAAGTAAATTTCAAACCCAGAACATTGGTAAGTATATTTATAAGGAAAAGAAAGGCGGCTTAGACTCTTACTGGCGGAGCCGGGTTGGAGCGGCAGAAGGCCTTGAGCCCAATTTTGGCGCATTCTTCCAAAGACTCGCCGGTTAGCTTCTTAATTATTCCAACAATGTCACTCTCTATGATTCTTTTGTGGTGGAAATATTGCGGATGGTTTACCGTACCGTCATATTCATGCATTAACCCGTCTTGGCGACTCAAGGGAAGAATATTCCACTCCACCCAGCAGCGGAACAGATCAATCCCGATGAGCCCGTTATTGGTCAAAGACCGTAACTCGGAGAAGATGGGGATAAATTCGGATTCTTCCTCTTCTGTGAGCTTCTCGGGCAGTTTGAAGTCCATGGGCAGGCGATCCTCTCTAAAGCCCGGAAGTGGGTTCTCGCCAGGTGGGGAGGTGTCTCGGCAATAAAACCATGACTCGGCCCAGCCTTTGGGATGGCTGGGCAGAAGGACTGATGGAAATCCACGCTCGCGGCGTCTTTGAATGTTGACTCCTCCAAGTTCATGATTGGGACCGTTGGTAAACTCAGTCTGGCGATTCAGATGGAAGAAGTTCCAAAATAAAGGAACTGTGGGCTCTCTTTGCAGGTATACTTCACAAAAAAACTTGGAACTGGCAAAGATTGTTGATGGAGTTGGGTCCCAGGTCTTGAGGATGGATGTTAAGGAAATGCAAGACGTCTTGGAAAAACTTTGACCCAGGCGGCTTAAAACCTCGTTCGAGGTAGTCGGTGAAAATGACTACTTCTCCAACGGCGGGATTCGGAATTAACTCGCCCGGGCGGTTCTCCAACCAATGGCTTCCTTACTGTCGAGATGACCCGACTTGACAAACTTCTCGAGAGTAGCATCATCGATTTTGGTTGGTAACCAATTGCACTTCGAAATAACAACCATGACTACAAAAGAAAGGAGAACAAGGTGGTTCAGTGAAGACTATGAAATGTTCTAACTCGCCAGTTCGGGTCTACAGTGTGTTTGAGAAGGATTTGGTGACTCGCCAATAGGTAACAAATATCCTAACTCGCTAGTTGGGCGATTCATGGACACATCTTTAAGGAATTGCAACTCGCCCTTTAACCGAAAAGGAGGGGACGTAACTATGATGATAAGTTTAAGTTGCTATGGAGGAAGAAGTTGAACGGCGACACTCAAGGGTCCTTTTTCCTTTGGGATATTCTCGGAAGACAGGCAAACATGTTTCTAAAAACAAGCAGTGAATTATAGATCTACGAGTGGACCAAAATAAAGGAATAATGCTCGGTAAAATGATGAAGGCTATGAATATAAGGCAGCGACAGTGCTATCGCCTGGATCTACAGCGCAAGAGCTTAAGGTAGCGAAAGGACGCAATAAAGTGACCATGCTTTGCTACTACCGAAATCTACTGTAAAGATATAAAGAGGATCTGAAGCAGGAAGGGACGTTTGTTGCGTCACGAAGCTAGCTCGCGGGGACAATGGCCATGAAGTTCTCGTTTTAACCCTAATGGGGGAATGCGTTTACCTGAGGAAAGGAGACAAGCGCTGAGGACGGATGCGGAGAACTTCGCGCCTCTTGTTGACTTGAAGGCGCCCGGAAGACCACGGTTGACGAAGGAGCTTCAGGGGCCGGTGACGATGCCGAGGTGCTGGCGCAGGAAGGAGAAGCGCGCGAGGAAGACGAAGGCCGAGGTGGGGGTAGGTGACGGAGCTCCCCTCATTTCTCCCGCGGTTATTTAAAGGGCCAGAACGGGAATCGAGGTGGCCAAAACGGGAATCGAGGCGGTCAGGGCGGAGATCGAGGCGACAAGTCAGAATCTGCGACGCCTAGGTTTTTGGGATAAGTGAATACGGAGCGAAAGATCCGTTGAGTGATTGTGGCATTAAAAACCCCGGGATTAAGGGATAAGGTGATGTCATCAAAGATTACACGGCGAGTCAGATAAAATCACAACGAATGGCGACTTAGCGTTCGTTGAAAGACAAGGATGGTATGAGTCGCCCCAAATGGGTGAAGGTTTATTGACATGAATGAATTCAAGATAATCTGGAGCCTAATGTTGGGGATATTACCTGCAGATAACCCGCCTTAGTGGGTCGGGTCATCAAAGGGGCGACTCACCATTAGAAGTGTATCCCGTGGCCCAGAAGCTGGATGGCGGTTCGAGAGGTTATGTAGATGATGGATTACCAGGGGAATTCCCAAATCTTGGAGGGCACGACGACTTAGAGATAGGGAAAGCTACGAAGAGTAGCATGGCCAGGACTCTTGTAAACCCTAGGGCCTCGACCTGTATATAAAGGCGAGTCCCGGGGAAAGGTCAGGGGAGTTAGAGAGAATCGAGAGCTAGGTCAGGCGAGTTACATCCTCCTTGTAATCAAAACCATCATCAATCCACACAAAGCAGGACGTAGGCTTTTACCTCCTCACGAGGGGCCGAACCTGGGTAAATCTGAGTCTCGCTTTCGCTCACCCCCTTCGAGTCGCCACCAAGGTGTGATGGCTCCATCTTTAAGTCCTTTCACGAGGACATCTGCCGTCATAAAACCACGATAGTAATGGTGTGTCCGAATGTCGTAATCGTACTTTGTTAGATATGGTGCGATCTATGATGTGCAACTCAAACCTATACCACGTAGTTCTTCCTCTAGATCGGATTTCTGCAGAGCTCGGGCGGAGCCCTGCAGGAATAGATCATCACCATCACCGGCGCGTTGTCACGCTGCCAGAGAACTCATCTACTTCCTCGTCTCTCTTGTTGGATCAAGAAGGCGGAGATCGTCATCGAGTTGTACGTGTGCTGAACGCGGAGGTGCCGTCCGTTCGGTGCTAGATCGGGACGGATCATGGGACGACGGTGCTTTGAATCACGAAGGTGTACCACTACATCAACCGCGTTTCTTAACGCTTCCCGCTTAGCGATCTAGAAGGGTATGTGGATCCGATCTCCCTCTCGTAGATGAACATCACCATGATAGGTCTTTGTGTGCGTAGGAATTTTTTTGTTTCCCATGCAACATTCCCAACATCTCTCTCTCTCATGTGCTCTCCCTCTCCCTCTCCCCTCCCTCCCTCCCGCTCTCCCTCTCCCTCCCTTCCTCCCTCTCCCTCTCTCCCTCTCCCTCTCCTCCCTCCCTCGCTCTGTCTCTCTCTCTCTCCCTCTCTCCCCCTCTCTCTCCCTCCCTCCCTCCTTATTTATGCTCGAAGCTCTTTCTTTCCCGATCTTCTTCTATAGCCAATCGAACTTGTTGATTTGCCGCTGATGAGGGATGAGACCTAGATTTACACTTCCATCAAAAGATATTTGATTTTTCCCGTACATTTCTTGTGGATCTTGTTACTCTTGGGTGTTTGGGCACCCTAGATGGAAGAGATCACCTCAGAGCCACATTCATCATGGTGAAGTCTGTGGTGGTGTGGGATAGTGGGAGCCTCCAATTAAGTTGTGTTGAGAGCCCCAACCTTGTTTGTAAATGTTGCAGTTGTCTCCTTCAAGGGCCCTGCTAATGGATTCATGACACCTTGCATTGTGTGAGGGCATGAGGAAAATATGGTGAGTCTTTGGGATGCTTGGGGAGCATTTTGCGTCCACACCCCTCGAGCGGAGACGTACCTCCCTAAAGGAGGAAACTTCGAAAACGCATCCTCGTCTTCATTGTCTTCACTTGCGGTTATCTCGTACCTTTACTTGTTGGTAGCTTCCGGCTTATGTTTTACTTTTGCTAGCTTGTGTTACTTGGTGTGTTTGTCATATAGGTTGTCCATCTAGTTGCAAATCTAGACAACCTATCTTTTGTCAAGCCTAAAATTGAGAACAAAGTTAAAAATTATTAGTTGACTATTCAAGCCCACCCCTATAGTCAATTATATCAATCCGCCTGGACATATTTGTAGAATCATATTTGTACTCAAAAGTTTTTCTAATACTATCAAAATCTTGATAACACGTGTTCACACTTGAGCCAATGATGCAAGCGAGCATTTGCTCCATTGCGCTTGCCTCCTCCTCGTCCGTGCATGCCTGCCACTATTGTTTATGACATATCCACCTGGTGTTCGCCTCATGCACACCTGTCATGGGAGGAAGAACTGTTGGCTAGATGGTGGTAGGAGCAATGGTGGATGGAGATGTTGTCGCAGAGAGAGAGAGAGAGAGAGAGAGAGAGAGAGAGAGAGAGAGAGAGAGAGAGAGAGAGAGGGAGGGAGGGGGAGGGAGAGAGGGAGGGGGGAGATAGAGGGAGGGAGGGGGAGGGGGAGGAGGGGAGGGAGAGGGAGAGAGGGAGGGAGGGAGAGGGGGAGAGGGAGGGAGGGAGAGGGAGAGGGGGAGGGGGAGGGGGAGAGGGGGAGGGGGAGGGATGGAGAGAGAGAGAGATCAACATGAGGACATAAAGGAAGGCGGGGAGAGGAGGCGGCGACATGAGGTAACGGGGACGATAGTGAGGTCAACATGAGGACATAAAGGAAGGCAGGGTGAGGAATCAATGGGGCGACACTCGGAGGGACAGGTTCACGGCCAAAAAATATGAACGTGACAACGACATCACCATATCCTCCAAGTTGTAGAAAAGGGAAAGAAGTGGCTTAATGTGCTCCGAAAAGAGAAGTGAATTGTTATTATTGTTTTCTAATACGCTTGTATTTGCTATTTGTTTAATGAAATCAATTATACAATAGTCAAGTAGGCCGTGTGCAGTGTATAGCTTAATAATTGATAATTAGCTTTGCTTTTGCTTTCACATGATGTTGAAGCATATTTGAAGTTGAAGAGGAATCATAATTTATAGATACTATATAATGATCATTTTTGGATGCGCGTGCAATTTTTACGTTAATTCATGTGTGCATTATGTTTGTGTGTGGGGCAAGAAAAAAAACTTGACTCACATTGACATGAGATGAGATGATTGCCCATGGTTGTAAGTGTATTTATATGATATTTGTTTCGATATATTTGTAAGCACATGCTCATGAATTACAATGATTTTTTAATTAGTATTTTTGAGGATTACAATGATATCATTTTATCAATGTCTCTACATAAATTTGTTGTTCCGTAATACTCCCATCGTTTCGAAATAAATTTCATTGATTTATACTTTTTCTGTATCTAAATGATTGTAACTGGAAAAAATTAATACAAAGGAATTACTAAATTTATATCAAATCAGCAACATTTATTTTGATAGTGTATTAAGCAGGGCATTCAAGTACTAGTAACATACAGTATATAAAACAGTAAAAACAAAGTAGTGGAAGAAAGGACGAAAAAATCTGTTCGCCACCTTGCCGCTTGTGGTCTCTCCCTCCCGTCCCGTCTCCGTGCGGCATTGCGTCACTCATCCAAAGAAGGAACGCCGCAAGAGAAGGGCGCCGCGACCGCGCTGCTCGCCGCGGCAGAGATCCGGCGGCGGCGGCCGAATCGACGGCCATGATGAGGCACAGAGCTCGCTCGTCCCCCAGCTCCCCGCTCACCCCGTCCACCAGCACGAGGTAACCTATCCATTTCCTCAGCTCTTCTTCTTCCTCCGGGCTTTTCTTCGTCGGTTCTTGTGAAGGAACCGCTGCAGGAAAAATTGTATGTGAAATCGCTGCAAGTTCTCACTAGAGCCGCGGCCATGGAATTCCTTGTGATGCCTAGACCAGGTTTAGAAAGGTTTTTTTTCATTTGCCACGTTGAAAATACGAGCTAGTACTTAGAACGAGGAATCTTGGAGTTCTTTTTGGTACTTTATTTATTTATTCAGTAAGGCAACAATCCGTCTCAAAATAAGTGTCTTAAGCTTAGTATAATTTTGTTCCAAGAGCTAGTATAAAGTTGAGACATTTATTTTGGAACGGAGGGAGTACTGAATAAATAAAGAATAAGAATAAAAATAAGAATGCCAAGCCAACTGAAAGGTGGACGTGTTGCTTCCATTTTAGATTCATGGATTGGTAATGTGGGTATTGCAATGTCGACCTTTGGCCAAAAAGTAGCTGCAAAATCATCACTGCAATTTGGAGACAATCGGACAATAACAGATTTGCACAAGTCAGCCTCCACGCCCCTTCACCTTTTTTTTTCCTTAAGCACAGCACAAGGGGATCTCCGAGGTCGGGTCCTCACCCTTAGCGTGGTGGAACCTGGTGGTATCAACATGGAGCACTAGTGCACTTGGCATTGACATTTCGCGCAGCGCACTTTCTTTTCGCTTCTACCACTGGTGCAGTTTCGGATAGAAACAAGTTGTTAATGATGTGTTTGGCACTTTAGCTTGACCTTGAGTTAATGATAAATGATATGCCCAGCGCATCAGCAGGCCATTACGGGTTTTTTCCTCCGAAAAGTAGGATAAACCATCGACGTCTGCATTGATTGATGCACCGACCATATATTATTAATTATTGATAATGCCAAACAAATCGACTTAAAATGGTAAAAATGGAAGAACTCGAGACCATCCACTAGGACATGCCTCCTGCAGCAGCCCCAAAACGTACCACCAAAGCTAAAGCGGTATATTAGCAGACAAATTGCGCAATGCTCCAAGACAACGCCTTCAAGAAGGAAGGGCCGTTCGCACGCCGATGTTGGCTCATCCAACTAGATGTTAGACCAACGACTATCACCCCAAAGCAGCTCTTTGAACCCACACCTTCAACAAGGTAACGATGCACGTATGTCGATGCTGCCTGATCAAGCCCCAATGGTTTCCAATTGGAGAGAATGCATCCGCAATGCCTGACGCCATACTCGCCATCCACCACACTACCGGCTTGCTCACACTGAACTAGCGGGCCAAAGGAGCAGTCACCCGAAGGGAAGACGTCACCATGTTGGTATAATGGGTGTTGAGTGGATACCCACATTCTTCTCATCAATGGAGAAGATGGGAACAGTAGTCTTCTGATTTCCATTGCTCCATCCCCCCCCCCCCCCCCCCCCCCCCTAAACCATGATTTGCCAATAGCAAGAATCTCATGGCTCTAGCCATACAAAGTTGTTGCATTCCTCAAGAAAGTTGTGATCTTAGTTCGATGTTTTCTTGTATGTACGCCTGTAACCATCATGTTCATTTCAGGTTGCATAATTGGTTTGTGTCAAGGGGGTTAGCTTTTTAGCTCACATGGGAGACTCTTTCCCATTGACCCCATTATCATTGAATGAGTAATTAAACTGTTGAATGAACATGTTTATGAGCCAGGACATCAGTCATTTTCTAGAAAATCACGATTTGGTTTGGCAAGGCGCCGACTAGAGGCTTGTTCTTCATTTGCCACAGTAGTAATAATAAATGACACACAAATATGACTTTGTTGATAGTTATAATCGGTTGTGAATTTATTACTGTGCTAATTAGTCAACTCACCGCTAATATTACCCAATTAACAGACTGAAGACTCACCTAGCATGACCCAGTTAATCATCATTAGTTACAACTACTTCAGCTATCTTGGTGAAAGAGTTAGAACTGATTGCTTGATCATTTGTTAAATATTTTGAGTTATATCATGTAAAGTGAGTTGAACAATGAACGTTGAGTAACATACTAATGATTTGGACTAGTTTTCTCTACTAGTTTATCTTTAAACTCATCTAGAGGAAGATCAAACCACCAATTTTCATGACAAACTGTTCCATATGTGTTGGAGATCTCAAATTGTCATGTTATGCCTATGTTTTGCTTTTCTTTGAAGAAATAGAAGCTTGTTGCCTACTCGTCCTCTATCTCTAGTTCAAATGCGAAATGGCACGAGGTTTGGTATGCAGTACAGTTGATCTAAATGAAGTCTGTGAGAAATTTGAGGCGCACAAATATTAAACACTGAAGGGAATTTGAGTTGCGCAGTTAGCTCAAAAGACTTCTTTTATTCCTCGCATTCCATGATCCCAAAATTTGGAGCTGTAGCCAGGCACTACACAATCGGAAAGGTTAACAGTATAGCGGTTGAAATGAAAGTAAGATTACCAAAAAGGATTTTTAATTACAATCATCTTCAGCAACTGAGTGTAATAGTGTATACTTTCATCATGGACCGGCATGAGTTGTTTTTAGTTAATGCAGGAATATTTCACACAATTTACTGGACCGTGGTGGGGAACTTACCTTGCATAGTTGCATTCTACAGCATAAACAATTTACACATTTTCCTTATTGGCAGAGCGAAGAAGATATTTGGTTTCTCTGTATCTCTCATCCTCATCAATCTGGCTTCTATTATGGAGCGTGCTGATGAGAATCTTCTTCCGGCAGTTTACAAGGAAGTCGGTGCAGCCTTCAACGCTGGTCCCACTGACCTGGGATACCTTAATTTTGTAATGAACTTTCTCAAGTCGATAGCATCGCCCTTGGCAGGCATCCTTGCTCTTCACTATGATCGCCCAGCAGTGCTTGCAATAGGAACTGTTTTCTGGGCCTTATCAACAGGGGCTGTTGGTGTTAGTCAGCATTTTCGGCAGGTTGTGTTTTGGAGAGCAATAAACGGCCTTGGACTTGCCATTGTAATACCAGCACTTCAGTCATTTATAGCGGATAGCTACAAAGATGGTACACGTGGTGCTGGGTTTGGTTTGTTAAGCCTCATCGGTGCAGTAGGAGGTATAGGTGGCAGTATTGTGGCAACACTCATGGCTGGGAAGGACTTCTGGGGATTGCCTGGGTGGCGTCTTGCATTTATTATGGTTGCGCTTGTCAGCTTCATAATTGGAATTCTTGTGTACTTGTATTCAACTGATCCAAGAAGAATCCCTGGCAATCATCTTCTTGATGATGACGACTACGAGAGGTATTCCGTTTATTGATTTTTTTTTATCTTGTCACGTTGTAAGGCTTCATTAATCCGAACTAGTATCCGAGTCCTGCTAAAACTAGTCTAAAGAACATCCTTACTCTGAGAGACTTTTGCGGTTGTGTGCAGTAATTTGGTGATCATATAGATGCTATGGTTCTTCCAGATAAGATGCTGTCATGATTTCTGATTTACTGGCAGGAATTGAATTTGAGTTGTAAGTTTTTGTTCTGTAGTGGTTAATATGTGATGGGGCTGAATCTAAAGATGCACATATCTTGTTTCATTACTTTGTCCCTTTCAGTTTGCAACTGCAGATGAAAAACCAAAATATTTCCTTTGTCAGTGAAGCTTGTTAACTTGAAATGTCACTTCATTAGGGGTGCTTTGGTTGACAGGATATGTTTCTTCTTGCTCTAACTGAAGTGTGTAGCAATTGAGCCAAAGCTAGCAAAGAGATGAATGAACACAAACATTGATATCCTCCTCTTTTCCCAGGTTACATCTGTCCGACAAAGATGTTCTTCCTCCGACCTCTATCTGGATGGATTCTTGGGTAGCAATGAGAAGTGTCATGAAAGTGAAGACATTTCAGATCATTGTGCTGCAGGGGATAATAGGCTCATTGCCCTGGACCGCCATAGTTTTCTTCACCATGTGGTTTGAACTCATTGGTAGGGCAGGCAAAGAAGCTGATAAACTCCTACATTGAATTCTCCAAAAGAAAACTGAATACTGATGCTCCGTGTTTTAACTCCTCTTAGGTTTTGACAATAGGAGTTCTGCAGCATTGAACAGCCTATTTGCTATTGGGAACGCCGGTGGAGCTTTGCTTGGTGGTGTACTAGCAGATCGCCTGTCACGGCACTATCCAGATTCTGCACGCATCATGTGCGCTCAGTTTAGCGCCTTCATGGGCATTCCTTTCTCGTGGATCCTCCTCACTGTCATTCCTCAGTCAACTGACTACTGGTTTGCCTATGCCGTCACACTCTTCTTCATGGGCATCACCATCAGCTGGTGTGCTACTTCGGCAAACAACCCCATGTTTGCGGAGGTAGTCCCTCCCAAGCACCGCACCATGATCTACGCCTTTGACCGGGCTTTTGAGGGCTCGTTTGCCTCATTGGCTGCTCCTGCTGTCGGCTTGGTCACTGAGAAGATATATGGCTATGACGCCAAGACTGTAAACATCGCCAACGGATCAGCACAAGGGGCGTATGCGCTGTCGAGAGGGCTACTAACCATGATGATCCTCCCTTTTGGTATCTGTGTCCTATTCTACAGCCCTTTGTACCTTGTGTTCAAGCATGACAGGGACAATGCCAAGGTAGCCAGATTCAAGGACCAGGAGCTAATCTGAAGATAAACATATTTCCGCAGTGATGTTTCTGATAAGGATTCAAGCTTATTTGTGATTGATGTAATTGTAAATCAGAGCACAAGACGATATATGCTATTGGGGAAATGTGATGCTAGTTCTAACAAAGTGCCAACATTAGAAGAAAATCTGAGCATATTGTTTATTTGTACACGACAACTTAAACTGATATCTTAAATAAAATTGAAATAAAAACTAAAACTGGTATCTTAAATTACTTTGACAACTGCATTCCGTGTATAACTAATACTCCCTATGTGTATATCGGTTGTAATAACATCTTATATTATGGGACGGAGAGAGTAACTTTTAAGATGCACAATGTTTCCTGGCTAGACGCTAATGTTCCTCTTGTCTAAAAAATGTAAGACTTGTTGACAAAACTTACCTTATGGTTCTGGCTCTTTTAGATATGGCAGGTTGCTAGTCAAGCTCGACAATGCCTGTGCTGACAAAAACTAGAGCGCAACGACCTTTTTGGAATCATAAACTGGGCAGAGCGAAACACCAATTAACATATAAGAAAGAGGCTATTCAATAACAATGTTGCAGAAGGCCACAAATGCTGTGGCAGATCGATCACATTCTTTTTTTTTTTTGAGAAAACACAGAGATTTGCGTTTCTTTGTATTGAAAAGAAGGGAAGTCAGCTTCCTAGGAGACAATTACAGCAGGTCACAAGTAGTTTAATGGACATCCCAGGATGGGGGCAGGACTACCCTAAGCCCCTTGTCCCCGGCTCTAGCCCAACACCTCATCTCATCTTTGATCCTATCCGAGAGCGACGGAGTGACATGATCAAATACATACGCATTCCTATGTTTCCAAATCATCCAGGGCACCAGCAGCGTGGTGGACCTCAGCGCCTTGCGGAGCGACGGTGGTGTGGCATCTCTCGCCCTCATCCACCAATCCTGAATGGAGATATCCTGCTCCGGCGTAGGGGCTGGTAGGCGCAGCCAGGAAAGAGCCTCGTGCCAGGCTTGCCGCGCGAAGGGGCAGGCGAGTAGCAGTTGTCGGATGGTCTTCGGCTCTTGGTCGCAAAGCAGGCAGCGGGTGTGATGGGGGAGGCCACGGCGAGCAAGTCTGTCTGCGGTCCAGCATCGGTCCAGGTTCACAAGCCAATGAAAGAACTTGACCTTCGGCGGAGCCCATCCCTTCCAGATTAGCTGCCAAGAATGGCATGTCAAGGATCCATGGAAGGTTGCCTGATAGCTGGACCTCGTCGAGTATACTCCATTGGCCGTCCATTTCCAGACAAGCTTGCCTGGCTCAGCGGACAAGGTAGTGTGCGCCACGCGCTGCCATGTCGTCAGGTATTCGCCAATCTCTTGCAGCCCCACTATGCCGCGGATGTCTCGAGCCCAGGCATTGCCGGCGATGCCTTCCGCCACCGTCCGCACCCTTCTCCTGTTCTTGGGAATGCATAGGTAAAGTAGGGGTGCTAACTCACGAATCGACTGCCCATGCAGCCAGCGGTCTCCCCAGAAAAGCGTCGTGTGACCGTCGCCTAGCACCATGAAGGTGGAGGCGTAGAAGAGGCCAAGCTCCTCACGGGAGAACTGCAGGTCAAGGACTTGCCAGGCTCTGTCGGCGTCCGTCCTCAATAGCCAGAGCCACCGCAGTCTGAGCGCGAGCCCTGTGCGCTCCAGGTCTCGGATGCCCAGCCCTCCAAGCACGAGCGGCCGGCTGACCGTGCGCCAGTTCATGTGACAGTGTCCTCCAAGCGCAGCCGCGCGACCAGCCCATAGGAAGCCGCGCTGGATCTTCACTAGTTGCTTCAGGGTCTTCTTCGGGGGCGCTAGGGCAAGCATATGGTGGGTTGGAATCGCGCTGAGGACCGATTTGACCAATGCCAGCCGCCCGGCTTTGTTCATGAGCCATGCTTTCCATGTCGGGAGGCGGCCGGCCACAGCATCGACCAGCGGCTGCATCTGAGCCGCAGAGGGTCGCCGGGTGGTGAGCGGTATGCCCAAGTAGGTGATGGGCAAGTTCGCCGACTCGCAACCCAGCGTCTCCAGCAAGGTAGCACTATCCTCGTCGCCATGCAGGGTCGTGGCCGAGCTCTTGCCATAGTTGACCTGTAAGCCCGATGCGGTCTCGAATATGCCTAGAATGCTCTTCACAGCGAGCACCTCATCCATCTCAGCATGGCAAAACAGCATCACGTCGTCGGCGTATAGCGAAATGGCCGGAACGTTACGACGGGGGTGCAGTCGCCGAAGTATGCCGGTCTGGAGCGCCCGGTGCATGAGGCGGGCAAGCGCGTCGACAGCCAGGACAAATAGCTGTGGCGATGTGGAGTCCCCTTGGCGCAGCCCGCGGCGGTGCCAGATCGAGGGGCCAGGCACTCCATTGAGCATGACTCGTGTGTTGGATGAGGATAAGAGAATGGCTAGCCATTCCCTGAACCTGTCCCCGAACCCATATTGGCGCAACATCTCGAAGAGGAACGGCCAAGATATGGAGTCAAAAGCCCGCGTGAGATCTAGCTTGAGCATAATGCACGGTGCGCCCAGGTGATGGAGCATCCGGAGAGACTGCCGAACGAGCATGAAGTTGTCGTGGAGTGAGCGTCCGGCGATGAATGCGTTCTGGTTGCGGCTGACTAGGCTATCCAGCTTAGGAGCGATGCGTAACGACAGAACCTTCGCGAATATCTTGGCCACAATGTGAATCAGGTAGATTGGCCGGAAGTCATCCAGCTTATGGGCATCCGCGCGCTTTGGCAACAGGGTCAGGAGGGCTTGGTTGAGCTTACCAAACCCTCTCCCACGAAGCAGGTATAGCTGCTCGAAGACATCCAGGATGTCCTGCCTGATTATGCCCCAACACGCCCACAAGAATTCAGCGGTGAGCCTGTCTGGCCCTAGTGCCTTGTGCGCCGGCATGCGTCGCACCGCAGCCCATATCTCCTCAGGGGTGAAAGGCGCCTCTAGGATGCCAAGGTCACCGGCCGCGACGAGCTGCTCAAGGTCTAGCGTGTGCTCCGGTCCACGGCGGTGCCCAACAGCCCGTCGAAGTGCGCGAATGCCGCATGGGCCATCTCCTCAAGATCGCATAGCACATGCCCGTCGACTACGAGGCTGTGCACGCGATTCTTCTGACGCCGGAATGTGCACTGCCTGTGGAAGAAGCTCGTGTTGGCGTCGCTCTCGGCTAGGAAGGAGATGCGGGCACGCTGCCGCGCGATGGTGCGCTCAAGGGAGGCCAGCCCAAGGTATGCCACCTTGAGCTGCTTGGGCAGCCATTCCTCTGCCGGAGAGAGCGGGCGGCTCTCCATCGCGTGGTCGAAGCGGGCGATCAGCTCGCGGGAAATGGCCAGCTTGTCCCGGACATTGCCTGTGGAACTGGTGCTCGAGCTCGTAAGGGCGCGGGCAGTGGCCTGTAGGCGCCGAACCAACCGCTGGAAGGGGTCGGTGTCATGCACGGAGCTCCAGGCCGTGGCGATAGTGGCATGGAATCCGTCGAGGCGGAGCCAGAAAGCCTCGAAGCGGAAGCGCCTGTGGGCCGTGGGCATGGGGGAGCAATCCAGCAGCAGGGGGCAGTGATCAGACACGACAGATGCAAGGCAGCGGAGGTGGCCCTCCCCGTGGTAGTCCTCCCACTCCGCGGTGCATAGAACTCGATCAAGGTGCACAAGCGTCAGCGGCGACTGTTCATTAGACCAAGTGAAGCGGCGCCCATTTAGGTATACCTCCTTCAGGGCAAGATCGTTGATGGCGCGCCGGAACCTTCCCATCATGCGGCGATTCAGGGTACCGGAGCTCTTGTCAGCGTCACGGTAGATGAGGTTAAAGTCGCCGCATAGCATCCAAGGACCCGGGCACGCAGCACGGATGTCCCGGAGCTCTTGCAAGAACATCAGCTTATCGGGATCACTTTGGGGGCCATACACCATGGTGAGCCACCACGAAGCGCCGCTGGGCGCGCACACCTTAACCGTGATCGTGTTTTGGGTGAATAGGGAGTCGGAGATGGTGACAGCCCTACTCTTCCAAGCGGTGAGAATACCGCTGCGGGTGCCGTCGGCCGGGAGGTAGGTAGAGCCATCAAACTCGGACCCAAGGGTGTCTAACACAATCGACGAGAAAATCAACGCCATTTTAGTTTCCTGGAGGCATACAATGGATGCACGGGTGGTACATATCAGCGAGCGGATTGCGCAGCGCCTAGCGCGCGAGTTCAAACCCCTGACATTCCAAACAGCGATCTGGGGACCTCGATACATAGGCAGGAGATCGACTACACGCACCGCCAGCCTAGCGCGCGCAGGCCATGGCATCACCAGCCGGGAGTGTCAGGCTTGCAGGGACCGTCCGATCGACCAGAGTGGCGATGGCCTGCAACACTGGGAGCCTAATCGGTGTCGCGAACATGTCGTCGTATGCCTTCATCTCGACGGGGGTGATCTGTTGATTCGTGCCGACGATCCCGAGGGTGCGGAGAATCTGAACCACAACCCTTCTATCCGTTGTGTGAGGCGCGGAGACCGGAGCGACAGCGGCGGCGGAGCGTCCCCTCCTGGGACTGAAGTTGAGGGGGGGCGCTGGCGCTTCCCAGGGGATGGCAAGACCGCATCTAGCTGCTTGGTGGCTGTGGACAGGAAGGCACCAAGCGTCCATGTCTGCCCGGTGGCGTCGTAGGTTCGTCGTCGCTGCAGGGTGATCGGCGGCGAGGCAAAGCGCCCTAGGATCAGAGTCTGCGCGCGGGTGCTGACGGGGCACGGTTCAGGATCCGGCTGGTGCACAGGCCTCTGCAGGATGGAGATATGGCCGCGACAGAGGGACGGACCCACCCCTGGCCCTTGATGGGGCTGCTCATCCATGGACGGGACGGACCCAACAGCAGGCGGTCCATCGAGCGTGGGCGCGTCTTCGATCGTGGGTGCATCTTCGGGCGTGGCCCCAGTAGTCAGGGCATTCTCGGCCACGGGCCCAGCAGCAGCAGCATCTGTCACTTCCACTGTGGGCCCGGCCGTATCGGCATCTGAGGGTTCTGGTGCGGGGACAGCAGCTACATCGGTCGCGGGCCCCGCAGCAACAGTGTTGGCGAGTGGGGACGTAGCGGCCACAACGATTCTAGCGGGAGGTGACGAAGCGCGTCCCGCCCTCTCCTCGTAGGCGCGCGCGTGGGGCCGCGGAGGTTGGTCAAGGAGAGCCTGTGGCGGGGTGGGAGCGACAAAGGAGGGATGCGGCTCCTTTTGTCCCGACCGGGATGCAGGCGGGGCAGAAGCGACCGTCCTCTCGCGCTCCTTTGCAGGCCCCAGACGCAATTGGCAGTGATCCCGACAGGGCATGGGATCAGCCGCTGCAGGGGTGGACCCGTCCGGATCTGCCTCGGACGTGGGCAATTTTGAATCCCCAGCCGCATCGTGGCCACAAGTAGCGAACGGCGGCCCGCCATCTGTCCCGACGCCAACGACCACACCGTCCTCTTCGCAGGGGCTGGTGACTTTGTGCGATGGGCCCGCCAGCAAAGCCGCTTTGGGCGTCACGAAGGACTCCTGCTGCTTCCCTTTTCTGACGCCGTGACGAGGGCGCACTGGGCCGTGCTGACCAGGCCAGGTCAGCATGCCAACCCGCTTGGCGCGCTGCCCCTGCCGCGGCGTGGCCAGGGACAGCCAGGGCGCCACCGCGCCGGCGCCGTCTGAACGACCGGAGAGGCCATGGGCATGCGCATGCAACGCTAGCGCATCCACTGCCATGCCATCAGCCCGGCCGCTCTGCGTCTCGCCCGTACGACGGCGTTTGCGACCATGCCGGCGAGCGCGCCCGGGACCAGGGCCATGACCTTTGCCGAAGCCATGTGTTGGGGCATAGTTTATGCCTAAGTAATTTTGGTGATTGATGACAGTACTGTAAAGGACTAACCGTGTGTGTTAAGGTTTCAGATAACACACGTCAACGGCACAAGACAACTCGCCTCCTCATCCATGGAACGGAAGCACGACGCTCTCTACGATTCTCTTTATTTCAGTCATAGGAAAGCCGTACAATTAAGAGGGGAACCGTAGTGGAAAGGTTTGGGTGGAATCTATCTTTGCACGCGCACACTTCACATATTTTCCCTTACCTTCATCTTTGGAGCGGCCCCCGCCACTGTGTTTCTTTCCTCCTTGCAAAATGGTCCCCAGCGGTAGTACCGCTGGCCCTAGCGGTAGTACCGCTTGAATGCTAGCGGTAGTACCGCTGCAGCCAGCGGTAGTACCGCTGGCTGGCGGTAGTACCGCCCCTGGTCAGCGGTAGTACGGCTCCAGGAGCTTAGTACCGCCTGCCTAGCGGTTGTTCGTGGACGGACCTTTTTGCGAAGACTTTCTTGGCGGTGGTAGTGCTTTTGCACTACCAGGGGCCCAACGGTAGTACCGCTGGAGTGCCAGCGGTAGTACTGCTTGTCCGCGGTAGTACCGCCCCTGGTCAGCGGTAGTACCGCTGGAGCTCGGGCAGAGAGTGGGAAAACGGTTGGATTCCCCCCCCCCACTATATAAAGGGTTCTTCTAGCTGTGGAACCTCATCTCTTACCCTCTCAAGCTCCATTGTTGCTCCCTAAGCTCAAAAGTGTCCGATCTCTCTCCCTAGCCAATCAAACTTGTTGATTCTTTAGGGATTGGTTGAGAAGGCCTAGATCCACACTTCCACCAAGAGAAAAGTTGATTCCCCCACCAATCCCTTGCGGATCTTGTTACTCTTGGGTGTTTGAGCATCCTAGACGGTTGAGGTCACCTCGAAGCCATATTCCATTGTGGTGAAGCTTCGTGGTCTAGTTGGGAGCCTCCAAGCTTTGTGTGGAGTTTGCTCCAACCTTGTTTGTAAAGGTTCGGTCGCCGCCTTCAAGGGCACCTATAGTGGAATCACGGTACCTTGCATCGTGCGAGGGCGTGAGGAGAATACGGTGGCCTTAGTGGCTTATTGGGGAGCATTGTGCCTCCACACCGCTCCAACGGAGACGTACTTCCTGTCAAAGGGAAGGAACTTCGGTAACACATCCTCGTCTCCATCGGTTCCACTTGTGGTTATCTCTAACCTTTACTTTGTGTATGCTTATGTTGTTGACTATATCTTACTTGTCTTAATAGCTCTCGTTGTTAGCTCCATTAGGGTTCACCTCATTGTCGTAATATTTGTGAACCCATATGTTGTTTACCTTAACTTGCTAAGGTTAATTTAAAAGTGGTCGTTGTCTATTCACCCCCCCTCTAGTCAACCATATCGATCCTTTCAATTGGTATCGGAGCCACGTCTCTTTATTAAGGGTTTAACCACCCGAAGAGTATGGAAGGCGAAGAGGGAATTAACCATGGGCAACCCGAGGCCATGGACTTGACTTCGGTCACAAGGGACGACTTGAATACGGCTATGGCCGCCCTCAAGACGTCCTTGACGAACGAAGTCAAGACCATGCTTAAAGAGTTAACTGAGGGATTTAAAAGTTCACCCGAACCGGCTATAGTGGTTAAACCCACCGTCACCGATTCGGAGGCCAACTCCTCTAAGGAAGCGGCTAAAGGTATGCGACCTTCCTCATCTCACGAAAAGGATGGGACTGGAACATATGCCTCAGTTCCACCCCCCCATGGTCTATGGAGGATCCGTTCCCGCACCTCGTCTTAATCCTGTTGGTCCTCCTCCTAAGCTTGTGAAAGGTGACTTTGCTAACTGGGTATTTTCTATTAAGTCTCATTTGAATCACAGTTCAACAAACTTGTGGAGAATCATCGAGCAAGGATATTATCCCCATGATCCAAGCAACCTCACTCCAAGAGAAGATGCAGACAATCAATACAATCACTCTGCTTTGTTTATTCTCCAGTCTGCAGTGCCACCTGAAGATCTTCCTCACTTGCGTCCCTTCACTTTGGCCAAGGATTGTTGGGAGAATATTATGGTGTTGTACAA
This sequence comes from Hordeum vulgare subsp. vulgare, assembly GCF_904849725.1. Classification (NCBI taxonomy): domain Eukaryota; kingdom Viridiplantae; phylum Streptophyta; class Magnoliopsida; order Poales; family Poaceae; genus Hordeum; species Hordeum vulgare. Next base: position 309,851,717 of record NC_058518.1, read on the forward strand.
GGGAAGCTCAAGCATTCAACGATCCAACTATGAAGTGATACTTGATAAGGCCGATGAGTTTGTGATGAAGGAAGACGAGGACCCTCGTAATCTCTATCGGAGGGTGACTGCTATTGCTGTGGCACTCAAGGATCATGGGAGCAAGGATGTGGATGATACATGGGTCAAGCGCAAGTTCCTTAAAGCCATCATGCCTTTCAACAAAGCCATGTCATCTGTCATTCGTCAGCGGCCAGACTTCCACTCCTTGTCTTCCAGTGAGGTGTTGGATGAATTCATTGCAATGTCAATCATGAACGAAACAGCCGACAATGCACTTGCTCGTGTTCGATCAAAGACAACTTCACCCAACCTTGCGTTGAAAGCAAAAGAAATGCTTGAAGAAGAAGAAGACGATGAGGAAGAGGAGGGCTGCCCTGAAGACACAAAGTATGCCTATCATGAGCACATGGCTCTTGCATCAAGGCAATTCTGGGGCAACAAGAGGAACTCAAGACCCACCTTCACCAAGAACAACTCGAGTGGATTCAAACCCAAACAACGAGTAAGGACATGTTATAACTGTGGTAACGTGAGTCACTTCGTGGCCGAATGTCCCTATGAGAAAAGGGAAGACAACGGAGGCAAGCTCATTCGCAAAGACAAAACCAAATCATTTCCAATCAAGAGCAACTTTTTGAAGAAACCTCACCCAAAAGGGATGGTGGCCCTTGAAGAGTATCCTTCCGATGATGATGATGATGATATAGTGGCAACGGCAACTGTTTCTATTGCCACTACCTCTCCCCAGAAGGTGTCTCTCTTCAACGCCCCCAATGAGAACCACATCACCAAGTGCCTCATGGCAAAAGGTATCAATCAGGTAACTCCCATCATTAAGACCAACATTGCTTCTGCTCCGTCATTGTTAAATTGTGTTGAAGATAGTGATGTTGGGGAACTTAATGAGCATGATCTTGACAAGTTTCTGTGCACTATTAAGGGAGAACCCAAGAAGCACTTTGTTGCTCTCTTGGAACAACTGGGTGAGGCCACTGACCTCATTGAGTCTCATGAGGAGACCATCTCCGAGCTTCAGGGACACAGTCGTGACTATGCCGATGAAATTGCCGAATTATCTAATGCTCTAGAAAAGGAGCGCACTCTTCGTTTGGCTCTTGAGGAGTCATATAACGATGACTGCGCTAAAATGCAAAAGAAACTAGATCATGATGTTGTTCTTACTCGTATGCTTAAGTCTGAAAAGTATGCTCTTGGGGTTGGCCATGACAGACTCAAAGAGGAGTTTGACACACTTGACAAGGCCCACAAGGTCTTGAAAGGTGCTCATTTCTCTCTAAAAGAGTCTCATGATCAACTCCAAGCAAAGCTTACCAAGGAGATCTCTACTTGCCCTCCCTTTGTGTTAATTGATAATGCTTGTGCAACTAACCCCTGTTGTGAGCATGTACATCTTATGGAGGAAAATGCCAAGTTAAAGAAGAAACTTGAGAAGGGCCTTGTGGCATGCATACAAGGTGAGAAGAGTCTGAACGACCTCTTGGGCACTCAAAAGGGTGTTGTAGGAAAGGAGGGACTTGGACTTACCTCCAAGTCAAAAGGTAAAAGGAGGAACAGGAACAAACGATCTCCCACCCTCATGGACATCTTTGTCAAAGAGGGTGAGGGGACTCAGAAGGTGAACATGAACAAGGTGGACTATGGAAACCTCAAGAAGGGCAAAACCATTCCTACTAACACAGCCGGCAAATTCAATTCTTCTTATGTCTTATGTTGTGCTAGTGATGGGCATGTTTATGCCAGATTTGTTGGTTCCTACGATGAGGATATTGAATGGGCTATCTGGGTTCCTAAGACCCTTGTCTCTAACATGAAAGGACCCATTAAAAAATGGGTACCTAAAACCAAGCCTTGATCTATTGCAGGAGTTTGCTTCCAGTGGGGTGTCATGGTTGCTCGATAGTGGAGCAACAAATCATATGACCGGAAGCAAGGACTTAGTGGTGGATGTGCATCCTTCTCCATCTATGCACACCCATGTCCAATTCGCCGATGCATCCTCTTCAAAGGTATTGGGATTTGGTAAGGTGGTCATCTCTCAAGATTTATCTATTGAGAAGGTCATGCTTGTTGAGTCACTTGCCTACAATTTACTTTCGGTTCGTCAACTCGCAATTATGGGTTTTTCCACATTCTTTAATCTTGATACTGTGGTCCTCCTGAGGAGCAAGACTCTTAAAGTAGCCTATGTTGGATATGTCGAAAATGGTCTTTATGTGGTGAACTTCTCAAAGCGACCCACTAAGACTGCGACATGTTTAATGGCTAAAGTTGACGTGGGCTGGCTTTGGCATCGCCATTTAGCTCATGTCAATATGAGATCTTTGCAAAGTCTTCTGACAGGGGACCATATTCGTTGACTAACAAATGTGAGTTTTGCTAAAGATCGTGTTTGCAGTGCCTGCATTGAAGGAAAGATTCATGAAACTGCTCATCGTCCAACGACTCTTATCTACACTAAGAGGCCATTAGAACTTCTCCATATGGATCTGTTTGGTCCTCCATCATTTGATAGTCTTGGAGGCAGAAAGTATTGCTTAGTGATTGTTGACGACTACTCAAGATATACCTGGGTATATTTCTTTAAAAAAAGAGTGAAACTCAACAAACGGTCATCAACTTTGCTAATGAAGCGCAACGTCAACATGAAGCAAAGATCTTGATGATTAGAAGTGACAACGGCACCGAGTTCAAGAACTACACCTTAGATGAGTTTCTAGGTGATGAGGGAATAAAACACCAATATTCTGCACCATATACCCCTCAACAAAACGGCATGGCAGAAAGGAAGAACCGGACCTTGATAGACGCTGCAAGGACAATGATGGAAGAATTCAAATCTCCATATAACTTCTGGGCACAGGCCATCAACACAGCATGTCATGCATCCAATCAGCTCTACATCCGCAAAGGCTTGAACAAGACTCCGTATGAGATTCTAACTGGAAAAAAACCCAATCTCAAGTACTTCCGGGTATTCGGTTGTAAGTGTTTCATTCTCAAGAAAGGTGCACGGTTAGCTAAATTTGATTCTAGAGCACATGAGGGTATCTTTGTTGGTTATGCTACAAACTCTCATGCTTACCGTGTCCTCAACAAGTCCACCGGACTAATTGAGGAGACGTGTAACGTAGAGTTTGATGAAAATAATGGCTCCCAAGTGGAGCAAAGTGGTCTTTGTGATGTAGGTGATGAAATTTCTCCCCAAGTCATAAGAAGAATGGGAATTGGTCAAATACTCCCCATTGAGGAACCCCTTGTGGCCGAAGGAGAAGGACAATGCTCTACTCAAGTGGAGCCATCACCTCCACAAGCCCCACACGCTTCCGATGAACAAAGAGAAGACTCTCAACAAAATAAACAAGCTCAAGGTCAAGATAAATTGCCCAACAATGATGATGTGTCTCAGGATATTCAAGCACTACCCCAAGACTCCGAACCTGCTCATGATCAAGATCAAGTGCAACCCCGAGATCCAGACCAAGTAGAAGCACAAGATCAAGATCAAGAGCAACCACAAATACAAGAACAAACTAGTGAACCTGCTCAAGTCGAAGGACAAGATGATCAGGAGACTATCTCACAATTCCCTTCTGGAGCACCAACAGCCGGCTCAAGACGCAAGGGCAAGCAAAGTAAACAAGTCGATGTTCCCCGTTATCTAATGAAGAACTCTTGGAGCGTCGAGCAGCCAAGATTGCGAACAAGCTCAGAGTCAAGTCACATCTTATGAAGAATGTACTTGGCAGTTTAAAAAGGGGAGTATCCACCCGTCAAAAGATTTGGAATTATTGTGAGCATCATGCGTTTGTTTCGTATTGTGAACCTCAACAGGTACAGGAAGCGCTCGATGATGAGGATTGGCTTATGGCCATGCACGAAGAACTTAACAACTTCGAGCGCAACCAAGTCTGGGATTTAGTGCCTAGGCCAACGGAGGAACATAATGTCATCGGGACCAAATGGATATTCAAGAACAAGCAAGATGCCAATGGGATTGTGATTCGAAACAAGGCAAGATTGGTGGCTCAAGGCTACTCCCAAGTCGAGGGTATCGACTACGGTGAAACCTTTGCCCCTGTTGCTCGTCTAGAATCTATTCGCATGTTGCTTGCATTTGCTTCTCATCATAACTTCAAATTACAACAAATGGATGTGAAAAGTGCCTTTCTTAATGGTCCTTTAAATGAGTTGGTCTATGTCAAACAACCCCCAGGATTCGAACATCCCAAGCTCCCCAATCATGTGTACAAACTTAATAAGGCACTCTATGGCCTTAAACAAGCCCCACGCGCGTGGTATGAGTATCTTACTGAGTTGTTACAAGATCGTGGGTTTGAAATTGGGAAGATAGATCCCACTCTTTTTACTAAGAGGGTTAAAGGGGATTTGTTCATATGCCAACTATATGTTGATGATATTATCTTTGGCTCTCCTAACATTTCCTTCAATGAAGAATTTGCTGCACTAATGACTGAGAAGTTTGAGATGTCCATGATGGGAGAGTTGAAGTTCTTCCTCGGGTTCGAGATTAAACAAGGTCTAGAAGGGACATTCATCAAACAAGCCAAGTACACTCAAGACATGCTCAAACGGTTCGAGCTCGAAGATGTCAAACCGGTCAAGTTCCCCATGCCAACAAGATGCAAGCTTGACAGTGATCCCAATGGTAAAGCAGTGGATCAAAAGGTATATCGCTCCATGATTGGATCCCTCCTTTACCTTTGTGCATCTAGACCGGATATTATGTTGAGTGTAGGGATATGTGCACGGTTTCAATCCGCACCAAAAGAAAGCCATTACATGGCTGTTAAGCGAATCTTTCGATATTTGGCTCATACCCCAAACTTTGGCCTTTGGTATCCCAAAGGAGCAAACTTCAATCTAGTTGGCTATTCTGACTCAGATTGGGCAGGAGATTGTGTGGAGAGGAAGTCAACGTCTGGAGGATGCCAATTCCTTGGTCGCTCATTGGTAAGTTGGTCGTCAAAGAAGCAGAATTGCGTCTCCTTATCATCCACCGAAGCTGAGTATGTGGCAGCTGCAAGTTGTTGTGCACAATTGCTATGGATGAGGCAAACTTTAAAGGATTATGGTGTCACTTGTGACAAAGTGCCTCTTCTGTGTGACAATCAAAGTGCTATCAAGATTTTCCTTAACCCAGTGCAACATAGCAAAACCAAACATATTGATATTCGCCATCACTTCATTCGTGAACATATCAAGCTAGGTGATATTGAGGTTCACTTCATCCACACTGAAGAGCAACTTGCAGATATTTTCACTAAGCCTCTAGATGAAGCAAGGTTCCGGGAGTTAAGGCATGAGCTAAATATCATTGATTCAAGTAATGTGGATTGAAACTAGGCATGTTGCACCTCACTTTGCATTCCATCTTGGTCTAGATGTAGGCATGGACATAGGGGGAGTGTTGTTCTCTCAATGAACTTTCCCTCCCCCCCATTATGCATAAATCAATCTAGTCTTTCACTTTAGCCATTGTCAAATGGCACTTGTGCTTCAAAGACGAGCATTGGTCATGAACCCAAGGATAATTCTTCGCGGTGTCATACCATTGTCTCAAACATAGGTGGCCTCGGCCACCGCCCCTCCCACCTTTCTTTCGTATAGAAGAAAGGATATACAATGACAAGTCAGTACATATTTCTAGGTGCTATTTTTTACTTACTTGTCATTTGCCCAAGTTCTTCTCTTATCCTAGGCCGCGTTGTGTCATTTGCAGCGGTACTACCGCCAGGGGTAGCGGTACTACCGCCAGGACCCCCAGCGGTACTACCGCCAGGGGTAGCGGTACTACCGCCAGGACCCCAACGGTACTACCGCTAGGGATAGCGGTTCTACCGCCAGGATTCCCATCTAACACGACCTGCTAGGAAATTTTTAGGGCTGTCTCAAGGGGGAGCGGTACTACCGCCAGGGGGAGCGGTACTACCGCTGCATCTAGCGGTACTACCGCCAGGTAGCGGTACTATCGCGAGGTCCACAGCGGTACTACCGCTGGCCTGTACCCCTCGGGCTATATAAAGGAGGGGGAGCCCGTTTTTCCCAGGCTCTTTCTTCTTCCTCGCGGCTCCTCCCTCCCCTAGCCCGAAATCCCCCTATTTTGATCTCTATTCGTGGAGCTCCTTCTCTCCGTTGGATTGGAGGGGTTGCTCCACTTCTCCTTCCTCCTCCAAGGGCCATGAATCCCGGTAAAGCTCCTTCCCTTCTTCTATTGGTTGATGTTCTTGTTCTAGGGTTAGGAGCATTGGTGGTTTGGATTCATGTCTTTGATCTTGTGTCCTGTTCTTGGATGGCATGAAGGAGATATTTGAGGGGAGTGTAGGTCCTATGAATCTTTGTTGTTTATTTTTGCCATGCCCTAGGATTTACATGTTTTAGATCAAGTACTTGAACTATTTGGATTGGATCTAAAACTTGCTCTCTCTTGCCTAGGCATGCACTTATTTCGGTGGTACTTGTGATTCTCATGTGTGTAGGGCTGTGGTGGAGTTCTTAGTGTTCATACACAGCCCATGCCCCTCGTAAAAATTCGTGTAGCCATATCCATGAGGTCTATTTTATCTGTCAGATCTGAAAATCAAACACCAGCGGTACTACCGCTAGGACCCCTAGCGGTACTACCGCCCGGGGTAGCGGTACTACCGCTAGGACCCCCAGCGGTACTACCGCCAGGGGTAGCGGTACTACCGCTAGGACCCCAGCGGTACTACCGCCAGGGGTAGCGGTACTACCGCCAGGAGGATTCACTGTGCATTCTTTTCATGTGCTTGGCAATGAGTGTTTACTTTTCTGCCTTTTCTAGTTCATTGCCTTGACTCTTTTTGTCGCTTCTTTTCGCTATGTGTTTTGTGTCACAGGTGGTCCTCGCCGTTCGAACCCCCCACGGGACACGCAGTCAAAGCATTATCGCAACCCAGAGGCTCCAGAGGGTTCCGCCACTTCAGGTCTGCAACCCAAAAAGTAGTCCTTCAAGAAGACCGTGCAAAAGGACAAGGGGATCAATGTTCGCACAATGCCCCCCAAGGACTTTCTGCGGTTTCGCACTCAGAACCATTATCTCCAAGAGAAGGCTGTGATCAAGAATGTTGACCATGTTTGGGCAAAGGATCACTGCAGGATCTATCGTGATATTGTCATGCATTTCAAGAAGAACTTTGTTCCCGTTCAGTGGATTGACCTAGCTCATCTTCAGCGGAACCTGGACTATTTTGGTGATGCCCTCTCTCTGATTGACAAACTGGGCATCAAAGACATCATCACTTTCAAGACAGATTTTGACCCCACTGTTGTTGCCCAGTTCTATGTCACGGTCCACTTCTCTCCTGATGAAGAGCGCTCTATGGTGTGGATGACTGGGACTCAGAAGATGACCGGTACCTGGCGTGAATTCATGGCATTCCTCAAGGTTGAGTTCCAGGGAGCTGACACTCCACTAGGGTCGCGTCCTCATGCTGCAGCTCCCACTGATAGCCCCCCCGCAAAGGACAGATTGCAGCAACTCTATGTGAGGAAGGGTGTGCTCCCCAAGCATCTAGACATCATGCATCGGATCTTCCGCAACACCCTCTTCCCTCGCATTGGTAACTTCGACGAGGTTCATGGCTCTTTGGCTGAGATGCTGCTGCTTTGTGAGGAGGCTATGACTAAGGAGTCTGCCCCTCTTGATATTTCTGATGTGATGTTCACGGAGCTCTGGAACTGCATCATGATGCGTAAGGTTCCCATCTACGGGCCCTATCTGTTCGCTTATATTCGTCAGAAGTGGCAAGATACTTATCCGCAGGAGGAGCTCTACGTTCAATCTGACTACATTGTGCACGACCATGTCAAGCTTCGCGTCAAGGATAAATGGGCCAACCCATCAACTTCCTCTCAGCACATGGATACTGACACAGAGACTGCTGCTGACAGAGGAACCGCCTCTCAGTCCCGCTCTTCTGCCATGCCATCTTGGGCCATCAAACTGCAGGATAAGATGAAGACTCTATTCTGTATGCAGGCTAAGGGTCAGTACCAGACGCACGTGGCTCAGAAGGAGAGACTCCAGAGGCACAAGCGTGTCCTAAGGACTCTTGATGTTGAGATCTCCAGCGGATTAGAGGACGACATCACTCCAGAGGATACTTGGATTCAGGCTCAAGGGTACCAGTGGTCTGGCGATGAGGCGGAAGAGGAGGAGCAGGACGATCCGGAGGGTACCGACGAGTCTGGCGATGCTGAGGATGAGGAGTAACCACCTGTGGCGCTAGGTGTGCCCTTTTTTGGTGTCTTGTGCCAAAGGGGGAGAGAGTCTAGGAGCTGGATTTGCTTTCAGAGTCGAACTTTGCTTTGCTTTGTGCTTTGCTTTGCTTTCTTTCGTGGTTTGCTTCGAACTTGGTTTGCTTCTAGTTTTCTATCGTTTGTGAGACATGAACTTATGTGAGATTTATTTCCATCATATGTTGTGAGTCATATGCCCCGTACTGTCATATATCTCTATCTTTTTTGTTCTCATATTTCTTACTGTGCAAATCCGGTATTGTCATCAATCCACCAAAAAGGGGGAGATTGTTGGGGCATAGTTTATGCCTAAGTAATTTTGGTGATTGATGAAAGTACCGTAAAGGACTAACCGTGTGTGTTAAGGTTTCAGATAACACACGTCAACGGCACAAGACGACTCGCCTCCTCATTCATGGAACGGAAGCACGACGCTCTCTACGATTCTCTTTATTTGAGTCATAGGAAAGCCGTACTATTAAAAGGGGAACCGTAGTGGAAAGGTTTGGGTGAAATCTATCTTTGCACGCGCACACTTCACATATTTTCCCTTACCTTCATCTTTGGAGCGCCCCCGCCACTGTGTTTCTTTCCTCCTTGCAAAATGGTCCCCAGCGGTAGTACCGCTCGAATGCTAGCGGTAGTACCGCTGCAGCCAGCGGTAGTACCGCTGGCTGGCGGTAGTACCGCCCCTGGTCAGCGGTAGTACGGCTCCAGGAGCTTAGTACCGCCTGCCTAGCGGTTGTTCGTGGACGGACCTTTTTGCGAAGACTTTCTTGGCGGTGGTAGTGCTTTTGCACTACCAGGGGCCAGCGGTAGTACCGCTGGGGCCAGCGGTAGTACCGCTGGGGCCAGCGGTAGTACCGCTGGGGCCAGCGGTAGTACCGCTGCAACCAGCGGTAGTACCGCTTGTCGGCGGTAGTACCGCCCCTGGTCAGCGGTAGTACCGCTGGAGTGCCAGCGGTAGTACCGCTGCAGCCAACGGTAGTACCGCTGGAGCTCGGGCAGAGAGTGGGAAAACGGTTGGATTCCCCCCCCCCCACTATATAAAGGGTTCTTCTAGTTGTGGAACCTCATCTCTTACCCTCTCAAGCTCCATTGTTGCTCCCTAAGCTCAAAAGTGCCCGATCTCTCTCCCTAGTCAATCAAACTTGTTGATTCTTTAGGGATTGGTTGAGAAGGCCTAGATCCACACTTCCACCAAGAGAAAAGTTGATTCCCCCACCAATCCCTTGCGGATCTTGTTACTCTTGGGTGTTTGAGCATCCTAGACGGTTGAGGTCACCTCGAAGCCATATTCCATTGTGGTGAAGCTTCGTGGTCTAGTTGGGAGCCTCCAAGCTTTGTGTGGAGTTTGCCCCAACCTTGTTTGTAAAGGTTCGGTCGCCGCCTTCAAGGGCACCTATAGTGGAATCACGGTACTTTGCATCGTGCGAGGGCGTGAGGAGAATACGGTGGCCTTAGTGGCTTATTGGGGAGCATTGTGCCTCCACACAGCTCCAACGGAGACGTACTTCCTGTCAAAGGGAAGGAACTTCGGTAACACATCCTCGTCTCCATCGGTTCCACTTGTGGTTATCTCTAACCTTTACTTTGTGTATGCTTATGTTGTTGACTATATCTTACTTGTCTTAATAGCTCTCGTTGTTAGCTCCATTAGGGTTCACCTCATTGTCGTAATATTTGTGTACCCATATGTTGTTTACCTTAACTTGCTAAGATTAATATAAAAGTGGTCGTTGTCTATTCACCCCCCCCTCTAGTCAATCATATCGATCCTTTCACCATGTCGACCGTCTGCGCCACCATCCTCACCGCCTCCAGCACTACCCGCAGCGTCCTGGACGACGGCCGGGACAGCCCGGATTATCTCCGCCTTGGTAAGAGCAATAGACACGGGGAAGGTGAGTGTCCCGATGGATGGCGCCTCCGAAGGTACACGGCCGGGCAGCTGCTCAATGATCTCCAGGGTGGCGGCGCGCCGGATGTCGGCCAGGTCGTGCGCGCGCCCGGAGACGCGGAAGACCGCCATGTCCTCGCGGGAGCGCGTACGGGGGTGCAGGCGTTCGATCCAGCAGCTGCCTCCCAACACGTGCTCCGCGGTGGAGAGCAGCCAGGCGTGGGCGGGGATGCCGCGGAGCTCCAGCTCAACGCGGTACTCGAGCTCGCCGGCGCCGGCGTGGGCAAGCTTGCACCAGGGCCGGAGAGACAGTGCGAAACGCGACGAGGTGATGAAGTACTCGTCGCGGAACCGTCTCATGGTCGCCAGGGAGGAGAAGAGGATCAAGAAGTCCTCCGGGTGATGCTGATGAACCGAAAATTCACCCTCTTCGAGCTCCAGAGAAGAGAGGACGAGCTCGGTCACCTCGTCGGTGGACACAGAGGGCCGGTTGCCCGTGATGGTGGCCACCATCGCGCGGCCGAGCACCTGCTCCGCCTCGTCCATCTCTTCTGTCTGAGCCAAGAACACGCGAGCGGGGGCGTCGTCGAGCGGGCGAGCCCGAGGTAGGGGAGGAGCCGCAGCAGGGAGGACAGGAGCAGGCGGGCGCGTCGCCGGGGGAGAAGCCCTGGCAGGGGCACCGCGGAGAGGCCGGGGCTGCGGGTCCACGACGGCACGCGAGAAACGTGGAGGCGCAGCCGCAGTCGCGGCCGCAGGCCGCCGACCGCCGCAGTCGCAGGAAGCGTGGCCGGAAGCAAGGCAGCGCCGGCATCGGATGTCGTTCGGGCAGTCCCTCGCGCAGTGGCGGTGGTCGAGGCACCGGAAGCAGAGGCCCGCGAGGTCCTCGTGGGAGGGGCTGCGGCGGCGCGCAGGCGAGGGCGTGGCTGGCGCGACACGACGCGGGCGACGACGCCGTTCTCTACGACGGGCCTGCTGGAAGCCGTCGGCGTCGAGCACCGGCCCGCCCGAGACGCGGTGGACCTCCGAGCGTGGGCCGAGGCGCTCCTTGGCGGGAGGGCAGCCGGCGGCGCGGCAGCGGGGTGCGGGCGACGTCTCTGTACGAGCGCGCCGAGGACTCGCTCTCCGAGCTTGACCAGCGGTCCCCTAGGAGACACGCCCGCCGGAGAGGGTCTCGCGGCGGTCGACAGGGCCAGCCCCCACCGGAGCCATGGCGCGGGAGAGCGGGTGGGAGCGGGGAAGGTCCGACTGGCAGGGACGGCGTTAGCAGCGCGGCGCAACAGCTAGGCTAGCGGGGCGCAGAGGCGGAGCGGAGAGAGTCCATCAGTCAAACTGCTCTCAGAAGTGAAGTTATTCAAGTATCGATCACATTCAAAGGCAAGAAGTTCAACTCCAGCTCCACATGAGCACACCCGTTATAACACCGAACAACAAATGAAACAACACAAGATAAACCGGCCACAAAAACACCAATTAACATATAATAAAGAGGCTATTCAATAACAATGTTGCAGAACGCCACAAATGCTGTGGCAGATCGATCACATTCAAAGGCAAGAAGTTCAACTCCAGCTCCACAAGAGCACACCCGTTATAACACCGAACAACAAACGAAAGAACACAAGATAAACCGGCCACAAGTCATAACCGGCCATGACAATAACCCTGCAATTCGGGGTCCCTCCTTTCAGGTGAAGCTCATCAACGGTGAGCCGCACAGCTGCACGTCCGAGACGTCAGAGAGCCTCATCCTGGAGCTCGACCCCATCTCGAACTCCTCCAGGTCCGATATGCTCTTCCTCTTGTGCGCCGCAGCAGCTTCCTGCCTCAAGCTCTCCTCTGAAGACTCCTTGGGGGTGATGCTTGGGGCCTCGGACGCCTCCAGGATCGGGCTCAGCATTGGCTGCTGCTGGATCTGATTCTGCTGCGCCACCATCTCCGCTTGGGCCTCCGCCAACGTCGAGGGATCATCCTCCGAAGCATACAGTATCTTCTGGATGGCCTTCACAATCTGCATATGAGATAAAGATTTCATCATCAACATTGCCACAAACACATGTTGTGATGCAGTAGTAAGTTGGGTATGATGACCTGCTGTTTCTTCATTGACAGGCCTAAAACTCACCAAGTGACACAAACTAGGAGAATGGTTAAGCATTTCTGCTACTTACCGGTAAGTGCTCAACCTCAGGGCTCTGGCACAAGATTTCGACGTCCCGCAGCTTGGAGAAATAGAAATCCCTCTCTTTCTCAGCGCTATCAACAAGGAGCTTCAGCTCAGTCATCTGCGCAAAGTATCATTGTCAGAATACAAGACTTGCAACACCAAGAGACGGCAAGAAAGTTATTCTCAGCGTTCATGCAAAGTCACTCTCACCTGTGCATCATAAGCTGGTGCTGCAGCTGGAGGTGGCTTTGGGCACCGCTGTGGAGCATTTGAAGCATGCACGTTGGCCCGCTTAGCAGCATGTGACGGGGGCTGAGCTTTGTGGGTGGCGGATGCAGACTTGGCAGGCGCCTGAGAAGTCCCTGATGCCCTTCTGTTTGTGTCTTTCCCACCCTTGCTGCTTTCCCTTCTCTCAGAAGCATTGTAGCTGTGTGTTCGTAACCCAACAAGAGACACGTGTCAGAGGATTTTGACGAGATATGATCAGCACAACTGGTAACACTAAACAGACTGAGAGCATTTGAGAGATGGCAACAATTAAATTGGTCATATATGCTACAGAAAGAAGGGGGTTGACTACCTGGTCATGAATCCGCCATTGGCAGAATCGCAGTATCTTTTCATCCACTGCATGAACTCCAAGTTGTCCAGGGGCCTTCCTTTGATGAGCTTATTGACCTCAATGTGCTGTGGCAGTGAGAGAAGATTATAGTCTCTATGGAATAACAAGTAAGGATATGCTCAATAATAATCCATATTGCTCATAAGGATTGAATTTCAGTTTTCACCCAGTTCTGACGACAAACGGCAATTCTCCACACAGCAAAAAACACCATTTATGTAGGTTGTACAAAGCTAACAAGGGAACCTTCTTTTCATTGTACTTATGAATTTGAACTAATTCAGATCCGTATTTTCCACAGCTTAAAACTCTATAACCTGACCGTTCACTTCCACAATCCACAAAAATACATACACTCCTCAAGCTACTAGCCAATTGCCTATTTCATGCCTCAGTGTCGGTATATGGGGTCCTGGTAACCTACAAATTATTAGTGCATTCTAAGTGTTCTATGTCTTAGCATTTCTGTTGCATCAACCTTATAACTGCATACATCTCTGGCACCACTGAAATAAAACTCAACTTTAGAAATCCACTGTAATTTCTGGCAACCAAGCGTAGTTGGAACCTTGGGCCCGCTCCAAGTCCATGTAGTAGTAGATAACACTGGATCTAGGATCAGAATCTGAACAAACATACGCCCACACGGCACAATCCAAAATCTAAATCATCCTCATGTGCGGAGTAATCTGGCGGCATGAGCGGTACAATCAACACACACATAAATTCGCTCACGGGGGGGGACAGGAGAAGAAATGGGAGCGCACCTTGGTGATCTTCAGCTTGTTGAACACATCCTGCAGGACCTTGTAGTTCTGGATCATATCGTACTCGTTCTTGGCGTCGAAGTTTACCTTGTGCATGGGCACCGCCCCGGGGTGCGCCGCGTCCATGAGCTGGCACGCCACCGCGCCCGACGCCGCCTGCACACGAGAATTCCGGCCGCGCTCGCCATATCAGCATCCCGAAACGCAACGAATCGAACCCAAATCGCACCCACAGATCCAGGCCCTAGAGGCAAACCGCGCGGATCGGGGGACGAGCGTCCCGTTGGAACACGAGGCGAAAAGGGGAGGGAGGGAGAGATCCGTGCGTACCTCCTCGACCTTGGCGAGGCTGAGCTGCAGCGTGGTGTTGATCCAGGCGAGGATCTCGTTCCGCCCCACGAAGTAGGCGCCGTCCATCATCCCTATGTTGCTGACCGACATCTCCGGCGTCCTCCCTTGCTTCTCCGCCGCCGGAGACCGGAACCGCGAGGGACGACCAGGAGGAGGTGGGGGGCGGAGGAGCGGGGGCTGGGGTTTCGCGAGGAAAGTTTTCGAATGCGTGCGGCGATGGGGGGTTCGGCCGAGATATAAGGTGAGAGAGGCTTTTGCGTCGGACGGTTCTGCCCTCCTCGGCCCGCGGTGCGGCCCAGGGCAAGGAGGGGATTCGGATCTTGACGGGCGTGACCGAGGCGTGGACGGCCGGATTCGTCCGACCGTTGGGAGCGGTTGCGGGCGGTCAGGGGCTGTCCCGTATTTTCGCTGGATTGGGGGATTTCAAATTTGGGGTTTCTCGAGGTGTGAGCGCGTCTCGCGTTGGGCTGGCATAGCTGTGGACAACGGTGGGGCGCTTTCTGTTTCGGCAAATTCGGTCCGTTGGTTTTGCTATATGGGTGGTGCTACGAATCAGGTTGATTTCCGTCGCGTGCCCAGCCAGCCGTTGGATGAGCGTTCTCGGATCGTTGGATGCAGCAACCCCACGACAACGGATCAGCTTCAACATCGTAACAGGGTTCCGCTCCATTGGACCACGTTGCGGCACGGCCATAGCTCCAACGCAGCGTCGACAACATCTGTAGAAGCTTCATCGTAGCAACGACGAAGCTTCATTGCAACTCCGGCGAAGCTTCATTGCAGCCCCGACTATGCTTCTAGAGGTCGGGCATTGCTCCATTGCAACACCGGCGGCACTTCCAACAGCTTCAACGCAACATCATCGGAGTTTCAGCGCCTTCGTCGGCCACTCATCGCGATCACCGTCGCAACACCGACAACTCTCCATTGCAGCTCCGGCGGTGCTCCCAACAACTTCAGGGAGAATTCCCTCGGATGTAGACCTCTCAGCAACATCAAGCGCTCCCGCGGCGCTGCTGCATCGGTATGCTCTGCAACACCAGGTGCTCACCGGCGACACCTCTGCGGTTCTCAACACCAGCAGAAGCACGGTCGTACCGAGAACTGCAGCCTGCAGGTCAACACGTGTGCTGCAGCTTGCAGCTCGTAGTCGATGTTGGGGAACGTCGCATGGAAAATAAAAAATTTCCTACGCACACGCAATACCTATTCATGGTGATGATCATCTATGAGAGGGAAGAGTGAATCTACATACCCTTGTAGATCGCTAAGCGAAAGCGTATATAACACGGTTGATGTAGTGGAACATCTTCGCGATGCAAATCGCAGCTCGTCCCGCGATCTCGTCACGATCCGTCCCGCGATCCCATCACGATCCATCCTGATCTAGTGTCGAACGGACGGCGCCTCCGCGTTCAGCACACGTACAGCTCGATGACGATCCCCGCCTTCTTGAACCAGCAAGATGGGGCGGAGAGGCAGATGAGTTCTCTAGCATGGCTGCGTGGTGGTGGTGGTGATGAACTAATCCAGTAGGGCTTCGCCTAAGCACCGCCGAACTAGAATAGAGGAGAAACCGATCTAGATGAAGTAGAGGGACACGTGGCAATTAGGGTTATCCCTCACCTCTAAAACCTTTAGTATATATAGGAGGAGGAGAGGAGAGGAGGCAGCCTTGGCCTCCAATCAAATGAGGTTCGGCCGAACCACAAGGGAGGAATCCACCTCCCACAAGGGAGGTGGAATCCTATTAGGACTCCTTCCTAATTTGGCCTTTTTGCCTTTTTGCTTTATCCTTTTCGCATGGGCCCTTGAGAAAGACTTAGGCCAGCCCACCAAGGGCTGGTCCACCTCCTCTCATAGCCCATGAGCCTCTTGGGTCGTCACACCCCTCCCGCTGGTCTCCCGGCACCCTCCCGGCACTCCCGGTACACTATCGATGAGTCCGAAACGTTTTCGGTGATCAAAACAGGACTTCCTATATCAATCTTTACCTCCGGACCATTCCGGAGCTCCTCGTGACGTCCTAGATCTCATCTGGGACTCCGAACAACCTTCGGTCACCAACACATATAACTCAACTATACCGAAACGTCACCGAACCTTAAGTGTGCAGACCATACGAGTTCGAGAACTATGCAGACATGACCTGAGACACTCTCCGGTCAATAACCAATAGCGGGACCTGGATGTCCATATTGGCTCCTACATATTCTACGAAGATCTCTATCGGTTGAACCTCTATGTCAAGGATTCAGTTAATCCCGTATGCTATTCCCTTTGTCCTTCGGTATGTTAGTTGCCCGAGATTCGATCGTCGGTATCTATATACCTAGTTCAATCTCGTTACCGGCAAGTCTGTTTACTCGTTCCGTAATACAAGATCCTGTAACTAACTCCTTAGTCACATTGCTTGCAAGGCTTGTTGTGATGTTGTATTACCGAGTGGGCCCCGAGATACCTCTCCGTCACACGGAGTGACAAATCCTAGTCTTGATCCATGCCAACCCAACAGACACCTTTGGAAATACCTGTAGAGCACCTTTATAGTCACCCAGTTACGTTGCGATGTTTGATAACACACAAGTTATTCCTGCGGTGTCCGGGAGTTGCATGATCTCATGGTCATAGGAACAGATACATTGACATGCAGAAGATAGTAGAAATAAACTGACACGATCATATGCTACGTTCATAGTTTGCGTCTTGTCCATCACATCATTCTCCTAATGACGTGATCCCGTTATCAAGTGACAACACTTGTCTATGACCAGCAAACCTTGACCATCTTTGATCAACGAGCTAGTCAACTAGAGGCTCACTAGGGACAGTGTGTTGTCTATGTATCCACACACTATTTGAGTTTTCAATCAATACAATTCTAGCATGGATAATAAACGATTATCATGAATAAGGAAATATAATAATAACCAATTTATCATTGCCTCTAGGGCATATTTCCAACAGTCTCCCACTTGCACTAGAGTCAATAATCTAGTTCACATCGCTATGTGATTGCAATGAACCTAACACCCATACAGTTATGGGGCTTGATCATATCTTGCTTGTGAGAGAGGTTTTTAGTCAACGGTTCTGAACCTTTCAGATCCGTGTGTGCTTTACAAGTCTCTATGTCATCCTATAGATGCTGCTACCACGCGCCATTTAGAACTATTCCAAATGACTGCTCCACTATACGAATCTGGTTTACTACTCAAAGTCATTTGGATTAGTGTCAAAGCTTGCATAGACGTAACCCTTTACAATGAACTCTTTTATCACCTCCATAATCGATAAAAATTTCCTTAGTCCACTAGTTACTAAGGATAACTTTTGACCGTTGTCCAGTAATCCATTCCTGGATCACTTTTGTACCTCTTGACATATTCATGGCAAGGCACACATCAGGTGCGGTACACATCATAGCATAATTTAGAGCCTATGGCTAAATCATAGGGGACGACCTTCGTACTTTCTCTTTCTTCTGCCGTGGTCGAGCTTTTGAGTCTTACTCAAATTCCCACCTTACAACACAGCCAAGAACTCCTTTGCCGATCTGTTTTGAACTCCTTCAAAATCTTGTCAAGGCATGCATTTTGTTGAAAGTTATTTTAAGCATTTTGATCTATATCCATAGATTTTGATGCTCAATGTTCAAGTAGCTCAATCCAGGTTTTCCTTTGAATAACACTTTATGCTTTCTAGAATTTCTACATCATTTCCGATCAACAATATGTCAACCACATATACTTATCAGAAATTCTATAGTGCTCCCACTCACTTTCTTGGAAATACAAGTTTCTCATAAACTTTATATAAAACCAAAAGTTTTATCACTCATCAAAGTACTTATTCCAACTCTGAGATGATTGCTCTAGTCCATAGAAGGATCGCTGGAGCTTGCATACTTGTTAGCATCCTTTAGGATCGACAAAACCTTCTGGTTGTATCACATACAACCTTTCCTCAAGGAAACTGTCGAGGAAACAATGTTTTGACATCCTATGTGCAATATTTCGTAAATAATGCAGCAACTGCTAAGATAATTCCAACAGACTTTTAGCATCGCTATGAGTGAGAAAGTCTCATCATAGTCAACTATTTGAACTTGTCGAAAACATCTTTGAGTCAAGTCGAGATTTCTTAATGGTGACTTGTCACTATCATCGGTTGTCTTCCTTTTAAAGATACATCTGTACTTAACAGTCTTACGACCATCAAGTAGTTCTTCCGAAGTCCACACTTTGTTTTCATACATGGATCCTCTCCCGGATTTCATGGCCTCCAGCCATTTGTCAGAATCCGGGCCCACCATCACTTCTCCATAGCTCGCAGGTTCATTGTTGTTCAACAACATGACCTCCAAGACACGGTTACCATACCACTCTAGAGTAGTACGTGACCTTGTCGACCTACGAGGTTTGTAGTAACTTGATCCAAAGCTTCATGATCGCTATCATCAGCTTCCACTTCAATTGGTGTAGGCGCCATAGGAACAGCTTCATGCGCCCTGCTAAACCCTGGTTGAAGTGACGGTTCAATAAACTCATCAAGTTTCCACCATCCTCCCACTCAATTCTTTCGAGAGAAACTTTTCCTCGAGAAAGGACCCGTTTCTAGAAACAAACACTTTGCTTCCGGATCTGAGATAGGAGGTATACCCAACTGTTTTGGGTGTCCTATGAAGATGCATTTATCCGCTTTGGTTCGAGCTTATCATGCTGAAACTTTTCCACATAAGCATCGCAACCCCAAACTTCTAAGAAACGACAACTTAGGTTTATCCAAACCATAGTTCATACGGTGTCATCTCAACGGAAATACGTGGTGCCCTATTTAAAGTGAATGTGCTTGTCTCTAATGCATAACCCATAAACGATAGTGGTAATTCGATAAGAGACATCATATTATGCACCATATCAAATAGGGTACGGCTATGACGTTCGGACACACCATCACACTATGGTGTTCTAGGTGGCATGAGATGTGAAACAATTTTCACATTTGTCTTAATTGTGTACCAAACTCGCAACTCAGATATTCATCTCTATGATCATATCGTAGACATGTTACCCTCTTGTCACGACGATCTTCAACTTCACTCTCAAACTACTTGAACCTTTCAATAATTCAGACGTGTGTTTCATCAAGCAAATACACTAGTATCTACTTAATTCATCTGTGAAGTAAGAACATAAAAATATCCACTGCGTGCCTCAGCACTCATTGGACTGCATACATCCAAATGTATTACTTCCAATAAGTTACTTTCTAGCTCTATCTCACAGGAAAACGAGGCCTTCAGTCATCTTGCCCATGTGGTATGATTTGCATGTCTTAAGTGATTCAAAATCAAGTGAGTCCAAACGATCCATCTGCATGGAGTTTCTTCATGCGTTTATACCAACATGACTCAAGTGGCAGTGCCACAAGTAAGTGGTACTATCATTACTACTTTGTATCTTTTGGCATCAATATTATGAACATGTGTACCACTATGATCGAGATTCAATAAACCATTGAAGGTATTTATTCAAGCAAATAGAATAACCATTATTCTCTTTAAATGAATAATCGTATTGCAATAAACATGATCCAATCATGTTCATGCTCAACGCAAACTCCAAATAACAATTATTTAGGTTTAACACCAATCCCGATGGTAGAGGGAGCGTGCGATGTTTGATCACATCAACCTTAGGATTACTTCCAACACACATCGTCACCTCACCCTTGCTAGTATCCTTTTAATCCGTAGCTATAATTTCGAGTTACTAACACTTAGCAACTAAACCGGTATCTAATACCCTGGTGCCACTAGGAGTACTAGTAAGGTACACATCAATATCAGGTATATCCAATATACTTTTATCGACTTTGCCAGCCTTCTCATCTACCAAGTATCTAGGGTAGTTCCGCCTCAGTGACCGTTCCCCTCATAACATAAGCACTTAGTCTCGGGTTTGGGTTCAACCTTGGGTTTCTTCACTAGAGCAGCAACTGGTTTGCCATTTCATGAAGTATCCCTTCTTTCCCTTGCCCTTCTTGAAACTAGTGCCTTTACTAACCATCAACAATTGATGCTCCTACTTGATTTCTACTTTCGCAGTGTCAAACTTGCGAATAGCTCAAGGATCATCATATGTATCCTTGATATGTTATAGTTCATCACGAAGCTCTAGTAGCTTGGTGGCAGTGACTTTGAAGAACCATCACTATCTCATCCGGAAGATTAACTCCCACTCGATTCAAGCGATTGTAGCACTCAGACATTCTGAGCACATGTTCAACGATTGAGCTTTTATCCCTTACTTTGTGGACAAAGAATCTTGTCGAAGGTCTCATACCTCTCAACAAGGGCACGAGCATGAAATCCCAATTTCATCTCTTGGAACATTTCATATGTTCCATGACATGCAAAACGTCTTTGGCGCCTCAATTCTAGGATGTTAAGCATTACGCACTGAAGTATCACGTAGTTATCAAAAATGTGTATGTCAGATGTTCGCAACATCCACACACGACGCTCGAGGTTCAGCACACCGAGCGGTGCATTAAGGACATAATCCTTGTGCGCAGCAATGAGGACAATCCTCAGTTTACGGACCCAGTCCGCATAATTGCTACTATCATCTTTCAACTAAATTTTCTCTAGGAACATATAAAAATTAGTAGAGCTGCAACACAAGCTACAACTTTATTTGCAAAAGACATTTTGACTATGTTCATGATAATTGAGTTTAGCTAATCATATTACTAATAACTCCCACTCAAATAGACATCCCTCTAGTCATTCGAGTGGTGCATGATCCAAATCCACTAACTCAAGTCCGATCATCACGTGAGTTGAGTATAGTTTCAGTGGTGAACATCTCCATGTTGATCATATCAACTATATGATTCATGCTCGACCTTTCGGTCTCTTGTGTTCCGAGGCCATGTATGTACATGCTAGGCTCGTCAATTTTAACTCGAGTGTTCCGCGTGTGCAACTGTTTTGCACCCGTTGTATGTGAACGTTGAGTTTATCACACCCGATCATCACGTGGTGTCTCGAAATGATGAACTGTCGCAACGGTGCACAGTCGAGGAGAACACAATTTTATCTTGAAATTTTAGTGAGGGATCACCTTATAATGCTACTATCGTTCTAAGCAAAATAAGGTGCATAAAAGGATTAACATCACATGCAAATCATAAGTGACATGATATGGCCATGATCTTGTGCTTCTTGATCTCCATCACCAAAGCACCGGCATGATCTTCATCGTCACCGGAGCCACACCATGATCTCCATCATTGTGCCTCCATCGAGGTTGTCATGCTATCTATGCTATTACTACTAAAGCTACTACCTAGCAATATAGTAAACGCATCTGCGAGCACAAACGTTAGTTTAAAGACAACCCTATGGCTCTTGCCGATCGCCGTAGCATCGACGTGCAAGTAGATATTTAACTATTACAACATGATCATCTCATACATCCAATATATCATATCATGTCTTTGGCCATATCACATAACATGCATACCCTCAAAAACAAGTTAGACGTCCTCTAATTTGTTGTTGCATGTTTTACGTGGCTGCTATGGGTATCTAGTATGATCGCATCTTACTTACGCAAAGCCACAACGGTGATATGCAAATTGCTATTTAACCTTCTCCAAGGACCGCCTTGGTCAAATCCAATTCAACTAAAGTTGAAGAAACAGACACCCGCCAGTCATCTTTATGCAACAAGTTGCATGTTACTCGATGAAACCGGTCTCTCGTAAGCGTACGAGTAAAGTTGGTCCAGGCCACTTCAATCCAACAATACCGCCGTATCAAGAAAAGACCAAGGAGGACAGCAAATTGAACATCAATGCCCACAAACTCTTTTGTGTTCTACTCGAGATATCATCTACGCATGAACCTGGCTCATGATGCCACTTTTGGGGAACGTTGCATGGGAAACAAAAAAAATTCTATGCACAGAAGACCTATCATGGTGATGATCATCTAAGAAAAGGATATCAGATCCACATACCCTTGTAGATCGCTAAGCAGAAGCGTTAATAAACGCGGTTGATGTAGTGGTACGTCTTCACGATCCGTCCCGATCAAGTGCCGAATGGACGACACCTCCGTGTTTCGCATACTCCACCTTCTTGATCCAGCAAGAGATACGGGGTGTAGATGAGTTCCTCGGCAGCGTGACAGCGCTCCGGTGGTGGTGGTGATCTATTCCTGGAGGGCTCCGCCCGAGCTCCGCTGAAAACCGATCTAGAGGAAGAACTATGAAGTAGAGGTTTAGGGTTGCACGTGACAAAGTTGTGTCTCAAAAAGATCTAAACCCTCTAGTATATATAGGAGGAGGGAGGGGCTAGGCTTGAGGCTCAAGGAGAGCATCCTTGCCTCGGTCGAAGTGGAGGAGGGAGGAGTCCTCCTCTAATCCCACTTGGATTAGGACTCCTTCCTAAATTGCCCACCTCTTTTGGATTTCCACCTTTTTCCTCATGGGCTTTCCTTGGATGACTTGCCAGCCCATTAATCCTTATTGCGCATCCAATAAACCCATGTGGACCCCTTGGGGCATGGTGGGCCCCCGGAACCCATTCGTCACTCTAGTACACTGCCGACAATGCCTGAAAACCTTCCGGAGTCCAAATACTAACTTCCTATATATCAATCTTCGTTTCCGGACCATTCTAGAACTCCTTGTGACGTCCGGGATCTCATCTCGGACTCCGAAAAAAACTTCGGTCACCAACACATATAACTCAACTATACTGAAACGTCACTGAACCTGAAGTGTGCAGACCCTGCGGGTTCGAGAACTATACAGACATGATCTGATACACTCTCTGGTCAATAACCAATAGCGGGATCTTTATGTCCATATTGGCTTCCACATATTCTATGAAGATCTCTATCGGTTGAACCTCTATGTCAAGGATTCAGTTAATACCGTATGATG
Organism: Hordeum vulgare subsp. vulgare; assembly: GCF_904849725.1. Lineage (NCBI taxonomy): Eukaryota > Viridiplantae > Streptophyta > Magnoliopsida > Poales > Poaceae > Hordeum > Hordeum vulgare. Next base: position 309,874,824 of record NC_058518.1, read on the forward strand.
TTCCCTTTGTCCTTCGGTATGTTACTTGCCCGAGATTCAATCATCGGTATCTCTATACCTAGTTCAATCTTGTTACCGGCAAGTCTCTTTACTCGTTCCGTAATACAAGATCTCGTAACTAACTCCTTAGTCACATTGCTTGCAAGGCTTGTTGTGATGTTGTATTACCGAGTGGGCCCCGAGATACCTCTCCGCCACACGGAGTGACAAATCCCAGTCTTGATCCATGCCAACCCAACAGACACCTTTGGAGATACCTGTAGAGAACCTTTACAGTCACCCAGTAACATTGTGACGTTTGATACACACAAGGTATTCCTCTGGTGTCCGGGAGTTGCATGATCTCATGGTCATAGGAATAGATACATTGAGATGCAGAAAAACAGTAGCAATAAACTGAGACGATCATATGCTACATTTATAGTTTGGGTCTTGTCCATCACATTATTCTCCCAATCATGTGATCCTGTTATCAAGTGACAACACTTGTCTATGGCCAGGAAACCTTGACCATCTTGGATCAACGAGCTAGTCAACTAGAGGCTCACTAGGGACAGTGTGTTGTATATGTATCCTCACATGTATTTGAGTTTCCAATCAATACAATTCCAGCATGGATAATAAACGATTATCATGAATAAAGAAGTATAGTAATAACCAATTTATTATTGCCTCTAGGGCATATTTCCAACAATCCCATCACGATCCATCCCGATCTAGTGCCGAACGGACGACACCTCCGCGTTCAGCACACGTACAGCTCGAGGACGATCCCCGCCTTCTTGAAGCAGCAAGATGGTGCAGAGAGGTAGATGAGTTCTCCAGCACGGCGGCGTGGTAGTGGTGGTGGTGGAGTAATCGAGCAGGGCTTTGCCTAAGCACCGCCGAACTAGACTAGAGGAGAAACCGATCTAGATGAAGTAAAGGGAGCACGTGGCAATTAGGGTTAGACCTCACCTCTAAACTTGTATTATATATAGGACGAGGAGAGGAGAGAAGGCAGGCTTGGCCTCCAATCCAAGGAGGTTCAGACGAACCACAAAAGAGGAATCCACCTCCCACAAGGGAGGTGGAATCCTATTAGGACTTCTTCCTAATTTGACCTTTTTGCCTTTTTCCTTTATCCTTTTCGCATGGGCCCTTGAGAGAGACTTTGGCTAGCCCACCAAGGGCCGGTCCACCTCCTCTCATAGCCCATGAGCCTCTTGGGTCGTCACACCCCTCCCGGTGGTCTCCCGGCACCCTCCAGGCACTCCCGGTACACTACCATTGAGCCCGAAACTTTTTCGGTGACCAAAACAGAACTTCCTATATATCAATCGTTACCTCCGAACCATTCCGGAGCTCCTCGTGACGTCTATGATCTCATTCGGGACTCCGAACAACCTTTGGTCGCCAACACATATAACTCAACTCTACCGAAACGTCACCGAACCTTAAGTGTGCAGACCCGCGGGTTCGAGAACTATGCACACATGACCTGAGACACTCTCCGGTCAATAACCAATAGTGCGACCTGGATGTCCATATTGGAACCCACATATTCTATGAAGATATCTATTGGTTGAACCTCTATGTCAAGGATTCAGTTAATCCCGTATGCTATTTCCTTTGTCCTTCGGTATGTTACTTTCCCGAGATTCGATCGTCCGTATCTCTATACCTAGTTCAATATCGTTACCGGAAAGTCTCTTTACTCGTTCCGTAATACACGATCTTGTAACTAACTCCTTAGTCACATCGCTTGTAAGGCTTGTTGTGATGTTGTATTACCGAGTAGGCCCCGAGATACCTCCGTGTCACACGGAGTGACAAATCCCAATCTTGATCCATGCCGACCCAACAAACACCTTTGGTGAAATACCTGGAGAGCACCTTTATAGTCACCCAGTTACGTTGCAACATTTGATAACACAAAAGGTATTCCTCCGGTGTCCGGGAATTGCATGATCTCATGGACATAGGAACAAATACATTGACATGGAGAAAACAGTAGCAATAAACTGACACGATCATATGCTACGCCCATAGTTTGGGTCTTGTCCATCATAGTTAGGAGAATGATGTGATCCTGTTATCAAGTGCAACACTTGTCTATGTCCAGGAAATCTTGACCATCTGTGATCAACGAGCTAGTCAACTAGAGGCTCACTAGGGACAGTGTGTTGCCTATTTATCCACACATGTATTTGAGTTTCCAATCAATACAATTCTAGCATGGATAATAAACTATTATCATGAATAAGGAAATATAATAATAACCAATTTATCATTGCCTCTAGGGCATATTTCGAAAAGTCGATGCTGCAGGCAGCTTGCTCCGACGAGGGCTAATGGCAGAGATGTGGGACAACTTGCTTCGACGAGGGCTGATGGCGGAGATATGCGACGTCTTGCTTCGACGAGGGCTGATGGAGAAGTGGTGGACGGGCAGTGCATTGAGATGGAGGTAGGAGAGGATAGGGTGAAGGGGATCTCACTCCATAGCTTAGAGGAAAAAAAAGGAACAAGCCACTTGCCTTCTTTGACAGCGCGAGACCGACACTCCAGAAGATTCCCCTTTTATTCCGTTGTCGTCGTGGTAATTATTTGGTTGTCGCATTCATCATTCGCATTATTCGCATTGCATCGGCACTCCGTTCCCGCCAGTTTTCAAAACTGCATCCGCCAGTAGTTGTCGGTTCTCTCCGTTTTGTCGTTGACCGTTTTGAGACCAACCACACACGCACGCGCCCGCGGCAACGTTAAAAATCCTGTTTTCAAAAGGGGTGTATAAAACTTTCATGGATTGGGTTGAAAGTTGGTGTGCGGTCTTGTTTTAATGTAGGTAGGCCGCCTGCCAAATTTTGTTGCAATCGGAGTCCGTTTGACACCCAAACGGTCAACCGTAGCGGCAGCGTCATCGGTTTATCGTCGGACATTTTTCGGTGTTTTAAAAATCTCGTGCTCGGACGCAAACCTCCCTCTCTTCCCCACTTAGCCTATTCTACACAGTCCACTAGCCTATCCAATCCTAGGGCATAACCGGGGCCGTTCAATTGAGATCGAAGGGTCAGAAAACGCCAAAAACTGTTAACCCTAGCCCCTTTCCCCATATAAACACCTCTTGTGCCTAATTAGGCACACCCTAGTCTTCCTCGCCTCGAAACCCATCCCAGCCGCCACCTGGTCGCCTCTCCTCCCACCTCCAGCCGACCAGGGCCCACCGAGCCCATCTAGAGCTCGCCCGGGGCCCGAACCGGGCCACGCTCCGAGCTGCAGCAGCCAGCCGCGCTCCGAGCCCTTCTCCTCCCGAGCTACACCCGCAACCATCGCCTATGTGCCCCATGTCGTAGCCGTAGCACCGCCGCCGCCGGAGTTGGCCCCCGCCGGAGCAGCGCCACCCCGCAGCCACAGCTCCGCTGGCAGCGCCTCGCCGGAGCCCGACCAGTAGCCCCGGTCGTCTTCCTCGAGCTCCTGAGAAGCCCCGAGCCGCATCTGTGCGCGCCGACATACCTCGCCTCCGGTGGTTCGCCGGAGCCTCAGCCGCCACGCTGGCCACTAGCAGCAGCTCCGTCGGTCGGAGCGCCAGCCCTCGGCGTCGGTCGCCTCCCGCTGCTAACTGCCTCGCAGTGCCGCCGCGTCGCCGATCCGACCTGGTCGGGATCCAGATAAGGGAGCCAGCCCCACTGCACGTGGGTGCGAGTGGGCCTCACCCCGACCCAGTCAGCCACCAACGCCAACCGGCCCACTCCAACGCCCCTCCTTGACTCAGCTGCTCCAGATCCGGCATGTTAGGCCCAAGATGAGCCCCCCCCCCCCCCGAGGCCCTCTATATTGCGCCCATGCACTGTTTAGCTATCCCGCGCCCTCCCTTGTTTTGGCCCAGTGGTAGCGAATTTGGCCCATAGTAGTTTTTCTTTTAACGTGCGATTTTTTTTGAGAAAAGAAGCATATTTTCAAATGCCCGTAGTTTTTAAACCATGAGTCGGATCGCGACAAATTATATATGTAAAACGTGTAGAATTTCACGTAGATTAATATTTTTCAACTTTCATGCATATTTAAAGCTGTTTAGTATGTTGTTTGCATTGGTTTTTGTTTCGACGTGATAGAAACGGTTTAGTCCGTAATTTATTAATCGTAGCTCTGTTGGAGATGTGCCATATATGTAAATGGACTAGAACAACGAGTAGTATCATGTGAACCACTTTGTTTTTGCCGTTTAACAAACATAAAACATGGTTAGGACAGAAATGGACAGATTACAAAGTTGACATATGGGGTCATCTCGGAGATGCTATATGTCATTTCTGGCCTCATTTAAAATGCCCAGATAGGCAGTTTAATTGTGCTTCACCCCCTTACCATGTTTAACAACATTTAGTGTTGCCGTGTAAATAAATGGGAGTGAACTAAATAATTAAATATGGAGTTCCGTCAATATGCAACTCGTTGCATATTGAGGCTCACTTAATGTGTAGCGTTTGACTATTGTGAATTGCCATGCCCTGCCTTGCATATTTGAAACTCATCATGCATCATATGCGAATTGCATCATGTCATGCATGTGCTGTGGTGAATATCGTGTGTTGATTCTTGTTTATGGTTTGCTTCGTTTCGATAGAGTTCCGCAAGCGTGTCGGAATGTGAGGATCCGTTCGACTACGTCGGTTCATCTGCTTCATGGATTCGTTCTTCTTCCAAGCGGGATCTCAGGCAAGATGATCATTTCCCCAGATACCATCGCTATCATTGCCATGCTAGTTGTTTCGTTTCTATCGCTATGTATCGCTGCCTACCACCTGTTAATACCAACCTCCCAACATTGCCATGAAAACCTCTAATCTTTCCACTACCCAGCAAACCTTGTTTGGCTATGTTACCGCTTGCTCGGACTTTTGATAGTGTTGCTAGTTGCATGTGCAGTTGCTTCCATGTGATAACATGGGTTCTTTGTTATATCACCATATATTTGTTAAGTAATTTAATGCACCTATATACTTGGTAAAAGGTGGAAGGCTCGGCTTTCTAGCATGGTGTTTTGTTCCACCTTTGCCGCCTTAGTTTCGGCTACCAGTGTTATATTTCATATTTCAGCGCTCCTAACATGATTGGGGTTGTTATGGGGACCCCCTTGATAATTTGTTTTAGTCTAAAACTAGTCTGGAAAGGCCCAACTCTGGTACTACATTTGCCTAATAACTAAGGAACCACATAGGGAGTAATTAACCCAAGGAAACTTAATCAACCCCCAGACCAGTGCTCCTCATGAGTGTTGGTCCAACCTGTCAACCGGCGCCACCAGGGGAAACTCTGCGTTTGTCCTACCGGAAGTTTGGACAATCCGTCGTGTCCTGAGAACGATATATGCGGCTCCTATCAGGGTCGTCAACACGTCGGGCGGCCTTGCTGGACTTGTTTTACCTTTTAAGAAATATCTTGTGCATCGAGATTTTGGTGATGCTTTGGGTAATCTTAGAGTTGAGGTTTTCCACTAAGGAGTCTCACGAGATCGCGAGTTTCGTGATCGAGGATTTCTATGCAGCTTGTGGCAATTTGTGATGGACTAGTTGGAGCATCCCTGCAGGGTTAAATATTTCGGAAAGTCATGCCCACGGTTATGTGGCAACGTGGAAACTTTGTTTAACACCCGGTTCTAGATAACTTGAAGTAAACTTAATTAAAACTTGCCAACTAAGTGTGTAACCGTGACTACCTCTTTCGTGAGCTCCTTCTCCGATCGAGGACACAGTGGGGTTATGTGTTACGTAAGTAGGTGTTCAGGATCATTCAATTGATCATTATTAGTCCACGTCCGATATGCGTAGATCATCCCCTCTTATTCTTGTACTCATAAGTTAGCCACCTCAAATAAATGCTTAGTCACTTGTTGCAGCCTCACCACTTAACCATACCTCACCCATTAAGCTTTGCTAGTCTTGATACCTTTGGAAATGAGACTGTTGAGTCCCCTGTGGCTCACAGATTACTACAACACCAGTTGCAGGTACATGTAAAGATTTAATTTGACGTGACCGTGCTGATTGTGCTATTTGGAGTTTCTTCTTCTTCTTCTTCTTCATCGATCTAGGATGGGTTCCAGGCCGGCAGCCTAGGATAGCAAGGCTGGATGTCATTCTTTTGTCGTTTGTTTTCGTCCATAGTCGGACCCTGCTCTTCTGCATGATGACTGTATGTTGTTGTATTGATGTGACTCTAATGTATCTTGTGGCGAGTGTAAGCTAATTCCATATATTCATCTATTGTGTACATGTACTTGTAACGATATCCATTCTTGCGAAACTACGAGATGCGCTTCTATCCCTGTCGAGGCCCTTGTGCTAAAATAAGGATATGATCGCATCTTGGGTGTTACAAGTTCGTATCAGAGCAGTACCGACCTAGGAGTCCCCTTGATTAACCAAACTTGGCCGAGTCGAGTCTAGTGAAAAACTGCTTCGAGTCTAGTTATATATCAGAGAGTAGGATTATTTTTTCTCCTCTTCCATGCTCTGGTGAGGAATCTTGATGTAATAATTTTAATTCTACTCCTCTCTCATTTATTTTTTCAGGATGATGCGGATATTCTCGGATTCTATATTATGTCGATGTGACGGAGTTCTGACTTGGTGCCTCCTGCTGTGTGATTTTATTTTGGGGAGTTGAGATCGAGGGGATTCTTGAGCACATCGTTATCATTCAGATTTCTTAGTATCTCAGGACGGAGGATGTCCGAAATTGCTTTAGTACTAGTAGTGGCGAGAGGACTCTCGCTTCCCCAGTACTGGTGCAGATAGGTCCAGATGTATCGCCATACTTGGTATCATTATGATTACGAGGGTCTGAGATAGATGAGTTTCCGAGATCTCTAGTTATGTGTTGACGGATGTGATACATTGGATGGGTAGTGTTATTGCTAGGAGTTGAGTGATGGATTTTACTCCTTGTATCCATGGACCCGATTGCATGACCAGAAATTTTGGGAGTTCTTAGGTTGGAATTCAAGTAGTTACTTATAGGAGAATCTTCCAACAGATGCATGATGTGAGTCGTGGTTCGACATCTAGTGGATATGTTTTTTCACGATCGTCTTACAGTGGTTCTCGTTGTGTCTTAAAGAGTCCTTGTAGCTTGCTATGACTCGGGGACGCTTCATATGCCATGTGCACTGCCTTGTATATGATGGCTACTGTAGGATAGAGCCCGTGCGATTCTATTCACGAAAATATCAAACGGAATCTCTGTCATGAATTTGTTCCGGCTTGTTCCGCAAGCCTCATCCTTTGTTGTGTTGGAGTATGGTAATTCGAGTTGCTTTGATGTCAAGTGGTGAATTCTTAACTTCCAAGAGGTGTTCTCATATTTTTATGGTAATGCAAATTCTTTTGCTCAATCAAGTTTTCTTATCAATTCTTTTCAACCAGAGTTGTCATGTCAATTCTTTTTCATCGGGTGTCCTTCTCTTCAAGTGAATTCAATCTTCCCCAATATTTTCAAGATCAATCTCTCATTTCTTTCCGGAGTTCATCTCATCTATCCCAAGTTGTCAGTGATTAGATTATCATCCTAGTGGCTTTCTTTTAGTGTTGCTTCCGCTATCTTTTCTTTTCTCTCTTATCCGGTGATTCATTGTGAAGAATCTCAGGAGTTATGAGTTCATCATTCTTCATTCTTTGTTCTCGTTTTCTTCTCCGGTGGATTCAATTCAAGCTTCCGGTGTTCATCATATCCTTTTCAATTATCTAATGTTTCCCGTGTTGGAAATTCTTATTCAAGTCTTTCTTGTTGTCATCTCTCTCTATTCTATCCGGTGTGTTGAAGATTCTCAGAAGTTTCTTGTTTTCAATCCTTTCAATTATTTCGAGGTTCTCTCCTCATCAAGTTTTCTTTATACCGGTGCAATATCTCTCTTCCTAAGCAATTGTTTCAACGATGGTTTCTTTTGAGTGGGCCCATAACCCACAGGTTTTTCCGAGGATCTTATCTGACTCTTGTAATCTTTTCCCGAAGATCTCTAATTCTTTTCAATTATGACATAAGTATGAATTTCATCAATCATATTCCTTCTCCAAGTTTGCTTCCAATATTCTCATCATTGGCTCAACTTTTCCTTGTTCATCATTCTGGAGTGTCTGAGTAATTTTGGTGGTGTTCTCGTCTTCACTCTCAGCTTGGAAGACCGAAGGAGTGTTTCTCAAATCTTGGTCCATTCTCTTGAAGATTCATCTTTTCAGATTTGTGTTATCATCTTGAATTGTTTTCAATCATGAGTAATTCCTTCCATATCTATCCGGTGCATTTCAGATTTGTTTTCATTCTCGATACTCCGAATGACATCATTTCAGAAGATTTCTTCGTTCTTAGCTTTCACCTTTCGTTCTCAAATTCTTCTCAATTGTTATCTCTTCGTTCGTCTCTCGGTTATTCCAGTGCCCTGTTCAAGTTTTTCTCTCACGTGGATCATGATCTCTTCATTCTCATGTATCTTCATTCATTTATGGTCCTCTCATTCGTTTCAATTCTTACTGGTGCTCCGTTGAAGACTTTTTCAAGTCGTGCTCATTTCTCTCTCTATCCCCAATCTTTTTCAAGAAGAATAAGTGGTATGCTAAATCCATTGCTTGTCATCAAATTAATTGATGAAGGATGAACATAACGTAATTCTTATTCTTATTTCATCAAGATGATTTCAATTCTTCTTCCGGAGTGGCTCATGATATCAATATTCTATTCTATGTTGTTCATCTTCTTTTCCAAAGTTCCAAGTTTTCTCAAGTATCTCTTCGGGGAGCTTCATCTCTTGGCAAGGTCTTAATCTTAATGTTTTCAACCTTCATTTCCTTTGGCCATTCTTTTGTTCCACAGGTTCGTCATGGTGATTCTTCAAGATTTCGATTCTTTCTCAAAGTGTTCTTCAACATTCGTGTTGGAGAGGCTCAAATATCCTGTGTTTTGCATTCCAAGAGCAATTCTTCCTCCTTTATCCTTTGAGGTGGTGCTATATCATTTTTGTTAGTGGAGGAATCTCGAAGAAATTTGTTTCAAGAATGAGATATTTAAACCCACCAAAGCCTTTGATCATGAGATATTGTCAACCCATGGTTTCTTCATTGAGTTAATCTTGGATTAGATTTCACCTAAAGCTTTTTCTATGGATTGTTGCTATTATGGTGATTATTGTTGGTCCAAGTTCTCTATGTTTCCTCTCGGTGTAAGAACTTTTGCCTTCTTGTTGCATCCAATCAATCCTTGTTTCTGTTAGTGGCTGGTTATCAACTCATTATTTTGGGATGGTTTTCATAAGTCCACTACAAGCTTGTTCTTTCGTTGTTGGTTTTCCAACAACTCCGTTCAATTCTTCTTGCAAGACTGCTTGTCAAATTTGATTGTGATAGTAGTTGTCATTTTCTTCTTCATTCTATTCTTCTCAAAGATCTAGTTTCTGTTCTCTTATTCCAGAGTTGTTGTGATGTTGCTTTTTTATTTCAATCATCTCAGGTTGTCATGATCATGTTCTTTCCTTGCTTATCACGTTAGTTAGTTTGTTGTGAATCTTCTGAAGATATTTCCATCTTATCAATTTTTTGTCTTCAATTTCCTACCAAAGTGCTTCCGAAATTTTGTATGAATTCTTGCTTGTTTCTCATATATCATTCTTCATCTCTTCGCAACCTTCAAGATTCATTGGTTTCACTCTTTTAGCCAAAGAAGCAACTAAGTTTTATCTCTTCCTCTTGCTTTCTTCTCCCATTTCCCCCTTTCATTCTTAGATCTCGGAGTGAGATCTCTTGTTAGTGTAGGAGAGTTGTGACTACTCGAGACCGACGCTCCACAAGATTCCCCTTTTATTCCGTTGTTGCCATGGTAATTGTTTGGTTGTCGCATTCATCATTCGCATCATTCTCATTGCATCGGCACTCCGTTGCCACCAATTTTCAAAACTGCATCCGCTATAGTTGTCGGTTCTCTCTGTTTCTTTGTTGCCCGTTTTGAGACCAACCACACACGCACGCGCCCACGACAACATTAAAAATCCTGTTTTCAAAAGGGGTGTATAAAACTTTCTCGTATTGGGTTGAAAGTTGGCGTGCAGTCTTGTTTTAATGCACGTAGGCCGCCTCCCAAATTCCGTCGCAATCGGAGTCCGTTTGATACCCGAACGGTCGACTGTAGTGGCACCGTCATCGGTTTATCGTCGGACGTTTTTCGGTGTTTTAAAAATCTCATGCCGGTTCGCAAACCTCCCTCTCTTCCCCACTTAGCCAATTCTACACAGTCCACTAGCCTATCCAATCCTAGGGCGCAACCGAGGCCGTCCGATCGAGATCGGAGGGTCCGAAAACTCCCAAAACTGCTAACCTAGCCCCTTTCCCTATATAAACACCTCCCGTGCCTAATCAGGCAGACCCTAGTCTTCCTCGCCTCGAAACCCGTGCCACCGCCACCTGGTCGCCTCTCCTCCCATCTCCAGCCGACCAAGGCCCGCCGAGCCCATCTGGAGCCCGCCCCGGGCCCAAACTGGGCCGCGCTCCAAGCTACAGCCGTCGGCCCTGCTCCTCCCCCCTGATCCTCCCGAGCTGCACCCGCACCCGTCGCCTCTGCGCCCGATGCCGCCGCCGGAGTTGGCAGCTGCCGGAGCAGCACCACCCCGAAGCCGCATATCCGTTGTTGGTCGCCTCCCGTCGCCAACTACCTCGCAGCGTCGCCGCCTCGTCGATACGATCTGGTCGGGATCCAGATCGGGGAGCCAGCCTCGCTGCGCGTGGGTGCGAGTGGGCGTGGCCCCGGCCCAGTCAGCCACCTACGCCATCCGGCCCACTCCAGCGCCCCGCCTCGCCTTAGTTGCTCCAGATCCGACCTGTTAGGCAAAGGTGACCCCCCCGAGACCCTCTATATTGCGCCAATGCACTGTTTAGCTATCCAACGCCCTCCCTTGTTTTGGTCGAGTAGTAGCGAATTCGGCCCGTATTAGTTTTTCTTTTAACCCGCGATTTTATTTTTATTTTTTCAGAAAAGAAGGATATTTCAAACGCCCGTAGTTTTTAAACCATGCGTCGGATCGCGACAAATTATATATGTAAAACGTGTAAAATTTTGCGTAGATTAATATTTTCCAACTATCATGCATATTTATAGCTGTTTAGCATGCTGTTTGCATTGGTTTGTTGTCTACATGATAGAAACGGTTTAGTCTGTAGTTAATTAATCATAGCTCCGTTGGAGATGAGCCATATATGTAAATGGACTAGAACGATGAGTAGAATCACGTGTACCACTTTGTTTTGTCGTTTAACAAACATAAAATGTGGTTACGACAGATCTGAACAGATTACAAAGTTAACATATGGGGTCATCTCGAAGATGTTGCATGTCGTTTTCGGCCTCATTTAGAATGCCTAGATAGGTAGTTTAATTGTGCTTCACCCCCTTACCATGTTTAACAACATTTAATGTTGCCATGTAAATAAATGGGAGTGAACTAAATAATTAAATGTGGAGTTCAATATGCAACTCGTTGCATTTTGAGCCTCACTTAATGTGTAGCGTTTGAGTGTTGTGAATTGCCATGCCTGCCTTGCATATTTGAAACTAATCATGCATCATATGTGAATTGCATCATGTCATGCATGTGCTGTGGTAAATATCGTGTGTTGATTCTTGTTTCCGGTTTGCTTCGTCTCGATAGAGTTCCGCAAGCGTGTCGAAATGTGAGGATTCGTTCGACTACGTCGGTTCATCTGCTACATGGATTCGTTCTTCTTCCAAGCGGGATATCAGGCAAGGTGATCATTTCCCCAGATACCATTACTATCATTGCCATGCTAGTTGTTTCATTTCTATCTCTATGTCTCGCTGCCTACCACCGTTAATACCAGCCTCCCAACATTGCCATGAAAGCCTCTAATCTTTCCACTACCCAGCAAACCTTGTTTGGCTATGTTACCGCTTTGCTCAGCCTTTTGATAGCGTTGCTAGTTGCAGGTGCAGTTGATTCCATGTAATAACATGGGTTCTTTGTTATGTCACCATATATTTGTTAAGTAATTTAATGCACCTATATACTTGGTAAAAGGTGGAAGGCTCGGCTTTCTAGCCCGGTGTTTTGTTCCAACTTTGCCGTATTAGTTTCGGCTACCGGCGTTATATTCCATATTTGAGCGCTCCTAACACGATCGGGGTTGTTATGGGGACCCCCTGGATAATTCGTTTTAGTCTAAAACAGGTCTGGCAAGGCCCAACTTTGGTACTACATTTTCCTGATAACAAATGAACCACATAGGGAGTAATTAACCCAAGGAAACCTAATCAACTCCGAGGCGAGTGCTCCTCGTGAGTGTTGGTCCAACCTGTCAACCGTCGGTGGCTACCATGGGCAACTCTGTGTTTGGGCTACCGGGAGTTTGGACAATCCGTCGTGTCGTGAGAACGAGATACGCGGCTCCCATCAGGATCGTCGACACGTCGGGCGGCCTTGCTGGACTTGTTTTACTTTTACAAAATATCTTGTGCACCGGGATTCCGGTGATGTTTTGGGTAATCTCAGAGTTGAGGTTTTCCACTAAGGAGTCCGACGAGATCGTGAGTTTTGTGATCGAGGATTTTTATGTGGCTTGTGGCAATTTGTAATGGACTAGTTGGAGCATCCGTGCAGGGTTAAATCTTTCGGAAAGTCGTGCCCGCGGTTATGTGGCAACGTGAAAATTTTGTTTAACATACGGTTCTAGATAACTTGAAGTAAACTTAACTAAAACTTGCCAACTGAGTGCGTAACCACGACTGTCTCTTTCGTGAGCTCCTTCTCCAATCGAGGACACGGTGGGGTTATGTCTGACGTAAGTAGGTGTTCAGGATCATTTAGTTGATCATTATTAGTCCACGTCTGATATGCGTAGATCACCCGTCTTATTCTTGTACTCGTAAGTTAGCCACCTCAAATAAATGCTTAGTCGCTTCCTGCAGCCTCACCACTTAACCATACCTCACCCATTAAGCTTTGTTAGTCTTGATACCTTTAAAAATGAGATTTTTGAGTCCCCCATGGCTCACAAATTACTACAACACCAGTTGCAGGTACAGGTAAAGAGTTACTTTGACGTGAGCGCGCTGATTGTGCTATTTGGAGTTTCTTCTTCTTCATCATCGATCTAGGATGCATTCCAGGCCGACAACATGGGATAGAAAAGTTGGACGTCGTTCTTTTATCGTTTGTTTCGTCCGTAGTCGGACCCTGCTCTTCTGCATGATGACTGTATGTTGTTGTATTGATGTGACTCTGATATAGCTTGTGGCGAGTGTAAGCCAATTCCATATATTCATCTATTCTGTACATGTACTTGTAACGATATCCATTCTTGCGAAACGACGAGATGCGCTTCTATTCCCGTCGAGGCCTTCATGCCAAAATAAGGATAAGATCGCATCTTGGGCGTTTCACCTTCGGTTGGAGATAATAGATGACGCGGGTGCATGGTGTAGCCGACAAGGACGCGCAGCGTATGAGGGAGACAGATGAATTCTTGAAAAATCAGTCGGATGTTTTAGATCGTTTTCCTTTTGCTATATACGACGAGTAAAGCGCAATCCCAACATGCCTCATCAAACCGAATGTAAATGTTTGAATTTGATGATATAAACACTTTTAAGTGATTCAACTGTGGTTATTAAAATTGTTTGGATTGTTTTGTACATTTGAAATCACACAAACGAGCACCAAACACAAGAGAGGTTCGGAGGGTTTGGAGTGCCATTGTGCAATCCGTGGGCGCATGCCTTCAAAAATCTTGTGCTCGGTATAGTAGACACGTAGCAGATTTGACATGTGCCTATGGAGTGTTAGAAAATAAAATGCAGAAAAAGGATAATAGCCGGCCAAGAAAGAATTGTGGGCCGAATAAATGCACGGTCGAGTAGTGGCCCATAATACTCCCATCGCTGGAAGGGTGCAGTAATTGCGGGAAAATCCTATTCTGTGCTCGATGCGGTGAATTGTCACGGCTTCACAGGGGCACCGACGCTAGCAACGAGAGATGTGCCGACCCAGTTCCAACTACAGTCACATCGCCTAACCGGTTGCGTCAAAGTGTCGGGCAAACGCATAGAGGGGCTGGCCCTTCACTTAGCCCAGTTTTTGGAATCTTCACATCTTGTTCTTCACATACAAAAAATATTTTTTCCTTTTAAAAAATGTTCTAACTTTTAAATAGTTGCCGTTATTCAAAAATATTCATGTCTTCAAATAATGTTTTGATTTTGTATAAAATGTTCGGTATTTTAAGAAAATATTTATAATTTCAAAAAAAGAGTCTGGTATTTTGGAAAAATGTTCAAAATATCCATTTTTTGGTCAATTTTAAAACTAATTTCATGTTCAAAAACTTTTCTTAAATTTCGAAAATTGTTCTTCATTTTCAAAATGTTCCAAATTTCAAAAAATTGTCGTTTTTCATACATTGTTCATAAATTCAAAAAAATGTTCTGAGTTTTCAAAAAATGGTCTTTATTTTCAACTTTTGTTCTTCAAATTTTAATGTTCTGAATTTTCAAAAAATGTTCTTACTTTTAAAAAATGGTCTAAATTTCAAATAGTTGCTGCTTTTCAAAAATATTCGTAACGCCAAAAAATGCTGCAGATTTTCAAATAATGTTCAATATTTTAAATTTTTTTGGTATTTTTAAAATGTTTTATATTTCAAATAGTTGCCGTTTTTCAAAAAATAGAATATCCTACTATTGTTTAAAAATTGTTCTTAAATTGCAAAAAAATATTGCTTTTAAAAAACTGTTCCAAATTTCATAAAATTGTGATTTTTCATACATTGTTCATAAATTCGAAAAAAGTTCACGATATTCAAAAAATGTTCTTCAAATAGTTTTTCTTATAATTCGAAAAAAGTAAAAAGGAAACGAACCAAAAAAGGAAATAAATAGAAATGGAAAAAAGAACAGAAAAAAAATGAAAAAGTAAAATATCAAATTTTCTTATGACAAAAAAAACTGAACCGGCCCAGTCGTGCGATCCGCCTGTGCGTTCGCTCGACAGTTCGCGGCAACAAGCGGCGCATAGAAGGTCTCGTAATTGTGGGTGCATCCTTTTATCGCTCGTAGTGACTCATACGTGAAATACTCGATAAAGTGGCGCATAGAAGGTCTCGTAGTGCTGCAAGCCGGTAGACGGCTAGGCCAGTTACCACCTGGTCTCGTCACACTTTCTAACAAAAGTTATATTAAATAAATACTCGATAAACAATTTATGAAGAATACTAATTTTGTAAAATTTCAAAAGTGCTCATAATGAACAATGAAAAGTGTTAAAAAATGTGAACACATTGGACAAACAATGTGCTCTTTCTACCATTTAAAAATATTTATGAACATTTAAAAGATGTTCACATGTTTAAAAAATGTGTATGTTATTCTTTTTAAATAAAATGTAAAAAATATATCTACCATTCATATAATGCTACATTTGAAAAAGTACTCAAGCATTTCAAACAAAATGTTTGTAAGATTTCAAAAAAATCTAATGTATTTTTTGGCATAGTTCAAAAAAATAGTTTAACATCTATTTATAAAAATTCTAATACAAATAAAATATATATTCAAAAGAAGTACTTAATAAAATGTCAAAATATGTTTTTAAAATGTTAAATGTATATGAAAGTGCTTTACATATTTACAAAAAATAAACAATGTGTATGAAAAAATTAGACAAGAAAACAAGTGTTCTGAAAAAATGTATAATGTGTACACCAAAAATATTTCTGATGTATACGTAAAATATGATATGCTTATAAAAAACATAGAGATGTTTTAAAGAAGCGATGAAAACTAAAGAAATAAAGAAATAAAACAAAAGGCGAAAGAAAGAAAGAAAAAAGTGAAAACAAAAACAAAAAGAGACCAGAAAATTAAAAGAAAAAATGGAAAAACAAAAACAAACTTAATGACAACCAATTGAACATTAGAAACAGAAAACATCCATGCTCACATACTAGGCCAACCCACAACCTTGAGAGCAACTAGTTAGTGAACCCTTTTTCGAAAGCCTTCTAGCGATCGCTACCACGCGTCGCCACTTGGCGCGTACTCAGCCGCCGCCACGTGTCGTGTTCTGAGCGTTTCCTTTGATTTGTTTTTTTTGCATGCGTTTTCGGCTTTTTTGATTGTTTTTTGGGTTTTGGTGTTTTGATTTTCCACATGTCTTTCATAGCTTTTCGACGATTTGTTTCTAAAAATGCGTGAAAAACGCATTTTCTGTATTTTTTTCATAAGAGAAAAAAAATGTGTTTTCTGTTTTTCCTTGTGAGAGGCACAATTTTATTTTCGCGAGAGGCACGGCTTTGCCTTGGTAAGAGGCAGGATCTTTCGAAAACAAAAAAATTGTTTTTTTTCTGTTTTTTTATATAAGAGGCACGTTTTTGCTTCCGCGGTAGGCACGATTTGCCTTTGCGAGAAGACACGAAAAAAACACGTTTTCAGTTTTTTTTATCGCAAGAGCCACGGTTTTGCCATCATGAGAGGCACGGTCGTGCCTCTAGGAAATGATAACGTGTTTTTTGTTTTTTTATGGTGAGAGGCGCGTTTTTGCTTCCATAAGGACACGGTTTTGCCTTCGTGAGAGTGCCTCTCGCAAAGAAAAAAGCCGTGCCTCTCGCAAAGAAAAAAGAACACATTTCCTATTTTTTGTTCTATCGCGAGAGACATAATTTTTTCTGTTTGGTTTTTTTCGTCCAGTTTTTTTCGTGAAATGTTTCTATCAAAACATATCAACATAGGATCTACTCCCTTTATTTTGAAATATTTGTTATTGGAAAGAATTAAACTAGTTCTTTCCAGCAACAAGTATTATGATCGAGATTTGACCGTACGGTTTTAGAAATAAAACATTTTAAATATATGTATTTATGAAAAAAAATATCAATTACAACAAATGATACACATATAATAGGCCATTTACCCCAATATGAAAAGGTAGGAATGATCTGTAAAAAGTTATATTCTTCAATTAATGATTTCGCAGAACCTAGAGTATCTCGCAGCCCTTGCGGACACTCGATATCCTGTGAGGGTGCGGTTACATGTCGTTTTATGCAAGACATTAACTTTTTCTTTGATGAGCGAGCCAATGGCTCGCCCTGCTTACTAGTAGTGGGTCGGTCCACTAGCCATGTTGCTTTGCCACATTGGCGTCATATAAATTTTTTCTGTTAACATTTGAACTAAATATATATATTATAATTCTTTAACTAATTGCCCACTGTAGATTTCATAAATGTTTCATGTGGTGTAAACATTTTGCTCAACTTTTAGAAAATGGTTACACATTACATTAAAAATGTATTTGATAGTTTAAAAAATATTCATGTGTTTCAAATAAATATATGTTACACTTTGTGAAAATTTATACAATTTAAAACAATGGTTGTGTAATTCATAAAAAATATTTTGTACCATTAAAATAGCACTCATACTTTTGGAAAAAATCTGTCATGATATTAATACTTTTATACGATATACAAACATGATGAGGACATCAATACCATTATTACACCCACGGCCTGTGCTGCTATACATATTGTGTCAATTACTAGAGCTCGCGTATGCCAATTGAATAACCAGGTATTTTAGTTTCTTGGTAATAATCCTAATGTTCATGAGAACATGATGCTGTTTAAATTTGATACTTTTGTGTTGATTATTAATGGAGGGCCTAGCATGGACAAGAGGAATGAATAGTGGAACACGATCAAGCATGAAGATGAAGGCGTGCGCGAAGGAAACCAAAACGGTGTTTTAGTGCATATTTCAGAACTCTGAAGCCTCCTTGATGACATACAAGGACATAGACGAAATATACAAGATGCCCTTTCATAAATTTTGTCCATAACTTATTATAGGTGTTGTGTCGCTTTATTTTTGTGTCAGACACGTGTAATGTTGAAATACAACTTTCTAGCCTGGTTGTAGAGTCCGTATTGCAGGGAAACGACTTAGGAGGTGTTTTAGTCTCACATTGTCAAGGATGGACGAAATCACCTCCCTTTTATCCTATAAATACAACTCTTAAGACACTGTTTAGACTTGGATTTTGTTTAGATTAAAAGTTCGTCTACTTTGTTTGTGTTCTACGACCAGATCAAGATGTCACAGAATTCCACTTCATTAATAAAGTTTTCCTCTTTATACGAGATATCCAGATCGCAATTTCAATTTCTTGCTTGTGCTTTGTTTGCATGCAGAAAATAGACCCTCGTGGTCAGATTGATCGTGCTCCGGCGTGGTCAATAACCTCTCGGAGTTGGTTTAGCGATTGCTAAAGCACGACGTAATCACACTTTCATAGTCGATCGTCAAAGTCTACTCCATCGAAAATGATAGTCACCATCTCATCGAAAGACGAGACATCTTCGCCTCTATGAAGTGGCATCAGATTTTCAGGTTGCTCGGTGAGATTTTCTAGTTTTTCGTAGTCTAGATTGCATTTGTTCTTCATACCTATAGTCCATGAAAAATCCATAAAAAATCATGGTTAGATCATCATATCTGAACCAATGTGAGCATTTTGCAATTTTTTGTTCGATGTTTTGCTCTGTTGAATTTGCGGTTGCATCGTCGTGTCGAGTTGCTCGTCTTAGCGTCTGGTCTTTTAGAGTTTCGAGTTCTGTTCACAACTTGTCACGCCGCCACCGCACCATGTTCATCGTAGTTTTCATATACCACCATCATGGCACCGTCATCGTCGTTGACATATACCACCACCACACCATCAACATCACCGTTGCCATATACTGACACCACACCATCGACATAGCTGCCCTCATATACCACCCATATATCCACCATCAATCCGAGTCACATATACCATCGCATATCCTCTACCAATCCGTGTCCACATATACCATCGCATATCCGCTACCAATCTGAGCCCACATATACCACCGCATATCCACCACCAATCCGAGTTCACCTCATAGTTGGTTTGATTTTGGGATCCATCTGCAGTCAGATTCGAGTTGCCTTGTCTGATTAAGTTTTGGATTTCATGATTTTTTCACGTTCATAGGAGAGGGTGATCTCCAAAAAAAAGTATGGAGACCTGCGGGACATATTCTTTGGTAGAGGGTGATCTCCAAAAATTGTAGGCCAAAATTATGCGTGGTGAAAATATTCTTTGCCTATGAGTGTCTATTTTCTCCATGAGTGTCTATTTTTGAGCATTTTAAGACACTCGTCATCATAGTGATTTTATTGCACTTTTAGGCCTTTCCGAGTGTTTTGAGACACTCGCCATCATAGTGATTTTTTGTTGCGCTTTTTGGTCATCGTTGCCCTCATTTCCGAAAAAGTTCAAAAAATCGGGTTTATCCTATTCTTACATCTAGGGAAGAGTTTGGAGACACTCGCCGTCATAGTAATTTCCTGAAGAAAAAAGAGTGCAAAAATCACCAAAAATGAGAAATAAGATTCAGAGTGTGCTTTTTTTCCTTGAATACACGTCGCGTCGTGATTTTATTGGTGTTCTAGGCTTGCACAAATACTATCGTTGAGTGTTTCTTTAGCTATGCATCTCTCAACTGATTATTGCTGACATTTTTGCTAACATATTGTAAGCCATCCCAGGTCCACATACTACTACTTCATGCATTCGGCACCACCTGGAAATCGCTCTATCCAAGCTTGGAGAGTTTTGACTATAACGGTTGCCGATCACCGCGTGATGTTGGGTAAGAACTGGTAAGAATTTGAGATTTTCTTGACGGATTTGTGACACACCGCCACCACCACCATATTCTAATAGTTTGTAGGTTCATATTCTTGTGTGTTCCTATTGCTCCTAACCATGACAGGTTCACAAGCCGATGAGATAGATTTGGATAGCATGACGAACAAAGAGCTCGATGATAAATTTCAACAAATGATGGGTGAACACGTGCAAGACTTGATGACCAATTTTAGAAAAAAATAAAAAAAATCATTTTTTGCATGGTAGAGAATTTGGTGAGTGAGGTGCGCTCCAAATTTCAGATCATTTGGACAGTGGAGTAGCTCTCGGCAAGAAAAACAAATTTGGGGTGTGTAAAAAAGGATCTTGTTCATGTACTGTTCTCACCTAATTTCTCCTTTTTGCTGGCACTGTCGGTGAATACTCACAACATATGCCATGGGTAGGCTAAAGTCGGTCAGAACCGAAGGGACAAAGGTGGGCGCTGGGAACGAGGTTGGTACACGCATGGGACGCACGATGTACCCAGGTTCAGGGCTCTCCGTAGAGATAATACCCCTAATTCTGCCGGAGTGTTTGATGTATAGGAACAGAGTACAATGTCGCTCCTGGAGCTGTGTTGGGAGGAGGAAGAGGGGAGCAGCCGGCTCGTCTCTACCTCTCTCTCTGTGGTTGGTGAAGGTGTTGTGTTGAATGACTGATGAAGGATCGCCCCCCTTGCATGGGGCCCGACCGGGGGGTTTTATAGACGAACCCGCCGGCCTACAATATGGATAAAGGATACAAGCGTGGGACCCGGCTGGCTGCTACGCCGGCTGGCCTAGGGCCCACAAGGGTCTTGTCTTGTCGATGAGGGGCCCGCCGGCTGCATGGTCTCGATTGCCTGTGGGACCCACCGGCTGGCCAATGAGGCTCTCGCGTAAGGTTGACACTGAGCACGCGCGGTACGTCAAGCGTCGCCCCGCGAGATTCTTCATGGGCAGGTAGTACGACCGCCTCCACTGTTCCCCACGCCGAGTGCAGTAATGGAGTGGGAGTGTGACGGTCCGACACTATGCTAGGTGATGGATCAGAGCCGGGGTAGGTCAGCGGCGTGGCCGCCGACGCTCGTACCTGCCGGGCGCCCTGATCCTGTACCTTTGCTGACGTGTAGTACCTTTAATCGTGAGGTCTCTTCCCGACCTACAATCTTATGTGACTTGTGATCCTCGGCCGGCTAGCCTGCTTGGCCAGCCGGCTTGAGTGTGGCCGCCTCCTCCCCAGTCCGGCTGGCGGGACCAGGCCGGCTCTGAAGGGGAGGCCGCCTGGATTCTAGCCGGCAGGGGTTGCCTGGCCGGCCAGAAAGGTGGCCGCCTCGTCCTCTAGCCGGTAGGTGATGCCTAGCCGTCCAAAAGACTTGGGCCTTGGGAATCTTCATATGTTCATGTCCATTGGGCCGGAAATGAAGGAATAGGCTTGATGAGCCTACCCCGGGGTTATCCCCCCGACAGTAGTCCCCGAAGCTGGCGAGGTCCGCCGCCTGCTGGCGGGCGGCCTCACTGGCTTGTTGATTTGTCTTGATATTTTGGCTGGTCCTCGCGGCGAAGGACGCCGGCTTTGAAAACCGGGTGGCTTCGAAGCGACGCCTCGGTCTAGTCATAACTTGCCCGGAGAACGACACGTGCCAGGCCTCGCCTGGCGTAATGATGGCGATTCTGCTGACGGGACCGGGCCTGGGCCCCGCCATGATGCCTCCTCGGCCTTCGCGTGGGAGATCCTCTGCGGATTTACTCCGCGGCGGTTGGGCTTAGGGGAGCGTTATCGCCCATAATACACGAGATTAATGGGGCCCGGTGCGCACCGGATCCCCTCCCCACGATGCTTCGTGGGAGTTTAAATGGGATGCGAGGGTTTCAAGGAGGCCATTTGCCCCCTCTTCTCACCCTGCATCCATGCTCTCTTCCTCCTTGCGTCCTGAGAAGAAGAGCTCGCGCCCTTCGTCTTCTTCATCTTCGCCGTCGCGACATCGCCGACTACTTCGAGTTCTCGCCACCCGCAGCCATGGCTGGTGGTTCCTCCTCGAAGAAGTTGTCGGCGCAGAAGGCGTCCTTGTAGGGGGCCTGGTTGGGCAGCAACGTCGACGAGCGGCACATCGAGGCGCTTCGTCACCATCGACTGCTGCCCCCGGCCTCCCAAGTGTCGGTGCGCTTCCCTAGCTCTCAGATCGCTCCCGCACCCGTCGTGGGAGAGGTCGTGGTCTTCGTCGAGCACTTCTACCGGGGCTTCGGGCTCCCGGCTAGCTCCTTCTTTGCCGAATGGCTCCAATTCTTCGGCCTACAGCCGCATCGTCGGGCGCCAAACGCCATATTGCAGCTAGCCGCCTTCGTGGTCCTGTGCGAGGGCTTCGTGGGGATCGAGCCTCACGTCGATCTGTGGTGCAACCTCTTCTTCTTCAAGCAGCAGTCCATCACCATGGAGAAATCCGAGGTGGAGAAGCTCAGGGGGCCGCGCCCCATGACACCGTGCGGGGCCGCGTTGGTGCATCATCGCCTAAAGTCCGGCTTCCCCCAGATGCCTCTGCAAGACTCCATCAAGCATTGGCAGAAGGGTTTCTTCTACGTGAAGAGCGCTGACCCGACCCAGGACGCCCTCAACATGCCCCCGTTCGCCATCGCTCCCCCGACGCGGCGGAACTGGGATGCGAAGAATCCTAGGCCGCATCCTGAGGTGGCACTTATCTTTGCCCACCTCGACATCTTGGAGAAGAGCGGCCTCCTCGGCCGCGACCTTCTCGCCACCATGGTGGTCTGCTGGATTCTGCCTCTTCATAGGCGGCCGCATCTGGTCTGCCAGATGAGCGACCGGCTTGATCCATGCCGGCTGTCCACCAAGAGGTTTACCCCGGGCATGGATGTGGGCGGGGAATGGACATGGGGGATGTCCCCGTTCAACAGGCTCACCCGCCTCCGATGGTAGCCTTACTCCATTCTTCTCTGTTGTTTTGTCTTGAAGCCGGTGGCGTTGCTGAGCCTTTGGTTGAATTCTTTTTTGTAGCTGTTCGAGACCCTGCAGGGGTCCCTCCATCAGCCTGCTCCTGATGTGGAGGTGTCCGACGCCTCCGAGATGGAGGATGAGGGCATGATGGAGCCCCGCTCAGACTCCTCCGCTGGCTCGGAAGATCCCCTGGAGTCGGAAGGGACCGAGCCGTGTGGTGAGTACATGCGGCACGCTGTAGCAGACTAGAGGGGCGACGACGAGGTAGCCTCATTCTGTTCTGATGCAGCCTTCGAGGAAGACTCTAATGAGGCGGAGGAGGTCACCAGCCCACTACTGACGCGTGGCCGGCGTCAAGGTGGCGGAGCGACCGTTGCTGACGAGGCAGCCGGGAAGAAGGGCAAGGGTGCCACAGCTTCTCGGCCGGCCTCTAAGCGGCCGGCGCCGGGTCCTCCAGCCGGGCAGCGAGCAGGCGGTGCTAAGAGGCGCCGTGGCGGTGGCCGGAGGCAGGTCCCTGTAGCTGCGGGGTACGGTTTCCTCCTCTTTTCCTTTGCCCATTTTGGGATGAGCTTTGTTCCTTAGGAGCCTTGCTTGTCAGGGAGGCGGAGGATGCGGATGAAGACACCGTCTCCGCAGCCGAACGGGCCGGCTGGGCAGCAGCTGATGCTGCCGAGAGAGAGCTTGAGATAGAGTCCAAGTGCCGGTGGGACACGACTACGGGGAAGGCCGCCGTGGGTCAGCCTCGCCCCAGCCGGGTCGAGAGGCCGGCAGAGAAGTGTGCGAAGGCTAGACATGACCCCTCCGCACATGCTCGTGCGGAGGAGCCAGCTAGCGAGACCGCCTCCAGGCCGGCCCTAAGGACCGAGGGGGCCCGACCATCTGAACCGGCAGCCTTGGGGCAGGTGGACCTGGAGACGATCCCTGATTCTCCCAGGGCCGAGGCGGCTCCCGACGCACCAGAGTTAGACCTGGCAGCGCCGGACGCGGCCCCTGACACCCCAGGGCAACCATGGATGCGCCAGACGCGGCCCATCCGCCTCCTGAGGGGGAGGTAGCGCCGGTCGGGACGGCGTCCGAGCCGGTTGTCGAGCCGGCACCAGGAGCCGGCGCCATCGTCGTTCCTCAGCACGGCCCTGTTGTGCCAAGATCCGGGGGCCGGGCTGGGAGCCGGCCTATGAAGATATGGCGGGCTGCGAACTTGGCCCGCCCGCGACTGCCCGCTAGCACCGTTCTCTCCGGCGTACCGGAGCTGGTGACGATGTTTTCCAGCAGCCGGTCGAAGGTGGAGCAGTCGACCCGCGTGGTATGCGGCGACATGGAGCGCCTGGAAGCCCGCACCCAGGTAGGCATTGCCTTCTTTGGTTTTTTGTACTTCTTTTTCTCTTCTTCTTGGCGTTTGTGGGGGCGCGACACCGCACCCACTGGGTGTAGCCCCCGAGAATCGGGCGGGTTGATTGCCAACCGGTCCGAATCTCTTGGAGTCCTTTTTTCCCTGCTTAGTTTTCTTCAGTGGGGGCGCGCTAGCGCACCCCCTGGGTGTAGCCCCCGAGAATCGGGCTGGTTAAGTTTTTAACCAGGTCGAATCTTAATTCTGCTCCCTTTTTCTCCCTTTTGGCAGGTGCTTTACGATGCTCAGGTACAGGCGTACAACGAGCTACAGGACCAGCACCTGGGGGCCGATAGCCGGATTGCTGAGCTTGAAGCCCGGCTGGGCGAGATCGCCGCGGAGCGTGATGCCCTGCGCAACACCGGCGGCCGGCTCCAAGAGCAGCTGGACCTTCTTCACGCGGAGAAGAAGGAGCTCGAGGCGGCTGGCCTGGTCGAGTTGGAGCAGCTGCGGGCCACGCTGCAGGAGAAGGAGGTGGATCTCAAGGACGCCGCCTTGAGGGAGAAGGAGGAGGCCCTTGTCGAGAAGCAGACACAGCTGGCCAAGGCTCTGGAGTCTGTGGCGACTTTCCAGGAGGAAGTCGCCCGCCTTACTCACGCGAGTAAGGTGCGGGAGCGCGAGGTCCTCGAGGTTTCTCATGAGACCGACGACGCCTTCCATCGTGGGTCTCTCTTCCTTGTCTTATGTTTGGTCTTTTTGCCGTGTCCTCCTTTTGCTGCGTTCTTACATCCTGGTTTCCGTCACTCCAGGTCTCTTCCCCGAGACCCATATCGCAGCCGACACCGCCATCGAGGTGTGCCATGAGGAGCACCGCGCGGCCGGGCAGGAGGTAGACACTACCTCCAGCTGGAGCGTGGAGGAGATCGGGGTGGGCCTTCGGGCCCGCCTGCACGCCCTGGGCGAGTCTGTGGCTCAGCTCCAGGTTGCAGGTTCGTCAATGGTGGTGGCCTTGTGGCCGGAGGGCGTGGAGCCGATGTCCATGAGCCGGCTCGCCCGCTGGCTTGCAGTGGGTGGAGAGCGCCTGGATGCCTGGCGTGCCTCCGCAGCTCGGTCTGGGGCTTATATGGCCCTACGCTTGGTCAAGTCATGGTATCGGAACCTGAACTTGGGCAAGCTGGCTGCCCAACGCGACGACTCACAGGCGGATCTGCAAGGCATGGAGGAGGAGCTCCGTGTGAGAGCCAGCGCCGTCACCGAGTACGCAGCCCGGGATGACTTCGTCTTGGAGCAGGGTGAAGATGGCGGTGTGATTGCTGAAGATCTGCACGGCCTTCAGCCCTATGACGCCGACTGCAGCTCCGACGAAGCGGTCCGGGCTGCGGAATCTGCTGCCGCCTCCAGCGGTGCGGTGTATGCCGACTCCGGGATTGGTGGAGCCGGGGGCCTCAGCGGGGGAGACGGCACAACCACCTCGGGAGCAGCCGGAGGCGATGATGCTACCACATCAGGAGCAGCGGCCGAGACGACCAATGAGGCCGCTGTCCCGTAACCGGTGTCCTTTTGTGTTTTTGGTTCTACCCCCGGAGGGATGTAACGAACGTGGGCCGTGGGACAATGCTTTTGTGAATGTATATATTCAGCATTATATTCGTCACCAAGCGTGTTGTCTTTTGATTCCTGGTTGACTTCTCTTATCCGAAGCCATCAAGACATAAAGAACAAGACATAAGCCAATCAGAGGCCGGCTTGAATGAGATCGTATATGATCGAGCCAACCCGAGCCGGCGTCCCAAGTGTAGCCGGACTTTGCATTTATTGGACCTGACCTGGCGTCACCTCGCAAACCGAGCGACCGGAGCCAGCCCGCAGGTTCGTACGAGAGACCAGGGATCGGCGGGTACACTATGTGTCCATTTACAAGGGCAGGCCGTCCGAGCGTCTAGCGAGCCCTCGAGCTTGTTAAAGCCAGCAAGGGGCGTGCGCTGCGTAGCCTCCAAGCTTGATCAAGCGAGCAAGAGGTTGTACGTGGTGTAGCCCGTACACTGAGTGAGAAACTCTCAATAAAAAGAAACATGGAGCATGCTCTTTTTATCGCATTTGTTGTTCCCGGCAATCAGAGGCCGTCTTGATTCTTGAATGAGATCGTATATATGATCGAGCCAGCCTGAGCTGGCGACCCAAGTGTAGCCGGACTTTGCATGTATTCGACCTGACCTGGCGTCACCTCACGAACCGAGCGACCAGAGCCAGCCCGTAGGCTCGAGCGAGGGACCAGGGATCAGCCGGTACACTATGTGTCCATCTACAAGGGTGGGCTGTCTAGGCGGCTAGCGAGCCCCCGAGCCTGTTAAAGCCAGCAAGGGGTGCGCGCTGCGTAGCCTCCGAGCTTGATTAATCCAACAAGAGGTTGTACGCGATGTAGCCCCCGAGCTTAAGGAAGCGTGTGAGAGGGCGTACACTGAGTGAAAAACTCTCAATAAAAAGAAACATGAAGCATGCTCTTTTTATTGCTTTCCTTGTTCCCTGAAGAGGGAGGAATATACATGTGTATGCTCTTTCCTTTGCTTGACTTCTACCTTTTAGCAATAGAACGGGAGAAGCAATGCCTCGTTCCATGGACGTTCCGTTTCTTGGCCGGAGTCGTCCCTCTTGCACTTCCTTGGCTTCTGGGCGTCAATCACGTAGTAAGCATTGTTGTGCAGCGCCCTACTGATGATGAAGGGTCCCTCCCAGGTGGATGAGAGCTTGTGCTGGCCGGTAGTTCACTGGATTCTTCTGAGGACCAAGTCTCCCTCCCTGAAAGAGAGAGACCTGATCTTTTTGCTGTGGTAGTATCTCAGCTTCTGTTGGTAGATTGCCGTCCGACTCAAAGCCAAGTCCCTTGCTTCTTCGAGGAGATCCACACCGTCTTCTCTGGCCTCCTTCGCCTCCGTTTCTGTGTATAGGGTGACCCGAGGCGAGTCGAACTCGACATCCGTGGGGATAATAGCCTCAGACCCATATACCAGAAAGAATGGAGTGAAGCCGGTCGACCGGTTGGGCGTGATGCGGAGGCTCCATAGCACAGCCGACAGTTCTTCAATCCAGCAGCCGGCTGACCTGACCAGTGGTGCCACCAGCCTTGGCTTGATGCCGGCTAGGATGAGGTCGTTGGCCCTCTCTGCTTGGCCGTTCGACTAAGGGTGTGCCACTGAAGCCAAGTCGAGCCGGATGCCTACCTTGGAACAGTAGAGCGCCAGGGCGCCCTTGGCGAAGTTGGTGCCATTGTCGGTGATGATGCTGTGGGGAACGCCATATCGGACAGAGATGTCTGTGATGAACCTGACAGCAGTGGGGCCGTCAATCTTTTTGATGGGTCTGGCTTCGATCCACTTGGTGAACTTGTCGACGACTACCAAAAGATGTGTCATCCCTCCGCGAGCCGTCTGGAAGGTCCCAACCATGTCCAGTCCCCAGACGACGAATGGCCATGACAAGGGAATGGTTTTGAGTGCCGAAGGCGGCATGTGGCTTTGTGCGCTGAAGCGTTGGCAGCCTTCGCATTTGTCCACCAGATCCACGGCCTCCTCGAGGCCGTGGGCCACTAGAATCCATGGCGGAATGCTCTGGCCACCACGATTCTGGAGGCGGCGTGATGCCCACACTCCCCCTGGTGGATGTCTCTGAGGATCTCCTACCCTTTTTCTGATTCGACGCAGCGCTGGAACACGCCGGTCGTGCTACGTCACACCAGTTTGCGATTATTGATTGTGTAGGCGGCGGACCTGCACTGGATCTGTCTCACCTCCGCCTCGTTCTGAGGAAGCTCGCCGCAAAGAAGGAAGGCCAGAATGGCTTGAGCCCATGATGGAGCCGACACAAGGGTCGCCTCTGCTTCGTCTTGACCGTTGGAGGCTTCTGCAGCCCCTGAGCCTGATGGTATCTCTGGTGCTATTACTGCAGCCGGCTCAGCCGGCTCACCATCTACCTCCATGACGTCCACCCACTGGGAGGATTCGAGCCCGAACAGAGCCAGTGTTGTTGTTGTGGCTGGTGCCGCTATTGGAGTCGGTTGGACCAATGGAGTTGGTATAGGTTCCGTAGCCGGCGTAGTTGGTGGAGTCGACGACCTTGCACCGTGCATTCCGTCGGTGCCGCATTTGGAGCCGGTGCCGCTAGCGCAGCCGGCGAGGGGGTCCGCAGCCGGCGTAACTGGCGGAGCCGGCGGCGTTTGTGAGTCGGCTGGTATGAAGATTGATGCCGACTCGGGAGAGGGCTTGATAGACGGCTTATGGAGTTGCTCGAGGGAGACACCGGCTGGAATGGCCTGTCTTGTGGAGCCGATTTTCACCAGTGTATCGGCCGCCTCATTTTCCGCCCTGGGAACATGGTGGAACTCACAACCCTCAAAGGGGCCGCTGAGCTGCTGGATGAGGAAGCGGTAGCTCGCCATGTTGGCGTCCCTGGCGTCCCATTCGCCAGAGACCTGCTGCACCACCAAGTCTGAGTCGCCGAAGCATATGAGCTGCCGGATGCCGATCTCCTTGGCAAGCCGGAGGCCGTGAGCCAGTGCTTCGTATTCGGCGATGTTGTTGGAGGCGGCGAAATGGATCTGGAGAGCGTAGTTGAGCTGGTCCCCCTTTGGAGACGTCAAGATGATGCCGGCTCCCAGCCCTGTCCGCATCTTCGAGCCATCGAAGTGCATCCGCCAATGCGTGGAGTCTAGAGGCGGTGGCTCGAATTGGGTCTCGACCCAGTCGACTAAGAAGTCGGCCACCACCTATGATTTGATGGCGGTGCGAGGCTCGTACCGAATATCATGTTCCGCCATGGCGATGGACCATTTGGCAATTCTGCCCGTGGCATCACGGTTACCCATGATCTCTAAAAGCGGAGCAGTGCTCACCACAGTGATGGCATGCTCTTGGAAGTATTGCTTCAATTTCTTTGCAGCAAGGTAAACACCATAACACATTTTCTGATAATGAGGGTAGTTCTGCTTAGAGGCAGAAAAGACCTCGCTAAGGTAGTAGATATGGCGCTGCACTGGCAGGGCCTTGCCTTCCTCTTTACGCTGAACTACCAACACTACGCTGACCACGCGAGTGGTCGCCGCGATGTATATGAGTATGGGTTCCCTTTCAGATGGGGCTGCCAAGATTGGCAGGCTCGAGATTACCCGCTTGAGGTCGCGGAAGGCTTCGTCCGCCAACTCGCCTTCTTTGTCGTCTTCTTCATGAGCTGGTAGAGTGGAAGGGCCTTCTCGCCAAGCCGGCTGACGAACCGGCTGAGGGATGCCAAGAAGCCGGCGAACTTCTGGACGTCGAGGATCCGAGCCGGCCGCACCATCCGCTCGATGGTGCTGATCTTCTCAGGGTTCGCTTCGATGCCGCGGGCGGACACGAAGAACCCCAAGAGTTTGCCGCCTGGGACCCCGAAGACGCACTTCTGAGGGTTGAGCCAGATCTTGTATTCGCGCTGATTGGCGAACGTCTCCCGCAGGTCGTCGAGCAGGCTGAAGTGCAGCTTTGTTTTGATGACGATGTCATCCACATAGACGTGGATGTTTCTGCCAATCTGTGGCAGTAGGCACTACTGCATGCAGCATTGGAATGTCGCACGTGCGTTCTTCAGACCGAACGTCATGGTGGTGTAGCAGTAGGCCCCGAAGGGCGTGATGACGGAGGTCTTCAGGCGATCAGCTGGATCCAGCTTGATTTGATGGTAGTCTGAATAAGCATCCAGAAACGACAACAGTTCGCAGCCTGCAGTGGAGTCGATCACTTGATCTATCCTAGGCAACGCGAAAGGGTCTTTCGGACAGCCCTTATTCAGGCTAGTGTAGTCGATACACATGCGCCAGGTATTGTTCTTCTTCAGCACCAGGACTGGGTTAGCCAGCCAGTCCGGGTGGAAAACCTCCATGATGAAGCCGGCTACGAGGAGCCGGGTGATTTCTTCTTTGATCGTGCGCCGCTTCCCCTCGGCAAAGCGGCGCAGGGGTTGTTTCACCGGCTTCGCATCCGGTCGCACGTGAAGTTTGTGCTCGGCGTACTTCCTTGGAACACCCGGCGTGTCCTTGGGGGACCATGCAAAGATGTCCCAATTCTCACGGAGGAAGTCAACGAGCTCGCCTTCCTATTTGGGACCGAGGCCAGCCCCGATGGTGACGCACTGCTTCGGGTTGGCGGGGTCGAGTGAGACCTGCTTGGTCTCTTTAGCCGGCTTGAAAGAGCCCTCGCCGGCCGATTGGGACGGAGGAGAAGGAATCGCCGGCTGCTCGGTAGCCTGGGCCACGAGCCGGTCGATCTGCCGCTTCTCCTCAGCAATCACCAAGGCGTCGGCGAGGCGGCTGCTATCTTGGGCACACTCGAGCGACTTCTTGTAGTCGCCAACAACATTGATGATGCCCTTGGGACCCGGCATCTTCATCTTCAGGTAGGCGTAATGCGGAAGAGCCATGAACTTGGCTAGAGCCGGTCTTCCCAGCAGCGCGTGATACGGGCTACCGAGGTCCACTATCTCGAACCATATGGACTCTCAGTGGAAGTGGGCCTTGTCGCCGAAGAGGACGTCCAGCTGGATCTTGCCGATGGGCGAGCAGGACTGGCCAGGCACAATGCCATGGAAGACAGTGCTGGATGGTAGGACGTCCGTCTCCTTGAGCCCGATCTTGAGGAGAGTGTCGAGGTAGAGGATGTTGATGCTGCTGCCGCCATGGACCAGCACCCGGGAGAATCGGCAGGTGAGCCTTTTGGAGGCGAAGGTGGGGTCGAGGACGAGTGTGTATGATCCCGGGTTGGGCATCACCGCAGGATGGTCCACCCGGCTCCATGTGATTGGTTTGTCAGACAAATGCATGTACTGGGGAACCGGGGGGACAGTGGCGTTTACCTCGCGCCGTCTTTGGCGCATGCTGTGTTTGTCGTCGCCTTCGCTGGTGAAGACGACGAATGCTCCATCTCGATGAGGATAGTCGTCTGGGTGAGGACCGTCATCGCGAGGCGGCGGTGGCGGAAGCAGAGCGTGGTTGGGAGCCGGTGCACGGGGCGCGTCCTGCGCACCCGGAGGAGCCGGCTAGCCATCCCCTTGCGACAGCCGGCGCGCGACGCTGCACTGTCGAAGGGTATGGGTAGACGACATTGCCCCAGAATGTATCTTGTAGGGGGCGTCGAGCAACTGCTCGAGGGACTGCCTGGGCAACCAGTTGGGGTTGCTCCGGTTGGGACGCTTTCGTGGAGGGCCGGCTTGAGAAGCCGACGCCTCGCCCTCCACATTGGCCACCAGCTTGCTGTTGGAGCGGGGATCCATCTGATCCGCCTTGCGCTTGTAGTTGTTCTGGCCGCCTTGGTTGTCCCTAGCCGCCTTAGGAGTAGCCGGCGTAGGCACAACCTTGTCCAAGGCGGTCACCTTGATGCGCATTGCGGAGTCGGCTGTGGCGTACTTGTTCGCCTTGGCCATGAGTACCGCCAGAGAGGTGTGCTCGGCGCACATGAGCTTGTGCTTGAGGAGGGTGCCGTCTCGGCAACCGTCAATGAAGTACTGGATGGCTTGTACCTCATGCACCCCCTCGCAGGAGTTGCGGAGCTCAGTCCACCGGGTGACGTAGTCGCGAAGGGGTTCGTCGGCCTTCTGGACGCACATAGCCAGCTCGCGGGGCCGGCCAGGGCGCTTGTAGGTGCCGATGAAGTTGCGGACGAACGCCTCGTCGAAGTCCACCCAGGAGTTGACACTGCCGTCCGGGAGGCTGTTAAGCCAAGTCCGGGCCGTGCCAGCCAACATGAGTGGCACGTAGCGAACTGCTATGCGCTTGTTGCCCCTGATGATGCCTACGGCCGTGGTGTAATCAATCAGCCAGTCTTCTGGCTTGGCCGTGCCGTTGTATTTCGGCGTATCCCGAGGTAGGGTGAAACCTCGGGGGAACGACTCCCCTTGGACCCGGGGGCCGAAGCATGCCGGACCGACGGGTCCGTCTTCCTCTAGGAGGGCTGACCGGGCCAGGACGATGAGACGCCGGCGGGCGTCCCGCTCATCCTGGGTGGCATGGGCGCCAGCCCCGGTGGCGAGAGGGGAGGCACCTCGTGAGCCAGAGACGTGAGTTCCTCGAGGGGGAGGAACCTCACACTCTGAACCGCCCTCGTCGCCTCCGCGACGCAAGCCCGAAGTGTGCTCGCTCTAGCGCTGAGAGCCCTGGTCTTGGCTTCCCTCGCCCCTCCGACCGGAAGGGCGATGCGAGGAAGATCCTTCTGCGTGGTGCTGGCCGCTAGGATTGCGGCGTGCCCCCCAAGTTCGGTCCCGGGGAGTCCGATTGAGCCTGACCGGGGTCAAGCCAAGCGTGTTGCTGGTTAGCAGCGTCAAGGAGATCCTTGACACGCTTCTCCTGGAAGGCGCGCTCCTCGCCTTCCAGGCTTGCCATTTCCTCCATGGCTGCCTGCGCCGCCCGCATGTTGGCCGCAGGAGTCTCATATGTGGGCAGATCACCGCCTAGAACCTCGGCGATGAACCGGCCGCGACTGCGGACAGATCCAAGCCGGCTAGGGGCCTTGGAAATTGGAGTGAGACCGTATGCGGAGTTATACTCGCGCTGCGTAGCCTCCAACCGACGTTTCGCCGAAGCTACGATGATGCCCTCCTCCAAGATACGCTTGCAAGCCTCCTCCAGCGAGGCCCAAGCGTCTGCAGGGTCGGCGGCAGCGGTGACACGTGTCTTCAGGCCGCCGATGGCGTCCCGAAGAGTATCAGCGGTGGCCGCAGCGGGCTCGCCAGCGCCTGCGGAGGCCTTGCCGGGAGCCGTGCTGGTGCCAGCGCCGATAACCATCACCTCCACGGTGTTGGAGACGACAGCAACATGGTATGGGGTGAAGAACCCCACCGACGGCGGAGGGCCGTCGAAGACGAGGACGTTACTGGGATAAACGTCGTGGGCAGGCATCTCAGCGATAGAGAGCCTGCTGAAGATGGCGCAGAGCGCCTCAACGTCGAAGTCCTCGTCGAAGTAGCGCGGGCCATTGTTGAGACGAAGGTCGCTGAAGAGAACGCTGAGGTTCTCCATAGCGGCGACGACGACGCTAGGGAGCGCCTCGTCATCCGAATCTTCGTCCGAATCCGCATGACGGACGGGGACGTCGATCATCATGGGTGTCGCCTCATCGAAAGCGGGCTCCACG
The DNA here is from genome assembly GCF_904849725.1 of Hordeum vulgare subsp. vulgare. Lineage (NCBI taxonomy): Eukaryota > Viridiplantae > Streptophyta > Magnoliopsida > Poales > Poaceae > Hordeum > Hordeum vulgare. The sequence goes on from NC_058518.1 coordinate 309,907,975, forward strand.
GGCATGCAAACTGATCCGGACGCGATGCATCCGGTGGTGTAGGTGCGGGCCCCTACCCAACGCGTAAAGCCAGCCGATGCCGCGATCGGCCCCATGGTGGGCGCCAAATGTCGGTGAATACTCACAACATATGCCATGGGTAGGCTAAAGTCGGTGAGAACCGAAGGGACAAAGGTGGGCGCTGGGAACGAGGTTGGTACACGCATGGGACACACGATGTACCCAGGTTCAGGGCTCTCCGTAGAGATAATACCCCTAATCCTGCCAGAGTGTTCGATGTATAGGAACAGAGTACAATGTCGCTCCTCGAGCTATGTTGGGAGGAGGAAGAGGGGAGCAGCCGGCTCGTCTCTACCTCTCTCTCTGTGGTTGGTGAAGGTGTTGTGTTGAATGACTGATGAAGGATCGCCCCCCTTGATTGTGGGGTGACCGGGGGGTTTTATAGACGAACCCGCCGGCCTATAATATGGATAAAGGGTACAAGCGTGGGACCCGGCTGGCTGCTTCGCCGGCTGGCCAGGGGCCCACAAGGGTCTTCTCTTGTCGATGAGGGGCCCGCCGACTGCATGGTCTCGATTGCCTGTGGGACCCGCCGGCTGGCCAATGAGGCTCTCGCGTAAGGTTGATGCTGAGCACGCGCGGTACGTCAAGCGTCGCCCCGCGAGATTCTTCATGGGCAGGTAGTACGACCGCCTCCACTGTTCCCCACGTCGAGTGCAGTAATGGAGTGGGAGTGTGACGGTGCGACACTATGCTAGGTGATGGATCAGAGCCAGGGTAGGTCAGCGGCGTGGCCGCCGACGCTCGTACCTGCCGGGCGCCCTGATCTTGTACCTTTGCTGACGCGTAGCTACCTTTAATCGTGAGGTCTCTTCCTGACCTACGATCTGATGTGACTTGTGATCCTCGGCCGGCTAGCCTGCTTGGCCAGCCGGCTTGAGTGTGGCCGCCTCCTCCCCAGTCCGGCTAGCAGGACCAGGCCGGCTCTGAAGGGGAGGCCGCCTGGATTCTAGCCAGCAGGGGTTGCCTGGCCGACCAGAAAGGTGGCCGCTTCGTCCTCTAGCCGACAGGTGATGCCTAGCCGGCGAAAATACTTGGGACTTGGGAATCTTCATACGTTCATGTCCATTGGGTTGGAAATGAAGGAATAGGCTTGATGAGCCTACCCCGGGGTTATCCCCTCGACAGGCACCTAGTCATATGTCCAAATGAGGTGAAATTTAGAGCGTACCTCACACAGTAAATTATCTAGCAGACAATAAAAATGGATATTTTCATTTTTTTTATTTTCTATGACATTTCCATATTACATACTCAAGTATCCTACTTGAAATTTGTTCTTACACTAGTTATGCATACTGTTTTTCTAAAAATATATTGGAATAGGAAGTTTTGGACTTTACAAGAGAGAATTTTGTGATTAGTTTGATGTCTTGGGGAATCTCAATGGATAAGGAAAATCAAGAATATATTAGATGGCTAAAGACATTATACTTAGACATACAAAACAAAATTACATTAGTACTATACAGAAATCTAGCTAGCAGCCAACCTGGTGGATTGATTCTTGGAAAGAAACACACGTGAAGCTAGCTTATATGGCCATGAAGAGTGCGTGCATGATGCTGCTTCTAGAGATGCATAACCTTTTGAAGCAGTTGTGCCGAGCGCTTCGTCCTCCTGCTCGCGTCTACGCCCAACGATGAGCCTCATGGCGTCTAGGGCACCTGCTTCATGCATGGTCGCTTCATGTTGAGCGCTCCCCGCCCCGTTGCGTCCCACTCCTAGTCGAAGTGTGGAGCAGGCGTCGTCCGTCGCGCCAACCATGGCATGGAAGAAGTGTGTGTCATGTTCATTATTCTACAGGAGGTTGGATTGATGCTAGCTATATATATGTGTGGATGTGGCACATTACGTGGTCAAGAAATAAGGATGAGATAAGGCTAGATATTATTCTTGGGTGTGGAGTATGTACAGATGGATTCATGCCACATCATCAATCCAAGGCTTTAATCTCTTCATCAATAAGAATTCAGTACACATCTGTGCTTTTTTGCCATTTGATTTTAGCCCTTACACATAAAAAAATGGTGAAATCTTTCTCAAATTTTGACTACAACATACTAAGGTCATATATTGACATCATGCCAAGTTTCGTATCTATTACACATCATTTACATTTTTCAGAATTAAAATACCAATAAACTTCATGTTCACGTTTGACTCATTACACATAGATACTAGAATTTTATATTTATTTCTTGTATGAGGCATACACATATACTCAATGCCTTAAATATGATTTTTCAAATTATTTTTGTATAATGTTTTATGTACTCGTAGTTCAAACTTGAATGTATGCATTAAATGACAAGAAATGTAGTTAATGAATCAAATATATCAAATAAGCTATGAAAAGTGCCAAATTTTAACATGGAGTTCTAAGGTGTATCTTAATTGTAGAACAAAAATTCAAGGTCAAATGATGAAGGAAATATTAGTTCGCCACCAACTTGGTGCATTCACTTTCGAAACCATGATCTTTCCTCGGATGTTGTAAAGCCTTCTAATTTTTTACCACATCATAATGAGGTAATATCATGACACTTTGTCAAGTTTCATATTTTTTAGACTTTATTTACACTATTTATAAGTTAAATACCAACAAACTCCATGTTTATGGTTGATTATTGCCATATATATGTTATAAACTTATATTCACTTCTTGTATGAGGCATAAAAATATACTCAATACCCTAAATATGATTTTTTAAATCATTCTTATGTATTGTATCATGCACTCATAGTTCAAATTTCAATTATATCCATTAAATGATTAGAAATGCAGTTAATGACTCAAATATAGCAAATGAGGTGTGAAAAGTGCCAAATTTTAACATGGAGGATCATATGGCGCATGTTAAGTGTAACAAAACAAAGTCAAATGAGGAAGGAAAGTGTGAGTGCGTCTTCAAACTTATCGTGAAAACCATTACTTTTGGGAAAATTATAATTACAAGCATCACATATGTTTCCATTTATAAAAATATGTGCGATGATAGACTATATTGCACACACAATATATGCAAAAAATGTGTACAAGGCATTACAAACGTTTGTGTTTTTAACTGTGCAATGGTATGCTACATCACACACACACATGTTTTGTAAAAATTGTGTGCATGTCATCACACATGGTTGCATTATAATAAGTGTGTTCAATGACAAACTACATCACACACACATTATTTTTAAAACCGTGTGTAAAGCATCACACACCTTTACATTTTTTAAACTGTGTGCAATAATAGGCAACATCATGTTGGAATTATGCCCTAGAGGAAATAATAAATATAGTTATTATTATAATTCCTGTATCAAGATAATCGTTTATTATCCATGCTATAATTGTATTGAATGAAGACTTATATACATGTGTGGATGCATAGACAAAACACTGTCCCTAGCAAGCCTCTAGTTGGCTAGCCAGTTGATCAAAGATAGTCAGTGTCTTCTGATTATATACAAGGTGTTGTTGCTTGATAACTGGATCACGTCATTAGGAGAATCACGTGATGGACTAGACCCAAACTACTAGACGTAGCATGTTGATCGTGTCATTTTGTTGCTACAGTTTTCTGCGTGTCAAGTATTTGTTCCTATGACAATGAGATCATATAACTCACTGACACCGGAGGAATGCTTTGTGTGTATCAAACGTCGCAACGTAACTGGGTGAATATAAATATGCTCTAAAGGTATCTCCGAAGGTGTTTGTTGAGTTAGTATGGATCGAGACTGGGATTTGTCACTCCGTGTGACGGAGAGGTATCTCGGGGCCCACTCGGTAATACAACATCGCACACAAGCCTTGCAAGCAATGTGACTTAGTGTAAGTTGCGGGATCTTGTATTACGGAACGAGTAAAGATACTTGCCGGTAAACGAGATTGAAATAGGTATGCAGATACTGATGATCGAATCTCGGGCAAGTAACATACCGAAGGACAAAGGGAATGACATACGGGATTATATGAATCCTTGGCACTGAGGTTCAAACGATAAGATCTTCGCAGAATATGTGGGATCCAATATGGGCATCCAGGTCCCGCTATTGGATATTGACCGAGGAGTCACTCGAGTCATGTCTCCATAGTTCTCGAACCCGTAGGGTCTGCACACTTAAGGTTCGACGTTGTTTTATGCGTATTTGAGTTATATGGTTGGTTACCGAATGTTGTTCGGAGTCCCGGATGAGATCACAGACGTCACGAGGGTTTCCGGAATGGTCCGGAAACAAAGATTGATATATAGGATGACCTCGTTTGATTACCGTAAGGTTTTTGGAGTTACCGGGAATGTACCGGGAATGACGAATGGGTTCCGGGTGTTCACCGGGGGGGGGGGGCAACCCACCCCGGGGAAGCCCATAGGCCTTGGGGGTGGCGCACCAGCCCTTGGTGGGCTGGTGGGACAGCCCAAGAAGGCCCTATGCGCCAAGGATAGAAAATCAAAGAGAAAGAAAAAAAGGGAGGTGGGAAAGGAGAGAAGGACTCCACTTTCCAACCCTAGTTGGACTAGGATTGGAGGAGGACTCCTCCTCCCTTGGTGGCGCAGCCCTTGGGGCTCCTTGAGCCTCAAGGCAAGCCTCCCCTCCCTCCTCCTATATATATGGATCAATTAGGGCTGATTTGAGACAACTTTTCCAAGGCAGCCCGACCACAGAACTCCACGGTTTTACCTCTAGATCGCGTTTCTGCGGAGCTCGGGCGGAGCCCTGCCGAGATTAGATCATCACCAACCTCCGGAGTGCCGTCATGCTGCCGGAGAACTCATCTACCTCTCCGTATCTCTTGCTGGATCAAGAAGGCCGAGATCATCGTCGAGCTGTACGTGTGCTGAACGCGGAGGTGCTGTCCGTTCGGCACTAGATCGTGGGACGGATCGCGGGACGGTTCGTGGGACGGTTCACGGGGCGGATCGAGGGACGTGAGGACGTTCCACTACATCAACCGCGTTCACTAACGCTTCTGCTGTGCGATCTACAAGGGTACGTAGATCGGAAATCCCCTCTCGTAGATGGACATCACCATGATAGGTCTTCGTGCGTGTAGGAAATTTTTTGTTTCCCATGCGACGTTCCCCAACAGTGGCATCATGAGCTAGGTTCATGCGTAGATGTCTTCTCGAGTAGAACACAAAAGTTTTTGTGGGCGGTGATGTGCGTTTTGCTGCCCTCCTTAGTCTTTTCTTGATTACGCGGTATGGTTGGATTGAAGCGGCTTGGACCGACATTACTCGTACGCTTAGGAGAGACTGGTTTCATCGCTACGAGTAACCCCCTTGCTCAAAGATGACTGGCAAGTGTCGATTTCTCCAACTTTAGTTGAATTGGATTTGACCGAGGAGGTCCTTGTATAAGGTTAAATAGCAATTCATATATTTCCGTTGTGGTGTTTGCGTAAGTAAGATGCGATCCTACTAGATACCCATGGTCACCACGTAAAACATGCAACAACAAAATTAGAGGACGTCTAACTTGTTTTTGCAGGGTATGCTTGTGATGTGATATGGCCAACGATGTGATGTGATATATTGGATGTATGAGATGATCATGTTGTAATTGATAATATCGACTTGCACGTCGATGGTACGACAACCGACAGGAGCCATAGGGTTGTCTTTAAACTAACGTTTGTGCTTGCAGATGCGTTTACTATTTTGCTAGGATGTAGCTTTAGTAGTAATAGCATGAGTAGCACGACAACCCCGATGGCGACATGTTGATGGAGATCATGGTGTGGCGCCGATGACAAGAAGATCGTGCCGGTGCTTTGGTGATGGAGATCAAGGAGCACGTGATGATGGCCTTATCATGTCACTTGTGAATTGCATGTGATGTTAATCCTTTTATGCACCTTATTTTGCTTAGAACGACGGTAGCATTATGAGGTGATCTCTCACTAAAATTTCAAGACGAAATTGTGTTCTCCCCGACTGTGCACCGTTGCTATAGTTCGTCGTTTCGAGACACCACGTGATGATCGGGTGTGATAGACTCAACGCTCACATGCAACGGGTGCAAAACAGTTGCACACGCGGAACACTCGGGTTAAGCTTGACGAGCCTAGCATGTGCAGACATGGCCTCGGAACACATGAGACCGAAAGGTCGATCATGAATCATATAGATGATATGATTAGCATAGGGATGCTTACCACTGAAACTATACTCAACTCACGTGATGATCGGACTTGAGCTAGTGTAAGTGGGTCATGAACCACTCAAATGACTAGAGAGATGTACTTTTTGAGTGGGAGTTTAGCAAGTAATTTGATTAAGTTAAACTCTAATTATCTTGAACATAGTCTAAGTCCACTTTGAATATATTTGTGTTGTAGATCATGGCTCACGCGACAGTCACCCTGAATTTTAATACGTTCCTAGAGAAAGCTAAGTTGAAAGATGATGGAAGCAACTTTGTAGACTGGGCTCGTAATCTTAAGTTGATCCTACAAGCTGGGAAGAAGGATTATGTCCTTAATGCTGCGCTAGGAGATGAACCACCCGCTACGGCTGACCAGGATGCTAAGAACACTTGGTTAACACGTAAGGAGGACTACTCAGTAGTTCAATGTGCAGTCTTGTATGGCTTAGAACCGAGACTTCACCGTTGCTTTGAGCGTCATGGAGCATATGAGATGTTCCAGGAGTTAAAGTTTATCTTTCAGAAGAACGCCCGGATCGAGAGGTATGTGACCTCCGATAAATTCTATGCTTGCAAGATGGAGGAGAATTCAACTGTCAGTGAACATGTGCTCAAAATGTTTGGGTACTCAAACCGTCTAGCTGAGCTGGGGATTTAACTCCCGCAAGAGGCTATCACTGACAGAATTCTTCAATCACTGCCGCCAAGCTACAAGGGCTTTGTGTTGAACTACAACATGCAAGGGATGAACAAGTCACCCGGCGAGTTGTTTGCGATGCTGAAAGTCGCAGAGTCTGAACTCCGTAAAGAACATCAAGTGTTGATGGTGAATAAGACCACTAGTTTCAAGAGAAACGGCAAAGGCAAGAAGGGTAATTCAAAGAAGAGAGGCAAGCCTGTTGCCAATTCGACGAAGAAACCCAAAGCTGGACCTAAGCCTGAAACAAAGTGCTACTATTGCAAGGGTATGGGTCACTGGAAGCGCAACTGCCCCAAGTATCTGGCTGATAAGAAGGCGGCCAAAGAAAAATCAGGTATATTTGATATACATGTTATTGATGTGTACTTAACCAGCTCTCGTAGTAATGCCTGGGTATTCGATACCGTTTCTGTTGCTTATATTTGCAACTCAAAACAGGAACTGCGGAATAGGCGAAGGCTGGCGAAAGATGAAGTGACGATGCGCGTAGGAAATGGTTCCAAGGTTGGTGCAATCGCCGTCGGCACAGTTTCACTTCAGTTACCATCAGGATTAGTTATGAACTTGAATAATTGTTATTTAGTGCCTGCGTTGAGCATGAACATTATATCTGGATCTTGTTTATTGCGAGACGGTTACTCTTTTAAGTCAGAGAATAATGGTTGTTCTATTTCTATGAGTAACATCTTTTATGGTCATGCACCCAATGTGAGAGGATTGTTCATATTGAATCTTGATAGTGATACACATATACATAACATTGAGACCAAAAGAGTTAGAGTTAACAATGATAGCGCCATGTTTTTGTGGCACTACCGCTTAGGTCATATTGGTGTAAAGCGCATGAAGAAACTCCATACCGATGGACTTTTGGAGTCACTTCACTTTGATTCACTTGACACGTGCGAACCATGCCTCATGGGCAAGATGACTAAAACTCCATTCTCCGGAACAATGGAGCGTGCCAGTGACTTATTGGAAATCATACATACCGATGAGCGTGGAGGCACGCGGCGGATATCGTTATTTTCTCACCTTCACTGACGATTTGAGTAGATATGGTTATGTCTACTTAATGAAGCACAAGTCTGAAACATTTGAAAAGTTCAAGCAATTTCAGAATGAAGTTGAAAATCATCGTAACAAGAAGATCAAGTTCCTACGGTCTGATCGTGGGGGTGAATATCTGAGTTTCGAGTTTGGTGCTCACCTAAGACAATGTGGAATTGTTTCACAGTTGACACCGCCTGGAACACCACAGCGTAATTGTGTGTCCGAACGTCGTAATCGTACTTTATTAGAGATGGTGCAATCTATGATGTCTCTTACCGATTTGCCGTTATCGTTTTGGGGTTATGCATTAGACACAACTGCATTCACTTTAAATAGGGCACCATCAAAATCCGTTGAGACGACACCATACGAACTGTGGTATGGCAAAAGGCCAAAGTTATTGTTTCTTAAAGTTTGGGGATGTGATGCTTATGTCAAAAAGCTTCAGCCTGAAAAGCTGGAACCCAAAGCGGAAAAGTGCATCTTCATAGGTTACCCAAAAGAGACAGTTGGGTACACCTTCTATCTCAAATCCGAGGGCAAAGTGTTTGTTGCTAAAAACGGAGCTTTTCTCGAGAAGGAGTTTCTCTCGAGAGAATTGAGTGGGAGGAAGATAGAACTTGATGAGGTTGTCGAACCTCTCATCCCTCTGGATGGTGGCGCAGGGCAAGGGAAAACCCCTGTCGTTGCGACGCCGGTTGAGGAGGAAGTTAATAATGATGATCATGAAACTCCGGTTCAAGTTCCTATCGAACCACGCAGGTCGACGAGACCACGTGCTGCTCCAGAGTGTTACGGTAATCCCGTTTTGTCAATCATGTTGTTAGACAAGAATGAACCTGCAAATTATGAAGAAGCAATGGTGGGCCCAGATTCCAACAAATGGCTGGAGGCCATGAAGTATGAGATAGGATCCATGTATGAAAACAAAGTGTGGACTTTGGAAGTACTACCTGAGGGCCGGAAGGCTATTCAGAACAAATGGATCTTTAAGAAGAAGACGGACGGTGACGGCAATGTGACCGTTTATAAAGCTCGACTTGTGGCAAAGGGTTTTTCACAAGTTCAAGGAGTTGACTACGATGAGACATTCTCACCCGTAGCGATGCTTAAGTCCGTCAGAATCATGTTAGCAATAGCTGCATTTTTCGATTATGAAATCTGGCAGATGGATGTCAAAACGGTGTTCCTTAACGGTTTCCTTAAGGAAGAGTTGTATATGATGCAACCCGAATGTTTTGTCGATCCTAAGAATGCTAACAAGGTATGCAAGCTCCAGCGATCCATTTATGGACTGGTGCAAGCATCTCGGAGTTGGAACAAATGCTTTGATGAGGTGACCAAAGCATTTGGGTTTATACAAGTTGTTGGAGAATCTTGTATTTACAAGAAAGTGAGTGGGAGCTCTGTGGCGTTTCTAATATTATATGTGGATGACATATTGCTGATTGGAAACAACGTAGAGTTTTTGGAGAGCATAAAGGATTACTTGAATAAAAGTTTCTCTATGAAGGACCTAGGAGAAGTTTCTTACATTCTAGGCATTAAGATCTACAGGGATAGATCAAAACGCGTGATAGGACTTTCACAAAGCACATACCTTGATAAAGTTTTGAAGAGGTTCAAAATGGAATAGTCCAAGAAAGGGTTCTTGCCGGTTTTACAAGGTACGAGATTGAGTAAGACTCAGTGCCCAGCAACTGATAAGGATAGAGAGCATATGAGCACCATCCCCTATGCTTCAGCCATAGGTTCTATCATGTATGCAATGCTGTGCACTAGACCGGACATTAGCCTGGCCATAAGTATGGCAGGCAGGTTCCAGAGTAATCCAGGAGTGGATCACTGGACGGCGGTCAAGAATATCCTGAAGTACCTGAAAAGGACTAAGGAGATGTTTCTCGTGTATGGAGGTGACGAAGAGCTCGCCGTAAAGGGTTACGTCGATGCAAGCTTTGACACAGATCCGGACGACTCTAAGTCGCAGACCGGATACATATTTATTCTTAATGGGGGTGCGGTAAGCTGGTGCAGTTCTAAGCAAAGCGTCGTAGCAGATTCTACATGTGAAGCGGAGTACATGGCTGCCTCGGAGGCGGCTAAGGAGGGTGTCTGGATGAAGCAGTTCATGACGGATCTTGGAGTGGTGCCAAGCGTACTGAATCCAATAACCTTGTTCTGTGACAACACGGGTGCCATTTCCTTAGCAAAGGAACCACGGTTTCACAAGAAGACCAGACACATCAAACGACGCTTCAACCTCGTCCGCGACTATGTCGAAGGGGAGGACGTAAATATATGCAAAGTGCACACGGATCTGAATGTAGCAGACCTGCTGACTAAACCTCTTCCACGGGCAAAGCATGATCAACACCAGAACTATATGGGTGTTAGATTTATTACAATGTAATTCGCATGATGATGTGAGGGCTAGATTATTGACTCTAGTGCAAGTGGGAGACTGTTGGAATTATGCCCTAGAGGCAATAATAAATATAGTTATTATTATAATTCCTGTATCAAGATAATCATTTATTATCCATGCTATAATTGTATTGAATGAAGACTTATATACATGTGTGGTCTAGCGACCCGACTCAAGACGAGTCAAGCCTCTGGTGTTTCTGTATCACAGTATCGGGGTGATCATAGACCTCTTCAACATCAAGGTGGTTCACCTGAGCTCGAGGAAAAGGATTGGGCTTCTTTGATGCAGAGTTGCCGTTGCCGTTTCCATTTCCCTGCTTGTTCTGGGGACAATCAGTGGCATAGTGTCCCGTCTTCTGACACTTGAAGCAAGTGATGTGAGTCAGATCCTTCTGAGCTGGAGCTGAATGCTGCTGAGTGCCAGTACCGCCATTCTTGAAGTTGCTGTTGTTGCGGTGGTTCCCATTTCCTCCATGGTTGTGGCCTCCATGGTTGTGCACCGGGTGGTTATGTTGAACGTGTCCTCCAAACTTACCGGATCCAGTCCCGGTATTCCCTGAATAGGGGGTGCAGTGAGGCTTCTGCTGAGTGCCAGAGTTGAACTTTCCAACCCCATTCTTTCGCTTGCGGTTCTCCATATGCTGATGTTTCCCCTCCAAGATGAGGGCCTTATCAACCAGCTCCTGGTAGTTGTTGAAGGTGGCTACCGTCAACTGAATGCTCAGCTCATCATTGAGTCCTTCCAAGAACTTTTCCTGCTTGGCCGCATCATCGACCACATCTCCAGGTGCATAACGGGCAAGCATGCTGAATTCATCGACGTACTGGGCCACAGAGCGATTCCCCTGGCGTAAGTTGCGAAACTCACGCTTCTTCAGACTCATTGCACCAGCTGAGACATGCGCGGTGCGAAAGGCTTGCTTGAATTGCTCCCAAGTGACTCCAGCAATGGATAAGTGGTGGTGTAGTTCTCCCACCAAGCAGCTGCAGGGCCTTCAAGTTGATGCACGGCAAAGCGCACCTTCTCAGCTTCAGAACAACCAGCAGTGATAAGTTCACGCTCCATCTTGCGGAGCCAATCATCTGCCACAATGGGCTCAATGCTGCTGGAGAAAGTTGGAGGGTTCAACCTCGGAAAACGGGTGAGGTTGTCAGCCTGGGGTGGATGATGGTTGTTGTTATTGTTCTGGTTCTGGATGATCAGCTGCATCAGGGTGTTTTGTTGCTGGATCAACTGGGTGAGTTCCGGCGGAAAGTTGGACTCAGGGGCGCGTCTCGAAGGCATCTGATGTTTGTGGAGATGTGAGATTAGCATAGAACAATGGTCTAAGAGTAATTACACTACCCATATGAATGCAACACACAAGTATCACACCACACATTTCATTCAATATCATCACAAAGGTTCACACGAGGATACAAAATTCGATAATCCTAAACATCGGCCTAAAACGTATAACGATAAAGTAAATTTGGTGGTCTAGTCTAAGTGTCCTCCTCAGAAAAGCATGGTGACGGGTCCTTCGGTGGAGCTTTCTTCATAGTCCTCGTCGTTGCTGATCAAGGGGGCTACGTCTCCTTCGGGATGAAGGTTCTCGCCCATGTCCAGTTCCTCCTCCAGGTATGCAACTCGAGTCTTCAGCTTCTCGATCCGCTCCAGAAAGTCCTTCACCTCCAGCTCATGCTCATAGTGGGCTTCCCGGGCTGCATCTTCAAGCTCAAGCTCGCGGAGTGACAGTTGCTTGATCTTCCTGGCGTCCTTGATCACGTGATGCTCCAGAGTCCCGCTGTGCTTCTCCAAGGTCTGGGCATAAGACAAGAGAGCGTCCTTGGTCTTGCTTGAGATGATATCTCCGTCTTCATTTCTCCGGGATACGGTGAATAGGTCTGGAGAAATAGGGCAGCCTTTGTATTCTTCCTTGATACGTCCGAGTGCACAATGGATCGCCATGTCCCTTCCGAGAATCCAGTTGGGTGCGATGAACTTGAAATCCATCGGCTCAGTGCGCGGCTGGAATGTCCTTCCGGGAATATGCACCTCGATCCTGTAGCGTGAATCCTCCGGGTAAGACGAAGTTGGCTTCCCTGTGATAGTCGGCAGAGCAATCCTCAAATCCCTGGTGATCTGCACCAGCTCCTTTCCGAACGGCATAGTGGTGTCGGGCTGGCAAAACTCCATGAACTTAACAGGGATGAAGGTGGCCATCTAAACATTGGAAAATCGGAGAGAAGTCAGAAATGATCAGAAGAGGAAATAGAAGATTTATAGACATAAGAGAAAATAGTTTTCTTCCTAAGGTTTTTCCATTCCTAGAGGTTACGTCCTAAGGTCAGCGTGTGCTCTGAATACCATTTCTGGAGCGACCCGACTCAAGACGAGTCAAGCCTCTGGTGTTTCCGTACCATCCCAAGATCATGCTGGTACACACACAATACATAATGTATATATCCAAGAGTTCAATCACACAACTTTATTAATCGAAATCTCATAAAGAGTACTTTATTACAATAAAGGATTACAATAAAGTGGCTGAAGGCCATCTCATGAGATTATCTAACGAAGACTAGCGGAAGCATCAGGTAGACGAGTCCATCCGACTCCAAGGGCATGTCGCTGAGCGTAGATCGTAGCCTCACTCCTGGTCGGAAAAGTACTCTGCAACATGATACGTTGCAGCCGTGTAGGTCAGCATATTGAATATGCTGACAAGTCATCAAAGAGAGGAGTAAAATAATAATCAACTATCTCTACATGCATATTTGGCCGGTGGGGCTAAGTTTTGCATAAAGCCAGTTTTATCCTACAACAAGAGGGCTTGGAAGCAAAATATTACTACATTGTTTGTTGTTAACGAGATGGTTCCGCCAACCAATTCTCGTACCCGAATAGTTGTTAACACCCACATCATTATTAAGTTGTGTCGAGAGTTCAGGGGAAATTCAATGCCTTCGGCTCAAGTTGTCCATGACCGTGGACACGGCTAATCGATTAGGTTGGGCACTCTGTAGAGTTTTGCACACGTTCCCCACAAGATTTGATCGCCTCCGTGTTTGTCCTCGCACTTCAGGGTGTTTGAAGACCGGATGATCAAAACATGGTCTTTCAACGGGTCCCTCTGAATCCCTGTCGGTGCCCATCCATTCCTACCGTTCTTCTACATCTGCTAGCACCGCCTGTCCAGAGTCGCTGCGTTGTCCAACCAAGCCAGAGCCCATAATGACTTGTGTCTGTGCAGGTAAGCCTTGAGTCTTGAAGTCTCCGTCCGTCTCTTCGAGCCTGGGTGAAGCTTTCCGCAGGATGACATGGCCTCTCCAGCATCCCGGGCATCCACTGGGTTCTCCAGGGAGCCGATCAACCGTCCTTCACCCAGAGTTGCATTGCGTCGGAGGTCTTGAAAATCTTGTATTAACCGGTCTTGATTATTATATTAACCTCGCATCACTCGTGATATACACTCAACCGATAACCCGTCTACTCAAGCATAGCGTTAAGAAATTGTCGTCCCGGGGCCAAGTATCGGGGTTGTTGTGTTCCTACCACATGATACTACAACTTATACTAAAGTTTCCAAGTACCTAGGCAGCATGCAATTGGGCAAAGAAAGGTGATCTACCATGCATCGAAAACATAGGTAAAAATAACATGATCAAAATGACTTGCCTTGATGATAGTTGTCTTGCTCGAGCGCTTCTAAGTAACACGCTTCGCACTCCGGATGATCTACCGATACAAACACAAAGCACACCATAAGCACTTCATTCAAGAAACAAGTAAAAATAACATCACAAGTAAGGATTTGCTAAAGCCTAAGTAAAAGAATTCATCACGCGCCGGTATGGCAGAAACTTGTTTCTGTTGAAAACACCAGTAAAAATACTTTAAATTTTTTGAAACTTCTACCACAGTAAGATATAATCACTAGGAAGCAGTAGCAAAAAGAATCAACTCAAAATCATTTTTTAAACTCCTGGAATAGGCAAAACAAGGTTTAAACTAAATCTGATCTAACTTATATTTGAAAATTTCAAACATAGACAAATTATATGTTTTTAAAAACTACAGACAAATTGAAGTCTACTGGAACAAGAATCAGTGTCATTGGATTTCAGGATCAAAAGTTGTGGCCAAAACAAAAGAGGAACTTTCTGTTTTTGCAATTTAGACAGAAAAACTGAAGTTGACTAGCTAACAAATAGGGGGTAGACGTGGCACGCTACAATAGGCCGCGGGGTGTGTTTGTTGCAAGGTTAGGAGCAAACGACCTAGCTCTAACCGAAGCTACTGGCTAAAAGTATAAGTGAAATAAAACCGCCGGTTTTCTACTCTAAACCGAAGGGGTATACTAGGATCTAATCTACACCACACATCTTAAATCTAACGGTGTAACGAAGAAAGAAAAAAAAGAACAGAGGGAGAAGAGTCTACCGTGGCTGTGGGAGGCTACTCCGGCGGGAAGGTGGTCGCCGGCGAGGGGAGAGCTCTGGGGGGGGGGGGGGGGGGCGGTGGGAGAGGACGGGGCGGCGGCGGCGGTGGTCCTCCTCCGAGGGAAGGCGTCGGGCGGGGCTGAGACGGGCGCCGGAGTGCTGCTCCAGGGGGGCCGAAGTGCAGCAGGAGCTTCGACTCCGGTGGCTGCGGCAGGGGGCGGCTCGACGGGGTTAGGGTGGGAACGGGGGCGGCCGGGGGTGGGGGTTCTTATAGGCTAGGGAGGGGGAGAGGAAAGGAAGGGGAGAGGTGGATCGGCAGGGGATCCCGAGGTCTCGGGCTCGGTTTCGGTCTCGGGCGGAATTAGGAAGGGGAGGGAGAAGATGACCGAGGGAAGGGAGGAGTCGGTCGGCGGGTCCCTCTGGGCAGTGAGAGAGAGGCGGGGAAGGAAGGGGCGGGCGGCCGGCTATTAAGGGATTCGTCCCTGGCGGCGGGGGATTCGGCCCAAGGCCCTATAATGCGCTCGGGCGGCGGCTAAAACTTTCCTATTTTATAACTCTTTTTCCGAAACATAAAACAAAAGCGAATAAAGAGGAAGTAAATCAAAATATTAATATAGGGTATTATATACCAAAAAAATCAGAAAAATATCCTCTACCCGAATAACTTTTTCCAAAGCAAAAATAAAAACTTTAAAAAAATGTTTTTTCAGAAATTCACTAAATTGCTTTATTTCTTTTTGCAAATATTTTTGCAAATAATCTTTGGGTTTCTTGGCTCAAATATTTCAGAAATTGCCCGCACTTTGGAGGGTCATTTTCCTCCGCTCTCTCTCTTGCATGCAAGAGAGTATTTCTCCGGGCATTTCTCGTGCGAGGAAAAATGGAAATGCAAATCAAAAGACGAAGAAATTCACGTGCTAAATTTATTTCAATCAACATGCATAGATGCTTAGCTACAATGTAAAACATTCCCAATTAGGAAAATTGGGATGTTACAAACCTACCCACCTTAAGATGAATCTCGCCCTCGAGATTCGGGTTGGCTAGAAAACAGGTGCGGGTGGTCTCGACGAAGATCCTCTTCTCGTTCCCAGGTGGCTTCTTCCTCGGTGTGGTGGCTCCACAACACCTTGCAGAACTTGATGATCTTGCTGCGGGTAACTCTGTTGGCAGTCTCGAGAATCCTGACGGGTTTCTCCTCGTACGTCAGATCACTGTCAAGCTGTATGGCCTCTAGGGGCACTGTATCTCTCAACGGAACATCGGCCATCTCAGCGTGGCATTTCTTCAACTGGGAAACATGGAAGACATCATGAACTCCGGACAATCCTTCCGGCAGTTCCAGTTTGTATGCAACTTCGCCTCTACGTTCAAGAATTTTGTAGGGGCCAATGAAACGAGGTGCTAATTTTCCTTTCACACCGAATCTCTTGATTCCTCGAAGTGGAGACACCCGAATATATGCTCGGTCTCCCGCTTCGTACGTTACTTCCTTGCGTTTGCTGTCAGCATAACTCTTCTGCCTGGACTGAGCTATCTTGAGTCGGTCACGAATTAGCTTGACCTTCTCTTCAGAATCTCGGATAAGGTCGGGACCAAAAAGTTGTCGGTCTCCAACTCCATCCCACATCAACGGTGTTCTGCACCTCCTTCCGTATATAGCTTCGAAAGGGGCCATCTTCAGACTGGTCTGGTAGCTGTTGTTGTATGAGAACTCGGCATAAGGTAAATTGTCATCCCAACTAGACCCATAGTCTAGTGCGCAAGCTCTCAACATATCCTCCAGAATCTGATTGACTCTCTCGGTCTGTCCATCTATCTGCGGGTGAAAAGCGGTGCTGAACTCCAATCTCGTTCCCAAGGTTTCATGCAGTTGGTGCCAAAATTTTGATGTGAACAAAGTCCCTCTATCGGACACAATGCTCTTCGGTACTCCGTGCAGACATACGATCCTCGTCATATATATCTTGGCCAGCTTGGCACTCGTGTAAGTAGTCTTCACCGGAATGAAGTGAGCTACCTTGGTCAAACGATCGACCACAACCCAAATAGAATCATAGCCATAACGGGTCCTGGGTAATCCTGTGATGAAGTCCATACCAAGCATTTCCCATTTCCACTCGGGTATCGGCAGAGGTTGGATCAAACCTACTGGCTTCTGATGCTCGGCTTTTACTCGCTGACAAACATCGCATATTGCTACAAACTCGGCAATGTCTTTCTTCAATCCTGTCCACCAGAAACTTTCTTTCAGATCGAGATACATCTTGGTGTTCCCGGGGTGTATCGAGTACGGGGAATCATGGGCCTCCTGAAGTATCAACTTCCTGAGTTCGGGATCATTGGGCACATAGATGCGATCCTCAAACCATAAAGTTTCGTGTTCATCCTCACGAAAACCTTTAGCCTTCCCTCTTCCATTTTCTGCTTAATCTCAGCTATCTCCTTGTCTGATTTCTGTGCTTCGCGGATCTTTTCTGTCAAAGTTGACTGAATTTCCAGAGTGGCAACAAATCCTCTTGGAACTATTTCCAATTTGAGCTCTCGGAGGTCATCGACTAACTCCTGGGGTAATCCTCCAGCTGTGAGCGTGTTCACATAACTCTTGCGGCTCAACGCATCGGCTACAACATTTGCCTTGCCTGGGTGATAATGCAATCTCATGTCATAGTCCTTGATCAACTCTAGCCATCGCCTCTGTCTGAGGTTCAACTCCTTCTGCGTGAAGATATATTTCAGGCTCTTGTGATCAGTGTAAACATCACAACTATTTCCGATCAGGAAATGTCTCTAGGTCTTGAGAGCGTGCACTACAGCTGCTAGTTCCAAGTCATGTGTGGCATAATTCAACTCATGAGGTCTGAGCTGTCTGGACGCATAGGCTACAACTTTGCCTTCTTGCATGAGCACTCCTCCGAGTCCTTGACGAGAAGCGTCACAATAAACCTGGAAATCCTTCCGAATGTTCGGCAATATCAGCACTGGGCTGTAACAAGACGTTTCTTCAGCTCTTGAAAACTGGTTTCACATTCCTCAGTCCAAATATACTTGGATTCCTTCTTCAAAAACTCTGTCATGGGCTTGGCAATCTTTGAGAAATTCTCAATGAACCTCCGGTAATATCCGGCAAGTCCGAGGAAACTGCGGATCTCCTTGACTGAAGTGGGTGCTACCCATTCGGTGACTGCTGCGACCTTGGCAGGGTCCACTGCTATTCCTTCTCCTGAGATGACGTGTCCGAGGAATCCGACTTCCTTCAACCAAAACTCGCATTTGCTGAACTTTGCATATAGCTTATGCTCTCGAAGTTTCTCAAGAACTAGACGCAGATGTTCCTTGTGTTCCTCTTTGTTCTTGGAGAATATTAGTATGTCATCGATGAACACCACGACAAACTTGTCCAAGTATTCCATAAATACCTTGTTCATCAGATTCATAAAATATGCCGGAGCATTAGTCAGTCCAAATGACATGACCGTGCACTCATACAAGCCGTACCGAGTGGTGAAGGCTGTCTTGGGTATATCCTGTTCACGAATCTTCAACTGATGATACCCGGATCGAAGATCGATTTTTGAGAATACGCGAGCTCCAACTAACTGATCAAACAGATCATTGATCATTGGCAAGGGGTACTTGTTCTTGATGGTCACATCGTTCAATGCACGATAATCGACAACAATTCTCAAGGACTTTTCCTTCTTTTCAACCAAGAGCACTGGGGCTCCCCAAGGTGAAGAACTTGGGCGAATATACCCTTTGTCCAATAACTCCTTAATTTGCTTCTTGATTTCTATCAAGTCATTTGCGGGCATCCGATAGGGTCTCTTAGATATCGGGGCTGTTCCGGGCAATAGCTCAATCAAGAACTCAATCTCTCTATCGGGTGGCATGCCCGGCAATTCCTCCGGAAATACATCTGGGTACTCCTGTACAATCGGTACTTCCTCCTGGACTACTCCCGTGAGAGAGTTTACTCGCTTACTCCGTGTCGGGCGTTGAGACACGTACTTAATCCGCTTCTGCTCGGGGGTGGTGAGCAAAATAGACTTAAGGGCACAATCAATATTCCCTTCATACTTGGCCAACCAATCCATGCCTAGGATTACATCCAATCCCTGGGACTCTAATACGATGAGGTCGGTGGGAAAATTATGGTTCCCGATGTTGAGACTCAAAGCATGGCATCCTATCCCGACTGTCATCATGCCTCCTAGGGAACTAACCTTAATAGGCTGGCTGAGGGTTCTAGTTGGCAAACTATACTTTTCCACAACTACCCTTGATATGAATGAATGTGTTGCACCAGAATCAAAAAGTACCAATACTGGACGTGAATTTAGCAAAAACTTACCAACCACAGTATCGAGGTGATCATAGACCTCTTCAACATCAAGGTGGTTCACCTGAGCTCGAGGAAAAGGATTGGGCTTCTTTGATGCAGAGTTGCCGTTGCCGTTTCCATTTCCCTGCTTGTTCTGGGGACAATCAGTGGCATAGTGTCCCATCTTCTGACACTTGAAGCAAGTGATGTGAGTCAGATCCTTCTGAGCTGGAGCTGAATGCTGCTGAGTGCCAGTACCGCCATTCTTGAAGTTGCTGTTGTTGCGGTGGTTCCCATTTCCTCCATGGTTGTGGCCTCCATGGTTGTGCACCGGGTGGTTATGTTGAACGTGTCCTCCAAACTTACCGGATCCAGTCCTGGTATTCCTTGAATAGGGGGTGCAGCGAGGCTTCTGCTGAGTGCCAGAGTTGAACTTTCCAACCCCATTCTTTCGCTTGCGGTTCTCCATATGCTGATGTTTCCCCTCCAAGATGAGGGCCTTAACAACCAGCTCCTGGTAGTTGTTGAAGGTGGCTACCGTCAACTGAATGCTCAGCTCATCATTGAGTCCTTCCAAGAACTTTTCCTGCTTGGCCGCATCATCGACCACATCTCCAGGTGCATAACGGGCAAGCATGCTGAATTCATCGACGTACTGGGCCACAGAGCGATTCCCCTGGCGTAAGTTGCGAAACTCACGCTTCTTCAGACTCATTGCACCAGCTGAGACATGCACGGTGCGAAAGGCTTGCTTGAATTGCTCCCAAGTGACTCCAGCAATGGGATAAGTGGTGGTGTAGTTCTCCCACCAAGCAGCTGCAGGGCCTTCAAGTTGATGCACGGAAAAGCGCACCTTCTCAGCTTTAGAACAACCAACAGTGATAAGTTCACGCTCGATCTTGCGGAGCCAATCATCTGCCACAATGGGCTCAATGCTGCTGGAGAAAGTTGGAGGGTTCAACCTCGGAAAACGGGTGAGGTTGTCAGCCTGGGGTGGATGATGGTTGTTGTTATTGTTCTGGTTCTGGATGATCAGCTGCATCAGGGTGTTTTGTTGCTGGATCAACTGGGTGAGTTCCGGCGGAAAGTTGGACTCAGGGGCGCGTCTCGGAGGCATCTGATGTTTGTGGAGATGTGAGATTAGCATAGAACAACGGTCTAAGAGTAATTACACTACCCATATGAATGCAACACACAAGTATCACACCACACATTTCATTCAATATCATCACAAAGGTTCACACGAGGATACAAAATTCGGTAATCCTAAACATCGGCCTAAAACGTATAACGATAAAGTAAATTTGGTGGTCTAGTCTAAGTGTCCTCCTCAGAAAAGCATGGTGACGGGTCCTTCGGTGGAGCTTTCTTCATAGTCCTCGTCGTTGCTGATCAAGGGGGCTACGTCTCCTTCGGGATGAAGGTTCTCGCCCATGTCCAGTTCCTCCTCCAGGTATGCAACTCGAGTCTTCAGCTTCTCGATCCGCTCCAGAAAGTCCTTCACCTCCAGCTCATGCTCATAGTGGGCTTCCCGGGCTGCATCTTCAAGCTCAAGCTCGCGGAGTGACAGTTGCTTGATCTTCCTGGCATCCTTGATCACGTGATGCTCCAGAGTCCCGCTGTGCTTCTCCAAGGTCTGGGCATAAGACAAGAGAGCGTCCTTGGTCTTGCTTGAGATGATATCTCCGTCTTCATTTCTCCGGGATATGGTGAATAGGTCTGGAGAAATAGGGCAGCCTTTGTATTCTTCCTTGATACGTCCGAGTGCACAATGGATTGCCATGTCCCTTCCGAGAATCCAGTTGGGTGCGATGAACTTGAAATCCATCGGCTCAGTGCGCGGCTGGAATGTCCTTCCGGGAATATGCACCTCGATCCTGTAGCGTGAATCCTCCGGGTAAGACGAAGTTGGCTTCCCTGTGATAGTCGGCAGAGCAATCCTCAAATCCTTGGTGATCTGCACCAGCTCCTTTCCGAACGGCATAGTGGCGTCGGGCTGGCAAAACTCCGTGAACTTAACAGGGATGAAGGTGGCCATCTAAACATTGGAAAATCGGAGAGAAGTCAGAAATGATCAGAAGAGGAAATAGAAGATTTATAGACATAAGAGAAAATAGTTTTCTTCCTAAGGTTTTTCCATTCCTAGAGGTTACGTCCTAAGGTCAGCGTGTGCTCTGAATACCATTTCTGGAGCGACCCGACTCAAGACGAGTCAAGCCTCTGGTGTTTCCGTACCATCCCAAGATCATGCTGGTACACACACAGTACATAAT
This sequence comes from Hordeum vulgare subsp. vulgare, assembly GCF_904849725.1. NCBI lineage: Eukaryota > Viridiplantae > Streptophyta > Magnoliopsida > Poales > Poaceae > Hordeum > Hordeum vulgare. The sequence continues at coordinate 309,929,384 of NC_058518.1, forward strand.
GTATATATCCAAGAGTTCAATCACACAACTTTATTAATCGAAATCTCATAAAGAGTACTTTATTACAATAAAGGATTACAATAAAGTGGCTGAAGGCCATCTCATGAGATTATCTAACGAAGACTAGCGGAAGCATCAGGTAGACGAGTCCATCCGACTCCAAGGGCATGTCGCTGAGCGTAGATCGTAGCCTCACTCCTGGTCGGAAAAGTACTCTGCAACATGATACGCTGCAGCCGTGTAGGTCAGCATATTGAATATGCTGACAAGTCATCAAAGAGAGGAGTAAAATAATAATCAACTATCTCTACATGCATATTTGGCCGGTGGGGCTAAGTTTTGCATAAAGCCAGTTTTATCCTACAACAAGAGGGGTTGGAAGCAAAATATTACTACATTGTTTGTTGTTAACGAGATGGTTCCGCCAACCAATTCTCGTACCCGAATAGTTGTTAACACCCACATCATTATTAAGTTGTGTCGAGAGTTCAGGGGAAATTCAATGCCTTCGGCTCAAGTTGTCCATGACCGTGGACACGGCTAATCGATTAGGTTGGGCACTCTGTAGAGTTTTGCACACGTTCCCCACAAGATTTGATCGCCTCCGTGTTTGTCCTCGCACTTCAGGGTGTTTGAAGACCGGATGATCAAAACATGGTCTTTCAACGGGTCCCTCTGAATCCCTGTCGGTGCCCATCCATTCCTACCGTTCTTCTACATCTGCTAGCACCGCCTGTCCAGAGTCGCCGCGTTGTCCAACCAAGCCAGAGCCCATAATGACTTGTGTCTGTGCAGGTAAGCCTTGAGTCTTGAAGTCTCCGTCCGTCTCTTCGAGCCTGGGTGAAGCTTTCCGCAGGATGACATGGCCTCTCCAGCATCCCGGGCATCCACTGGGTTCTCCAGGGAGCCGATCAACCGTCCTTCACCCAGAGTTGCATTGCGTCTGAGGTCTTGAAAATCTTGTCTTAACCGGTCTTGATTATTATATTAACCTCGCATCACTCGTGATATACACTCAACCGATAACCCGTCTACTCAAGCATAGCGTTAAGAAATTGTCGTCCCGGGGCCAAGTATCGGGGTTGTTGTGTTCCTACCACATGACACTACAACTTATACTAAAGTTTCCAAGTACCTAGGCAACATGCAATTGGGCAAAGAAAGGTGATCTACCATGCATCGAAAACATAGGTAAAAATAACATGATCAAAATGACTTGCCTTGATGATAGTTGTCTTGCTCGAGCGCTTCTAAGTAACACGCTTCGCACTCCGGATGATCTACCGATACAAACACAAAGCACACCATAAGCACTTCATTCAAGCAACAAGTAAAAGTAACATCACAAGTAAGGATTTGCTAAAGCCTAAGTAAAAGAATTCATCACGCGCCGGTATGGCAGAAACTTGTTTCTGTTGAAAACACCAGTAAAAATACTTTAAAATTTTTGAAACTTCTACCACAGTAAGATATAATCACTAGGAAGCAGTAGCAAAAAGAATCAACTCAAAATCATTTTTTAAACTCCTGGAATAGGCAAAACAAGGTTTAAACTAAATCTGATCTAACTTATATTTGAAAATTTCAAACATAGACAAATTATATGTTTTTAAAAACTACAGACAAATTGGAGGCTACTGGAGCAAGAATCAATGTCATTGGATTTCGGGATCAAAAGTTGTGGCGAAAACAAAACAGAAACTTTCTGTTTTTGCAATTTAGACAGAAAAACTGAAGTTGACTAGCTAACAAATAGGGGGTAGACGTGGCACGCTACGATAGGCCGCGGGGTGTGTTTGTTGCAAGGTTAGGAGCAAACGACCTAGCTCTAACCGAAGCTACTGGCTAAAAGTATAAGTGAAATAAAACCGCCGGTTTTCTACTCTAAACCGAAGGGGTATACTAGGATCTAATCTACACCACACATCTTAAATCTAACGGTGTAACGAAGAAAGAAAAAAAGAACAGAGGGAGAAGAGTCTACCGTGGCTGTGGGAGGCTACTCCGGCGGGAAGGTGGTCACCGGCGAGGGGAGAGCTCTGGGGGGGGGGGGGCGGTAGAGAGGACGGGGCGGCGGCGGCGGTGGTCCTCCTCCGAGGGAAGGCGGAGAGGGGCGCCGGGGTGCTGCTCCAGGGGGGCCGAAGTGCAGCAGGAGCTTCGGCTCCGGTGGCTGCGGCAGGGAGCGGCTCGGGTGGCGGCTCAATGGGGTTAGGGTGGGAACGGGGGCGGCCGGGGGTGGGGGTTCTTATAGGCCAGGGAGGGGGAGAGGAAAGGAAGGGGAGAGGTGGATCGGCAGGGGATCCCGAGGTCTCGGGCTCCGTTTCGGTCTCGGGCAGAATTAGGAAGGGGAGGGAGAAGATGACCGAGGGAAGGGAGGAGTCGGTCGGCGGGTCCCTCTGGGCAGTGAGAGAGAGGCGGGGAAGGAAAGGGCGGGCGGCCGGCTATTAAGGGATTCGTCCCTGGGGGCGGGGGATTCGGCCCAAGGCCCTATAATGCGCTCGGGCGGCGGCTAAAACTTTCCTAGTTTATAACTCTTTTTCCGAAACAGAAAACAAAAGCGAATAAAGAGGAAGTAAATCAAAATATTAATATAGGGTATTATATACCAAAAAAATCAGAAAAATATCCTCTACCCGAATAACATTTTTCCAAAGCAAAAGTAAAAAATTTTAAAAAAATGTTTTTTCAGAAATTCACTAAATTGCTTTATTTCTGTTTGCAAATATTTTTGCAAATAATCTTTGGGTTTCTTGGCTCAAATATTTCAGAAATTGCCCGCACTTTGGAGGGTCATTTTCCTCCGCTCTCTCTCTTGCGTGCAAGAGAGTATTTCTCCAGGCATTTCTCGTGCGAGGAAAAATGGAAATGCAAATCAAAAGACGAAGAAATTCACGTGCTAAATTTATTTCAATCAACATGCATAGATGCTTAGTTACAATGTAAAACATTCCCAATTAGGAAACTTGGGATGTTACATGTGGATGCATAGACAAAACACTGTCCCTAGCAAGTGTCTAGTTGGCTAGCTAGTTGATCAAAGATAGTCAGTGTCTTCTGATTATATACAAGGTGTTGTTGCTTGATAACTCGATCACGTCATTAGGAGAATCACGTGATGGACTAGACCCAAACTAATAGACGTAGCATGTTGATCGTGTCATTTTGTTGCTACTGTTTTCTGCGTGTGAAGTATTTGTTCCTATGACCATGAGATCATATAACTCACTGACACCAGAGGAATGCTTTGTGTGTATCAAACGTCGCAACGTAACTGGGTGACTATAAAGATGCTCTACAGGTATCTCCGAAGGTGTTTGTTGAGTTAGTATGGATCGAGACTGGGATTTGTCACTTCGTGTGACGGAGAGGTATCCTCCTCCCTTGGTGGCGCAGCCCAAGAAGGCCCTATGCGCCAAGGATAGAAAATCAAAGAGAAAGAAAAAAAGGGAGGTGGGAAAGGAGAGAAGGACTCCACTTTCCAACCCTAGTTGGACTAGGATTGGAGGAGGACTCCTCCTCCCTTGGTGGCGCAGCCCTTGGGGCTCCTTGAGCCTCAAGACAAGCCTCCCCTCCCTCCTCCTATATATATGGAGCAATTAGGGCTGATTTGAGACAACTTTTCCAAGGCAGCCCGACCACATAACTCCACGGTTTTACCTCTAGATCGCGTTTCTGCGGAGCTCGGGCGGAACCCTCCCGAGATTAGATCATCACCAACCTCCGGAGTGCCGTCACGCTGCCAGAGAACTCATCTACCTCTCCGTCTCTCTTGCTGGATCAAGAAGGCTGAGATCATCGTCGAGCTGTACGTGTGCTGAACGCGGAGGTGCTGTCCGTTCGGCACTAGATCGTGGGACGGATCACGGGACGGTTCGTGGGACGGTTCACGGGGCGGATCGAGGGACGTGAGGACGTTCCACTACATCAACCGCGTTCACTAACGCTTCTGCTGTGCGATCTACAAGGGTACGTAGATCGGAAATCCCCTCTCGTAGATGGACATCACCATGATAGGTCTTCGTGCGCGTAGGAAATTTTTTGTTTCCCATGCGACGTTCCCCAACACATCACACACACAATTTTTACAAAAAAAGTTAGCATGACATCGCACATGCATTTTTTGTTACATCACACACGCTTTGGTGTACATCACACTCAAATTTGTCGAAGGATCTCACTTACATGTGTTGTCTTAGGACCATCCTCCAGTACTGATGCCTTTTAGGTTGACTAATACACCTAGCACTTTTCTGAGATTAAAGAACGAGGTTTCACGTGTTTTCATTAGACAGTTTGTGGTAGTCTATTTTGATGATATACTCATTTATAGGAGATCTTTGGAGGACACTTGGAACATTTACTTGATGTGTTTATTGCTCTACGTGATGCATGTTTGTTTGGTAACCTTGAGAAGTGCACCTCTTTCATCGACCGAGTATCTTTCTTGGCTATTTTGTTACTCCATGGGTAATTAAAGTTGATAAATCCAAGATTAAAGCTAATGAATATTGGTCGCAACACAAAATGGTATTGAATGTTGGCTGCAACACAAAATGGTCACACAACTGAGGAATTTTCTTGGCATCGCTGGTTTCTATGGGTGTTTTGTGAGAGATTTCAGCACCATTGATGCACCTCTCAATCAGCTTACAAAGAAAGATGTGTCTTTTGCTTGGGGTACCTCGCAGTGAGAAGTCTTCACACTATTGAAAGTTAAGTTAACACATGCTCCCTTACTCTAACTTCTTGATTTTAATATGACTTTCGAGCTTGAATGTGATGCTAGTGAAATTGGATTAGGAAGTGTGTTATTACAAGACGGTAAACTTCTTGCATACTTTTCTGAAAAAATGAGTGGGCCTAGTCCGAATGATTCTACTTATGATTAGGAATTATATGCTCTTGTTCAAACTTTGGAAACATGGCAACATTATTTATGGTCCAAAGAATTTTTTATACATTCTTATCATGAATATTTGAACTTTGAAACTTACTAAAAGTCAAGCAAAACTGAACTGTAGACATGCCAAATGGGTTGAATTCATTGAGACTTTCCATTATGTCATTAAACATAAGAAGGGTAAAGAAAATATTGTTGCTCATACATTGTCTTATCGTTATACTATCCTTTCACAACTTGACTTTAAAATATTTTGGTTTGTAGACCATCAAAGATCCATATCTGAATGAAGCTAAACTTAAAGATGTGATGCAGAATTGTAAACAAGGGTTGACATGGAATAAGTTCATTATTAATGATGGATTTGTGTTCCATGCTTACAAGCTATGCACTCGAGCTAGCTCTGTTTGTCTTTTGTTGTTACATAAGGCACATGGAGAAGGATTAATGGGACATTTGGGTGTGAAGATGTCACATCCTGTGGTTTGCATGGCATGACTAATATAATAGAGTTCAAAATTTTGGGCCAACACACTCTGGCGTGAAGAATACATGCATTTGGTATTGTTTGGCAATGGTGTATGTGCTAAGACATGTCAAGTTGATAATTTGTTTGGTAGCTTGCGTCTCCTTTGACATGTCACTCAATACTATAGCAACTGATATTTTTAAATAAGTAAACAAAACATTTCAAAAATGTGATTTTTTTAAACACGAAAAATATTTTTTTGGAAAATTAAACATTTTTGAAATTTCAAAGTTTTTTTTGAAAGTTTGATTTTTTTAAAAATTTATACAAATTATTAAAATCCAAATATTTTTTTGGAAAATCAAATTTTTAGAAAATCCAAACGGTTTTTGAAAATTTGAAAAAAATAAGTTCGTACATGAATTTTAACAAATTTTGAAAATCATTGCATTTTTGAAAATTTTAACAAATTATAAAAATCTGGACATTTTTTGAAAATTTGAACAAAATTTGAAAATTGGATAATATTTGGTGTTGTGAACATTTTCTGATTTTTTTTAAATTTTGAACATTTTTTTGAAACACATTGTTTGTCGCTTTGCTCATGCATGGTGAAGAGTGAATGACTGTTGGGGTGTTCACTTTTCATGCATGCTAAGACGGTATTTGGGCTAAGCTCATGCATCTTATGGGGTCCCCATGCATGCTACCAAACACTTAAAAGTGGGTCGAAAAGGGAACCGTTGAGTTCATGCACCCTTCATGCACTCTACCAAACACACCCTTTGTGTGCATGTGGTGCTTCACTTGATTGCTATTTGGTTGTTTGCTTGTGTGTGATTTAATTCATAAAAACACTCCTACTCTCAAAACTCATCTCCTTGATAAAAAACCTTGCCCAGTGACCATGCCATGTGTATAGGACCTAAACCTATTTTTATACAAAAATATTTTGGCTAAAAAACATTTCTTTAATTTAGGTTTCCAAAACCCCCTGAATTGAGTTTTGTACTACAAGTCCTCAAATTAGGGGGAAAATTGCCTCAAACATTTTATTTGGAACCTATTATATATAAAACTTCCCAAAACCACAAAACTATTATTTTAAAAGCTATTTTGGCATTTTATTTGAATGCCTTTTTATGAGTCCAAAACTGTTATTGTAGAGGGGGAATATTTTTAACGTGTGAGAAATATTTTAGAAAATTTAGAAACTCAATGGACACATACTTTCCATATATATGAATTTCAACACATGATCATGTTCAAAATATTGGACAAAATCCTCCAAAACCTTTTGTGAATATTTCTTGCATTTGAAATATTTCTATAATAAATATTGTCAAATAAATCTAGGGAAATTCAAGCAAGTCAGATATGCCTCATATGAGCATCTTGCAAAGTTTCAACCCAATCCAAATTGTTTTGGTTCACTAAAGTGCCCCAAAACCCTCGATGTGTAGATTAAAATTTGATCAACTTTACATTGTCAAGTGTCTCCATTTGTGCCTAAACCTTGTGATCATGTTCTAATACTCTAGTATGGCATCTACACCAAGTAGTGCATCAAGGATAATAGTGTGGCTTAGGTAGATACAAGAAAATCCACTTCTACCCCTTTCTAGGGTTTGCAATCATTGCATTGGCCACTTTCTCCATTTGAGCTTAAAGTTTGTGGGCAGGACTATTTAGTGATGCCATTCATTCCTGTAAAATCTCTCATCAAGGAGAACATCTTAGCTAGCCAAAATCTTGATAGAACACCTTCTGCCCAGTTCTGGAGATCAATAATTGAGGGACCAAATGTGATCTCCTTGAGCTAGGAATTTTACCACAACCCCTCCTCATCACCAGCTAGCTCCAATAAACTTCCGAGTCCTAGGATCCATGATTGAAGGGGTGAAAACCCCACTTGCAGCTGTTGGACACCCATTTTCTCCCTCTCCATCAGGAATTCATCTCTCCTAGCCAAGTGACACAACATCCAAAGACCTCTCCTAATAGTTTACTCCCCCTGCAACCACTAGACGCTAGTGGGCGCGCGAGAGCACGTGCAGACATGCCCATGCTGGCCAAAAAACCCGCTCTAGAGCACGCTGCAACGTACCTGTGCGTTGGCCCCGTGCCCCCGACCACCTCGGGCCTCCACCTCATGCTAGTCGAGACGCCTCGGAGGCCATGACACGACACCATGTCGCCCCTCCTCTTTCTCCCTCTCCCTCACCCTGTAGCGCATGACCAACGGTTTCTTGTCTCGACCAATGCATGGCCTCACACGCGCGCGCCAGGGCCTTGCTCCCCTCTCTCTCCCTCCCCAGCCACCCATGCCACTTCCTCAAACACCGCACACGCCCTTGGCCTCTCCCAACGGCCACCAAAACCGTTGCAGTGGATGTTGTGTGCTCTGTCCATAGTGTGTTGCTACTCGCCTATAAAGAGCAATCCCTCGACCCTCTCCCCCTCTGGAACCTCTCTTCCACTCCTAATCTCATGCCCACTCCATCCACTGCTGTGCACGATCTCCCGAGCTCAAGATGAAGCTCAAAGTCAGCCGCGTCGGGCCACCGGGATCCGCACGATGGGGAGCTCCTCCGCCCCCATTTCCCTCTGACCTCGAGCCACATACCTCCACTGGTCATTTCCCCTTTCTCTTCCATTTGTTTGCAGCCCAAAATCGTCGACGTCGAGCTCCTCCCGAAATCCTCCATCGCATCTTCCTTGTTGTCAGCGATCCCCTACTGCCCAACGACGCCCTCCTCGTTCACCCGAAAGCCGGGAGCATGCTGACTCTGTTCCTGCCACCAACTCATCTTGGCATGGTCGAAGTCATCGGTGGTGAGCTCCCCAACCCCCTATGTCTCGAGGTTGGGATGATAGGTGGGGCCATTCTCACTACTAGGAGAAAGCTTATAGGTAGAATCTTAGCAGCAGCGGGGGGCAGGGGCACATTGCTATTGCTAAATAGTACTAGCACGAGGGTGCCCCAACGCTACTGCTAAGTAAATAGTAGTAGTGAGGGGAGGCTGGCCGGCGCTACTCCTAAGTTGTTCCATCGTCACCCACCGGGGCTGTCCTTAGTAGTAATGTTTGGCTCAAACCAGTCTTGCTACTATTAACTTAGCATTAGCGACGGAACAGGTCGAGCATTGCTACTACAGCCAGCCCGGGCCTAGCTAAGCGGCCAAATAGCAGTAGCGCGGGACGTCGACACGTGCTACTCCTAGGTGGGCTAGTAGGGCCCACGCTACCACTATAGCCACTCACGCGTCATTCTTCCCCACTCTCATCCCTAAGTCCCCACTCTCTCTGTCACTCTCGATCCTCCCTCTCTCTCCCAGCACCGCCGCCCCGACCTCACCTCCGATGAACCCGGCAACAAGACCCCAACCTCCCTGACCTCCCACAACCCTACGTCCCCGGCCTCGTTCTCTACCAGACGCGATCCCTCACATCCCCACGCCTATTCCACCCGTCTCATCTCTGGTGAGCACCCTCTCCCTTCCCTTTCTTGCTAGGGTTTCGATAGATTCAGGAGGGTCAACCTAATTATTTTGATGTCCAAAATCAGTTAGGGTTCTTGTAGGGTTGAAAATTATTTCTTGCTTGCTAGGCTTGTTGTTTATTGTAGGGTTAAAAGTTCAGCATAATTATGTAAAACAAAAAAAAGTTGGGGTTAAGAAAAAATAGTTAATTATATAGTAAAATAGAAAATTACGGTTCTTGTAGGATTGAACAAATCCAGTTAATTAGATAGTTCAATAGGTAGTAGAAACAATGAGTTAATCAGATAGTAAAAATTAGTTAGTTAAATCATACAAGACTTCTTAAACTAGTTAATTGTTTCTGAAATTAGATAGTTAATGAGATGCTTGTTGAGTGAGGACATTGTTTTTGAAATTAGATAGTTAATAAGAAAAAAATTAGTTAATTAGACAGTAGAGGAGAGTGAGGATAGAAAAATAAATTGTTTTGATGCCCAAATTCAAATGAGATGCTTGCACGGTGAGGCTGGCGGTGCTACTGCTAAGTTGTCCCATCGTCAACCATCTAGGCTGCTACTATTAACTTAGCAGTAACGCTGGAACAGGTCGAGCGGTGCTACTACGGCCAACCTGGGCCCAACTTAGCAATAGCGTCGACCGAGCTAACCGGCCAAGAAAATGAAAATGTGAATTGAAAATGAAAATGAAAAATGTGAAGATGAAAATGAAAATGAAAATATGGAAATGACGACGAAAATGAAAATGAAATTTCCGAGTGCCCTATATTTTGCGAGAATGTTGATTCATGTTCATTTCGGCAATTTTCACGCGCTCGATATGTCTTGTTTTTAGAAAAAGATATGCCGAATTTTTGTCAGAATAGGAATTAGATGACATTCTGGCAAAACATAGATCATTTTTATATCATTACTCCATAAATAGAATGTTGATTGAATAATGCTTATAGGGTTGAATTTCAGTTTATCAGAGGTCCTTGTGTGACTTCCAGTATGTTCTTGATGGAGGAATACCGACTGTGGTCGTGGGGGTCGCTTTCTCTTTTTATCTTCCCGCGATATATACCTTGTTATAATGGTGAGGAGAGAAGAAGAGGTACGACCATCACGGGAGATCTAAATATTAGTATGAGGGAGCGTCCACCAACATACACCACCATATGAGTGTGAGAGAGTGTGCACCAACATACACCATGAGACATAAGAGTTTTTCAAGGAAAGCCTTGATAGACCAAAACTCAACCCATGTTGAATACTTTCTACTATAATTGTCGTTGATTTTTAATCTTTGAATAATGAACACATGAAATGTGTGACGATGTGGGGATCCCTGAGTGTGATTTTTACGGCGAAGATCGGGGTATGTGCAACATGCCTCACCTGCAAAACGACAGGTTCTTCACCATCAAGCTTGACAAGACCTTTGATGTTTTTACTTTATTCAACGACAACAAGTATTTTTGCTTCTTTGCTTTGTGTTTATTTGCTTCAATGTGCAATTTATATTTTTTTTACAATTCTACTAGTGCATCCCCTGCCATGCAAGACGGTATGTCTTGGAGAAGCTCGGTTTTCCAAGAAATGGAGAATATGGAGACAAGGAGATCTTTGGAAGTATTACCTGAAGGCTGCAAGGCTATTCGGAACAAATGGATCTTTAAGAAGAAGACAGACGCGGACAGTAATGTGACCGTTTATAAAGCTCGACTTGTGGAGAATGGTTTTTCACAAGTTCAAGGAGTTGACTACGATGAGACGTTCTCACCGGTAGCGATGCTTAAGTCCGTCCGAATCATGTTAGCAATAGCTGCATTTTTCGATTATGTAATCTGGCAGATGGATGTCAAAACGGCGCTCCTTAACGGTTTTCTTAAGGAAGAGTTGTATATGATGCAACCCGAAGGTTTTGTCGATCCAAATAATGCTAACAAAGTATGCAAGCTCCAGTGATCCATTTATGGACTGGTGCAAGCATCTCGGAGTTGGAATAAGCGCTTTGATGAGGTGATCAAAGCTTGTGGGTTTATACAAGTGGTTGGAGAATCTTGTATTTACAAGAAAGTGAGTGGGAGCTCTATGGCATTTCTAATATTATTTGTGGATGACATATTTCTGATTGGAAACAACGTGGAGTTTTTGGAGAGCGTAAAGGATTACTTGAATAAAAGTTTCTCTATGAAGGACTGATACGTCTCCAACATATCTATAATTTTTGATGGTTTCATGCTATTATCTTGTCAAACTTTGTATGTTTTGTATGCCTTTTATATATTTTTTGGGACTAACTTATTAAATCAGTGCCAAGTGCCACTTCCTGATTTTTCCATGTTTTTGACCCCTTTCAGAGGAGATTTTGAAACGGAGTCCAAACGGAAGAAAATCCCCGAAAAGATTTTTTTGGAACGGAAGAAGATCGGGAAGCTTGGGAGACAAGGCAGTGGAGCCTCAGGGGCCCCACAAGACCCCACCCTGCGACCAGGGGGGAGGCTGGGCCATCTAGGCTTGTGGGCCCCCTGGACGCCCTTTGCCCTAGGTCTTTCGCCTATATATTCCCATAAATTCTAGAAAAAATCAGGAGATCATCGAAAGTACTTTTCCGCCGCCGCAAGCTTCTGTCTCCGCAAGATCCCATCTAGGGCACGTCCTGGTGCCCTGCCAGAGGGGGGATTCGGATATGGAAGGCTTCTTCATCAACACCATGACCTCTCCGATGATGCGTGAGTAGTTCACCATAGACCTACGGGTCCATAGTTAGTAACTAGATGGCTTCTTCTCTCTCTTGGATCTTCAATACAAAGTTCTCCATGATCTTCATGGAGATCTATCTGATGTAATCTTATTTTGCGGTGTGTTTGTCGAGATCCGATGAATTGTGGATTTATGATCAGATTATCTATGAATCTTATTTGAGTCTATTCTGATCTCTCTTATGCATGATTTCATATCCTTGTAATTCTTTTCGAGTTGTGGGTTTTGTCTAGCCAACTAGATCTATGATTCTTGCAACGGGAGAAGTGCTTGGTTTTGGGTTCATACCGTGCGGTGACATCACCCAGTGACAGAAGGGGTAGCGAGGCACGCATCGTGTTGTTTCCATCAAGGGTAAAAAGATGGGGTTTTCGTCATTGGTTTGAGATTATCCCTCTACATCATGTCATCTTGTTTAAGGCGTTACTCTGTTCGTCATGAACTCAATACACTAGATGCATGCTGGATAGCGGTCGATGTGTGGAGTAATAATAGTAGATGCAGAAAGTATCGGTCTACTTGTCTCGGACGTGATGCCTATATGTATGATCATTGCTTTAGATATCGTCATGACTTTGCGCGGTTCTATCAATTGCTCGGCAGTAATTTGTTCACCCACCGTAATACTTGCTATTTTGAGAGAAGCCTCTAGTGAACACTATGGCCCCCAGGGTCTACTCCACACCATATTTTCAGCCTTACACTTTTTACTTCGTTGCACTTTCCGCCTTCAGATCTCACTTTGCAAACAATCTTGAAGGAATTGACAACCCCTTTGAAGCGTTGGGTGCAAGCTTGTTTGTGTTTGCGCAGGTACTCTGGACTTGACGAGACCCTCCTTCTGGATCGATACCTTGGTTCTCAAACTGAGGGAAACACTTACTGCTCCTGTGCTGCATCACCCTTTCCTCTTCAAGGGAAGAACCAACGCAAGCCCAACCTCTATCAACGTGTCAATTTCTGGCGCTGTTGTCTGTGGGATAGCAGAAGAATTTCTGGCGCCATTGCCGGGGAGGAAGATCAAGTCAAGAACTCATCCAAGTAGGTGTCGCAAACTCATCTCTTGCATTTACTTTGTTTGACAGTTGCCTCTCGTTTTCCTCTCCCCCACTTCACCAATTTGCCTTTTTTGTTCACCTTTTCGTTCGCCCTTTCTTCGCCCTTTTTATCGCCTGCTCTTTGTTTGCTTGTGTGCTTGCTTGCTTGTTGAAGTGACCATGAATGAAAACACCAAACTTTGTGACTTCTCGAATACTAATAATAATGATTTTATTAGTACTCCGATTGCTCCCGCCACTAGTGCGGACTCATACGAAATCAATGCCGCTTTGCTGAATCTTGTTATGAAAGAGCAATTCTCTGGCCTTCCTAGTGAAGATGCCGCATCCCATATCAATACCTTCATTGAGCTTTGCGATATGCAAAAGAAAAAAGATGTGGATAATGACGTGATTAAATTGAAGCTTTTTCCTTTCTCGTTGCGAGATCGCGCAAAAACTTGGTTTCTTCTTTGCCCAAAAATAGTATCGATTCTTAGGATAAGTGCAAATATGCTTATATATCCAAGTATTTTCCGCCGGCTAAGATCATCACTCTCTGTAATGATATCATGAATTTCAAGCAACTTGATCTTGAACATGTTGCACAATCTTGGGAGAGAATGAAATTCATGATTAGAAATTGTCCCGCTCATGGCTTGAGTTTTTGGATGATTATTCAAATCTTTTACGCTGGCTTGAATTTTGATTCTAGAAATATCTTGGACTCCGCTTTAGGTGGAATGTTCATGGAAATCACGTTAGGTGAAACCACAAAGCTCTTCGAGAACATCATGACAAACTACTCTCAATGGCACACTGAAAGGTCACCTACTAGTAAGAAGGTACACGCTATAGAAGAAATTAACTCGTTGAGTGCTAAGATGGATGAGTTAATGAATTTGGTTGCTAGTAGAAGTGCTCCTTTGGATCCTAATGATATGCCCTTGTCTTCTTTGATTGAGAGTAGCAACGCTAGCTTGGACGTTAATTTTGTTGGTAGGAATAACTTTGGCAACAACAACGCTTTTAGAGGAAACTATGTTCCTAGGCCTTTTCCTAGTAACTCCTCTAATAACTTTGGCAACTCCTACAATAATACTCATGGAAATTACAATAGATTACCCTCTCATCTAGAGAGTAATATCAAAGAGCTCATCAACTCTCAAAATATTTTCAATGCGTCCATAGAGGAAAAACTACTCAAAATTGACGATTTGGCTAAGAGCATTGATAGAATTTCTTGTGATGTTGATGCCTTGAAAGTTAGATGTGCTCCTCTCAAAATCAACATGGATGAAACTTTGAAAGCTATGCGTGTTTCCATGATTGAGAGCCAAGAAAGAACCGCCCAAATTCGTGCTAGACATGAATGGCTTAAAAAGGCGTGTTCTCGTGATGAGAATCACGAAGATCTTAAAGTGCTTGGTGTGACTCCTATTGAATCTTTGTTTTCTTGTGTCAAACCTAATGATTATGGGGCTGGATATGAATCCACTTTGGTTTAAAAGTGCCCCAGTGATTCGGAGTCCATCTATCTTGATGGTAAAAGCATTAAAAGTGGAGTAGAAGATGTTAAAACTTTGAGTAGTAATGAAATTACTACCGTGGATTTCAAGGAATTCAATTATGATAGTTGCTCCTTGATTGAATGCATGTCTTTGATGCAATCCATGTTAAATCTCCACACGCTTATAGCCAAAACAAAGCCTTTACCGATCATATCGTCGAAGCTATGATAAAATCTCTTGAAGAGAAACTTGAATTGGAAGTCTCTATCCCTAGAAAGCTTCATGATGAGTGGGAACCTACCATCAAAATCAAAATAAAAAACTATGAGTGCAATGCTTTGTGTGATTTGGGTGCTAGTGTTTCTGCGCTTCCAAAGTCTATGTGATGTTCTGGGTTTTAATGAGGTTGAAGAGTGTTCTCTTAATTTGCATCTTGCTGATTCTACTATCAAGAAACCCATGGGAAGGATCAATGATGTTCTTATTTTTGCAAATAGGAACTATGTACCCGTGGATTTCATTGTGCTTGACATTGATTGCAATCCTACATGCCCCATTATTCTTGGTAGACCTTTCCTAAGGACTATCGGTGCTATCATCGATATGAAGGAAGGGAATATTAGATTTCAATTTCCTTTAAGGAAGGTCATGGAACACTTTCCTAAAAAGAAAATAAGATTGCCTTATGAATCCATGATGAGGGCCACTTATGGTTTGAGCACCAAAGACGACTATACGTGATTCTATCGCTTGTATGCCTAGCTAAGGGCGTTAAACAATAGCGCTTGTTGGGAGGCAGACCAATGAATTTATCTTTTTCTTTCTGTTTTGTTGCGTCAACACTTTCATAATTCTGTTGTGATTGTGTTTTTTGTGTTTCTTTTGTGTTTGAGCCAAGCAAAGCCTTTATGACTAGTCTTGGTAATGGTTGTTTGATCCTCTTGGAAAAAGACAAAAACTTTTCGGTCACGAGACGATTTTTCATTTTTATTCAGAAAGAGATTTTGAGTTGATTCTTTTTGCTTCTGATTGATATGCTTTTTGCCCACACTGTAGTAATTTTTAAGATTTTTTGAGGTACCAAAAGTATACGAAGTATACAGGTTGCTACAGACTGGTCTGTTTTTGACGGATTCTGTATTTGTTGAGTTGGTTGCTTGTTTTGATGAAACTATGGTTAGTATCGGGGGGGGGGGTACTAGCCATGGAAAAGTGAGAATACAGTAGCCCATCATCAATATAGATAGAATTCAAGTTTGCTACAGTACCAAAAGAAGTGGTAGTTTGTTTTCTTGTACTAATGTTATCACAAGTTTCTGTTTAAGTTTTGTGTTGTGAAGTTTTTAAGTTTTGGGTGATGTTCTCATGGACAAAGAGATAAGGAGCGGAAAGAGATCAAGCTTGGGGATGCCCAAGGCATCCCAAGCCAAATTCAAGGACACCAAAAAGCCTAAGCTTGGGGATGCCCCGGGAAGGCATCCCCTCTTTCGTCTTCAATCCATCGGTAGCATTACTTGGAGCTATATTTTTCTTCACCACATGATATGTGTTTTTCTTGGAACGTATTGTATCATAGGAGTATTTTCTTTTTGTTTGGTCACAATCATCCTTGCTGCACACCTTTTTGAGAGAGAGAAACATGCACTCATTGTTATTTTACTAGAATGCTCATAGTGCTTCACTTATATCTTTTGAGCTAGACACTTTTGCTCTTGTGCTTCACTTATATCTTTAGAGCACGATGGTGCGTGATTTGGTAGTTGGCTTATGCTATGAAAGTAGTCCCAAATGTGATAGGTACCCAAAGAGGATAAAAAAACCTCCATCTTCATGTACATTGAATAGAAAGAGAAGTTTTGATTCCTCTCAAATAGTTTTGAGACATGGATTTGGTAATATTAAGAGTTATGTTAGTAGGGTGTTGTGAATCTAGAAATACTTGTGTTGAAGTCAGTGATTCCCGTAGCATGCACGTATGGTGAACCGCTATGTTAGGAAGTCGGAGCATAATTGATCTATTGATTGTCATCCTTTGTGTTGAGGTCGGGATCACGCGATGGTTAACACCTACCAACCCTTCCCCTCGGAGTATGCGTTTAGCACTTTGTTTCGATTACTAATAAAAACTTTCGCAACAAGTATGTGAGTTCTTCATGACTAATGCGAGTCCATGGTATAGATGCACTTTCACCTTCCACCATTGCTAGCCTCTCTAGTGCCGCGCAATTCTCGCCGGTGCACAAACCCGCCAAATTCCTTCCTCAAAACAGCCACCATATCTACCTACTATGGCATTTTCATAGCCATTCCGAGATATATTGCCATGCAACTCCCACCGTTATGTCTCATGACTTGTGCCTTCACTCTCATATTGCCATTGCATGATCGTAAGATAGCTAGCGAGATGTTTCAACGTCATACGCCATGCTAGATCGTTGCACATCCCGGTACACTGCCAGAGGCATTACCTATGGAGTCATCATCATTGTGATCTTTGAGCTGTGAGTGAATAAAAGTGTGATGATCATCATTATTAGAGCATTGTCCCATGTGAGGAAATAAAAAAAGGAGAAAAGATGCCAAAGATCCCAAAAATAAAAAAGGGGAAAAGACAAAAAAGAGGCCTAAGAGCTCAAATAAAAAAAGAGAAAAAGAGAGAAGGGACAATGCTACTATCTTTTTCAACACTTGTGCTTCATGATAGCACCATGTTCTTCATGATTCAGAGCTTCTTGCTTTGTCACTACCATATTCTAGTGGGAATCTTCATTATATAACTTGGCTTGTATATTCCAATGACGGGCTTCCTCAAAATTGCCCTAGGTCTTTGTGAGCAAGCAAGTTGGATGCACACCCACTAGTTTTCCTTTTGAGCTTTCACATACTTATAGCTCTATTACATCTCTTGTATGGCAATCTCTACTCATTCACATTGATATCTATTAATGGGCATCTCCATAACCCTTTGATATGCCGAGTCAATGTGTCCATCTCCTCCTTTTTGTCTCACAGCCACCACCACACTCTATTCCACCTATAGTGCTATATCCATGGCTCGCGCTCATGTATTGCGTGATAGTTATAAAAAGTTTGAGAAAGTAAGAGTGCGAAAACAATTACTTGGCCAATACCAGGGTTGTCCATGATTTACATTAGTTATGTGAGGATGATGGAGCATAGCCAGACTATATGATTTTGTAGGGATAACTTTCATTGGCCTTGTTATTTTGAAAGTTCATGATTACTTTGCTAGTTTTCTTGAAGTATTACTGTTTTCATGTCAATAGCAAACTATTGTTTCGAATCTTACGAATCTTTACATTCATGCCACGTGAAAGAAGTTGTAATGGACAACTATGCTAGGTAACATTCCACATCAAAAAATCATTCTTTATCACTTCCCTACTCGAGGACGAGCAGGAGTTAAGCTTGGGGATGCTTGATACGTCTCCAACGTATCTATAATTTTTGATGGTTTCATGCTATTATCTTGTCAAACTTTGGATGTTTTGTATGCCTTTTATATATTTTTTGGGACTAACTTATTAACTCAGTGCCAATTGCCAGTTCCTGTTTTTTCCATGTTTTTGACCCCTTTCAGAGGAGATTTTGAAACAGAGTCCAAACGGAAGAAAATCCCCGAAAAGATTTTTTTTGGAACAGAAGAAGATCGGGAAGCTTGGGAGCCAAGGCAGGGGAGCCTCAGGGGCCCCACAAGCCCCCACCCCGCGGCCAGGGGGAGGCCGCGCCATCCAGGCATGTGGCCCCCCTGGATGCCCTTTGCCCTAGGTCTTTCGCCTATATATTCCCATAAATTTCAGAAAAAAATCAGGAGATCATCGAAAGTACTTTTTCGCCGCCGCAAGCTTTTGTCTCCGCAAGATCCCATCTGGGGCACGTCCTGGTGCCCTGCCGGAGGGGGATTCAGAAACGGAAGGCTTCTTCATCAACACCATGACCTCTCCGATGATGCGTGAGTAGTTCACCATAGACCTACGGGTCCATAGTTAGTAACTCGATGGCTTCTTCTCTCTCTTGGATCTTCAATACAAAGTTCTCCGTGATCTTCATGGAGATCTATCCGATGTAATCTTCTTTTGCGGTGTGTTTGTCGAGATCCGATGAATTGTGGATTTATGATCAGATTATCTATGAATCTTATTTGAGTTTCTTCTGATCTCTCTTATGCATGATTTCGTATCCTTGTAATTCTCTTCGAGTTGTGGGTTTTGTCTGGCCAACTGGATCTATGATTCTTGCAACGGGAGAAGTGCTTGGTTTTGGGTTCATACCGTGCGGTGACATCACCCAGTGACAGAAGGGGTAGCGAGGCATGCATCGTGTTCTTGCCATCAAGGGTAAAAAGATGGGGTTTTCATCATTGGTTTGAGATTATCCCTCTACATCATGTCATCTTGTTTAAGGCGTTACTCTGTTCGTCATGAACTCAATACACTAGATGCATGCTGGATAGCGGTCGATGTGTGGAGTAATAGTAGTAGATGCAGAAAGTATCGGTCTACTTGTGTCTGACGTGATGCCTATATGTATGATCATTGCCTTAGATATCGTCATGACTTTGTGCGGTTCTATCAATTGCTCGACAGTAATTTGTTCACCCACCGTAATACTTGCTATTTTGAGAGAAGCCTCTAGTGAACACTATGGCCCCCAGGGTCTACTCCACACCATATTTTCAGCCTTACACTTTTTTTACTTTGTTGCACTTTCCGCCTTCAAATCTCACTTTGCAAACAATCTTGAAGGGATTGACAACCCCTTTGAAGCATTGGGTGCAAGCTTGTTTGTGTTTGCGCAGGTACTATGGACTTGACGAGACCCTCCTTCTGGATCGATACCTTGGTCCTCAAACTGAGGGAAATACTTACTGCTCCTATGCTGCATCACCCTTTCCTCTTCAAGGGAAGAACCAACGCAAGCCCAGCCTCTGTCAACGTGTCAATTTCTGGCGCTGTTGTCTGTGGGATAGCAAGGACCTAGGAGAAGCTGCTTACATTCTAGGCATTAAGATCTATAGGGATAGATCGAGACGCGTGATAGGACTTTCACAAAGCACATACCTTGATGAAGTTTTGAAGAAGTTCAAAATGGAACAGTCCAAGAAGGGGCTCTTGCCAGTGTTACAAGGTATAAAATTGAGTAAGACTCAGTGCCCAGCAACTGCGGAAGATAGAGAAGAAATGAGTTCCGTCCCCTATGCTTCAGCCATAGGTTCTATCATGTATGCAATGACATGCACTAGACCAGATGTTAGCCTGGCCATAAGTATGGCAGGCAAGTTTCAAAGTAATCCAGGAGTGGATCACTGGATGGCGGTCAAGAATGTTCTGAAGTACCTGAAAAGGACTAAGGAAATGTTTCTCGTTTATGGAGGTGACGAAGAGCTCGTTGTAAAGGGTTACGTTGACGCAAGCTTTGACACTGATCTAGATGACTCTAAGTCTCAGTTTGGATACATATTTATTCTTAATGGGGGTGCGGTAAGCTGGTGCAGTTCCAATCAAAGCGTCGTAGCAGATTCTCCATGTGAAGCGGAGTACATGGCTACCTCGGAGGCAGCTAATGAGGGTGTCTAGATGAAGCAGTTCATGACGGATCTTGGAGTTGTGTCGAGCGCACTAAATCCAATAACTCTGTTCTGTGGCAACATTGGTGCCATTGCTTTAGCAAAAGAACCAAGGTTTCACAAGAAGACCAGGCATATCAAACGACGCTTCAACCTCATCCGCGACTACGTCGAAGGAGAGGACGTGAATATTTGCAAAGTGCATACGGATCTGAATGTAGCAGATCCGCTGACTAAACCTTTTCCAGAGGCAAAACATGATCAACACAAGAACTGTATAGGTGTTAGATTTCTTACAATGTAAATCGCATGGCGATGTGAGGACTAGCTTATTGACTCTAGTGCAAGTGGGAGACTGTTGGAAATATGCCCAAGAGGCAATGATAAAATAGTTATTATTATATTTCGTGTTTCAACATAATCGTTTATTATCCATGCTATAATTGTATTGAATGAAAACATAGATACATGTGTGGTTACATAGAGGAAACAATGTCCCTAGCAAGCCTCTAGTTGGCTAGCCAGTTGATCAAGGATAGTCAAGGTTTTCTGACTATATGCAAGTGTTTCACTTGATAACTGGATCACATCATTAGGAGAATCATGTGATGGACTAGACCCAAACTATGAACATAGCATGTGATCGTGTCATTTTGTTGCTATTGTTTTCTGCATGTCAAGTATTTATTCCTATGACCATGAGATCATATAACTCACTAGCACCGGAGGAATACCTTGTGTGTATCAAATGTCGCAACATAACTGGGTGACTATAAAGGTGCTCTACATGTATCTCCAAAGGTGTCCGTTGTGTTAGTATGGATCAAGACTGGGATTTGTCACTCTGTGTGACGGAGATGTATCTCGGGGCCCACTCGCTAATACAACATCAGACACAAGCCTTGCAAGCAATGTGATTAAGTGTTAGTCACAGGATCTTGTATTACGGAACGAGTAAAGAGACTTGCCGGTAACGAGATTGAAATAGGTATGCGGATACCGATGATCGAATCTCGGGCAAGTAACATACCAAAGGACAAAGGGAATGACATACGGGATTATATGAATCCTTGGCACTGAGGTTCAACCGATAAGATCTTCGGAGAATATGTAGGATCCAATATGGACATCCAGGTCCCGCTATTGGATATTGACCGAGGAGTGTCTCGGGTCATGTCTACATAGTTCTCGAACCCGCAGGGTCTGCACACTTAAGATTTGATGATGTTTTAGTATAGTTGAGTTATGTGTGTGGTTACCGAATGTTGTTAGGAGTCCCGGATGAGATCACGGACATCACGAGGGTTTTCAGAATGGTCCGGAAACAAAGATTGATATATAGGATGGTTTCATTTGGTCACCAGAAAGTTTCGGGCATTTCCGGCAGTGTACCGGGAGTGACGAATGGGTTCTGGGTGTTCACCCGGAGGGGCCCACCCACCCAGGAGTGAGCCCAATGACCCTAGGGTGGCGCACCAGCCCTTAGTGGGCTTGTGAGGCCAGCCCAATAGGGCCATGGTGCCACAAGTGGAAAAACACCAAAGGAAAGGAAAAAAAAAGAAAGAGGGAGGTGTGAAGGAAGAGGAGGACTCCTCCTTCCCCAAACCGAATTGGAGGAGTCCTCCTCTCCCTTAGGCCGGCGCACCCTTGGGGTCCTTGAGCCCCAAGGCTAGCCCCTCCCCTCCTCCTATATATACTGGTGGTTTTAGGGTTTTTGAGACACAACTTTGCCACGTGCAACTCAAACCTATTCCACATAGTTTTGCTTGTAGATCGGATTTCTGCGGAGCTCGGGCGGAGCCCTGCAGGAGTAGATCATCACCACCACTGGAGCGCCGTCACGCTGCCGAAGAACTCATCTACTTCTCCGTTTGTCTTGCTGGATCAAGAAGGCCGAGATCGTCATCGAGTTGTACGTGTGTTGAACGCTGAGGTGCCGTCCGTTTGGCTCTAGATCGGAACGGATCGTGGGACAACGGTGATTTGAATCATGAAGCTAGACCACTACATCAACCACGTTTCTTAACGCTACCCGCTTAGCAGTCTACAAGGGTACGTAGATCTAATCTCCTCTCATACATGGACATCTCCATGATAGGTCTTCGTGTGCGTAGGAATTTTTTTGTTTCCCATGCGATGTTCCCCAACACCACCCCCTGGTCACGCCTTGTTGCCTTGTGAGAGCCTCGGATATCGTGTGGCATTGATTCTTCTTCCCAAAATTCACATATATTCCAAAAAAAGCCAAATTTTTATCGCGTTTGGACTCTGTTTGATATGGAATTTCTGTGAAACCAAAAACACACAAAAAAACTCGCAGTGGGCACTTGATAAGTAAGCTAGTCCCAAAAATAATATAAAATGCTGCCAAAAGTATATGAAAGTTGTAGAACATTGGCAAGAAACAATCAAAAATTATGGATATGACGGAGACGTATCAAGAACCTCTCCCCATCTAGGGAGAGGCCATGGAGGAGGAAACGTAAGGGGGGACTCTCTCCCCCTCTCCTCCAGTGGCGCCAGAGTGCCTCCAAGGGAACCATCGCCGTGGTGATCGTCTTCATCAACATCACTGTCTCCATCACCTTCCCTCATCTATCTATGGTGGTCCACTCTCCCGCACCCCGCTGTAATCCCCTACTTGAACATGTTGTTTCATGCCACATATAAGTTGTATTTGTTTTTTGATAAAATTCCACAATGTAAGGTGCATTTATTCTAATTACTCATAATTCCATTCTTAGCCCTTCAAAAAAAGGAAAATATTTCTCCCCTAATTGCATGCATATGTTCTTGTAGAAATAAAAAGGAAAGTATCTCCCTACTGACTGCGTGTATCTCTTACTTTCCTAACCTAAATGATTTAGTTGCAGCAAATAACTGATTTAACCAAGGTTAATTTCGTCCTAACATGTGTATAGTTATATGTATTGGTCACTAAGACAAAAAAAATACACCTTACATAAAGGAATGAAGGTAGTATTATTAATCAATGATGTGTTGCCATCCTATGAAGTTTGAGTAGATTTTTGTTATCCTTTTGGTAGATTGATGATCTTGATTGATTTGAGTATATGTTTTATTTTGGTGTTGTCCTATGGTGCCCTTCGTGCCACGCACACGTGAGGGAATTCTCGCTATAGGGTTTGCAATATGTCCATGATTCTCTTATAGTGGATGGCTAGGGTGACAGAATCTTACACCCGAGTAAGGGAGTTGTTTGCGTATGGGAGTAAAGGGGACTTGATGTTTAATGCTATGGTTGTGTTTACCTTAATGATTTATAGTAGTTGTGGATGCTTGCTAGAGATCCAATCATAAGTCCATATGATCCAAGTACGAAAAGTATGTTATCTCATGCATCTTCCTTATAAAATTGCAAGAATGATTGCCGATCTTGTTATCAATTGCCTAGGATGATTCTGCACACAATACCATCATTATTCCACAGTCGTTATTTGTAATATATTGTGATATATTTTAACTCTATTTAGTGCAGCAACTATTTTTCATATTTTAGTTCTCCATTATCATGCAAACATATCTTCTCTATACCTATGACACAATTTTATTTCTCGTTACTAGATAGAAGCAAACGTTCAGTGTATGTAGAGTCGTATCAGTGGCAGATAGGACTTGAGAGAATATTGATCTTACCTTTATCTCCTTGTGGGTTCAATGCTCCATACTTACCACTTCCATCTTTGGAAATTGCTAGATGATTACCTGCAGTTGGGGATTATCAACGATGTGTGCACCCTAGCTCGCCTCGCTGGCTTGGCCTCGGGCAAGCCCAGCTGCGGGGAGATCTGGCCCATGCGCGTGCCGACTCTTTCCTTTTTCTTTTTCGTCAGATTTTTGTAAAAAATCCACAATATAGTAAACTTGTCCAAATCAATTGGTTCAAGCTTCTAAAAATTTGTTTGAATCCAACCTATTTAATGGTGCCACTAGTGCACTATTTGGACAACATCTTTTGTACGGTCCTTGCTTAAATCCATGATTACGTATTTAAAACTATTGTCTAAAATCATTGTGTTCATTTCTAAGATTCCAACTCCAAAACCAACATCGGTAGTATTTTTAGTTCTAAAAGTAGAATTTAACAAAAATAGGTTGATATTTTTATTTGTGATTTATTTTTCCTGTTGTTGATATGTCCTTATTTGTGACGTTACCTTGTGACGATGGATTACGTGGTTGACGAGGAAGTTGGATGAGAAGCATTTGAAGACCTTGAAGACTTTGTTGATCCAGGCAAGCATCCCTTGACCATGTTGATGAAACGAGTTTTATGAATGTCATATAGCACTTCATTTCATTGCATTGAAAGCATGATGATGACGTGGTGACAACCTTGCTAGGTTAGTCTCCAATGCACTTCTCGTTGATACTTGCATTGTGCATGGCTCTATGTTTTGTTGAGAGTCATGTGGGTGGGAAATAGATAGGTGTAAGTAGTTACTACGCAAGTGGGACATGGGTATTCATAGAGATGGAAAAAAGTGTTTTCAAAGACTTTTCGAAAACCCCACCGGGTGCCACTAGTGCCCGAGGGAGAAGATGAGCTAGGTAACACTTGAGAAAGAAGTGGTGTATCGAAGCAAGTTGTGTGTGTGCGCGTGTTTTCAAAAACAGATTATATTTAAGATGTGTCGACCGTTCCCAACCTAACATGTACGACTACGATACCCCTTATGGGACGTGGCTTGGTTGATTACCTTAGTTGATGCTAGCAGAGAGCCGCATTACTAGTGGCAGGAGATCCAAGTCACTCTCTTGATACGTGGTCGTGCTTGGAAGGATGGCTATGGTTGTTTTTGTTTGCGAACGTTGCAAGGGACACAAAAAATTTCCTACGTAAGATCTATCCAGGGTGATGACCATCTACGAGAGGAGAGATTGGATCCACATGCCCTTGTAGATTGCTAAGCGAGAAGCATTAAGATATGCGGTTGATGTAGTCGAACGTCTTCCTGATCCAAATTGCAAGCTGTCCTGCGGTCCAATCACGATCTAGTGCCGAACGGACGACACCTCCGCGTTCAACACACGTGCAGCTTGATGACGATATCCACCTTCTTGATCCAGCAAGAGAGACGAAGAGGTAGCTGAATTCTCTGGTAGCACGACAACGTGACGGCAATGATGGTGGACCTATTCCGACAGGGCTTTGTCGTGCACTACCGGAATAACCTACGGGGTGTCACGAAGTAGAGGACGAAGAGGGTCTGCGTCGTGGCTTGAGGTGCGGATAGCCTCTCTACCCTCGACAATATATAGGAGGGAGGGAGGGGTGGCGCCCTAGGGAAAACCCTAGGGGTTCGGCCGACGCACCAAGGAGAAGGGAGGAGTCCTCCTCCAGTTCGGTTTGGTGGAGGAGTCCTCCTCCTAGTAGGTTTGCCCCACCACTCTCTCTTTTGCACTTAAGCCGAAATAGGCCCACTTCGGCTGGCCGCCCAGCGCACCAGGGACTGGTGCACGAGCCTTGGGCTTGTTTGGTCCCCTTCCGGGTGGGTGGCCCTCCCGGTGAAACCCCGGAACCCATTCTTCACTCCTGGTACTTTTCCGATAATGATCGAAAACTTTCCGGAAGACAAATGCACCTTTACTATATATCAATCTTTGTCTCCGGACCATTCCAAAACTCATCGTGATGTCTCGGGTCTCATCCAGGACTCCGAACAACATTCAGTTACCAACACACATAATTCAACTATACTGAATCTTCACCGAACGATAACTGTGCAGACCCTACGGGTTCGAGAACTATGTAGACATGACCGAGACACTCTCCGGACAATAACCAATAGCAGGACCTGGATGTCCATATTGGTTCCTACATAATCTACGAAGATCTTTATCGGTTGAACCTCAGTGTCAAGGATTTAGTTAATCCCGTATAACATCCGTTTGTCCTTCGGTATGTTACTTGCCCGAGATTCGATCGTCGGTATCTCTATACCTATTTGAATCTCGTTAGTGGCAAGTCTCTTTACTCGTTCCATAATACAAAATCCCGCGACTAACTCTTTGGTCACATTGTTTGCAAGGCTTGTTGTGATGTCATATTACCGAGTGGGCCCTGAGATACCTCTCCGTCATACAGAGTGACAAATCCCAGTCTTTATCCATGCTAACTCAACGGACACCTTCTGAGATACCTGTAGAGCACCTTTATAGTCACCCAGTTACGTTGTGACGTTTGATACACACAAGGTATTCTTCCGGTGTGAGTGAGTTACATGAGCTCATGGTCATAGTAATATATACTTGACATGCAGAAAAACTGTAGCAATAAAATGACACGATCACATGCTACGTTCATAGTTCGGGTCTTGTCCATCACATCATTCTCCTAATGATGTGATCCCATTATCAAGTGACAACACTTGTCTATGGCTAGGAAACCTTAACCATCTTTGATCAACGAGCTAGTCAACTAGAGGCTTACTAGGGACAGTGTGTTGTCTATGTATCCACACATATATCTGAGTTTCCATTCAATACAATTCTAGCATGGATAATAAACAATTATCTTGAACAAGGAAATATAATAATAACTATTTTATTATTGCCTCTAGGGAATATTTCCAATAGTCTCCCACTTGCACTAGAGTCAATAATCTAGCTCACATCACTATGTTATTTACATTTTAACGAATCTAACACCCATACAATTCTCGTGTTGATCATGTTTTGCTCGTGAAAGAGGCTTAGTCAACGGGTCTGCAACATTCAGATCCATGTGCACTTTGCAAATATTTATTTCCTCCTTTTGATGTAATCCCGGATGGAATTGAAGCATCACTTTATATGTTTGGTTCTCTTGTGAAACTTGGTTCCTTGGCTAGACCAATGGCACTAGTCTTGTCACAAAATAGAGTCATTCGATCTAGTGCCTTGGCACAACTCCAAGATCTGTCATGAACCGCTTCATCCAGGCACCTTCTTTAGCCGCCTCCGAGGCAGCTATATACTCCGTTTTGCATGTAGAATCATCTACCACGGTTTGCTTGGAACTGCACTAGCTTATCGCACCCCATTGAGAATAAATATGTATCCGGTTTGTGACTTAGAGTCATCCACATCAGTGTTAAAGCTTGCATCGACGTAACCCTTTACGACGAGCTCTTTGTCACCTCCATAAATGAGAAACATTTCATTAGTCCTTTTCAGGTACTTCAGAATATTCTTGATCGCTGTTCAGTGCTCCATTCCTGGATTACTTTGAAACCTTCCCGCCATACTTGTGGCAAGGCTGACATCAGGTCTTGTGCACAACATTGCATACATGATAGAGCCTATGGCTGAAGCATAGGGGACGACACTCATCTTATCTCTATCTTCTGCACTCACCAGGCATTGAGTCTTACTCAACTTTATACCTTGTAACATAGGCGAGAACCCTTTCTTGGACTGTTCCATTTTTAACTTCTTCAAAACTTTATCAAGGTATGTGCTGTGTGAAAGTCCTATCAAGTGTCTTGATCTATCGCTATAGATCTTGATGCCCAATATGTAAGCAGCTTCTCCGAGGTCCTTCATTGAAAAACTTTTATTCAAATAATCCTCTATGCTTCCCAAATGGTCTATATCGTTTCCAATCAGCAATATGTCATCCACATATAATATTAGAAATGCTATAGAGCTCCCACTCACTTTCTTGTAAATACAAGCTTCTCCATAAACTTGTATAAACCCAAACGCCTTGATCACATCATCAAAGCGCTGATTCCAACTCCGAGATGCTTGCACCAGTCCATAAATGGATTGCTGGAGTTTCCATACTTTGTTAGCATTCTCTGGACCGGCAAAACCCTCCGGTTGCATCATATACAACTCTTCCTTAAGGAAACTGCTAAGGAACGTTGTTTTAACATCCATCTGCCAAATTTCATAATCGAAAAATGTAGTTATTGCTAACATGATTCTAACAGACTTAAGTATCGCTACGGGTGAGAAAGTCTCATCATAGTCAACTCCTTGAACTTGTGAAAAACCCTTTGCCACAAGTCGAGCTTTATAGACGGTGTCATTACCGTCCGCGTCCGTCTTCTTATTAAAGATCCATTTGTTCTAAATAGCCTTTTGCCCTTCAGGTAAAACTTCCAAAGTCCATACTTTCTTTTCGTACATAGATCCTAACTCGGAATTCATGGCCTCTAACCATTTGTTGGTATCTTGGCCCACCATTGCCTCTCCATAGCTCGTAGGTTCATCATTGTCTAAGAACATGATTGATAAGATAGGGTTGCCCTACCACTCAGGAGTAGTACGTGCCCTTGTCGACCTACGAGGTTCGATAGCAACTTGATTTAAAGTTTCATGATCATAATCATTAGATTCCTCTTCAACTGATGTAGCTTCTACAGAAACATCTTTCTACGTTGCGCCACCCTCTCGTTGAAGTAAAGGTTCTATAACCTCATCAAGTTGTATCTTCCTCCCACTCAATTCTTTCGAGAGAAACTCTTTCTCAAGAAATGCTCCGTTTTTAGCAACAAACACTTTGCCTTCGGATCTGAGAAAAAAGGTGTACCCAACTGTCTCTTTTGGGTATCCTATGAAGACACACCACTTTGGGTTCCAGCTTTTCAGGCTGAAGCTTTTTGACATAAGCATCACATCCCCAAACTTTAAGAAACCACAACTTTGGTTTCTTGCCAAACCACAGTTCATATAGTGTCGTCTCAACGAATTTTGATGGTGCCCTATTTAGAGTGAATGCAACTGTCTCTAATGCATAACCCCAAAACGATAACGGCAAATCGGTAAGATACATCATAGAACGCACTAAATCTAATAAAGTACGATTACGATGTTCAGACACACCATTTTGTTGTGGTGTTCCAGGTGGTGTCAACTGTGAAACAATTCCACATTGTCTTAAGTGAGTGCCAAACTCATAAATCAGATATTCTCCTCCTCGATCAGATTGTAGGAATTTGATCTTCTTGTTATGATGATTTTCAACTTCACTCTGAAATTGCTTGAACTTTTCAAACGTTTCAGACTTGTGTTTCATAAAGTAAATACAACCATATCTACTCAAATCATCTGTGAAGGTGAGAAAATAACGGTAACCACCACATGCCTCTATGCTCATTGGTCTGCATGCATGAGTTTGTATGATCTCCAACAAGTCACTTGCACGCTCCATTGTTTCGGAGAACGGAGTCTTAGTCATCTTGCCCATGAGGCATGGTTCACATGTGTCAAGTAATTCAAAATCAAGTGACTCCAAAAGTCCATCGGCATGGAGTTTCTTCATGCGTTTTATACCAATATGACCTAAGCGCAGTGCCACAAGAAAGTGGCGCTATCATGATCAACTCTACATATTTTGGCTTCAATGTTATGTATATGTGTGTCATCACTATCGAGATTCGACATGAACAAACCCCTCACATTGGGTGCATGACCATAAAAGATATTACTCATATAAATAGAACAACCATTGTTCTGTGACTTAAATGAGTAACCGTCTCGCAATAAACAGGATTCAAATATAATGTTCATGCTTAATGCAGACACTAAATAACAATTATTTAGGTTCATCACTAATCCCGACGGTAACTGAAATGAGAGCGTTCCGACGACGATCACATAACCCTTGGAGCCATTTCCCACGCGCATCATCACTTCGTCCTTCGCCAACCTTCATCTATTCCGTAGTTCCTCCTTTGAGTTACAAATGTGAGCAACAGAACCGGTATCAAATACTCAGGCACTACAACAAGAGTTGGTGAGGTACACATCAATAACATGTATATCAAATATACCTTGTTTGGCGTTGACCGCCTTCTTATCGGCCACATGCTTGGGCCAATTCCGCTTGTAGTGACCAGTCCCCTTCCAATGATAGCACTAAGTTTCCGGCTTGGGTCCAACCTTGGGTTTCTTCGTGGGAGGGGCAACTGCTTTGCCACTCTTTTTGGAGATACCCTTATTGGCTTTGCCGTTTTTCTTGAAGTTGGTGTTCTTATTGACCATCAACACTCACTACACCACGACACTGCATTTCCAACAAACAAGTTGGTCGGAAAAACCGCCTTTGCCGACATACAATCGGTCCGGAAAGAGTATTGCCGACCTAAAGCGTCTATTGGGGTAAGTCCAGACGGAAAGCCTTTTCCCGACCGACATATCTTTCCCGATCAATTGTTTGAAGCCTATAAAGAGCATTGCCGACCGAATTTCTGATGGCACTGGCAGGGATCTTTCCCGACTGACTTGCAATGGGCATTTCCATCGAATCTTTCCCGACTGACTGTTCGACGACAACACCTTTGCCAACCGATTTTCAGTTGACATTGGTGTTGAAGCTTTCCCGACCAACAGTTTGATGGTAATATGTTTGCCGACCAACTTTTCGTTGGTCCTAGCATGAACCTTTCCCTACCAACAGTAGGACGGTGCTTCCTTTTGCCAGCTGACAGTTCGTCTGCACTCCATTTGTATTTATCATATTATCTTATCAAAACAATATCAATCAGGTTACATATCTCATCATTATCTAACAAGTTACAATAACTTTCACGTACTCAGAAGTATTAAACCTAAAGCCAACAAAATAACACTAATAGTTCTCATAATAGAGGTAACTAAATAAGTGGAAACATTTGTCTTAGTGACCGAAACAACCGATAGGTTTATAAAATGATAGATGCATGTCCGACAATTCAATTCTTGTTCCGTTACACAAGATATCCTTTACAAAATGGTAGCTACGAGATGCATTGTTTTTGCTCCGTTATAGAAGATATTCAGTTGAGGCAAATTGACAGCGTCATGGTTCCTTGTTGGTTCTCTTGTTTTCCCTACACAACCTGACAGCAACCTGGAAAGACAAAAACATACAATTAATATACATGCAAGCTAGTGAAATCTCATTCTCAATGACTACTAATATACTACCTGTTCAACTTGAGAGTAAAGAGGATCAGGCATGAAACATAGAAACTGAATTAATATACAGTCATCTAACTTTGAGGTGAACAAGTTTGATTTGCAGGCCTATAAACTTGGCATCCTTACGAAAATGTGAAACTAAGAATAACAAAAGTCGGCCAGGAGACGCGACCCCAAGTTTTGAGAAATAATTGAATGATTGAAACATTTCATGACTATCTTCACGTGATTTCTAACTACAAGAAGCTAAGCACTAGCAGCCTTTTGACAATGATGATGAAGAAAAGATATGTTCTCACATTTTCTTACCGACAATGACATAAACAAACACTTCCTTTCCACCTCCTTTAGAGATCTCCAAGAGAGAAAGAATATGAGACATAAAAGGCAAAGGGAAGTCCAGTTCACTACAGGTTTCACATGCATCAGTCATTTGTTGATGTTTGACTTTCTGTAAGATAATAACTCAGACAAGATTAACATGGAGGGTGGTTTAAGACACATAATTGAAACAGTAATTTTTATTTCTTGAACACAAGAAAGAGCCATGTGGTCAAGTAACTTGTTTTCTAGAGGATCATACACAATAGTTATGGTGCCACAATAATTTTGCAAAGGCTTGGACCTAGTGTGGTGACATGTACGGGCGTACGGTATGGCGCCAATCGTATTCATACCCACACAAGCCACTCGATCGCTTCAATTTGACAAAAAGTAGACAATATAAAAATCAGTGTCAAATATAAGGAACATTTCTATATATTCATGACATCCACGCATATGGAGGGCCTCTGGACTTGACCGGGGTAGACAAACTCACCTGAGAGGTTGCAGCAAATATTCTACAACTTCAATTCGTCGGCTCAATGCTACGAGCAGTGGTCCTTTGTACCACCTCAGAAAAAACGAGAGAGATGAACAAGTAGACTATAACTTTTGAGATGTTTTGCTTTATATGCTTGCAGATCTCTGCCATCCTTTCTTTCACTACAAATTTCTATTACTGAACTTTAGGTATAACGTCAGGTCAGTTAAGTTGTACTTTTAGTGACTCAAGTTTTTTGGATGTATGTATCAGTTGCATGTTTTTAAAGGAAACATGATTCTAAAAGTCAAGATATGCTTTTTAGTGAAGTGCTACCTCTGTAAAGTAATATAGGACGTTTTAGATCACTAAAATAGTGATCCAAAACATCTTTTATTATTTCACGGAGGGTCTTGGCACATAAACAATTACACGGGCAAATGCACAAGCCACTAAACAACAATAATTCTGTAGAGGGGGTCGATGAACATGGCCCTCTATGCTATCTCATTTGCTTACATATATAACCACTTTAAACAATTTAAGAACACTGACCATTTCATTTCAAACTGTACAAAGAAGAATGGAGACCTCACCTAATAACAAAGTAATTTGATGAACCAATTCATGTACAAGTACCACAACGAGAAACAATATCATCATGTCTATATATAATTTGCCAAGTAAATATGTAGCCAAGCATATAGAGTTATAAACCTAGGCAGTAAATATTGAATGGAAATTATATAACAGTAAGACTGCAATAGAGGATGTGGAAAGGTAGTAATGTACCTGCAGAAACAATGACAACTTTGCACACAACCCATAAAATCAGAAGCCGCAATAAGTAGTTCAGTATGCACCTGCATAAGTAGTCTATGTTCACTTAAACATTGTATCTTAAAGTTTGGATATTTTCAATGATGGGGATACAAGTAAGTTCATTTGACACTTATGAAGAACCAATATATGTGAATTACCAACAAAATTAGTTGATTACCCTGCACGAAGCCTTTACTTTCACGAACGAAAAAGGTATAAAGAACAAAAGAAATCATGATACTACTTGTTAGTATGCTTAACTAACAAATGAGGAATACATATTACTGAACTGATAACTAGCCACTCGTTTGCTAGTAATTATTTACTACCGAGTTCAGCCTCTTTATATCTATACCAACATTTGCTCAAATACCATATACTACCAGATCAAAAAGAATTACAGTATATGTGCATATAAGGGATCACTTTTTTGCTTGTGTGTGTATAATATTAATCTGGTTACATCAGTCAATTTATGGAATGAAGCAGCACTTGCCAAGGCATGGAGAGATGAAATGTCAGATAGGACAATATTCATATTATTCTCTTCATTGATACATTATTTTCTGCTATTAAGGCAATTACTTGGAAAAATCAACCGTCTTAAGGAATAAGGACTATGTAGATATACACGCTTGTGTGTGGATGGTCTGAGCAACCAAACACTCGTTCAACCGGTAGTAACAAATTATGAGTCTAGCTAAGCACATGATGGAACCAACAGTCCATTAACCACCATGTAATTTCCAACAGAAACACTTGGGACAGAGAAAGAATATCGAACCTGGGGGTATGATCGATTTGTGGCTTTGAGCTTTAGCATCATCGCCACGCGCTTACACCTTCGGCCATGGTGTCAAGGAGACAGCTCGAATCATCCCAGTAATTAGTTGCTGCCATTGAATCTATGTTTCCGTACCTACAGGCAGCAACTTAGGAGAAGAATGTGCAGACATCCAAGAATCTGATAAATCTGTGCATAGAAAAAACCCGTGAATGGTCGAACAACATGCTTCTCATCTACCCGGCATTGTCGCTCAGCGCTGCCCCAGAAAGAGCCTGGGAGCCAGGTAGCCACCGACCGAGAGGTTGACCAGAGCCCCTCTCGCACCAGCCTAGAATGGCGCCGTCTCTTCTTGACCCTGCCTCTGCCTTGACTGCGGCATCTGGTCTAGGACTTGGCCGTCGAATCCAGCGGTGGCGAGCTCCATGGTTTCCATCTGAGGCGCCAACGAACCCTAGGTGTCCAGATCCAGGTGTGGGCGCGGAGAGGAGGACGGGAGCAATGAGAGGCGGAGAGGAGGGATGGGCGGAGGGAATAAGGTGCGACAGGTGAGGATGAGATGGCGCGCCGCAGAGTAGAGGGATGTGCGCAGGGCAAGAGGGCGCCGGCGCCGCCGTCGTTGGGAAGAACACGAAGGTGGGAGGAATAGGACTAGTGGCTGGAGGGAAAAGCGAAGAAAAATGGAGAGGGATCTTTTAGGCGGGTTGGCGCTAAGACTTTTTCGGCCGCGCGCGCTAACTTTTTGCTGGCCAACGCGCGAACATTTTCGCGCTCGCCCATCCAAGGAACAGTCGATCGGTAATGTTTTCCCGACCGATGGTTGGATGCATATACGCCTAATGCCGACCGATGGTTGGATATTAAATCTTTAATTATCGCCGACTAACAGTTAGCTGCCCCTATCAATATTACCGACCCACAGTCTAATAAAAACTACCCCGACCGACTGCATGTTGGTATACCTAGACTTTTCCCAACAAACGTCGGTAGGGAATGCAGTGTCGTGGTGTAGTGACTTGATGTTCTTTCTGGATTTCTGACTCAGCGACTTCCAGCATCTAAACAGCTCGGCAAGTGATTTATTCATCCCTTGCATGTTGTAGTTCAAGAGAAAGCTTTTATAGCTAGGTGGTGGTGATTGAAGAACTCTGTCAGTGATTTCCTCTGGCAGGAGAGCAATTCCCAACTCAGCCATATGGTAAGAGTACCAGACATTCTGAGCACATGCTCACTGACAAACCCGTTCTCCTCCATTTTGCAAGCATAAAACTTATCAGAGGTTTCATACCTCTCAATCCGGGCATTCTTCTCAAAGATAAACTTCAACCCCTAGAATATCTCATATGCTCCATGACGTTCAAAATGCATTTGAAGTCCCGGTTCTAAGCCATACAAAATTGCATATTGAACTACTGAGTAGTCATCCAGACGCATGTGCCAGGCATTCATAACGTCTTGGGTCACCGGTTGGGGGTGGAATGTCACCTAACGGTGCATCAAGGACATATTGCTTTTGGGAAACCGTGAGGATAAGCCTTAGATTATGGGCCCAGTCAACAAAGTTACTTCCATCATCTTTCAGCTTAGCTTTCTCTAGGAACACGTTAAAATTCAAGGGTGCTACTGCGCGAGCCATTGATCTGCAACATAAAATTTGCAAAGATTACTTAGACTATGTTCAAGATAAATGAGTTTAGTTAATCATATTACTAATAAACTCCCACTCAAATTGACATCCCTCAAGTCTTTCTAGTGTCACATGATCCAAATTCACTAACTCAGGTCCGATCATCACGTGAGTTGAGTTAGCTTCAATGGTGAACATCTCTCTGTTGATCATATCTACTATATGACTCATGTTCGACCTTTTTGTCTCTTGTGTTCCGAGGCCATGTTTGTACATGCTAGGCTCTTCAAGTTTAACCCGAGTGTTCCGCGTGTGCAACTATTTTGCACCCATTGTATGTGAACATAGATTCTATCACACCCGATCATCACGTGGTGTCTCGAAACGACGAACTTTCGCAATGGTGCACACTGGAGAGAACACAATTTTATCTTGAAACTTTAGTGAGGGATCACCTTATAATGCTACCATTGTCTTAAGCAAAATAAGGTGCATAAAAGGATTAACATCACATGCAAATCATAAGTGACATGATATGGCCATGAACTTGTGCTTTTGATCTCCATCTACAAAGCACCGTCATTATCTCCATCATCACCCACGCCACACCATGATCTCCATCATTGTGCTGCCATCGAGGTTGTCACGCTAACCATGTTGTTGCTACTAAAGCTACACAACTAGCGATAAAGCTGTTGTGGAACGTCGCATGGGAAACAAAAAATTTCCTACGCGCACGAAGACCTATCATGGTGATGTCCATCTATGAGAGGAGATTTGGATCTACGTACCCTTGTAGATCGCACAGCAGGAAGCATTTAAAAAATGCGGTTGATGTAGTGGAACGTCCTCGCGTCCCTCGATCCTCCCCGCGAACCGTCCCACGAACCGTCCCGCGATCCGTCCCATGATCTGCTCCAATCTAGTGCCGAGCGGACGGCACCTCCGCATTCAGCACACGTATAGCTCGACGATGATCTCGGCCTTCTTGATCCAGCAAGCAAGATGGAGAAGTAGATGCGTTCTCCGGCAGCGTGACGGTGCTCTAATGGTGGTGAAGGATCTACTCCTGCAGGGCTCCACCTGAGCTCCGCAGAAATATGATCTAGAGGAAAAACCGTGGTGTTTGTGGTCGGGCTGCCGTGGCAAAAGTTGTCTCAAATCAGCCCTAGAACTCCACTATATATAGGAGGAGGGGAGGGGAGGCTTGCCTTAGGGTCCAAGACCCCAAGGGTCCGCCGGCCAAGGAGGTGGAGGAGTCCACCTCCAATCCTAGTCCAACTAGGATTGGAAGGTGGAGTCCTTCCCTTCCTTCCCACCTTTTTTTCTTTTCTCTTCGATTTTCTATCTCCTGCGCATAGGGCCCTTTTGGGCTGTCCCACCAGCCCACCAAGGGCTGGTGAGGCACCCTAAGGCCTATGGGCTTCCCCGGGTGGGCTGGCCCCTCCCGATGAACATGGAGAACTCATTCGTCACTCCCGGTACATTCCCGGTAATGCCCGGAAACTTTCCGGTAACCAGATGAGGTCATCCTATATATCAATCTTCGTCTCCAGACCATTCCGGAACTCCTCGCGATTCGAGGATCTCATCCAGGACTCCAAACAACATTCGGTTACCAACATACATAATTCAAATATACCAAAACATCACCGAACCTTAAGTGTGCAGACCCTGCGGGTTCGAGAACTATGAGGACATGATCGAGACACTCTCCGGTTAATAACCAATAGAGGGACCTGAATGTCCATATTGGTTCCTACATATTCTACGAAGATCTTTATCGGTTGAACCTCTATGTCAAGATTCAGTTAATCCTGTATAACATTCCCTTTGTCCCTCGACATGTTACTTGTCCGAGATTCGATCATCGGTATCTCTATACCTATTTGAATCTCGTTACCGGCAAGTCTGTTTAATCGTTCCGTAATACAACATCCCGTGACTAACTCTTTAATCACATTGATTGGAAGGCTTGTTGTGATGTCATATTACTGAGTGGGCCCCGAGATACCTCTCCGTCATACAGAGTGACAAATCCTAGTCTTGATCCATGCTAACTCAACGGACACCTTCGGAGATACCTGTAGACAACCTTTATAGTCACCAACTTACGTTGTGACGTTTGATACACACAAGGTAGTCTTCCGGTGTGAGTGAGTTACATGATCTCATGGTCATAGGAATATATACTTGACATGCAAAAAAATAGTAGCAATAAAATGAGATGATCACATGCTATGTTCATAGTTTGGGTCTTGTCCGTCACATCATTCTCCTAATGATGTGATCCCGTTATCAAGTGACAACACTTTTCTATGGCTAGGAAATCTTAACCATCTTTGATCAACGAGCTAGTCAACTAGAGGCTTATGAGAGACGGTGTGTTTTCTATATATCCACACATGTATCTGAGTTTCCATTCAATACAATTCTAGCATGGATAATAAATTATTATCTTGAACAAGGAAATATAATAATAACTATTTTATTATTGCCTCTAGGGCATATTTCCAACAGTTTTCACACACACTGACCACCTTTGTGTCCCCTCATGGATGGTATGTGTGATGTACATCATGAGGTCTATGTACCAATGGGTGGACTCTTTTTTTAGTGTTGTCAAGGGAAATACATTGTTCGGGTGCATACCTAGGGTATGTAATATACCACGTGTCGTGGCTTTACATGGAAGTTCATCGAGTCTTGTGGGTAAAGTGTACAACCTCTACAGAGTGTCAAACTATTCGAATAGCCGTGTCCATGGTCAAGGACAATTGGGTGGTTGCTACTTCTCAAACAATAGCGCCAGAAATTGACACGTTGATGGAGACTTGCTTGCGTTGGCTTTTCCCTTGAAGAGGAGAGGGTGATGCAGCATAGGAGTAGTAAGTATTTCCCTAAGTTTGAGAACCAAGGTATCAATCCACTAGGAGAATCTCGTCAAGTCTAGAGTACCTGCACAAACACAAAAGAACTTGCACCCAACGCTATAAAGGGGATGTCAATCCCTTCCAGATTGATTGCAAAGTTAGATCTGAAGGCGGAAAGTGCAACGAAGAAAAAGAGTAAGGCTGAAAATATGGTGTGGAGTAGACCCGGGGGCCATAGTGTTCACTAGAGGCTTCTCTCAAAATAACAAATATTACGGTGGGTGAACAAATTACTGTCGAGCAATTGATAGAACCGCGCAAAGTCATGACGATATCTAAGGCAATGATCATACATATAGGCATCACGTCCGAGACAAGTAGACCGATACTTTCTGCATCTACTACTATTACTCCACACATCGACCGCTATCCAGCATGCTTCTAGTGTATTGAGTTCATGACGAACAGAGTAACGCCTTAAGCAAGATGACATGATGTAGAGGGATAAACTCAAACCAATGATGAAAACCCCGTCTTTTTACCCTTGATGGCAACAACACGATGCATGCCTCGCTACCCCTTCTGTCACTAGATGAGGTCACCGCATGGTATGAACCCAAAATCAAGCACTTCTCCCTTTGCAAGAATCATAGATCAAGCTGGCCAAACAAAACCCACAACTCGAAGAGAATTACAAGGATATGAAATCATGCATAAGAGAGATTAGAAGAAACTCAAATAAGATTCATAGATAATCTGATCATAAATCCACAATTCATCGGATCTCGACAAACACACCGCAAAAGAAGATTACATCAGATAGATCTCCATGAAGATCATGGAGAACTTTGTATTGAAGATCCAAGAGAGAGAAGAAGCCATCTAGCTACTAGCTATGGACCCGTTGGTCTATGGTGAACTACTCATGCATCATCAAAGAGATCATGGTGTTGATGAAGAAGCCCTCCGTATTCGAATCCCCCTCCGACAGGGCACCAGAATGTGCCCCAGATGGGATGTTGCGGAGACAGAAGCTTGCAGCGGCAGAAAAGTACTTTCGATGATCTCGTGATTTTTTCTGGAATTTATGGGAATTTATAGGCGAAAGACCTAGGGCAGAGGTGGCCCGGGGAGCCCACAAGCCTGGGAGGCGTGGCCCCCCTGGCCGCGGCTATGGGGCTTGTGGGGTCCCTGGTGGCCCCCTGCCTTGGTTCTCAAGCTTCTCGATCTTCTTTTGTTTTGGAAAAAATCTTTTCGGAAGTTTTATTCCGTTTGGACTCCGTTTAAAATCCTCCTCTGAAAAGGGTCAAAAACACGGAAAAAACAGGAACTGGCACTTGGCACTGAGTTAATAGGTTAGTCCCAAAAAAGATATAAAAGGCATACAAAACATCCAAAGTTTGACAAGATAATAGCATGAAACCATCAAAAATTATAGATACGTTGGAGACGTATCAAGCATCCCCAAGCTTAACTCCTGCTCGTCCTCGAGTAGGGAAGTGATAAAGACTGAATTTTTGATGTGGAATGATACCTAGCATAGTTGTCCTTTGCAACTTCTTTCGTGTGACATGAATGTTCAGATCCGTAAGATTCAAAACAATAGTTTGCTATTGACATGAAAACAATAATACTTCAAGAAAACTAGCAAGGTAATCATGAACTTTCAAAATAACAAGGCCAAAGAAAGTTATCCCTACAAAATCATATAGTCTGGCTATGCTCCATCATCCCCACCTAACTTATTTAAATCATGCACAACCCCGGTATTGGCCAAGTAATTGTTTTCGCACTCTTACTTTCTCAAACCTTTTACAAGTATCACGCAATACATGAGCGTGAGCCATGGATATAGCACTATAGATGGAATAGAGTGTGGTGGTGGTTGTGAGACCAAAAAGGAGGAGATGGTCACATTGACTCGGCATATCAAAAGGCTATGGAGATGCCCATTAATATATATCAATGTGAATGAGTAGGGATTGCCATACAAAGGATGCACTAGAGCTATAAGTATGTGAAAGCTCAAAAGGAGAACTAATGGGTGTGCATCCAACTTCCTTGATCATGAAGACCTAGGGCAATTTGAGGAAGCCCATCATTGGAATATACAAGCCAAGTTATATAATAGATTCCCACTAGAATATGGTGGTGACAAAACGAGAGGCTCTCAATCATGAAGAACATGGTGCTTTTATGAAGCACAAGTGTGGAAATAGATAGTAGCATTGTCCCTTCTCTCTTTTTCCCTTTTTTTATTTGGGCTCTTGGGCCTCTTTTTTATTTTTGGGCTCTTTGGCCTCTTCTCTTTTCTTTTTACTCACATGGGACAATGCTCTAATAATGATGATCATCACACTTTTATTTACTCATAGCTCAAAGCTCAAAACGATGATGACTCTATAGGAAATGCCTCCGATAGTGTACCGGGATGTGCAATGATCTAGCTTGGCGTATGACGTTGAAACATCTCGCTAGCTATCTTACAATCATGCAATGGCAATATGAGAGTGACGACACAAGTCATGAGACGAAACGGTGAGAGTTGCATGGCAATATATCTCGGAATGGCTATGAAAATGCCATAATAGGTAGGTATGGTGGCTGTTTTATGGAAGGCATATGGTGGGTTTGTGCACCGGCGAGAATTGCGCGGCACTAGAGAGGCTAGCAATGGTGGAAGGTGAAAGTGCATCTATACCATGGACTCACATTAGTCATGAAGAACTCACATACTTGTTGCGAAAGTTTTTATTAGTAATCGAAACAAAGTGCTAAACGCATACTCCTAGGGGAAGGGTTGGTAGGTGTTAACCATCGCGCGATCCCGATCGCAACACAAAGGATGAAAATCAATAGATCAATTATGCTCCGACTTCCTAACATAGCGGTTCACCATACGTGCATGCTACGAGAATCACTAACTTCAACACAAGTATTTCTAGATTCACAACACCCTACTAACCTAACTCTTAATATTACCAAATCCACGTCTCAAAACTAATTGAGAGGAAACAAAACTTCTCTTTCTACTCAATGCACATGAAGATGGAGGTTTTTGTATCCTCTTTGGGTACCTATCACCTTTGGGGTTACTTTCATAGCACAAGCCAACGACCAAATTACGCACCGCCGTGCTCTAAAAGATCTAAGTGAAGCACATAGAGCAAAATTATCAAGCTCAAAAGATATAAATGAAGCACGATGAGAATTCTAGCAAAATCACGATGAGTGCATGTCTCTCTCCAAAGGTGTGCAGCAAGGATGATTGTGACACAACAAAAAGAAAAGACTCCTACGATACAAGACGCTCCAAACAAAACACATATCATGTGGTGAATAAAAATATAGCTCCAAGTAATGTTACCGATGGATTGGAGACAAAAGAGGGGATGCCTTCCCGGGGCATCCCCAAGCTTAGGCTTTTTGGTGTCCTTGAATTTGGCTTGGTATGCCTTGGGCATCCCCAAGCTTGAGCTCTTTCCACTCCTTATCTCTTTGTCCATGAGAACATCACTCAAAACTTGAAAACTTCACAACACAAAACTTAAACAGAAACTCGTGATAACATTAGCACAAGAAAACAAACTACCACCTCTTTAGGTACTGTAGCAATCTTGATTTCTATTTATATTGGTGTTAGATTAATGTATTCTCACTTTTCCATGGCTAGTACCCCCGATACTATCCATAGTTTCATCAAAACAAGCAACCAACTCAACAAAAACAGAATCTGTCAAAAACAGACCAGTCTGTAGCAATCTGTATACTTCGTATACTTCTGTTACCTAAACAATTATGAAACATTAAGACTTCCTGGGAAAAAGGCATATCAACCAGCAGCAAAAAGAATCAACTCAAAATATCTTTCTGAA
This sequence comes from Hordeum vulgare subsp. vulgare, assembly GCF_904849725.1. Taxonomy (NCBI): domain Eukaryota; kingdom Viridiplantae; phylum Streptophyta; class Magnoliopsida; order Poales; family Poaceae; genus Hordeum; species Hordeum vulgare. Next base: position 309,970,835 of record NC_058518.1, read on the forward strand.
TAAAAATGAAAAATAATCTCGTGAGCAAAACGTTTATGTCTTTTTCCAGCAGGATCAAACAACCATCACCAAGACTAGTCATAAAGGTTTTGCTTGGCTCAAACACACAAAGAAACACAAAAGACACAATTACGACAGAATTATGATAGTGTGGACGCAACAAAACAGAAAATAAAAAGATAAATTCATTGGGTTGCCTCCCAACAAGCGCTATTGTTTAACGCCCTTAGCTAGGCATAAAGCGATAGAATCACGTATCGTCGTCTTTAGTGCTCAAACCATAAGTAGCGTGATCACTTATCATCTTAAGGTTTTCATCTTTCTTGCTAGATGATTCACCACTACTTTTAGGAACAAAAACAGACTTGGTGATTTTATTGTGGGCAAAATTTGGAGTATTCTGCAGAGTGGCAAAAGTGGAACCCAAGTTGGTTATAACGTCCTCTAGTTTGCCAATCCTAGCGGAATCATGACCTAGTTTTTCGTTAACTGTGGGTTCCTTCTCCTTTAAAATTTTCAAAACCATTCCCACCTTCGATCCGTACTGAGTGATTTGATTGTGGATCTTTTTATCAAAATTCTCAATAAGTTCGATAGTAGCAACTTTATTTTCAATGACGTCCAGCCTACGCATCACATATTCTAGCGTTAAGGTAGTTCCATTAACCATGAGTGGGGGTGAGCCTACCAAATTTATTACAGCTTCGTAAGAATCAACGGTATGGCTACCCAAGAAATTTCCGCCTACGATGGTGTCAAGAATATACCTATTCCAAGGAGAAATACCCACATAAAAACTGCGAAGCAGGACGATAGTGGATTGCTTATGAGTAGATCTACTCTGAGCATTGCAAATCCTATACCAAGCGTCCTTTAAGTTTTCTTCCTCAATTTGTTTGAAATTGAGAACTTCGTTCTCGGGAGTATCGAAGTGGTGGATCTAGCCATGAGGACAAGTAGACTATCCCACACAAACGAACGCAAAACAAGCGAGAGAAAGGGGCGAACGAAAAAGGCAAATATATTTTTTTGTAAATTTTTGTTTTTCAGAAGTGGGGGAGAGGAAAACGAGAGGCAAAAAAGTAATGCAAGAGATGAGTTTGCGACACTTACTTGGATGAATTCTTGACTTGATCCTCCCCGGCAACGGCGCCAGAAATCCTTCTGCTACTTCTCAAACAACAGCGCCAGAAATTGACACGTTGACGGAGACTTGCTTGTTGGCTTTTCCTTGAAGAGGAAAGGGTGATGCAGCACAGGAGCAGTAAGTATTTCCCTCAGTTTGAGAACCAAGGTATCAATCAAGTAGGAGAATCTCGTCAAGTCCAGGGTACCTACACAAACACAAAAGAGCTTGCACCCAACGCTATAAAGGGGTTGCCAATCCCTTCAAGATTGATTGCAAAGTGAGATCTGAAGGCGGAAAGTGCAACGAAGAAAAAGAGTAAGGCTGAAAATATGGTGTGGAGTAGACCCGGGGGCCATGGTGTTAACTAGAGGCTTCTCTCAAAATAGAAAATATTATGGTGGGTGAACAAATTACTATCGAGCAATTGATAGACCTGCGCAAAGTCATGATGATATCTAAGGCAATGATCATACATATAGGCATCATGTCTGAGACAAGCAGAGCGATTCTTTCTGCATCTACTACTATTAATCCACACATCGACCGCTATCCAGCATGCATCTAGTGTATTGAGTTCATGATGAACAGAGTAACGCCTTAAGCAAGATGACATGATGTAGAGGGATAAACTCAAACCAATGATGAAGATCCCATCTTTTTACCCTTGATGGCAACAACACGATGTGTGCCTCGCTACCCCTTCTGTCACTAGGTGAGGTCACCGCATGGTATGAACCCAAAACCAAGCACTTCTCCCATTGCAAGAATCATAGATCAAGCTGGCTAAACAAAACCCACAACTCGAAGAGAAGTACAAGGATATGAAATCATGCATAAGAGAGATCAGAAGAAACTCAAATAAGATTCATAGATAATACGATCATAAATCCACAATTCATCGGATCTCGACAAACACACCGCAAAAGAAGATTACATCGGATAGATCTCCATGAAGATCATGGAGAACTTTGTATTGAAGATCCAAGAGAGAGAAGAAGCCATCTAGATACTAGCTATGGACACGTCGGTCTATGGTGAACTACTCACGCATCATTGAAGAGGTCATGGTGTTGATGAAGAAGCCCTCCGTATCCGAATCCCCCCTCCGGCAGGGCACCAGAACGTGCCCTAGATGGGATCTTGCGGAGACAGAAGCTTGCGGCGGCGGAAAAGTACTTTCGATGATCTCCTGATTTTTTTCTGGAATTTATGGGAATTTATAGGCAAAAGACCTAGGGCAGAGGTGGCCCAGGGATCCCACAAGCCTGGGAGGCGCGGGCCTCCCTGGCCGTGGCTAGGGGGCTTGTCGGGTCCCTGGTGGCCCCCTGCCTTGGTTCTCAAGCTTCCCGATCTTCTTCTGTTTCGGAAAAAATCTTTTCGGAAGTTTTATACCCTTTGGAGTCCGTTTAAAATCGTCCTCTGAAAAGGGTCAAAAACACGGAAAAAACAGGAACTGGCACTTGGCACTGAGTTAATAGGTTAGTCCCAAAAAAGATATAAAAGGCATACAAAACATCCAAAGTTTGACAAGATAATAGCATGAAACCATCAAAAATTATAGATACGTTGGAGACGTATCAGTGGTGCTACTTAAACTGTGTCCACCGTTTACAAACTTGGTTTGTGTGGGGGGAGATACTTGAGCTAAGTCAGATGACTTGATGAGATGATTGAATATGAGATGTTCAAACTCTATTTATATTGATATATGTAACCTCATGATGCATGATTTTACAAGTGTTAGTACATGGCATTGCACCCAAAACTATATTTCTGCAAAAGTACCTACTTAGTGCTAAACCATGCATTGTTTATATTATTCCAAACATGGGTTCCTTGCGAGTACATTCAAAAGTACTCACTGGTTTGTCCTTGGCCGTTTAATTGTCCATGCATGGAAGAGCAGATTTATGATCAAGAAAACATCGGTGACGATCATGCGAATTAGGATGCTTCCCGATCAGAATGCTTGTAGGGTTAATGAAGATGGCATGGGTCCATGCTATCATTGAAGATTTCTACCGCAAGTGTATGTTTGATGTTTGGCCTTCACGGCCATATCTATGTAATACTTGACCATAATGGTTGTAATTTGTGTAAGAAGATATGCAATGGATGTAAGACTCTTGTTTATTCATTTATATGTGTTTGGTGAGCACTGATTTTGGGATCACTATACACGTGCATTCGGTGACTTGGACTTATGAGTTGGGGTCCCCACAAAACAAGACGGAGAATGCACTTTCTACATATTTATTTTGGCCAAAGATGAGACCGTGTGTTGAGAGTTTTGTTGCTCGCTGCACTACATGTCAAAAAGCTAAGTCACGACTCAGTCACCATGGTTTATATATGCCTTTGCATGTACCTAGTGTTCCATGGGCAGCTATATCTATGGACTTTGTTTTAGATTTACCTTGAACAAAGAAGGGGGGTAGCCTATTTGTTGTCATGGATAGATTTTCGAGAATGGAACACTTTATACCACGTCATAAAAGTGATGCTACTGGTAATGTTATTGATTTCTTCTTTCATGAAATTATTCACTTGCATGATGAGCCAAATACTATTGTTTAAGATCATGATACTAAATTTCTTAGACACTTTTGAAGATGTTCATGGGCTAAGTTAGGGACTAAACTGCCTTTTAATACTGCATGTCACCCCCAAACTAGTGGTCAAACTTAAGTAGTTAGTTGAAGATTGTCTACTATGATTAGGGTTGTTTTGAAGAATAACCGGAAAATGTCAGAAGAATGCTTGCCTCATATCGAATTTGCTTATAACCGTTAGCTGCATTCTACTACTAAGATGTTCCCTTTTGAAGTTATGTATATTTTCCTACCTCGTGCACCTATTGCTTTGTTGCCTCTTCCTTCTTTGGAAAAGGTTAATTTTGATGCTAAACAACATGTTGAATTGATCTTAAAAATGCATGAGTTAACTAAGGAAAACCTTGAGCGTATCAATGCTAAATATAAGCTTGGTGGAGATAAGGGTAGAAAACATCTTGTTTTTGCACCTGGAGATCTTGTTTGGTTGCATTTGCGAAAATATAGGTTTTCTGATTTGCACAAATCAAAGCTAATACCACGTATTGATGGTCCTTTTAAGGTGTTAGAGAAAATAAATGATAATGCATATAAACTTGAGTTGCCTGCAGATTTTGAGGTTAGTTCCACTTTTAACATTGCAGATTTCAAGCCTTATTTGGATGAAGAAGATGAGATTCCATAGGGGACGAGTTTGTTTTAAAAGGGAAGGAAGATGAGGATATCAATACCATTTTTACACCCACAACCCCTGCTGCTATACATACATACTCGACCAATTACTAGATCTCGCGCACGCCAACTAAATAACGAGGTACTTTCATTTCTTGGTAACAATTCTAATGTGCATGAGAATATGATGCTTCCTAAATTGGATACTTTTGTGTTTATTACTAATGAAGGGCCTAGCATGGACAAGAGGGATGAACACTGGAGTAGGATAAAGCATGAATATGAAGGCGCGTGCGAAGGAAATCAAAACAACATTTCTAGTGCAAGTTGCAGCACTCACAAGCCTCCTTGATGACATACAAGGACATGGACGAAATATACAAGATTCCCTTTCATAAGTTTCGTCCATAGCTTAGTATAGGTGTTTCGCCATCTTTCTTCGGATCAGGCCCATGTAATTTTGAAATACAACTTCCTAGGCTGATTATAGAGTCTGTATTATAGGGGAAACGACTCAGGAGGTGTTTGGTCCTACCTTGTCAATGGTGGACGAAATCCCCATACTTTTCCCCTATAAATACATCACTTAAGGCACCGTTTAGACTTGAGTTTTATTTAGATTAAAAGTTCATCATAGTTGCAACTTTGTGTACTTTGTTTGTGTTCTACGACCAGGCCAAGATGTCACGAAACCCCACTTCATTAATTAAACTTTCCTCTTTATTCGCAATATCCAAATTGCAATTTTAGTTTATTATTTGTTCTTCGTCCACACGCAGGAAATAGACACTCATGGTCACATTGATCGTGCTCCGGCATGATAAATAACCTCTCAGAGTTTGTTTAGTGATTTCTAAGGATCGTCAAAGTCTACTCCAACCAAAATGATAATCACCATCTCATCAAAAGACACGACACCTCTGCCTCTGTCAAAACATGTTTGCATAGTTTTGAAAACCCTCTTTTTTATCATTGAATCGTGTATTAAAAAAACATATTCAAAACATTGTTTAAATATGTATTTTATAAAATGTTAATCATGCATATGACAATGTTGAACATATATAAAAATTGTTTCAGTTGCATACAGTAAAATGCATAAATATGTACAAAAATAAATAACATCTAGATATATTCAAAAACTATTAATCATGTATTTGAAAATTGTTATACAGTTATTACAAATGTTGATAATGTACCGGGAAAATGTGTAATGTGTATATAAGATTAGACATGTCTTGATAGAAAGGGAAAAAAGGGAAAACAAAGGAAAACAAAGAAAACCACTGAAACCCAAAAAGAGGGAACCAAATAAAAAAAGGAAAGAAGGAAAATCAAAGAAAACTGATGCAAAAAAATCAATGTGCAGCAACATTATTGGGCTGGTCCAGTAGTGTGAGCTGTAGACGAGACCTATTGTGTGTCGGTATGGAGGAGACTTGGGCCATGTTGTTTGAGCTTTTGGTTCTGCATTTACACCTTTTCCACTTTGGCAAAAAAACTCCTAAATAGGTGTGTTTTGCTTCGGTTTTTTGCCTTATGACATCGCATAACAATATTGAATCATAAGCTAAAAGCCGAAGCAAAAAGACCCTATTTAGGAGCTTTTTTGCCAAAGTAAAAAAGCCGCAAAGTAGAAGCAAGAATTCAAATAAACAGAGCCATAGCTCCCCTCGCTCTATGAAGCTAACCTCATGCATTATCTACACTTTTAGGTGCAAGGAAGCATAGAGCATTTGTCCAAGACCTCATATACGACGCCTGAGGCGCCTGATCGAGCCTTCCTGATCCCAGAGCGAGATGAGCAGCGACACGAGCAGCTCTGGTGACGTGAGATGGAGGGTCTCCTTCGCCGCCGTTCTCGGCGCACGATCGCTGTTGTTCAACGACAGCGAAGTGCTACTCCGTCGTGATGCACTCCGGCTTGTCCTGCTGGATGCGTTGGGGGTCACGATTGACGCCCGCTTCCTCCGCGCCGCTGAAGCTTTTGACATAGGAGACGTGGTTGGGTTTCCTTATTATTTCGCAAAGGTACTTGATCGGTTGCTGACGGCGATCTTTGTGCCGGCGAGTGGATCGACTGATAGGGGATGCGGGGCAGCGACGCACAGGGGGCACACAGGGGTGTGATAACCCACAAGTATAGGGGATTGCAACAGTTTTCGAGGGTAGAGTATTCAACCCAAATTTGTTGATTCGACACAAAGGGAAGACAAAGAATATTCTCAAGTATTAGCAGTTGAGTTGTCAATTCAACCACACCTGAAAGACTTAGTATCTACAGCAAAGTTTCAGTAGCAAAGTAGTGTGATAGTAACAGTAGCAACGGTAACAGCAGCAGTAGTGACAGCAGTAGCGGTAACAGTAGCAGCAGTGACAGTAGTAGCGGCAAAGTAACGTAGCAAGGATCAGTAGGAAAAGCTCGTAGGCATTGGATCGGTGATAGATAATTATGCCGGATGCCATTCATCATGTGACAGTTATAACATGGGGTGACTTGTAACTAGCTCCAGTTCATCGATGTAATGTAGGCATGCATTCCGTATATAGTCATACGTGCTTAGGGAAAAGAACTTGCATGACATCTATTATCCATCCCTCCCGTGGCAGCGGGGTCCTAATGGAAACTAAGGGATAATAAGGTTCTCCTTTTAATATAGGACCGGAACAAAGCATTAGCACTTAGTGAATACATGAACTCCTCATACTATGGTCATCTCCGGGAGTGGTTCCAGCTATTGTCACTTCGGGGTTGCCGGGTCATAACACATAGTAGGTGACTACAACTTGCAAGGTAGGATCAAGAACACACATATATTGATGAGAACATAATAGGTTCAGATCTGAAATCATGGCACTTGGGTCCTAGTGACAAGCATTAAGCATAGCAAAGTAGTAGCAACATCAATCTCAGAACATAGTGGATACTAGGGATCAAACCCAATCAAAACTAACTCGATTACATGATAGATCCCATCCAACCCATCACTCTCCAGCAAGCCTACGATGAGATTACTCACGAACGGTGAAGAGTGATGACCCACAAGTATAGGGGATCTATCGTAGTCCTTTTGATAAGTAAGAATGTTGAACCCAACGACGAGCAGAAGGATCTGACAAGTGGTTTTCAGCAAGGTAATCTCTGCAAGCACTGAAATTATCGGTAACAAGTAGTTGTGTGACAAGATGATTCGCAGCAAGTAGCAAGTAACAAAAGTAACAACGATGCAGCAAAGTGGCTCAATCCCTTTTGTAGCAAGGAACAAGCCTGGACAAAGTCTTATTGGAGGTAAAGCGCTCCCGAGGACACATGGGAATTTCTGTCAAGCTAGTTTTCATCATGTTCATATGATTCGCGTTCGCTACTTTGATAGTTTGATATGTGGGTGGACCGGCGCTTGGGTACTGCCCTTACTTGGAAAAGCATCCCACTTATGATTAACCCCTCTCGCAAGTATCCGCAACTACGAAAAAAGAATTAAGACAAAGTCTAACCATAGCATTAAACTAGTGGATCCAAATCAGCCCCTTACGAAGCAACACATAAACTAGGGTTTAAGCTTCTGTCACTCTAGCAACCCATCATCTACTTACTACTTCCCAATGCCTTCCTCTAGGCCCAAATAATGGTGAAGTGTTCTGTAGTCGACGTTCACATAACACCACTAGAGGAGAGACTACTTATAGCATGACTTATCCCATGTCCTCAGGAACAAAAGTAACTACTCACAAAGCATAATCATATTCATGACCAGAGAGGTAATGAGTAGCATCAAGGATCTGAACATATAATCTTCCACCAAGTACTCCAACTAGCATCAACTACAAAGAGTAATTAACACTACTAGCAACCTTACAAGTACCAATCGGAGTCGCGAGACAGAGATTGGTTACAAGAGATGAACTAGGGTTTGGAGATGAGATGGTGCTGGTGAAGATGTTGATGGTGATGAGTCCCCTCCGATGATAGGAGTGTTGGTGATGACGATGGCGACGATTTCCCCCTCCGGGAGGGAAGTTTCCCCGGCAGGACGACCCTGCCGGAGCTCTAGATTGGTTCTACTCAAGTTCTGCCTCGTGGCGGCGGCGATTCCTCCCGAAAGCCTCCTCCTGATTTTTTTTTGGAACGAAACCCTCCTTATAGCAAAGGAGGGGGGCCAGACGGCCAACAGGGAGCCCACAAGCCCCCTAGGTGGTGCCAGGGGGGTAGGTCGCGCCTAGCAGGCTTGTGGCCTCCTACTAGCTCCCATCTGGTACTTCTTCGGCCCAGTATTCTTTTATAAATTCCAAAATAAATCCTTGTTGATTTTCACGGCTTTTGGAGTTGCGCAGAATAGGTATCTCAAACTTGCTCCTTTTTTAGGCCAGAATTCCAGCTGCCGGCATTCTCCCTCTTCATGTAAACCTTGCAAAATAAGATAGAAAAGGCATAAGTATTGTACCGTGAAGTGTAATAACAACCCATAAAGCGATAAATATAAACATGAAAGCATGATGTAAAATGGATGTATCAACTCCCCCAAGCTTAGACCTCGCTTGTCCTCAAGCGAAAGCCGAGATCAATAAATATGTCCACATGTTTAGAGAGAGAGGTGTCGACAAAACAAGATACGGACATGCAGGCATCATGATCATATTCAGAACAGCAATATCATCATATAATTTCTCATGCTAAAGTGATAATTCCTTCATAAAGTAAAGTAAGGATCCCGAACCTTACTGAGAATTAACAACCAATAGCCTTTAGTCTTGAAGCAATTGAAATTTATCATAATATCAGAAAGAGTCAAGTAAGAGCTTGTAAAGCAAATCCACATACTCAATCATCCTTTTGTCTTCTACAATTGCTACAACTCACGTGGTACTCATGAGATCAAAGTTTCAGTCGGACATAGAGAAAGATAGGGGCTTATAGTTTCGCCTCCCAACCATTTACCTCAAGGGTAATATCAACACTAATAATTCATGAATACTTACCTCCAAGTTGACATATGAATATAGATCTTTCCCAAGCATATGACGTTAGCCAAGAAAAAGGCGAAATAAAGAATTGGTGTAGATCACCATGACTCTTTTAAGGTCAAAAAGTAAAGGTACAAGATAGGCCCTTCGTAGAGGGAAGCATAGGTTGTCACGCGCTTTTGAGGTTTGGATGTGCGACCTCTTAGTGTGAAGGAACGTCACTTTATATTGCCTCCTGTGATAAATAACTTTATTATGCAGTCCATCGCTTTTATGTCTTCCTCGTCACAAGTTCATACAAAGCTTATTTTACACACACTAATAGATCATACATATTTAGGGAGCAATTTTTATTGCCTGCACCGATGAAAACTTACTTGAGGGATCTTATTCAATCCATAGGTAGGTATGGTGGACTCTCATGGAAAAACTGGGTTGAAGGTTTATGGATGCACAAGTAGTATCTCTACTTGGTGCGGGAGTTTTGGCTGATATGGGGTGGAAGCAATCATCACATGCTAAGGGATCTCTAGTCATATAATCATTGTTCGGAACCAAGCAAGCATAATTCACTATGGTGTCTTCCTTGTCCAACATCTACTTCTAAGCATGTAATAGTTTAGTGAGTGTTAACAATCATAGATGGTGTCAAAGATGATATATTTATATGTGAACCTCTCCTTCTTTATCACTTCCTATTAATTGCAACAATGACCAAGGTCTATGTTTGCCCACCCTCAACAAGTTTCAATCATCATTCTTTTTATATGTGAAGTCATCACTTCCCATAAGATCATTACATGATCTTTCATGCTTTTGTTCTTTTATCATTCTTTTGATCATGGCATGAGGCAAGGCCCTTAACTAAGACACTATTTATTATATAGCTCACGAGCTCGAATACATCGGGGGTGACACAAAGCAAAACTCAAGCGTAAAACACTAAGAACTTTATTCTACTAGAGAAAGATAGAACCAAAAAGGAACGAACTAAGAAAAGGTAAAGGCAAAAGATGTGATGGTGATACGATACCGGGGCAACTCCCCCAAGCTTGGCACAAGCCAAGGGGATTGCCCATACCCATGCTTAGTTGTCTTCCTTTGGAGGTGATGGTGGTGGAGTTGTTGCAACATGGGTTTGATCCTCCGTCTTCCAAGGCATAGGTGCTCCATCATGGAAAGATGACCGAGTCTCCAGAATCCTCAGATCTGCAACCAACCGTATTGATTTAAATCTATACTCATACTCACAGTTTTGGTTCTGCAGGTCATAGATCTGGGCTTGGAGGTGATCAATTCTGTCATAGAGCCTGGAGAGGTGCTTCCCGATGTCATTGGCATCGATCTTGTGCTTGTTGGCGAACTCTGTGATCATCATGTGGTTGGCTTTGAGTCCACGCTCCACCATCCCTTGGCACTTCAAGACTTGTTGCTCCATTGCTTCGAGCCTTGCCTCCATACTTCCGGTCTTCTTGGGCCCCTCAACATCACGGATGTGCAGCATCCCCTCATGCATCTCCATAGATTGAGGGTGTTGCAACACTCCCGCGAGGTAGGGATTGATGACCTTCTCAAAGATCTTGTCCTTCGGAGCTTTTGGGGATGCCATGGCAATCTAGATCTGCAGCAGAAACAGGCTCGAAACAAAAACAGATGAAATTTGTGTGATACGAGGGTCAGAACTTTTGGGAGAATATATAATGATTTTTTTCCGACCAGAAGGAGTACTCCGCAAGAAAACGGAGTCCGGGAGGCACACGAGGTGGTCACAAGCCCCCCAAGCGAAACCAGGGGGTGGCCCGCGCCTGGCAGGCTTGTCGCCTCCTCGTGCGCCTTCCGGACTGCTTTAATTTTTTCTATTCTTCTAAAAATTCCAAAACGGAGAAAAATTCCTACTGGAAAAGTTTTGGAGTCGGTTTACTTACTGAATCACATACCTCTTCATTTTCGGAGTCTGAAACAGGTTGATAAATATCCCTTATGTACTCCTCCGGAGTTATGGTATTGATAATATTGCTTTCAACATTTATGGGAGTCCGTGAGATATAATGCTTGATTCTCTGCCGATTTACCACTCTCGGAAAATTACCTTTCGTGTTGTTGATCTTGATAGCACTGGAACGATATACTTCCTCAACAATGTAAGGACCTTCCCATTTAGAGAGAAGCTTGCCTGCAAAAAATCTTAAACGAGAATTATATAGCAAGACATAATCACCTACATTGAACTCACGTTTCTGTATCCTTTTATCATGCCACCTCTTAACCTTTTCTTTGAACAACTTGGCATTCTCATATGCCTGAGTTCTCCATTCATCAAGTGAGCCAATATCAAATAACCTCTTCTCACTAGCAAGTTTGAAATCAAAGTTGAGCTCTTTGATTGCCCAATAAGCCTTATGCTCTAGCTCAAGAAGTAAATGACATGCTTTGTCGTAAACCATTTTGTACGGAGACATGCCCATGGGATTCTTATACGCAGTTCTATAAGCCCACATTGCATCATCGAGCTTCTTAGACCAATTCTTTCTAGACCTCTTAACTGTCTTTTGCAGAATTAGTTTAATCTCTCTATTTCCTAGCTCTACTTGACCACTGGACTGAGGGAGATAGGCAGATGCAACTCTATGGTTGACATCATACTTAGCAAGTGTTTTACGGAAAGCACCATGAATGAAATGTGAACCACCATCAGTCATTAGATATCTAGGGACTCCAAATCGAGGGAAAATAACTTCTTTGAGCATCCTGATAGAGGTGTTGTGATCAGCACTACTAGTTGAGATAGCTTCTACCCACTTAGTAATGTAATCAACACCAACTAGGATATGAGTGTACCCGTTGGATTTTGGAAAGGGTCCCATATAATCAAAGCCCCAAACATCAAATGGTTCAATGACAAGTGAATAATTCATAGGCATTTCCCGACTTTTACTGATATTACCTATTCTTTGACATTCGTCACAAGACAAGACAAACTTACGGGCATCCTTGAAGAGAGTGGGCCAATAGAAACCTGATTGCAATACCTTGTGTGCAGTTCTATCTCCCGCATGGTGTCCTCCGTAAGCCTCGGAGTGACACTTCTGTAGGATCTGTCCCTGTTCATGTTCATGTACACAACATCTAATAAATCCATCTACTCCTTCCTTTTAAAGGTGAGGATCATTCCAAAAGTAATGTCTCAAATCAAAGAAGAATTTCTTCTTTTGCTGGTATGTGAAACTAGGTGGTATATATTTGGCAATGATATAATTTGCTTAATCAGCATACCACGGTGTACTACGTGAAGTATTGATGACATTCAATTGCTCATCAGGAAAGCAATCATCAATAGGTTGTGCGTCATCAAGAACATTCTCCAACCTAGACAAGTTATCTGCTACGGGGTTCTCAGCACCCTTCCTCTCGACAACATGCAAATCAAATTCTTGTAGCAAGAGAACCCATCTGATAAGTCTAGGTTTAGCGTCTTTCTTTTCCATGAGGTACTTAATAGCAGTGTGATCAGTGTGAATAGTGACTTTGGAATCAACTATGTAAGATTTTAACTTTTCACATGCAAACATGATTGCTAAAAATTCCTTTTCAGTAGTAGCATAGTTTCTTTGGGCACTGTCTAGAGTTTTACTAGCATAGTGAATAACATTCAACTTCTTATCAACTCTTTGTCCTAGAACAGCACCAACAGCATAATCACTAGCATCACACATGATTTCAAAAGGTAAGTTCCAATCAGGTGGTTGAACAATAGGCGCAGTTATCAAGGCCTTCTTAAGTATTTCGAAGGCTTCCTCACAATCATTGTCAAAAACAAAAGGAATATCCTTTTGCAAGAGATTGGTAAGAGGCCTAGAAATCTTAGAGAAGTCTTTAATGAACCTTCTATAGAAACCAGCATGACCAAGGGAACTTCTTATACCTTTGATATCTGTGGGGCATGGCATTTTCTCGATCGCATCAACTTTAGCCTTATCGACTTCAATACCTCTTTCAGAAATTTTATGTCCTAAGACGTTGCCCTCATTAACCATAAAGTGGCACTTCTCCCAATTCAAGACAAGGTTGGTATCTTTACATCTCAGCAAGATTCGATCAAGGTTGCTGAGGCAATCATCAAAAGAAGACCCGTAAACGGAGAAGTCATCCATGAAAACCTCAACGATCTTTTCACAAAAGTCAGAGAATATAGCCATCATATATCTTTGAAAGGTGGCAGGTGCATTACATAAGCCAAAAGGCATACGTCTGTAAGCAAAGGTATCGAAAGGGCAGGTGAAAGTGGTTTTCTCCTGATCAGATTGCGCAACAGGTATTTGGGAGAAACCAGAATAACCATCTAGAAAGCAGAAGTGTGTGTGTTTAGACAGTCTTTCTAGCCTTTGGTCGATAAAAGGCAAAGGGTAATGATCTTTCCTAGTGGCCGTATTCAATTTCCTAAAACTGATCACCATCCTATAGCCACTAATAATCCTATGTGGGATCAATTCATCCTTATCATTAGGGACAACGGTAATACCTCCCTTCTTAGGGACGCAATGCACCGGACTCACCCAATCACTATGAGCAACAGGATAGATAATACATGCTTCCAGGAGCTTTACTATTTCTTTTCTTACTACCTCTTTCATCTTAGGATTTCATCTCCGTTGATGATCAGCAACTGGTTTGGAATCATGATCGGTTTTAATCTTGTGCTGGCATAGAGTGGGACTAGTGCCCTTAAGATCATCAAGAGTATACCCAATAGCGGCACGATGCTTCCTCGGAGTTTTTAGTAACTTATTTTCTTCATGCTCTGGGAGGCTAGCACTAATAATAACATGACATATCTCTTTTTCATCAAGATAAGCATACTTAAGAGTACCAGGCAACTGTTTAAGCTTGAACACAGGATCACCCTTTGGTGGGGGTGGATCTCCAAGCAGTTCAACAGACAAATTATTCTGAAGGATAGGATATTGTTCGAAGATAACTCCATCTATCTCATCCCTTTCATCCATATGCATATCATTTTCATGCTCAAGCAAGTATTGCTCTAAAGGATCAGTAGGAGGCACAACAATGGAATCTAGGGCAATAATTTCATCCTTATTAGGCAACTCTTTTTCATGAGGTTGTCTACCAAAGTTGGAGAAACTGAACTCATGTGACACACCTTCAAAGCCAATAGTGACAGTTTGCTTCTCAGAGTCAATATGAGCATTGACAGTATTGAGGAAAGGTCTGCCAAATATGATGGGACAAATGCTATCTTGGGTGTTGGTGAATACTCACAACATATGCCATAGGTAGGCTAAAGTCGGTGAGAACTGAAGGGACAAAGGAGGGCGCTGGGCACGAGGTTGGTACAAGCATGGAACGCACGATGTACCCAGGTTCAGGGCTCTCCGTAGAGATAAGACCCCTAGTCCTGCCGGAGTATATGATGTATATGGATGGATTAGAGGTTGCTCCTCGAGCTGTGTTGAGGAGGAGGAAGAGGGGAGCAGCCGGCTCGTCTCTGCCTCTCTCTATGTAGTTGGTGGGTGTGAAGTGTTGTTCGACCGACCCTCTGCATGGAGGGTGACCGGGGGGTTTTATAGACGAACCCACTGGCCTATAATATGGATAATGGGTACAAGAGTGGGACCCGGCTGGCAGCCTCGCCGGCTGGCCAGGGGGGCACGAGGGTCTTGTCTTGTCGCTTGAGGGGCCCGCCGGTTGCATGGTCTCGTCTGGTAGTAGGACCCGCCGGCTTGCCAATGAAGCTCTCGCGTAAGGTTGACACCGAGCACGCGTTGTACGTCGAGCGTCGTCCAGTGAGATTCGTCATGGGTAGGTAGTACGACCGCCTCCACTATTCCCCACGCCGAGTGCAGTAATGGAGTGGGAGTTTGACGGTCCGACACTATGCTAGGTGATGGATCAGAGCCGGGTAGGTCAGCGGCGTGGCCGCCGATGCTCGTACTTGCCGGGCACTCCGATCCAGTACCTTTGCTGACGCGTAGCTACCTTTAATCGTAAGGACTCGTCATGACCTACGATCTGATGTGACTTGAGATCCCCGGCCGGCTAGCTTGCTTGGCTAGCCGGCTTGGGCACGACCGCCTCGTTCCTAGCCGGCTGGCTTGGACAAGATGGCCAGGAAGAGGTAGCCATCTCGCCTCTAGCTGGTAGGGGTTGCCTAGCCGGCCAGAGAGTTGGCCGCCTCGTCCCCGAGCCGGCAGGCGCAGCCTAGCCGTCCAAAAGACTTGGGCCTTGGGAAACTATACTTGGCCATTCCCTTTGGGCAGGAAATGAAGGAGCAGGCTCGATGAGCCTACCCCGGGGTTATCCCCCCGACAGTAGTCCCCGAAGCTGGAGAGGCATGCCATCTGCGGACTGGCGGCCTCACCGGCTTAATATTTTGTCTTGGTATTCCTGCTGCCATTCGCGACAGGGGACGCCGGCTCCGAAGCCGGTTGGCTTTGCAGCGACGCCTCGGCTTCATCGCAGATCGCTCAGAACGCACCACGTGCCAGGTCCCGCCTGACGTAATGATGGTGATTACTGGTGACGGGACCGAGCCTGGGCCCTGGGTCCCGCCACGACGCTCCCTCGGCCTTGGCGCGAGAGATCATCTGCGGATTTACTCCGCGACGGTTGGGCCTAGGGGAGCGCTACCGTCCGTAATACACATGGTTAGTGGGGTTCCGCACGCACCGGATCCCCTCCTCACGATGCTTGGTGGGGTTTAAATAGGATGGGGGGTTTCGAGGAGGCCATTCGCCCCCCTTCTCGCCCCGCATTGACGCCCTCTTCCTCCCTGAGCCTAGAGAGAAAGAGCCCGTTCTCTTCATCTTCGTCGCCTTAATCGCCGTCGAGCCACCAGCCCTTTCGAGCTCCAGCCGCCCGCAGCAATGGTCGGCGGCTCCTCCTCGAAGAAGTCTTCGTCGCACGGAGCCTGGCTGGGCAGCGAGATCTGCCAGGGCCATATCGATGCGCTCTGCCATCACTGGCTGCTGCCCCCGATTTCCCAGGTGCTAGTGCGAATCCCTGGCGCCGAGACCTCCCCAACACCTGCCGCGGGGGAGGTCGTCGTCTTTAATGAGCATTTCTATCGGGGCTTTGGGCTCCCGGCGAGCTCCTTCTTCTTCGACTGGCTCCACTTCTTCGGCCTGCAGCTGCATCATCTGGCGCCGAACGCCATATTGTAGTTGTCGGCCTTCGTGGTCTTTTGCGAGGGTTTCTGGGGGATCGAGCCCCGCCTCGATCTCTGGCGAAGCTTGTTCTTCTTCAAGCAGCAGTCCATCGCTATGGAGAAGGCCGAGGTGGAGAAGCTCGCTGGACCGCGCCTGATGACACCGTGCGGAGCTGCACTGGTGCATCATCGTTCGAAGTCTGGCTTTCCCCACGTGCCGCTGCAAGACTCCATCAAGCAGTGGTAGAGGGGCTTCTTCTATGTGAAGAACGCCGACCCCGCCGAAGAAAGCCTCAACATGCCCCCGTTCAACATCAATCCTCCAACGAAGTTGAAGTGGGCGGCAAGTCCCCCAAGCTGATTCCCGAGGTGGCGTAGGTCGGTGCCCACCTCGAGATTTTAGAGAAAGGCGGCCTTCTTGGCCACGAAATGCTCACCGCCATGGTGACTCGCAGGATCCTGTCGCTACAGAGGCGGCCACATCTGGTCTGCCAGATGAGCGGCCGGCATGACCCCTACAGGACATCCACCAAGAGATTCACCCCCACCGCGGTGGCGCGAGGGGTGAACCTGATCTCCACCGCCCGCATGGACGACAGCGGGAGCTGGACATGGGGGATGATCCCCTACAACAGGTCCCGGGCGCCTCCGGTGGTAAGTGTTCTTTTTGGTTCTATGATATTTGTCTCGCGACAGGCCGTCTCGCTGAGCCGGCTGTCGAATCTTTTGCGCAGATGTTCGAGAAGCTGCACGCAGCCCTCCGCCCGCGTGCTCCCAGCGTGGCAGCGTTCGACGCCTCGGAGATCGAGGACGAGGGCATGGTCGAATCCTGCTCGGACTCCTCCGCAGGCTTGGAGAACGCGCTGGAGTCGGAAGGGACGGAACCGTCGGGTGAGTATCCGCGGCCCTCCGTCGCAAATTGGACGGATGACAACGAGATTTCCTCATTCCCCTCTGATGCAGCCTTCGAGGAAGAATCCGACGGAGTGGAGGTCACCAGCCCGCCGCTGACGCGCGGTCGGCGTCAAAGGACCGGGGCGACCGTCGCTGACGAGGCGGCCGGGAAGAAGGGCAACGGTGCCACAGCATCCAGGCCGGCTCCTAAGCACCCGGCGTCGGGTCCTCCAGCCGGGGCATGGGCAGGCGGTGCCAAGAAGCGTCATGGTCCCGGCAGGAGGCAGGTGCCTATGATCGCGGGGTAAGGGTTCCTCCCCCTTTTGTTCATTTGTCTTGTAGGAAGCCTTGTTCCTTAAGAATGTCGCTCGACAGGGAGGCGGAGGATTTGGAGGAAGACATCACCTCTGCAGCCGAGCGGGCCGGCTGGATAGCAGCCGATGTTGCCCAGCGGGAGCTTCAGGAGCAATCCAAGCGCCGATGGGACGCGGCCGCGGGGAAGACGGCCGAGGGCCAGTCTCGCCCTAGCCGGGCCGAGAATCTGGTGGAGAAGCGTATGAAGGCTAGACATGACCCATCCGCGCATGCTCGCATGGATGAGCCAGCTAGCGAGGCGGCTCCGAGGCACACCCCGAGGGCTGAGGGGGCCCAGCCATCCGAGTCGGACGCTTCTGCACCGGTGGACCTGGAGACGATCCCTGACTCCCCCACGGCCGAGGCAGCGCCTGACCCGCAGGAACTGATCCTCGACGCGCCAGACGCGGCCCCTGATGCGCCACGGGTGACCATGGATGCACCGAACGCGGCCCATCCACCTCCCGTCGAGGAGGCAGCGCCGGCCGGGACATCGGCGGAACCGGCTTCCGCGCCGGGACCTGGAGCCGGCACCATCTCATCACCCACCACGGTCCAGCTGCGTCGGGAGCTGGTGGCCGGGTCGGGAGCCGGCCCATGAAGTCGTGGCGGGCGCCCAATTCGGCGCGCGCGCGACTGCCCGCCGGCACCGCGCTCACCCGTGTCGTGGAGCTGGTGTCGCTGTTTTCCAGCAGCCGGTCCAAGGTGGACCAGTCGGCCCGCGTGGTGGCCAGCAATTTGGAGCGCCTGGGGGAGCGCACCAGGGTAACTGCCTCATCTTGGTCTTGAATTTTTTTTCCTTTTCTTCTTCTTGCATCAGTGGGGGCGCGACAGTGCACCCACCTAGTGTAGCCCCCGAGAATCGGGTCGGCCGAGCATCGCCCGGGTCAAATCTCTTTGAGCCTCTCTTCTTGTTTTGCTTCTTTAGTGGGGGCGCGCTAGCGCACCCACTGGGTGTATCCCCCAAGAATTGGGCTGGTTATGACTTAAGCAGGCTGAATCTTACTTCTGCTTCATCTTTGCTTTTGCGGGATATTTATGATGCCCAGGTGCAGGCTTACAACGAGCTGCGGGCTCAGCACCAGGCAGCCGATGGCCAGGTTGCCGGGCTCCAAGCCCGGCTGGGTGAAATCGTCGTGGAGCGGGACGCCCTACGCAATGCAGGCGACCGGCTCCAGGAGCAACTGGCTCTTCTCCATACGGAGAAGAAGGAGCTCGAGACGGTCAGCCGGGTCAAGCTGGAGCAGCTGCATGTCATGCTGCAGGAGAAGGACGCCTCCCATTCTGCCGACGTGGAACGCCTCGCGTCGGCTCATCTCGAGGAGATGAAGCTCAAGGACGCTGCCTTTAGGGAGAAGGAGGAGGCCCTTGTCCAGAAGCAGACGTAGCTGGCCAAGGCCCTAGAATCTGCGGCGACCCTCCACGAGGAAGTTGCCTACCTTACTCAAACGAGCAAGGTGCGGGAGCTCATGGTCCTGGAGAGCGTTCATGAGACCGATGGCGCCTTCCATCATGAGTCTTCTTTTTTATTTTGTCTTGAACTTTCTTGGTCGTCTCCTTTTCTTATTCGTTCTTGCACCCCTTTTGCCGTCTCAGGCCTCTTCCTGAGACACATGGGGCAGCCGACACGGCCGTCGAGGTGAGCCGTGAGGAGCGCCGCGCAGCTGGGCAGGAGGTAGATGCTACCTCCGGCTGGAGTTTGGAGGAGATCAGAGTGGGCCTCAGGGCCCGCGTGCGCGCCCTGGGCGAGTCTGTGGCTCGGCTCTAGGTCGCAGGCTCGTCGATGGTGGCGGTCCTGTGGCCGGATGGCGTGGAGCCAGCGTCGATGAGCCGGCTCGTCCGTCGGCTTGCGGCTTGCGAGGATTCCCTTGACGCCTGGCGCGCCTCGGCAGCGCGTGCTGGAGCCTACATAGCCCTGCGCTTAGCCAAGTCCTGGTATCGAAACCTGGACTTGGGCAAGCTCGTCGCTCAGCGCGACAACTTGGAGGCGGAGCTGCAGGCTGGGGAGGAGGCGCTGCGCGTGAGGGCCAGCAACATCGCCAAGTACGCCGCTTGGGATGAGCTCAACTTGGAGCGGGGTGAAGGCGGCAATGTGATCCCTGAAGATCTACACGGCCTTCAGCCCTATGACGCTAATGGCAGCTCCGACGAGACGGCCCACAAAGTGGATACTGTTGCCGCCTCCAGCGGTGCCGGAAATACTAAGCCTACTAAAGGCACGAAAATAGAAGGTAAGTTTAAATCCGTCATGGAATAGGTGTCTCAATTCAAATTTACTCTGCGTACACCGACTGCGGTGCGGACGGAGCCGGGAGCCCTCGCGGAGGAGACAGCGCAACCGCCTCGGGAGCGGCCGGCGATGGTGAAGCCACCACTTCAGGAGTAGCAGCCGGGGCGACCGATGAGGCCGCAGCCCCGTAGTCGGTGTACTGTTTTTGTTGTCTGCAATTTTCGTTGTCAGTCCAACAGTTCCACCCACTGGGGGTGTAATGAACCTCGGCCGTGGGTCAATGCATTTTGTATGTATGTATTCAGCATTATATTCGTATTGCCATGTGTGTTGTTTTATATCTTTATCTTTTGATTCCAGGTTGACTTCTTTTTTCTCCAATCCCTGTATCCCCAAGTTTCCACCTCGCCAGCCCGACAGCCGGGAGTCGGTCTGTGACTGGGTCGAGGTTTCTAGCCTTAGAACACAAGACTTAGATTTTTCGAAGCCATCAAGACTTAAAGATTCAAACATAAACCAGCAGAGGCCGGCTTGAATGAGATCGCAAAATAGATCGAGCCAACCCGAGTCGGCAACCTTTTTGTAGTCGACCTTTGCATGCATCCGGCCTTACCTCGCGTCGCCTCGCCAGCCGGACGGCCGGAGCCGGTCTACAAGCTGTTACGAGGTGACCAGGGATCGGTCCGGCATACACTATGTGTTCTTCTACGACATAAGGAAGGCGTCCGGGCGGCTAGCGAGCCCCTGAGCTTATTAGAGCCAGCAAGGGGCATCGCAGAGTGAGCACTCTAGATATGAATTTGAAAAAGAAGCATGAGGCATGCTCTTTTCATTGCATTCATTGGGGATCCCTGAAGAGGGAGAAAGATACATATGTGCATGCTATTTCCGTGTTTGATACTTGCCTTCTAGCAGTAGAACGGGCAAAGCAACACCGCGTTCCATGGACATTCCGTCTCCTGGCCGGAGTCGTCCCTCTTGCGCTTCCTTGGCTTTTGGGCGTCGATCAAGTAGTATGCGTTGTTGTGCAACGCCCTACTGATGATGATGGGTCCCTCCCATGGGGAGGAGAGCTTGTGCTGGCCGGTAGTGCGCTGGATTATTCTGAGGACCAAGTCTCCCTCTCTGAAAGAGAGGGGCTTGATCTTCTTGTTGTGGTAGTATCTCAGCTTCTGTTGATAGATGGTCGTCCGGCTCAAGGCCAAGTCCCTTGCTTCTTCGAGGAGATCCACACCATCTTCTCTTGCCTCCTTCGCCTCCCTTTCCGTGTATAGGGTGACCCGAGGCGAGTCAAACTCGATATCTGTAGGAATAATAGCCTCGGACCCGTATACAAGGAAGAACGGAGTGAAGCCGGTCGACTGGTTGGGCGTGGTGCAGAGGCTCCATAGTACAGCCGGCTGTTCTTCGATCCAGCAGCCGGTCGACCTGACAAGTGGTGCCACCACTCTTGGCTTGATGCCGGCCAGGATCAGGTCGTTGGCCCTCTCCGCTTGGCCATTCTACCGGGGATGTGCCACTAATGCCAAATCGAGCCGGATGCCTACCTTGGAGCAGTAGAGCGCCAGAGCGCCCTTGGCGAAGTTGGTGTCGTTGTCGGTGATGATGTTGTGGGGGACTTCATATCGAACAGAGATGTCCGTCATGAACTTGACAGTCGTGGGGCCATCAAGCTTCTTGATAGGTCTGGCCTCGATCCACTTGGTGAATTTGTCGACGGCTACCAAGAGGTGGGTCATGCCGCCACGAGCCGTCTTGAAGGGCCCCACCATGTCCAGCCCCTAGACGGCGAATGGCCATGATAGGGGGGTGGTTTTGAGGGCCGAAGGCGGCATGTGGCTCTTTGCGCTGAAGAATTGGCAGCATTCGCATTTATCGACTAGGTCCACGGCCTCCTCGAGGGGCGTGGGCCAGTACAATCAGTGGCGGAACGCCTTGGCCACCAGGGTTCTAGAGGCGGCGTGATGCCCGCACTCCCCCTGGTGAATGTCTCTGAGGATCTTCTGTCCCTTTTCTGATTCGAGCAGCGCTGGAACACGCCAGTCACACTACACCGTACCAGCTCGCGGTTGATGATGGTGTAGGCTGCAGATCTGCGTTGGATCTGCCTCGCCTCCGCCTCGTCTTGAGGAAGCTCATCGCGAAGGAGGAAGGCCAGGATAGCTTGAGCCCATGACGGAGCCGACACAAGGGTTGGTTCTGCCTCGACCTGACTGTTAGGGGCTTCTGCAGCCCCTGCGCTTAATGAAGCATCGGTCGTGGGCTCGAGACGAGGTGTCTCTGGGGCTGTTGCAGCAGCTGGCTCGCCGTCTACCTCTATGACGTGCACCCACTAGGTGTTGAGACGACAGGACTCGAGGCAGGGCGGAGCCGGAGTTGTTCTTGTAGCCGGTGCTGCTATTGGAGTCGGCATGGCCAGCGTAGCCGGCACAGGAGCTGTAGCTGGTGGAGCCAACAACGCTTTCACCGAAGATTCAGCCGGTGACGCTATTGGAGTCGGCGTAGCCAACGTAGCCGGCGTAGCTAGTGGAGCCGACGACGCTTGCACCGTAGAATCAGCCGGCACGAAGATTGGTGCCGACTCTGGAGACGGCCTGATAGACGGCTTGTGGAGTTGCTCGAGGGAGACGCCGGCTGGGATAGCCTGTCTCATGGAGCCAATTTTGGCCAGTGTATCAGCTGCCTCGTTGTCTGCTCTAGGAACATGGTGGAACTCGCAGCCCTCGAAGGGGCCGCTGAGCTACTGGATGAGGAAAAGGTAGCTTGCCATGTTGGCGTCCCTGGCGTCCCATTCGCCAGAAACTTGCTGCACCACCAAGTCTGAGTCGCCGAAGCATATGAGCCGTCGGATGCCAATCTCCTTGGCGAGCCGGAGGCCGTGAGCCAGTGCTTCGTACTCAGCGACGTTGTTGGACGCGGCGAAGTGGATCTGGAGAGCATACTTGAGCTGGTCTCCTTTTGGAGACTTCAAGACGATGCCGGCTCCCAGACCAGTCTGCATCTTTGAGTCGTCGAAGTGCATCCGCCAATGCGTAGAGTCTGGAGGCGGCGGCTCAAACTGGGTTTCGGCCCAGTCGACTAAGAAGTCGGCCACCACCTGAGATTTGATGGCGGTGCGAGGCTCGTAGCGGATATCATGATTCGCCATGGCGATGGACCACTTGGCGATCCTGCCTGTTGCATCATGGTTGCCCATGATTTCTGAAAGTGGAGCAGTGCTCGCCACAGTGATAGCATGCTCTTGGAAGTATTGCTTCAACTTCTTTGCAGCAAGGTAAACACCATAACACATTTTTGGTAGTGGGGATAGTTCTGCTTGGAGGCGGACAAGACCTTGTTGTGGTAGTAGACAGGGCGTTGTACCAACAGTACCTTGCCCTCCTCCTTGCGTTGAACTACCAAGACTACACTAACCACGTGAGTGGTCGCGGCAATGTATATGAGTATGGGTTCCCTTTCAGCCAGCGCTGCCAAGATTGGCAGGGTCGAGATGACCCGCTTGAGGTCGCGGAAGGCTTCGTACGCCTGGTCGTTCCACTCAAATTTTGTCGTCTTCTTCATGAGCCGGTAGAGTGGAAGGGCCTTCTCGCTGAGCCGGCTGACGAACCGGCTAAGGGACGCCAGGCAGCCGGCAAACTTCTAAACGTCTAGGATTCGAGCCGGCCGCACCATCCACTCGATGGTGCCGATCTTCTCGGGGTTCGCCTCGATGCCACGAGCGGACACGAAGAACCCCAAGAGCTTTCCGCCTGGAACCCCAAAGACGCACTTCTCCGGGTTGAGCCGGATCTTGTACTCGCGCACGTTGGTGAACGTCTCCTGCAGATCGTCGAGGAGGCTGAAGTGCTGCTTCGTCTTGACGATGTTGT
Source organism: Hordeum vulgare subsp. vulgare (assembly GCF_904849725.1). Classification (NCBI taxonomy): domain Eukaryota; kingdom Viridiplantae; phylum Streptophyta; class Magnoliopsida; order Poales; family Poaceae; genus Hordeum; species Hordeum vulgare. The sequence goes on from NC_058518.1 coordinate 309,994,659, forward strand.
CATCCACATAGACGTGGATGTTTATGCCGATCTGTGGCAGTAGGCACTGCTGCATGCAGCGTTGGAACGTCGCACCAGCGTTCTTCAGACCGAACGTCATGGTGGTGTAGCAGTAGGCCCCGAAGGGCGTGATGAAGGAGGTCTTCAGGCGATCAGCTGGATCCAGCTTGATTTGATGGTAGCCCGAATAAGCATCCAGAAATGACAGCAGCTCGCAGCCTGCAATGGAGCCGATCACTTGATCTATCCTAGGCAACGCGAAAGAGTCTGTCGGACAGGCCTTATTCAGGCTAGTGTTGTCGATACACATTCGCCAGGTGTTATTCGTTTTCAGCACCGGGACTGGATTGGCTAACCAGTCCTGGTGGAAAACCTCCATGATGAAGCCAGCTGCAAGGAGCCGGTAATCTCTTCTCCAATTGTGCGCCGCTTCCCCTCGGCGAAGCGGCGCAAAGGTTGTTTCACCGGCTTTGCATTTGGTCGCACGTGAAGTTTGTGCTCGGCGTACTTCCTCGGAACACCCGGCATGTCCTTGGGGGACCATGCGAAGATGTCCCGATTCTCACGAAGGAAGTCGATGAGCTCGCCTTCCTATTTGGGGCTGAGGCCAACCCCGATGATGACGCATTGCTTGGGGTTGGCAGGGTCGAGTGGGACCTGCTTGGTCTCTTTGGCCGGCTTGAAGGAGCCCTTGCTGGCCGACTGGGACGTAGGAGAAGGAATCGCCGGCTGCTCGGTAGCCTGGGCCACGAGCCGGTCGATCTGCCGCTTCTCCTCAGCGATCACCAGGGCGTCAGCGAGGCGGCTGCTATCTTGGGCGCACTCGAGCGACTTCTTGTAGTCGCCAGCAATGGTGATGATGCCCTTTGGACCCAACATCTTCATCTTTAGGTAGGTGTAGTGCGGTATAGCCATGAACTTGGCCAGAGCCGGTCTGCCCAGCAACGTGTGATACAGGCTGCTGAAGTCCACTACCTCGAACCATATGGACTCTCAGCGGAAGTGAGCCTTGTCGCCGAAGAGGACGTCCAGCTGGATCTTGCCGATAGGCGAGCAGGACTGCCCAGGCACGATGCCATGGAAGACAGTGCTGGTCGATAGGACGTCCGTCTCCTTGAGCCCGAGCTTGAGGAGAGTGTCGAGGTAGAGGATGTTAATGTTGCTGCCGCCATCGACCAGCACCCGGGAGAACTGGCAGGTGAGCCTCTTGGAGGCAAAGGTGGGGTCGAGGATGAGCGCATATGAGCCCGGGTTGGGCATCACTGCAGGGTGGTCTACCCGGCTCCATGTGATTGGTTTGTTAGACCAATGCATGTATTGGGAACCGGGGGAACCATAGCATTCACCTCGCGATGTCTCTGGCGCAGGCTATGCTTGTCGTCGCCTTCACTGGTGAAGAGGACGAATGCTCTGTCTTGATGGGGTAGTCGTCGTGGAGGCGGCCGTCGTCGCGAGGCGGCGGCGGTGGAGCCGGAGCGGGACCAGGAGCCGGTGCATGAGGTGCCGTCTGCGCACCTAGGGGAGCCGGTAGGCCATCCCCTTGCGACAGCCGGCGTGCGAAGCTGCACTGTCGAAGGGTGTGGTTAGACGGGTGCGTCCTAGAATCTATCTTGCAGGGGGTGTCAAGCAGTTGCTCGAAGGACTGCTTGGGCAGCCAGTTGGCATTGCTCCTGTTGGGACGCTTCCGTTGAGGGCCTGCTTGAGGAGCCGACGTCTCGCCCTCCACGCTAGCTACCAACTTGTTGTTGGAGCGCGAATCCATCTGATCTGCCTTGCGCTTGTTGTTGTTCTGGCCGCCTCGACCGTCTCCAGCCGACTTGGGGGTAGCCGGCGTGGGGACAGCCTTGTCCGAGGCGCTCACCTTGACGCGCATCACCGAGTCGGCCGTGGCGTACTTGTCCGCCTTGGCCATGAGCACCGCCAGAGAGGTGGGCTCAGAGCACATGAGCTTGTGCTTGAGGAGGGTGCCGTCTCGGCAACCGTCGATGAAGTACTGGATGTCCTGTACCTCATGTACCCCCTCACAGGAGTTGCGAAGCTCCGTCCACCGGGTGATGTAGTCGCGAAGGGGTTTGTCAGGCCTCTGGACGCACATGGCCAGCTCGCGAGGCCGGCCAGGGCGCTTGTAGGTGCCAGTGAAGTTGCGGACGAACGCCTCCTCGAAGTCCACCCATGAGTTGACGCTGTTGGAAATATGCCCTAGAGGCAATAATAAATTAGTTATTATTATATTTCTTTGTTCATGATAATCGGTTATTATCCATGCTATAATTGTATTGATTGGAAACACAGTGCATGTGTGGATACATAGACAAAACACTGTCCCTAGTAAGCCTCTAGTTTACTAGCTCGTTGATCAAAGATGGTCAAGGTTTCCTGACCATAGGCAAGTGTTGTCACTTGATAACGGGATCACATCATTAAGAGAATCATGTGATGGACTAGACCCAAACTAATAGACGTAGCATGTTGATCGTGTCATTTTGTTGCTACTGTTTTCTGCATGTCAAGTATTTGTTCCTATGACCATGAGATCATATAACTCACTGACACCGGAGGAATGCTTTGTGTGTATCAAACGTCGCAACGTAACTGGGTGACTATAAATATGCTCTACATGTATCTCCAAAGGTGTTCGTTGAGTTAGTATGGATCAAGACTGGGATTTGTCACTCCGTATGACGGAGAGGTATCTCGGGGCCCACTCGGTAATACAACATCACACACAAGCCTTGCAAGCAATGTGACTTAGTGTAAGTTGCGGGATCTTGTATTACGGAACGAGTAAAGAGACTTGCCGGTAAACGAGATTGAAATAGGTATGCGGATACTGACGATCGAATCTCAGGCAAGTAACATACCGAAGGACAAAGGGAATGATATACGGGATTATATGAATCCTTGGCACTGAGGTTCAAACGATAAGATCTTCGTAGAATACGTAGGATCCAATATAGGCATCCAGGTCCCGCTATTGGATATTGACCGAGGAGTCTCTCGGGTCATGTCTACATAGTTCTCGAACCCGCAGGGTCTGCACACTTAAGGTTCGACGTTGTTTTATGCGTATTTGAGTTATATGGTTGGTTACCGAATGTTGTTCGGAGTCCCGGATGAGATCACGGACGTCACGAGGGTTTCCGGAATGGTCTGGACACAAAGATTGATATATAGGATGACCTCATTTGGTTACCGGAAGGTTTTCGTGCATTGCCGGAAAAGTTTCGGGCTCATCGGTAGAGTACTGGGAGTGCCGGGAGGGGTGCCGGGGACCATCAGGAGGGGTGTCACGCCCCAAGGGGTCTCATGGGCTATGGGAAGAGATAAACCAGCCCCTAGTGGGCTGGAATAAGTTCCCACTAAGGCACATAAGGTTTGAGAAGGAAAAAACACAAGGTGGAAAGAGTTTCCAAGTGGGAAGGTGGAATCCTACTCCAAGTAGGATTGGAGTAGGACTCCTCCACCTCCAATTTCGGCCAAACCTTTAGGTTTTGAGGCTGCCTCCTCCCCTCCCTCCCTCCTATATATAGTGGGTTTTTAGGGCTGATTTGAGACAGCTTTTGCCACGGCAGCCCGACCACATACCTCCACGGTTTTACCTCTAGATCGCGTTTCTGCGAAGCTCGGGCGGAGCCCTGCTGAGATTAGATCACCACCAACCTCCGGAGTGCAGTCATGCTGCCGGAGAACTCATCTACCTCTCCGTCTGTCTTGCTGGATCAAGAAGGCCGAGATCATCGTCGAGCTGTACGTGTGCTGAACGCGGAGGTGCCGTCCGTTCGGCACTAGATCGGAGCGGATCGTGGGACGGATCGCGGGACGGTTCGTGGGACGGTTCGCGGGGCGGATCGAGGGACGTGAGGACGTTCCACTACATCAACCACGTTTCTTAACGCTTCTGTTGTGCGATGTACAAGGGTACGTAGATCGGAAATCCCCTCTTCGTGCACGTAGGAAAATTTTTGTTTCCCATGCGACGTTCCCCAACAGACGCTGCCGGCCGGAAGGCTGTTAAGCCAAGTCCAGGCCGAGCCGGCTAACATGAGTGGCACGTAGCGGACTGCTACTCGCTTGTTGCCCCTGGCAATTCCCACGGCTGTGGTGTAGTCGATCAGCCAGTCCTCTGGCTTGGCAGTGCCATTGTACTTAGGCGTGTCCCGAGGCAAGGTGAAGCCTCGGGGGAATGGCTCCCCTCGGATCCGGGGGCCGAAGCAGGCCGGACCAATGGGACCATCCTCCTCCCGGACTGCTGACTGGGCCAGGGTGATGAGGCGCTTGCGGGCGTCCTGGTCACCCTGGGGAATGCGAGCGCCGATCCGAGTAGTGAGAGGAGAGGCACCTCGCGAACCGGAGACATGAGTCCTCCCCGGGCGAGGAACTTCACACACCGAATCGCTCTTGTCGCCTCCGCGATGCCTACTCGAAGTGTGCTCACTCTGGCGCTGGGAGCGCCGGTCTTGACTTGCCTCGCCCCTCCGGCCAGAAGTGCGATGCGAGGAAGATCCCTTCACGTGGTGTTGACCGCTAGGGTTGCGGCGTGCTTCGGGGTTGGGTCCCGGAGACTCTGACTGGGCCTGACCGGGGTCAAGCCGAGTCTGCTACTCGTTGGCGGCATCAAGGAGATCCTTGACCCGCTTCTCCTGGAAGGCGCGCTCCTCGCCCTCCAAGCTCGTCATCTCTTCCATGGCCATCTGCGCCGCTCGCAAGTTGGTCGCAGGGGTCTCGTAGGTGGGCTGGTTGCCGCCTAGGATCTCAGCGATGAACCGGGCGCGGCCACGGACCGATCCAAGTCGGCTAGGGGCCTCAGAAATCGGAGTGAGGCCGTATGCGGAGTTATACTCGCGCTGCGTGGCCTCCATCCGACGCTTTGCCGAGGCAACAGCAATGCCCTCCTCCAAGATATGCTTGCAAGCCTCCTCCAGTGAGGCTCAGGTGTCGCTAGGGTTTCCGGAAGTAGCGATAGGTGTCTTCAGGCCGACAATAGCGTCCTGAAGAGTATCAGTGGTGGCAGCAACAGGCTCACCAGCGTCTGTTGATGCCTTGCCATGAACCACGCTGGTGCCAGCGCCAATAACCATCACGTCCACGACGTTGGACACGGCGGCGACATGGTACGGGGTGAAGAACCCCACCGACGGCGGAGGGCCGTCGAAGACGAGTACGTTGCTGGGGTACACGTCATGTGAAGGCATCTGAGCAATAGAGAGCCTGTTGAAGCTGGCGCATAGTGCCTCCACGTCGAAGTCCTCGCTGAAGTAGCAAGGACCGTCGTTGAGACGCGGGTCGCTAAAGAGAACGTTGAGGTTCTCCATAGCAGCGACGACGATGCTAGAAAGCACCTCGTCATCGAAATCTTCGTCCGAATCCGCATGGAGGACGGGGACGTCGATCATCATCGGTGTTGCCTCATCGAAAGCGGGCTCCACGGGCATGCAGATCGATCCGGACGCGATGCATCCGGTGGTGTATGTGCGGGGCCCCGCCCAGTGCGTAAAGCGAGCCAATGCCGCGATCGGCCCCATGGTGGGCGCCAAATGTCGGTCGAACAACACTTCACTCCCACCAACCACATAGAGAGAGGCAGAGACGAGCCGGTTGCTCCCCTCTTCCTCCTCCTCAACACAGCTCCAGGAGCAACCTTGTAATCCATCCATATACATCATACTCTATGACAGGACTAGGGGTCTTATCTCTATAGAGAGCCCTGAACCTGGGTACATCGTGCGTTCCATGCGTGTACCAACCTCGTCCCCAGCGCCGTCCTTTGTCCCTTCGGTTCTCATCGACTTTAGCCTACCTATGGCATATGTTGTGAGTATTCACCGACATTGGGTGGTAGCAAGAACGAGAAAATCAGCAGTATACTTCGTTTTACCACACAAGACTTCAACATCTCTAACAATTCCCAAAGGGCAGATAGTATCTCTATTGGCAAGCTGAATAGTGACATCAATGGGTTCTATCTCGACAGGTGCAATCTCGTCTTTGATTTCATCATATAAGGTTCAAGGTATTGCACTAACACTAGCACTCACATCACATAAACCATGATAATAATGATCTCCTATCTTAACATAAACAACGGGCGTGCCAACAACAGGCCTATGTTTGTCTCTAGCATGTGGTTTAGCAATTCTAGCAGCATCTTCACAGAAGTCAATATCATGGCCATCAACATTGTCAGACATGAGATCTTTGATAATACCAATGCTAGGTTCAACTCTAATTTTCTCAGGGGGTGTAGGTGTTCTAATGTAGCCCCTACGTATCATAGTTGAAGATTTAGAATGATCCTTTATCCTAATAGGGAAAGGTGGTTTCTCAATGTAAGCACTAGGAACAATAGGATCATTACATGCAATGACTTTCTCTTCAACTGGATTGGGTTTAACTACATTGACTTTGAAGGGAGGATGATATTTAAACCACTTATCTTTGGGGAGATCAATATGAGCAGCAAAAGATTCACACAATGAAGCTACTCTCTCGGAGTCAAGTCCATATTTAGTGCTAAAATCACAAAAAGTATTTGTTTCGACAAAGGATTTAACGCAATCAAACTTGAAATTCATACCTGACTCCTTACCTTCATCAAGCTCCCAATCTTCAGAGTTGCGTTTAATTCTTTCCAATAAATTCCATTTGAAGTCAATATCTCTCTTCATAAAAGAACCGGTACAAGAAGTGTCAAGCATGTTGCGATCATCATGAGAAAGTCGAGCATAGAACTTCTGAATGATAATTTCTCTCGAGAGCTCATGGTTGGGGCATGAATATAACATCGATTTAAGCCTCCCCCAAGCTTGAGCGATGCTTTCTCTGTCACAAGGCCAAAAATTATAAATATAATTCCGATCACAATGTACTAGATGCATAGGATAAAACTTTTGATGAAATTCCAGTTTCAACCGGTTGTAGTTCCATGATCGAGTATCATCACATAGCCTATACCATGTCAATGCTTTATCCCTCAAAGATAAGGGAAAGGCCTTCTTCTTGACCTCATCCTAGGGCAAACCTGCAAGCTTAAATAAACCACAAACTTCATCTACATAGATTAGATGCAAGTCTGGATGTGATGTTCCATCTCTTGTAAAATGTTTAGCCAGCAGTTTCTCAAGCATACTCGAAGGAAATTCATAGCAAATATTTTAAGTAGGTGCAGCAAGTTGAGGAGAAACTCCTTGTGCTTCTGTTCGAGGTGAAGATACCCCGAACAAGCTCCTCAAAGGATTAGTTTCCATAGTGAGAAGTAACAATAAATTTCAGCACAATATATAAATGTTTCCTTACCAATTTCCACTTACCAAAGGCGCTTCACTCCCCGGCAACGGCGCCAGAAAAGAGTCTTGATGACCCACAAGTATAGGGGATCTATCGTAGTCCTTTCGATAAGTAAGAGTGTCGAACCCAACGAGGAGCAGAAGGATCTGACAAGTGGTTTTCAGCAAGGTAATCTCTGCAAGCACTGAAATTATCGGTAACAAGTAGTTGTGTGACAAGATGATTCACAGCAAGTAGCAAGTAACAAAAGTAACAACGAAGCAGCAAAGTGGCCCAATCCCATTTGTAGCAAGGAAAAAGCCTGGACAAAGTCTTATAGGAGGTAAAGCACTCCCGAGGACACATGCGAATTTCTGTCAAGCTAGTTTTCATCATGTTCATATGATTCGTGTTCGCTACTTTGATAGTTTGATATGTGGGTGGACCGGTGCTTGGGTACTGCCCTTACTTGGACAAGCATCCCACTTATGGTTAACCCCTCTCGCAAGCATCCGCAACTACGAAAGAAGAATTAAGACAAAGTCTAACCATAGCATTTAACTAGTGGATCCAAATCAGCCCCTTACGAAGCAACGCATAAACTAGGGTTTAACTTCTGTCACTCTAGCAACCCATCATCTACTTACTACTTCCCAATGCCTTCCTCTAGGCCCAAATAATGGTGAAGTGTTATGTAGTCGATGTTCACATAACACCACTAGAGGAGATACAACATACAACACATCAAAATATCGAACGAATACCAAATTCACATGACTACTTATAGCATGACTTATCCCATGTCCTCGGGAACAAAAGTAAGTACTCACAAAGCATAATCAAATTCATGACCAGAGAGGTAATGAGTAGCATCAAGGATCTGAACATATAATCTTCCACCAAGTAATCCAACTAGCATCAACTACAAAGAGTAATTAACCCTACTAGCAACCTTACAAGTACTAGTCGGAGTCGCGAGATGGAGATTGGTTACAAGAGATGAACTAGGGTTTGGAGATGAGATGGTGCTGATGAAGATATTGATGGTGATGAATCCCCTCCGATGAGAGGAGTGTTGGTGATGACGATGGCGACGATTTCCCCCTCCGGGAGGGAAGTTTCCCCGGGAGGACGACCCTGCCGGAGCTCTAGATTGGTTCTGCTCAAGTTCCGCCTCGTGGCGGCGGCGATTCCTCCCGAAACCCTCCTCCTGATTTTTTCTAGAACGAAACCCTCCTTATATCAAAAGAGGGGGGCCAGAGGGCCAGCAGGGAGCCCACAAGCCCCCTAGGCACGGCCAGGGGGTAGGCCGCGCCTAGCAGGCTTGTGGCCTCCTACTAGCTCCCCTCTGGTACTTCTTCGGTCCAATATTTTTTACAAATTCCAAAATAAATCCTCGTTGATTTTCATGGCTTTTGGAGTTGCGCAGAATAGGTATCTCAAACTTGCTCCTTTTTCAGGCCAGAATTCCAGCTGTCGGCATTCTCCCTCTTCATGTAAACCTTGCAAAATAAGAGAGAAAAGGCATAAGTATTGTACTGTGAAGTGTAATAACAACCCATAAAGCGATAAATATCAACATGAAAGCATGATACAAAATAGTCGTATCAAAGAGCATCATGGAATTGGCGATGAAGGATGGTTGGTGATGACGAAGGCGACGATTTCCCCTCTCGGGAGTCCAGAACGGACTCTAGATCTGCCCTCCAAAGGAAGAACAGGTGGTGGTGGCGGCTCCGTATCGTAAAACACGATGAACTCTTCTCTATGATTTTTTTCTGGGCGAGAGAGACTAAATAGTGCTGGAGTTGGAGGCGGCGGAGCCACGAGGGCCCCACAAGCCTGCTAGGCGCGGCTAGGGTGGCCCGCGCCTCCCGGGCTTGTGGGCTCCTCGCTCCGTCCCTCCACGTAATTCTTGCGCCAGTATTTTTTTTATATTCCACAAAAAATCCTCGTAAATTTCCAGGTCTTTCCGAGAACTTTTATTTCTGCACAAAAACAACACCATGGCAATTCTGCTGAAAACAGTGTTAGTCCGGGTTAGTTCCATTCAAATCATGCAAATTAGAGTCCAAAACAAGGGCAAAAGAGTTTGGAAAAGTAGATACGATGGAGACGTATCAGGGTGCGAATGGGCGGTCCGCAGTGGGCCAAGACGGGGCCCACCACTACGAATCGAGAAACAATGGCGAATGTGCGACACGTGGGGGCACATCCGATCCTTCATTCTCGCGGAGGTTCTAGTATAAAATACCCCCTCCCCCGATGCTTGACCTAGACGAGTACTTATCCCACTTCTAGGAGGCAGAAAAAAAAACCTAGATCGAAAACTACCGATTCGTTTGACTGGCGGAAGGGGAAGCTGGGCGGTGACCAGATATCGTTCGTGGCGGTCGCAACCTCCCCTACCATGTCGGGAGACGGGGGCGCAGCTTCCGAGGGGACCGGCGAGAGGAACCAGGGGACCGGCCAGAGGAACCTGGTTGTGGTGCTCGCGGTCCCGGTCACTTGCCACGTCGCGGCGGCGGTCGTGGAGGGGACCAGAGCAAATACTCATGGAAGAGGGAAAACGAACACAGCACCTCATCCGCATCCAACGTCGCCTCTGAATCTGATGACACTTCTCGTTGGGATGCAGTGGCAACGGGAAAACAAGTTTCGGAGGGTGGGGTGTGGATCCTAAAGATCCAGGGTTCCTCTGAATCTGTTGGTGATGGGGTCGGACGCCAGATCTCGCCTCCACCTCGTCGACCTCTCGGGAAGGAGAAACTCGATGCCTGACCTATTTGCAAGTCTCATGAACATACTCCTACTTGTTGCCCGCAAGCCTTGTGTGAAAGATGTAGCAAACTTGGCCATCTAGCATCTGTGTGTAGAGAGTTTCTTCCTTGGGAATGCATTGTGTCTATGTGTGCGTTCCAATCCAAGGGGCATGTTTTTTTACTTTATTCATGATTCATGCACTACTAATCAGATGAAATATAGATCTAAAGATATCGTACTCACCATAGTTGAGGGGGGAACATCAACTAGACAAATGGAATTAGACCTAAATGATTACTTGGCCACTTGGTGGTATTGCTTGGCACATGCTATTAGTCTTGGGGTATGTGGGGATATGATTTGTTATGTGGGGAGAATTGTGTTGAAAAACAGTGGAGCTATGATTCATGCTTACAAATGGTCCTCGGTCGTTGGCTCCAAGGGGGTCATGGAGGTGGCTTGGGTCAAGATTAACAATGTTCCTCTTGATAAAAGAAGAGAAAGAAACCTTGCTTTTGTTGATTCCTTGGTTGGGGTACCTCTCAAGATTGATTCAACCACTTTGCATCGCCCGACCTCGGTTAGGGCGAAAGTAGGGTGTAGAAACATTGATGAGATTCCTGTGGTTGCTGAATCTGTTGTCGGGGGCTACTTCTATGATTTTTTACTTTGAGGTGGATCAAGTTCTAGTGAGAGATCCTCGTAGAGAAAAAAGACTGTTGACATTACTATGAAAACTGATAAGAAAGCTCCTGGGGGTTATGATAATGACATAAGCAAAAAACCTGATCAGGGTGGACCCTCCAGTGGCCTTGGGGGGATTCCTTCAACCCCTCAGATGGGGGGGGACAAGATCACGTGCAGGAACCTAGGGGAGTATGGAGTCCGACGAGTCACTACATACTACTCTGTGATTGATACGATGGCTCTTGACTACGTGCATCCTGATAAAAATGTAAGGCAAAAAAACACAGGAAGTCATTATTGTTAATAACATGATTCTCGATGACGATAAAAAAATCCTTTGCTGAATGGTGAAAAAACTTCCTCACGTGGTAAGATCTGGTGCATCTTAAGATGTTGCTATGATCGGGGCTACTAATTACACGGTCGAGTCACCTGATTCCTCTGTGGACGTTGAGGTGATTCCTACTCCTCCCTTGGCTACTGAAGAAAACTTGCGCTTTAGCCTTCGCAATGTGTAGAACAAGATGGATAAAATTGAAGAAAAAGCCATAGCAGCTGCCAAGAAAAGAGATATCGAAGGTACTAATCGTATCGCCAATTTGTTTGATACTTTGTCTAATCCTGATTTGATATTAGCTGCGGTTAAGATGGGGGTTAATATTCCTGATGCGGATTTTGCTAATATAGATGTGCTTAGAGAACTGGAGAAATTTAGAAATAATGAAGCTAATAATGGAACCATTGAAACTACTAAACATGAAAGAGATAATGATAACATGGTTCTTGTTAATGCTAATGGAGATCAGACACCTTTGGATCTAAATTGGGGGAGGAAAACAATTTGGAGGATGGTGGGGAGTTCACGGTGGTTAAATCTAGAAAGTAGAAAAAGGAAAGAAAAATTGTGGTGGTAGCTAGGCTGGTTACAAGAAGTCAAAAAAACTATACCTCCTTGAAGAAAGATGAGGGTACACCTACTATGCATCCTGGTAGGGTTACCAAGAAAGGAAACAAACCCTTTGTTATCAAATGAATGGCATTTTCTCGAATTGTAGGGGGGGGCAGGTAAGAGAGGAATGGCTACCTGCTTCTCTGATATGAACCTAAGAAAAAGGATTTTCGTCCTAAGTTTTTGTGTAAAGTGGACCCTTTGGACAGATTCGCATGGAATCATATCCGTTTTGTGGGTAGATCGGGTGGTATCCTCTGTGGTATTAGAAAGGAAACACTTGAAATTATTTCCTGGTCTATCGGTAGTTTTATTGTGCAGGCCACAGTGTATGATATTAAGAATAAATATGTTTGGGCGCTCGTAGTGGTGTACGGGCGACCCAGGATGATCGCAAAGATGAGTTCCTTGCTGATATGCTTGATACTTGTATCACCCTAAAAATACGATATATCATTGGTGGTGACTTTAATATCATCCGTGGAGTGGATGAGAAAAATAAAAAACCGGGTAGTTCACAGTTCATTGATAAATTTAATATGGTCATCAACTGCATAAACCTTCAGGAAAATCACATGGGGGTGGTAGGTCAACCTGGACTAATAAACAGAGACACCCTACTCCAGAGAAGTTGGATAGGGTTCTTATGAGTTTTGATTGGGAGGATGTGTTCCCTTTGGCTTCGGTACGTAAGTGATAACCCACAAGTATAGGGGATCGCAACAGTTTTTGAGAGTAGACTATTCAACCCAAATTTGTTGATTCGACAAAAGGGGAAGCCAAAGAATATTCTTGAGTATTAGCAGTTGAGTTGTCAATTCAACCACACCTGAAAGACTTAGTATCTGCAGCAAAGTTTCAGTAGCAAAGTAGTGTGATAGCAACAGTAGCAATGGTAACAGTAGCAACAGTGACAGCAGTAGCAGTAACAATAGCAGCAGTGACAACAGTAGCGGTAAAATAACGTAGCAAGGACCAGTAGGAAAAGACTCGTATGCATTGGATCGGTGATGGATAATTATGCCGGATGACATTCATCATGTGACAGTTATAACATGGGGAGATATGCAACTAGCTCCAGTTCGTCAATGTAATGTAGGCATGCATTCCGTATTTAGTCATACGTGCTTAAGGAAAAGAACTTGCATGACATCTATTGTCCATCCCTCCCGTGGCAGCGGGGTCCTAATGGAAACTAAGGGATATTAAGGTTCTCCTTTTAATAAAGAACCGGAACAAAGCATTAGCACTTAGTGAATACATGAACTCCTCATACTATGGTCATCTCCGGGGGTGGTTCCGGGTATTGTCACTCCGGGGTTGCCGGGTCATAACACATAGTAGGTGACTAGAACTTGCAAGATAGGATCAAGAACACACATATATTGATGAAATATAATAGGTTCAGATCTGAAATCATGGCACTCGGGCCCCAGTGACAAGCATTAAGCATAGCAAAGTAGTAGCAACATCAATCTCAGAACACAGTGGATACTAGGGATCAAACCCCATCAAAACTAACTCGATTACATGATAGATATCATCCAACCCATCACCGTCCAGCAAGCCTATGATGAGATTACTCATGAACGGTGAAGAGCATCATGCAACTGGCGATGAAGGATGGTTGGTGATGACGATGGCGACAATTCACCCTCACCGAAGCCCAGAACGGACTCCAGATCTGCCCTCCAGAGGAAGAACAGGTGGTGGCGGCGGCTCCATATTGTAAAACGCGATGAACTCTTCTCTCTGATTTTTTCCGGGTGAGAGAGACTAAATAGAGCCGGAGTTGGAGGCGGCGGAGCCACGAGGGCCTCACAAGCGTGCCAGGCGCGGCCAGGGGGGCCCGTGCCTCCTGGGCTTGTGGGTCCTCGCTCCGTCCCTCCAGGTAATTCTTGCACCAGTATTTTTTATATATTCCACAAAAAATCCTCGTAAATATCCAGGTCATTCCGAGAACTTTTATTTCTGTGCAAAAACAACATCATGGCAATTCTGCTGAAAACAGCGTTAGTCCGGGTTAGTTCCATTCAAATCATGCAAATTAGAGTCCAAAACAAGGGAAAAAGAGTTTGGAAAAGTAGATACGATGGAGACGTATCAACTCCCCCAAGCTTAAAGCCTTGCTTGTCCTCAAGCAATTCAGTTGACAAACTGAAAGAGACAAAATAAAAACTTTTACGAACTCGGTTTGATCTTGTTGTTGTAATTATGTCTACCTCATACTCAGATTTTCAGCAAGATCATAAGCTAACCACATAAGCAATGACATTTAGGTCTCATGGTAAACTCATATCAATGACAAAATCAACTAGCGAGCAATAATAATAACTTTCAAACGTCAACACTTCAATCAAAACAATCATGAAGCAATATGAACACATGGTATCTCGCTAGCTCTTTCTGAGACTGCAAAACATAAATGCAGAGCACCTTCAAAGACCAAGGGCTGACTGAACATTGTAATTCATGGCAAAGAAGATCCAGTCACAGTCATACTCAATAACAATTAAAAGCAAAGCATAAAAATGACGGAGGTGCTCTCTAATTGGTGCCTTTATAAGGAGAGGATGACTCAACAGAAACATAAATAGATAGGCCCTTCGCAGAGAGAAGCACTGATTTGCAGAGGTGCCAGAGCTCAAGATTTTAAAACAAAGATAGATAATTTTGGGTGGCATGCTTTCATTGTCAACGCGATGACCAAGAGTTTTCACCATCTTCCATGCTACACATGCTATAGGCGGTTCCCAAACAGAAAAGTAAAGTTTTGACTCCCCCCCACCGATCAATCACAATCCACGACTAGCCGAGTACTCGGGTGTCGTCCATACCAACAACAATCCAGGGGGAGTTTTGTTTGCAATTATCTTTTCGATTTGAGCATGGAACTGGGCATTCCAATTACCGGCCCCTTTCTCGTGAGTGATAGTGAATAAACACATATCGAGGATAACACGCCTAGCATGGAAGATACTGACCGCCCCTTGTCACCACATGAGAGGTTTGGGCATGCAAAACAGACTATTACTTGAAGGTTTAGAGAGTGGCACATGCAAATTTACTTGGAACGGCGGGTAGATACCGCATATAGGTAGGTATGGTGGACTCATATGGAACAACTTTGGGTTTATGGAAGTGGGTCGACAAGTAGTATTCCCGCTTAGTACAAGTGAAGGCTAGCAAAAGACTGGGAAGCGACCAACTAGAGAGCGACAACAGTCATCAATATGCATTGAAATTAACCAACATTGAGTGCAAGCATGAGTAGGATATAAATCACCATAAACATGAATATCGTAGAGGCTATGTTGATTTTGTTTCAACTACATGCATGAACATGTGCCAAGTCAAGCCACTTGAATCATTCAAAGGAGGATACCATCCTATCATACTACATCATAATCATCTTGAAATTCATATTGGCATCCAAGACAAACCATTATAAGCTCCTAGCTAATTAAGCATGGCATCAGAAACTATGATCTCTAAGTTGTCATTGCAAACATGTTTCTCTCATAACAAAGCTGAATTAGGAACGATGAGCTAGTCATATTTACAAAAACAAAATAGGTCGAGTTCATACCGGCTTTTCCAGGCTCAGTCACTTCATCGTATATCATCATTATTGCCTTTCACTTGCACGACCGAATGATGTGAATCATAATGACAGTGTTCGTGCATTGGACTAAGCTGGAATCTGCAAGCAAACACAAAGGAGAAGGCAAAGTAATATGGCTCTTTGATAGATAAAGAGATATGCATTCGAGATTCACTAAACATTGTAACCATGGTCTTCTACCTTGACCCAAAGAAAAAGAAAAGTATTTACACGGGAAAGCTCCCAACAAGCAAAAGAAGAACGAGAAATATTTTTGGGTTTTCTCAAACTAAAAAACACACGAGAAGAAAGCGAGAAAAAAGAAATAAACTAGCATGGATGATACAGTGGCAAGGTGTGAACACAAACTATCAAAGTGAAAGCGTGAGCAAGAATATAAAGTCGGTGAGAAACACGTACTCCCCCAAGCTTAGGCTTTTGGCCTAAGTTGGTCTACTCCCATGGCTGGTCCGGGCGATATCCAAAACCATAATGGAGGTTGTACGGGAACGCGGCAGCTACCTCCTGAATAGCTTCCTCACGGAGGCGAGCAGCCTTTGCCTCCCTCTCATACTCCTCTGCCTCTCCTCTGGTTATGTAATATATCCATTTTACCTGAAAGTCAAACAAGGCAGGAGCAGGAAGGGTAATATGGAAAACACGTTGTTAGTTAAATATTAACCGATATAGGAGGGATTAATTATCCATCCCAAGGAACTGATAACGTGTCATAGTGGTGCGATCAAGGAAAGCTGTATGGAGCGGGGGATCTCCTGCGTGGATGGGTACTCCAAGAAAATTTGCTATGCGAGTGGCATAGATCCCACCAAAGAAATCCCCTTCATTACCATTATTATTTAGCCTCCTCGCGATTATAGCTCCCATGTTGAAACTTCGATCACCCGTTACTACGCTCCTAAGAATACTAAGGTTAGGTGCGCAGAGGTGACAATGCTTAGTCTTGCCGTTAATGCATCTACCTATGAAGAGGGCAAAATAATGCAAGGCGGGAAAATGAATGCTCCCCATGGTAGCCTGCGTAATATCTCTAGTTTCTCCGACAGTTATACTAGAGATAAAATCTCTAACCGAAGACTTAGGAGGATCACTGAGACTACCCCAATCAGGTTTCTTGCAAATTCTATTGAAATCCTCTAAATCCATGGTATACGATTTGTCATAAAGATCAAACAGTATGGATGTGTCACGACCAACTGAAATTTAAATCTACGAACAAAAGAGACAGTGAGAGTAGTATACTGTTCACATTTATCGGAGATGAATTCCTCGAGCCCGGCTTTGTGAACAAATGTATCAAACTCGTCTTTGAAACCTGCATCAATCATGAATTCATCAGAAGGCCATCACATTGATGTACCTGTGCGTTCCTCGGTTGGTAAGGATCGGGCTCCCGAATTGCGAGACGGGGACCCCTCTTGCTTGAAGAACCACCATGATAGCTTTTCCTGAACATCTTCTTTTTGTGAAATTTTAAGTGACTCAAAAGAAAAATGAACAAGGCTCAACAAAACTCATAGCAATTATTCCTACAAGTGCCTAGAGGCCATTTCATGCATCAAAACTACTTGGGACCAACTAAAATTAACATGCAAAGCTCAAGAACATGGTCACCAAGACAGCAAAAATACGCAACAAATAAGGCACTAAAACAAAACTAATTGGACCAATGGATGAGTCACATACCAAGGAACAATCCCCCCAAAACAGTTTGGTGGATGGGGCTTTTCACAAGGAGATCGAAAAACGCAGCAAGAAGAGCAAGAACACGGGTTTGAGCTGTGGAATGATTTTTTCTGGAGGTAGGAGAAGGAGATGGGAGCTGGAATAAGTGGAGGGGGCCACGTGGGCCCCACAAGCCTGGCATGCGCGGCTAGGGGGGTGCCCGCTCCTCCTGGGCTTGTGGCCCACTGGTGCATCCCCCTGACTAGCTCTCTATCTCAGAATTTTTCAAAAATTCCAGAAAAAATCATACTTGATTTTCAGAGCATTTGAAGAACTTTTATTTTCGAGGCACTTTTCTAAGGGACGCAAAAAGCATAAAAAAGGGAAAACTAAAGCTAAATTTATCATTTTTCTTCTAAACAACGGAAAATAAACGTTCGGAACAGAAGGTTGTGACTCTTAGATTCATCCATCTCATGGTCATCAAAAGAAATCCGTCAATGAGGTTGATCAAGTCTCCTTGACAAACCTTTTTCGAATTACATGAAACCGGAGAATTTTCGAATGATCACTAGGTTACCTCAATGGGGATGTGCATATCCCCAACAAGTAAGTCATACTTCATCTTGACAGTAGGTATAGGGCATTCAAAGCTCCCAGTAAGAATTGATGAAGTTTTTTCAATAGCATTGATGCAATGTACTCGATATTGTTTCTTCAGAAAGTGCACCGTATGCTCATTACCATTGACATGGAAAGTGACATTTCCTTTTGTTGCAATCAATAACAGCCCCTGTAGTGTTTAAAAAGGGTCTTCCAAGGATGACCGCCATGGCATCATCCTCGGGAATATCCAGAATAACAAAGTCCGTTAAGATAGTAACGTTAGCAACCACAACAGGCACATCCTCGCAAAGGCCGATAGGAAAAGTAGTTGATTTGTCGGCCATTTGTAAACACATTTCAGTGGGTGTCAACTTATCCAATTCAAGTCTATGATAAAGAGAGAGAGGCATAACACTAACACCGGCTCCAAGATCGCATAAAGCAGTTCTAACGTAGTTTCCTTTAATGGAGCAAGGTATAGTGGGCACTCCGGGATCACCTAGTTTCTTAGGAGTTCAACCCTTGAAGGTGTAATTAGCGAGCATGGTGGAAATCTCCACCTTAGGTATCCTCCTTTTATTAGTCACAATATCTTTCATGTACTTAGCATAAGGAGACATTCTGAGCATATCTGTCAAACGCATTTGCAGAAAGACATGTCTAATCATTTCAACAAAGCGCTCAAAATCCTCATCATCCTTTTTATTGAATGGTTTGGGAGGAAAGGGCATGGGTTTCTGAACCCATGGTTCCCTTTCTTTACCATGCTTCCTAGCAATGAAGTCGTTCTTATCGTATCTCCTATTCTTAGGTTGTGGGTTATCAAGATCAACTGGTTCAATCTCTACATCCTTATCATTGCTAGGTTGAGCATCATCATGAACACCACTATCGATATTATCACTAGGCTCATGTTCATCACCAGATTGTGTTTCAGCATCAGAAATAGAGACATCGTTTGGATTCTCAGGTGTAACAGCGGCAGGTTTGCTAGCATGCAAGTTCCTATCATCTTTCTTCTTCTTCCTATTGCTAGGATGACTAGGTGCATCAGTGCTAACTCCTTGAGAATCTTGTTCAATTCTCTTAGGATGGTCCTCAGGATACAAAGGTTCCTGAGTCATTCTACCACCTCTAGTGACGACTCTAACAGAATTGTCATTCAACTCATTGAGCAAGTCATTTTGAGCCTTAAGTACTTGTTCTACCTGAGTAGTGACCATAGAAGCATGTTTACTCAAAAGCTTAAGATCATTGACATTTCTATCCACACAAGCACTTAAATGACTAAGCATACGAGCATTATGTTCCAATTGTCTGCTAACATAATCATTGAAACCTTGTTGTTTGGCAACAAAGTTATCAAATTCATCTAAGCATAAGCTATAGGTTTATCAGAAGGAATATCACTCTCATTGAATCTACGAAGAGAATTTACCTCTACTACCTATGTCGGGTTATCAAGACCATGGATCTCTTCGATAGCTGGTAGATTCTTAACATCTTCAGATTTAATGCCTTTATCTTGCATAGATTTCTTAGCTTCTTGCATATCTTCAGGACTGAGGAATAGGATACCTCTTTTCTTCGGAGTTGGCTTTGGAGGTGGTTCGGGAATAGTCCAATCATTCTCATTTCACAAGATATTATTCGATAAAATATCAGCTTGTTCCATAGTTCGTTCCCTGAAAACACAACCATCACAACTATCTAGGTGGTCCCTAGAAGCATTGGTTAGTCCATTATAAAAGATATCAAGTATTTCATTTTTCTCAAGAGGGTGATTAGGCAAAGCATTCAGTAGCTGGACAAGCCTCCCCCAATCTTGTGGGAGACTCTCTTCTTCAACTTGCACAAAGTTATATATATCCTGCAAGGCGGCTTGTTTCTTACGGGCAGGAAAATATTTCTCAGAGAAGCAGTAGATCATATCCTGGGGACTACGCACACAACCAGGAGCAAGAGAAGTGAACCAAGTCTTAGCATCACCCTTTAATGAGAAAGGAAACAACTTAAGGATATAGTAGTGGCGGATCTTTTCCGCACTAGTGAATAGGGTGGCTATATCATGCAGTTTGGTAAGATGTGCTACTACCGTTTCAGACTCATAACCATGAAAAGGATCAGATTCGACCAAAGTGATTAACTCAGGATCGACAGAGAATTCATAATCCTTATCAGTCACAAAGATAGGCAAAGTAGCAAACTTAGGATCGTATTTCATTCTAGCGTTGAGAGATTTTTCTTTCCACTTACGCAACAAATTCTCAAGATCATAGCTATCCTTACAAGCAAGAAAGTCCTCAGGTACCTCTCCCTCCATAACATAACCCTCAGGTATATCAGGCAATTCATATCAAGGAGAGCTAGTTCTAACAGGTGAAACAGCAGGTTCTACCTCAATAATTTCAGTAGTTTCAGAAGTGTCATCACATTCAGGAGAAACTCTAGCAATTTGTGCATCAAGGAATGCACCTAGTGGCAAAGCAGTATCAAGGAAAGCATCATCGTAAGCATCATGGATAGCAGAAGTAGCATCATCAAGCACAAGCGACATATCAGAATTTCTAGCAAGTGGTGGTGTCGCAAACTTACTCATAACTGAAGGTGAATCAAGTGCAGAGCTAGATGGCAGTTCCTTACCTGTCCTCGTAGTTGAGGGCAAGACTTTAGTTTTTGGATCTCTCTGATTCCTCATAGTGATCAACAGACGTAAATCCCAAGTGACTCAGAGAATAGAGCTATGCCTCCCCGGAAACGGCGCCAGAAAATAGTCTTGATAACCCACAAGTATAGGGGATCGCAACAGTTTTCGAGGATAGAGTATTCAACCCAAACTAGTTGATTCGACACAAGGGGAAGCCAAAGAATATTCTCGAGTATTAGCAGTTGAGTTGTCAATTCAACCACACCTGAAATACTTAGTATCTGCAGCAAAGTTTTAGTAGCAAAGTAGTGTGATAGCAACAGTAGCAATGGTAACAGTAGCAGCAGTGACAGCAGTAGGAGTAACACTAGCAGCAGTGACAGCAGTAGCGATAAAGTAACGTAGCAAGGACTAGTAGGAAAAGACTCGTAGGCATTGGATCGGTGATGGATAATTATGCTGGATGACATTCATCATGTGACAGTTATAACATGGGGAGATATGTAACTAGCTCGAGTTCTTCAATGTAATGTAGGCATGCATTCCGTATTTAGTCATACGTGCTTAAGGAAAAGAACTTGCATGACATCTATTGTCCATCCCTCCCATGGCAGCGGGGTCCTAATGGAAACTAAGGGATATTAAGGTTCTTGTTTTAATAAAGAACCGGAACAAAGCATTAGCACTTAGTGAATACATGAACTCCTCATACTATGGTCATCTCCGGGAGTGGTTTTGACTATTGTCACTCCGGGGTTGCCGGGTCATAACACATAGTAGGTGACTACAACTTGCAAGATAGGATCAAGAACACACATATATTGATGAAAACATAATAGGTTCAGATCTGAAATCATGGCACTCGGGCCCTAGTGACAAGCACTAAGCATAGCAAAGTAGTAGCAACATCAATCTCAGAACATAGTGGATACTAGGGATCAAACCCCATCAAAACTAACTTGATTACATGATAGATCTCATCCAACCCATCACCGTCCAGCAAGCCTACGATGAGATTACTCACGAACGGTGAATAGCATCATGGAATTGGCGATGAAGGATGGTTGGTGATGACGAGGCGACGATTCCCGCTCTCCATAGCCCAGAACGGACTCGAGATCTGCCCTCAAGAGGAAGAACATGTGGTGGCGGCGGCTCCGTATCGTAAAACACGATGAACTCTTCTCTCTAATTTTTTTTCCGGGTGAGAGAGACTAAATAGAGCTGGAGTTGGAGGCGGTGGATCCACGAGGGCCTCACAAGCCTGCCAGGCGCGACCAGGGGGGCCGCGCCTCCTGGGCTTGTGGGCTCCTAGCTCAATTCTTGCGCCAGTATTTTTTATATATTCCACAAAAAGTCCTCGTAAATTTCCAGGTCATTTCGAGAACTTTTATTTCTGCGCAAAAACAACACCATGGCAATTCTGCTGAAAACAGCGTTAGTCCGGGTTAGTTCCATTCAAATCATGCAAATTAGAGTCCAAAACAAGGGCAAAAGAGTTTGGAAAAGTAGATACGATGGAGATGTATCAGTAAGCTGGTTAGAGATGTATCAGATCACAACCCCCTCCTGTTGTCATTAGATACCAGAATAATTGGGCCTGCTCATGTTCGCGAATTTAGGTCCGAACTACGTTGGCTGAAGGATGAAAAAAATTATCCTAACGCAAAGAGCATCTGGGAACAGCTTGTTAGTTCTCGGGATCCTATTGATATTCTTAATATCAAGCTTAAACGTATTAAAAAATATTTTAAAGGGTGGGGGTCCAACGCTTTCGGGCATGATAAGAAGAGGAAGTTGAGTATTAAAAAGGAGTTGGAAGAGATTGACAAGATTTAAGAGGAGGGCCCGCTGGACCCGGATATATATGAAAAAAGGAACTATGCTATATGCAGAATACAATGAAATCCTGAAGGAGGAGCTTTTCTGGCTCCAGCATTCTAATGAGTGATGGTTTCTTAAAGGATACTAGAATATTGCCTTTTTCCATCGGGTTGCGAATGGAAGGAAAAGGAAGAATACAATTCATTCGTTTATCAATGGGTATGTGCAGATTGATGGTACCTAAAATCTCTTAGCACATGCCACTAGCTATTATAAGGACCTATTTGGTCCAGCAAGGGCAAGTTTGTTCCACTTGTCATCCGACACTTGGTCGGCGGAGGAAAAACTTAGTATTGATGACAATAACCTACTCACTCGGGAATTCACGGAAGAGGAGGTGAAAAAAGCCTTGTTTGCTATGGATAGCAACAAAGCCCCGGGACCTGATAATATTCTGGCTAAACTTTATAAACATTGCTGGGATTTTGTCAAGACTGATTTGATGTGCCTGTTTGAAGCCTTTGATAATAACACCATTGATGTAGCCCGTTTAAACTATGGGGTGATTACCCTAATACCGAAGCTAAATGGGGCAAAAAAGATACATCAGTATATACCGATTTGTTTGTTGTGTTGTCCTTACAAATTGATTACTAAGGTGCTTAATGATAGGGCTGCTATATATACTGATATTCTTATCAGTAGACATCCAAATGCTTTTATTAAACATAGAAACATTATGGATGGCATCTTGACCTTGCATGAAGTTGTGCACCAGACGCGGC
Organism: Hordeum vulgare subsp. vulgare; assembly: GCF_904849725.1. NCBI lineage: Eukaryota > Viridiplantae > Streptophyta > Magnoliopsida > Poales > Poaceae > Hordeum > Hordeum vulgare. Next base: position 310,017,470 of record NC_058518.1, read on the forward strand.
ACGGGAAAAAAGTTGGTGTTGTCCTGGAACTGGACTTCGAGAAAGCTTACGATAAAATTAACTAGGACTTTCTGTTGGAATGTCATAGAAACCGTGGTTTTGGGGTTACTTGGTGTGGTTGGCTGAAAAAGATCCTTTATAATGGAACTGTTAGTATTAAACTCAACAATGAAAAAGGACCCTATTTTCACAGCCACAAAGGGGTGCGGGAAGGAGATCCTTCTCTCCTTTGTTGTTCAACTTGGTTGTTGAAACTTTATCTAAAATGATTGTTAATGCTCAAAAATAACATCTTATAACTGGCATTGCTCCGGATTTGATTGAAAATGGAGTTCCCATACTACAATATGCATATGATACTGTCATTTGCTTCTAGCATGACAACGAGGCAGCGGTCAAACTAAAAGTGTTGATCTATATGTTTGAACTCATGTGTGGGCTAAAGATTAATTTTGTTAAAAGTGAAATCCTTTGTGTTAGTGGTGATGATAATATTTTGAAATTCTATGCTGATTTGTTCAATTGCCAGATTGGACATTTTCCTATGAAATACCTAAGGGTTCCTGTTAGCTATACCAACCTTCGGAATCTGGACTGGTCTTTTGTAGATGATAGATTCCTTAAATGTTGTGAAACCTGGATAGGTAATGCTGCATCCTCGGGGGGTAGATTAATTCTGATGAATTCCTCTTTTACTAGCATTGTCTACTATTATATGGCCATGTTTCTGCTTCCTTAGATGGTGATTTATAAACTAGATAAACACCGAAAGAAATTCTTTTGGCGAGAGCATGAGGGGCGCAAGAGATATCATATGGTAAAATTGGAACGTGTTTGTAGATCAAAGAGGAAAGGGGGATTGGGGGTAAAAGACCTACATAAACAGCATGTTAGTCTCCTCACCAAATGGTGGTGGAAGCTAGAAACCCAGAATGGGTTGTGGCAACATGTGGCCAAAGCTAACTATTTTTAAAGAGATGATGTTACCTAGGTGAAAACAAATTCTTGGATTCACCGATATGGAAGGCCATTATGAAGGTGAAACCCTACTATATGGCTGGTAGGGGGGTCATTTTAAATTCTGGCAACATAGCTAGACTGTGGGTTGATTCTATTTGCGGGAATCCGCCGCTGAAAGACACTTTTGCAGGCCTGTTTGCTGTGCGTAACCAGCAAAATATCACTTTGGCTCAGTTCAAAGCTGGGGTCGATGCTGACTTCTTGAAAAGACAGCTTCATCATCCCCTCTCGTGTCGATGGGGAGAACTTAAAAACATGGTGGAAGGGTGGGTAACCTCTAAGGCCTTAGATCAAATTGTATGGACCCTGGGAAAAAAGAAGGTGTTTTCTACCAAGTTTGTATGTGAATACCTAGAAAGGAATATAGCAGGTTGTGATTATAGATGGATCTGGAAGACAAAGATCCCTCTTAAAATCCAGATCTTCCTATGGCAACTCTTTCAGGATGCCATTCTTATTGGGATGTGATGAAAAGAAGAAAGTGGGCTGGCAATCCTAGATGCTCGTTTTGTAAAGAAAAGGAAACCTCACAACATTTATGATTTACTTGCCCCGCTGCCAGGATTGTGTGGAGGACAATTGGTTGTGTGTTTGGAACTAGTCTAGGTCCAAATAATATTTGGCAATATTTCTCGTGGTGTTATATGTTTCTTTCTGATGGGGTCAGATTCTATACTTTTGTCCTAGCTGTTGTTTGTTGGGCAATCTGGAATTGCCGTAATCGTTCTACTTTTGAGGGGGGAAAGCTGAGATCCCACTTTGATGTGGTTTACACTACATGTGGATATCTTACATGTTGGGCAGGTTTGCTGACGGGAGATGATTGGGAGGCGATGGAGCATGGAGCAAAGATGTTGAAGACCAATGCTTCAAACATGATGCGGATTTGTGCAGCTCCGAGGGATGTCAACTCATGATGGTAGCTTGATAGTGGTTATATGCTTTTGGAATGGACCCCTGCGTGGGTATTTGGTAGACCGATGGTGGGTTTATCTGTATCCTGTGATGATTTTAAAGTTGTTTCCTTCTGATATTGTTGGTTAGGTTAGCTGGTTTTGGTGTTTCTAGGTTTTCGTCCTGGGGTAGGCTGCTCGATGACGAGTGCCTATGGTGGGTTTTCGAGAGATGCTTTGAACTCGCTCCCCTTTTCGGTTGGGCTACTGTCTATGAGAACATCACCCAAAACTTGAAAATTTCACAACACAAAACTTAAACAGACTACCACTTCTTTTGGTACTGTAGCAAACTTAAATTCTATCTATATTGATGTTGGGCTACTGTATTCTTACTTTTCCATGGCTAGTACCCTCCGATACTAACCATAGTTTCATCAAAACAAGCAATGAACACAACAAAAACAGAATCTGTCAAAAACAGACAAGTCTGTAGCAATATGTATACTTCGTATACTTCTGGTACCTCAAAGAATCTAAACAATTACGACGGTCTGGGAAAAAAGCATATCTACCAGTAGCAAAAAGAATCAACTCAAAAGCTCTTTCTGAATAAAAATGAAAAATCATCTCGTGAGCAGAAAGTTTCTGTTTTTTTCCAGCATGATCAAACAACTATCACCCAAGCTATCATAAAGGCTTTACTTGGCACAAATGCTAATTAAAACACAATCATAACAGAATTATGATGGTGTGGACAAAGCAAAACAGAAAGAAAAAGAAATAAATTCATTGGGTTCCCTCCCAACAAGCGCTATTGTTTAACGCCCTTAGCTAGGCATTGATTTCAATGATGCTCACATAAAAGGTAAGGATTGAAACACAACTAGAGGATCATGGAGCATATGGATAGAACATTTAAGTCTAACCCACTTCCTATGCATAGGGATTTTGTGATCAAACAATTTATTGGAGCAAGAATCAACTAGCATAGGAAGGCAAAACAAGCATAGCTTCAAAAATTTCAACACATGGAGAGGAAGCTTGATACTATTGCAATAAGTAGAAGCATATGATCCTCTCTCATAGTAATTTTCAGTAGCATCATGAATGAACTCAACAATATAACCAGCACCTAAATCATTCTTTTCATGATCTACAAGCATAGAAATTTTACTACTCTCCACAAAAGGAAATATATTCTCAAGAATAGTAGTGGGAGTATCGTAAAAGACTTGAGCACTACAAATTGTGTCCACAATGAAAAAGCAAGGTTTAGCAAAGGGGTTTTCGAAAGTATGACAAGTTTTATCATCCCTCTTCTTTATAGCATAAGTATCCTCACAATAATCATCGTAGATAGGGGCATGCTTTCATCAAAATGATTTTGATCATTCAAAGTGGAAGAACTAAAAAGATCATCTTCATCAAATATAGCATCCCCAAGCTTGTGGCTTTGCATATCATTAGCATCATGGGTATTCAAAGAATTAATGCTAAGAACATTGCAATCATGCTCATCATTCACATATTCTATGCTAAGCATTCTATGTAATTCTTCTTTCAGCACTTGAGCAAAATTTTCCTTCCCATCATGCTCACAAAAGACATTGAAAAGATGGAGCATATGAGGCATCCTCAATTCAATTTTTTTTGTAGTTTTCTAGCGAAAGAACAAGAAACAAAAAGATTCGATTGCAAGATCTAAAGATATACCTTCAAGCGCTAACCTCCCCGGCAACGGCGCCAGAAAAATGCTTGATGTCTACTACGCAACCTTCTCCTTGTAGACGTTGTTGGGCCTCCAAGTGCAGAGGGTTGTAGGACAGTAGCAATTTTCCCTCAAGTGGGCGACCTGAGGTTTATCAATCCGCAGGAGGCGTAGGATGAAGATGGTCTCTCTCAAGCAACCCTGCAACCAAATAACAAAGAGTCTCTTGTGTCCTCAACACACCCAATACAACGGTAAGTTGTATAGGTGCACTAGTTCGACGAAGAGATGGTGATACAAGTGCAGTATGGATGGTAGATATACGTTTTTGTAATCTGAAATTACAAAAACAGCAAGGTAACTAGTAACAAAAGTGAGCACGAACGGTATTGCAATGCGTGGAAACAAGGCCTGGGGTTCATACTTTCACTAGTGAAGTTCTCTCAACAATGATAACATAATTGGATCATATAACTAGCCCTCAACATGCAACAAAGAGTCACTCCAAACTCACTAATAGCGGAGAACAAACGAAGAGATTATTGTCGGGTACGAAACCACCACAAAGTTATTATTTCTGATCGATCTATTCAAGAGTTCGTACTAGAATAACACCTTAAGATACATATCAACCAAGACCCTAATGTCACCTAGATACTCCATTGTCACCTCAAGTATCCGTGGGCATGATTATACGATATGCATCACACAATCTCAGAATCATCTATTCAACCAACACATAGAACTTCAAAGAGTGCCCCAAAGTTTCTACCGGAGAATCAAAACGTGTGCCAACCCCTATGCATAGGTTCCCAATGTCACGAACCCCCAAGTTGATCACCAAAACATACATCGAGTACTCACATGAATCCACGTGTGCCAACCCATATGCATAGGTTCCAAATTGTCACAAACCCGCAAGTTGATCACAGCAGATAGACACGTGCAAGACATACATCAAGTGTTCTCAAAGACTCAATACGATAAGATAACTTCAAAGGGGAAACTCAATTCATTACAAGAAGGGAGAGGGGGAAGAACATCATAAGATCAAACTATAGTAGCAAAGCCCATGGTACATCGAGATCAAGACATCTCAAGAACACGAGAGAGAGAGAGAGAGATCAAACACATAGCTACTGGTACATACCTCAGCCCCGAGGGAGAACTACTCCCTCCTCGTCATGGAGATCACCGGGATGGTGAAGATGGCCACCGGAGATGGATTTCCCCTCTGGCAGGGTGCCGGAACGGGCTCCAGATTGGTTTTCGGTGGCTACAGAGGCTTGCGGCGGCGGAACTCCCGATCTAAGTTTCTTTCTGGGGGTTTCTGAATTTATAGGAATTTATGGCGGTGGAATTGCGTCAGTTGGGCCCACGAGGAGGTCACAAGCCTGCACGGTGCGACCAGGGGGGTAGGCCGCGCCCCATGGGCTTGTGACTCCCTCGTGGCTCTTCTAGCCTTCTTCCAAAGCTTCGGGGGTCTCTTTTGGTCCAAAACAAATCATCGTAAAGTTTCATTCCATTTGGACTCCGTCTGAAAAAGGGTCAAAAACACGGAAAAAATAGAAACTCGCACTTGGCACTGAGTTAATAGGTTAGTCCCAAAAAAGATATAAAATAGCATATTCATGCATATAAAACATCCAAAGTTGACAAGATAATAGCATGGAACCATCAAAAATTATAGATACGTTGGAGACGTATCATGGGCCGCTGGGCATCCATGGTCGGGGGGTGGGCTGGTCTTCGGGGACATGGCGCACCCGCTGCAAGGCAGCACGGGGCTGTCCCTTGTGGCTCGGCGTGGTTGTGGGCTGTCACGGCGTGGTGGTAGCCCATCTGGTAGTTGGGATCGTGCCATGGCGGCGGTTGGACTCTCCAGCATCGTCCCGTAGGTGAGCGGCTTGTGTCGACCTTTGATTCCTCTCCTCGTCGTCTGGGCTCTACCTTTGTCGAAGGGCTAGCCCGCTCCCAGCTGCGGTCCATTGCTCGTCTCACGCTCGTTTTGCGGGACCGAGCTCGTCTCGCGCTTGGCTGCACGACCGAGCTCGTCTCGTGCCCGGCAGCAGGACCTGGCTCGTCTCGCGCCTGGATGTAGGACCGAGCTTGTTTCGCACCCGGTGCTGCAGGACGGGTCAATGGAGGCCAATTTTGGGTCTCGACACTGGGGGGCGTCCAGGGGTGCGAAAGGAGAAGCCTTTCCACCCGTCTCTTTGGTTGGGTAGCGTTGGATCTCGGGTGAGGTGGTGTCAAGGTCTTGGATGTCGGGACGACGGTCCTGGTGGTGGTAACTCGGCGCTAATGGGTAGAGACCATGGCTCGGTGCTGCCCGATGGCCATGGCCGTGTGGGAATGGTGTCTGGTGGCGGTGAGTATTGGCCAGGGTGAAAACATGTTCTATCTTCGGACGGTCTGGCGGCGGCGAAGTGTTGGAAATATGCCCTAGAGGCAATAATAAATTAGTTATTATTATATTTCCTTGTTCATAATAATCGTTTATTATCCTTGCTAGAATTGTATTGATTGGAAACTCAAATACATGTGTGGATACATAGACAACACATTGTCCCTAGTGAGCCTCTAGTTGACTAGTTCGTTGATCAAAGATGGTCAAGGTTTCCTGGCCACATGCAAGTGTTGTCACTTGATAACGGGATCACATCATTAGGAGAATCATGTGATGGACAAGACCCAAATTATATACGTAGCATATTGATCGTGTCATTTTATTGCTATTGTTTTCTGCGTGACAAGTATTTATTCCTATGACCATGAGATCATATAACTCACTGGCAATGGAGGAATACCTTGTATGCATCAAACAACGTAACTGGGTGACTATAAAGGTGCTCTACAGATATCTCCGAAGGTGTCCGTTGAGTTAGTATGGATCAAGACTGGGATTTGTCACTCCGTGTGACGGAGAGGTATCTCGGGGCCCACTCGGTAATACAACATCACACACAAGCCTTTCAAGCAATGTGACTAAGTGTAAGTCACGTGATCTTGTACTATGGAACGAGTAAGGAGACTTGCCGATAACGAGATTGAAATAGGTATGCGGATACCGACAATCGAATCTCGGACAAGTAACATACCAAAGGACAAAGGGAATGACATACATGATTATATGAATCCTTGACACTAAAGTTCAATCGATAAGATCTTCGGAGAATATGTAGGATCCAATATGGGCATCCAAGTACCGCTATTGGATATTGACCGAGGAGTACCTCGGGGCATGTCTACATAGTTCTTGAACCCGCAGGGTGTGCACACTTAAGGTGCGGCGATGTTTTAGTATAGTTGAGTTATATGTGTGGTTACCGAATGTTGTTCGGAGTCCCGGATGAGATCACGGATGTTATGAGGGTTTCTAGAATGGTCCGGAGATGAAGATTGATATATAGGATGACTTCATTTGGTTACCGGAAGGTTTTCGGGCATTACCGGGATTGTACCGGGAGTGACGAATGGGTTCCGGATGTTCACGGGGATGGGGGCAACCCACCCAGGGGAAGCCCAAAGGCCCTAGGGGTGGCGCACCAGCCCTTAGTGGGCTGGTGGGACAGTCCAAAGGGACCTATGGGCCAAGAAAGAAAAACCAAAGAAAAAAAGGTGGGAAGGAAGAGAAGGGCTCCACTTTCCAATCCTAGTTCGACTACGATTGGAGTAGAACTCCTCCTCCTCCCTAGCCGGCGCGCCCTTGAGGGCTTGGCCCTCAAGGCAAGCCTCCTCCCCCTCCTTCCTATATATAGTGGTGATTTAGGGATGATTTGAGACAACTTTTGCCACGCGCAACTCAGATCTAGACACCATAGTTCTTCCTCTAGATCGTATTTCTGCGGAGCTCGGGCGGAGCCCTGCAGGAGTAGATCGTCACCACCACCGGAGCCGTCATGCTGCCGGAGAACTCATCTACTTCTCTGCCTTGCTTGCTGGATCAAGAAGGCCGAGATCATCGTCGAGCTGTATGTGTGCTGAACGCGGAGGTGCCATTCGTTCGGCACTAGATCGGAGTGGATCGTGGGACGGATCGCGGGACGGTTCGTGGGGCGGATCGAGGGACGTGAGGACATTCCACTACATCAACCGCATTTCTTAACGCTTCCTATTGTGCGATCTACAATGGTATGTAGATCCAAATCCCCTCTCGTAGATGGACATCACCATGATAGGTCTTCGTGTGCGTAGAATTTTTTTTGTTTCCCATGCGACGTTCTCCTACAGTGGCATCATGAGCTAGGTTCATGATTAGATGTTATCTCGAGTAGAACACAAAGGGTTTTGTGGATGGTCATGTTCGATTTGTTGCCCTCCTTAGTCTTTGCTCGATTCGGCGGTATTGTTGGATTGAAGCGGCCCGAACCGACATTATTCGTACGCTTACGAAAGACCGGTTTCATCGATTGACATGCAACCTTGTTTCATAAATATGACTGGCGGGTGTCGGGTTCTTCAACTTTAGTTGAATTGGTTTTGACTGAGGCGGTCCTTGGAGATGTTAAATAGCATTTTGCACATCTCCGTTGTGGTTTTTTGCGTAAGTAAGATGCGATCATACGAGATATCCATAGCAGCCACGTAAAACATGCAACAACAAATTAGAGGATGTCTAACTTGTTTTTGCAAGGTATGCTTGTGATATGATATGGCCAATGACGTGATGTGATATATTGGATGCATGAGATGATCATGTTGTAATAGTTAATATCGACTTGCACGTCGATGGTACGGCAACCGGCACGAGCCATAGGCTTGTCTTTAAACTAACGTTTGTGTTTGCAGATGCGTTTACTATATTGGTAGGACGTAGTTTTAGTAGTTATAGCATAAGTAGCACGACAACCTCGATGGCGACACGTTGATGGAGATCATGATGATGGAGATCATGGTGTGGCGCCGGTGACAAGAAGATCGTGTCGGTGCTTTGGTGATGGAGATCAAGAAGCACATGATGATGGCCATATCATGTCACTTATGAATTGTATGTGATGTTAATCCTTTTATGCATCTTATTTTGCTTAGAACGACGGTAGCATTATGAGGTGATCTCTCACTAAAATTTCAAGACGAAATTGTGTTCTCCCCGACTGTGCACTGTTGCTACAGTTCGTCGTTTCGAGACACCACGTGATGATCGGGTGTGATAGACTCAACGTTCACATACAACGGGTGCAAAACAGTTGCACACGCGGAACACTCGGGTTAAGCTTGACGAGCCTAGCATGTACAGACATGGCCTCGGAACACATGAGACCGAAAGGTCGAGCATGAATCGTATAGTTGATATGATTAGCATAGAGATGCTTACCACTGAAACTATTCTCAACTCACGTGATGATCAGACTTGAGTTAGTGGATTTGGATCATGTACCACTCAAATGACTAGAGAGATGTACTTTTTGAGTGGGTGTTCTTAAGTAATATGATTAATTGAACTAATTATCATGAACATAGTCTAAATGTCTTTGCGGATTACGATGTAGCTTGCGCTATAGCTCTACTGTTTTTATATGTTCCTAGAGAAAATTTAGTTGAAAGTTGATAGTAGCAACTTTGCGGGCTGAGTCCGTAAAACTAAGGATTGTCCTCATTGCTGCACACAAGGCTTATGTCCTTAATGCACTACTCAGTGTGCTGCACCTCGAGCGTCGTCTGTGGATGTTGCGAACATCTGACATACACGTTTTTTATGACTGCGTGATAGTTCAGTGCATAATACTTAATATCTTATAAGCAAGGCGTCGAAGACATTTTGAAATGTCGCGGAACATATGAGATGTTCTAAGAGATGAAATTGATATTTCATGTTCGTGCCCTTGTTCAGAGGTATGAGACCTCCGACGAGATTCTTTGTCTACAAAGGAAAGGAGAAAATCTCAAATAGTTGAGCATGTTCTCAGATTGTGTGAGTACAACAATCACTTGAATCAAGTGGGAGTTAATCTTCCAGATGAGATAGTGATGGTTCTCCAAAGTCACTTCCACTAAGCTGCTAAGAGCTCGAGACGAACTATAACATATCAAGGATAGATATGATGATCCTTGAGCGATTCGCAATGTTTGACACTGCGAAAGTAGAAATCAAGAAGGAGCATCAATTGTTGATGGTTAGTAAAACCACTAGTTTCAAGAAGTGCAAGGGCTAGAAGGGATACTTCATGAAACGACAAACGAGTTGCTGCTCTAATGAAGAAACCCAAGATTGAACCCAAACCCGAGACTAAGTGCTTCTGTTATGAGGTAAACGGTCACTGAGGCAGAGCTACCCTAGATACTTGGTAGATGAGAAGGCTGGCGAAGTCAACAGAAGTATATTTGATATACATGATATTGATGTGTACTTTACTAGTACTCCTGGTAGCACGAGGGTATTAGATACCGGTTCTATTGCTAAGTGATTAGTAACTCGAAATGAAAGCTACGGAATAAACGGAGACTAGCTAAAGGCGAGGTGACGATAAGTGTTGGAAGTGTTTCCAAGGTTGATGTGATCAAACATCGCACGCTCCCTCTATCATCGAGATTGGTGTTAAACCTAAATAATTGTTATTTGGTGTTTGCGTTGAGCATGAACATGATTGGATCGTGTTTATTGCAAAACGATTATTCCTTTAAAGAGAATAGTAGTTATTCTATTTGCTTGAATAATTACCTTCAATGGTTTATTGAATCTCGATCGTAGTGTTACACATGTTCATAATATTGGTGCCAAAAGATACAAAGTAATAATGATAGCACCACTTAGCTGTAGCACTCCCACTTGAGTCATGTTGGTGTAAAATGCATGAAGAGGCTCCATGCTGATGGATCTTTGTACTCACTCATTTTTTAAACGTTTGAGACATGCAAACCACACCTGTTGGTATAAACGCATGAAGAAACTCCATCCGTATGGAACGTTTGGATTCACCTGATTCTCGAATCACTTGAGACATGCAAAATAATACCACATGAAACAAGAAAGTGACTTGTTGGAAGTAATAAATTTTTTGTGTACAGTCCAATAAGTGTTGAGGCACGCAGTGGATATCGTTATGTTCTTACTTCACTGAGGATTTGAGTAGATACAGGAGTATTTGCTTGATGAATCACAAGTCTAAAATATTGAAAATTTCAAAGCTATTCCAGAGTGAAGATCATCGTGACAAGAGGATAGACTATCTACGATATGATCATAGACATGAATATCTGAGTTGCGAGTTTTGGTACACAGTTAAGTCAATGTGGAAATTGTTTCGCAATACATGCCACCTAGAACACCATAGAGTGATGGTGTGTCCGAATGTCATAGCCGCGCCCTATTTGGTATGGTGCATACTATGATGTCTCTTATTGAATTACCACTATCATTTATGGGTTATGCATTAGAGACAACCGCATTCACTTCAAATAGGGCACCGCGTATTTCTGTTGAGATGACACAATATAGATTATGGTTTGGAGAAACCTAAGCTGTCGTTTCTTGAAAGTTTGGGGCTGCGATGCTTATGTGAAAAAGTTTCAGTCTGATAAGCTCGAACCCAAAGCGGATAAATGCATCTTCATTGGATATCCAAAATAGTTGGATACATCTCCTATCTCAGATCCGGAAGCAAAGTGTTTGTTTCTAAAAACGGGTCCTTTCTCGAGGAAAGGTTTCTCTCAAAATAATTGAGTGGGAGGGTTGTGGAACTTGATGAGGTTAGTGAACCGTCACTTCAACTAGTGTGTAGCAGGGCGCAGGAAGATGTTCTTGTGGCACCTACACCAATTGAAGTGGAAGCTGATGATGGTGATCATTGAGCTTCGAATCAAGTTACTACAAACCTCGTAGGTCGAAAAAGGTCACGTACTACTATAGAGTGGTACGGTAACCTTGTCTTGGAGGTCATGTTGTTGAACAACAATGAACCTACGAGCTATGGAGAAGCGATGGTGGGCCCGGATTCCGACAAATGGCTGGAGGCCATAAAATCCGAGAGAGGATCCATGTATGAAGACAAAGTGTACACTTTGGAAGAACTACTTGATGGTAGTAGGACTATTAAAGTAAAGATGGATCTTTGAAAGGAAGACAAACGATGATGGTGAAAAGTCACCATTAAGAAAAGCTCGACTTGTCGCAAAGATGTTTCCGACAAGATCAAAGAGTTGATTATGATGAGACTTTCTCACTCATAGCGATGCTAAAAGTCTGTTGGAATTATGTTAGCAGTTGATGCATAATTTATGAAATATTGCACATAAGATGTCAAAACATTGTTTCCTCGATGGTTTCCTTGAGGAAAGGTTGTATGTGATACAACCAGAAGGTTTTGTCTATCCTGAGGATGCTAACAAGTATGCAAGCTCCAGCAATCCTTCTATGGACTGGTGCAAGCGTCTCGGAGTTGGAATATACGCTTTGATGAGATGATCAAAGCTTTTGGGTTTGTACAAGGTTTATGAGAAACTTGTATTTCCAAAGAAGTGAGTGGGAGCACTATAGAATTTCTGATAAGTATATGTGGTTGACATATTGTTGATCGGAAGTGATGTAGAATTTCTGTGAAGCATAAAGGTTGTTTGAAAGGGGGTTTTCAAAGGAAGACATGGATAGAGCTACTTGAACATTGAGCATCAAGATCTATGGAGATAGATGAAAATACTAAACAGAACTTTCAAATGAAATGCATGCCTTGACAAGTTTTTGAAGGAGTTCAAAACAAATCAGCAAAGAAGGAGTTCTTGGCTGTGTTGTAAGGTGTGAATTTGAGTAAGACTCTAAAGCTCGACCACGGCAGAAGAAAGAGAAAGGACGAAGGTCGTCCCCTATGACTTAGTCGTAGACTCTAAAGTATGCCATGTTGTGTACCGCACCTGATCTGTGCCTTGCCACAAGTCTGTTAAGAGGTACAGAGAGTGATCCAGGATTGAATCACTGAACAACGGTCAAAGTTGTCCTTAGTAACTAATAAACCAAGGATTTTTTTCTCAATTATGGAGGTGGTTAAAGAGTTCGTCGTAAAGGGTTACATTGATGCAAACTTGGACACTAATCTAAATAACTATGAGTAGTAAAACGGATTCATATAGTAGAGTAGATATTTGGAGTATTTCCGAATAGCACGTAGTAGCATCATCTATAAGATGACATAAAGATTTGTAAAGCACACACGGATCTAAAAGTTTCAGAACCGTTGACTAAAACCTCTCTCACGAGCAATACGTGATCAGACCCCAGAACTATATGGGTGTTGGATTCGTTAAAATCACATGGTGATGTGAACTAGATTATTGACTCTAGTGCACGTGGGAGACTGTTGGAAATATGCCCTACAACATTAATAAATTAGTTATTATTATATTTCCTTGTTCATAATAATCGTTTATTATCCATGCTAGAATTGCATTGATTGGAAAACTCAAATACATGTGTGGATACATAGACAACACACTGTCCCTAGTGAGACTCTAGTTGACTAGTTCGTTGATCAAAGATGGTCAAGGTTTCCTGGCCATAGGCAAGTGTTGTCACTTGATAATGGGATCACATCATTCAAAGAATCATGTGATGGACAAGACCCAAATTATATACGTAACATATTGATCATGTCATTTTATTGCTATTGTTTTCTGCGTGTCAAGAGTTTATTCCTATGACCATGAGATCATATAACTCACTGGCACCGGAGGAATACCTTGTGTGCATCAAACGTCGCAACGTAACTGGGTGACTATAAAGGTGCTCTACAGGTATCTCCGAAGGTGTCCGTTGAGTTAGTATGGATCAAGACTGGGATTTGTCACTCCGTGTGACGGAGAGGTATCTCGAGGCCCACTCGGTAATACAACATCACGCACAAGCCTTGCAAGCAATGTGACTAAGTGTAAGTCACGGGATCTTGTATTATGTAACGAGTAAAGAGACTTGCCTGTAACGAGATTGAAATAGGTATGCGGATACCGACGATCGAATCTCGGGCAAGTAACATACCGAAGGACAAAGGGAATGACATACGGGATTATATGAATCCTTGACACTGAGGTTCAACCGATAAGATCTTCGGAGAATATGTAGGATCTAATATGGGCATCGAGGTCCCGCTATTGGATATTGACCGAGGAGTACCTCGGGGTATGTCTACATAGTTCTCGAACCCGCAGGGTCTCCACACTTAAGGTTCGGCAATATTTTAGTATAGTTGAGTTATATGTGTGGGATGTTGTTCGGAGTCCCGGGAGATCACGGACGTCACGAGGGTTTCCGGAATGGTCCGGAGACGAAGATTGATATATAGGATGACTTCATTTGGTTACCGGAAGGTTTTCGGGCATTACCGGGATTGTACCGGGAGTGACGAATGGGTTCCCGATGTTCATCGGGAGGGGGGCAACCCACCCGGGGGAAGCCCAAATGCCCTAGGGGTGGCGAACCAGCCCTTAGTGGGCTGGTGGGACAGCCCAAAGGGACCTATGCGCCAAGAAAGAAAAACCAAAGAAAAGAAAGAAAATAAAGGTAGGAAGGAAGAGAAGGACTCCACTTTCCAATCCTAGTTGGACTAGGATTGGAGTAGGACTCCTCATCCTCCCTAGCCGGCGCACCCTTGAGGGCTTTGCCCTCAAGGCAAGCCTCCTCCCCCTCCCTCCTATATATAGTGGTGATTTAGGGCTGATTTGAGACAACTTTTGCCATGTGCAACTCAGATCTAGACACCATAGTTCTTCCTCTAGATCGTATTTCTACGAAGCTCGGGCGGAGCCGTGCAGGAGTAGATTGTCACCACCACCGGTGCGCCGTCACGCTACCGGAGAACTCATCTACTTCTCTGTCTTGCTTGCTGGATCAAGAAGGCCGAGATCATTGTCGAGCTGTACGTGTGCTGAACGAGGAGGTGTCGTCCGTTCGGCACTAGATCGGAGCGGATCGTGGGACGGATCGCGGGACGGTTCGTGGGGCGGATTGAGGGACGTGAGGACGTTCCACTACATCGACCGCGTTTCTTAACGCTTCTTGCTGTGTGATCTACAAGGGTACGTAGATCCAAATCTCCTCTCATAGATGGACATCACCATGATAGGTCTTCGTGTGCGTAGGAATTTTTTTGTTTCCCATGCGATGTTCCCCTACACGAAGCTCGTTCCCTTCTTGAAGGCATTGTCACGGCTCTCATTGCCCGTCATGTTACTCCAGGAGAAAGTCTGATCTTTGGATCGGGCGACGGCGGTACTCCGTTGTCGTAACCTTCCTGAAGGTGTCGCCTTGGAGTCCACGGTTTGTCATATGTTGCTTCACCTGTTCTCGATGGAGTACCCCGATAGTTAGGGGTGGTGTTGCTGCGCTCAACGCCTATATATCCTACCTTGGGTGTGTGCGTGTGTTGTGATGGTTCTATCTGTGGTTTGTAGTTGTACCAACTTGAATTTCTAACGAAATACTGCACTATACTTTCTGGGTACCTAAATAATTATAGTTGGAGAGAACTAGACTAGTTTTTTTAACTATAATAATTATTTAGATGAGTAGTAGTAGCAAATATGTCCGTGCGTTGCAACGGGAGACAAAGAATATTATGTGTTATAGCCATATAAGCATAATAGTTTTTGAGGATTGATTCAATACCCTCACATATGAGCATCCTCTGTTTTAACATGGTGGCTCATCATGTTGCCACTTAACTTTCTCTTCCATCCTCGTTGATGATGGTCACGATGTTCACGTGATCACAGTATATTCAACATGCTAAATCCCAAGGCTATGAGCTTGCTACTCCACGCCACACTTGTCATTATGTTGAGTAAGGAAATATTTAGAACTTTAAAAAAATCTCATCGATCATGAACTACTCCCACACTAGACATAAAAAGACTTTGAATTGGTGAACAACTTTTAGATCACATATTTTTGAAATTTTGGATTTTCTCAAAAAACTTACGAACATTAGTTTTGGTTAGGAAATTTTCTGAAATGCATGAAAAGTTTTCAAGTTCATGATCATTTTTTGACTCAAGAAACATTTTTTGGATCACTCAATTTTTTTAAAAATTGGGGAACAAATTTTCAAAAAATATTTTTGCTTTTTGTATACATATTATAAAATTTGATGGACACTTTTTTCAGATTCCCGAATATGTTCTGAACACGCGATAATTTTTCAAAATCAAGAACATGATCATTTCCCAACTATTTTTTCCCAAATCATGATATTTTTTTACAAATACACCAATATTGTTTGAATGACAGAACTTTTATGATTTCCTCAAAAAAATGAATTCACATACATTTTATAATTTCTCAAACATTTTTTTTAAATTCACCATTTTTGAAATTTGAAAATCTCAAATTAATTTATAGAAGGATGATAACAGAATGAGAAAAGAAGAAGAAAAAAATGAAATGAAAGAAAAAACAGAGGAGTTCAGCCCCACACATGGGCTGGTCCGGGTCATGAAGGGAGGACGCTGCGTGAGAAAATAAAAAGGAAAAAATTGTGCAAGGTTGGGGTGAAACCCTAGTCACTTGCCTAGAACAGGCACGCCTTAAGCACTACAGCGGACGTGCGTATGTGTTATGTCGTAGTATCATCACTTTATAATAACACGCGGTAACTTTGGAATTTTTTCTAAAACGTTTTTTTACTTAAGGATGACACGGTGGGTAATTTAGATTTACTCGGCGGTCGACGCCCATCTCGCGCGCGGGTCCATCCGGCATGCGACCGACGGCATGAGGCGAGGCGAGCAGCGCGCGTGTGCGGTGGGTTTTGGTGAGGTCGACCTGACGAACCAGCACATCAAACTTGATCCGGTCACAGCGATCCGAGTCGAAAGACGTACGTACGTTGGACAAACCATATAATTGGATCAAATACCTCGCAGTCGAGTTTTGGGCCCCAGCTTACAGGCAAACGATCGAGGAGCATGCCATCCTTGGTACGCACTGATAATCTTATCTTATCTTATCTTATCTTATCTTACCTATTACCTACTCCCTCCGTTCCTAAATATAAGTCTTTTAAACAATTTTATTAAAGGACTACATACAAAGCAAAATGAATGAATTTACACCCTAAAGTACGTCTATATACATCCGTATGTAGTCCTTTGGTGGAATCTCTAAGACTTATATTGTGGAACGGATGGAGTCTTTACCTACTAATAAAGCAATTAATGCTTCTGTCGTCCGTCATTAATATTGCCCTTAAAATCGGTAAAAATTACCCACCAATGCCATCCGTAAGTTAAAAAACGATTCGTTGTCTGCATCTAATAAATCGGCCGTTCCTCACCTTCAACAGGAACAGATCCACCAAGATATAACAATAGCATGGCCATCCCAAATGGTTGGAGCTGTGCGCTTAAAACATGGAGACGCGGGTTCGATCCCTCTCCATCACACTTTTCTCCCCCTATTTTCTCTGTCGCTAGACTAGGCCGGTCCAGTATAGACTTGAGCACTTATTTTTCTTAATTATTTCTTTTTATTTTATTTGGATATATTCTTAATATTTTATTTATAAAAATCACCTATATATGCAAACTTTGATAAAATGTTAATCATGCACTGAAGGAATGCCAAAATTGAATAAAAAATCATTATATAGAAAAAAGGTACAATGTGTAAAGAAAAATAACTATATAATTTTTAATTCTTTTTGAATTTTTCGATCATGCATTTAAAAATTATTAAATGTGCATATAAAAAGATTTCCAATGTATAAAAAACATACAAAAAAAATACAATGTATATGTAAAAAATTAGGCATAACAAATTAATATGAAAAAAAAATGCTAATCATGTACTTGGAAAATATCAAACAAAATATGGTTTGATAAATACGAGAAATATTCCTGATGTATACGAGAAAATATAGAATGTGTATAAAAAAACTAAATATGGTTTGATAAATTTTGACCATGAAATTGAAAAATATTAAACATGTAAATCTAAAAATATATAATGGCTTAACTTCTGATTTTCATATTGTCTAAGCATTTTTTTCAACTCTTTAAGTATATATATTTTTTGTACACCCGATGCAACGCACGGGCCCTTTTGCTAGTCTTTACCTACTATACTATACTAATCTATACCTAATAATAAAGCGGCTATTGCTTCCGTCGGAAAACCCACTGTTGTAATTTTGTTATTCAACCCGCGCTTCATCATTTATCTGCAACGCAAAAGGAAAAAAGATTCGTTGTAAAAATTATACCCGTGTGCATCGCCTCCTCCCATCGACCCTGGGCCACCCTGGCCTGTGCCCAGGCCGCCGCTGCGGCCGACCTCAACCGCTACCGCTGCCGATCTCAACCCACCCGCCTCCGCGGCCGTACCTCTCCCCGCTCACTGCCCTCGTTGCGGCACTCGAGCGCATCGCGTCGACCCTGGTCCACCCTGGCCTGTGCCCAGGCCGTTGCCATACCAATCGTCGCCGCGGCCGACCTCAACGACCACTGGTGTCGATCACAACCCACCCGCCTCCGCGACCGTACCTCTACCCGCTTGCTGCCCCCGTTTCGGCGCTCGATCACAGCTTCTGGATCAAATCAACGCGACAGCTACAGTGACTGGGGATGATGCGTCTACTCGATGCATAACGACGGCGGCGCGCGGATAAGGCGCGATGGAGCGAAGTACTTGCAGGTGGAGGCAGGCCTTCATGGCTCACACGGGGAACTCCGAGGTTATGGCGCGGCAACGACGACTCCTTATGGCCAGATAGAGGCACCTAACCCTTGCTCCCCTCATCGTATCACCTCCTCCGGCAGGAACTCATCATCTGGTGAGATCCCCTCCCCATGCCTCCAACCGTGTGCCAAGCACCGACAAGAATTTTTGTTTTGTGGGGATTTGTTTGCTGATGAATGAATGTATTGAATGTAAGATTGTATTGTTGTAGAGACAGAGAATGGAACACCACCTTCAGTTTGTGATCTGATCCCACATTCTCTGTCCCATGAGTGAAATAAGATAATAGTCCATTGAGCAATTCACGTAGCCTCTTTGTTTTGCTTTGTTTGTCCCGCTCAATTTCTCATCATGGTGAAATTAACAATGGACGGGTTGATTTCTCAACAAAATAAGATAAAACTGACTACATTAGTTAGTTAGCTTATTATTTTAATAAATCAAAATGATTATAAAAATATTAAAAGCGCGTGGTATTTTTTTCTCCCGTTGCAACGCACGAGCCCTTTTGCTAGTACTAATAAAACAAATAGTGTTTCTTCCGTACGTCATCCAAATTGTCCTTAAAATTGACTAAAATTACCCACCAATGCCACCTATAAGTCATAAAAAATGTTTCAAACAGGAAAATATCCGGCCTGGGCCGGTCCATGTGGGCACCTCCTATATTACGGTCTGGGTGTTGAAAAAAGATGCAACACACCTGTTTGGGCCCGCCCATGTGTTGGCGCCTGTTTTTTTAGTTTAGTTTTTTTATTTTTCTTTTCAGTTCCATTTTGTTTTTCTACTTTGAATAATTTAGAACTTCAAACAACTTTTCTCAATTTTAAGAAACTGAGAATTTTGAAATAAAATGTTCAAAAAAACATACTTTTTTTGAGAATTCAAAAATTACTCAGGAGTTTTGAAAAATGTTTGCATATAAAAAAATGTTTAAACTTTGAGAAAATGTCCATAAAATAAAAAAAGTCAACGATTTCAAACAAAAGTCCGTGTAAAAATCTTAAAAACAGTTCGTGCCTCTGTTTTTAGTCTCGTTTTTTTATTTTCATTTTTCTGTTCCATTTTTTAGTTTAAATAAATTAGAACTTCGGAAAACTTTTGCAATTTATAAAACTAGGAATTTTGAAATAAAAGTTGGAAGAAAAAATAAAATGTTTGTGAATTCAAAAAATGCTCAGGATTTTTCTAAAAATATCCGCATATTCAAAAAAATGTTCATAATTTTTAGAACAATGTTGGTGAAAACAATAAAAGTCCAGGATTTTAAAAAAAAGTTTGTGTGTTATTTTTTTAGTGTAATTGAAAAAAATGTTTGCTAATTCAAAAAATGTTCATGCATTTCCAGAAATGTCCTAAAATTTTCAAGACATAATATGATCAGTACCATTGGAGATTATAATTGTTTTTCTCCCGTTGCAACGCACGGGTCCTTTTGCTATATATATATATATATATATATACTAATAAAGCAAATATTCCTTCTGCCCTACGTCACTCAAATTGCCCTAAAGTTAGCTAAAATTACCCACCAATGCCACCTATAAGTCATAGAAAACGTTTCAAAAAGATAAATCTCTGGACTGGGCCGGCCCATGTAGGTGTCTCCTATGTTACACTTTGGGCATTGGAAAAAGATGCAGCACACCTGTTTGGGTCAGCCCATGTGTGGGCGTTTTTTTAGTTTGTTTTTTAATTTTTCTTTTCAGTTCCATTTTGTTTTTCCACTTAAAATAATCTTGAACTTCAAATAACTTTTCTCAATTTTAAGAAACTGAGAATTTCGAAAAATATTCAAAAATACATATTTTTTTTAGAATTCAAAAACTACTCAGGAGTTTTGAAAAATGTTTTCATATACAAAAAATGTTTAAATTTTGAGAAAATATCCATAAAATAAAAAAGTCAATGAATTTAAACAAAAGTCCATGTAAAGATCTTAAAAACAGTTCGTGCCTCCGTTTTTAGTCTCATTTTTTATTTTCATTTTTCTATTCCATTTTTTAATTTAAATAATTTAGAACTTTTGCTATTTATAAAACTTAGAATTTTGAAATAAAATTTTGAAGAAAACATAAAATGTTTGTGAATTCAAAAAATGCTTGGGATTTTTTTAAAAATATTCGCATATTCAGAAAAATGTTCATAATTTTGAGAACAATGTTGGTAAAAATAATAAAACTCCATGATTTTGAAAAAAAAAGTTTGTGTATTATTTTTTGAGTGCTATTGAAAAAAATGTTTGTTAATTCAAAAAATGTTCATGCATCATTGAAGATTATAATTGTTTTTCTCTCGTTGTAACGCACGGGCCCTTTTGCTAGTAATAAATTAACTAAAAGGAACTCCCACGCCTTAGTCGTGGTGGCTGAGACGCGCGCGCTGGCCATGCCATTCTTCGTGCGTACTACTACGTTCATTCTGTTAAGAATTAATTAAATATATTTAATTAAGGGATAATCCCTGCTATGTCGGTTGCTTTAGTTTAGCAACTGCTCTTTGTAACTGGGGTATATATACCCACATCTTCAATCAATGAGACAGCGATTTGATCATTTGCTCTTCGTCTCTTCTTCTACTCTTCACACATTCGTCGTGAAAAACAGTCCGTCGACGTCCTACTTGTACGTGTACGTAGCACCGGCCTGTATCTATCTATTTAATTACCATGTCCTCCCCTGCCAATGCTGCTGCTGCTGCCACTACCCCATGTGGCCATGTGTATGTTAGTACCAAGCCCTCTGTGATACTAAATCAATCATCAATGGAACACATGCATGCCCACGTACCACAATCGAGGGCCACCACGTACCTTTGCCGTGCAATGATACACGCATGCCTGCCTGTACGCACGAGACCATGAGTGAGTGACTGCTCGCTGCCAACCTGTCCCTTGGCTTGTACCAAGAATAAGTAAGCGCTAGCAGCCAAAGCTCACCATTTTCGTTTATCTTACCACCCTGCCCGATCTTAACAAGGAGCCAAAGATCACCAACCGAGCTGCACTGGATTCGCTCGTTTTTCGACGCATGCATGGATCCATCGATAGCCCATGCATGAGATACGTACGTACAGCTGATACGTGCCATCTACTCCACGCTCCATATCTGGCACGTGGCCTCGCCTTCCCGTCCTCCGTGGCGTCGCATGTGAGTGCTGCTGACCATGCGGCATACGCTGCCAACCCAACCTACGGAAGAGACCACCACCACCACCACGTGAGCCGAGCCAACCCACGCCGCGATGGGCGCATGCCGCCAACCGGGTGGCTGACATGGTAATGGCACACCGTGTGTGTCCGGTACGGGTCCAGCCCCATGACCTGCAACTCCGGAGGACAGGGGTGGTAGTAGCATATGAATCTCTGATCAACAAATTTACAGCAACTCTTAGTCCACAATTTCATACAGTATCACAAGTTGGTACTCGACAAGTTGTTTCGCGAGCGAATCTCTGATGGACATATTAAACTTATTTTAATTATAAATACATTTATTATATGCATTTTTAGGACAAGTATTTTCGGATGAAGAAAGTATAAGTTAGTAAAAATTTTATATTAGATCAACAACATTTATTTTAAAATGAAAAAAGTATTTAGGAACGATAGGAGTATGTTGTATGAGCGCGGGGGAGGAAGAAGATGATCGTGAGAGCGGCTGGATTGGAAAAGGAAATGCCGGGAACGGCGTGCATCATCGGTGACGGCGAGAAAGAGGGAACGTGATTGCGCATGCGGAATAAGAAAAGAAAGGAAAGGACGCATGTTTTACTTTAGATTGCCCTTTTGTTGTGTGAAATCATTTGCTTGGACTACGATGGCGGCGTGGCGCTGTATTTCTTTTAGCAATATCGTATCACTGATGAGTCTAGTGACACTTAACTAGACAAATTCGATGCCGACATATATCAACAACATCACTAGTGACGCTGAATTGGACAGCTTGACGGGGTTAAATTCAACAACAAAAATCATGACACGTGGGAAAGCTCCGTGACAACTTGATGGGGTTAAATCGACAAAAATCATGACTCGTGTGGAAACTTGAAGACACGGCCGGTCCCATCGGCCATAGCAACCCATGAAGGGAGTATCATGTTTGTCCCCCGTTGCATAGGCCATCCAGTCACGTGGTCGTGGAGGGCTGGAGGCTCGTGGGCCAAGCACGTAGCTGAGCTTACTCGTAGCAACAGAAGAAGAACATGAGTAGGTGAAATACAAGAGCGGATGGTAAAAAAAAGAAGAAGAAGAAGAGTCCGTACATGTGCAAGCGGCCGAGTAGATATCACGTACGCCCCGGGGAGGACCTACAGGCTACAGGACGGAGCACGTCTGAAGCCTCCGTAGCGGCAACAGCGCTGGACTGCCTGTCAAGACAGCGACCGATGCATGGACGATCAACTAACCGACCGACCGTGCGATTAAGTACGGCGTTCAAACGCCTCCTAAATCTAAATGCCTCCCCGCATTATTATCACCACAATTAGCAAACATAAACAGGCAGGGACGGGCTGGCCTGGCCTGGCCTTGTCGCCTCCCGGCGGATGACCAAACAAACATCATCCGTCAACCGTCGATCGTGTACGTACGTAGCAGCCACAGCTGCCGCTCAACGTACGCTACCGATTGATTAATAATAATTGATTAGATTGGTTAGATAGCTGCTAAGGTCTAGCTGGCACCCAGGATTTGGGATTAGACCGTATTGGTGTCGATCCTAGTAATAATAAGCGGCCTCTCACGCGCCCAGGAGCTGCTAACCATGCGGATGTAGGAACGCGATCACGCAAAGGCCGATATACATGGACGTTATGACGACCCCCGACGAGAAAACACGACTGGGAACTGATGCATGCATGTCTCGTTGATGCTATGCCTTACCTACCACATGATGACATGATTCCTTTTTATTACTCTAGAAATTATTACCGGTGGTTAAAATACATTGTATTTTGTCTAAATACTCTGCTTAGAATACGAGAGACTCGCAAACCAATCCGTGGTTGGATGGTTAGAAGGACTGTGGTATCCCCTATCCACCAGAGTTCAAGTCTCGAAATTGACGTTGGTGTTTGCATTTTCTTGGATTTATTCCAAGTCTCGGTAGGAGGAGATGTTCCCGTCGACAACGAAGTCGCCAATCTCAAGATGATGTGCCGGCTTAGTCTCTTGAAGGTGCTCATAGGGGTAGGGTATGCGTGCGTGCGTTCATAGGGGTGAGTGTACGCTCGTGTATGTGAGCGACTTCGATTGTACTCTTCTAAAAAGAATACAAAAGACTCTCTAGCAGATTGCACTGCTGCGGACCATACGGTACACTGATCATCATGAGAGCATCTACAGCCGGACTTGACAAATCCAACCTCTCAAATGATCATACACGCGTCCGCAGACACTGATCAGTCACTTCTCGAATAATGCATTTTATAACGGGACATCTCAAATCCATATATGACATGCAATGTAGACCTAATACAAGCGGAGCTCGTCCAGCTCCGCCGTGCCCATATCCGACGGCCGACTACATCCCTTGTAGTGTTGGTCCGGTTGCCGGCAAGGTAGAGTAGGACATGTGACGCTAGCCGATTCACACGACTCGAGCTCCCGTCATCTCCCATGCCATACTCTTTCTAACCGGAGTACATGACCCGGACGGTGCCCGTGGATCGATGCCAGGTCGATGACGAATCCTTCCTGTAAGGAGACGATGTTGACCACGACGCGGTTGTGACGCCCGCACCCGTGCATTATACGGGGCGTCGAAGAGTGTGACTCCATCTCTCCAACGTCCACAGCCGCGAGGGTCTCCACCGCTGCCTGGCACGTCGCGCCATGTCAGCGGTCGAGGACAGTCGGAGGGCGACGGCCTCCCGAAAGCGACGGAGCGCAAGCCGGACAACCATCTCCTCCTCGGAGCCGTGTGGGATAAGCTCGTGGTCATGGATCTGGAGGTGAGGGACTCTAATCTGATGCCCGCCATACCGGAGAAGGACGAAGATCGGTAGATGTGAGCTTGGGTGGCGGATCAGAGTGGAGTGCAATGAATAGGATTTTGTGTGCTGAGTGGATGTGGACGAATTTGTGTAGGGTTGATGCGGGTTAGTGTGGGCCAGGATGGCATGACCGGGCTTCCTCATATTGGTTTCATTTTTGAATTGAATATGAGAGATGTCGTTCAGCCTCAGTGTTTGAGGTTGGTTTGAAAAGCTGGATTGGGTCGATTTTTGTGTGACCCGGTTAGTGATTGGGTGACCTAACAGGTGAAGAGAGTACAAGAGGTTTGGATGGCTTTGTAAAAATAACTATAATAAAAAAAAACCAGTCTAGTTTTTTCTAATTAAGAATATCACGGAATAGAGAAAGTAAATGCTTTGAAACTCTTGAGATAAAGCTAGGTGGTGACGGCAAGCATAGATACGTAGAACATGCATGTGGCCACATGCAGATCCATGAAGCCGCATAGGATCCAGGACTGCCACATATGTTGACAGAGGCCGTATCACGGAAAGGGCTATCGGGTGCGCGCGTACAGAGAAGAATGTCATATGAAACCACCATTGAATGAAAGCTGGTGAAAATCATAAAAAATACGTTTTGAAGTTTTGAAAATAGCTGGTGAAAATCATAAAAAAACTACATTTTGAAGTTTTGAAAAATCTGGAAAATAAACGGGATGTTAGGAGGATGATTTTCTGTTGCCACACAAAATTTTAAATTGAAACATATTATGAAAAGTGAGCTAAAAAAATCAGCTTTGAAATATGCCAAATAGTAATGTTACTATTCATGATTGAAATTTATCTTTTTCGTAGCTCACATCTCGCAATGTCTTAAAACTTTATATGACAATAAAACATCATCATTTTACCATTTCATATTTTTTCAGATATTTTTAAAACGTAAAAATATGATTTCAATTAAATTTTTATTGAATATTGATTTCTGTATGATATTCTCCTCGTGTACAGGCAGAGTGGAGTGTTTGATGCAGCCACGTGGTGGGTCCAGTCTCCACGTCTCCTCTGACGCGGGCCATGTAACATCAAGCCTCGGCTCCAACCGCTCGGCTCGGTCGGCTCGACAACTAAAACCAGGCTCGCCTTACGCTACCGCTCTATCGTTACGGGAACTGTATTTTCCTTTGAAACGTAGATTACGGGAACGTTTTATCTTCAACGCTGACACGTTTTCTTTTTGAACTTTTCCGATCCATAAAATACCACATAATAAACGTTGTTTTCCTTAAGAAATACAGTAGGTTATAGAGAAGGAATATTCGAGGGGAACATGGCTGGTTCTTGCCGTGCTCTTTTGTCACTCGGTTAAGAATATATTTTCAAACTTAAAGTTCAATTAATGGTTGATGGCGATTCCTACAGTATCCTGGCGCGTACGATAGGTATGGCGGAGAATTTTGTGGGTACGTGAGCTTTTCCTCTCACACTCATCAGCTCGTGCGTCAACACTTATGTCCACATACGAGGTGATTAATTGCATTTCGTGGGTACGATCGATCCCCTCTGCCCCGCAAAAGAAGAAAAGAAAACTGGAAATGGGTATACTTTGTTGAGATCAACTGGAAATAGGTTCCTGGTGCAACTACCTGCGCGCACACACATTGATGATCGATGCGGCCTTTAAACATCACCGGTGTCGACTGGGACGGAGAAAGTATCAGTACCACAGCGGTAAGGAGGACCCTTAATAACTGCTAAAAGTACAATTTCAGGCAAGTTGTAGTACGTTCACTAGAGTTGCTATGCCGCCGGTTGTCATTTCGTGAAGGTTTGTTACGAGTGTACTCCCTCCGCGAAGGTAGTGATCTTAACGCTTTTATGTTTTTTATGGAAGGAGTACTTTATACATTGTCCAAGGAGAACTCTAACTGCTAAACGCGATACGCGAATGATCGTCTTGACCGGACGAGCAAAACACACTACCTGTACTACTACTAAACCACACGAATGTACTCTAACTGCTGAACGACAAGTGATTGGCTGAAGGAGTAAAAAAATATACTACTCTTGAGTATCGTGATTAGTTAGAAAACATAAGATAAATTATATATTATTTTAACTTATCTTCTACTCTAATTTGATCATGTATTTCTATATATATACATGAAAATCAAGCAATAAACAATTATTTCACCAATCCTTCTTTCCCGTTAACATGGTATCTGCCGCGAGTTCCTAAACCTAGCCGTTGCCGTCGCTTTCGCCCCGTGCCGCCCCCGTGGCGGTCGGTCTCCATGACCGCTGTCGGGGGCCGCCCACCCGTAACTAGGGTTCGTCTGCTGGTCGTGTTGACCGACTGCCCTAGAGAATCCTTTTCCCGATCTCTTGATCCGGGTTTCTCTCTTTTGCCGATTGCTTGATCGGCGCTTTTCTTTTATGGTTTTCTAATCTAAGAACGAGTTGCGTCGCCCGCCGCCGCCGTCGACACCTGGGCGCCTCTAGTCCGACAACGGCGCGACCCCGGCCTCTTATTCGACCCAACGACCACGTGCACCACATTGGTCCATCGCGGCCGACGTCCGCCCGTCGCCGTTAACGGCGCGACCCCGGCCATTGCCGCGACCTGGCGGCCTCGCGCGACCCGTTCTAATCTTGTGAAGGTTGTCCCCAAGTACAGTGCGCCTCTCCAGCGATCAAGCAACGGGCTGCCGTTGCGTCGCCCCGTCGGGCCACAGCGCCGCCGTCGAGTGGTTCTCCCTACGGTTGCACTGACCCGCGAGACGCCGTTACACCTCCCCTTTGGGTTGTAGCGCAGCGGCACCCCCCCCCCCCCCGCCGCCCGAGGTCGTCCCCGTGGATGCACCGACACGCGCACCGCCGCTGCGTCGCCCCTTTGGGCCTTAGCGTCGTGGCACACAATCCACAAAGCTGCCCCGACGTCTTCCCGCCATGGCCACGACCCCCTGCCACCACTGCAGCGGTCCTTCGGGGCATAGCGCTGCTGCTCGCGGTCCACTCCGTCGTATCCGCACATCGATTCTACGTGGTACTCGTTGTGCTGCTTCCTTTGGCACGGGAACGCCACCGCCCGCGCCAGTCTTCGTCACGCTGTCGGCTTATTCCTCGCCTACTTCGAGCATCGCCGCCGCTCCTGTTCGGTGACGCTGCGGCTCGCCCACCCGAGCCACGCCGCGCCTCTTCTTCGGCGCCGTTGTAGCTCGCCCACCCGAGCCATGCCACTCGTCACCCCCTTCGTCATCCCTCCAGCACCATCTCATCATCGGCGGCGTCGTCTACCCCGTCCACTTCATCTACTCCGACCACGCAGACATCGCACCCCCCCCCCCCGCCGATTTACGCCGCAACCGTCGTTGAGTCCCCTTCTCTTCTTGCCCCTCAGACTCCTTGACATGGTGTACAACTTGTGCGGGTCCCTCATTTACGCATGTCCGATGCTGGAAACACCGACGCGTGCCTTCGTCTCCGTGTGTTCCGAGGCCTGGCAAACCTGGAGCGACACATCGTCAACATCGTCTTTGTCCGTCTACGCATGCCCGATGTTGGGCAACACCGATGCGTGCCTTCATCCACGAAGTGTCCCCGGGCTTGGCAAACCCGGCGCGACGCATTGATACGTCTCCGTCGTATCTACTTTTCCAAACTCTTTTGCCCTTGTTTTGGACTCTAATTTGCATGATTTGAACGGAACTAACCCGGACTAACGCTGTTTTCAGCAAATTTGCCATGGTGTTGTTTTTGTGCAGAAATAAATGTCATGCAAGTTCTTTTCCCTAAGCACGTATGACTACATACGGAATACATGCCTACATTAGATTGACGGACGAGAGCTAGTTACATATCTCTTCGTGTTATAACTGTTACATGACGAATCACATCCGCCATACTCATCCATCACCGATCCACTGCATATGAGTCTTTTACTACTGGTCCTCTCTACGTTACTTTGTCTAGGCTTGTCCCTTGCTACAAAAGGGATTGTGCCACTTTGCTGCTACTGTTGCTACTGCTATTACTTTGCTGCTGCTGCTACTGCTGTTCCTTGCTACTTCGCTGTTACTTGTTGCAAGATCTTTTCCGACACTGCTGTCGGGGAAGAATAGTTACTCGCCCACGTGCAACTTACTGGCGCCATTGATACAACAGTTAGGAATAGTCTGCCGTCAACAGATCGTTTCTGGCACCGTTGTTATCATACCACTTTGCTACTGATACTTTGCTTGCATACACTAATCTTTCAGGTGTGGTTGAATCTGACAAACTCAGCTGCTAATACTTGAGAATATTCTTTCGCTTCTCTTTTGGTGAACCAACAAATTTGGGTTGAATACTCTACACTCAAAAACTGTTGCGATCCCCTATACTTGTGGGTTATCAAGACCTTTTTCTGGCGCCGTTGCCGGGGAGGCACAACTATATTCTCTAAGTCACTTGGGATTTACGTCTGCTGATCACTATGAAGAATCTGAGAGATCCAAGAACTAAAATCTTGCCTTCCACTACGAGGAGAGGTAAGGAACTGCCATCTAGCTCTGCACTTGATTCACCTTCAGTTATGAGTAAGTCTGCGACATCGCCTCCTGCTAGAAATCTTGATATGTCGCCTATGCTTGATGATGCAACTTCTGCTGCCCATGATGCTTATGATGATGCTATGCTTGGTACTATGCCTGATGATGCTATGCTTGATACTTCCACTACGAGGAGAGGTAAGGAACTGCCATCTAGCTCTGCACTTGATTCACCTTCAGTTATGAGTAAGTCTGCGACATCGCCTCCTGCTAGAAATCTTGATATGTCGCCTATGCTTGATGATGCAACTTCTGCTGCCCATGATGCTTATGATGATGCTATGCTTGGTACTATGCCTGATGATGCTATGCTTGATACTGCTTTGCCACTAGGTGCATTCCTTGATGCACATATTAATAGAGTTGCTGCTAGATGTGATGATACTTCTGAAACTGCTGGTACTATTGAAGTAGAACCCGCTACTATGCCTGAATTGCGTGTTATGCCTGATACGCGCTATGTTATGGAGGGAGAGATAGCTGAGGATTTTCTTGCGTGTAAGGATAGCTATGAGGTTGAGAATTTACTGCGCAAGTGGAAAGAAAAGTCTCTGAACGCTAGGATGAAGTACGACCCGAAGTTTGCTACTTCGCCTATCTTTGTGACCGATAAGGATTATGAATTCTTTGTCGACCCTGAGTTAATCACTCTAGACGAATCTGATCCTTTTCACGGTTATGAGTCTGAAATGGTTGTAGCCCATCTTACCAAACTGCACGATATAGCCACCCTATTCACTAGTGAGGAAAAGATCCGCCACTCCTATATGCTCAAGCTGTTTCTTTTCTCGCTAAAGGATGATGCTAAGACCTGGTTCACTTCTCTTGCTCCTGGTTGTGTGCGTAGTCCCCAGGATATGGTCTACTACTTCTCTGAAAAATATTTCCCTGCCCATAAGAAGCAAGCTGCCTTGCAGGAAATATACAACTTTGCTCAAGCTGAAGAAGAGAGTCTCCCACAAGCTTGGGGGAGGCTCATCCAGCTACTGAATGCTTTGCCTGATCACCCTCTTGAGAAGAATGAAATACTTGATATCTTCTATAATGGACTTACCGATGCTTCCAAAGACCATCTAGACAGTTGTGCCGGTAGTGTTTTTAGGGAACGAACCGTAGAAAAAGTTGAGATTCTACTGAATAACATCTTATGCAATGAGAATGCTTGGACTATTCCCGAACCACCTCTTAATCCAACTCCGAAGAAAAGAGGTATTTTATTCCTCAGTCCTGAAGATATGCAAGAAGCCAAGAAATCTATGCGAGAGAAAGGCATTAAATCTGAAGATGTCAAAAATCTACCACCTATCGAAGAGATCCATGGTCTCGATAACCCGATACAAGTAGTAGAAGTAAATTCTCTGCGTAGGTTTGATGAGAGTGATATTCCTTTTGATAAACCTGCTAGCCTATGCATGGATGAATTTGATAACTTTGTTGCCAAACAACAGAGTTTCAATGATTATGTTAGCAGACAATTGGAACAGAATGCTCGTATGCTTAGTCATTTAAATGCTTGTGTGGACAGAAATGTCAATGATCTTAAGCTTCTGAGTAAACATGCCTCTATGGTTACTACTCAGGTAGAACAAGTACTTAAAGCACAGAATGACTTGCTCAATGAGTTGAATGAAAATTATGTCAGAGTCGTCACTAGAGGCGGTAGAATGACTGAGGAACCTCTGTATCTTGAGGGTCATCCGAAGAGAATTGAACAAGATTCTCAAGGAGTTAGCACTGATGCACCTAGTCATCCTAGAAAGAAGAAGAGATATGATAGGAACCTGCACGCTAGCAACCCTGTTGCTGCTACACCTGAGAGTCCGAACGATGTCTCTGTCTCTGATGCTGAAACACAATCTGGTGATGAACATGAGCCTAATGATAATATCAATAGTGATGTTCATGAAGATGCTCAACCTAGCAATGAAAAGGATGTGGAGATTGAACCTGATCTTGATAACCCACAACCTAAGAATAGAAGATACGATAAGAATGACTTCGCTGCTAGGAAGCACGGTAAAGAAAGGGAACCATGGGTTCAGAAACCTATGCCCTTTCCTCCCAAACCATCCAAGAAAAAGGATGATGAGGATTTTGAGCGATTCGTTGAAATGATCAGACCTGTCTTTCTGCAAATGCATTTGACGGATATGCTCAAGATGTCTCCGTATGCTAAGTACATGAAAGATATTGTGACTAATAAGAGGAGGATACCTGAGATTGAGATTTCCACCATGCTCGCTAATTATACCTTCAAGGGTGGAACTCCGAAGAAACTAGGTGATCCCGGTGTGCCCACTATACCTTGCTCCATTAAAGGCAACTACGTTAGAACTGCGTTATGCGACCTTGGAGCCGGTGTTAGTGTTATGCCTCTCTCTCTTTATCGTAGACTTGAACTAGATAAGTTGACACCCACTGTGCAAATGGCCGACAAATCAACTGCTTTCCCTATCGGCATTTGCGAGGATGTGCCTGTTGTGGTTGCTAACACCACTATCTTAACAGACTTTGTTATCTTGGATATTCCAGAGGACGATGCCATGTCTGTCATCCTCGGAAGACCCTTTTTGAACACTGCAGGGGTTGTTATAGATTGCAACAAAGGCAATGTCAATTTCCACGTCAACGGTAGTGAGCATATGGTGCACTTTCCGAAGAAACAGTATCAAGTACATTGCATCAATGCTATCGAAAAGACTTCATCGATTCTTATTGGGAGCTTTGAATGCCCTATTCCTCGTGTCAAGATGAAGTATGACTTGCTTGTTGGGGAGATACACATCCCCATTGAGGTGACCTAGTGACTATTCGAAAATTCTCCATTCTCTTTTGCGATTCGAAAAGTTTTGTCGAGGGGATTTGATCAACCCCATTGACGGATTTTCTTTCGATGACCATGAGATGGATGAATCGAGGAGTCACAAACCTGTGTTCCAAGCTTTCACTTTAGGTTGCTTAGAAGAAAAATGATAGATTTAGTTTAGTTTTCCCTGTTTTCTGTTTTAGCGTCCGGTAGAAAATACCCCGAAAATAAAAGTTCTCCGAACGTCCTGAAAATCAAGTATGATTTTTTCTGGCATTTTTGAAAAATTCTGAGACGAAAAGTTTGTGTGGGGGCTGCACGAGTGGGCCACAAGCCCTTGGGGCGCGGGCACTCCCCTGGCCACGCCACCCAGGCTTGTGGGACCCACAGGCACCCCCTCCACTCATTCTTGCTCTCATCTGGTTCTCCTACCTCCAGAAAAAACCGTTTCGCAGCTCAAACCCGTGTTCTTGCTCCTCTTGTTGGGATTTTCGATCTCTTTGCTCAAATCACCGTTCTCCGAACTGTTTTGGGGAAATTACTCCTTGGTAAGTGACTCCTCCATTGGTCCAATTAGTTTTTGCTCTAGTGCCTTATACTCCGCGTATTTTTGCTGCCTTGGTGACCATGTTCTTGAGCTTGCATGCTAATTTTAGCTGGTCCCAAGTAGTTTTGATGTGTAATATGGTCTCTAGGCACTTGTGGGAGTAGTTTCTACAAGTTTTGTTGAGAATTATTCACCTTTCCTTGGAATAACTAAAAATATCAGAAATTTTCAGAGATAGGAAAAGGAAAAGATGAGGAGGTTCTTAAAAGGCTTGTCAAGCCGTGACCCCAAGGATGATGGGAGTGAGAAGAAGCCCAAGTATCTGGTCCCTCGAGTCGCAGAAGTTCGAGCGTGCGAGTGTCCAAGCGACGTGCTCTTACGCGCCGCTGGAATTTATGAGGACTTTTATCACTTGGTGGAGAACGCAGGCCTTACCGCCTTCGTTGAAGATAAGTGTCCGCAATACCTCCTCCTCACTAATATCTTCGTACAAAGCTTTAACTTCTATCCGAGGAAGAATCCTCCTATGGTTGAGTTCAAACTTTATGATATCCCCCAGCGCATGTCACTCCAGGATTTTTGCAATGTTTGAAAATTGCCTTTTGTTGGGGATATTCATGAACCTCGTCCACGGGACTTGGAAGCTTTCATCGGTACTATTGCTGTAGGAGAGGAGAGAGGAGTGTCTTGCGCTAGAGCTGCTAGCATTCATTTTCCCGTGCTTCGGTACTTCTCATTATTTGTGGGAAAATGTTTGATTGGCCGTGGGAAAGCTGGGTCACTTAGTTCCCCAGATCTTGCGGTCTTGCGCGAAGCCCTTTATAACGATAAAACTTATAGCTTGGGCGCTATAGTAGCTCAACGGTTGAACCTGAACCGTTCTAAAGGTGTTGTCTATGGAGGTATCTATGCTACTCGTCTTGCTAGACACTTTGAGATACCTATTAGGCTGGACGAGTAAGAAGAGATTCTTGTTCCCAAGAGATATCTAGATTATGATAGCATGGTTCGCCATGACTTTCTTGATAGAGATATAAATAGAAGGATGATTTATAACCTGGTATTTAGTCAGGGTACTCGTGATACTATTACTTTGCCTGCTCCTTCTTTGTTCAATCTTCATGCAGGCAGGTACATTATTATGCCCTCGGACATCTACGCATATTGGGGTTTAGCCCAACCACAAGTGCCCGTGCCAGAGCCACCAGTCGAGTACCAGACGCCGGTTTATCAGTGGGAGCCAGAGGAGCTCACACAGCAGTGGCATCCTCAGTCCACTCCGGAGTACCCCGGAGCTGGTTATTTCCCTCCTTGGGAGTAGACCAACTTAGGCCAAAAGCCTAAGCTTGGGGGAGTACGTGTTCTCACCGACTTTACATTCTTGCTTATGCTTTCACTTTGTTAGCCGGTGTTCACACTTTGCCACTGTATCATCCATGCTAGTTTATTTTCTTTTTCTTGTTTTCTTTTCGTGTGTGTGTCTAGTTTGAGAAAAACCAGAAAGATTTTCTTTTTCTTATTTTGCTTGTTGGGAGCTTTCCCGTGTAGATAGTTTTCTTTTCTTTGGGTCAAGGTAGAAGACCATGGTTACAATTTTTAGTGGTTCTTGCATGCATACCTGTTTAGCTTTCAAAGAGCCATATTACTTTGTCTTCTCCTTTGTGTTTGCCTGCAGATTCCAGCTTTAGTCCAATGCACGAGCACTCTTATTATTTTGCACATCGTTCGGTCGTGCAAGTGAAAGGCAATAATGACGATATATGATGAAGTGACTGAGCCTGGAAAACCTGGTATGAACTCGATCTATTTTGTTTTTGTAAATATGACTAGCTCACTGTTCCTAGTTCAGCTTTGTTGTGAGAGAAACATGTTTGCAATGACAACTTAGAGATCATAGTTGCTTATGCCATGCTTAATTAGCTAGGAGCTTATGATGGTTTGTCTTGGTTGCCCACATGAATGTTGAGATGACTATGATGTAGTATGATAGGATGGTATCCTCCTTTGAACGATTCAAGTGGCTTGACTTGGCGCATGTTTACACATGTAGTTGAAACAAAATCAACATAGCCACTATGATGTTCATGTTCATGGTGATTTATGTCCTACTCATGCTTGCACTCAATGCTAGTTAATCTCAATGCATTTTGATGACTGTTGTCGCTCTCTAGTTGGTCGCTTCCCAGTCTTTTGCTAGCCTTCACTTGTACTAAGCGGGAATACTGCTTGTGCATCCACTTCCATAAACCCAAAGTTGTGCCATATGAGTCCACCATACCTACCTATGTGCGGTATCTACCTGCCGTTCCAAGTAAATTTGCATGTGCCACTCTCTAAACCTTCAAGAAATAATCTGTTTTGCATGCCCGAACCGCTCATGTGGTGACAGGGGGCTATTGGTATCTTCCATGCTAGGCGTGTTATCCTCGATATGTGTTTATTCACTATCATTCACGAGAAAGGGGCCGATAATTGGAATTCGCAGTTCCATGCTCAAATCGAAAAGATAATTGCAAACAAAACTCCCTCGGGATTGATGTTGGTATGGACGGTACCCGAGGATTCGGCTAGCCGTGGAGTGTGATTGATTGGTGGTGGGGAAGTCAAAACTTTACTTTCTTGTTTGGGAACCGCCTATAGCATGTGTAGCATGGAAGATGTTGAGAACTCTTAGTCATTGCATTGACAATGAAAGCATGCGACCCAAAATTATTATCTCTGTTTTCAAAGCTTGAGCTCTGGCACCTCTGCAAATCAATGCTTCCCTGTGCGAAGGGCCTGTCTATTTATGTTCCTGTTGAGTCATCCTCCTCTTGTAAAAGCACCAATACGGGAGCACCTCTGTCATTTTTTATGCTTTGCTTTTAACTGTGTTGAGTATGACTACGACCGGATCTTCTTTGCCATGAATTACAATGTTTAGTCAACCCTTGGTATTTGAAGGTGCTCTGCATTTATGTTTTGCGGTCTCAGAAAGAGCTAGCGAGATACCATCTATTCTTACTGCTTCATGTTGTTTTGATTGAAGTGTTGACATTTGAGGCTTATTATTATTTGCTCGCTAGTTGATTATACCATTGATATGAGTTTACCATGAGACCTAGATGCCATTTGCTTATGTGGTTTGCTTGTGATCTTGCTGAAATTTTGGTTATGAGTTAGACATAGTTGCAACAACAAGATCAAACAGAGTTCGTCAAAGTTTTTCTTTTGTCCCTTTCAGTTTGTCAACTGAATTGCTTGAGGACAACCAAGGCTTTAAGCTTGGGGGAGTTGATACGTCTCCGTCGTATCTACTTTTCCGAACTCTTTTGCCCTTATTTTGGACTCTAATTTGCATGATTTGAATGGAACTAACCCGGACTAACGCTGTTTTCAACAGAATTGCCATGGTGTTGTTTTTGTGCAGAAATAAAAGTTCTCGGAATGTCCTGAAAATTTACAGAGAATTTTTCTGGAATAAAAGAAAAATACGTGCGCAAAGATCCACCGGAGGAGGCGTGCTAGTGGGCCACAAGCCCACAGGCCGCGGCCACCCCCTGGCCGCGCCGTGAGGGCTTGTGGGGCCCACGTGGCACCATCGCCTCCAAACTCAGCTCTATATCTTCCGTCTCGCCCGGAAAAAAATCAGAGAGAAGGTTTCATCGCGTTTTACGATATGGAGGCGCCGCCACCTCCTGTTCTTCATCTCGAGGGCAGATCTGGAGTCCGTTCGGGGCTCCGAAGAGGGGAAATCATCGCCATCGTCATCATCAACCTTCCTCCATCGACAATTCCATGATGCTCTTCACCGTGCGTGAGTAATCTCATCGTAGGCTTGCTGGACAGTGATGAGTTGGATGAGATCTATCATGTAATCGAGTTAGTTTTGACGGGGATTGATCCCTAGTATCCACTATGTTCTAGATTGATGTTGCTACTAGTTTGCCATGCTTAATGCTTGTCACTAGGGCCCGAGTGCCATGATTTCAAATCTGAACCTATTATGTTGTCGCCAATATATGTGTGTTTTAGATCCTATCTTGCAAGTTGTAGTCACCTTCTATGTGTTATGACCCGGCAACCCCGGAGTGACAATAGCCGGAACCACTCCCGAAGATGACCATAGTATGAGGAGTTCATGTATTCACCAAGTGTTAATGCATTGGTACGGTTCTTTATTAAAAGGAGAACCTTAATATCCCATAGTTTCCATTTGGACCCCGCTGCCACGGGAGGGATGGACAATAGATGTCATGCAAGTTCTTTTCCCTAAGCACGTATGACTACATATGGAATACATGCCTACATTAGATTGACGAACGGGAGCTAGTTACATATCTCTTCGTGTTATAGCTATTACATGATGAATCACATCCGTCATACTCATCCATCACCGATCCACTGCCGACGAGTCTTTTACTACTGGTCCTCGCGATGTTACTTTGTCTAGGCTTGTCCCTTGCTACAAAAGGGATTGGGCCACTTTGCTGCTACTGTTGCTACTGCTGTTACTTTGCTGCTGCTGCTACCGCTGTTCCTTGCTACTTCGCTGTTACTTGTTACAAGATCTTTTCCGACACTGTTCTCGAGGAAGAATAGTTACTCGCCCACGTGCAACTTACTAGCGCCATTGATACAACAGTTAGGAATAGTCTGCCTTCAACATATATTTTCTGGCACCGTTGTTATGATACCACTTTGCTACTGATACTTTGCTTGCAGACACTAATCTTTCAGGTGTGGTTGAATCTGACAAACTCAGCTGCTAATACTTGATAATATTCTTTCGCTTTCCTTTTGGTGAACCAACAAATTTGCGTTGAACACTCTACCCTGGAAAACTGTTGCGATCCCCTATACTTGTGGGTTATCACGCATCGTCAACTTCGTCTCCTTCCCGACGCATCACTACTTCGACACCCTGTGCCTATCCCTAACTCGGTGCCTCCTTGCACCCGCGGTTTCACGGCGACTTCCTCGACACCGACTGTCCTCACTCGACATCGACCACGGCATTCTTCGCACGCCTACCTCGACGCACGCCTACCTAGACCACGGCTACACCACCCTACGCTCTCGGCTACATCGACAACGACACAAAGGGCTACCGCCTTGCTTGAGCAACCTCGTCGGTTTCCACTCCAGCCACAACTTTCGTGATGCATCGACCGTTACGACTGATGAGGGTATGTACCTAGGGTAGGGCCATAGGCCTGACCTACATGTCCTACCTAAGGGCACCTCATTAAAGACTTTAAGACTACAAGGAGAACTCCGACTGGATAGCCATAGCGTCTGAATCACTTGGTAAACAATCACTCGGAGAATCTCCCCCTTCACTCGACAATCAACTTCCACTTGGAAGAACTAGAAGCCAGTCGACGTAGAAGACCAGAAGACACTCCCGGGAGGTCAACAGGCGATCGTTCGGCTGGTCGTCATAAGTAACATTAATTACGTATGTTATCAGTAACGTACACCTTTAAACTCCACTGATCGAACCCTTGGTTGCCGGGTATTGATGAGGGGCAGCGCACTCTATATAAAGCCACCCCTCCCCTTTGGCACAAGTGATCGCATCCCTTGTAACACAGATTCCACACTGCAAGAGCTCCAGGGCACTGAGACGTAGGGCTGTTACGTCCACGAGAGGGGCCTAAACCCATACATTTTGCGTACAAGCTTGCCGTAGCTAGGACTCTGCCCACTCCTTTCGTACCCCTCACCTCTACTGTCAGGTTCATTCCCACGACAGTTGGCGCCCACCATGGGGCAGACATTTAAGCGACTTCGGGAAAGTTTTGCGATTTTCATTCTCCGTCATGTCTTCCGACTCGATTCGTTCTTGGGCTGCGAGATCCGTCTCGGCGCGCTCGTCTTCGTTGCCGATGACTCGTCATGGCTTCACGAGGCGCCTCTTGATGTCGAGGCGCTCCCGGTCCGCGGGGCAACGAACTTTCGTGCAAGTTGCTGTGGCATACTCCTTCGGCAGCCATCGACCCCCGTGTCGATTGTTCGCCCCGTTGGTCTGCCACAAGCGATCCGGTCGCTCGCGACTCCAGCGATGGGTGAAACACGCGGTGGCACGCCAGGCGTCACCTCCGTAGATTGTGGCAATCGAGCCCACCGAACCTCTTCGAGGTGCGATTGACTCAGGTCAGATTAGTCTGATGTTCTTTCCGAGTGCGAGAGCTACAATCCTACAGCGGAGGTCTTCATGGCGGGTTCCATGGAGAGCCCGTCTGGGTTTGGTCGCAGCGGACGCGAGGCTGGAGAGCCGTCGAGTGGACACGCCCGTCATCGTCCTCCAGTTTCCAGTCAGCGTCAGGAACAACTCTTTTCGAATGGACCACACAACAACGTCGAGGTATTTCGTACTCCGGTTCTAAATGTTGCAACTGCAGCTAAGATAGCAGATTCTGTTGAGCTGTCAAACTCACAGGCTGGTAGAGGCTTAGAGCAGATTCCTACTTTGCTTCAAGCAGCGCAGCAGCAAAACTCAGCAGTAGCACAATCACTCAATAGATTGCACAGTAATACACCGAGAGCAGATACAATTCGTTCAGTTTACAGTCCAGGGTCACCTCAGCGTCACAGATGTGGGGGTTACCGAGAGGATCAACACAGAGATTAGGGGCAAAACCAGTTTGCTCCCCATTACCACTGTGATGACCGCCGTCGGGTGCATTCTCCTCCGAGGAGTGGTACGTATGTGTCCCGACACTACAACGGTAGGCGCCCGTTCGGAGATGAGCGGAGTTCTGGGTTTGATGCGAGGAATGTACTCGCGCAGAGGAGGATTGACAGGGGTAGAGCTCACAGAGTTGGTTTTGACAGAGATCGTTCGAGTGGAAGCAGTACTGTGGTCTCCGTCCCCGAGTGCTTCAGTAGAGCAATTCGTTCTACTGATATTCCCCCCAACTTCAGGTTGGCGACTAGAATAAGTAAATTCACAGGAGAATCTAAGCCTGAAACATGGCTCGATGACTACCGAGTGGCAGTGCAGATTGGCGGAGGTAACAACAATGTCGTCATGAAGCATTTTGTTGGAAATATGCCCTAGAGGCAATAATAAAATGGTTATTATTATATTTCCTTGTTCATGATAATTGTCTATTATTCATGCTATAATTGTATTAACCAAAAACCGTAATTCATGTGTGAATACATAGACCACAACATGTCCCTAGTGAGCCTCTAGTTAGCTAGCTCGTTGATTAATAGATGGTCATGGTTTCCTGATCGTGGACATTGGATGTCATTGATAGCATAGCACAAGATCGTGTAGTTCGTCTGCTAAAGATTTTCTAATGTCAAGTATCACTTCCTTAGACCATGAGATTGTGCAACTACCGGATACCGTAGGAGTGCTTTGGGTGTATCAAACGTCACAACGTAACTGGGTGATTATAAAGGTGCACTACAGGTATCTCCGAAAGTGTTTGTTGGGTTGGTACGAATCGAGACTGGGATTTGTCACTCCGTGTGACGAATAGGTATCTCTGTGCCCTCACGGTAGTACATCATCGTAATGAGCTCAATGTGACTAAGGAGTTAGCCACGAGATGACGTGTTACGGAACGAGTAAAGAGACTTGCCGGTAACGATATTGAACAAGGTATAGGGATACCGACTCGAATCTCGGGCAAGTATCATACCGGTAGACAAAGGGAATTGCATACGGGATTGATTGAATCCCCGACATCGTGGTTCATCCGATGAGATCATCGTGGAACATGTGGGAGCCAACATGGATATCCAGACCTGGCTTTTGGTTATTGGCAGGAGAGATGTCTCGGTCATGTATGCATGGTGCCCGAACTCGTAGGGACTACACACTTAAGGTTCAATGACGCTAGAGTTGTAATGGGAATAGTATGTGGTTACCGAAGGTTGTTCGGAGTCCCGGATGATAACCCGGATGTCACGAGGAGTTCTAGAATGGTCTGGAGGTAAAGATTCATTTATAGGAAGTGGAGATTTGACCGCAGAAATGTTTCGGGGATCATCGGTATTGTACCGGGACCATCGGAAGGTTTCCCGAGGTCCATCAGGAGGGGCCACCAGCCCTGGAGGGCCACAAGGGCGGAAATAAGGTGGGAGCCAGCCACCTAGGTGGGCTGGCTCGGCCGAACCAGGGCCCAAGGGCGCCTAGGGCTGGGAACCCTAGGGCGATGGTGGCCCACCTCCGAACTTGGAAGGCAAGCCACCTCAACCCTGGTCGCCGCCCCCTCCTTGGCCGCGGCACCACCTAGGGGAAACCCTTGGGTGGCCGCCCCTCCTCCTCCTCCCCCTCCTATATATACCTAAGGGTTTGGGGCTGCAAACACACAAGTTTTCTTCCTCCCTCGGCGCAGCCCTATTCTTCCTCCTCCTCCTTTTCCATAGCACCTCGTGAAGCCGTGCGGGAGTACCACGCAGCTCCACCGTCACCACACCATCGTGCTGCCGGTGATCTCCCTCAACTTCCCCTCTCTCCTTGATGGATCAAGGTGAAGGAGACGTCACCGTGTTGCACGTGTGTTGAACGTGGAGGCGCCGTTGTTCGACACTTAGATCCGAATCTTCCGTGATCTGAATCGCTACGAGTACGACTCCATCAACCACGTTCATAGTAACGCTTCCGCTTAGGGATGTTCAAAGGTATGAAGATGCTCTACCCCTTGCTCGTTGCTAGTTTCTCCTAGATGGATCTTGTTGTGACGTAGGATTTTTTTTGAATTACTACTACGTTCCCCAATAGTGGCATCCGAGCCAGGTTCTATGCGTAGATTCTATGCACAAGTAGAACACAAAAGTTGTGGGCGATGATTTTGTCAATTGCTTGCCGTTACTAGTCCAATATTTTTTTGGTTGTATTGTGGGATGAAGCGGCCCAGACAGACTTTACGCGTACGCTTACGTGAGGCTGGTTCCACTGCCTGACATGCACTTGTTGCATAAGGTGGCTAGCGGGTGTCTGTCTCTCCCAATTTAGTCGAATTGGATTCGAAGAAAAGGTTCCTTATGAAGGGTAAATAGATTTGGCATATCAACATTGTGGCTGTCACGTAGGTAAGAAGCGTTCTTGCTAGAAACCCAAAACAGCCACGTAAAACTTGCAACAACAATTAGAGGAGGTCTAACTTGTTTTTGCAGGATATGCTATGTGATGTGGTATGGCCAAAAGGATGTGATGTTATATATGTGATGTATGAGATTGATCATGTTCTTGTAATAGGATTCACGACTTGCATGTCGATGAGTATGATAACCGGGAGGAGCCATAGGAGTTGTCTTAATTTATTGTATGAGATGCAACGCCATGTGATTACTTTACTTTATTTCTAACCATTAGCCATAGTAGTAGAAGTAATAGTTGGCGAGACGACTTTACGAAGACACAATGATGGAGATCATGGTGTCATGTCGGTGACAATGATGATCATGCCGTGTCCCGAACATGGAGATCAAAGGAGCAAGATGATAATGGCCATATCATGTCACTATATGATTTGCATGTGATGTTTATCATGTTTTTCATCTTATTTCTTAGAACAATGGTAGCAAAGATAAGATGATCCCTCATTAAATTTCGAGATAATTATTCCCCTAAGTGTGCACCGTAGCGAAGGATCGTTGTCTCAAAGCAGCACGTGATGATCGGGTGTGATAGATTCTAACGTTCGCATACAACACGTGTAAGCCAGATTTACACACACAAAACAGTTAGGTTGACTCGACGAGCCTAGCATGTACATACATGGCCTCAGAATACGAGAGACCGAAAGGTCGAACATGAGTCGTATGGATGGTACGATCAGCATGGAGATGCTCACCATTGATGAGCAGTCCGTCTCACGTGATGATCGGACACGGGCTAGTCGACGTGGATCATGTATCACTTGGATAACTAGAGGGATGTCTATCTCAGTGGGAGTTCATTAAATAAATTTGATTATATGAACTTAATTATCATGAAATTAGTTTAAAATGTATTTACTATATTGTAGATCCAATGGCCAACGCTCAAGTCAACCTCAATTTCACTGCGTTCCTAGAGAAAACCAAGCTGAAAGACGATGGTAGTAACTATGCGGCTTGGGCCCGTAATTTAAAGCTCATCCTCATTACTTCCAAGAAGGGATATGTCCTTGATGCACCGCTAGGTGACCCTCCCGTTCCCACGGCAGCCCAGGACGTTCAGAACGCCTGGCAGTCGTGGAGTGATGACTACTCCTTGGTTTAATGCGACATGCTTTACAGTTTAGAACCGGGGCTTCAAAGGCGTTTTGAGAAACATGGAGCATATGAGATGTTCCAAGAGCTGAAACTAGTTTTCCAAGCTCATGCCCGGGTTGAGAGATATGAAATCTCTGACAAGTTCTTCAGTTATAAGATGGAGGAAAATGGGTCTGTCAGTGAGCACATACTCAGAATGTCTGGGTTGCACAACCGTCTGTCTCAGCCGAGAGTTGAACTTCCGGATGATGCGGTTATTGACAGAGTCCTCCAGTCGCTTCCACCTAGCTATAAGAGCTTTGTGATGAACTACAACATGCAAGGGATGGAGAAGACCATTCCCGAGTTGTATTCAATGCTGAAATCAGCGAATGTGGAAATCAAGAAAGAACATGAAGTGTTGATGGTGAATAAGACCGCCAGTTTCAAGAAAGGCAAGGGTAAAAAGAACTTCAAGAAGGACGACAAAGCAGTTGCCGCGCCCGGTAAACCAGTTACCGGGAAGAAGCCAAAGAAAGGACCCAAGCCTAAGACTGAGTGCTATTATTGCAAGGGAACCGGTCACTGGAAGCGGAACTGCCCCAAGACTTAGCGGATAAGAAGGCCGGCAATGTCAAAGGTATATATGATATACATGTTATTTATGTGTACCTTACCAGCGCTCGTAGTAGCTCCTGGGTATTTGATACCAGTGCTGTTGCTCACATTTGCAACTCAAAATAGGAAATGCGGAATAAGCGGAGGCTGGCAAAGGACGAGGTGATGATGCGCGTCGGGAATGGTTCCAAGGTCGATGTGATCACCGTCGGCACACTGCCTCTACATCTATCTTCGGGATTAGTTTTAAACCTTAATAATTGTTATTTAGTACCAACTTTAATCATGAACATTGTATCGGGATCTGGCTTGATGCGAGATGGCTACTCATTTAAATCTGAGAACAATGGTTGTTCCATTTATATGAGTGATATGTTTTATGGTCATACCCCGCTGGTCAATGGTTTATTCTTAATGAATCTCGAACGTGATGTTACACATATTCATAGTGTGAGTACCAAAAGATGTAAGGTCGATAATGATAGTCCCACATACTTGTGGCACTATGATGACCCACAAGTATAGGGGATCAACCGTAGTCCTTTCGATAAGTAAGAGTGTCGAACCCAACGAGGAGTAGAAGGCTCTGATAAATGGATTTCGGCAAGGTAATAACTGCAAGCACTGAAAGTAGCGGTAACAAGTGATTGTGTAGCGAGGTGAAACGTAGCGAGCAAAAAGTAACAAGTAACAAGTAGTAGCAAAGGTGCAGCAAGTGGCCCAATCCCTTTTGTAGCAAGCGACAAGCCTGAACAAAGTCTTATAGGAGGAAAAACGCTCCCGAGGACACACGGGAATTTCTGTCATGCTAGTTTCATCATATTCATATGATTCGCGTTCGTTACTTTGATAGTTTGATATGTGGGTGGACCGACGCTTGGGTACTGCCCTTACTTGGACAAGCATCCCACTTATGATTAACCTCTCTCGCAAGCATCCACAACTACAAAAGAAGAATTAAGATAAAGTCTAACCATAGCATTAAACCAGTGGATCCAAATCAGCCCCTCACGAAGCAACGCATAGACTGGGGTTTAAGCTTCTGTCACTCCAGCAACCCATCATCTACTTACTACTTCCCAATGCCTTCCTCTAGGCCCAAATATGGTGAAGTGTTATGTAGTCGACGTTCACATAACACCACTAGAGGAAAAGACAACATACATCATATCAAAATACCGAACGAATATCAAATTCACATGACTATTATTAACATGACTTATCCCATGTCGTCAGGAACAAAAGTAACTACTCACAAAACATAATCATAATCATGATCAGAGGTGTAATGAATAGAATCAAGGATCTGAACATAAACTCTTCCACCAAGTAATCCAACTAGCATCAACTACAAAGAGTACTCAACACTACTAGCAACCTTACAAGTACCAATCGGAGTCGCGAGACGAAGATTGGTTACGAGAGATGAACTAGGGATTGGAGAGGAGATGGTGCTGATGAAGATGTTGATGAAGTTACCTCCCCTCCGACGAGAGGAGTGTTGGTGATGACGATGGCGACGATCTCCCCCTCCGGGAGGGAAGTTTCCCCGGCAGGATCGTCCTGCAGGAGCTCTAGATTGGATCTGCTCAAGTTCTGCCTCGTGGCGGCGGCGAAACCACGAAAAAGCTCCCGATTGATTTTTTCTGGACCAAGACACTTCATATAGAAAAAGAGGGGGGCTAGTGGGCCGCGAGGGGGGGTGGCGGTGTCAGGGCTTGTGGTGCCCTGGCAGCCCCCCTCTGGTAGTTCTTTCGCCCAGTATTTTTTATATA
The DNA here is from genome assembly GCF_904849725.1 of Hordeum vulgare subsp. vulgare. NCBI lineage: Eukaryota > Viridiplantae > Streptophyta > Magnoliopsida > Poales > Poaceae > Hordeum > Hordeum vulgare. The sequence goes on from NC_058518.1 coordinate 310,062,228, forward strand.
ATCCCAAAAAAATCCACGTAAATTTTTAGGGCATTTGGAGATGTGCAGAATAGTGGACTAGGATTGCTCCTTTTCGAGTCCAGAATTCCAGCTGCCTGAATTCCCCCTCTTCAAATAAACCTTGCAAAATAAGAGAGAAAAGACATAAATATGGTACCACAAGTAATATAACAGCCCAAAAAGCAATAAATATCAACATGAAAGCATGATGCAAAATGGACGTATCAACTCCGCCAAGCTTAGACCCCGCTTGTCCTCAAGCGAAAACCAAGTTCCATAAACATGTCCACATGTTGAGGGACGAAGGTGTCGAAAAAACATAATACGGTCATGAGGGCATCATGATCACACATAGGACAGCAATACATCATAAATATTCTTATGGGAAAGTAACAATTCCTTCACAAAGCAAAGCATGAAGCAAAAACCTTACCGAGAAGTAACCAACAATAAACCATACTCATTGAAGTAATTGCAATTTATCACAACATCAGAAAGAGTCAAATAAGAGCTTGTAAGGCAAACCCACATACTCAATCATCTCTTTTATTTTCCACAATTGTTACAACTCACGTGGTACTCATGGTATCAAAGTTTGAGCTGGACACAGAGGAAGATAGGGGCTTATAGTTTTGCCTCCCAACCATTTACCTCAAAGGTAAAGTCAACAACAATAAAGCATAAGTACTCAACTCCAAGTTGATATATGAATATAGATCTTTCCCAAGCATGTGACGGTAGCCAAGACAAAGGCAAAAATAGGGAATTGGTGATGATCACCATGACTCTTACAAGGGCAAAAAGTAAAGGTACAAGATAGGCCCTTCGCAGAGGGAAGCAGAGGTTGTCATGCGCTTTTGAGGTTTGAATGCATGTCCTCTTAATGCGGAGGAATGTCACTTTATATTGCCTCCTGTGACAAAGAACTTTATTATGCAGTCTGTCGCTTTTATGTCTTCCTCATCACAGGTTCGTACAAAGTTTATTTTCCACACACTAATAGATCATACATATTAGAGAGCAATTTTTATTGCTTGCACCGATGAAAACTTACTTGAAGGATCTTATTCTATCCATAGGTAGGTATGGTGGACTCTCATGGCAAAACTGGTTGGAGGTTTATGGATGCACAAGTAGTATCTCTACTTGGTGCGGGAGTTTTGGCTAATATGAGGTGGAAGCAATCGTCACATGCTAAGGGATCTCTAATCATATAACATTGTTTGGAACCAAGCAAACACAATTCATTATGTTGTCTTCCTTGTCCAACATCTACTCCTAGGCATGTAATAGTTTGGTGAGTGCTCACAATTGTAAGAAGTGTCTAAGATGATATATTTATATCTGAACCTCTCTTTCATTATTACTTCTTATTAATTGCAGCAATGACTGAGGTCTATGTTGATTTATTCTCAAGAAGTTTCAATCATCATACTTGTCATATGTGAAGCTATCACTTTCCATAAAATCATCTCATGATCTTTCATGCTATCGTTCTTTTCATACGATTGATCATGGCACAAAGCAAAGCTCTTGACTAAGATACTCTTTATTATATAGCTCGTAAGCTCGAATACATCGGGAGAGAGACAAAAGCAAAAGACTCAAAATAAACACTAAAGACTTATTCCTCTAAGAGAAGAAATAAAAACTGAAAAGGAAAGAACTAAAACAAAGGTAAAAGCAAAAGATATAAAGGTGATACGATACCAGGGCAACTCCCCCAAGCTTGGCAGAAGCCAAGGGGATTGCCCATACCAATGCTTAGTTGTCTTCCTTTGGTGGCGATGGTGGTTTTGTTGGAGCAGTCTTGAGCTTGTATAATTTCCACTTGAGCAAAATGTTCTGCTCCCTTAGATCGTCATTTTCCTCCTCAAGTTTCAAAACTCTATGGGAAAGCTCCTGCTTACTCTCCTGCAAGAAATGAGAGGGTATAAATATGGTCTTAGGCTTCTTCCTGGAGTTGGGGAGGCTTGACTTCTTGAACTCCACATGGGTGTTTGCAGGTTGAGGTAGAGGAGCCTCCTCTTCATCGGAACTCGTTTGTTCCTTCCCCTTGGGCTCATAGTCTTATTCCTCATCAGTGGTCCAGCCATATGGTTCCAAGTCCCCCTTGATCCTAGAGTTAGCACGATCATCGGCCACATAGATCTCTTCTTCTGAATCTTGAGAAGACATCTTGACCTAAATCTGCGGCACACAACAAGCTCGAAACGAAAACAGAGGAAAACTGCGCGATACGGAGATCAAAACCCTCGGGCGACTATATATTGATTTTTTCTGGGCCAGAAGGAGTCCTCCGCAAGAAAACGGAGTCCGGGAGGCACACGAGGTGCCCACAAGCTTGCCCTCTGCCACCAGGGGGTAGGGGGCTGTGGCAGGGCTTGTGGCCGCCTCGTTCGCTCTCCGGACTGCTTTTTATTTTTCTAATTTTCCAAAAATTCCAAAACGGAAGAAATTTCCTATTGGAAAAGCATCGGAGTCCAATTTCTTACCGAAACAGATACATCTTCGTTTTCAAGGTCTGAAACAGGCTGATAAACATCCCTTATGTACTCCTCTGGAGTTATGACATTGATGATATTGGTCTCAACATTTATGGGAGTACCAGAGATGTAATGCTTGATTCTTTGCCCATTTACCACTCTAGGAAAATTTCCTTCCGTGTTATTGATTTTGATGGCACCGGAATGATATACTTCCTCGATAACATAGGGACCTTCCCATTTAGAGAGAAGCTTGCGTGCAAAGAATCTCAAACGAGAATTGTATAGCAAGACATAATCACCTACATTGAACTCTCGTTTCCGTATTCGTTTGTCGTGCCATCTCTTAACCTTTTCCTTGAACAACTTGGCATTCTCGTATGCCTGGGTTCTCCATTCATCTAACGAGCTGATATCAAACAACCGCTTCGCACCGGCAAGTTTGAAATCAAAGTTGAGCTCTTGGATTGACCAATAAGCTTTGTGTTCCAGCTCAAGAGGTAAATGACAGGCCTTACTGTAAACCATTTTATACGGTGACATGCCCATGGGATTCTTATAAGCAGTCCTATAAGCCCATAGTGCATCGTCAAGTTTGCTAGACCAGTTCTTTCGAGATCTATTGACGGTCTTTTGTAGGATCAATTTGATCTCCCTATTACTCAACTCAACTTGACCATTAGACTGAGGATGATAAGGAGATGCAACTCTATGGTTGACATCATACTTAGCTAGCATCTTGCGGAAAACACCATGAATGAAGTGTGAACCGCCATCAGTCATCAAGTATCTAGGGACTCCAAATCTTGGGAATATGACTTCTTTAAGCATCTTAATAGAGGTGTGGTGATCAGCATTTCTAGTGGGGATAGCTTCTACCCACTTAGTAACGTAATCCACAGCAACTAAGATGTGAGTGTACCCATTGGAACTTGGGAAGTGTCCCATATAATCAAAGCCCCAGACATCAAATGGTTCAATGACAAGTGAATAGTTCATAGGCATTTCCTGACGCTTACTGATGTTCCCTATTCTTTGGCATTCGTCACAAGACAAGACAAACTTACGAGCATCCTTGAAGAGAGTGGGCCAATAGAAACCTGATTGCAATACCTTATGGGCTGTTCTATCTCCAGCATGGTGTCCTCCGTAGGCTTCGAAATGACACTTCTGCAAGATCTGTCCCTGTTCATGTTCAGGCACACAACGTCTAATAACACCATCTACTCCTTCCTTATAAAGGTGAGGATCATCCCAAAAGTAGTGTCTCAAATCATAGAAGAATTTCTTCTTTTGCTGATAGGTGAAACTGGGTGGTATGTATTTGGCTACGATATAGTTTGGATAATCTGCATACCACGGTGCACTATGTGAAGTGCGGATGACATTTAATTGATCATCAGGAAAGCTATCATCAATAGGTAGTGAGTCATCAAGGACATTCTCTAGTCTAGACAAGTAATCTGCTACAGGGTTATCAGCACCCTTTTGGTCAACGACGTGCAAATCAAATTCCTGCAGCAGGAGAACCCATCTGATCAGCCTAGGCTTAGCGTCCTTCTTCTCCATGAGGTACTTAATAGCAGCATGATCAGAGTGAATAGTGACCTTGGAGTCAACTATGTAAGATCTGAACTTTTCACATGCAAACACGACTGCTAAAAATTCCTTCTCCGTAGTGGCATAGTTTCTTTGGGCACTGTCTAGAGTTTTACTAGCATAGTGAATGACATTCAACTTCTTGTCAACTCTTTGTCCTAGAACAACACCAACAACATAATCACTAGCGTCACACATTATTTCAAAGGGAAAGTTCGAGTCAGGTGGTTGAACAATAGGTGCGGTTATCAAAGCCTTCTTAAGTATTTCGAAGGCTTCCTCACAATCCTCATCAAAAACAAAAGGAACATCCTTCTGCAAGAGGTTGGTAAGAGGCCTAGAAATATTAGAGAAGTCTTTAATGAACCTTCTATAGAAACCAGCATGACCTAGGAAACTTCGTGTACCTCTGATATCTGTGGGGCAAGGCATCTTCTCAATTGCATCAACCTTAGCCTTATCAACTTCAATGCCTCTTTCAGAGATTTTGTGTCCTAAGACGATACCTTCATTAACCATAAAGTGACACTTCTCCCAATTCAAGACGAGGTTGGTTTCTTCGCATCTCCGTAAGACTCGATCAAGGTTGCTGAGGCAATCATCAAAGGAACACCCGTAAACGCAGAAGTCATCCATGAAAACCTCGACAATCTTTTCACAAAAGTTAGAGAATATAGCCATCATACATCTTTGGAAGGTGGCAGGTGCATTGCATAAGCCAAAAGTCATACATCTATAGGCAAAGGTACCGAAAGGGCAGGTGAAAGTGGTTTTCTCTTGATGAGATTGTGCAACAGGTATTTGCGAGAAACCTGAGTAACCGTCTAGAAAGCAGAAGTGTGTGTGTTTTGATAGCCTTTCTAGCATTTGGTCGATAAATGGCAAAGGATAATGATCTTTCCTAGTTGCCTTGTTCAGTTTCCGGAAGTCTATCACCATTCTATAGCCGCTAATAATCCTTTGTGGGATTAGTTCATCCTTATCATTAGGAACGACGGTGATACCTCCCTTCTTAGGTACGCAATGTACCGGACTTACCCAATCACTATGAGCAACAGGATAAATGATTCCTGCTTCCAGAAGCTTTAATATTTCTTTTCTAACGACCTCTTTCATCTTAGGATGTAATCTCCTTTGATGATCAGCAACTGGTTTAAAGTCAGGATCGGTTTTAATCTTGTGCTGACATAGAGTAGGACTAATACCCTTAAGATCATCAAGAGTATATCCAATAGTAGCGCGGTGCTTCCTCAGAGTTTTTAATAACTTCTTCTCTTCGTGATTCAAGAGGTGAGCACTAATAATAACAGGATATATCTCCTTCTCATCAGGATAGGCATACTTAAGAGTATCAGGCAACTGTTTAAGCTCGAACACAGGATCACCCTTTGGTGAGGGAGGATCCCCAAGCAGTTCAAGAGGCAGATTATTCTTGAGAATAGGAAATTGTTCTAAGTCAATTTTATCTATCTCATCTCTCTCCTTCATATGCATATCATTTTCATGCTCAAGAAGATATTGCTCTAAAGGATCCGTAGGAGGTACGGCAATAGAGGCAAGAGCAATGATTTCATCCCTACCAGACGACTCTCTTTCATGGGGTTGTCTTCCAAACTTGGAGAAGTTAAATTCATGAGACACACCCTCGAAACTAACTGTGACAGTCTGCTTAATGCAATCAATGTGAGCATTGACAACATTGAGAAAGGGTCTACCAAATATGATGGGACAAAAGCTATCTTGTGCAGTACCAAGGACGAGGAAATCAGTAGGATAGTTCGTCTTACCACACAGGACTTCTACGTCTCTCACAATTCCTAGAGGGCAGATAGTGTCTCTATTAGCTAGCGCAATAGTGACATTAATGGGTTCTAACTCAGCACGTGCAATCTCCTCTTTGATTTCATCATATAGAGAACGGGGTGTTGCACTAACACTAGCTCCCATATCACATAAACCATGGTAACAGTGATCTCCTATCTTGACAGAAACAACGGGCAGGCCAACTACAGGTCCGTGTTTGTCTTTCGCGTGAGGTTTAGCAATTCTAGCGGAGTCCTCACATAATTTGATAACATGCCCATCTATGTCTTCGGCTAAGAGATCTTTGATAATAGCAACACTAGGTTCAACTCTAATATCTTCAGGGGGTGCAAGTGGTCTAATGTAACCCCTACGTATCACAATTGGAGCTCTAGAATAATCCTTTATCCTAGCAGGGTAAGGTGGATTCTCAGTGTAAGCACAAGGAACAACATGATCACTAAAAGCAATGACTTTCTCCTCAACTAGATTGGTTTTGGCTATGTTGCTTTCTACAAGAGGATGATATTTAAACCACTTCTCTTTGGGAAGATCAACATGAGCAGCAAAAGATTCACATAGAGAAGCTACTATCTCATAGTCAAGTCCATACTTAGCGCTAAAATCTCTAGAAGTGTTTGTCTCAACAAAAGATTTAACGCAATCAAACTGGAAATTCATACCTGACTCCTTACCTTCCTCCAGCTCCCAATCTTCAGAGTTGCGTTTGATTCTCTCCAATAAATTCCACTTGTGATCAATATCCTTCTTCATAAAAGAGTCAGTACAAGAAGTGTCAAGCATGGTACGATCTTCATTAGAAAGTCGAGCATAAAAGTTTTGAGTGATGATTTCTCTCGAGAGCTCATGATTGGGGCATGAATATAGAATTGATTTAAGCCTCCCCCAAGCTTGAGCTATGCTTTCCCTGTCACGAGGGCAAAAGTTATAAATAAAGTTTCGATCACGATGTACTAAATGCATAGGATAAAACTTTTGATGAAATTCCAATTTCAACCGATTGTAGCCCCATGATCCAGTATCATCACATAGCCTATACCATGTCAACGCCTTATCCTTCAAAGATAAAGGAAAGACTTTCTTCTTTACCTCATCCTTGGGAAAACCTGCAAGCTTAAATAAACCACAAACTTCATCTACATAGATCAGATGCAAGTCTGGATGTGAAGATCCATCACATGTGAAAGGATTAGCCAGCAGTTTCTCAAGCATACCCCAAGGAATTTCATAAAAGATATTTTCAGTAGGTACCTCAGGTTGAGGAACAACTCCTCGTGCTTCCGTTCGTGGTGAAGATACCCCGAACAAACTCCTCAAAGGAACAGTTTCCATAGTGACAAGTGACAATAAATTTCAGCACAGTATATAAATGTTTCCTTACCAATTTCCACTTACCAAAGGCGCTTCACTCCCCGGCAACGGCGCCAGAAAAGAGTCTGGATGACCCACACGTATAGGGGATAAATCATAGTCCTTTCGATAAGTAAGAGTGTCGAACCCAACGAGGAGCAGAAGGCTCTGATAAATGGATTTCAGCAAGGTAATAACTGCAAGCACTGAAAGTAGCGGTAACAAGTGATTGTGTAGCGAGGTGAAACGTAGCGAGCAAAAAGTATCAAGTAACAAGTAGTAGCAACGGTGCAGCAAGTGGCCCAATCCCTTTTGTAGAAAGGGACAAGCCTGAACAATGTCTTATAGGAGGAAAAATGCTCCCGAGGACACACGGGAATTTCTGTCATGCTAGTTTCATCATATTCATATGATTCGTGTTCGTTACTTTGATAGTTTGATATGTGGGTGGACCGGCGCTTGGGTACTGCCCTTACTTGGACAAGCTTCCCACTTATGATTAACCTCTCTCGCAAGCATCCGCAACTAGAAAAGAAGAATTAAGACAAAGTCTAACCATAGCATTAAACTAGTGGATCCAAATCAGCCCCTCACGAAGCAACGCATAGACTAGGGTTTAAGCTTCCGTCACTCCAGCAACCCATCATCTACTTACTACTTCCCAATGCCTTCCTCTAGGCCCAAATATGGTGAAGTGTTATGTAGTCGACGTTCACATAACACCACTAGAGGAAAAGACAACATACATCATATCAAAATACCGAACGAATATCAAATTCACATGGCTATTATTAACATGACTTATCCCATGTCCTCAGGAACAAAAGTAACTACTCATAAAACATAATCATAATCATTATCAGAGGTGTAATGAATAGCATCAAGGATCTGAACATAAACTCTTCCACCAAGTAATCCAACTAGCATCAACTACAAAGAGTAATCAACACTACTAGCAACCTTACAAGTACCAATCAGAGTCGCGAGACGAAGATTGGTTACAAGAGATGAACTAGGGATTGGAGAGGAGATGGTGGTGATGAAGATGTTGATGAAGACGCCTCCCTCCGACGAGAGGAGTGTTGGTGATGACGATGGCGACGATCTCCCCCTCCGAGAGGGAAGTTTCCCCAGCTGGATCGTCCTGCCGGAGCTCTAGATTGGATCTGCTCAAGTTCCGCCTCGTGGCGGCGGCGAAACCACGAAAAAGCTCCCTATTGATTTTTCTGGACCAAGACGCTTCATATAGCAAAAGAGGGGGGCTAGTGGGCCGTCAGGGAGCCCACAAGACCCCACTCCGCCACCAGGGGGTGGCGGTGTCAGGGCTTGTGGCGCCCTGGTAGCCCCCCTCCGGTAATTCTTTCGCCCAGTATTTTTTTATATAATCCCAAAAAAATCCACGTAACTTTTCAGGGCATTTGGAGATGTGCAGAATAGTGGACTAGATGCTCCTTTTCCAGTCCAGACTTCCAGCTGCCTGACTTCCCCCTCTTCGAATAAACCTTGCAAAATAAGAGAGAAAAGGCATAAATATGGTACCACAAGTAATATAACAGCCTAAAAAGCAATAAATATCAACATGAAAGTATGATGCAAAATGGACGTATCACACTACCGCCTTGGTCATATTGGTGTCAAGCGCATGAAGAAACTCCATGCAGATGGACTTTTGGAGACTCTTGATTTTGAATCATTTGACACATGCGAACCGTGCCTCATGGGCAAGATGACCAAGACTCCGTTCTTCGGAACAATGGAGCGAGCAACCAACTTGTTGGAAATAATAACACTGATGTATGCGGTCCAATGAGCGTTGAGGCTCGCGCTGGCTATCGTTATGTTCTCACCCTCAGCGATGACTTAAGCAAATATGGGCATGTCTACTTAATGAAACACAAGTATGAAACCTTTGAAAGGTTCAATGAATTTCAGAGGAGGTAGAGAATCAATGTGACAAGAAAATAAAGTTCTTGCGATCTGATTGTGGAGGAGAATATTTGAGTCACGAGTTTGGTACACACTTAACAAAATGTGGAATTGTTTCACAACTCATGCCGCCTGGCACACCTCAGCGTAATGGTGTGTCTGAACGTCGTAATCGCACTCTATTGGATATGGTGCGATCTATGATGTCTCTTGCTGATTTACCGCTATCATTTTGGGGATATGCATTGGAAAGTGCTGCCTTCACTTTAAATAGGGCACCTTCTAAATCCGTTGAGATGACACCGTATGAATTATTGTTTGGAAAGAAACCTAAGCTGTCGTTTCTGAAATTTTAGGGCTGCGATGCTTATATGAAGAAACTTCAACCTCAGAAGCTCGAACCCAAAGCGGAAAATGCGTCTTCATAGGATACCCTAAGAAAACTATTGGGTATACCTTCTATCTTAGATCCGAAGGCAAAATCTTGGTTGCCAAGAACGAATCCTTTCTATAGAAAGAGTTTCTCTCGAAATAAGTAAGTGGGAGGAAAGTAGAACTTGATGAAGTAATTGTACCTCCTCTCGAGCCGGAGAGTAGCACAGCGCAGGAAAATGTTTCTGTGGTGCATGCACCGGCTAGAGAAGAAGTTAATGACAATGACCATGAAACTTTGGATCAAGTTGCTACTGAACCTCGAAGGTCCACAAGGACACGTTCCGCACCAGAGTGGTACAACAACCCTGTCATGGAAATCATGTTGTTGGACAATAGTGAACCTTCGAACTATGAAGAAGCGATGGCGGGCCCGGATTCCAACAAATGTCTTGAAGCCATGAAATCCGAGATAGGATCCATGTATGAGAACAAAGTATGGACTTTGGTGGACTTGCCCGATGATCGGCAAGCCATAGAAAATAAATGGATCTTTAAGAAGAAGACCAACGCAGATGGTAATGTGACCATCTATAAGGCTTGACTTGTCGCTAAGGATTATCGACAAGTTCAAGGAATTGACTACGATGAGACTTTCTCACCCGTAGCGATGTTGAAATCCGTCCGAATCATGTTAGCAGTTGCCACATTTTATGATTATGAGATCTGGCAAATGGACGTCAAAACGGCATTCCTTAACGACTTTCTTGAGGAGGAATTGTATATGATACAGCCGAAAGGTGTTGTCGATCCTAAAAATGCTGACAAGGTAAGCAAGCTCCAGGGCTCCATCTATGGGCTGGTGCAAGCATCTCGGAGTTGGAACATTTTCTTTGATGAGGTGATCAAAGCGTTTGGGTTTGTACAAACTTATGGAGAAGCCTGTATTTACAAGAAAGTGTGTGGTAGCTTTGTAGCATTTCACATATTATATGCAGATGACATATTGTTGATGGGAAATGATATAGAACTTTTGGAAAGCATAAAGGCCTATTTGAATAAGTATTTTTCAATGAAGGACCTTGGAGAAGCTGCTTACATATTAGGCATCAAGATCTATATGGATAGATCAAGACGCCTCATTGGTCTTTCACAAAGCACATACCTTGACAAGATATTGAAGAAGTTCAATATGGATAAGGCCAAGAAGGGGTTCTTTCCTGTATTACAAGGTGTGAGGTTGAGCACACCTCAACACCAGATCACGGCAGAAGATAGAGAAAATTGTTGGGGAACGTTGCATGGGAAACAAAAATTTTCCTACGCACACGAAGACCTATGATGGTGATGATCATCTATGAGAGGGAGATCGGATCCACATACCCTTGTAGATCGCTAAGCGGAAGCGTTAATAAACGCGGTTGATGTAGTGGTACGTCTTCACGATCCATCCCACGAACTGTCCCACGATCCGTCCCACGAACCGTCTCGTGATCCGTCCCGATGAAGTGCCGAACGGGCGACACCTTCGCGTTCTGCACACGTACAGCTCAATGACGATCTCCTCCTTCTTGATCCAGAAAGAGAGACGGGGATGTAGATGAGTTCCCCGGTAGCGCGACGGCGCTCCGGTGGTGGTGGTGATCTATTCCTGCAGGGCTCCGCCCGAGCTCCGCAGAAAACCGATCTAGAGGAAAAACTACGAAGTAGAGGTTTAGGGTTGCAAGTGACAAAGTTGTGTCTCAAAAGCCCTAAACCTCTAGTATATATAGGAGGAGGGAGGAGGCAGCCTTGGCGCCACAAGGGAGACTCCCATGGGTCGGCCAAAGTGGAGAAGGGAGGAGTCCTCCTCCAATCCCAATTGGATTATTTCTCCTTCCTTAATTTCCCACCTCTTTTGGATTTTCCACTTTTTCCTCATGGGCTTTCCATGGATGACTTTGTCAACCCATTATGACATATTGCGCATCCAATAAACCCACGTGGACCCCTTGGGGCATGGTGGGCCCACCCAGTGGGCCCCCAGAACCCATTCGTCACTCCCGGTACACTGCCGGCAATGCCGGAAAACCTTCTGGAATCCAAATACACAAGAATGTTGTGATGTTTGATAACCCAGAAGGTATTCCTCCGATGTCCGGGAGTTGCATGATCTCATGGGCATAGGAACAGATACTTTGACATGCAGAAAACAATAGCAATAAACTGGCACGATCATACGCTATGTTTATAGTTTGGGTCTTGTCCATCACATCATTGTCCTAATGATGTGATCCCATTATCAAGTGACAACCCTTGTCTATGGTTAGGAAACCTTAACCATCTTTGATCAATGAGCTAGTCAACTAGAGGCTTACTAGGGACAGTGTTTTGTCTATGTATCCACACATGTATTTATGTTTCCAATCAATACAATTATAGCATGGATGATAAACGATTATTATGAACAAAGAAATATAATAATAACTAATTTATTATTTCCTCTAGGGCATATTTCCAACAAAAAGATGAGTACCGTCCCCTATGCTTCAGCCATAGGCTCTATTATGTATGTCATGCTGTGTACCAGACCCGATGTGAACCTTGCCATAAGTTTGGTAGGGAGGTACCAAAGTGATCCAGGAGTGGATCACTGGACAACGGTCAAGAATATCTGTAAATACCTGAAAAGGACTAAAGATATGTTTCTTGTTTATGGAGGTACCGAAGAGCTCGTCGTAAAGGGTTACGTCGATGCTAGCTTCAACACAGATCCGGATGACTCCAATTCACAAACCGGATACGTGTATATTTTGAATGGTGGGGCAGCCACCTGGTGCAGTTGCAAGCAAAGCGTCGTGGTAGCATCTACATGTGAAGCAGAGTACATAGATGCTTCAGAAGCAGCACATGAAGGAGTCTGGATGAAGTAGTTTGCTACGACCCCAGACAACAGCGCCAGAAGTTGACATGTTGATGGAGACTAGGCTTGCATTGGTTTTTACCTTGAAGAGGAAAGGGTGATGCAGCACAGGAGCAGTAAGTATTTCCCTCAGTTTGAGAACCAAGGTATCGATCTAGAAGGAGGGTCTCGTCAAGTCCAGAGCACCTGCGCAAACACAAATAAGCTTGCACCCAACACTTCAAAGGGGTTGTCAATCCCTTCAAGATTGTTTGCAAAGTGAGATCTGAAGGCGGAAAGTGCAACGAATAAAAAGTGTAAGGCTGAAAATACGGTGTGGAGTAGACCCTGGGGGCCATAGTTTTCACTAGAGGCTTCTCTCAAAATAGCAAATATCACGGTGGGTGAACAAATTACTGTCAAGCAATTGATAGAACCGCGCAAAGTCTTGACGATATCTAAGGCAATGATCATACATATAGGCATCATGTCCGAGACAAGTAGACCGATACTTTCTGCATCTACTACTATTACTCCACACATCGACCGCTATCCAGTATGCATCTAGTGTATTGAGTTCATGACGAACAGAGTAACACCTTAAGCAAGATGACATGATGTAGAGGGATAATTTCAAACCAATGATGAAAACCCCATCTTTTTACCCTTGATGGCAACAAAACGATACATGCCTTGCTACCCCTTCTGAAACTGGGTGAGGTCACCGCACGGTATGAACCCAAAACCAAGCACTTCTCCCATTGCAAGAATCATAGATCTAGTTGGCTAGACAAAACCCACAACTCGAAGAGAATTACAAGGATATGAAATCATGCATAAGAGAGATCAGAAGAAACTCAGATATAATTCATAGATAATCTAATCACAAATCCACAATTCATCGGATCTCGACAAACACACCGCCAAATAGGATTACATCGGATAGATCTCCATGAAGATCATGGAGAACTTTGTATTGAAGATCCAACAGAGAGAAGAAGCCATCTAGCTACTAACTACGGACCCGTAGGTATGAAGTGGACTACTCACGAGTCATTGGAGAGGCAATGATGTTGATGTAGAAGCCCTCCAGCTCCAAAGTCCCCTCCAGCAGGGCACGGGAAGGGTCTCCAGATGAGATCTCGTGGAAACGGAAGCTTGCGGCGGCGGAAAAGTGGTTTCTTGGATGCCCTGATTTTTTCTGGGATTTTAGGGAATTTATAGGCCAAAGAGCTAGGGCAGGGGAGCGCCAGGGAGGCCACAAGCTTGGTGACCGCGGGCCCCCTGGCCGCAACGACAGGGCTTGTGGGCTCCCTGTGGGCCTCCTGCCTTGGCCCTCAATTCCCCCGATCTTCTTCCGTTCTGGAAAAATTTATTTTGGGGATTTTATTCTGTTTGGACTCCGTTCCAAAATCAGATCTGAAAAGAGTCAAAAACACAGGAAAAACAGGATCTGTCACTTGGCACTGAATTAATAAGTTAGTCCGAAAAAGATATAAAAGGTATATAAAACATCCAAAGTTGAGAAGATAACAACATGAAACCATAAAAAATTATAGATACATTTGAGACGTATCAAGCATCCCCAAGCTTAACTCCTGCTCGTCCTCGAGTAGGGAAGTGATAAAGAATGAGTTTTTTATGCTTTCATGCTACCTAGCATAGATGTCCTTTGTAACTCCTCTTATGTGACATGAATGTTCAGATCCGTTAGATTCAAAACAATAGTTTGCTATTGACGTGGAGACAATAATACTTCAAGCAAACTAGCAAGGTAATCACGAACTTTCAAAATAACAAGGCCAAAAGAAAGTTATCCCTACAAATCATATAATCTGGCTATGCTCTATCATCCTTGCACAACGAATTTAAATCATGCACAACCTCGGTATTGGCCAAGTAATTGTTTTCACACCTTTACTTTCTCAAACTTTTTCAACTCTCACGCAATACGTGAGCGTGAGCCATGGTTTTAACACTATAAGTGGAATGGAGTGTGATGGAGGTTGCAAGGCAAACAAGGAGAAGATGGTCACATCGACTAGGCATATCAATGAGCTATGTATTGCCATACAAATGATGCACTAGAGATAGGAGTATGTGAAAGCTCTTAAAGAAAACTAGTGGGTGTGCATCCAACTTGCTTGCTCACGAAGACCTAAGGAAATTTTGAGGAAGCCCATCATTGGAATATACAAGCCAATTTATATAATGAAAATTTCCCACTAGCTATATGGTGGTGACAAAACGAGAGACTCTCAATCATGAAGATCATGGTGCTTAATAAGCACAAGTGTGGAAAGATAGTAGCATTGCCCCTTCTCTCTTTTTCTCTCATTTTTTTGGTGGGCTCTTTGGCCTCTTTTTTTTGGTGGACATCTTTGGCCTCTTTTTGTAAATGGGCTTCGCTGGCCTCTTTTATTTCCTCACATGGGACAATGGTCCATCAATGATAATCATCACACTTACAACTCAAAGCTTAGAGCAATGATGACTCTATATGAAATGCCTTCGGTAGTGTACCGTGACAATGATCTAGCATGGCATAGACATCAATGGAAACATCACGCTAGCTGTATTATGATCATGCAATGGCAATGTAGAAGTGGTGGCACATGTCTTGGTGGTAGTTGCATGGAAATATATCTCAGAATAGCTTTGGAAAAGCCATAATAGGTAGGTATGGTGGCTGTTTTGAGAGAGGCTAATGGTGGGTTTTATGCACCGGCGAAAGTTGCACGACACTAAACAAGATAGTGATGGTGGAAGGTGAAAGTGCATCTAAACCATGGACTCAACATTAGTCATGAAGAACTCATATACTTGTTGCAAAAGTTTTAGTAGTAATCGAAACAAAGCATTCAACGCATACTCCTAGGGGAAGGGTTGGTAGGTATAAACCATCGCGCGACCCCGACCGCCACACAAAGGATGACAATCAATAGACTAATCATGCTCAGACTTCATTACATAGCGGTTCACAATACGTGCATGCTACGGGAATCACTAACTTCAACACAAGTATTTCTAGATCCACAACACCTTACTAGTGTAACTTCAATATTACCACAACCACAACTCAAAACTAATTGAGATGAATCAAACTTCTCTAATTACTCAATGCACATGAAGGTGGAAGTTTTCATATCCCTTTGGATAACTATCCCTTTTGAGACTACTTTCATAGCATAGATCAACTACCACGCCACGCGCTGCCGTGCTCCAAAAGATAGAAGTGAAACACATAGAGCAAAATCAACTAGCTCAAAGATATAAGTGAAACACATGTGAGCTGAATTGCCTAACCAAAGGATATAAGTGAAGCTCGACAAAATCACTGTGAGTGAATGTCTCTCTCTAGGTGTGGAGCAAGGAAGATTGTGACACAACAAAAATAAAAGACTCCTACGATACAAGACGCTCCAAGCAAAACACATAACATGTGGTGAACAAAAATATAGACCCAAGTAACGTTACCGATGGATTGAAGACGAAAGAGGGGATGCCTTCCCGGGGCATCCCCAAGCATAGGCTTTTTCGGCATCCTTGAATCAACTTGGGGTGCCTTGGGCATCCCCAAGCTTGAGCTCTTGTCACTCTTTATCTCTTTGTCCATAAGAACTTCACCCAAAACTTGAAAACTTCACAACACGAAACTTAAACAGAAACTCGTGATATCATTAGTATAAGAAAGCAAACCACCACTTCCTTAGGTACTGTAGAAGACTTAAATTCTACTTATGTTGATGTTGGGTTACTGTATTTTCAATCTTCCATGGATAATACCCCCTGATACTATCCATAGTTTCATCAAAATAAGCAACCAACTCAACAAAAACAGAATCTGTTAACAGCAGACCAGTCTGTAGCAATCTGTATACTTCGTATACTTCTGGTACTTCCAAAATTCTGAAAAATTACGACATTCTGAAGAATTTGCGTAGCAATCAGCAGAAAAAAGAATCAACTCAAAATCTCTCACAGAAAAAAATGGAAATTCTTTTCGTGAGCAGAAAGTTTCTGTCTTTTCCAGCATGATCAAACGATCATCCCCAAGACTAATCATAACGGTTTTGCTTGGCACAAACGCAAGATAAACACACAAAACACAATCATAACAGAATTATGAAAGTGTGGAAAACACAAAACAGAAAGAAAAAGGATAGATTCGTTGGGTTGCCTCCCAACAAGCGCTATTGTTTAACGCCCTTAGCTAGGCATAAGGATTTCAATGATGCTCACATAAAAGATAAGGCTTGAAGCACAACGAGAGCATCATGGAGCATATGGCTAGCACATTTAAGTCTAAGCCACTTCCTATGCATAGGTATTTTGTGAACAAACAACTTGTTGGAGCAAGAATCAACTAGCATAGGAAGGCAAAACAAGCATAGCTTCAAAAATTTCAACACATGGAGAGGAAGCTTGATACTATTGCAATAAGTAGAAGCATATGATCCTCTCTCATAGCAATTACATGTGGGATCATAATCAAATTCAACAATATAGCTATCACAAAGGATATTCTTTTCATGATCCACATGCATGCAAAGTTGACGGTCTTCAAAAATAGTGGGATTATCATCAACTAAAGTCATGACTTCTTCAAACCCACATTCAATATTATTGCAAATATCATATTCATCATGAGGCTTTTCAAGATCATAAGAAAAATCATCACCCCATTCATGATCATTGCAACAAGTAGTGGACATAGCAAAGCTAGCATCCCCAAGATTAGGGTTTTGCATATTTTTAGCATGATTGTCACTAATAGGATTTATAGTGAAATCATTGCAATCATGCTTTTCATCCAAGGAGCCCTCGTGAATCACTTCATAAATTTCTTCCTCACAATTTTTAGATTCACGCATCTCAAGCAAAACTCCATAAAGATAGTCAAGTGCAATCAACTCACTAGCAATTGGATCAACATAATTGGATCTCTTAAATAGATTAGCAAGTGGATGAGGATCCATATCACTAGATTTTCAGCAAGCGAAGATGCAATCATATTGAAGGCACATGTCACACAAGCGAACAGAAAGCAACCGAGAGAAAAGGGTGAACGGAAAAGGCAAACAAAAAAGGCAAATTGGTGAAGTGGGGGAGAGGAAAACGAGAGGCAACTGGCAAAAAAAAGTAAATGCAAGAGATGAGTTTGTGACACT
This sequence comes from Hordeum vulgare subsp. vulgare, assembly GCF_904849725.1. NCBI lineage: Eukaryota > Viridiplantae > Streptophyta > Magnoliopsida > Poales > Poaceae > Hordeum > Hordeum vulgare. The sequence goes on from NC_058518.1 coordinate 310,079,837, forward strand.
TACTTGGATATATCTTGACTTGATCTCTCCCCGGCAACGACGCCAGAAATCCTTCTGCTACTGCAATAAAAGACCTTCCCCGGCAACGGCGCCAGAAATCCTTGGCAAATATGCAAAGGATTCCCCCGCGGCCTTGGAGCCTTGCGTTGGTGTTCCCTTGAAGATGAAAGGGTGATGTAGCACAGCGGCGGTAAGTATTTCCCTCAGTTTGAGAACCAAGGTATCAATCCAGTAGGAGGATCGCGTCAAGTCATAAGTACCTGCACAAACACAAAGAGCTTGCACCCAATGCTATGAAGGGGTTGTCAATCCCTTATAGATTGTTTGCAAAGTGAGAACTGAAAGCAAAAAGTAAAAGCTGAGATGGTAGTTGTGAATAGACCCGGGAGCCGTAGTGTTCACTAGTGGCTTCCCTCGTGAAAGCAAGTAGATGGTGGGTGAACGAATTACTGTCGAGCAATTGATAGAACCGCGCAAAGTCATGGCGTTATCTATGGCAATGATCATATCTATAGGCATCACGTCCAAAACAAGCAGACCAATACTTTGTGCATCTACTACTATTACTCCACACGTCGACCGCTATCCTGCATGCATCTTGTGTATTGAGTTCATAAGAAAAGAGTAACGCCTTAAGCAAGATGACATGATGTAGATGGACAATCTCAAATCTATGATGAAATCCCATCTTGTTACCCTTGATGGAAACAACCTGATGCGTGCCTTGTTGCCCCTTCTGTCACTGCGAAAGGTCACCGCACGGTATGAACCCAAAACCAAGCACTTCTCCCATTGCAAGAATCATAGATCTAGTTGGCCAAACAAAACCCAAGACTCGGAGAGACGTACAAGGATATCAAATCATGCATATAAGAAATCAGCAAAGACTCAAATATAATTCATAGATAATTTGATCACAAATCCACAATTCATCGGATCTCGACAAACACACCGCCAAAGAGGATTACATCGGATAGATCTCCATGAAGATCATGGAGAACTTTGTATTGAAGATCCAAGAGAGAGAAGAAGCCATCTAGCTATTAACTACGGACCCGTAGGTCTGAAATGGACTACTCACGAGTCATTGGAGAGGCAATGATGTTGATGTAGAAGCCCTCCAGCTCCAAAGTCCCCTCCGGCAGGGCACCGGGAAGGGTCTCCAGATGAGATCTCGCGGAAACGGAAGCTTGCGGCGGCAGAAAAGTGGTTTCGTGGATGCCTTGATTTTTTCTGGGATTTTAGGGAATTTATAGGCCAAAGAGCTAGGGAAGGGGAGCGCCAGGGAGGCCACAAGCCTGGTGGCCGCGGGCCCCCCTAGCCACGACGACAGGGCTTGTGGGCTCCCTGTGGGCCTCCTGCCTTGGCCCTCAAGTCCCCCAATCTTCTTCCGTTCTGGAAAAATTTAATTCCGTTTGGACTCCGTTCAAAAATCAGATCTGAAAAGAGTCAAAAACATAGAAAAAACAGGAACTGGCACTTGGCACTGAATTAATAAGTTAGTCCCAAAAAAGATATAAAAGGTATATAAAACGTCCAAAGTTGACAAGATAACAACATGAAACCATCAAAAATTATACATATGTTTGAGACGTATCACCCCCCGAGGACGCGGAAGGGGTCCATCCCATGCCTAGTAGAAGCCCTATGCTCCACGTTGGGAGGAGACGGAGGCGGTGAATAGATTAGGCGCCGGACACGGCTTTCATTTGCTTTTTCTAGCTTGGATTTGTTGATGTTTACGAAATCAAACTCGGGGCCTTTCCAAATGAAGTCTTTATGAAAACCTGTTTTCTTGGTCGTTCTTCAAGTGCACTCTGTTCCTGTGAGTCGAGCAATCGCCTGCCACCCCCGCTCATACCCCGCGAGCAGGGCCTGGGGGCACGGTGCCGACACCTCGCCAAGGCCTTGGCACCCTGACCCTCGCATGGCACTCACGGACAAGTCGGCAGACTCATTCCACCTGATACTCGCTCAAGAGTCCCATTTACGACTCGGCGCACCATCTTGGAGGGGGAACAAAATTTGATCTTTTCTTACAAGAGTTGTTTCTCTTGGGACAGCTTGAGTTCCTAAGGGGTCTCCTGAGCATCGCGCCTCAGGAGCCTCACCGGTCACAAAGCCACTTGGCCACCCTGGTTCCGTCCAGGCACATTCGGTTGGTGTCAGGGGGGTCAGGGCCTGGCCCCGTGAGGAACGACCTTGGTAATGGGTCACACCTCACGACGGCAGGGAAATGTCCAGGACCGCGACCTACCGACGTAGAGCTTCCTGAATGCAGACTCGGGATCTCCAGAAATCAGACCCTTCAAAACCAGAAAGAAGAATCCTCGGGGGCTTCTTGGACGCCTAAGGGGGATCCTAAGGATCGCGCCTCAGGAGCCTTACCGGTCGCAAAGCCACTTGGCCACCTTGGTGCCGTCCAGGCACATTCGGTCTGTGTCAGGGGGTTCAGGGCCTGCCCCCCTGAGGAATGACCTTGGTAACGGTTCGCGCCTCACGACGGCAAGGAAATGTGTGGGACTGGGCCTTGTCAATGTAGAGCCGCTTGAATGTCTAAGGGGGCTCCTGAGCATCATGCCTCATGAGCCTTACCTGTCGCAAAGCCAGTTCGCCACCCTGGTGCCGTCCAGGCCCATTCCATCGGTATTAGGGGCTTCAGGGCCTTGCCCCGTGAGGAACGACCTTGGTAATGGGTCGTGCCTCACGGCGGCAGGGAAATGTGTGGGACTGGGGCCTACTGACATAGAACATCAACCCACTACACCCGCAACGAGGAGAAGCCAACCGAGGAACAAACCCCTCAAACGCTGTAACCACACCTCACAATCAAAGAGGTCCATCGCAAGCACACCAAGCTAAGTATCCAAACCGACCAGACGCAACAGTACTAACAAAAGGGGCGGTCGCCCAAATCCATTACATGCCCGAAGGGCCCATCCTTGTTTTCATGGATGCAGGATCGGAAGTAGGGAGGAGACAGCTAGCGATGATGGTCCCAGAGGGAGGCTGGCGTTGCAGACGTTTGACGCTCGCACGTCGTTGCCTAGTCCGTGTCCTCCTCCTCCTTCACGGTAGCACATGGGCGGCGCCGCACTTGGGGGCTCTCCCGCATGGTTCGGGCGCGGCGGCGAGGCGGCTCATCATAGCTGTTGTCGCTGCTGCCGCTCGGGCTCGCTCCGAAGGGGGTGTCGCTGCTATCGTAGTTGCGGCGCACACCACCGGACACGGGAACATCTATAGGATTGCCGCGGTCGGCCTCCTTTGGGCAACAACCCAAATGCTCGCCCTCTCCCCCGAAGATCTTAACAAAGAGCGTCGCCTCCCCATCTAACTTGAAGTGGAGGTAGCGCCTCCCCTTCAGGCCTCGAGCATGGGAGAACGCCTGCCACCTGCGGTTCAGGTACACGTAGCTGCAGGGGGTGACCTCGACCTCCACCCATGACGCCCCGCCGCAGCAGCCGTCGGCCTGCAACCAGAGGCCTGGGAACCCGCCGGTCGGCAGAGCCTTCGCGAAGAAGCTCGGGAGCTCGAGCCAGGCAATTTCCGGCATATCCACCCAGATCACGAACTCCATCATTGTGTTAGCTGAATGGAGCCACGGGCGTGGTGGCCGGGGGGGGGCACCATCGACCTTCCGCCCCGGCCACTACGGACACCCGCGCCGACCGACGCTCTCCACCGCCACCGATGGTGATCCCAGGATAGGCGGAACCACGGACGCGCCCGCCGGAGACCGCTTTTGACGCTGCCACGTACTTTCGAGGGCGGCCGCGGTCCCTCTTGGGTGGCGGGGCAGCGACCTCCCCCGGAAGCCTTCCCTTTCTCGGCAGCAGAATACCTCCTCACCGGCACCATGCTGAGGGGGTGGAAGGCTCGGGTGGAAGATGAAGTAGATGAAGGCAATGTGGACCGTATCGCCATCGCCAGGTCATATTTATCGCCGAGGGCAGACTGGCGTCCCTCCGTGTTCCTGGGCCACGTAGCTCATGAGGAAGCATGCCCGCGTGGCATGCGTAGAGGCGGTGCTCCCAAGGAGCAGTGATGGCTGGCGCACCGCCCGAACGTCGCGTCAGTTTGACCAGGCACGCCTCCAAGCGCCTAGGAAACATGGAGAGTTTCCACTTGGCTGCGCGGCGCACGTGAAGCCTGGTCCGCAGACTCTTAGGGCCTGCGACGCTTCAGGCCGCCCTCAAGGCTTCGCCCAGAAGCCAGCCTAGACGCGCCTTGGGCCTGGGGGCTACTGTCAGTGTTCTGGGAATGGGGGTACCCAGACCTGCCTGCCTACGGCCCAGGGTTGGCCCACTTCATCAGCCAAAAACCAACAGGCCCGGCGGGACTCAAGGCAAGGCCCTCGTGAGGGACCAAGCCTTGCGAGGAAGACAACATCAAGACCCGCATGGGGCCTCCTCAGGACCCCTCCGGAGCGGCGGAGTTTCTGAGGTGAGACCATGCCTCGGGAGTCAAGGATAACACAGGGGAAGGATAGGCAAGCAACACACAGCAGGACTGTGCAGTTCCCCCTTTAGTGCAAAGTGGGGGAAGGACGCACGCAGGTATCGAAGGTGTCTCCCAAAGGTTTCCATTCAGGTGCAACAAGGCTGCCACCACCCGCCAGTAGGATGGACGTCACCCTGGACCCGTCCCTGCCGCGTCGATAGCCACTTTGCGGGCGAATACTACTTTTGGATAGGGGAAGCACGTTCCCGTGTGCCCCATTGGAATTGGCCATTGTGGGATCCCTTCCTGCTGAAACGATAAGGGAAGAGGAACGGGGCCACCACTATATATAGAGGGTAGGTTACTTCATAGAGGGGGATTCATTCACTCGCCCATTGACACCGCACAAGACCATCCAGCCTCTGGAGGCCCCCAAACACTGTACTAGTTCATCCACCAACCTCCACGAGAGGCAATCCAGCAAAGCAGGAGTAGGGTATTATGCTTCTCAGCGTCCCGAACCTGGGTAAATTGTCGTGTTCTGTGTCTTCCCCGTCGTCGAGTGAGTTCTCTGCCATCCCCGACGAGTAGCGAGTTAGGCGAATCCAAGTTGCACGAGGTCTCCGCGCACACCCCTGGTTCCAAATCTTTAGGGTTTTAGCGAGCCCAAAATCTGAAAAATATACCAAGGTGGTTCCTCAAGCAAGAAGACCCCGAGACTCGCGATATGCGAGCCCGACCTTGAACACCCAAGGGAAGGTCATGTGCGGCCTTGTGAATGGCCATCGGAATCATTCATGGTCCAGGTTGGATTCAAGGAAGAATTTTACGCGTATATACGAAATGTTGGCCTTGAAGATTTTATTTTAGACCAATCCAAGAAATATTATCAACTCACTGATTCCTTCATGCGGAGGTTTTAATTTTCATCCAGGCATTATAGGCATTTCGTCCTAGTTAATCTTTATGATGAATGCTATACTATGGACCTAGAGGATTTTAACCATGCATGCAAAAATCCACAATGGGGTAGATTTAGTGAGCCTCACAAGGCTGAATATAATGATTTTCTTGCTAGCATCACTCGGGTAGAAACTAGAAATATTACACAGGCTATCGTGCGGAGCATTCATTTTCTTACCCTACATTATCTTGCTCTCTTCATAGGTAGATGTATTAACAGTAAGATGAGCACATCCACCTTCGTGTACCTGACCTTAGTATTCTTAAGAGTGCGGTCATGGGTGATAGACAATATAACTTAGGAGCCAATATTGCTAGGAGGCTACACAAAAATGCTAAGGGCAGAGATTTCTTTGGTGGAATTTATTCCACCCGTGTAGCCAATTATCTTAGGATACCTATAAAGGAGAATGGTATTGAGCTACCACCTACTTTTCTTGATTATGAGGCTAAGGTGCGTTACCAGTTCCTCAAGAGAAATGAACAACATCTTCTATATCAACTAATCTTTGATAGACAACATGCTATCCATATTACCCTTCCTGCTCCTGCCTTCTTTAACTTTCAGGAAAAACAAAGGTACTTCATAACTAGAGAGGAGGCAGACGAGTATGAGAGAGAAGCGACAGCCGCTCGCCTCCATGCTTAAGCCATTCAGGTGACAGCTGTTGCAGCCCTGTACAACCCCAACTATGACTTTGAATAATATCCGGGCCAGCCATGGCCTTAGAACAACTTAGGCCAAAAGCCTAAGCTTGGGGGAGTACGTATTTCTCACCGACATTACATTCATGTTCACACACTCATTCCAGTTATTGGTGTTCATACTTTTTCATTGTACTATCCATGCTAGTTTATTCTTCTTTCTGTTTTCTTCTTGTGTGTTTCATTAACCTTGAGAAAATCCAAAAAAAAATTTGTTCTAGCCATAACTTCTAGTTTGTTTAGTTGTAGTGTTAAAAGAAAACCCAAAAAGATTTTCCGTTCTTCTTTTGCTTGTTGGGGGCTTCGCCGTGTAAATAGTTTTTCTTTCTTCTTTGGGTCAAAAGGAGAAGACCACGATGACATGTTGAGTGGCTCTCATATTTATTATCATTTATCTATCAAAGAGTCCATACTACCTTGTCTTCTCCTTTAAGTTATTGCCTGCACATTCCACCTTAGTCCAATGCACGAATACTCCTATTATTATTTTTCACACCGTTCGGTCGTGCAAGTGAAAGGCAATAATGACGATATATGATGAAGTGACTGAGATGGAGAAAAGCTGGTATGAACTCGGCCTATTTTGTTTTTGTAAATATGATTAGCTCATTGTTCTGGATTTAACTCGTTATGGATGGAACATGTTTGCAATAACAATTAGAGATTATAGTTACTTATGCCATGCTTAATTAGCTAGGAGTTAATAATAATTTGTCTTGAGTGCCAACATACATATTAAAAGGGTTGTGATGTTGTATGATGGAATGGTATCCTCCTCCGAATGATTCGAGTGGCTTGACTTGGCACATGGTCACGCATGTATTTGAAACAAAATCAACATAGCCTCTACGATGTTTCTGTTCATAGTGATTTATATCCTACTCATTCTTGCATCAATGTTGGTTAATTCCAAAGCATGTTTATGACTGTTGTCCCTCTCTAGTTGGCCGCTTCCTAGTGTTTTGCTAGCCTTCACTTGTACTAAGCGGTAATACTGCTGATGCATCCATCCTCATAAGCCCAAAGTTGTTCCATATGAGTCCACCATACCTACCTATGTGTGGTATTCACCTGCCGTCCTAAGTAAATTTGCATGTGCCATACTTTAGACCTTCAAATAAATATTCTGTTTTGTATGCCCGAATCGCTCATGTAGTAGCTAGGGGCTATCAGTATCTTCCATGCTAGGTGGGTTATTCTCAAGATATGTGTTGATTCACTATCATTCACAAGAAAGTGGCTGGTAATCGGGATGCCCAGTTCCATGCTCAAAAGTCAAATCAAACTTAACGAAACAAAACTCCCCCGAAATTATTGTTTGTATGGACGGTACCCGTGGATGCGGCCCGCCGTGGAATGTGATTGATTGGTGGAGGGGGAGTAAAAACCTTACTATTATGTTTGGGAACTGCCTATAATGTATGTAGCATGGAAGATATTGTGAACTCTTAGTTGTTACGTTGACAATGAAAGCATACCACCCAAAATTTTGATTCATCTTTGTTTTAAAAGCTCGAGCTCTGGCACCTCTGCAAATCAATGCTTCTCTCTGTGAAGGGCCTATCTATTTTACTTTATTATTGAGTCATCCTCTTCTTATAAAAGGCACCAGTTAGAGAGCGCCCCCATCATCTATGTGCTTTGATATTAATTGATATTGAGTATGAGTACGACTAGATCTCTTTTACCATGAATTACAATGTGCAGTCAGTACTTGTCCTTTGGAGGTGCTCTGCATTTATGTTTTGCGGTCTGAGAAAAGGCTAGAAAGATACCAGTTTATCATATTGTATTATGATTATTTTGATAAAATTGTTGTCATCCGAAACTTATTATTATTGCTCGCTAGTTGATTATGCCATTGATATAAGTAAACATGATACCTAAGTATTACTGTGAATGTGGTTAGTCCATAACCTGAGCTAAATATCTGAACATAAGTTAGACATATTTACAACAACAACATCAAACATAGTTTGTATAAGTTTTTCTTTATCACTTGGTTTAGCTTGGGGTAGTTGATACGTCTCCAACGTATCTACTTTTCCAAACTCTTTTGCCCTTGTTTTGGACTCTAATTTGCATGATTTGAATGGAACTAACCCGGACTGACGCTGTTTTCAGTAGAATTGCCTTGGTATTATTTTTGTGCAAAAATAGAAGTTCTCGGATTGACCTGAAAATTTACGAATAATATTTTGGATTTACTAAAAAATACCGGCGAAAGAATCTACCGGAGAGGGTCCACCCCCAAGCCACAAGCCTGCAGGGCGCCCCCTAGGTCGCGCCCCCTGGGCTTGTGGGGCCCCTGAAGCTCCACCAACCTATTTTCCACTCCTATATATTCCCATCTGCGGAAAAAAATGAGGGAGAACAAATCATCGCATTTTACGATACGGAACCACCGCCACCTCCTGTTCTTCCTCGGGAGGGCAGATCTGGAGTCTAATTTGGGCTCCAGAGAGGGGAAATCGACGTCGTAGTCATCACCAACCATCCTTCATCACCAATTTCATGATGCTCTCCATCGCCCATGAGTGATTCCATCATAGGCTTGCTCGAGAGGTGATGGGTTGGATGAGATCTATCATGTAATCGAGTTAGTTTCGTTAGGGTTTTCTCCCCAGTATCCACTATGTTCTGAGAATAATGTTGCTATGATTTTGCTATGCTTAATGCTTGTCACTAGGGCCCGAGTGCCATGATTTCAGATCTGAACCTATTATGTTTTCAGGAATATATATGTGTTCTTGATCCTATCTTGCAAGTTATAGACACCTATTATGAGTTATGATCCGCATCCCCAAGGTGACAATAATTGGGATTGATTCTGGTCATTACCGTAGTATGAGGAGTTCATGTATTCACTAAGTGCTAATACTTTGGTCTGGTTCTCTATTAAAATAAGACCTTAATATCCCTTAGTTTCCGTTAGGACCCCGCTGCCACGGGAGGGTAGGACAAAAGATGTCATGCAAGTTATTTTCCACAAGCATGTATGACTATATATGGAATACATGCCTACATTATATTGATGAATCGGAGCTAGTTTTGTATCACCCTATGTTATGACTGTTGCATGATGAATGCCATCCGACATAATTATCCAGCACTGATCTATTGCATATGAGCTTTCCACATATTGATCTTTTCTAAGTTACTTTTCCACTACTACTGTTACGTTTGTCACCGTTACCGTTACTTCCATACTGCTTTGCTATTAAATACTTTGATGCAGATATTACGTCTTTCAGGTGTGGTTGAATTGACAACTCAGCTGCTAATACTCGAGAATATTCTTTGTCTCCCCTTGTGTCGAATCAATAAATTTGGGTTGAATACTCTACCTCGAAAAATGTGGCGATCTCGTGTACTTGTGGGTTATCATAGCATCATCAATAACTTGCGACATATCAGGATAAATGGCATGTGGTGGTGGTGTTGCAAGTCTATTCAAAACAGAGGGTGAATCAAGTCCAGAGCTAGATGGAAACTCCTTACCTCCCCTTGTCTTAGAGGGAACGATCTGGGTTCTTTTATCTTTCAGATTATTCATGGTGATCAATAAATAGATGTCCCAAGTGACTAAGCAAATATATCTATGCTCCCCGGCAACGGCGCCAAAAAACATTCTTGATAACCCACAAGTATATGGGATCGCAATAGTTTTCGAGGATAGAGTATCCAACCCAAATTGATAGATTCGACACAAGGGGAGCCAAAGAATATTTGCAGGTATTAGGAGGTAAGTTGTCAATTAAACCACACTTGGAGATTTAGTATCTGCAGCACAATGATCAGTAGCACAATAATATGATAGTTTTGATAGCAGTGGTAAGAGTAGCAGCAGTAACGGTAATAGTGATAACATTTTTGTAGCAGTTGTAACAGCAGTAGCAACAGTAGTAACTTAGAATGAACAATATTTGGAAAACTCGTAGGCACTAGATCGGTGATATTGCTGGATAATATTCATCATATATCAATCGTAACATAGGGCGACATAGGACTAGCTCCCGTTCATCGATATAATGTAGGCATGTACTCTGTAAATAGTCATACATGCTTATGGAAAAGAAGTTGCATGGCATCTTTTGTCCTACCCTCCCGTTGCAGAGGGGTGCATAAGGAAACTGAGGGATATTAAGGCCTCCTTTTAATAGAGAGCCGAAAGAAAGCATTAGCACATAGTGAATACATGAACTCCTCATACTACGGTAGTCACCGTAAAGAATCCCAATTATTATCACTTTGGGGTATGTAGATCCTAACACGTAGCATGTGCATATAACTTGCAAGATTGTATGAAGAACATAGATATAATGGTGAAAACATAAATATTTCAGATCAGAAATCATGGCACTCAGTCCCTAGTGACAAGCATTAAGCATAGCAAAGTCATAGCAACAACAATCTCCAAGCATAGTGGATACTAGGAATCAAGCCCTAACAAAACTAACTCGATTACATGATGAATGCCATCCACCTATTCACCAACCAACAAGCCTACGAAGGTATTACTCACTCTCGGTGGAGAGCATCATGGAATTGGGGATGAAGGAGGGTTGGTGATGGTGAAGACCGAAGATTCCCCTCTCTGAAGGCCCAAACAGACTCCAGATTAGGCCTCCCGATGAAGAATAAGAGGTGGCGGTGGCGGTGGCTCCATATCATGAAACACGATGAAACTTCCTGTTTTATTTTTCTACGAAAATAGGATTTTATAGCACTCGAATTAGGGTGAGCGGAGCCTCGTGGGCCCCAATAGACACCAGGCCGCGCCAGGGGGGCTCGCGCGCCCTGGTGCCTAGTGGGTGTGTGGATCCTCCCTTCTCGTGGGTCTTAGTTCTAGTATTTTTCGTTTATTCCATAAAAATCTCCAAAAAGTTTCGTTCCATTCTGAGAACTTTTATTTCTACACAAAAACAACACCATGGTAGTTCTACTGAAAACAACGTCAGACCGGGATAGTTTCATTCCAATCATGAAAATTAGAGTCCAAAATAAGAGCAAAAGCGTTAGCAAAAGTAGATACGATGGAGTCATGTCAGTCCACTCGAACTTGTCAGACTTCTTCATCAATCGGTTAAGAGGCAGGGCCTTCTCACCGAGTCTTGAAACGAAAATGTTCATGGCCGCGAGGCACCCTGTGAGTATTTGTACATCGTGTAGACGCTCGTGTTGTTTCATTTGGATGATGGCATCGATCTTGTCGGGGTTGGCATCAATCCACATTCAGAAACGATGAAACCGAGTAACTTGCCAGCAGGAACCCTGAAAGTGCACTTAGTTGGGTTGAGCTTTATTCCGAAGCATTGTAGGTTCGTGAAGGTTTCAGTGAGGTCAGTTAGGAGGTCGGAACCCAGCCTGGACTTGACGACGAAGTCATCCATGTATGCCTCACATTCTGACTGGTCTGTTTAAAAAAAATTGGATCAGGCGTTCGAAGGTAGCTCCAACATTTTTCATATAGCAGAAGATTGGCACCGGAGGCCTGCCACGGGGGCCACAAGCCTATAAGGCACGCCGAGGGGGTAGGCCGCGCCCCCTGGCTTGTGGCCACCTGGTGGGTCCCGTGATGTATTCCTTTCGCCCAATATTTTTTATATATTCCAAAACAATTCTCCGTAAGTTTTCAGAACTTTTGGAGTTATGCAGAATAGGTCTCTCAGATTTGATCCTTTTCCAGTCCAGAATTCCAACTGCCGGCATTCTCCCTGTTCATGTAAACCTTGTAAAATAAGAGAGAAAAGGCATAAGTATTGTACCATAATGTGTATTAACATCCCATAATGCAATAAATGTTGATATAAAAGCGTGATGCAAAAGGGACGTATCAACTCCCCCAAGCTTAGACCTCGCTTGTCCTCAAGCGAAAACCAAGATCGATAAATATGCCCACATGTTTAGAGATAGAGGTGTGGATAAAAATTAAATACAGACATGAAGGCATCAGGGTTATGTTTAGAACAGCAAGACATATTGACATAGAATATTTTATGCTAGAGTAACAATTCATTCACGAGGTAAAATATGAATCAAGAACACTATTGAGAACTCACAAACTATGATTTTAGTCAATGAAGCAATTCCAATTTATCGCAGCGTAGGAAAGAGTCAATATAAGAGCTTGTAAAACAAATCCACATACTCAATCATCTTATGGTCTTTCATAATTGCTAACGCTCACACAGTACCTATGAGGTCAAAGCTTCAATCGAACACAGAGAAAGAAAGGGGCTTATAGTTTTTCCTCCCAACTATTTACCTCAAGGGTAATGTCAACAATAATAACTCATGATAACCCACATCCGAGTGGATATATTTGTCTAGATTATTCCCCAACAGATGACGCTTGCCAAAAGATAAAGGCAAAATAAAGGAAATGGTGAAGATCACCACGACTCTTACATAAAGGCAAATACTAGAAACAAAGGTAACAAATATGCCCTTTGCAAAGGGAAGCACAGGTTGTCATGCGCTTTTATAATTGGATGCGCAATCCCTTAAAGCAAAAGAGCGTCACTTTATATTGCCCCTTGTGATAAAGAACTTTATTATGCAGTCCGTCGCTTTTATTTCTTCTATATCACAAGTTCGTTTGAAGTTTATTTTCCTCACACTAATAAATCACACATGTTTAGAGAGCATTTTTTATTGCTTGCACCGATGACAACTTAATTCAAGGATCTTACTCAATGCATATGTAGGTATGGTGGACTCTCAAGGCAAAACTAATTTTTTGGCTAATATGGGGTGGAAGCAAGTGACGCATGTTGAAGGATCTATAACCATATAACTTCTATTCAGAAATAAGCAAACATAACTCATTATGTTGTCTTCCTTGTCCAACATCAACTTCTTAACATATAATATTTTAATAAGTGTTCACAATCACAAAAGATGTCTAAGATAATAAGTTTATATGTTAACCTCTCTTTCTTTATTACTTCCTTTAATTGCAACAATGACCAATAGCTTTGTTTGCAACTCACAACAAATTTCAATCGACATACTTTTTATATGTGAAGTCATCACTCCCCATAAGATAATTATGTATACTCTTTTGCTTTCATTCTATACTTCTTTCTATTACTATTTCTCAAGATCATAACAAGCAAGGAACGCCCTCAACTCAAACTACTCTTTATTATATAACTCTCGGACTTGCTTACATAGGGGGAATATAAAAAAAAACTCAAAACTAAATCTCACTAAAACTTTATTCTAGTAGATCAAGATATAACCAAAAGGATCAAACGAAGAAAAACGAAGAAAGTAAAAAGGTGTGATGGTGATACGGTACTGGGGCACCTCCCCCAAGCTTGGCACAAGCCAGGGAAGTGCCCATACCCATGTGTTTAGTTGTCTTTCTTTGGAGGTGGTGATGTCAGAGTTGTTGGTGAGGTTGAAGGCTTGTCCTCCGTCTTCGAAGGCATGGGCTCACCATCTTAAAAAGATGAACGAGTCTCCGAGATCCTCAAGTCTGTAGCCAAACTCATTCTCTTAAATTTGTATTCATGCTCACAGTTCTGGTTTTGCACGTCATATATCTGAGCTTGGAGATGCTCAATTTTCTCGTAAATCTTGAAGACGTGATCCCAAAGGTCCTTGGCATCTAGCTTGTGCTTATGGGTAAACTCCATGATCATCATGTGATTGGCATTGAGTCCTCGTTCCACCATCCCTTGGCACTTGAAGACTTGTTGCTCCATTGCTTTGAGCCTTGTCTCCACGCTTTCGGTCTTCTTTGGCCCCTCAAAATCATGGACGTGCAACACCCCCTCATGCATCTCAATGGTTTCAGGGTGTTGCCGCACCTCCGCAACGTAGGGGTTGATGACCCTCTCGAAGAACTTGTCCTTCAAAGCACTTGAAGACGTCATGTGGATCTAAATCTGCTGTAGAAACAACTCAAAACGAAAATAGGATATATTATCATGATACGAAGGTCAAAACCTTCGGGAGATAATATAATGAATTTTTGGCGACCCGAAAGAGTATAACACAAGAAAACGGAGTCTAAAGGGTACACAAGGTGGCCACAAGCCTTTAGGGCACGCCCAAGGGGTAGGCCGCGCCCCCTGGCTTGTCGCCTCCTCATGCACTTTGTGGAATGCTTTAAATATTCCTAATTTTTAAAATATTCCAAAACTGATAAAAATTGCCATTGGAAACGTTTTGGAGTCAGTTTGTTTACCGTAACACATACCTATTCCTTTTAGGAGTCCGAAACATTCTGATAGGTCTCCCTAATGTACTCCTCCGGAGTTATGTTATTGATAATATTGGATTCAACATTTATGGGAGTACCTGACATAAAATGTTTGATTATTTCCCCATTTACCACCTTAGGATTTGTGCCTTCGGCGTTGTTGATCTTGATGGCACCAGAACAATATATTTCCTCGATAATGTAAGGCCCTTCCCATTTATAGAGAAGCTTTCCTGCAAAAGATCTTAAACGAGAGTTGTATAGCAAGGCATGATAACCAACATTGAATTCACGCTTTTTTATCCTTCTATCATGACATCTCTTAACCTTTTCTTTAACCAATTTAGCATTCTCATAGGCCTGGGTTCTCCATTCATCAAGTGAGCTAATGTCAAATAACCTCTTCTCACCAGCAAGTTCGAAATCATAGTTAAGCTATTTAATTTCCCAATAAGCTTTATGTTCTAGCTCTAGAGGTAAGTGACATGCTTTACCATAAACAATTTTATACGGAGACATACCAATAGGGTTTTTGTAAGCGGTTCTATAAGCCCATAATGCATCATCAAGTTTCTTAGACAAATTCTGTCTAGATCTATTAACGGTCTTTTGCAAGATCAATTTAATTTCTATATTTCTCAATTCTACTTGACCACTAGACCGAGGATGATAAGGATATGCAATTCTAAGATTAACATCATACCTAGCAAGCAATTTACGGAAAGCACCATGAATAAAGTGTGAACCACAATCAGTCATTAAATATCTAGGGACTCCAAATCTAGGGAAAATAACTTCTTTCAGCATTTTAATAGAAGTTTTATGATCGGCATTACTAGTTGGAATAGCTTCTACCCGCTTAGTAACATAATCAACAGCAACTAGAATATGAGTATACCCGTTGCACTTTGGGAAAGGTCCAATATACTCAAAACCGCAGACATCAAATGGTTCTATAACAAGAGAGTAATTCATAGGCATTTCTTGACGTCTACTAATATTATCAATTCTTTGACATTCATCACAAGATAAGACAAACTTACGAGCATCTTTGAAGAGTGTAGGCCAATAAAAACCACATTTTAATACCTTGTGTGTAGTTCTATCTCCGGCGTGATGTCCTCCGTAGGCCTCGGGGTGAAACTTGTGTAGGATCTGCCCCTGTTCATGCTCAGGTACACAATGTCTAATAATACCATCTACTCCATCTTTATAAAGGTGTGTATCGTCCCAAAAGTAATGTCTTAAATCGGAGAAGAACTTTTTCTTTTCTTGGTATGTGAAGCTAGGTGGTACAAATTTAGCAACAATGTAGTTAGCATAATCAGCATACCAAGGAGCAGTGTGTGAAGCATCTGTGATAGCTAATTGTTCATCAGGGAAGCTATCAACAATAGGTAGTGGGTAATCAAGAACATGCTCTAGTCTAGACAAGTTATCTGCTACGGGGTTATCACCGCCCTTTCTATCAATAATATGCATATCAAATTCTTGTAGCAGTAGAACCCATCTAATAAGTCTAGGTTTAGCATATTTATTTTCCTTAAGGTATTTAATAGCAGCGTGATCAGTGTGAACAGTTACTTTGGAATCAACAATATAGGGTCTAAACTTATCGCCAACAAACACAACTTCTAAAAATTCCTTTTCAGTGGTAGCGTAGTTTCTTTGAGCACTGTCTAGAGTTTTACTAGCATAATGGATGACATTTAATTTCTTATCAACTCTTTGCCCTAGAACAGGACCAACAGTATAATCACTCGCATCACACATAATTTCAAAGGGTAGGTTCCAATCAGGTGGTTGAACAACAGGTGATGTGATCAAGGCTCTCTTAAGAATTTCAAATGCTTCTACACAATCATCATAAAAAACGAATGGAACATCGTTTTGCAAAAGATTAATGAGAGGCTTAGAAATCTTAGAGAAGTCTTTAATAAATCTCCTATAGAAACCAACATGACCAAGGAAACTTCTTATACCTTTGATATATGTTAGACACAACATTTTTTCAATAGCATAAACTTTTGCTTTATCAACTTCAATACCTCTTTTGGAGATTTTGTGTCCCAAGACAATGCCTTCATTAACCATAAAGTGGCACTTCTCCCAATTCAAGACAAGATTAGTTTCTTCACATCTCTGCAAAACTCGATCAAGGTTGTTTAAGCAATCATCAAAAGAAGTTTCGTAAACGGAAAAATCATCCATGAAAACCTCAACAATCTTTTCACAAAAGTCAGAGAATATAGCCATCATACATCTTTGAAAGGTAGCAGGTGCATTGCATAAACCAAAAGGCATACGTCTATAAGCAAAGGTACCGAAAGGGCAAGTAAAAGTGGTCTTCTGTTGATCCTCTTTAGACATAGGTATTTGAGAGAAACCATAATAATTGTCTAGAAAGCAAAAATGTGTATGTTTGGATAGTCTTTCTAGCATTTGATCAATAAAAGGTAGTGGATAATGATCTTATCTAGTAGCTTTATTTAATTTCCTAAAATCAATTACCATTCTATATCATGTAACAATTATTTGTGGGATCAATTCATTTTTATCATTAGGAACAACGGTACTACCTCCCTTTTTAGGGACACAATGGACGGGACTAACCCATCTACTATCAGTATTAGGGTGAGTTATATGTGCCTCTAGAAACTTTAGTATTTCATTTCTTACAACTTCCTTCATTTCAGGATTTAATCATCGTTGGTGATCAACAATTGGTTTAGCACCAGGCTCCATATTGAATTTTTGCTCACATAGATTTTTTGCTAACATAGAGTGGGACAAATGCCCTTAAGATCATCAAGAGTATATCGAATAGCGGCACTATGCTTCATGCTCTGAAAGGTTAGCACTAATAATAACAGGGAATATCTCCTTTTCGTCAAGATAAGCATACTTCAGGGTATCTCGTAATTGTGTAAGCTCAAACACAGGATCACCCTTGAGTGGAGGAGGATTCCCAAGTATTTGAACACGCAGGTTGTGTTTCAAAATAGGCTGCTGATAAAAGAAAATCTTTTCTATTTCATTCCTTTCATTCGTATGCATATCATTTTCATGATCTAGCAAATATTGTTCTAAGGGATCAGTAGGAGGCACCACGATAGAAACGAGACCAATAATTTCATCTTTACTAGGCAATTCCTTGTCATGGGGTTGTCTAACAAATTTAGAGAAATTGAACTCATGAGACACATCCCCAAAACTTACAGTAACCATTTCTTTCTCACAGTCAATCCTAGCGTTAACAATATTCAAGAAGGGTTACCAAATATAATGGGAGAAAAATCATCTTGTGGGGAACCAAGAACAAGAAAAACAGTAGGATACTTTATTTTCCCACACAAGACTTCAACATCTCTAACAATCCCAATTGGTGCAATAGTATCTCTACTAGAAATCTTGATGGTAACATAGTTTCCTTCTAATTCAGTTGGTGCAATATCATTCATAATTTCTTGGTATAAGGTAAAGGGAATTGCACTCACACTAGCACCCACATCACATAAGCCATGATAGCTATGATCTCCTATTTTAACAGAAACAACACGCACGCCAATAATAGGTCTATGTTTACCTTTACTTTCAGGTCTAGCAATTCTAGCAGCTTCATCACAGAAATGAATGACATGCCCATCAATTATTATCAACCAAGAGATCTTTAACCATAGCAATATTAGCTTCAACTTTAATTTGTTCAGGAGGTATAGGTGTTCTAGAACAATTCCTATGAACCATGGTTGAAGCTTTAGCATGTTCCTTTATTCTAAGAGGAAATGGTGGTTTCTCAATATAAGCACTCGGAATAACAGGTTCAGCATTATAAATAACAATTTCTTCTTCAACTTTAATAGGTTCAACCACTTTAACTCAAATGAGAGGATGATATTTAAACCAATTCTCCTTGGAGAGATCAACATGAGTAGCAAAAGATTCACAGAATGAAGCTACTACCTCTCAGTCAAGTCCATATTTAGTGCCAGAATCACGAAAAGCATCGGTGTCTATAAAGGATTTAACACAATAAAACTTAAGGCTTATACCTAACTCATCACCTCCGTCAAGTTCCCAATCTTCGGAGTTGCATTTAATTCTTTCCAATAAGTCCCATTTGAATTCAGCATCTTTCTTCATAAAGGAACCAACACAAGAAGTATCGAGCATGGATTGATTATTACAAGAGAGCCGAGCAAAAAATTCTAAATAATAATTTCTCTCGAGAGCTCATGATTGGGGCATGAATATAACATTGACTTAAGCCTCCCCTAGCTTGCGCGATTCTTTCTCCTTCATGAGGCCAAAAATTGTAAATATAATTCCGATCACGATGAACCAGATTCATAGGATAAAACTTCTGATCAAATTCCAATTTCAATCGGTTGTAGTTCCATGATCCAATATCATCACATAGCCTATACCACATAAATGCCTTCTCGTTCAAAAATAAAGGAAAGACCTCCTTATTGACATCATCCTCGGGCAGACCTGCAAGCTTAATTAATCCACAAACTTCATCCACGTAGATTAAATGCAAATCAGGATGTAGTGTTCCATCTCCTGCATAAGGATTAGCTAGCAATTTTTCTATCATGCCCGAAGGAATTTCATAATAAATATTTTCAGTACGTGCAGCAGGTTGAGGAGCATATCTTTGTGCTTCTGGTCGGGGTGAAGATACCCCGAACAATCCCCTCAAAGGATTATTTTCCATAGTGACAAGTGACAGTAAATTTCAGCAGAGTAAATAAATTTTTCCTTACCAAGTTCCACTAACCAAAGGCGCTTCACTCCCTGGCAACGGCACCAGAAAAGAGTCTTGATGACCCAAAAGTGTAGGGGATCTATTTTAGTCCTTTCGATAAGTAAGAGTGTCGAACCCAACGAGGAGCAGAAGGAAATGACAAGCGATTTTTAGTAAGGTATTCTCTACAAACACAAAAATTATCGGTAACAAATAGTTTTGTGATAAGGTAATTCGTAACGGGTAGCAAGTAACAAATGTAACAGTGGTGCAGAAAAGTTGCCCAATCCTTTTTGCAGAAAAGGAGAAGCCTGGACAAACTCTTATATAAAGCAAAGTGCTCCCGAGGACACATGGGAGTTTCTGTCAAGCTAGTTTTCATCATGCTAATATTATTCACGTTCGTTACTTTGATAATTTGGTATGTGGGTGGACGGGTGTTTTGTGATGACCTTACTTGGACTTATGGTTAACCTCTCTCGCAAGCATCCACAACTACGAAAGAAGAATTAAGATAAATCTAACCATAACATCAAACATATGGATCCAAATCAGCCCCTTACGAAGCAACACATAAACTAGGGTTTAAGCTTTTGTCACTCTAGCAATCCATCATCTACTTATTACTTCACAATGCCTTCCCCTATGCCCAAATACTGGTGAAGTTCATGTAGTCGAGGTTCACATGACACCAGTAGAGGAGAGACAACATACATCTCATCAAAATATCGAATGAATACCAAATTCACATGATAACTTATAACCAGACTTATCCTATGTCCTCAGGAACAAACCTAATTACTCACAAAGCATGTTCATGTTCATAATCATAGGAGTATTAATAATCATTAAGGATCTGAACATATGATCTTCCACCAAGTAAATCAACTAGCATCAACTACAAAGAGTAATCAACACTACTAGCAACCCACACGTACCAATCCGAGGTTTTGATACAAACATCGGATACAAGAGATGAACTAGGGTTTGGAGAGGAGATGGTGCTGATGAAGATTTTGATGGATATTGCCCCCTCTCGATGAGAGGATTGTTGGTGATGATGATGGCTTCGATTTCCCCCTCCGGGAGGGAAGTTTCCCCGGCAGAATAGCTCCACGGGAGCTCTAATTGGTTCTGCCAAAGTTCCGCCTCGAGACGTCGGCGCTTTGTCCCGAAAGTTCTGATATGATTTTTTTTTTCACGTAAAAATCCTTCATATAGCAGAAGATGGGCACCGAAGGCCTGCCACGGGGCCCACAAGCGTGCAGGGGGCGCAGAGGGGGGTAGGTCACGCCCTCTGGCTTGTGGCCACCTGGTGGGTTCCCTGATTTATTCCTTTCACCCAATATTTTTTATATATTACAAAACAATTCTCCATAAGTTTTCAGGACTTTTGGAGTTGTGCAGAATAGGTCTCTCAGATTTGCTCCTTTTTCGGTCCAGAATTCCAGCTGCCGGCATTCTCCCTCTTCATGTAAACCTTGTAAAATAAGAGAGAAAAAACATAAGTATTGTACCATAATGTCTATTAACAACCCATAATGCAATAAATATTGAAATAAAAGCATGATGCAAAATGGATGTATCATGCGGCTTTTGCCGCTATGAAGGCGGCCTTCTTCTTTGTTGTTGGCATACCAACTGGCAATATCCATAGCTCGAACGAGGGACACAACATCAGTCTGGGTGAACTTCAGAATGAGATCGCAGTACCCGAGGACCGCCTTGAAGGCGCAAATGGCATGATGCTCCATCACATTTTCCACAATATTATGCTGCGTGGTCCAACATTGGATATACTCACGTAGAGTCTCATTGTTCCTCTGCACACAATGTTGCAGCTCAGTTAATCCGCTCAAATGCTTGTAAGTGCCCTCAAATGTCTTGACTAACACTCGTGCCAGGTCTTTCCAACTGTAAATACTGCCGGTGTGCAGCTGATTCAGCCACGCTCTTACCTATCCCTCCAGCATGAGGGGTTAGTGGTTCATTGCAACAAAATCGTTGCCATCGCCGATCTGGACGACCACTCGGTAATATTCGAGCCAAGTCTTCGGCTTTGACTCGATGTCGAACTTGCAGATCCCCTTCGTCAACCTGTAATTGGAGGGTATCTCAGCCTCCCGAATTTATATGCTCACATGCTCGAGGCCGGAGGCACCCCACCCACTCGGTTGCTCTGTGCTTTCCCTGGCTCTATTAACCATGCCCTAGGTGATGCTGGATATAGCATTGAGATGGGGTACTCGGAAGTCTTCTTCCCTGTAACCTCTGCACCGAATGGGGCTACGCCTCCGATCGTCTTCGTAAGGACGCTTGTCGTCATAGGACTGTTGCCAATATGAACAACCCCTCGGAGGGGCGTCCGACTTTGGCGTCGGTCCTCATGCCTCCGGCCTTCGTATTGGTCTCTCAAAGGAGGGGAGTGATAGTGCCTCCCTAGTGCTAGCGAACTATGGGCCGACTGCATCGTGGCCTCCCGGGCGGACTTGCTGTGGATGCGGTTGTGCGACCGTGACACTGCAGAGTTCTGCTCCGAGGTAGTTTTTAGGAGCGTATGGATCTACTGAATGCCTTCCCCAGCCGCGGAATCACATGGTTGAATGGAATCAGCGATCCGAGTGGCTCCGGCCAAATTCTGCAGTGCGGTGTGCATCACATGGCAATTGCAGTGACGATCATTCGGGAACAAATCGCTTGTGATGCCGGCAGGAGCTGGGCTGCTTAAGGGGCGCTCGGCTATAGAGTGACCTCTGCTGTCGCTCGATCCCCTCGCGCTCGTCCTAGGTTGCCTGATGCAAGGCCTCCAAAGCTATCTCTTTCGGGGCACTCCCGGTAATAGGCGTGAGTCGAGCATGCTCATTCCTCTGCCTGAGTTCCTCCCGCTGCTCCCGAGTGAGCAGCTGGGGATCGTAGATGTCGTTGGCATTCTCGTCATGGCCGTATTCATCTCTCCGGGGGAGTTTCCCGTGGAGAACCCAGAAGGTGCTCCGGCCGTGCCAGACATCATAATTTGTAAAGCTAGCTCGCTGCTCTCGCACTCGGAATCATCGAAGGAGCCGTCGCATGAGGAGTGGAACAAGTTGAGGGTGGGATCATTGGAATCGAGCATGGCCACCTGCCCAGCTGAGGTCTGAAGAGCCAAAGGGTGCTTGATCCACCATGAGATCCATGAGCGCCCGGAGCGCTCGCGACGACGTACAACAGAGTGAAGGGTTGCGGAGCGGTACGGGACCGATGACTGTCAGAGAAGTACTCCAAACAAAGTTGCACGGAAATGCATCGCGCCATGGGCGGGCAACGCGTCCATGTCCAGTGGAGTTTCCTGCAGCCAGACCAAGTCATATTCGATGAATCTGAGGGAATCCAACAGAATCCCTCCATTGAGGGTCATCATGGTGACCGAAAAACTCCACCTGCGCCATAAATTGCTAGATGCGCAGCCCCATGGTTGGCACAAACTATCATGGGAACAATCCTGACAATAAATACTAGTGGTTCTAATGAGGGGAGGAGCCTAGCTAGAGCACAAGTGTCACTCGAATTTAGAAAAATCGGAGCCCACTCGGAGGAGGTAAATACCTTACGTCTCGTGCGTGGAGGATTGTGTTTTCTCTCAGGGTCTCTGATTACATTGGATGCTGAACCCTTGTCGCGGAGCTCGGGCTGGCTTATATAGAGTTCGCCAGGACCCGTCGAGCGTCATTACAAGGGCATTTAATGTGAGTAACTACATGCGTTACTAGAAACTGTAGCTCTAACTATGGATGTTACTGGTAACGCTAGTCTTAACTGCACTTCATATATGGTTTTAAGTCCCTCAGCCATTGTATCTCCCATGTTGTCCATGCTTGTCTTTGTCTGAGTGCTAGTGTCTCGCCGACTGACTGGAAGACGTTCGAGTGACCCCATGGGTCCGAGTGGATTCGGTGTATGCATCTGAATGGATCTTTCGTCCTGAGACTTTAATGGCCGTGCCGGCCTTAGGTGGGTCGTGGATGTCTGGTCCATGACTCTACCACTAGTAGGTGACCCCATTAGTTACCGCAGTGCTCATGGTTGGATGAGACATGGAGGGTCACATGTCCTAGGTTCAGAAGCCCATTTATTATGTCTCTAAAGTCTTAACCCCTTGCAAAACATGTTATCCTCGCTATCAAAAGATAGGCTACGCTGTCTTCATGGCATCACAAAAACTCTAGCACTACTTTCAAGGGTGCTCGATGACCATAGCATAATTAACAACAGATTTGCAATGGGGCGTATAGCTAAATGGGTCATAGAGCTCCTACCTTTTGAAATAACCTATCGACCTCGACGAGCTATTAAATCTCACGTGTTGGCCGACTTCATGGCCGAATAGATGGAAGTCGAACTTCCTTGAGAGTACGTCACCTATTTTCATTGGACCATGTACTTCAGTGGTTCCAAAATAATTGTTGTCCTAGGGGATCGCGTTGTACCCAGGTCACCCACGGATGACAATACTCGATATGTTAGAAATTATGTACACGGATTCCGAAAACACGATCGAATATGAAGCCCTTCTACACGTACTCCGGATAGCAGTCTTCATGGGTATCAAATGCGTGGAGGTATGAGGTGGTTCCAACCTTCCCATATCACAAGTAAACACCAAATTCGATGCCAATGACCCAAATATGACAACATACCGTAATGTCGTCTTAAAAATCTCGGCTAGATTCAAGGGCTGGAATTTCACCACATACTGCAAGATAGCAAATATGCTATGGATATACTTGCCCGGATGGGCCCAGAGTGAGATAAAGTCTCGGACAATACCTTCCTCTAATACCTCTGTAAGCCATTCGTAGTCTGGTAAGATGATAAAATAACGTCGGAGTCAAGCGACATCGGGCAACATGCCTCCCCTGAAGATGACGATGTACAATGTGTAATGGGCGGCTTGTCTATTCAGGAAACAACTTCCGCACACGAGGTCATGGTAGTCATCGCACCATGGACGGAGTCGCTCCTCGCATACTTGCTCCATAAAGAGCTCCAAGACGAGCAAACAGACGCATGTCGGATCGTTCGACAATCCAAAGCCTATAAGGTTCATAGGGAGAGATCTATAATATGAGCACCAGAAGCGTCCTCTTGCGATACATATTCGAGGAGGGAGGTTGACAATCACTTCAGGAGATACACTCCAGCATGAGCGGACATGATGTCGCTGTTCGGTCCTTGGTCAACAAGGCCTTCCAAGCTGGTTTCTATTGGCCAACCAAGGGCGCCGATTCCTTGGTGCTAGTAAAATGTTGCCTGGGTGTCAAGTATTCGCCAAACAAAGCCTCATGCCTCTTGCAGTTCTCTGCACTATCTCCATAATCTATCCTTTCATAGTTTGGGGGCTAGATATGTTCGGCCCACTGAAGGGCGGATCAAGAAAAAATAAATACTTTCTTGTCATGGTTGACAAATTCACTAAGTGGATCGAAGCAAAGCGAGTCACCTCGGACGATGCTAACCAAGTAATTCAGTTCATCTACGGGGTAGTACACAATTATGGTAGCCCACAAAGTCTGATTACAAACGACGGGACAAACTTCATAGCTAAAGAGGTCAAAAATTGGTGTGCAAAAATGGGCATCAAGCTGGACTACGCGTCCGCATACCACCCGCACTCAAATGGGCAAGTGGAGGGGGCCAATAGACTAATCCTTCGTGGCATCAAGCAAGGCTAGTACGTCCCCTTAAACGATGAACTCGATTCCCTCTTATGGGGTTTGCGCTCCACACCAAGCATATCCACTGAATACACACTATTTATTGTGGTGTATGGAGCCAAGGCAGTACTCCCTTGCGACAACATACATGACGCACCTCGGGTATGCATGTATGAAGAACATGACGTCGAGCTTGATCGGCAGGACACCATCAATGGTCTCAAAGAAGAGCACATCATCATTCAGGCACGATCTACTATCTATCAACAACAATCCCGGCGCTACCATAGGTGGGAGGTCCATGCAAAAGACTTCAACATTGGGAACCTAGTCATGCAGTTACATCCACAAAAGCGGAAGCACAAACTCTACACTAGACGGGACAGGGCATTTATTATGACCAAGTGCTAGTCGAAAGAGCTTACTGAATTCGGGACCGAAAGGATGGTCGTCTAGAGCCCAGTCCCTAGAACACAGCACTGCTCCGACCTTCTACGGTTCATCCCCCGAACATTGCTTATGTACATAACTTACCCCCTTTTAGTTTTTTTTATGTTTTGTACACCCCGGAGCATCATTTGAATGACTTCGAGAGATAACATAGCTTGTTCTTTTCAAAACATGAATTGTTCCACCTCTTATATATTATTCTCTTTCAAGCCATAATATGCATCGATTTGATTTAAGAGTTGGCCAAGATGGGTTGCCCGGCTCCCGTGCTTGCCCCGTACGTTCCTGATAATTTGGCTAAGGGGCAACACGAGCAACGATGTGATTGTTACTCCCGGGCTGGCCAGTGCAGTACCTCAGACGAACAAAGCTGAAAGCTTGCATTCTTAACATACAAATCAGTTGGCCATGACAGAGGGTTGATGCGGAAGGGTTCTTTCAAACCACGACCAGGGGATTACCCCCAAGGTCACCCGTCTTCGCACATGTTCTCCGCACAATCACTCATGGAAAGGAACTATTGGAAAAACTATTTTCCTTGAAAAATGTTTCCTACATTAAAAGGTAATATAACATAACTCTCCACCCCCCTTGTATTTCGAGCCAAATAGCTCGATTGCCTTGTCACCAGACCCACCTGGTCTAATTACTTTGACCAGTAGTATGGGAACTCCTCGGCCATTGGTCGGGGAGGTGGAAGTGATGGTTGGGTTATAGAGTTTGGAAGTGTGGTTTCAGTATTGACATAAAGTCCTTTGATATATATAAAGTGGCACATACTTATTACGCACGGTCTAGTCCATTTATTAAGGTGTCTAGAGCGTAGTCCTTCTGCAAAAACCCTACAGCAAGCATAACACTATCGTACACGATACTGGTGGGTATTTCTTTACCGTCCGGCCCCATAGGTCCTACCTCGACTAATTTCGTCGTCTCAAGACTTGTATACTTGGTCTCCACCATGGCCCAGGCCGCCCTCGCT
This sequence comes from Hordeum vulgare subsp. vulgare, assembly GCF_904849725.1. Taxonomy (NCBI): domain Eukaryota; kingdom Viridiplantae; phylum Streptophyta; class Magnoliopsida; order Poales; family Poaceae; genus Hordeum; species Hordeum vulgare. Next base: position 310,106,032 of record NC_058518.1, read on the forward strand.
CCTCCTCGACAGGCAGATAGCTTCCAAGCCTGGATCCAGCATCGAGCACTTTTTAGCTGTTCGACTAGAATAGACATGTCTTCTGGCACGTGTGCCACTTTGGGCCATAAAGCTTGGAAAACGTTATTCATCGGTTTCCGTGCACTCTCGTGCACCATGGACAGATGAGCCGCCATGTCTTTGAACACTAGACCTCGAGATTCAGGAGGTAGGCCGGACATAGAAGGTACCAAAGAAAAAGAAATCAACTAGCTAATCACCTCGGCTAAACATCATAACAAATTTTGAAAATCACAACTTACCAAAAATCATATCTTCTCTTTGTCGTTTCTTCAATTCAGAAACTCCCATTTGAGCTTTTAAGATCTCAATATGATGGGCATATCGTGTGTTTTCGGCCCTTAGCGCATTGATGTCATTCACCCCTTGGGTCAACACATATTGGTTTGCTTGGCGCTGCGACTCCGTGTACATCAAATCCTTGTGGGCTTGCTTAAGATCTCTCTCAAGATGACCTAAGACTTCTGCTGCTACATGGGATTATGTCATTGGCCCATCTCTTAAAATCTAATGGCACTAATAATATACGCCACAGAAGCACTTACCACGCGCCTCCCTGATGAACTCCTTCAGCTGCTCCGCCTTGGCCAAGGCAGCATCTAACTTTGCTTTTGTTTGGGTGAGCGCCTTGGTCAGTTGACCATTCTTTACCCGAGCTTCGTGTCAAGGACGACATGTGCAATTAGATATTCAAGCCTTGTTATGGCCGCATTTTGCCCATATCAAGCCTTAGGGGCTACTACCATACTTGGTAGTCTTGTTTTCCTTCAAGCAAATAAAGTACTAGACGAAGGAACATGAACATGGGTGAAGCGTCACATGTAAACCTTGCGACAAGACGTCCACCGACTGACGAAAAGTGCCTCGGGTTGCCCCAAGGTATTCATCCACCATACTGACGACATTTAATTGTCGATACGAGAAGGCCGAATTCTTGAATGAATCCTTTTGCTACTGATAATTCACAGGACCTTGGATTGCGGATGGAGTAGCCAAACTAGTCGATGAGTCCTCGAGCTGGTGAACTCATACTTCTGATCTGCTTTGGGTTTTTCCCTGGAGAGGAGGGGATGATGCATGATAGTATAGATAAGTATTTCCCTCGATGAGAACCAATGTTATCGAACCAATAGGGGGATCGCACAACTTCCCGTCTTTAGCAACTACACACAAAAGAACAAATGCTTGCACCTAACACGGGCAAGAGGGTTGTCAATCCCCTTAAACTTGTTACTTCCAAGCAAATGAGTAGTGTGGATGATAGTTGATAATTGTAAATTCCAAAGTAGAAATAAAACAAATAAATGGCAGCAATTTACTGAAAGCGTTTATTAATACATATGTGAATATACCCGGGGGCCATAGTGTTTGCTAGAGCCTTCTCTCTTGTAGAACGCATACGGTGGGTAAACAAACTAATGTTGGGTAATAGATAGAAAAGCGTATATTTATGCAATATTTATTTAAGACAATTATCAAGTGTACATAAGCATCATTTCAATAAACAAGTAGACCGACTCCTGTCTGGATCTACTTCTATTACTCCACCCATCGACCACTATCCAGAATGCATTTAGAGTATTAAGTAAAACAGAGTAATGCTTGGAGAATGAAGGCATGATGTAGACAAAGTAAATCTAATTAATATGAATAGACCCCATCATTTTATCCTTAGCGGCAGCATTACAAATATGTGCCCTACTTTATCACTGAGATATAGAGCACCGCAAGATTGAACCTACTACAACACACCCCTCTCACTTAAGATAGATCAATCTAGTTGGACAAACCAAATCAATAGATTGGAGAGATTTATGAAGCTCTAATGATCATGCAAAGAAGAATCAAATAATAATTCAGATGAGACTCAAATCTTTTTCATGAATAATCTGAACATAAACCTACAATTCATCGGATACCAAGAGACACACCGCACAAAGTGATTACATCAAGTAGGTCATCATGAAGATCTGATGAACTTTGTATTGAAGAACGTAGAGAGATATATAGCCATCTAGGTACTAGCTATGGACCCGTAGGTCTATGGTGAACTACTCACACATCACCATGGGAGCATCAAGGTTGATGTAGAGGCCCTCCGTGATCGATCCCCCTTCTGAAGGGCACCGGAACAGGACTCCATATGGCACACGGTGGAACGGAGACTTGCATCTGTAGAAAAAGTGTTTCGAGATGTTGTCTAGGGTTTTGGGGATTTATTAGAATTTATAGGATAGAGAGGGGCGTCGGGGGCCGAGGGAGGCAGCCACAAGACATCAGGGCGTGGCCACCCCCTAGGAGCGCTCTGATGGCTCGTGGGGCCCTCGTACGGCCTCTAGTCATCTCCCAGAGGTTCCACGTCTTCTTTTGGTCAAGAAAAATCATCAAAAAGTTTTGGAGTATTTGTACATCGTTTGGTACTGTAAACCTAAAAATTCCAAAAAGATGCAAAAAGAACAACTAGCACTTGGCACTGGGTTAATAGGTTAGTGCTCAAAAGTAATATAAAACAACAAGTAAATACCTAAAAATCATCCTAGAATGATAATATTATACATGGAACACTAAAAATTATAGATACATTGGAGACGTATCACCATCCCCAAGCTTAATTACTACTCGTCGTCGAGTAGGTAAATGATAAAAACAGAAATTTTGATGTGACATGCTACCCAACATGTAATATTTTGCAGGTAAGATCATTGAGAAACAATGAATTAACAAACATCAACATAGTAATATCCATGAACATATGTAACATAATCATCAATGTTCAAAATATATGATCCTTAAAGAATGTTTACCCCCTATTCATTTTCTCATATTTGCATGGAATGGTTCCATCTTCTCCACATAAATACTAATCTCAAGCACCATGTTGTTAATCCAGGCAATTGGATCATACTTTTTAATGCGCTTTAGCTTTTTATTACTCTCTCAATACACGAGTGTGCACCATGGACATAGCATATAGGTGGAACATAAATGGTGGTAGGTTTTAAAGGGGTAAAAGTGGAGAATAAAGGCTCGCATCAACTAGGCGTATCAACGGGCTATGGAGATGCCCATTGATAGATATCAATGCGAAGAATAGGGATTGCCCTGCAACGGATGCACTAGAACTATAAGTGTATGAAAGCTCGACTGAAACTAAGTGGATATGCATCCAACTTGCTTGCACATGAAGATCTTGGGAATTTTGTGAAGCCCGTCATCGGAATATACAAGCCAAGTTCTATAATGAAAAATTCCCACTATCATATAAAAGTGACAAAACATGAGACTTTCTATATGAAAAACATGGTGCTCCTTTAAAGCACAAGTGTGGAAAAGGAGGTAGTAGCATTGTCCCTTCTCTCTTTCTATCTCATTTAATTTTTTCTATTTTATTTATTAATTTTGTTTTTGTTTTTCTTTTTTTTTCTTTTTTCCTTCTCTTTTTCGTCCGGAGTCTCATCGTGACTTGTGGGGGAATCATTGTTTCCATCATCCTTTCCTCACACAGATAGTGCCCTAAATAATGAATAGCATCACACTTCAATTAACTTACAACTCGATATGAAAACCTAGTAAACAATATGCCTCTATATGAATGCCTCTAGCAGTGTACGAGGATTTGCAATGATCTAGCGCAACATGTATGATAAGGATGAATAGTGGATTTGTCACAAATACTATGTCAGGTCCATGATCATGCAAAGCAATATGACAATGAGTGAACTAGTCATATGATGTGACAGTGGAAGTTGCATGGCAATATATCTCGGAGTGGCTATGGAAATGCCATCATAGGTAGGTATGGTGCCTGTTTTGAGGAACATATAAGGTGGCTTATGTGCAACAGAGTGTATCATGTTGCGGGGTTTGGATGCACCGGCGAAGTTTGCACCGATCCTCCAAGTGAGAATGGGAAATGCACGGTACTGAAGAGGCTAGAAAATATGTGGTGGTGAGAGTGCGTACATTCATGAATTCACATTAGCATAAAGAACTCACATACTTATCGCTAGGTTTTATTAGCTCGCGTGAAGCAAAGTACTACTCGCATGCCCCTAGGGAGGAGGTTGGAAGGAGTTAACCATTGCGTGTCCAGACCTAATCATCATAGAATTTTAACGAGGAATAAGAATGCTCACACATAATCACCATTCCATAACCAATATTTAGATGAACAGCAAATTAATATCCTTTAACTATCAATATTTTTACTAACCAACAACCATGTACTCACAACCTTTCATATTACTACATCAATATCATTAACCCACGATTTCTCTTTTATGTGCTACAAGTGGTTTTGATTATGCACTCCTTGAATACCTATTATTTTTGGACTAGTCTTATAACCCATGCAAATTACCGTCACTATTTATTAACACTTAAACAAATTTAAGTGAAGAACGAGAGTGCAGTTATGTCTACAAAATCAATATGCCACCGTGCTCTAAATGATATAAGTGTAATACTAGACAACTGCTTAGCTTAAAAGATATGAGTGAAGCACAAAGAGTATCCTCACAAATAATGTTAGTCATGTGTCTCCCACAAGTGGGTGTGCCCACCAAACAATGACTATGGAAACTAAAACAAAAGCAAACTATGATACACAACGCTCCAAGCAAAACTTATATCATGTGATGAATAAAAATATAAATCCATGTGACATACCAATGGATTGAAATGAAAGAGGGGATGCCTTCCAGGAGATACCCAAGCTTAGTTTCTTGCATATCCTTATTCCTTCATCAATCGTGATAACACCCAAAAAACTTCAGCACACAAAACTCAATAGAAAATTCATGAGATTCGTTAGTAGGATAGGCGAACCACAAACATTATGTACTGTTATAAATTGGTTAATATTTCATTATTTTATAAGGTATTGTATTCTAACTTCCCCACAACTTTTACCCCTTGATATAATCCATAGCATAAACAAAATAAGCAAACTATGCAAGCAAAACTATAATCTATCTAAAAGAGAACAAACTCTAGTGATCAGAAAACACACCCTACTTCTGTACATCCAAAATTGTTAAAAAATAGGAAGACCTGGGGAATTTGTATAGAAATATTGTGTACAAAATACAGATTAAAAAGGCGTTCCAGTCAATAATAGAAATTATGCACTGGACACAAAAAAATCTTTTTTGCACTGTATCAATTTTACTTATCATTCAAATCATCCCAAAGGCTTTACTTGGCACAAACACTAATTTACACACAAAAAATCATTATAGTAGAATTAATCATGTTATCTCACACAAACAGAAAGTAGAACAAGGAAAACAAGATAATTACATTGGAAATATGCCCTAGAGGCAATAATAAAGTGGTTATTATTATATTTCCTTGTTCATGATAATCGGTTATTATCCATGCTAAAATTGTATTGATTGGAAACTAAATACATGTGTGGATACATAGACAACACACTGTCCCTAGTGAGGCTCTAAAGGACTAGCTTGTTGGTCAAAGACGATCATAGTTTCCTGGCCATAGACATGAGTTGACATTTGATAACGGGATCACATCATTAGGAGAATGATGCGATTGAAAAGTTCTGGGTATATAGGTTTTGTGACGGGAGTGCTAGAAGTGTTTCGAGGCTCCACCAGGAGGGTCCACCTGTCCCAGAGGGCTCCGTGGGCTGTGAGAGGAGGCGCACCAGCCCCTGGTGGGCTGGCCGCTGATGTCTACGCACACTTCTATTCTTGTATACTATGTTGGGCCTCCAAGCGCAGAGGTTTGTAGGACAACAACATTTTCCGTCAAGTGGATGACCTAAGGTTTATCGATCTCAGGGAAGTAGAGGTTGAAGATGGTCTCTCTCAAGAAACCCTGCAATTAAGATACAAGAAGTCTCGTGTGTCCCCAACACACCTAATACAATTGCAAGTTGTATAGGTGCACTAGTTCGGCGAAGAGATCGTAAAATATGGGTGATAGGTGTGGCAAAGCAAGTTAATATAAATCTGAAATAAAAATGGCAGCAAGGTAGCAAGTAACCAAAGTGAGCATAAACGGTGTAAGAATGGTGAGAAACAAGGCCTAGGCTTCATACTTTCACTAGTGGCAACTCCCAACAACATTAACATAATCTAATCACGTGATATTTCCACTAAAACATGCAATGGAGATGTACTTGGAGGTCATTCCTTTGTGATCAAGAGAGGACGAGACTTATGTAGGGCTACAAAAGCACACCTCAGAGTTCATAGTTCTCATCTATGGATTTCTCAATGACACCGCGACCATCCAAAGAGGGTACCACAATCACCACAACATATCTCAAGGATAGTTAAAGACAAGCACCAAGAGACTCTCAATCTTCAATCAATTTACAAAAGAGGAAATCACTCATGAAAATATTCTTCTAATCCATGTCCAATAGACCGTTGTCACCATGATCTTGGGGATTATACTAGATAAGATCAAGTAAGTACATCAATCCAATACATAGAAGAAGGGGAAACATCATGTGATCACCCTAGATTAACATAGCCTATCATCACAATCAAGATCACATCATGGGAGAGAGATGACCACATAGCTACGGTAGAAGGCCTCAGCCGCGAGGAGGAACTACTCCCGCTTCATGGAGGGAGGAAGCAACATGAATGGAGATGAATCCGGGGGCACTTCCCCGTCCCGGCAGGGTGCCGACACAGGAATTCTGTCCCCTGAAACTTATCGGCGATGGCGGCGGAGATCGGAATTGCTTCTGGAGAAAAGGGGTCTAGAATCAGCGTTTTTTCCATGGGGGTAAAAATAGGAGCGAAAGTAGGGCACCACAGGAGGTGGGCCCCGCCCAGGCAGCCTGTTGGTGCGGCCAGGGGGTACGCCGCGCCAGGAGGTCACCTGGACGACCCCTGACCCCCCTCTGGCCCATCTACAGTGATCCGGAAGCGTCCATTACGCTGATTTTTTATATATTTTCATGGAATTTTTCGGGCTTCGGAAAATTGGGTAAAAGCCCCTGCAAAATAGACATCACGAGACAGAAACTGGCACTGAGTGCACTGTGTTAGTAGGTCAGTCAAAATATGTGTAAAATGATAATGAAGTGTAGCAAAACATATAACAATGTCACCCAAAAGATCATGGAATAAGCAGAAATTATAGATAAATTTGGGACGCATCAGTCGCCCCTCCCACTAAGGCCCATGTTGCCTAAGGCAACAAGGAGGGTAGGCCCAAGGGTGGTGCCACCCTTTCGTTGGGTGGAAAGCCACCTTGGGCGCCGCACCAAGCCCTAGGGGAAACCCTAGGGGGCGGCGGCTTCCTCCCCTTCTCCTATATATATGTAGGGAGAAGGAGGGCTGCAATAGACCCATGCCATGACGCAACCTCTCCCTCTTCCTCTAGATCGTCTCCACCTCTAGTTTTCTCGGTATCGCATGGTGAAGCCCACAGTTACTCCACCACCACCGTCACGTCGTCGCGCTGCCGGGGAACTTTTCTACTACTCCGTCCTCGCTTGCTGGATCGAGGAGGCGGATACATCATCAAGCTAGACATATGCTGAACACAGAGGTGTCGTCTGTTTGGTACTCTATCGGGAAGTTCGTGGGACGGCTTGTGATTTGGATCGCGAAGACATTCGACTACATTAATTGTGTCTTAACGCTTCCCGCTTATCAATCTATAAGGGTATGTGGATCCGATCTCTCCTCTTGTAGATGGTCATCACCATAGATAGATCTTGTATGTGCGTAGGAATTTTTTTGTTTCCCATGAGACGTTCCCTGACAGTGGCATCATGAGCTAGGTCTATGCATAGATGACATCTCGAGTTGAACACAAAGGAGTTTGTGGGTGTTGATATTCAGATTTCTTCCATCCTTAGTCTTTTCTTGGTTCAATGGTATTGTGGGATGAAGCGGCCGGGACCAACCTTACTCGTCCACGTACGAGATACCGATTCCATCGACTGACATGCAACTTGTTGCATAAAGATGGCTAGCAAGTGGTTGTCTCTCCTACTTTAGTTGAATCGGATTGGACAGAGGCGGTCCTTGTAGACGGTTAAATAGCAGCTTGCATATCATCGTTGTGGCTTTGCCTAGGTAAGAAGCGTTCTTGCTAGATACCCATAGAAGCCACGTAAAACATGCAACAACAAATTATAGGACGTCTAACTTGTTTTTGGAGAGTATGTTGTGATATGATATGGCCAAAGAGATGATGATATATATTTGATGTATGAGATGATCATGTTGTAATAGTTAATATCTACTTGCATGTCGATGCTACGGCAACCGACAGGAGCCATAGGGTTGTCTTTAATTATTGTATGATCCGCGTGTTAATCATTAAGCGCTATGTAACGTTTTACTTTATTGCTAAACGGTAGCAATAGTATTACAATCATGGTTGGCACAAAAACCTTGATGGCAACATGATGATGGAGATCATGCTGTCGTGCCGGTGATGATGGAAATCATGCCGGTGCTTTGGAGGTGGAGATCAAAAGCACAAGATCATGGCCATATTATGTCACTTATGATTTGCATGTGATGTTAATCCTTTTTATGCACCTTGTTTTGTTTAGGACGATAGTAGCATTATAACCTGATCCCTCACTAAAATTTCAATATAAAATTGTGTTCTCCCCGAGTGTGCACTATTGCGGAAGTTCCTCATTTCGAGACAACATGTGATGATCGGGTGTGATAGACTCTACGTTCACATACAACGGGTGCAAGACAGTTTTTCACATGTGGAACACTCGGGTTAAACTTGATGAGCCTAGCATGTATAGACATGGCCTCGGAACACAAGTGACCAAAAGTTCGAACATGAGTCATATAGTAGATATGGTCAACATGAAGATGTTCACCATTGAAACCAGCACATCTCATGTGATGATCGGACTTGGGTTGGTGGATTTGGATCATGTATCACTCGAATGACTAGTGGGATGTCAATTTGAGTGGGAGTTTTTTTTAGAAATATGATTAACTAAACTCATTATATTGAACAATAGTCTATGTAATCTTTGCAAATTTATGTTGTAGATAATGGCTCGCGCAGTAGCACCCCTGAATTTTAATGCGTTCCTAGAGAAAGCCAAGTTGAAAGATGATGGGAGTAACTTTGTAGACTAGGCCCGTAATTTGAGACTTGTTCTCATGATTTCCCAGAAGTATTATGTCCTTGATGCTCCGCTAGGTGATGCACCCCCCTCCCGACGACTGAAGACTTTACGAACGTCTCGTAGTCATGTTTGGATGACTACTCAGTAGTTCAATGTGCAATTTTGTATGGCTTAGAGCCGGATCTTCAAATACGTTTTGAACATCATGGAGCATATGCGATGTTATAGGAGTTGAAGTTCATTTTTTGAAAGGAATGCCCGGATAGAGAGGTATGAGACCTCCGATAATTTCTATCCTTGCAAGATGGAGGAGAACAGGTTTGTCAGTGAACACATACTCAAACTGTGTGGGTATTCTAACCGTCTGGCTGAACTGAGAATTGTTCTCCCGCCAAAGGCAATCCATGACAGAGTACTTCAATCACAGCCACCTAGCTATAAACTCTTTGTGCTGAACTATAACATGCAAGGGATGAATAAATCAGACGTCGAGTTGTTTGCCATGCTGAAAGTCGCTGAGTGAGAAATTCACAAGAATCATCAAGTATTGATGGTCAATGAAAACATTAGTTTCAATAAGAATGGCAAGGGTAAGAAGGGTAACTCTAAGAAGACTGGCAAAGCAATTGCCCCTCCCGTAAAGAAAACCAAGGCTGGACCCAAGCCAGAAACTGAGTGCTTTCATTGCAAGGGAGTTGGTCACTCGAAGCGGAACTGCCCCAAGTACCTGGCCGACAAGAAGGCGGCCAACACCAAACAAGGTATATATGATATACATGGTATTGATGTGTACCTCACCAACTTTCATTGTAGTGTGATACGTCTCAAACGTATCTATAATTTTTTATGGTTTCACGCTTTTATCTTGTCAACTTTGGATGTTTTATATACCTTTTATATCTTTTTTGGGATTAACTTATTAATTCAGTGCCAAGTGCCAGTTCCTGTTTTTTCTGTGTTTTTGACTCTTTTCAGATCTGACTTTGGAATGGAGTCCAAACGGAATAAAATCCCCGAAATAAATTTTTCCAAAACAAAAGAAGATCAGGGGACTTGAGGGCCAAGGCACGGGGCCCACAGGGAGCCCACAAGCCCTGTTGCTGCGGCCAGGGGGGCCCGCGGCAACCAGGCTTGTGGCCTCCCTGGCGCTCCCCTGCCCTAGCTCTTTGGCCTATAAATTCCCTAAAATCACAGAAAAAATCAAGGCATCCATGAAAACACTTTTCCGCCGCCGCAAGCTTCCGTTTCCACGAGATCTCATATGGAGACCCTTCCCGGTGCCCTGCCGGAGGGGACTTTGGAGTTGGAGGGCTTCTACATCAACATCATCGCCTCTCCAATGACTCGTGAGTAGTCCACTTCAGACCTACGGGTCTGTAGTTAGTAGCTAGATGGCTTCTTCTCTCTCTTGGATATTCAATAGAAAGTTCTCCATGATCTTCATGGAGATCTATCCGATGTAATCCTCTTTGGCGGTGTGTTTGTCGAGATCCGATGAATTGTGGATTTGTGATCAGATTCTCTATGAATTATATTTGAGTCTTTGCTGATTTCTTATATGCATGATTTGATATCCTTGTAAGTCTCTTCGAGTCTTGGGTTTTGTTTGGCCGACTAGATCTATGATTCTTGCAATGGGAGAAGTGCTTGGTTTTGGTTTCATACCGTGCGGTGACCTTTCCCAGTGACAGAAGGGGCAGCAAGGCACGCATCGTGTTGTTGCCATCAAGGGTAACAAGATGGGCTTTCATCATAAATTTGAGATTGTCCATCTACATCATGTCATCTTGCTTAAGGCATTACTCTATTCTTTCGAACTTAATACACTAGATGCATGTTGGATAGCAGTCGACGTGTGGAGTAATAGTAGTAGATGCAGAAAGTATCGGTCTACTTATTTTGGACGTGATGCCTATAGATATGAGCATTGCCATAGATAACGCCATGACTTTGCGCGGTTCTATCAATTGCTCGACAGTAATTCGTTCACCCACCGTCTACTTGCTTTCATGAGAGAAGCCACTAGTGAACACTACGGCCCCCGGTTCTATTCACAACTATCGTCTCCACTTTCACTTTTACTTTGCTTTGTTTACTTTTTGCTTTCAGTTCTCACTTTGCAAACAATCTATAAGGGATTGACAACCCCTTCATAGCATTGGGTGCAAGCTCTTTGTGTTTGTGCAGGTACTTGTGACCTGACGCGATCCTCCTACTGGATCGATACCTTGGTTCTCAAACTGAGGGAAATACTTACCGCTGCTGTGCTACATCACCCTTTCCTCTTCAAGGGAACACCAACGCAAGGCTCCAAGGCCGGAGGGAAATCCTTTGCATATTTTCCAAGGAAGTCCCTATAGGCGTAGCCCGTAGCAGAATGATTCCTGGCGCCGTTGCCAGGGAAGGTCTGTTGAGGTAGTAGCATAGTGCGTGGGTATTTGATACTGGTTCGATTGCTCACATTTGCAACTCAAAGCATGAACTATGGAATAGACGAAGGTTGGCGAAGGAGGAAGTGGCGATGCGCGTGGGAAATGGTTCCAAGGTTAATGTGATCGCGGTCGGCACGCTCTCACTTCAATTATAATCGGGATTAGTTATGAACTTGAATAATTGTTATTTAGTGTCTGCAATAAGCACGAGCATTATATCTGGATCTTGTTTATTGCGAGATGGTTACTCATTTAAATCAGAGCATAATGGTTGTTATATTTATATGAGTAATATATTTTATGGTCATGCACCCAATGTGAGGGGTTTGTTCGTATTGAATCTCTATAGTAATGACAAACATGTTCACAACATTGATGCCAAAAGATTTAGAGTTGATAATGATAGTACCACTTTCTTGTGGCACTACCGCTTAGGTCAAATCGGTGTAAGCCGCATGAAGAAACTCCATGCTGATGGACTTATGGAGTCAGTTGATTTTGAATCACTTGACACATGTGAACCATGCCTCATGGGCAAGATGACCAAAACTCCATTCTCCAGAACAATGGAGCAACCAAGTGACTTATTGTAAATCATACATACGGATGTGTGCGGTCTGATGAGCATTGAGGCACGTGGTGGATATCGTTTTTTCTCACATTCACCGATGACTTAAGTAGATATGGTTATATTTACTTAATAAAACACAAGTCTGAAACGTTTGAAAAGTTCAAGCAATTTCAGAGTGAAGTGGAGAATCATCATAACAAGAAGATCAAATTCCTACGATCTGATCGAGGAGGAGAATATGTGAGTTATGAGTGTGGCACTCACAAAAAACAATGTGGAATTGTTTCACAGTTTACACCGCCTAGAACACCACAACGCAATGGTGTGTCCGAACGTCATAACTGTACTTTAGTAGATATGGTGAGTCTATGATGTCTCTTGCCAATTTTCCACTATTTTTTTGACGTTATGCATTTGAGACAGCTGCCTTCACTTCATGTAAGGCACCATCTAAATCTGTTGAGACTACGCCATATGAACTGTGGTTTGCCAAGAAAATAAAGTTGTCGTTTCTTAAAGGTTGGGGATGCGATGCTTATGTTAAAAAGGTCAAGCCTGAAAAGCTAGAACCCAAAGCGGAGAAATGCATCTTCATAGGATACCCAAAATAGACAGTTGGGTATACCTTCTATCTCAGATCCGAAGGCAAAGTGTTTGTCGCTAAAAACGAAACATTTGTTGAGAAAGAGTTTCTCTTGAAAGAATTGAGTGGGAGTAAGATAGAACTTGATGAGGTTATTGAACCTTTGCTTCAACCAGAGAGTAGCACAGCGCAGAAAGATGTTTCTGTGGAGCCTGCGCCAGTTGAAGTGGAAGACAATGATGATGATCAAGTTGCTATCGAACCTCGTATATCGACAAGAGCACGTATTGCTCCTCAGTGGTACGGTAACCCTGTCTTAACAATCATGTTGTTGGACAACGATGAACCTACGAGCTATGGAGAAGCGATGGTGGGACTGGATTCCAACAAATTGTTAGAGGCCATAAATCCGGCATAGGATCATGTATGAAAAAAGTATGGACTTTGTAAGTATTACCTGAAGGGCAAAAGGCCATTTAGAATAAATGGATCTTTAAGAAGAAGACACGCGCCGACGGTAATATCACCGTCTATAAACCTCGACTTGTGGCAAAGGTTTTTTCACAAGTTCAAGGAGTTTACTACGAAGAGACTTTATCACCCATAGCGATGCTTAAGTCCGTCAGTATCATGTTAGGAATAACTGCATTTTTGGATTTCAAATTTGGCAGATGGATGTCAAAATAGCGTTCCTTAACGGTTTCCTTAAGGAAGAGTTGTATATGATGCAACCAGAAGGTTTTGTCAATCGAGAGAATACTGATAAAGTGTGCAAGCTCCGGCGATCCATTTGTGGACCGGTGCAAGCATCTCGGAGTTCAAATCGGCATTTTGATGAGGTGATCAAGGCGTTTGAGTTTACACAAGTTTATAGAAAACTTGTATTTACAACAAAGTGAGTGGGAGCGCTATAGCATTTATAATATTATATGTGGATGACATATTGCTGACTGGAAACATCATATAATTTTTGGGAAGCAAAAAGGATTACTTGAATAAGAGTTTTTCACTAATGGATCTAGGAGAAGCTGCTTACATATTAGGCATCAAGATCCATAGAGATAGATCAAGACGCTTAACAGGACTTTCACAAAGCACATACCTTGATAAAGTTTTGAAGAAGTTCAAAATGGATCAGTCCAAGAAAGGATTCTTGCTGTATTGCAAGGTGTGAAGTTGAGTAAGACTCAATGCCCAATGAATGCATAAGATAGAGAAAAGATGAGTGTCATCCCCTATGCTTCAGCCATAGGCTCTATCATGTATGCAATGTTGTTAACAAGACGTAATGTCAACCTTGCCATAAGTACGACGGGAAGGTTTCAAAGTGATCCAGGAATGGAACACTGGACAACGGTCAAGAATATTTTGAAGTACCTGAAAAGGACTAAAGAAATATTTCTCGTTTAAGGAGGTGACAAAGAACTCATCGTAAAGGGTTACGTCGATGCAAGTTTTCACACCGATCCGGATGACTCTAAGTCACAAACTGGATACGTATTTATTCTTAATGGGGGTGCGGTAAGTTGGCGCAGTTCCAAGCAAAGCATTGTAGTTGATTCTACATGAGAATAGGAGTACATAGCTGCCTCGAAGGCGGCTAAAGAAGGTGTCTGGAAGAAGGAGTTCATGACAGATCTTGGAGTTGTGCCTGGTGCAATGGATCCAATGACTCCGTTCTATGACAAGACTGGTGCCATTGCTCTATCTAAGGAACCAAGGTTTCACAAGAGGACTAGACACATAAAGTGATGCTTCAATTCCATCCGTGATTACATCAGAGTGGAGGACATAAGTATTTGCAAAGTGCACACAGATCTGAATGTTGCAGACCCGCTAACTAAGCCTCTTCCATGAGCAGAAACATGGTCAACACCACAATTGTATGTGTGTTAGATTCATTACAATGTAAAGCACATAGTGATGTGAGCTATATTACTGACTAGTGCAACTGGGAGACTGTTGGAAATATGCCGTGGAGGCAATAATAAAGTGGTTGTTATTATATTTCCTTTTTCATGATAATCATTTATTATTCATGCTAGAATTGTATTGATTGGAAAGTAAGTACATGTGTGGATACATAGACAACACACTGTCCCTAGTGAGCCTCTAAAGGACTAGCTCATTGATCAAAGATGGTCAAGGTTTCCTCGCCATATACATGACTTGTCAATTGATAACGGGATCACATCATTAGGAGAATCATGTGATGGATAAGACCCAAACTATAAACGTAGCATATGATCATGTAAGTTTATTGCTATTGTTTTATGCATGTCAAGTATGTATTCCTATGACCATGATATCATGCAACTCCCGGACACCGAAGGAATGCCTTTTGTGTATGAAACGTCACAACGTAACTGGTGGGTTAATATAAAAGTTCTCTACAGGTATCCCCGAGGGTGTCTGTTGGGTTGTGATGGATCAAGACTGGGACTTTTCACTCTCTATGAGGGAGATGTATCTATAGGGCCCACTCGGTAATACAACATCACAAAAAAGCTTGCAAGAAATGTGACTAAGGAGTTAGTCACGGGAACTTGTATCACGTGTCGAGTAAACAGACTTGTTGTAAGGGCATATTTCTTCCCAAGTAGTTTTGCTGATTGATGACGATACTTTTACGGACTAATCTTGTGCGATAAGCCTTTTAGGTATTTCCTTGGTTCGCACAAAGACGATTCTTGCCCCTCGATGTTTAGATGTGAACACAAATTTCTCTCTTATGCTTCATTGTTGCTGGACTTGAGTCGTAGGAAAAGCCATACTATTAAGAGGGGATCCGCTTTGGAAAAGTCTTGGTAGAATCATCGCGTACACTTTCCCCTCACCCCTTTTCCGCTTCGATGGAGCTTTCTACCCTTCCTAAACCCTGCGAGGTAATTTACAAGTGGTAGTACCGCTCCCAGGAGTGGTACTACCTCTTATCATCGGTAGTATCGACCGACCGGCGATAGTACCGCTCAGAGCGGTGGAGCTCTGCTAGTGCCGCTGGCCTGTAGCGCTCCTGGGAAGTGTAAACACTTTTGTGGGCAGATTTGTGGTAGTACTGGGCGGGAATACCGCTTGTTACTACCGCTCCGAGCGGTACTTGCTGCTCTGCCTCGGTTCTGGCCCGGTCTCCCTCTGCCTGAGCGGTAGTACCACTCCCAGCAGCGGTAGTACCGCTGTGGCCCGTGCAGAGGGGGTGGGTAACGGACATATTCTGTCCCCCACAATATAAAGGGGTTCTTCTTCCGTGAGAACCCTACCTTTTGCCTCCTAAGCTCCATTGTTGCTTCAGCTCCATTTTTGCTAAATCTCTCTCCCTAGAGAACAAAAATTGTTGATATTGTAGGGTTTGGTTGAGAGGGCCTTGATCTACACTTACACCAAGAGAAATTGGATTCACCCCACTAATACCTCGCGGATCTTGTTACTCTTGGGTGTTTCAGCACCCTAGACGGTTGAGGTCACCTTGAAGCCAGATTCCATTGTGGTGAAACTTTGTGGTCTTATTGGGAGCCTCCAATTAAGTTGTGGACATTGCCCAACCTTGTTTGTAAAGGTTCAGTCACTGCCTTCAAGGATACCACTTAGTGGAATCAAGGCACCTCGCATTGTGTGAGGGCGTGAGGAGAACACAGTGGCCGTAGTGGCATCTTGGGGAGCATTATACCTCCACACTGCTCCAACGGAGACGTATTGCCCTTTAAAGGGAAGGAACTTTGGAAACACATCCTCGTCTTCATCGGTTCCACTTGTGGTTATTTCTTAGCTTTACTTGTATGTACTTATTGCTTATTATTGTTGTTGTTAGCATCATACAGGTTTCTCACTTAGTTGCATATCCATACGACCTATTTGTTGCTAAACCTAATTTGTTTAAAGAAAAGTTTAAAACTTGTTAGTTGCCTATTCCCCCCCCCCCTCTAGTCAACCATATTGATCATTTCAATCGGTATCAGAGCCCCGTCTCTTTATTAAGGGTTTTACCATCCAAATAGTATGGTTGACAATGGGGGTAGTCCGAGGGAGTTGCCGGAGGCATTTGTTGCAAACTCGGTCTCCTATGAGGACCTAAATGAAGCCATGTCCACATTTAGATCCTCTATGATGATCGAGGTCAAGAACATGCTTAAAGATTTCCTTGATAGTTACAAACCGTCTACCGACTCGTTCTTTGTGGCGAATCCCGCAACCTCGGATACGGGGGCCAATTCCAACAAGGAAAATGCTAGTAGTGAAAAATATAAATTGCCTCAAGGAACAAGTGGGGCAAATACCTTTGCCTCGGTTCCCCCCCCCCCATGGTCTATGGAGGACCGGTTCACCCACCGCATATTATTAATCTCGGTCCTCCACCTAAGCTTGTTAAGAATGATTTTGCTAATTGGGTTTTTCGTATAAAGGCTCATTTGAATCACACCTCAACACAACTTTGAAGAATAATTGAGCAAGGCTACTACCCGCATGATCAAAGAAACCTCACTCCAAGAGAAGAGGTTGACAATCAACTCAACCATTCACCCATGTTCATCCTTCAAGCGGTTGTTTCTATTGAAGATCTTGCTCATTTGCGTCCGTTCACTCGTGCCAAAGATTGTTGGGAACACATCATTTCCATATACAAGGGAAGTTCTAGTATTCATCAGTCAAAATATGAACTGTTACTTGATGAGGCCGATGAATTTGTTATGACTGAGGATGAAGATCCTCGTGAATTATACCGAAGGGTGACGACTCTTGCTGTTGCTCTTCAAGATCATGGAAGCAAGGATGTGGATGATAATTGGATCAAGCGTAAGTTTCTCAAGGCTATTATGCCCTTCAACAAATCCATGTCCTCCGTCACCCGTCAGAGGCTAGACTTTCACTCCTTGTCTTCAAGCGATATGTTGGATGAGTTCATTGCCATGAACATATTGAACAAGACCGCTGACAATGCTCTTGGTCGTGTTCAACAGTCAAGAAAATACTCTCCCAACCATGCCTTGAAGGCCAATGCTAATTTGCACGAAGATGAGGAAGAAGAAGAGGAACTGTGCCCCGAAGACACCAAGTATGCTTATCACGAGCATATGTCTCTTGCATCTAGACAGTTTTGGGGCGACAAGATAAACTCAAAGCCAAATTTCTCCAAGAACAACTCAAATGGGCCAAAAGGCAAGCAACGTGTGAGGACTTGCAACAACTGTGGCAATGTGAGTCACTTTGTGGCTGATTGTCCTTATGAGAAGAGGGAAGACAATGGTGGAAACTTATTCGGAAAGACAAAGCCAAGCCCTTCCCCAACAAGAATAACTTCTTCAATAAGAAGCCTCAAAAGGTGTTGATGGCTTAAGAGGTGTACCTCTTCGATGAGGATGATGATGATGATGCAAGTGGTGAAGTGATGGGGATGCCCACCATGGCCATTGCATCTCCTTCTCCAAGAAAAGTGTCCCACTTCAATGACCCCAACAAAAACCACATTTCCATGTGCCTTATGGCCAAGGCATCCAACATGGTAACATCCAACATTAAAACTTCCAATCTCAATGCTACCATTTCCACTAGATGTGTTAGTGGTGATGAAAAGGAAGAGGTAGAGGAGGAGGAAAATTCCTTTGATAAATTCATCAGAAAACTCAAGGGAAAATCCAAGAAGCATTTTGTTGCTCTCTTGGAACAACTTGATGAGGCTAATGACGTCATTGAATCTCATGAAGACACTATCTCTACATTACAAGGTCATAGTCGTGACTATGCTGATGAGATTGCGGATCTTTCTATTGCTCTTGAATAAGAGCAAGGACTTCATTTGATTCTTGAGGAGTCACATAACGATGGACTTGCTAAGTTAAAGAAAGATCTTGATCATGCTCTTCTTCTTACCGGTGTGCTTCAATCTGAAAAGGGTGTACTTGGGCTTGACCATCTTAGACTCAAGGAAGAGCTTGCAACACTTGATAAGGCCCACAGTGTCTTGAAGAGTGATCAAGTCTCTTCAAAAGAGTCTCATGCTCAAATCCAAGTAAAACTCGCTAAGGAAATAGCCACTTTCTCTCCATTTGTTTTCATTGATAATGTCCATGCTACTAACCCATGTTGTGAGCATGCACATCTTGTGGAGGAGAACACCAAATTAAAAGAGCAGCTTGAGAAAGGCCTTGTGACATGCATCCAAGGTGAACAGAATCTTAATCACCTTTTGAGCACTCAAAAGGAAGTGGTTGCAAAGGAAGGAGTTGTGTTTGCACCCAAGTCCAAGAAGAACAAGAAGAAGAAGACAAAGCAACCTCCCCAGCTTATGGAAACCTTTGTTAAATCGAGGGAGGGTACTCATGAGAATAAAAAGAGCCAAGCTAAGGGTGGTAATGCCAAGAAGAAAAAAAACCTTTACCCAACACAGCCGACAACTTTAACCCCTCTTACGTTTTCTATCGTGCTAGTGATGGGAATGTTTTTGCTAAGTTTGTTGGTTCTTATGATGAGTACATTGAATGGTATATGAGGGTTCCTAATACCCTGGTTACTAACCTGAGAGGACCTCGTTGCTTGGCAGTGGAGTAACAAATCATATGACTGGAAGCAAGGACTTGGAGGTGAACGTTCATCTTGACCCATCCATTGCCACCCAAGTCTCCTTTGGTGATGACGCGATTTCAAAGGTATTGGGTCTCGGCAAGGTGGTAATTTCTCCGGAACATACCATTTAAAAGGTTATGCTTGTTGAGACCTTCACATACAATTTACTTTACATTCATCAACTTGCACTTATGGGCTTTAGTACCTTCTTTGGTGTTGACTCTCTGGCCCTTTTGTGGAGCAAGACTCTTAAAGTAGGCTTTGTTGGGCATGTCCAGAATCACCTCTATGTGGTTAACTTTTCGGAGCGACCCACTAAGACCGCGACTTGCCTAATGGCTCAAGTTGATGTGGGATGGCTTTGGTATTGCCGGCTAGCCCATGTCAATATGAGATCTTTGCAAAGTCTCCTCAAAGTGGATCACGTTCTGGGACTAAGCAATGTGAGTTTTGCCAGAGATTGTGCTTGCAATGCGTGTATTGAAGGAAAAATTCATGAGACATTCACTACCCCACGACTATCATCTAATCAAAAAGGACCTTGGAGCTCCTGCACATATATCTCTTTGGTCGTCCATCCTATGATAGTCTTGGGGGAAGAAAGTATTGCTTGGTGATAGTGGATGATTACCCAAGATATACGTGGGTAACCTTTTTCAAGAGAAAGAGTGAGACTCACCAAACCGTCATCGACTTTGCTAATGAAGCTCAACGCCAACATAATGCACATATATTAATGATTAGAAGTGACAATGGCACCAAGTTCAAGAATTACACCCTAAATGTATTTCTGAGTGATGCATGAATCAAGCATCATGACTGTGCTGCTGACACTCCTCAAAAAAAATGGTGTGGCGGAAAGGAAGAATCGGACGTTGATGGATGTGGCAAGAACCATGATGGCGGAGTTTAAATCTCCGTATAACTTTTGGGCCGAAGCCCTCACCACCGCATGTCATGCATCCAATCGGCTCTACCTTAGCAAAGGCTTGAACAAGACTCCTTATGAAATTCTTACCGGCAACAAGCCCAATCTCAAGTACTTCCGGGTGTTTGGATGTAAGTTCTTAAGAAAGGTGCTCGATTGTCTAAATATGAACCTAGAACTCAAGAGGGCATATTTGTTGGTTATGCTTCAAACTCTCGCGCTTACCGTGTATGCAACAAGTCCTCGGGACTCATTGAGGAGACGTATAGCATGGAGTTTGATGAGAATAATGGCTCCCAAGTGGAGCAAAGTGGTATTTGTGATGTAGGTGATGAAATCCCTCCCCAAGCCATAATAAGAATGGGTGTGGGACACTTCCTGCCCGTTGAGGAACCCCTTGTGGCTGAGGAGAAGGACAATGTTCCACTCATGTGGAACCATCACCGACGCAAGATCAACACGCTTCCGAAGAACATCCTAAGGGCCCTCAACCTGGTGTTCTCGATCAAGGAGAAGATCAACCTCAGGATGGTCGAGCACCTAGTTATGTCCTTGATGTTTCTCACCCCTCTGAGGATGCTCAAGATCGAGAGAAAGCTCAAGAACAAATCCAAGCTCAAGATCAAGGGCAAACTCGCAAAGGCGGTAAAAGTATGAAACATGCTCCTCAGCTTACCCCCCCCCCTCAGAATATTCAAGAAAGATGTGTAGACAAGAATGCCAAAAAATTCAAAAGAAATTCTCATGTACTCTAGAATGTCTATGGCAGTTTACAAAGAGGGGTAACCACTCGTCATCAATTATCAAACTTTAGTGCCCATCGTGCGTTCGTTTCTTGCATTGAACCACTAAAGGTACAAGAGGCTCCCGAATACATGGATTTGGTTGAAGCCATGCATGAAGAACTCAACAACTTCGAGCGCAATAAAGTGTGGCGACTGGTGCCAAGTCCAAAGGAAAACCACAATGTCATTGGGACAAAGTGGGTCTTTAACAAAAAGAAAGATGTGAATGGTGTCGTCACTCGTAACAAGGCTACTCCCAACTCGAGGTCATCGACTAGGGTGAAACCTTTGCTCCTGTCTCTTGCCTTGAATCTATTCGCATGTTGCTTGCATTTTCTTCTCATCATAACTTCAAATTACACCAAATGGATGTGAAGAGTGCATTTATTAATGGTCCTCTTAAGGACTTGATGTATGTCAAGCAACCCCCGGGGTTTGAGGATCCCAAGTTTCCTAATCATGTTTATATTCTCGATAAGGCACTCTATGGCCTTAAACAAGCCCCACGTGTGTGGTATGAGCACCTTACACAGATGTTACGAGACCGTGGATTTGAAGTTGGGAAAATCGACCCCACTCTTTTTACTAAGAAGGTCAAGGGGAGTTTTTCATATGCCAACTATATGTTGATGATATTATCTTTGGTTCCCCTAACGAAGATTTTAATGAAGAATTTGTTGTACTCGTGACTAAAGAGTTTGAGATGTCTATGATGGGAGAGTTCAAGTTTTTCCTTGGATTGGAAGTCGAACAACAAAGTCAAGGAACCTTCATCAATCAACCAAAATATACTCAAGTCATGCTCAAAAGATTCAAGATGGATGATCTCAAATTAGCCAAGGCCAACACTCCTATGCCTCTCAACTACCATTTTGACCTTGATCCCAATGGTAAAGTTGTGGATCAAAAGGTATATTGATGTATGATTGGCTCCTTGCTTTACCTTTGTGCATCTAGATCGGATATTATGTTGAGTGTGGGAATATGTGCATGATTTCAATCCGCACCTAAGGAAATCCACTATGTGGCGAACAAGCTAATCTTTTGATATTTGTTCACTCCCCAAACTTTGGCTTATGGTATCCCAAAGGTGCTTCATTTGATCTCATTGGATATTCGGATTCGGATTGGGCGGGAGACCGTGTGGATAGGAAATCAACTTCCGGAGGTTGCCAATTCCTTGGTCGCTCTCTGCTAAGTTGGTCTTCCAAGAAACAAAATTTTATTTCTCTCTCGTCCACCGAGGCTGAATATGTAGTTGTTGCAAGTGGCTGTGGTCAGTTGCTTTGGATGAGGCAAACTTTAAAGGATTACGGTGTCACTTGTGACAAAGTGCCTCTTTATTGTGATAATATTAGTGTTATCTCAATCTCCAACAACCCGGTTCAACATTGCGAGATGAAGCGCATCAGTATTCGTCACCACTTCATCCGCGAGCATATCAAGTGTGGAAGATTGACCTCATTTACCTCAACACTAATGATCAGCTTGCAGATATCTTCACGAAGCCTTTTAATGAAGCAAGATTTCGCGAGTTAAGGAATGAGCTAAATATCATTGAATTGAGCAACGTGGATTGAAACTATGCACAACCCGCCACTCTCATCATTTTATTTTGTATAGGTGTAGGCATGGATTTAGGGGGAGTGTTGTTTTCTATATGAGTCTCCCTCCCCCTATTATGCATAAAACTATCCGGTCATTCACATTAGTCACCATTGATGATAGTCGTGCTTCAACGACGAGTTATGGTCTTGGGCCCAAGGTTAAAATCTTCGCAGTGCCATACCTACTAACAAAAAGTAGGTCACTTTAGCCACCGCCCCCCTTCTTATGGCGCTTGTCTCACGGGAACATCCCACTTTTGTGTAGATCACTCCAAGTTTTCCTCTCTCTACTTAGTTTTTACAATTTGTAGTGATCTCATCCACATGACATGTCTTTATGTCTTTTTCATCGTGGCGGTTCGAATTTTCCTATATTTTAGCATTTTTGGGATTATCTCGAGCAGTTCTACCGCTGCCCCAGCGGTACTACTGATGATAAGAGTGTTGGGGAACGTTGCATGGGAAACAACAATTTCCCTACACACCCATAAGATCTATCCATGGTAATGACCATCAACGAGAGGAGAGATCGGATCCACATACCCATGTAGATCGCTAAGCGGGAAACGTTAAGAAACACGGTTGATCTAGTTGAAAGTCTTCATGGTCCAATCACGATCCGTTCCACGAACTCCGTCCCGATCTAGCGCCGAACGGACGACACCTCCGCATTGAGCACACGTACAACTTGATGATGATCTCCGCCTTCTTGATCCAGCAAGAGGGGCGAAGAGGTAGATGAGTTCTCTAGGAGCATGACAACGTGGTGGTGGTGGTGGTGAACTAATCCAGCAGGCCTTCACCAAGCTATGTCGGACTAATCTAGACTAAGAAGACGATCTATGGACGAGAGGGCAGCACATTGCCATTTTCTTCTGTGTGTTACCCCAAGGAGGAGAGGTTCGGCCGAGCTAGGGAGGAGAGTCCTCCTCAAATTAGAATTGGTGGAGGAATCCATTCCTAGTTGGTCTCCTCCTTCCTTTTTTCCTTTTCCTTTCTTTTTACACTTGGCCGAAATAGGCCTTATTGCGCTAGCCGCACCAGCCCACTAGGGGCTGGTGTGCCACCTTTAGGCCTACTAGGTCCCCTCCCGGATGGGTGTCCCCACACGGTGAAACCCTGGAATCCATTTGTCACTCCCGGTACTTTACTGGTAATGCCCGAAATCTTTCCGGAAGCCAAATGCAACTTTCCTATATATCAATCTTTACCTCCTGACCATTCCAGAGCTTCTCATGACGTCTACGATCTCATCCGGGACTCCAAATAACTTTCGATCACCAACATACATAACTCAATAATACCGAAACGTCACCGAACCTTAAGTGTGCAGACCCTATGGGTTCGAGAACTATGCACACATGACGTGAGACACTCTTCGCTCAATAACCAATAGCAAGACCTGGATGTCCATATTGGCTCCTACGTATTCTATGAAGATCTTTATCGGTTGAACCTCTATGTCAAGGATTGAGTTAATCTCGTATATCATTCCATTTGTCCTTCGGTATGTTACTTGCCCCAGATTCGATCATCGGTATCTCTATACCTATTTGAATCTCGTTACCGGCAAGTCTCTTTACTTGTACGGTAATACAATATCACATGGCTAACTCTTTAGTCACATTGCTTGCAAGGCTTATTGTGAAGTTATAGTACCAAGTGGGCCCCGAGATACCTCTCTGTCATACGGAGTTACAAATCCTAGTCTTGATCCATGCTAAGTCAACGGACACCTTCGGAGATACCTGTAGAGCACCTTTATAGTCACCCAGTTACATTGCGATGTTTGATACACACAAGGTATTTTTCCGATGTCAGTGAGTTACATGATCTCATGGTCATAAGAACATATACTTGACATGCAGAAAAACAATAGCAATAAAATGACACGATCACATGCTAAGTTCATAGTTTGGCTCTTGTCCATCACATCATTCTCCTAATGATGTGATCCGTTATCAAGTGATAACCCTTGCCTATGTCTAGGAAACCTTCACCATCTTTGATCAACGAGCTAGTATACTAGAGGCTTACTAGGGACAATGTGTGGTCTATGTATCTACACATGTATCTGAGTCTCCATTCAATACAATTCTAGCATGGATAATAAACAATTATCTTAAACAAGAAAATATAATAATAACTATTTTATTATTACCTCTAGGGTATATTTCCAGCAGTCTCGCACTTGCAATAGAGTCAATAATCAAGCTCACATCACTATGTGATTTACAATGTAACGAATCTAACACCCATACAGTTCTGGTGTTGTTCATGTTTTGCTCGTGGAAGAGGCTTACTCAACGGGTCTGCAACATTCAGATCCATGTGCACTTTGCAAATATTTATGCCCTCCTCTTTGATGTAATCGCGGATGGAATTGAAGTGTCGCTTTATGTGTCTAGTCCTCTTGTGAAACCTTGGTTCCTTGGATAGAGCAATGGCACTAGTGTTGTCACAAAACACAGTCATTGGATCCAGTGCACTAGGCACAACTCCAAGATCTCTCATGAACTGCTTCATCCAGTCACCTTCTTTAGCCGCCTATGTGGCAGCTATATACTCCGCTTCGCATGTAGAATCAGCTACCATGCTTTGCTTGGAACTGCACCAACTTACCGCACCCCCATTAAGAATAAATATGTATCTGGTTTGTGACTTAGAGTCCTTCGGATTAGTGTCAAAACTTGCAGGAACGTAACCCTTTATGATGATCTCTTTGTCACCTCCATAAACGAGAAACATTGCATTAGTCCTTTTCACGTACTTCAGAATACTCTTGACCGCTGCCCAGTGTTCCATTCCTGGATTACTTTGAAACCTTCTCGCCATACTTATGGCAAGGCTCACATCTGGTCTAGTGCACAACATTGCATACATGATAGAGCCGATGGCTGAAGCATAGGGGACGACACTCATCTTTTCTCTATCTTTTGCAGTTACTGGCCATTGTGTCTTACTCAACTTCACACCTCGTAGCACAGGAAAGAACCATTTCTTGGACTATTCCATTTTGAACTTCTTCAAAACTTTGTCAAGGTATGTGCTCTCTGAAAGCCCTATTAAGCGTCTTGATCTATCTCCATAGATCTTGATGCCTAATATGTAAGGAGTTTCTCCTAGATCGTTCATTGAAAAACTTCTATTCAAATAATCCTTTACGCTTCCCAAAAGATCTATATTGTTTCCAATCAGCAATATGTCATCCACATATAATATTAGAAATGTTATAGAGCTCACACTCACTTTCTTGTAAATACAAGCTTCTCCATAAACTTGTATAAAGCCGAATGCCTTGATTACCTCATCAAAGCACTGATTCTAACTCCGAGATGCTTGTACCGGTCCATAAATGGAACGCTGGAGTTTGCATACTTTTTAAGCATTCTCTAGATCGACAAAACCTTCCGGTTGCATCATATAGAACTCGTCCTTAATAAAACCGTTAAGAACGTTGTTTTGACATCCATCTGCCAAATTTCATAATAAAAAATGCAACTATTTCTAACATGATTCTGACGGGCTTAAGTATCACTACGAGTGAGAAAGTCTCATCGTAGTCAACTCCTTGAACTTGTGAAGAACCCTTTGCCACAAGTCGAGCTTTATGGACAGTGACATTACTGTCCACGTCCGTCTTCTTAAAGATCCATTTGTTCTGAATGGCCTTTCGCCATTCAGGTAATACTTCCAAAGTCCATACTTTGTTTTCATACATAGATGCTATCTCGAAATTCATGGCCTCTAACCATTTCTTGGAATCGTGGCCCGCCATTGCTTCTCGATAGCTTGTAGGTTCATCGTTGTCTAACAACATGATTGATAAGACAGGGTTGTCGTACCACTCACGAGCAGTACGTGCCCTTGTCGACCTATGAGGTTCGATAGCAACTTGATCTGAAGTTTCATGATCATCATCGTTAGATTCCTCTTCAACTCATGTAGCTTCGACACAAACATATTTCTGTGTTGTGCCACCCTCTGGTTGAAGTAAAGGTTCTATAACCTCATCAAGTTCTATCTTCCTCCCACTCAGTTCTTTTGAGAGAAACTCTTTATCAAGAAATGCTCTGTTTTTAGTGACAAACACTTTGCCTTCGGATCTGAGATAAAAGGTGTACCCAACTATCTATTTCGGGTATCCTATGAAGACACACTTTTCCGCTTTGGGTTCCAGATTTTAAGGCTGAAGCTATTTGACATAAGCATCACATCCCCAAACTTGAAGAAACGACAAATTTGGCTTCTTGCTAAACCACAGTTCATCTGGCGTCATCTCAACGAATTTGATGGTACCCTATTTAAAGTGAATGCAGTTGTCTCTAATGCATAACCCCAAAAAGATAATGACAAATTGGTAAGAGACATCATATAACGCACCATGTCTAACAGAGTACGATTACGACATTCGAACACACCATTATATTGTGGTATTTCACGCGGTGTCAACTGTGAAACAATTCCAAATTGTCTTAAGTGAGTGCCAAACTCATAACTCACATATTCACATCCTCGGTCAGATCGCGGGAATTTGAACTTCTTGTTATAATGATTCTCAGGTTCACTCTGAAATTGCTTGAACTTTTCAAACATTTCAGACTTGTTTTTCATGAAGTAAATATAACCATATCCACTCAAATCATCTTTGATGGTGAGAAAATAACGATAACCACCCACGCCTCTATGCTCATTGATCCGCACACATCAGTATGTATGATCTCCAACAAGTCACTTGCATGCTCCATTGTTCCGAAGAATGGAGTCTTAGTCATCTTGCCCATGAGGCATGGTTCACATGTGTCAAGTGATTCAAAATAAAGTGACTCCAAAAGTCCATCAGCATGGAGTTTCTTCAAATATGACCAAAGCAGCAGTGCCACAAGAAAGTGGTGCTATCATTATCAACTCTACATATTTTGGAATCAATGTTATGTATATGTGTATCATCACTATCGAGATTCAATATGAACAAACCCCTCACATTGGGTGCATGACCATAAAATATATTACTCATATAAATAGAACAACCATTATTCTTTGACTTAAATGACTAACCGTCTTGCAATAAACAAGATCCAGATATGATGTTCATGCTTAACGTAAGCACTAAATAACAATTATTCGGGTTTATCACCAATCCCTATGGTAACTGAAGTGAGAGCGTGCCGATGACAATCGCATCAACTGTTTCCCACGCGCATCGTCACTTCATACTTCGCTAACCTTCGTCTATTTCGTAGTTCCTGCTTTGAGTTGCAAATGTGAGCAACCGAACCGGTATCAAATACCCACGCACTACAACGAGAGTTGGTGAGGTACACAATGATAACATGTAAATCATATATACCTAGTTTGGTGTTGGCCGCCTTCTTGTCGGCCAGATACTTGGGGCAGTTCCGCTTCGAGTGACCAGCGCCCATGCAATGAAAGCACTCAGTTTCTGGCTTGGGTCCAGCCTTGGGTTTCTTTACGGGAGGGGCAACTGCTTTGCCACTCTTCTTAGAGTTACCCTTCTTACCCTTGCCATTCTTCTTGAAACTAGTCGTTTTATTGATCATCAATACTTGATGCTTCTAGTGAATTTCTAACTCGATGACTTTCAGCATCGCAAACAGCTTGACATCTGATTTATTCATCCCTTTTATGTTATAGTTCAACACAAAGCCTTTATAGTTAGGTGGCAATGAATAAAAAACTGTGTCGCAGATTGCCTTTGGCGGGAGAACAATTCCCAATTCAGCCAGACGGTTGGAATACCCACACATTTTGAGTATGTGTTCAGTGACAAACCTGTTCCCCTCCATCTTCCAAGCATAGAACTTATCGAAGGTTTCATACCTCTCGATCCGGGAATTCTTCTCAAAGATAAACTTCAACTCCTGGAACATATCATATGCTCCATGACCTGCAAAACGTCTTTCAAGTCCCGGTTCTAAGCAATACAAAATTGCACATTGAACTCCTGAGTAGTCATCCAGACGTGCTTGCCAGACATATCATCTTGGGTCGCCGGTTGGGGTGGCATGTCACCTAGCGGCGCATCATAGACATAATTTTTCTGGGAAACCGTGACAACAAGTCTCAGATTACGGGCCCGGTCTACAAAGTTACTGCCATCATCTTTCAACTTGGCTTTCTCTAGGAACGCATTAAAATTGAGGGGTGCTACCGCGCGAGCCATGGATCTACAACATAAATTTGCAAACATTACTTAGACTATTGTTCAAGATAATGAGTTTAGTTAATCATATTACTAATAAAATCCCACTCAAATTGACATCCCTCTAGTCATTCAAGTGACACATGATCCAAATTCACTAACTCAAGTCCGATCATCATGTGAGTTGAGTTGGCTTCAATGGTGAACATATCTATGTTGATCATATCTACTATATGACTCATGTTCGACCTTTCGATCTCTTGTGTTCCGAGGCCATGTATGTAGATGCTAGGCTCGTCAAGTTTAACCCGAGTGTTCCGCGTGTACAAAACTGTCTTGCGCCCGTTGTATGTGAACGTAGAGTCTATCACACCCGATCATCACGTGGTGTCTCGAAACGACGAACTTTCGCAATGGTGCACACTCGGGGAGAACACAATTTTATATTGAAATTTTAGTGAGGGATAACCTTATAATGCTATCGTCGTCCTAAGCAAAACAAGTTGCATAAAAGGATTAACATCACATGCAAATCATAAATGACATGATATGGCCATCATCTTGTGCTTTTGATCTCCATCTCTAAAGCACCGGCATGATCTCCATCGTCACCGGCGCCACACCATGATCATCATGATCTCCATCATTGTGCTGCCATCGAGGTTGTCGCGCCAACTATGTTGTTACAACTAAAGCTATTGAACTACTGATAAAGCAAAGCATCACCAGGCGCAAAATAATTAAAGAAAACCATATGGCTCCCGCCGGTTGTCGTAGCATCGATGTGCAACTCGATATTTAACTATTACAACATGATCATCTCATACATCAAATATATCATATCATGTGTTTGGCCATATCATATCACATACATACCCCGCAAAAACACGATAGACATCCTCTAATTTGTTGTTGCTTGTTTTACGTGGTTGCTATGGGTATCTAGCATGATGGCATCTTACTTACACAAAACCACAATGATGATACACAAGTTGCTATTTAACCTTCTCCAAGGACCACCTTTGTCAAATCCGATTCAACTAAAGTTGGAGAAACAGACACCTGCCAGTTATCTTTATGCAACAAGTTGCATGTTAGTCGATGAAACCGGTCTCTTGTAAGCGTACGAGTAATGTTGGTCCGGGCCGCTTCATCCAACAATACCTCCAAATCAAGAAAATACTAAGGACGATAGCAATATGAATATCAACACCCAAAAACTCCTTTGTGTTCTACTTAAGATGTCATCTACGCATAGACCTAGCTCATGATGTCATCTACGCATAGACCTAGCCCAAAAAATTTCCTACTCACACATAAGATCTATCCATGGTGATGACCATCTACGAGAGGAGAGATCGGATCCACATACCCTTGTAGATCACTATGCGGGAAGCGTTAAGAAAAGCAGTTGATGTAGTCGAACATCTTCGCGGTCCAATCATGAACTGTCTCACGAACTCCATCCCGATCTTGCGCCGAACAAATGGCACCTCCGTGTTCAGCACACGTACAGCTCGATGACGATATCCGCCTTCTTGATCCGGCAAGATGGGTGAAGAGGTAGATGGATTCTCCGGCAGTACGATGTTGTGGTAGTGGTGGTGGTGAACTAATCCAGTAGGACTTCGCCAAGCTATTTCAGACTAATCTAGATGAAGGAGACGATATATGGAGGAGAGGGCAGCATGTGGCTATTTTGTGGTGTGTGTTGCCCTCAAAACCTCCACTATATATAGGAGGAAGAGGTGGGAGGGCTGCCTTGCCTCCTCCTCCAAGGAGGAGACGTTCGGCCGAGCTTGGGACGAGAGTCCTACTCCAATTAGGTTTGGTGGAGGACTCCCTTCCTAGTTGGTCTCTGCCTTGCATTGTTCCACCTTTAGGCCTACTAGGTCCCCTCCCGGGTGGGTGGCCCCTTCCGGTGAAACCCTAGAACCCATTTCTCACTCCCGGTACTTTAGTGGTATTGCCCGAGATCTTTCCAAAAGCCAAGTTCAACTTTCCTATATATCAATCTTTACCTCCGGACCATTCCGGAGCTCCTCGTGATGTCTCGGATCATATCCGGGACTCTGAACAACTTCTTGTCACCAACATACATAACCAATAATACGAAAAGATCACCGAACCTTAAGTGTGTAGACCCTATGGGTTCAAAAACTATGCACACATGACCTAAGACACTCTATGGTCAATAACCAATAGCAGGACCTCGATGTGCATATTAGCTCCTACATATTCTATGAAGATCTTTATCATTTTAACCTTTATGTAAAGGATTCAGTTAATCCCGTATAACATGCCCTTTGTCCTTCGGTATGTTACTTGCTCGAGATTCGATCGTCGATATCTCTATACCTATTTGAATCTCGTTACCGGCAAATCTCTTTACTCGCTGCGTAATACAAAATCTTTCGGGTAACTCTTTAGTCACATTGCTTGCAAGGCTTGTTGTGATGTTGTATTATCGAGTGGGCCCTGAGATACCTCTCCCTCATAGGAGTGACAAATCACACCTTTGATCCATGCTAACTCAACAGACACCTTTGGAGATACCTGTAGAGCACCTTTATAGTCACCCAGTTACGTTGCGACGTTTGATACACACAAGGTATTCTTCCGGTGTCAGTGAGTTACATGATCTCATGGTCATGGGAACATATACTTGACATGCAGAAAAATAGTAGCAATAAAATGACATGATCACATGCTACGTTCATAGTTTGGGTCATGTCCATCACATCATACTCCTAATGATGTGATTGCGTTATCAAGTGACAAACCTTGTCTATGGCTAGGAAACCTTGACCATGTTTGGTAAACGAGCTACTCTACTAGAGGCTTACTAGGGACAGTGCGTTTTCTATGTATCCATACATGTATCTGAGTTTCCATTCAATACAATTATAGCATGGATAATAAAAAATTATTTTAAACAAGGAAATATAATAATAACTATTTTATTATTGCCTCTAAGGCATATTTCCAATAAAGAGGTAGTACCGCCCACCACAGCGGTACTCCCGTTGGGCAGCATACCTGGCCATTTCTCGGGCCGGGCCGGGCTTCGGGTCGGGCCAAAAAACGACGTCTACAGGACAGGCCCGAGCCCGGCCCGGCCCGACCAATCACTTTGTTTTCCAGGACCAGGCCCGGCCTCAGGCAAAGCCCATCAGCCCAAAGCCCGGCCCGACGGCCCGAAATCAGCAAAAAACAACACAAAATTATGTAGTAAAAAACATCACAGCAGCAAAAAAACAACACAAAACTGTAGTAAAAAAACACAACAACAACAAAACTACACTAATTCTGACTTCTGAGAGCAAAACAAAGCATAACAATAATATTTCGGACAGCATAACAGCACTAAATCATCACAATTTAGTTCCAACACCATAACAACAACATAATTGTTTCAGAACCAAAATATTTTGGACAACATAACAGCATAACAGCATAAATGTTTTAGTTCCAACAGCAAAACATAAGAACAGCAAATCCTAACAACAACATAAGTGTTTCAGTTACACAACATCTAAATGTTCCAGTTTCAGTTTCACCACAGCATAACAACAACATAATTGTTTCATAACCAAAATAAAGACTAGAGCCATCCCGCCATGTTTTTCTCTGAATCTCCTCTTCTCAATGCTCTAGAAGTTTAGCAACTCTACAGGATGAAATTAAAGAAAATTAGCAACGATATAAAGTACAAATTGAGAATTGACATGAACAAATAGTAGAGATGTTACATTCTTCATCCGAAGAAGATGAATCTTCATCATTATCTACCACAACCACTTCTTCTGCCTTCATCTTATTATCTACGACAATAGATTGGATCATTTGCAAATGAGACACGCAAATAAGAATGTAAAATAAGATTACAATACATACCTTCTTTTTTCTGTAGTTTGCAACGATACCAATCTTGCAAACACATTAAAGCCTCAACCGTCTTTTGTTTAAGTGAGCTTCGATTTGGGGTTATAATCTTCTTGCTCAAGCTGAAAGCAGATTCTGAAGCAACACTTGACACACGAACTGCAAGGATATCACGTGCCATTCTTGCTAGCTGTAGATACCTAGCTGCAGACTTACTCCAAACATCCAAGATATTAACATTTTCATTCAACTTCTTTGCAGGTTCAGCCAAATACAATTCCTATTCAGATTTGTCTTCCTGCGATCTCATGCTTTCCATGTATTGATCATAGTCAGAAAAGGCACCAAGTCCACAAGTGCTTGAAGAGGCAGAGTATGCACTTGTTGCTAAGTTTTCATTGACATGTACCCCACTACCGTAATCCTCAAATAAAGAAGTCATTGTGCTTTTAACAAGATTAATGCGATGAAGGGCATCATCACCATCATATATCTTGGAGTAGGCATATCCTAAGAACTTGAACTTAATGATGGGATCAAGAACAGCAACACAAGACAGAAATACGTTATAGTCAGACCAATATTTCATGAATTTCTCCCTCATAACTACCAACATTCGATCCATGTAACTATTTATTCCAGCACTAGCCTCAATAATAGCAGAATGAACAAGATAGACATTCATGAAGTATAAGTTGGATGTTGGATACTTTGTTCCTGAGAAAATTGTAGTTACCTTGAAGAAGACCTCCAAGAACTAATACATATGAGATATCTTGGCCCATTCTTCTTCAGATAGCCAAAAGTTCTCCTTAAATATGCTATCCCTCTCAGAATACCAATGCAACACATCTCTATAGTACAAACAAGAGCCAAACATAGTGTAGGTTGAATTCCAACGGATGGGCATATCAGGTTTCAACCTCTTTGATTCTTCCAGGTTGAAAATAGTTGTAGAAGTACTATAAAACTTATGCAGCCTATTACTTGAAGCCTTTAGGTACGTTATACCATCTCTAAGTTTGCCCACACACACATCAATCAATGTCAAACCAGCTTGAACTACCAAGTTTAGTATGTGTGCACAACAACGGATTTCGAAGAATTTACCACACAAAGGTAAAGCACCTTTTGACAAATGGGTAAGCAAGCAAGTAATTATCCTATCATTATAGGTTGCATTATCAAGAGTGGTGCACATCACTTTCTTATCAATCCTCCACTCACGAAAAGCTAAGTGGACCTCATCTGCAATAGATGCTCCATCATATGTTCGATCAATTTTCTTGAACCATACAATCCTCTTGTTTAGTTTCCAATCAACATCATTGTAATGGCAAGTAATGTAAATATAGCTATGCTTGGTGACTTCAGATTTCCAATTATCAGATGTGAAACTAACTCTACCAGGGGCAGCAAGAATAATTTCCATCAATTCCTTTTCTGGCTTAGAAACATTGCCATTATCTCTCTTTTTATTGTGTGCTGACCATTAGACTTGAATTGTGGACAACAAGCACACATCATTGTTCTAAATCCATCTTCTTCAACTGTTGTAAATGGATGAGCACCAGACACAAGATAAATGGAGACTGAATTTCTAGCAACTTGAGCATCAAATCTACCATTTCTTAATGCAGTTGTTCCATCATCATTTGTTTCCGATTTCAAGAAAAAGTTAGTCATTGTCGCTTGTTGAACCTTATGCTTCTTTTTAGTGTGTCTGAGTAGATGAGATGTACCATTTGTCGATTTACCCGAAAATTCCTTCTCACAATGTTTGCATTTAGCTATAATCATTGGATCGCCATCTTTGGAGATCTTTGTGAAGTTCAGCGATACCTTTGACTTCAATTTAGAAGTAGTAGGCTGTTGTGCCCCTTCAGCGGTAGGTTGTGCATTTTGTGTTGTCGGTACACTTCCTTCCTCCCCATTAACACCATCTCCTGCCTGCTTTCCCTTTTCCCTTGCACGTTACTGTCGAATACGAGGAGGATCTGCACATACAATAAACAATTGCATCCGGACATCCTGCCCTTCTAATTCTTCGGGATGGTAATCTGGTTCATCACCCTCTGGTCCTTCTAATTCTTCTGAATTAGTCATGATCAATTTGCACCATATACACAACAATACAAGAATATAAACATCACTCCATCTGTTCAACATCACCATATCATTCTAATTCTCCTCATCTTCCAAAAATATACCTCAGACTCAGAGTTACAACATGAATTGGGCGGGGCAGCCACTGCTAGGAACGGGGCGAGGACGGGGCAGACCGGAGAAGCCGCGGTCGGGGACGGGGCATGGACGGGGCGGGGAAGCCGCGGCTGGGGATGGTCGGACGGGGCGAAGATGGGGCATGGATGGACTAGAGAAGCCGCGGTCGGGAGGGAGAGGGGCCGCCGCCGTTGAGAAGGAGCAGGGCCGCCGCTGCCGGGAGGAAGGAGTAGAGCTGCCCCCGTCGGTAGGAAGGAGCAGGGCCGCCGCCGTCGGTATGAACAAGCAGGGCCGCCGCCGCCAGGAGGGGAGGTGAGGGAGTGGGAATGTGATGCGGGTGGGGTGGGGTGGGGCGTGGGGGCGCTAGGGTTAGGCGTTAGGGCAAGCCGAGTGGGTAAGGTGGGTTGGTGGGGTGCTGTTGCCGCGCTGGGTTGCCCCGCGCTGGGCTGTGGCGTGTCGGGTGTGGCTGCATATTCCTAGGTTCGGGCCGGGCCTAATTTTGGGCCAGAACTAAAGCCCATGCCCGGCCCGAATTGCAGTTCGGGCTATTTTTTGATGCCGAGGCCCGACCCATGGGCAAGTTCGGGTCATGCCTGGTCGGGCTTTTTCGGGCCGGGTCGGGTCGGGCCGACCGGGTCAGGTTTCCCATGGCCAGATATACTTGGCGGTACTACCACCCGGGAGCGGTACTACGGCTTAGACTCCTCCGGGGAGGTTATGGGGCCAGGCAGGGGCAGTTTTGACTCCCCACACCCATTCATCCCACTCCTCCTCGTGGGTATCTCTCTCCAGACGACCCCAAGGCTCCGGTGGCCACCCCCGATCTCCGGTTTCGGCCACCCGTCCGCGATTTCATCCGGTGGAATCGTTCTCCACCCCATCCTCTTGCCATGGATACTAGTATTGTCCCCGTTCTTATTCTCATGTGGTCTCTTTCTCAGATCTAGGTCTTAGACAATATGAGATGTCTATATGTCTTTTATTCTCCGATTTGCAGTATATGAGGGTGTGGATGATGGGTAGAGTTTAAATATGTTGATCTTTTAGAAATTTTGTGGTCAAGGCATCCTTGTTAGTACCGGATCCAACCTATGGTGGTTTTCACCCTGAAAGCACAATTGCTCCCTAGGGTGGTTTTGATAATTGATCACAACATATGCATCATTGGACTAATATGTTTTCCAAGTATATTTCAGAAAAAGTCCAAAAGATGCTATGGCTTAAGGTTTATGTGGAGATGCCCCTGGATGCAAAAAAGGAATAATATTGGCTCAAGCTTCAAGATAGAAGACTCTTCATTTTATATTGGGATAATTAGATTTATGCCCCTAGTTGTCTTCCACTGGGCTGTTTTACCCCAAATTTCCAAAAGTCACCGGTTCTGTCCAAGTCACTTTGCTCCTCTTATGCTTTTGCCCATTAACCGTTTGACCGTTAGTTTGAAATTTCAGAACTAATTCATACTAAACCAGAAAAATGCAAATAAGATACCAAAATGTTCGGAAAAACATCACATATATGTCAGTGTCATTTGCATTCATGAGAAAGGTGTTGGAAAGTGCCCATCCGAGTTTTAGCTCTTATGATACCAACATGAATAGTAAAATATAAAAAAATCAAACAATTCGAAAAAATATTTGGTGGCAAAGAATGACAAAGATTTTAAGTGCTTGTCAAGTTTCATCACGGAACAACATTCCTAGAAGTCGTGGCAAAACACCAATCTATTTTGAAGTGCTGATTGTTTTTTTTTGCCACGACTTCCACGAATGTTGTTCCGTGATGAAACTTGGCAAGCACTTAAAACATTTGTCATTCTTTGCCTCCAATTTTTTTAGAATTATTTGATTTTCTTATATTTTACTATTCGTGGTGGTATCATAAGAGCTAAAACTCGGATGGTCACTTTACAACATCTTTGTCATGAATACAAATGAGACTGACATATAGGTGATGTCTTTTCGAACATTTTGGTATGTTATTTGCATTTTTATGATTTAGTATGAGTTAGTTATGAAGTTTTCAAACTGGCGGTCAAATGGTCAAAGGGCAAAAGCATAAGAGGAGCGAAGTGACTTGGATAGAAACGGTGACTTTTGGAAATTAGGGGTAAAACAGCCGAGCGGGACACAACCAGGGGCATAAATCTAATTATCCCTTTTATATTTGTGGGAAAACACTTTTGATTCCATAGGAAACCCAATATTGTTAAAAGGGGGTGAGGTAGTAAAATGAACTGATTGCTCAAATGCTCAAAGTTAGCCACCAAAACACTGAGTCATTTTTTCCACATATCCACTCTGTCAAGATCCACATTCACAAATTCGGTGTCACCAACATTCCCATATCGGACCCACCGAGTTTGACCTCAGACAGAAACCCTAGCCATTCCCACCAAATCAGTGCAACCGAAACCCAGTCGGTGGTACCGAGTTCAGTGTGACCAACATTTTATTGCCATGATACACAAAATCGGAATTTCCGAGTTTGAGTATCGGTGCCATCGAGTTTTGCCATCTGACCGTTAGTCACCTTTTTGGTGACACCCAGTTTCATATATCAGTCTCACCGAGATTCCAGAGTTCACAACTTTAGTTCTAATCGGTACCACCGAGTTTTCAACTTTGGTGTCACTGAGCTGCCTTTTTGTGTGTAACGGTTGGATTTTGGCTGCTGCCTATTGATACGTCTCCAACATATCTATAATTTTTTTATCATTCCATGCTATTATATTATCAACTTTGGATGTTTTATATGCATGAATATGCTATTTTATATTATTTTTGGGACTAACCTATTGACCTAGAGCCCAGGGCCAGTTC
This sequence comes from Hordeum vulgare subsp. vulgare, assembly GCF_904849725.1. Classification (NCBI taxonomy): domain Eukaryota; kingdom Viridiplantae; phylum Streptophyta; class Magnoliopsida; order Poales; family Poaceae; genus Hordeum; species Hordeum vulgare. Next base: position 310,143,746 of record NC_058518.1, read on the forward strand.
CTGTTTTTTCCTTGTTTTTGACCTTTTTTAGATAGGAATATCAAACGAAGTCGAAACGGAATAAAACTTTCGCCGTGATTTTTTATGGAAATTTAAAAAAATACCAGAATAAAAATATACCAGAGGGGAGTCCGGAGGAAGCCACGAGCCAGGGAGGTGCGCCCACCCCCACTAGGCGCGCCTGCGGGGCTCGTGACTCCCTCGTGGGTCCCCGTGACTTGTTCTCGATGCCATCTGGTCTTATAAATACAGAAACCTCCAGAAATAAACGTAGATCGGGAGTTCCACCGCCGCAAGCCTCTGTAACCACCAAAAACCAATCGGGAGCCCGTTCCGGCACCCTGCCGGAGGGGGAATCCATCTCCGGTGGCCATCTTCATCATCCCGACGATCTCCATGACGAGGAGGGAGTAGTTCTCCCTCGGGGCTGAGGGTATGTACCAGTAGCTATGTGTTTAATCTCACTCTCTCGTGTTCTTGAGATGTCATGATCTCGATGTACCGCAGGCTTTTCTACTATAGTTGGATCCTATGACGTTCTTCCCCCTCTCCCTTCTTGTAATGAATTTAGTTTCCCCTTTGAAGTTATCTTATCGGATTGAGTCTTTAAGAACACTTGATCTATGTCTTGCACGTGTCTATCTGTAGTGACAATGGGATATTCATGTGATTACTTGATGTATGTTTTGGTGATCAACTTGCAGGTTTCGTGACATCGGGAACCTATGCATATGGGTTGGCACACGTTTTGACTCTCCGGTAGAAACTTTGGGGCACTCTTTGAAGTTCTATGTGTTGGTTGAATAGATGATTCTGAGATTGTGTGATGCATATCATATAATCATGCCCACGGATACTTGAGGTGACAATGGAGTATCTAGGTGACATTAGGGTCTTGGTTGATGTGTGTCTTAAGGTGTTATTCTAGTACGAACTCTAGGATAGATTGAACGAAAAGAATAGCGCTCATGAAATTTTGTGCTCACGAAATTATTTTTCATTCCTATCCAGAGAGATATATTGATCTGATTCTTTTTGCTTCTGATTGATATACAAATTTCCTTAATTTTCATAATTTGGTCAGAATTTTTGGAGTTGCAGAAGTATGGTTATCATTCACATCATTATAGACTGTTTTGTTTTTGACAAATTCTGTTTTCAATGCATAGTTTGCTTGTTTTGGTATTTCCATAGATTATATTGAGTAATATAAATTGTGGAAATAGTAATATACAGTAGACATTGTGTGAAAATAATTATGAGTCTTGTTTTGACAGTACCCAAGTGATTGATTTGCTCATTATCATATTAACCCATCTCACGAAGTTCCGTTAAGTTTTGTGCTGTGAAGTTTTCAAGTTTTGGGTAGAGTTTCGATGGACTATGGAACAAGGAGTGGCAAGAGCCTAATCTTGGGGATGCCCAAGGCACCCCAAATCCATATTCAAGGACACCAAAGAGCCTAAGCTTGGGGATGCCCCGGGAAGGCATCCCCTCTTTCATCTTCAATCCATCGGTAACTTTACTTGGGGCTATATTTTTATTCACCACATGATATGTGTTTTGCATTGATTTATACTAACCTATCTCACGAGTTCTTGTTGAGTTTTGTGTGGATGAAATTTTTAAGATTTTGGAAACCACCATATGAGAGGAATTAAGGAGACACAAAAGCTCAAGCTTGGGGATGCCCAAGGCATCCCCAATTCATATTTCAAGAAGACTCAAGCACCTAAGCTTGGGGATGCCCCGGATGGCATCCCACCTTTCTTCTTCAAACAGTTATCGGTTAGTATCGGTTGAACCTAAGTTTTTTCTTCTTCACATGATTCGTGCTATCCTTGAAGTGTCATTTTATTTTGTTTGAATAGGGTACTTAAGATCTGAAATTCTTAGATGGGAGAGTATCCACATAGCCAAATAATTATTCACTACTCATTGAGCTTCACTTATATCTTTTGGAGTAGTATTTCTTTTACTCTCATGCTTCACTTATATCATTTTGAGAGTCTTAAACAGCATGGTAATTTGCTTAAGTTATGAACCTAGTCCTAATATGATGGGCATCCAAGAGGGATATAATAAAAACTTTCATATAGAGTGCATCGAGTACTATGAGAAGTTTGATTCTTTGCATATAGTTTTGAGACATAAGGATGGTGATATTAGAGTCATGCTAGTTAGTAATTATGGATTGGTAGAAATACTTGTGTTAGAGTTTGTGATTCTCGTAGCATGCACGTATGGTGAACCGCTATGCTAGGAAGTCGGAGCATGATGTTTTTATTGATTGTTATCCTTTGTGTGGCGGTCGGGATCGTGCGATGGTTAACTCCTACCAACCCTTCCCCTAGGAGCATGCGTCTAGCACTTTGTTTCGATTACTAATAAAACTTTCGCAACAATTATGTGAGTTCTCTCTGACTAATGTGAGTCCATGGTATATATGCACTCTCACCCTTCCACCAATGCTAGCCTCTCTAGTGTCGCGCAATTTTTGCCGGTGCATAAACCCACCATATACCTTCCTCAAAACAGCCACCATACCTACCCATCATGGCATTTCCATAGCCATTCCGAGATATATTGCCATGCAACTTCCACCGTTCCGTTTATTATGACACGCATCATCATTGTCATATTGCTTTGCATGATCATGTAATTGACATCGTATTTGTGGCAAAGCCACCGTTACCTTTCATACATGTCACTCATGAGTCATTGCACATCCCGGTACACTGCCGAAGGCATTCATATAGAGTCATATCTTTGTTCTAAGTATCGAGTTGTAAGTAAATAAAAGTGTGATGGTCATCATTATTAGAGCATTATCCCATGTGAGGAAAGGACATAAGCTATGATTCCCTCAAGAGTTGGGATGAGACTCCGGACTTAAAATAAAAAGGAAATAAAAGAGGCCAAAGAGCCCACACAAAAAAATGAAAATGAAAAAAAGGAAAAAAAGAGAGGCCAAAGAGCCCAAACAAAAAAATGAGAGAAAAAGAGAGAAGGGACAATGCTACTATCCTTTACCACACTTGTGCTTGAAAGTAGCACCATGATCTTCATGATAGAGAGTCTCATATATTGTCACTTTCATATACTACTGGGAATTTTTGTTATAGAACTTGGTTTGTATATTCCCATGATGGGCATCCTCAATTGCCCTAGGTCTTCGTGAGAAAGAGAGCTGGATGCACACCCACTTAGTTTCTTTTTGAGCTTTCATAAACTTATAGCTCTTGTGCATCTCTTGCATGGCAATCCCTACTCATTCAAATTGATATCTATTAATGGGCATCTCCATAGCCCGTTGATATTCCGAGTCGATGTGACCATCTCCTCCTTTTTGCCTCACAACCTCCACCATATTCTATTTCACCTATAGTGCTATATCCATGGCTCACGCTCTTGTATTGCGTGAGAGTTGAAAAAGTTTGAGAAAGTAAAAGTGTGAAAACAATTGCTTGACTAATACCGGGGTCGTGCATGATTTAAATATGTTGTGTGGGGAAGATGGAGCATAGCCAGACTATATGATATTGTAGGGATAACTCTCTTTGGCCATGTTATTTTGACAAAACATGATTGCTTTCTTAGTATGCTTGAAGTATTATTGTTCTTATGCCAACATTAAACTTTTTGTCTTGAATCATATGGATCTGAATATTCATGCCACAATATACGTTAGGTAGAATTCCACATCAAAAATTCAGTTTTTATCATTTACCTACTCGAGGACGAGCAGGAATTAAGCTTGGGGTTGCTTGATACGTCTCCAACTTATCTATAATTTCTGATCGTTCCATGCTATTATATTATCAACTTTGGATGTTTTATATGCATGAATATGCTATTTTATATTATTTTTGGGACTAACCTATTGACCTAGAGCCCAGAGCCAGATCCTGTTTTTTCCTTGTTTTTTACCTTTTTCAGATAGGAATATCAAACAGAGTCCAAACGGAATAAAACTTTCGCCGTGATTTTTTATGGAAAATATCAAAAATACCAGAAGAAAAAGATACCAGAGAGGAGTCCCGAGGAAGCCACGAGCCAGGGAGACATGCCCACCCCCACTAGGCGCGCCTGCGGGGCTCGTGACTCCCTCGTGGGTCCCCGTGACTTGTTCTCGATGCCATCTGGTCTTATAAATACAGAAACCTCCAGAAATAAACCTAGATCGGGAGTTCCACCGCCGCAAGCCTCTGTAACCACCAAAAACCAATCGGGAGCCCGTTCCGGCACCCTGCCGGAGGGGGAATCCATCTCCGGTGGCCATCTTCATCATCCCGACGATCTCCATGACGAGGAGGGAGTAGTTCTCCCTCGGGGCTGAGGGTATGTACCAGTAGCTATGTGTTTAATCTCACTCTCTCGTGTTCTTGAGATGTCATGATCTCGATGTACCGCAGGCTTTTCTACTATAGTTGGATCCTATGACGTTCTTCCCCCTCTCCCTTCTTGTAATGAATTTAGTTTCCCCTTTGAAGTTATCTTATCGGATTGAGTCTTTAAGAACACTTGATCTATGTCTTGCACGTGTCTATCTGTAGTGACAATGGGATATTCATGTGATTACTTGATGTATGTTTTGGTGATCAACTTGCAGGTTTCGTGACATCGGGAACCTATGCATATGGGTTGGCACACGTTTTGACTCTCCGGTAGAAACTTTGGGGCACTCTTTGAAGTTCTATGTGTTGGTTGAATAGATGATTCTGAGATTGTGTGATGCATATCATATAATCATGCCCACGGATACTTGAGGTGACAATGGAGTATCTAGGTGACATTAGGGTCTTGGTTGATGTGTGTCTTAAGGTGTTATTCTAGTACGAACTCTAGGATAGATTGAACGGAAAGAATAGCTTCGTGTTATATTGCTACGGACTCTTGAATAGATCGATCAGAAAGAATAACTTTGTGGCGGTTTCGTACCCGACAATAATCTCTTCGTTTGTTCTCCTCTATTAGTGACTTTGGAGTGACTCTTTGTTGCATGTTGAGGGCTAGTTATATGATCCAATTATGTTATCATTGTTGAGAGAACTTCACTAGTGAAAGTATGAGCCCTAGGCCTTGTTTCCACGCATTGCAATACCGTTCGTGCTAACTTTTATTATTAATTACCTTGCTGTTTTTATATTTTAAGAGTACAAAAATCTATATCTACTCTCCATATTGCACTTGTATCACCATCTCTTCGCCGAACTAGTGCACCTACACAACTTACCATTGTATTGGGTGTGTTGGGGACACAAGAGACTCTTTGTTAGTTGGTTGCAGGGTTGCTTGAGAGAGACCATCTTCATCCTACGCCTCCTGCGGATTGATAAACCTTAGGCCACCCACTTGAGGGAAAATTGCTACTGTCGTACAAACCTCTGCACTTGGAGGCCCAACAACGTCTACAAGGAGAAGGTTGCATAGTAGACATCACCTATATATATATACCCCTTCACCCACCTCTCATTCGTGGCAGAAACACTCAGAACACATACTTCACTGCCAGATCCATTTTCTGAGAGAGTGCCACCTACTCATGTGTTGAGACCAAGATATTCCAATCCAATCATTTGAAACTTGATCTCTAGACTCCCCAAACTGCTTTCCACCAAATCAACCTCTCCTACCCATGCATATTCTATGAGAGAGTGATTTGTGTTGAGGAGACTATCTTTAGAAGCACAAGAGCAAGGAGTTCATTGATCTACCACATCTATTACCTTTTGGAGGGTGGTGCCTCCTAGATTGGTTAGGTGTCGCTTGGGAGCCACCTACTTCGTGTTGTGGAGTTAAACCAAGATGTTTGTAATGGCAAGGAGATTGCCTACTTCATGAAGATCTACCATGAGTAAGGCTAGTCCTCCATGGACGGAAGGCGTGGTGGAATAGACAAGGCCGCTTCTTTGTGGACCCTCCGTGGGTGGAGCCCTCCGTGGACTCTCGCAGCTGTTACCCTCCGTGGGTTGAAGTCTCCACTAACATGGACGTACGATAGCGCCACCTATCGGAACGATGCCAAAAATCGTCGTGTCAACCTCATGCGTTTGATGTCCCTACCTTACTCCTGTAATTTACACTTGCATATTTTACTTTCCGCTGCTATACTATTATACTTGCATGTGTAGGGTGTACTTGACCTGCTATAACTGTCGTAGGTGCCTCCCAAGTAGAATTGGGAAAGGCAAAAAAAAAATCTTGTCAAGTAGTCTAATCACCCCCACCCCTAGACATACTTTCGATCCTACACACCCCCACGGTCCCTGCCCTAAGCGGTACTACTGCTTGTCCGGGCGGTACTACCTCTCATAAGAGGTAGTACTACCCTGGCACCGATACTACCGCCCTGGGCTGGCCTTTGCACAAGTTTTCTTCTTGTTCATCATCTCTTTCTCGACCATCTTTGTGTCTTGCTATCGTGTAGTCATTGTTTTTCTCTCGTGCTTTCGCCTGGTTGTGTTTTTGATCTTAGGAGGTGGCATCTCGGCTCCTCGGGAGCGTAGGATGAATCCAAGTCGTGGCAGCACGAAGAGGTACCGTTCATCTGAGGCTGATAGCTCAAGCCAACCTGAGGAGGTTGTTCCTGCCGAGAAGGTGAGTCAGTCTGCTTCCAAATCCAAGGGGAAGCACCCTGCATCGGGCTGTTGAAGTCCCAATCCATGTCTTCTTTGAAAGCTAAGGAATTTTGGTTGTCCCGCAAGATTGCTCCCTATGTGGAACCTCGGGAGCCTTCAATGCTCAACCGTCCCTTCTCGAACCGAAAGCAACTGTCCATCTACAATGATATTCTGAAGCAAAGGGAGAACATGTATGTTCCTCAAGTCAAGTCTATTGATGTTGAATATATGCAGCGCAATGAAAGGTATTTCACGACTTCTCTATCCCTCTATGACAAGCTGAGCATCCTCAACATTATGCAGTTCAGCAAAGACTTTGATGCTGAGCTTGTTGATGTGTTCTCTGACACGGTTCACCTCGGAACTGTTGAGGCGAGGACTGTTACATGGATGACCAATGGCAGGTTTCTTTTTTCTCCCTGATGATGAGTTGATGGATATACGTCTCGCCCCTCGTTGGTTACCCCAAGTGGAAAGTGGAGATGTTGTCAGCAACATATTTCCCTTACACTGGGACTGTAAGGTTTATCGAACCAGGAGGACTCCGAGGATCAGCAAGTAGGTGTTCGCTGCTCTGGCACTAGAAGAAGACGTGGATCGGCACACACACAAAATAATTTTGCTCCCAACGAGTACAGAGATGTTGTCAATCTCTCCAGCCTTGTAGTTTGGAAAGCATCAAAACACAAGCGGGAATAGTGATAGTGATTGCAACAAAAAACTAAATAAAAACGGTAAATGGTGGAGGTATAAACAATGGTGGTAATATGGACCAGAGTCACATGATGTTCACTAGTGATGTCTCTCTCCAAAAAGACGATAAACAACTATGCATGGGTAAACAAATTACAGCTAGGCAATTGACAGAATTATAAACGCGCTGCAATGCTAATCATGCTACTAGAAAGTTAGAGGCTGAAATGTAATGGGCAGTACGCCAAGACAAGTAGACCGTTTATCCATCAGCATCTATGATCTAATCATCCACCTTGAGATATCTATCCAGAACATCTCTCTGGTATTAAGTTGCGAGCCCCACCCAAAGTGTAAACTCAAAGCAACGGACAACTGCATTAACGAACTTTGCGTAAGGTAAACAATCCTTGCAACTGTGGTCACAAGCACCGTTGCTTTCTCCCTGGTGGCAACAACACATCCCCTAGTCTCATGTTTGTGTCACTCAAGCTAGAATCAGGGGGCATGAACCCACAATCATGCATAATGTTCCCTCTTGGAGTTACAATCTACTACTCGGTGAAAGCAATAAAAAAACAAAAGAGAACATGCATGAATCATTAAAGAACATAATATAAAAGGATAATCAAATATATAACTCATCACAATCTAAACATAATCTCATAATCCATCAAATCCTAGCAAACCAAGCATAGCAATAGCAGGAAAATTACATAGATGCCTTGATCATGAAGGGCAGCTCACAAGGGCTAAACATTGAAGCACAAGATTGGAGAGAAGACATCACATAGCTACTGGTCATGGACTCATGGTCCAAGGAGGACTACTCAAAGCATGTGCGGGAAGAGTCCATGGCGGTGGAGAAGCTCCCGACGGTCAATCCTCCTTCCGGCAAGGTGCCGGGAAGAGGTCTTCTGACGCTCCACATCTCGGAAGCGTTGCGGCGGTGGAACGATGGAGAAATTCGCGATTCTGGATCTGATGGAAGGGTTTCCTATCGGAGAGGTAAATATAGGCCGAAGGAGGGCACCAGAGGAGGTGGGCCCACCCAGGCGGCCTGGTGGCGCGGCCAGGGGGTAGGCCATGCAGGGGGGCACCTGGGCAGGCCCTGGCTCCCCTCTGGCCCACCTTTGGTGCTCGTGAAGCTTCCGTCACGCTGATTTTGATATATTTTTCTCAGGATTTTTGTGACTCTGTAAATTGGGGTAAAAGTCCGTGCAAAAAAGACATCAACACACAAAAACTGGTACTGGGTGCACTGAGTTAGTAGGTTAGTCCAAATATGTGTAAAAAGGTATAAAAGTGTAGCAAAACATATAACAAGGTCACCCAAAAGATCATGGAACAAGTAGAAATTATAGATACGTTTGGGACGTATCAACATCCCCAAGCTTAATTCCTGCTCATCCTCGAGTAGGCAAATGATAACACAAATAATTTCTGTGGTGACATGCTAACACACATATAAGAACTTCAAAGTAAAGCAAGTAAGATATGCAATTCAAGTCAAGACAATAACAAGCAAGAGTCTACATTTAGTATTGAAAATAGCAAAGTAAGAACATAAAGGTGCAAGAGCTCTCGCTGCCCGTGACTCGAATGTCTCCAAATGGTGTTTGCGTGCAAGAAACGGGAGATGGTTTTAGCTCATAAAAATATTTTGAAGTTTAATTGAGAACTCAATCTACTAAAACTTCACACTTGGTCTCCTTCAGAATCTTATTTTGACCCATCCCTAGACCACTAGTCAGGCACAAGTCAAAATGATCCTCTCGTTTTCGACTTTGAGCACTCAAGCAATGGACGAGCACAAGCAAGATATGTTGGCACTTAGGATGGCAACGAGAATAATGATGTGGAAGGAAGACAAAAAAGCGTTAAAGTCTCACATCAATGAGTACAACCATACGCAAGAGATAGCCAAATGATAGATATGATGTGAGGAGTAGGGATTGCCATGCAACGGGTGGACATATGAGCTAAGGTAAGCTCTCCAATGGAACTAGTGGGGGTGCATCCAACTTGCTTGCTCATGAAGACCTAGATCTCATTTGAGGAGGCTCATCATTGGAATATACAAGCCAAGTTCTGTAGTGTAAGGGTCCCCACATAGTTATGCATGAATTATAATCTCCATGGAGTACAAATATAACAATGGAGTACGAGTGTGGATCTTTCAAAAGGAATAGTAGTGTTGCCCCCTTCTCTCTTTTTATTTCTTTTTTTTTATTTTTTTTTGTGGCCTCTTTGACTCTTTCTATTTATCTCTCATTTCTCCTCTTTGGGATCTTTTCATGTGTCCTCTTTGGGATCTTTTAATTAGTCCTCTTTGGGATATTTTTCTCACTTAAGGGCAACACTCTATGTTTTACAAGAATAAAAAGAAGATCTTCAAACTTTATAAGAAGTACTCAACATAAAGACAAATGAAAACTATCATGATGTATGCAAATGTATGCATCTGCGAGTGTAGCAGGATATGCAATGAAACTAGCGCTTCATGTACCAATAATAAGGGCAAGGCCCAACTAGCATGCAACTCCTCGATCAAGCAAAAGCATGTATGACATGAAGATCAAGTCATGAGATGGTGGATGTTGCATGGCAATGTATCTCGGAAAGGCTATGGAAATGCCTTAATAGGTAGTTATGGTGGTTGTTTTGAGGAAAGATATAATGAGGCTTATGATGACAGAGCGTATCATGCCAAGGGTTTGGATGCACCGGTGAAGTTTGCATCAACTCTCAAGGTGAGAAAGGGCAATGCGCGGTACCGAAGAGGCTAGCAAAATATGGATGGTGGAAGTGCCAACAATCGAATACTGACATTAGTCCGAAGAAATCATGCACTTATTATCGATAACTCTCTATCTAGTTAGGAGATTCACAAACAGACAAGTACCCCAAGGAGGAGTGTTTGGGGATTTCGTTATCCTTGTGCATCCTCGACCCATGATAACATGAGGGTACTCTATATATTCCAACCCCTCCAGAAGTTAGCGATCCATCTAGTAGCTATAGTTCTCAACTAATTTTTTTGTTTTTGAAAAACACATGGATTTTCCAAAATACGACACCTATCACTAATAGGCTCAAGCTCTTGGCACCAATAGACCAAACATTACTCAAATCAATACCTCAAAACTATTGCAAGTTACTACTATACTTAAATAGCAACCTCAATTACCTACTCATGAAAGACACACAACTCGGTGCAACAAACCAACTCTCTAAACAAGATAAGCATGATAAGTCAAGAGTGTTCCAAAATAAACCTAAATTAAAGCTCTGAAAAAGATGAATCGTGAAAACTAGGAGCTAAGCATGATAGCAGCTATGAAAAGATAAAGAACACACAAAAAAGATAAGCATGAAAACCTATGTTGTGTTCTAGGGTGGAGTGGAGCGTGTTTCTCTCCCAAACAAAAAGGCTAGGTTCCAACTTGTTATGAACATCAAGCAGAACTAAAACAAACTAAAAAGTAAACAGCGGGACGCTCCAAGAATAGCACATAACATATGAAGTGATAAAAATATAGCATGGAGAAGGACGAACTGATGATTGTTGATGGAGAATAAGATGCATGGGGGCATCCCCAAGCTTAGACGCTTGTGTCTCCTTGAATATTTCTTGGGTGTTCATGGGGGCATCCCCAAGCTTGAGCGCTTGACACTCCTGGATCTTCTTTCATCATCTTCCATCGCATACTTGAAAAGTCCCTTCATACGAAACTCATCATAAGCTGATTAGAGTGGTTAGTGCCCATGATAAAATAATTTATTCTCTATTGGAAATAAAGATTTTCATGAAGAGCTACTATTTCGCAAGATTGCCAAAAGGTTTTTGCAAAGGAAAAGCAAGCTTAAGATTTGCAAAATGATGCAAACGCAAAACGTGGCAGAATCTGTGAAAAACAGAACAAAGGGTAGTAAATAATTCTTTCGAGGCACTTATGCAACTCAAATCAAAAAACTCAGAACATATACCAGAAAGACAATTATATAGATCATACTGTAAAATAAATTCAGATCAAAAAGATTATCTAGTTATTTTTGGCAAATTTGTGTGTCAAGCAGACAGAATCTGTTTCTGGACAGCATGTCACAACTTTTGAACTTTCTTGCAATCGGAGGCTAAAACTTGGCACTAAGCTTAAAAATAAAGAGACAATGATGTTTATTCAGTAGTAACAAGAATTAAGAACACTAAAACTGGAAGTAAAAACTCAAAGTAAAGATAACAAGGGTTGTCTCCCTAGAGCTCTTTCTTTATAGCCATAAAGATAGGCTTAAGATTTTAATGATGCTCTCGTAGGAATAAGAGTTGTAGAACAAAAGAGAGCATCAAGAAGAAAATACCAAACACATTTAAGTCTAATATGCTTCCTATGCATAGGAATATTGCAATATAATAATTCATTGAAGCACAAAGCAATAAGCATAGGAAGGCAAAACAAGTGCAGCTTCAAAACCTTCAACATAAACAGGGGAAACTTCTTATTTTTTAGATATTTAGAACCATGTCTCCCCCTCTCATTATAAATTTCAGTGGCATCATGGATGAACTCAACAATATAACTATCACATAAGGCATTATTTCCATGATCCAAAAGCATATAAGTATCATTACTCTTCTTATATGCAAAATCTTTCTTATTAGGAATAGTGAGAGTCAAGCAATCATTATCATCTTGGTAATCATCATATTTAGGAAGCATAGTATAATCACAGCAAATTTTCTCCACAAAAGTTGGGGGACTAAAAATATCATGTTCATCAAACCCGTCATCCCCAAGCTTAGAGCTTTCCATGTCATTAGCAATATTGATATTCAAAGAAAGCATACTAATAGCATTGCCCCATCATAATCGTTATGCAAATAATAAAGTTCCATGGGTTTTTTAATTTTCTCCTCAAACACTTCATGTCCTAGTTCAAGATAAAGTTTACAAAGCTCTCTCATATTTTTGTTGTTTTCCATTAATCACAACTTGGTGTTCTCAGTGGAACCCATAGCAGCAGCAACAAGCAAGAACAAAGCAACTGTTTTTTTGTGGTTTTTGGTATAAGACTCTAAAGCAAAAACTAGAAAGCAAACTAAAAATACTAAAAACAAAGGTAAAAGATAGCGTGCAACTCCCCTATCATGAAGACTAGAGTCCCCGGCAACGGCGCGAGAAATTTTCTTGATGACGAGTTGATGGATATACTTCTCGCCCCTCATTGGTTACCCCAAGTGGAAGGTGGAGATGTAGTAAGCAGCAGATTTCCCTTACACGGGTACTAGAAGGTTTATCGAACCAGGAGGACTCTGAGGATCAACAAGTAGGTGTCCGCTGCTCTCGCTCTAGCAGAATACATGGACCTGCACACACAACAAATAACTTTGCTCCCAACGAGTACAAAGAGGTTGTCCATCTCTTCGGCCTTGTAGTTTGAAAAGGATCAGAACACAAGCCGGAATAGTGAGAGTGATTGCAATGGAAAAGTAAATAAAAATGGTAAACGGTGGAGGTGTAAACAATGGTGGTAATATGGACCAGAGTCACGTGATGTTCACTAGTGATGTCTCTCCCCCAAAAGACGATAAACAACTATGCATCGGCAAACAAATTACAGCTAGGCAATTGATAGAATTATAAACGCACCGCAATGCTAATCATGCTACTAGAAAGTTAGAGGCTGAAAAGTAATGGGCAGTACGCCAAGACAAGTAGATCATTTATCCATCCGCATCTACGCTCTAATCATCCACCTTGAGATATCTATCCCCAACATCTCAATGGTATTAAGTTGCGAGCCCCACCCAAAGTGTAAACTCAAAGTAACGGACAACTGCATTAACGAACTTTGTGTAAGGTAAACAATCCTTGCAACCGTGGTCACAAGCACCCTTGATTTCTCCCTGGTGGCAACAACACATCCCCTAGTCTCATGTTTCTGTCACTCAAGCTAGACATTAGGGGGCATGAACCCACAATCATGCATAACGTTCTCTCTTGGAGTTACAATCTACTACTCGGCCAAAGCAATAAAAAGAAAAAGAGAACATGCATGAATCACCAAAGAACATAATATAAAAGGATAATCAAATATATAACTCATCACAATCTGAACATAATCTCATAATCCATCGGGTCCGAGCAAACCAAGCATAGCAATAGCAGGCAAATTACATAGATGCCTTGATCATGTAGGTCAGCTCACAAGGGCTAAACATTGAAGCACAAGATTGGAGAGAAGAAATAACATAGCTACTGGTCATGGACTCATAGTCCAAGGAGGACTACTCACGGAACGTCCGGGAAGCGTCCATGGCGGTGGAGAAGCTTGATACGTCCATTTTGCATCATGCTTTCATGTTGTTATTTATTGCTTTTTGGGCTATTATTACACTTCATGGTACAATACTTATGCATTTTCTCTGTTATTTTGCAAGGATTACATGAAGAGGGAGAATGCTGACAGCTGGAATTTTGACCTGAAAAAGGAGCAAGTTTGAGATGCCTATTCTACGCAACTCCAAAAGCCGTGAAAATCAACGTGGAATTGTTTTGGCATTCATAAAAAATACTGGGCCGAAAAAGTGCCGGAGGGGCGCCAGCAGGAGGCCACAAGCCTGCTAGGCGCGGGCCCCCCTCCTGGTCGCGCCTAGGGAGCTTGTGGGCTCCCAGCTGGCCCTCTGGCTCCCCCTTTTGCTACAAGAAGGGTTTCGGTCTGGAAAAAATCAAGGGGAGGCTTTTTGGAGGATTCGCCGCCGCCACAAGGCAGAACTTGAGCAAAACCAATCTAGAGCTCCGGCAGGACGATCCTGTCGGGGAAACTTCCCTCCCTGAGGGGGAAATCGTCGCCATCGTCATCACCAACACTCCTCTCATCGGAGGGGACTCGTCACCATCAACATCTTCATCAGCACCAGCTCATCTCCAAACCCTAGTTCATCTCTTGTAACCAATCTCCGTCTCGTGACTCCGATTGGTTCTTTTAAGGTTGCTAGTAGTGTTAATTACTCTTTGTAGTTGATTCTAGTTGGATTACTTGGTGGAAGATTATATGTTCAGATCCTTGATGCTACTCATTACCTCTCTGGTCATGAATATGATTATGCTTTGTGAGTAGTTACTTTTGTTCCTGAGGACATGGGATAAGTCTTGCTATAAGTGGTCATGTGAATTTGGTATTCGTTCGATATTTTGATGTGTTGTATGTTGTTTTTCCTCTAGTGGTGTTATGTGAACCTCGACTACATAACACTTCACCATTATTTGGGCCTAGAGGAAGGCATTGGGAAGTAGTAAGTAGATGATGGGTTGCTAGAGTGACAGAAGCTTAAACCCTAGTTTATGCTTGCGAGAGGGGTTAATCATAAGTGGGATGCTTGTCCAAGTAAGGGCACTACCCAAGCGCCGGTCCACCCACATATCAAACTATCAAAGTAACGAACGCGAATCATATGAACATGATGAAAACTAGCTTGACAGAAATTCCCATGTGTCATCGGGAGCGTTTTACCTCCTATAAGAGTTTGTCCAGGCTTGTCCCTTGCTATAAAAGCGATTGGGCCACTTTGCTGCACCATTGTTACTTTTGTTACTTGCTAGTTGCTACGAGTCATCTCACCACACAACTATTTGTTACCGATAATTTCATTCCTTGTAGATATTACCTTGCTGAAAACCACTTGTGAGATCCTTCTGCTCCTCGTTGGGTTCGACACTCTTACTTATCGAAAGGACTATGATAGATCCTCTATACTTGTGGGTCATCAAGACTCTTTTCTGGCGCCGTTGCCAGGGAGTGAAGCGCCTTTGGTAAGTGGAATTTGGTAAGGAAACATTCATATAGTGTGCTGAAATTTATTGTCACTTGTCACTATGGAAAATAATCCTTTGAGTGGCTTGTTCAGGGTATCTTCACCTCGAACGGAACCACAAAGAGTTGCTCCTCAACCTGCTGTACCTACTGAAAATATTTGCTTTCAATTTCCTTCGGGTATGCTTGAGAAACTGTTGGCTAATCCTTTTACAGGAGATGGAACATCACATCCAGACTTGCATCTAATCTATGTAGATGAAGTTTGTGGTTTATTTAAGCTTGCAGGTTTGCCCGGGGATGAGGTCAAGAAGAAGGTCTTTCCCTTATCTTTGAGGGATAAGGCGTTGACATGGTATAGGCTATGTGATGATACTGGATCATGGAACTACAATCGGTTGAAATTGGAATTTCATCAAAAGTTTTATCCTATGCATCTAGTACATCGTGATCGGAATTATATTTATAATTTTTGGCCTCGTGACACAGAAAGCATCGCTCAAGCTTGGGGGAGGCTTAAATCAATGTTATATTCATGCCCCAACCATGAGCTCTCGAGAAAAATTATCATTCAGAACTTCTATGCTCGGCTTTCTCATGATGATCGCACCATGCTTGACACTTCTTGTACCGGTTCTTTTATGAAGACATATATTGACTTCAAATGGAATTTATCGGAGATAATTAAACGCAACTCTGAAGATTGGGAGCTTGATGAAGGTAAGGAGTCAGGTATGAATTTCAAGTTTGATTGCGGTAAATCCTTTGTGGAAACAAATACTTTTTTGTGATTTTAGCGCTAAGTATGGACTTGACTTTGAGATAGTAGCTTCATTGTGTGAATCATTTTCTGATCATATTGATCTCCCCAAAGAGAAGTGGTTTAAATATCATCCTCCCCTAGAAGTCAATGTAGTTAAACCCAATCCAGTTGAAGAGAAAGTCATTGCCTATAATTATCCTATTGTTCCGAGTGCTTACATTGAGAAACCACCTTTCCCTGTTAGGATAAAGGGTCATTCTAAAGCTTCAACTGTGATACGTAGAGGCTACATTAGAACACCTACACCCCCTGAGAAAATTAGAGTTGAACCTACCATTGCTATTATCAAAGATCTCCTGTCCGACAATGTTGATGGCCATAATATTCACTTCTGTGCAGATGCTGCTAGAATTGCTAAACCACACCCTAGAGACAAACATAGGCCTATTGTTGGCACGCCTGTTTTTTCTGTTAAGATAGGAGATCATTGTTATCATGGTTTATGTGATGTGGGTGCTAGTGTAAGTGCAATACCTCAGTCCTTATATGATGAAATCAAATACGAGATTGCACCTGTTGTGATAGAGCCTATTGATGTCACTATTCAGCTTGCCAATAGAGATACTATTTGCCATGTGGGAATTGTTAGGGATGTTGAAGTCTTGTGTGGTAAAACAAAGTATCCTGCTGATTTCCTCGTTCTTGCTACCACCCAAGATAGCTTTCGTCCCATCATATTTGGGAGACCCTTCCTCAATACCATCAATGCTCATATTGACTGTGAGAAGCAAATTGTCACTGTTGGCTTTGAAGGTGTGTCACACGAGTTCAATTTCTCCAAGTTTGGTAGACAACCTCATGAAAAGGAGTTGCCTAGTATGGATGAAACTATTGCCTTAGCTTCTATTGATGTGCCTCCTACTGATCCCTTAGAGCAATACTTGCTTGAGCATGAAAATGATATGCATATGGATGAAAGGGATGAGATAGATAGAGTTGTCTTAGAACAATATCATATCCTTAAAAATAACTTGCATGTTGAACTGCTTGGGGATCCACCCCCACCAAAAGGTGATTCTATGTTCGAGCTTAAACAATTGCCAGATACCCTTAAGTATGCTTATCTTGATGAAAAAGAGATATATCATGTTATTATTAGTGCTAGCCTCTGAGAGCATGAAGAAAAGAAGTTACTAAAAACTCTGAGGAAGCACCGTGCCGCTATTGGATATACTCTTGATGATCTTAAGGGCATTAGTCCCACTCTATGCCAGCACAAGATTAAAACCGATCCTAATTCCAAACCAGTTGTTGATCATCAACGGAGATTAAATCCTAAGATGAAAGAGGTAGTAAGAAAAGAAATACTAAAGCTCCTGGAAGCAGGTATTATCTACACTGTCGCTCATAGTGATTGGGTAAGTCTGGTGCATTGCGTCCCTAAGAAGGGAGGTATTACCGTTATCCCTAATGATAAGGATGAATTGATCCCACAAAGGATTTTTACTGGCTATAGGATGGTGATCGATTTTAGGAAATTCAATAAAGCCACTAGGAAAGATCATTATCCTTTGCCTTTTATCGACCAAATGCTAGAAAGACTGTCTAAACACACACACTTCTACTTTCTAGACAGTTATTCTGGTTTCTCCCAAATACCAGTTGCATAATCTGATCAGGAGAAAACCTCTTTCACGTGCCCTTTCGGTACCTTTGCTTATATACGTATGCCTTTTGGCTTATGTAATGCACCTGCTACCTTTCAAAGATGTATGATGGCTATATTCTTTGACTTCTGTGAAAAGATTCTTGAGGTTGTCATGGATGACTTCTCTGTTTACAGGTCTTCTTTTGATGATTGCCTCAGCAACCTTGATCGGATCTTGCAGAGATGTAAAGACATCGATCTTCTCTTGAATTGGGAGAAGTTCCACTTTATGGTTAATGAAGGCACCGTCTTAGGACATAAAATTTCTGAAAGAGGTATTGAAGTCGATAAGGCTAAGGTTGATGCAATCGAGAAAATGCCATACCCCGCAGATATCAAATATATAAGAAGTTTCCTTGGTCATGCTAGTTTCTATTGAAGGTTCATTAAAGACTTCTCTAAGATTTCTAGGCCTCTTACCAATCTCTTGCAAAAGGATATTCCTTTTGTCTTTGATGATGATTGTGAGGAAGCCTTTGAAATACTTAAGAAGGCCTTGATAACTACACCTGTTGTTCAACCACCTGATTGGAACTTACCCTTTGAAATCATGTGTGATTCTAGTGATTATGCTGTTGGTGCTGTCCTAGGGCAAAGAGTTGATAAGAAGTTGAATGTTATTCACTATGCTAGTAAAACTCTAGATAGTGCCCAAAGAAACTATGCTACTAGTGAAAAGGAATTTTTAGCAGTCGTGTTTGCATGTGAAAAGTTCAGGTCTTACATAGTTGATTCCAAAGTCACTATTCACACTGATCACGCTGCTATTAAGTACCTCATGGAGAAGAAAGACACTAAACCTAGACTTATCAGATGGGTTCTCTTGCTACAAGAGTTTGATTTGCACGTTGTCGACGGAAAGGGTGCTGATAACCCCATAGTAGATAACTTGTCTAGGTTGGAGAACGTTCTTGATGACCCACAACCTATTGATGATAGCTTTTTCGATGAGCAATTGAATGTCATCAATACTTCACATAGTGCACTGTGGTATGCTGATTATGCAAACTATATCATTGCCAAATATATACCACCTAGTTTCACATACCAGCAAAAGAAGAAATTCTTCTTTGACTTGAGAAATTACTTTTGGGATGATCCTCACCTTTATAAGGAAGGAGTAGATTGTGTTATTAGATGTTGTGTACCTGAACATGAACAGGGATAGATCCTACAGAAGTGTCACTCCGAGGCCTACGGAGGACACCATGCGGGAGATAGAACTGCACACAAGGTATTGCAATCACGTTTCTATTGGCCCACTCTCTTCAAGGATGCTCGTAAGTTTGTTTTGTCTTATGACGAATGTCAAAGAATAGGTAATATCGGTAAACGTCAGGAAATGCCTATGAACTATTCACTTGTCATTGAACCATTTGATGTCTGGGGCTTTGATTATATGGGACCTTTTCCAAAATCCAATGGGTATACTCACATCCTAGTTGTTGTTGATTACGTCACTAAGTGGGTAGAAGCTATCCCCACTAGTAGTGTTGATCACAACACCTCTATCAGGATGCTTAAAGAAGTTATTTTCCCTAGATTTGGAGTCCCTAGATATCTAATGACCGACGGTGGTTCACATTTCATTCATGGTGCTTTCCGTAAAATGCTTGCTAAGTACGATGTCAACCATAGAACTGCGTCTCCCTATCACCCTCAGTCCAGTGGTCAAGTAGAGCTAAGCAATAGAGAGATTAAACTGATTCTACAAAAGACTGTCAACAGGTCTAGAAAGAATTGGTCTCAGAAGCTCGATGATGCACTGTGGGCTTATAGAACTGCCTATAAGAATCCCATGGGCATGTCTGTGTACAAAATGGTGTACGGTAAAGCATGTCATTTACCTCTTGAGCTAGAGCATAAAGCTTATTGGGCAATCAAAGATCTCAATTTTTATTTCAAACTTGCCGATGAGAAGAGGTTATTTGATATTAGCTCGCTTAATGAGTGGAGAACTCAGGCTTATGAGAATACCAAGCTGTTCAAAGAGAAGGTGAAGAGGTGGCATGATAAGAGGATACAAAAGCGTGAGTTGAATGTAGGTGATTATGTCTTGCTATATAATTCTCGTTTAAGATTTTTTGCAGGCAAGCTTCTCTCTAAATGGGAAGGTCCCTATATTGTTGAGGAAGTATATCGTTCCGGTGCCATCAAGATCAACAACATGGAAGGTAATTGTCCGAGAGTGGTAAATGGGCAGAGAATCAAGCATTATATCTCAGGTACTCCCATAAATGTTGAAAGCAATATTATCAATACCATAACTCCGGAGGAATACCTAAGGGATATTTATCAACCTGTTTCTGACTTCGAAAATGAAGAGGTATGTGTTTCGTTAAGTAAACAAACTCCAAAACTTTTCCAGTAGGAATTTTTCTCCGTTTTGGAATATTTAGAAAAATAAATAAATTTGAAGTAGTCCGGAAAGCGCACGAGGAGGCGACAAGCCTGCCAGGCGCGGGCCACCCCCTGGCCGCGCCTGGAGGGCTTGTGGCCACCTCGTGTGCCTCCCGGACTCCGTTTTCTTGCGGTGTACTCCTTCTGGTCTGAAAAAAATCATTATATATTCTTCCGAAAGGTCTGACCCTCGTATCACGCGGATTTCCTCTGTTTTCGTTTCGAGCCTGTATTCTGCCGTAGATTTAGGGCAAGATGTCTTCTCAAGATTCAGAGGGGGAGAGCTATGTGGCCGATTACCTTGCCAACCCCAAGGTCTATGGGGACTTGGATCGTTATGGTTGGACCACTGATGAGGAAGAAGATTATGATCCCAAGGGGAAGGAAGGAACAAGTTCCGATGAAGAGGAGGCTCCTCTACCTCCACCTGGAGACACCCATGTGGAGTTCAAGAAGTCTAGCCTCCCTAACTCAAGGAAGAAGCCAAAGACTTTGTTTATCCCTTCTCATTTCTTGCAGGAGAGTAAGCAAGAATTATGCCAAAGGGTGTTGAAGCTTGAAGAGGAAAATGATGATCTGAGGGAGCAGAATTTTATGCTCAAGTGGAAATTAAACAAGCTCAAGACCTCTGCAACAACTCCACCACCATCACCGCCAAAGGAAGACAACTGATCATGGGTATGGGAAATCCCCTTGGCTTGTGCCAAGCTTGGGGGAGTTGCCCCGGTATCGTATCACCATCACATCTTTTGCCTTTACCTTTGTTTTAGTTTGTTCCTTTTCAGTTTTCTCTTTCTCTAGTAGAATAAAGGTCTTAGTGTTTTAGACTTGAGTTTTGCTTTGTGTCACCCCCGATGTATTCAAGCTCATGAGCCATATAATAAAGAGTGTCTTAGTTAAGGGCCTTGCCTCATGCCATGATCAAAAGAATGAGAAAAGAACAAAAGCATGAAAGATCATGCAATGATCTTATGGGAAGTGATGGCTTCACATATAAAAAGAATGTTGATTGAAACTTGTTGAGGGTAGACAAACATAGACCTTGGTCATTGTTGCAATTAATAGGAAGTAATAAAGAAGGAGAGGTTCACATATAAATACATCATCTTTGACACCAAATATGATTGTGAACACTCACTAAACTATTGCATGCTTAGAAGTAGATGTTGGACAAGGAAGACAACATAATGAATTGTGTTTGCTTGCTTCCGAACAATGCTATATGATTAGAGATCCCTTAGCATGTGATGATTGATTCCACCTCATATTAGCCAAAACTCCTGCACCAAGTAGAGATACTACTTGTGCATCCACAAACCTTCAACCCAGTTTTGCCATGAGAGTCCACCATACATACCTATGGATTGAATAAGATCCCTCAAGTAAGTTTTCATCGGTGCAACCAATAAAAATTGATCCCCTAATATGTATGATCTATTAGTGTGTGGAAAATAAGCTTTGTACGAACCTGTGATGAGGAAGACATAAAAGCGACGGACTGCATAATAAAGTTCTTTATCACAGGAGGCAATATAAAGTGACGTTCCTTCACACTAAGAGGACACAGATCAAAACCTCAAAGCGCATGACAACCTCTGCTTCCCTCTGTGAAGGGCCTATCTTGTACCTTTACCTTTTGCTCTTGAAAGAGTCATGGTGATCTTCACCAATTCCTTGTTTCGCCTTTATTTTGGCTAACGTCATATGCTAGGGAAATATATATATTCATATGTCAACTTGGAGGTAAGTATTCATGAATTATTATTGTTGACATTACCCCTGAGGTAAATGGTTGGGAGGCAAAACTATAAGCCCCTATCTTTCTCTGTGTCCCGCTGAAACTTTGATCGCATGAGTACCACGTGAGTTGTAGCAATTGTAGAGAACGAAAATATGATTGAGTATGTGGATTTGCTTTACAAGCTCTTATTTGAGTCTTTCCGATGTTGTGATAAATTGCAATTGCTTCAATGACAAAAGGCTATCGGTTGTTAATTCTCGGTAAGGTTCTTGATCCATGCTTTACTTTGTGAAGGAATTGTCACCTTAGCATGGGATATTATATGATGGTATTGATGTTCTGATCATGATCATGATGCCTGCCTGTTTGTATCTTGTTTTGTCGACACTTCTCTCCCTAAACATGTGGGCATGTTTATTGATCTCGGCTTTCGCTTGAGGACAAGCGAGGTCTAAGCCTGGGGGAGTTGATACGTCCATTTTGCATCATGCTTTCATGTTGTTATTTATTGCTTTTTGGGTTGTTATTACACTTCACGGTACAATACTTATGCCTTTTCTCTCTTATTTTGCAAGGTTTACATGAAGAGGGAGAATGCCGGCAGCTGGAATTCTGGCCTGAAAAAGGAGCAAGTTTGAGATGCCTATTCTGCGCAACTCCAAAATCCGTGAAAATCAACGTGGATTTTTTTTGGATTTATAAAAAATACTAGGCCGAAGAAGTGCCGGAGGGGCGCCAGCAGGAGGCCACAAGCCTGCTAGGCGCCCCCCCACCCTGGCCGCGCCTAGGGGGCTTGCGAGCTCCCAGATGGCCCTCTGGTCCCCCCTTTTGCTACAAGAAGGGTTTCGGTCTAGAAAAAATCGAGGGGAGGCTTTTCGGAGGACTCGCCGCCGCCACGAGGCGCAACTTGAGCAGAACCAATCTAGAGCTCCGGTAGAACGATTCTACCGGGAAAACTTCCCTCCCGGAGGGGGAAATCGTTGCCATCGTCATCACCAACACTCCTCTCATCGGAGGGGACTCGTCACCATCAACATCTTCATCAGCACCAGCTCATCTCCAAACCCTAGTTCATCTCTTGTAACCAATCTCCGTCTCGCGACTCCGATTGGTACTTGTAAGGTTGCTAGTAGTGTTAATTACTCTTTGTAGTTGATGCTAGTTGGATTACTTGGTGGAAGATTATATGTTCAGATCCTTGATGCTACTCATTACCTCTCTGATCATGAATATGATTATGCTTTGTGAGTAGTTACTTTTGTTCCTGAGGACATGGGATAAGTCTTGCTATAAGTAGTCATGTGAATTTGGTATTCGTTCGATATTTTGATGTGTTGTATGTTGTTTTTCCTCTAGTGGTGTTATGTGAACGTCGACTACATAACACTTCACCATTATTTGGGCCTAGAGGAATGCATTGGGAAGTAGCAAGTAGATGACGAGTTGCTAGAGTGACAGAAGCTTAAACCCTAGTTTATGCGTTGCTTCGTAAGGGGCTGATTTGGATCCACTAGTTTAATGTTATGGTTAGACTTTGTCTTAATTCTTCTTTCGTAGTTGCGGATGCTTGCGAGAGGGGTTAATCATAAGTGGGATGCTTGTCCAAGTAAGGGCAGTACCCAAGCGCCAGACCACCCACATATCAAACTATCAAAGTAACGAACGCGAATCATATGAACATGATGAAAACTAGCTTGACAGAAATTCCCATGTGTCCTCGGGAGCGTTTTACCTCCTATAAGAGTTTATCCAGTCTTGTCCCTTGCTACAAAAGGGATTGGGCCACTTTGCTGAACCGTTGTTACTTTTGTTACTTGCTACGAATCATCTCACCACACAACTACTTGTTACCGATAATTTCAGTGCTTGCAGATATTACCTTGTTGAAAACCACTTGTCAGATCCTTCTGCTCCTCGTTGGGTTCGGCACTCTTACTTATCGAAAGGACTACGATAGATCCCCTATACTTGTGGGTCAACAAATCTCCCGGAGGTCAATCCTCCTTCTGGCAAGGTGCCGGGAAGAGGTCTTCTGACACTCCAGATCTCGGAAGCGTTATGGCGGCGGAACGGTGGAGAAATTCGCGATTCTGGATCTGATGGAAGGGTTACCTATCGGAGAGGTAAATATAGGCCAAAGGAGGGCACCAGACGAGGTGGGCCCACCCAAGCGGCCTGGTGGCGCGGCCAGGGGGTAGGCTGCCTGGGCAGGCCCTAGCTCCCCTCTGGACCACCTTTGGTGCTCGTGAAGCTTCCGTCACGCTGATTTTTATATATTTTTCTCGGGATTTTTGGGACTTTGTAAATTGGGGTAAAAGTCCGTGCAAAAAAGACATTAGCAGACAGAAACTGGCATTGGGTGCACTGAGTTAGTAGTTTAGTCCAAATATGTGTAAAAAGGTTTAAAAGTGTAGCAAAACATATAACAATGTCACCCAAAACATCATGGAACAAGCAGAAATTATAGATACGTTTGGGAAGTATCACTCCTTGGAAGACCTTTATGAATCTGCTTAACATTGAGGATAAGGGTCTTGAGACCCATCTAGGCTACCGTCCATACCATGAGTATGCTGCTACCCACAAGCAAGCCATGTACAAGTTCAGCACTAAGAAGATCTCCTCTACTATAAGCAACTCCACTTGGCTGCTGGAACCATTTTTAGATATCATGCACCGCGTCTTTCGACACACCATGTTCCCCCGTCTTGGCAATGTAGATCAAGTCCACTCTTACCTGGTAGATATGCTTCTGTTCTGCGAGCATCATAAATTCAAGGTTCACATGAAGCCTCTGGATATCTCTCATGTTATTGTTGGAATTATGCCCTAGAGGCAATAATAAATATAGTTATTATTATAATTCCTGTATCAAGATAATCGTTTATTATCCATGCTATAATTGTATTGAATGAAGACTCATTTACATGTGGATACATAGACAAAACACCGTCCCTAGCAAGCCTCTAGTTGGCTAGCCAGTTGATCAAAGATAGTCAGTGTCTTCTGATTATGAACAAGGTGTTGTTGCTTGATAACCGGATCACGTCATTAGGAGAATCACGTGATGGACTAGACCCAAACTAATAGACGTAGCATGTTGATCGTGTCATTTTGTTGCTACTGTTTTCTGCGTGTCAAGTATTTGTTCCTATGACCATGAGATCATATAACTCACTGACACCGGAGGAATGATTTGTGTGTATCAAACGTCGCAACGTAACTGGGTGACTATAAAGATGCTCTACAGGTATCTCCGAAGGTGTTAGTTGAGTTAGTATGGATCAAGACTGGGATTTGTCACTCCGTGTGACGGAGAGGTATCTCGGGGCCCACTCGGTAATACAACATCACACACAAGCCTTGCAAGCAATGTGACTTAGTGTAAGTTACGGGATCTTGTATTACGGAATGAGTAAAGAGACTTGCCGGTAAACGAGATTGAAATAGGTATGCGGATACTGACGATCGAATCTCGGGCAAGTAACATACCGAAGGACAAATGGAATGACATACAGGATTATATGAATCCTTGGCACTGAGGTTCAAACGATAAGATCTTCGTAGAATATGTAGGATCCAATATGGGCATCCAGGTCCCTCTATTGGATATTGACCGAGGAATCTCTCGGGTCATGTCTACATAGTTCTCGAACCCGCAGGGTCTGCACACTTAAGGTTCGACGTTGTTTTATGCGTATTTGAGTTATATGGTTGGTTACCGAATGTTGTTCGGAGTCCCGGATGAGATCATGGACGTCACGAGGGTTTCCAGAATGGTACGGAAACAAAGATTGGTATATAGGATGACCTCATTTGATTACCGGAAGGTTTTTGGAGTTACCGGGAATGTACCGGGAATGACGAATGGGTTCCGGGAGTTCACCGGGGGGCAACTCACCCCGGGGAAGCCCATAGGCCTTAAGGGTGGCGCACCAGCCCTTAGTGGGATGGTGGGGCAGCCCAAAAGGGCCCTATGTGCCTAGGAAAGTAAATCAAAGAGAAAGAAAAAAAAAAGGAGGAGGTGGGAAGGGAAGGAAGGACTCCCACCCACCAAACCAAGTCCAACTCGGTTTGGGGGGGAGCCTTCCCCCCTTGGCTCGGCCGACCCCCTTGGGGCTCCTTGAGCCCCAAGGCAAGGTCCCCTCCCTCCCACCTATATATACGGAGGTTTTAGGGCTGATTTGAGACGACTTTTCCACAGCAGCCCGACCACATACCTCCACGGTTTTTCCTCTAGATCGCGTTTCTGCGGAGCTCGGGCGGAGCCCTGCTGAGACAAGGTCATCACCAACCTCTCCGTCTATTTTGACGGATCAAGAAGGCCGAGATCATCGTCGAGCTGTACGTGTGCTGAACGTGGAGGTGCCGTCCGTTCGGTACTAGATCGTGGGACTGATCGCGGGATTGTTCGCGGGGCGGATCGAGGGACGTGAGGACGTTCCACTACATCAACCGCGTTCACTAACGCTTCTGCTGTACAGTCTACAAGGGTACGTAGATCACTCTTCCCCTCTCGTAGATGGACATCACCATGATAGGTCTTCGTGCGCGTAGGAAAATTTTTGTTTCCCATGCGACGTTCCCCAACAGTCGTATCAGAGCTAGGTTCATGCGTAGATGTCTTCTCGAGTAGAACACAAACGTTTTTGTGGGCGGTGATGTGAGTTTTGCTGCCCTCCTTAGTCTTTTCTTGATTCCGTGGTATTGTTGGATTGAAGCGGCTTGGACCGACATTACTCGTACGCTTACGAGAGACTGGTTTCATCGCTACGAGTAACCCCCGTTGCTCAAAGATGACTGGCAAGTGTCGGTTTCTCCAACTTTAGTTGAATCGAATTTGACCGAGGAGGTCCTTGGATGAGGTTAAGTAGCAACTCATATATCTCCGTTGTGGTGTTTGCGTAAGTAAGATGCAATCCTACTAGATACCCATGGTCACCACGTAAAACATACAACAACAAAATTAGAGGACGTCTAACTTGTTTTTGCAGGGTATGCTTGTGATGTGATATGGCCAACGATGTGATGTGATATATTGGATGTATGAGATGATCATGTTGTAATAGAAAATATCGACTTGAACGTCGATGGTACGGCAACCGGCAGGAGCCATAGGGTTGTCTTTATACTAACGTTTGTGCTTGCAGATGCGTTTACTATTTTGCTAGGATGTAGCTTTAGTAGTAATAGCATGAGTAGCACGACAACCCCGATGGCGACACGTTCATGGAGATCATGGTGTGGCGCTGGTGACAAGAAGATCGTGCCGGTGCTTTGGTGATGGAGATCAAGAAGCACCTGATGATGGCCATATCATGTCACTTATGAATTGCATGTGATGTTAATCCTTTTATGCACCTTATTTTGCTTAGAACGACGGTAGCATTATGAGGTGATCTCTCACTAAAATTTCAAGACGAAATTGTGTTCTCCCGAACTGTGCACCATTGCTACAGTTGGTCGTTTCGAGACACCACGTGATGATCGGGTGTGATAGACTCAACGTTCACATACAACGGGTGCAAAACAGTTGCGCACGCGGAACACTCGGGTTAAGCTTGACGAGCCTAGCATGTGCAGACATGGCCTCGGAACACATGAGACCGAAAGGTCGATCATGAATCATATAGTTGATATGATTATCATAGGGATGCTTACCACTGAAACTATACTCAACTCACGTGATGATCGGACTTGGGATAGTGTAAGTGGATCATGAACCACTCAAATGACTAGAGAGATGTACTTTTTGAGTGGGAGTTTAGCATATAATTTGATTAAGTTGAACTCTAATTATCTTGAACATAGTCTAAGTCCACTTTGAATATATTTGTGTTGTAGATCATGGCTCACGCAAGTGTCATCCTGAATTTTAATACGTTCCTAGAGAAAGCTAAGTTGAAAGATGATGGAAGCAACTTTGTAGACTGGGCTCGTAATCTTAAGCTAATCTTACAAGCTGGAAAGAAGGATTATGTCCTTAATGCTGCGCTAGGAGATGAACCACCCACTACGGCTGATCAGGATGTTAAGAACGCTTCGTTAGCACGTAAGGAGGACTACTCAGTAGTTCAATGTGCAGTCTTGTATGGCTTAGAATCGGGACTTCAACGTCGCTTTGAGCGTCATGGAGCATTTGAGATGTTCCAGGACTTGAAGTTTATCTTTCAGAAGAACGCCCGGATCGAGAGGTATGAGACCTCTGATAAATTCTATGCTTGCAAGATGGAGGAGAACTCGTCTATCAGTGAACATGTGCTCAAAATGTCTGGGTACTCAAACCGTCTAGCTGAGCTGGGGATTGAACTCCCGCAAGAGGCTATCACTGACAGAATCCTTCAATCACTGCCGCCAAGCTATAAAGGCTTTGTGTTGAACTACAACATGCAAGGGATGAACAAGTCACCAGGCGAGTTGTTTGCGATGCTGAAAGTCGCAGAGTCTGAACTCCGTAAAGAACATCAAGTGTTAATGGTGAATAAGACCACTAGTTTCAAGAGAAACGGCAAAGCCAAGAAGGGTAATTCTGAGAAGAGCGGCAATCCTGTTGCCAATCCGACGAAGAAACCCAAAGCTGGACCTAAGCCTGAAAGGGAGTGTTACTATTGCAAGGGTATGGGTCACTCGAAGCGCAATTGCCCCAAGTATCTGGCAGATAAGAAGGCGGCCAAAGAAAAATCAGGTATATTTGATATACATGTTATTGATGTGTACTTAACCGGCTCTCGTAGTAGTGCCTGGGTATTCGATACCGGTTCTGTTGCTCATATTTGCAACTCGAAACAGGAACTTCGGAATAGACGAAGGCTGGCGAAAGATGAAGTGACGATGCGCATAGGAAATGGTTCCAAGGTTGATGCAATCGCCGTCGGCGCAGTTTCACTTCAGTTACCATCAGGATTAGTGATGAACTTAAATCATTGTTATTTAGTGCCTGCATTGAGCATGAACATTATATCTCGATCTTGTTTATTACGAGACGGTTACTCTTTTAAGTCAGAGAATAATGGTTGTTCTATTTCTATGAGTAACATCTTTTATGGTCATGCACCTAATGTGAGCGGATTGTTCATATTGAATCTTGATAGCGATACGCATATACATAACATTGAGACCAAAAGAGTTAGAGTTAACAATGATAGCGCCATATTTTTGTGGCACTGTCGCTTAGGTCATATTGGTGTAAAACGCATGAAGAAACTCCATGCTGATTGACTTTTGGAGTCACTTGACTTTGATTCACTTGACACGTGTGAACCATGCCTCATGGGCAAGATGACTAAGACTCCGTTCTCCGGAACAATGGAGCGTGCAAGTGACTTGTTGGAAATCATACATACCGATGTGTGTGGTCCGATGAGCGTGGAGGCACGCGGCAGATATCGTTATTTTCTCACCTTCACTGACAATTTGAGTAGATATGGTTATGTCTACTTGATGAAGCACAAGTCTGAAACATTTGAAAAGTTCAAGCAATTTCAGAGTGAAGTTGAAAATCATCGTAACAAGAAGATCAAATTCCTACGGTCTGATCGTGGGCGTGAATATCTGAGTTTCGAGTTTGGTGCTCACTTAAGACAATGTGGAATCATTTCACAGTTAACACCGCCTGGAACACCACAGCGTAATGGTGTGTCCGAACTTTGTAATCGTACTTTATTAGAGATGGTGCGATCTATGATGTCTCTTACCGATTTGCCGTTATCGTTTTGGGGTTATGCATTAGAAACAGCTGAATTCACTTTAAATAGGGCACCATCAAAATCCGTTGAGACGACACCATACGAACTGTGGTATGGCAAAAGGCCAAAGTTGTCGTTTCTTAAAGTTTGGGGATGTGATGCTTATGTCAAAAAGCTTCAGTCTGAAAAGCTGGAACCCAAAGCGGAAAAGTGTGTCTTCATAGGTTACCCAAAGGAGACAGTTGGGTACACCTTCTATCTCAAATCCGAGGGCAAAGTGTTTGTTGCTAAAAACGGAGCTTTTCTCGAGAAGGAGTTTCTCTCGAGAGAATTGAGTGGGAGGAAGATAGAACTTGACGAGGTTGTCGAACCTCTCATCCCTCTAGATGGTGGCGCGGGGCAAGGGGAAACCTCTGTCGTTGCAACGCCGGTTGAGGAGGAAGTTAATGATGATGATCATGAAACTCCGGTTCAAGTTTCTGTCGAACCACGCAGGTCGACGAGACCACGTGCTGCTCTAGAATGGTACGGTAATCCCGTCTTATCGATCATGTTGTTGGACAACGATGAACCAGAAAATTATGAAGAAGCAATGGTGGGCCCAGATTCCAACAAATGGCTAGAAGCCATGAAGTCTGAGATAGGATCCATGTATGAGAACAAAGTGTGGACTTTGGAGGTACTACCTGAGGGCCGCAAGGCTATTCAGAACAAATGGATTTTTAAGAGGAAGACGGACGCTGACGGCAATGTGACCGTTTATAAAGCTCGACTTGTGGCAAAGGGTTTTTCACAAGTTCAAGGAGTTGACTACGATGAGACTTTCTCACCCGTAGCGATGCTTAAGTCCGTCAGAATCATGTTAGCAATAGCTCCATTTTTCGATTATGAAATCTGGCAGATGGATGTCAAAACGGCGTTCCTTAACGGTTTCCTTAAGGAAGAATTGTATGTGATCCAACCCGAAGGTTTTGTCGATCCTAAGAATGCTAACAAGGTGTGCAAGCTCCAGCGATCCATTTATGGGCTGGTGCAAGCATCTCGGAGTTGGAACAAACGCTTTGATGAGGTGACCAAAGCATTTGGGTTTATACAAGTGGTTGGAGAATCTTGTATTTACAAGAAAGTGAGTGGGAGCTCTGTGGCATTTCTAATATTATATGTGGATGACATATTGCTGATTGGAAACAACGTGGAGTTTTTAGAGAGCATAAAGGATTACTTGAATAAAAGTTTCTCTATGAAGGACCTAGGAGAAGCTGCTTACATTCTAGGCATTAAGATCTATAGGGATAGATCAAAACGCCTGATAGGACTTTCACAAAGCACATACCTTGATAAAGTTTTGAAGAGGTTCAAAATGGAACAGTCCAAGAAAGGGTTCTTGCCAGTTTTACAAGGTACGAGATTGAGTAAGACTCAGTGCCCAGCAACTGATGAAGATAGAGAGCATATGCGCTCCGTCCCCTATGCTTCAGCCATAGGTTCTATCATGTATGCAATGTTGTGCACTAGACCGGATGTTAGCCTGGCCATAAGTATGGCAGGTAGGTTCCAGAGTAATCCAGGAGTGGATCACTGAACAGCGGTCAAGAATATCCTGAAGTACCTGAAAAGGACTAAGGAGATGTTTCTCGTGTATGGAGGTGACGAAGAGCTCGCAGTAAAAGGTTACGTCGATGCAAGCTTTGACACAGATCCGGACGACTCTAAGTCGCAAACCCGATACGTATTTATTCTTAGTGGGGGTGCGGTAAGCTGGTGCAGTTCCAAGCAAAGCGTCGTAGCAGATTCTACATGTGAAGCGGAGTACATGGCTGCCTCGGAGGCGGCTAAGGAGGGTGTCTGGATGAAGCAGTTCATGACGGATCTTGGAGTGGTGCCAAGCGCACCGAATCCAATAACCTTGTTCTGTGACAACACGGGTGCCATTGCCTTAGCAAAGGAACCACGGTTTCACAAGAAGACCAGACACATCAAACGATGCTTCAACCTCATCTGCGACTACGTCGAAGGAGAGGACGTAAATATATGCAAAGTGCACACGGATCTGAATGTAGCAGACCCGCTGACTAAACCTCTTCCACGGCCAAAGCATGATCAACACCAGAACTGTATGGGTGTTAGATTTATTACAATGTAATTCACATGATGATGTGAGGGCTAGATTATTGACTCTAGTGCAAGTGGGAGACTGTTGGAATTATGCCCTAGAGGCAATAATAAATATAGTTATTATTATAATTCGTGTATCAAGATAATCGTTTATTATCCATGCTATAATTGTATTGAATGAAGACTCATTTACATGTGTGGATACATAGACAAAACACCGTCCCTAGCAAGCTTCTAGTTGGCTAGCCAGTTGATCAAAGATAGTTAGTGTCTTCTGATTATGAACAAGGTGTTGTAGCTTGATAACCGGATCACGTCATTAGGAGAATCACGTGATGGACTAGACCAAAACTAATAGACGTAGCATGTTGATCGTGTCATTTTGTTGCTACTATTTTCTGCGTGTCAAGTATTTGTTCCTATGACCATGAGATCATATAACTCACTGACACCGGAGGAATGCTTTGTGTGTATCAAACGTCACAACGTAACTGGGTGACTATAAAGATGCTCTACAGGTATCTCCGAAGGTGTTAGTTGAGTTAGTATGGATCAAGACTGGGATTTGTCACTCCGTGTGACGGAGAGGTATCTCGGGGCCCACTCGGTAATACAACATCACACACAATCCTTGCAAGCAATGTGACTTAGTGTAAGTTGCGGGATCTTGTATTACGGAACGAGTAAAGAGACTTGCCGGTAAACGATATTGAAATAGGTATGCGGATACTGACGATCGAATCTCGGGCAAGTAACATACCGAAGGACAAAGGGAATGACATACGGGATTATATGAATCCTTGGCACTGAGGTTCAAATGATAAGATCTTCGTAGAATATGTAGGATCCAATATGGGCATCCAGGTCCCGCTATTGGATATTGACCGAGGAGTCTCTCGGGTCATGTCTACATAGTTCTCGAACCCGCAGGGTCTGCACACTTAAGGTTCGACGTTGTTTTATGCGTATTTGAGTTATATGGTTGGTTACCGAATGTTGTTCAGAGTCCCGGATGAGATCACGGACGTCACGAGGCTTTCCGGAATGGTCCGGAAACGAAGATTCATATATAGGGTGACCTCATTTGATTACCGGAAGGTTATCGGAGTTACCGGGAATGTACTGGGAATGACGAATGGGTTCCGGGAGTTCACCGGGGGGGCAACCCACCCCGGGGAAGCCCATAGGCCTTAAGGGTGGCGCACCAGCTCTTAGTGGGCTGGTGGGGCAGTCCAAAAGGGCCCTATGCGCCTAGGAAAGAAAATCAAAGAGAAAGAAAAAAAAAGGAGGAGGTGGGAAGGGAAGGAAGGACTCCCACCCACCAAACCAAGTCCAACTCGGTTTGGGTGGAGCCTTCCCCCCTTGGCTCGGCCGACCCCCTTGGGGCTCCTTGAGCCCCAAGGCAAGGTCCCCTCCCTCCCACCTATATATACGGAGGTTTTAGGGCTGACTTGAGACGACTTTTCCACGGCAGCCCGACCACATACCTCCATGGTTTTTCCTCTAGATCGCGTTTCTGTGGAGCTCGGGCGGAGCCCTGCTGAGACAAGGTCATCACCAACCTCCGGAGCGCCTCACGCTGCCAGAGAACTCTTCTAGCTCTCCGTCTCTCTTGCTGGATCAAGAAGGCCGAGATCATCGTCGAGCTGTACGTGTGTTGAACGCGGAGGTGTCGTCCGTTCGGTACTAGATCGTGGGACTGATCGCGGTTTTGTTCGCGGGGCGGATCGAGGGACGTGAGGATGTTCCACTACATCAACCGCGTTCACTAACGCTTCTGCTGTACGGTCTACAAGGGTACGTAGATCACTCATCCCCTCTCATAGATGGACATCACCATGATAGGTCTATGTGCGCGTAGGAAAATTTTTGTTTCCCATGCGACGTTCCCCAACAGTTATGTGGTGTAAGCTCCATTCTGCGGTGTATGATCGTAAGTGCCCCATGTATGGTCCCTTTCTGTTGCATCTGATTGAGAAAACTTGGGAAGCAACCTTTCCTGATGAGTTGTTTGAAGCTGGGGACCTGGTATCCCACAAGGTTGTGCAGCTCAGGCAGAAGGACAACTGGTCTTCTCACACTGCCCGTGAACAAGATGTGCCTAAAGACATGTATGAAGATTCTGCTGATGACAAGGCTGATTAGGATTTTGTGGCTGACAAGGACACTGCTTCCCCTTCTGAGCCCCCATTGGAGAACCTTCTTGAGCTAAGAAGCTCAAGGAGAAGATGAAGATGCTATTTTGTCTACAGGCCAAGGGTCAGGACCGGGCTCACGCGACTCAAAAGGCGGCTAATAGTCGTCACAAGGCTCTTGGAAGGCATGTTGGATTAACAACTGAGAGCGGTTCTAAGGGCAGGTCATTGACGAGAACACCTAGATTGCTCGCCACTGCCCAGGGGATTCCGATGCTGAGTTGTGTGGCTCTCTAGCCCCTCCTGGCACCGTTAACCATAGCACTGAGTCTTGTGAATATTGATGTGTTAGCATTACCTCACCTCCTCGATCCTTGCTGTTTTCTCTACCCATTTTGGCGTCTTGCTGCCAAAGGGGGAGAGTGTTGGGATTTGCGAGTCACAAGTGTTCTTTCATGGCTCATATTTTCACTCGTGATCTATTTTATCGTTTGCTTTGCTCAAAGGACTAAGTTGTGTGGTGTGGAACTTATGTTGGTTTGTGTTTTTAAAGTGTGTGAGACTCCTGCGAGACTATGTCATATGGTGTGAGACATATGCTATCATAGTTTTACCATATGTCTTTTATTTCGTGATATGCTTATATTATTCCGTAATGATCATGCTCACTTCACTTCCTGCAGTTATATTTCTCTCAGTTGTTAAATTTTTGCAAGTAGTGTCTGTCTATAAAATATAGGGGGAGTGTTGATCCTAGTGTGTGCACTTTGCATTCCAAAAACATACTTAAATAGTGCACACACTTAGGGGGAGCATGTCTATATTTTGTAGACTGTGGGGTTGAATTCTATCTCATGTTTATCCTCTATGCAAATCATGTGTTGTCATCAATCCACCAAAAAGGGAGAGATTGTAAGGGCATATTTCT
Source organism: Hordeum vulgare subsp. vulgare (assembly GCF_904849725.1). Classification (NCBI taxonomy): domain Eukaryota; kingdom Viridiplantae; phylum Streptophyta; class Magnoliopsida; order Poales; family Poaceae; genus Hordeum; species Hordeum vulgare. The sequence continues at coordinate 310,178,352 of NC_058518.1, forward strand.
TCCCTAGTAGTTTTGGTGATTGATGACGATACTTTTGCGGACTAAATGTGTGCGATAAGACTTTCACGTATTTCCTCGGTTTGCACAAAGACGATTCTTGCCCCTCGGTGTTTTGATGTGAAGACGGTTTTCTCTCTTACGCTTCGTTGTCGGTGGACTTGAGTCGTAGGAAAAGTTGTACTATTAAGAGGGGGTCCGCTTTGGAAAAGTCTGGGAGGGGTGCAATACACCTATGCCACGGCACAATCTCTCCCTCATCCTCTAGATCGTCTCCACCTCTAGTTTTCTCGGTATAGCTTGGCAAAGCCCTGCCGGGACAGCTACTCTGCCACCACCGTCACGCGGTCGTGCTTCCCGGGAACTCGTCTACTACTCCGTCCTCACTTGCTGGATCGAGGAAGTGGAGACGTCATCAAGTTGCACGTGTGGTGAACACGGAGGAACCGTCCGTTGGTACTCGATCGGAAACTTTGTGGGATGGCTTGCGATTTGGATCGCAAGATGTCCGACTACATCAACCGTGTTTCTTAATGCTTCCCGCTCAGCGATCTACAAGGGTATGGGGATCCGATCTCTCCTCTTGTATATGGTCATCACCACGGATAGATTTGTATGTGAGTAGGAAATATTTTGTTTCCCATGCAACGTTCCCCGACAAACTATTGGGTTTTCTCCCAACATGCGCTATTGTTTTACCCCCTAGCTAGGCATAATGCATTGTTTCAAGTTTTATCATCTTTGACACTCCATGCGTAAGTAGCTCTCATGATAGATTCATAAGTTGGTTTAATTCTCTTCCTAGGGAAGTGTTCCATCTCTTTCTTTAATTGGAATTGAACTTTAGGTTTCCCGCTTTCATATCAATAGTTGCACCTATAGTTCGTAGAAAAGGTCTCCCAAGTATTATTAGACAAGATGGGTTGCATTCAATATCAAGAACTATGAAATCTACACGCACATAATTTCTATTATGAAGTATGAGAACATCATTTATTCTCCCCAAAGGTTTCTTAATTGTAGAGCCCGCAAGATGTAAATTAAGGGAACACTCATGTATATCAGTGAGACCAAGTACATCACATAAAGATTTCGGTATAGTTGAAACACTAGCACCAAGGTCACACAAAGCATTGCATTCATATTCTTTGAGCTTAATTTTAATATTAGGTTCCCACTCATCATGCAACTTACTAGGAATAGGGACTTGTAGCTCAAGTTTTTCATCATAGTCTTTAATCATTGCTTCTACTATATGTTTAGTAAAACATTTATTTTGTTCATAAGCATTGGATGAGATATTAATTAATTGTAGCAAAGAAATAAATTCTAGTAAAGTGCAACTTTCATAATTAAAGTCCTTGCAATCCAAGATACTGTGCACATCACTATTTAAAGTTTTGACCTCTCTGAACCCACTTTTTTCAACTTTATCATTAGAATCATCACCCTCCAAGCAAACGGGATGCCTTCTAGATAAAGTTGACTCATCTCCAATATCTTTATCATCTATTTTAATGTCAGTAAACAAATATTCAGCGGGAGAAGTAACAATCATTTTAAGATCTTCATCATGATTATGACAAAAACCTGGTGGAAGAGCCTATTCTAAGAATTCTCGTTTGGTTGTCAACCTCGTGGTCCTCTCCTTACTCTCATTAATAGATATTCTGATGGATTTAAGACTCATTGATATCACGCTTTAGTGGCAAGTTTTTGTTTTTAATAGTTTCCACATCAAGAGCAATTGCATCCATGTTCCTAGCCAAATCATCAACTTTATGCAACTTCTCCTCTACCATAGTATTAAAAATATTTTGAGGAATAACGAATTATTTAATGGTATTCTCAAGATGAGAGGATAGCCTATTATTATTTGTAGAATAATTTCCATAAGAGTTACCATAAATGTTAGAGGAATTATCAGGGTACGGTCTAGTGTTGAAATTCCCTCTATAAGATTGTTGTTGAAATTGTTTCGCGAGATAAAGTTCACATCAATAGCATTATCATTTTTCTCAATCAAATAAACAAAGGCATATCATTGGGATCAACATGAGCATTTTTACTAGCAACCATATTCATAAGCGCATCAATTTTTTCACTCGAAGTAGCGATTTTCTGAACACAATTTACCTTCTTACGAGTTGGAGCTCTTTCGGTCTGGGACTTGAACCCAGGTCACGGCGTTGCGTGGCTGGCTCTGTTGCCATTGGCTAGTAGGGTGGTTGTGCCCTGAGAGGGGGAGCCACACTAGTTAACACAGCAAAAGGGCCATCTCCCTGCTCAACAGAGAGGTGCCGGCGGTGGCACAGCTTGCCGGTGCAACGCATGCACGTACACAGGAAATCGCCCGGCGAGGGGGGCGCTCGAACAGAACTGCTACGGCTTTGCGAGACACTGATGCTACTACTACAACGAGCGATGCGCTCCTGCTGATCTACTACTCAAACTGAAACTGTTGCTGCTCTCCTCGAGACACAGCCACGGCGGCAACGGTTGGGCTACACAACGGCGTCGCGAGGCTGCGATACGTCTCCAACGTATCTATAATTTTTTATTGTTCCATGCTATTATATTATCAACTTGGGATGTCTTATATGAATTTATATGCCATTTTATATCATTTTTGGGACTGGCCTATTAACTCAGTGCCTAGTGCCAGTTTTTGTTTTTTCTGTGTTTTTGACCTTTTTCAGAAAAGAATATTAAACGGAGTCCAAACGGAATAAAACCTTCAGGATGAATTTTTCCATAACAGAAGATATGCACAGGACTTGAGAACCAAGGCAGATGGCTTCTCCCCGTGGATCCTCTGCCCTACCTCTTTCGCCTATAAATTCCCAAAAATCCCGAAACCAACACAGAGAGACACAAAAATACTTTTCCGCCGCCGCAAGCTTCTGTCTCCGCAAGATCCCATATGGGGACCGTTCTGGTGCCTTGCCGAAGGGGGATTCGGACACGGAGGGCTTGTTCATCAACACCATTGCCTCTCCGATGATGCGTGAATAGTTCACCACAGACCTTCGGGTCCATAGCTAGTATCTAGATGGCTTCTTCTCTCTCTTGGATATTCATTACAAAGTTCTCCATGATCTTCATGGAGATCTATCTGATGTAACTTTCTTTTGCGGTGTGTTTGTCGAGATCAGATGAATAGTGGATTTATGATCAGATTATCTACGAATATTATTTGAGTCTCCTCTGATTTCTTATATGCATGATTTCGTATCCTTGTAAATCTCTTCGAGTTATGGGTTTCGTTTGGCCAACTTGATCCATAATTCTTGCAATGGGAGAAGTGCTTGGTTTTGGGTTCATACCATGCGGTGTCCTCACCTAGTGATAGAAGTGGTAGCGAGGCACGCATCATGTTGTTGCCATCAAGGGTAAAAAGATGGGGTTTATATCATATTGCATGAATTTATCCCTCTACATCATGTCATCTTGCTTAAGGCGTTACTCCGTTTGTTATGAACTTAATATACTAGATGCATGCTGGATAGCGGTCGATGTGTGGAGTAATAGTAGTAGATGCAGAAAGTATCGGTCTACTTGTCTCGGACGTGATGCCTATATGTATGATCATTGCCTTGGATATCGTCATGACTTTGCGCAATTCTATCAATTGCTCGACGGTAATTCGTTCACCCACCGCAATACTTGCCATCATGAGAGAAGCCTCTAGTGAACACTATGGCCCCTGGGTCTATGTTACACATCATATATTCAGATCTACATACAAAAATACCAAAAATACTTTGCTCCACTTTTATTTCTTTTTACCTTTTATCACCTTCAGATCTCGCCTTGCAAGTAATCGTGAAGGGATTGACAACCCCTTTATCGCGTTGGGTGCAAGCTTGTTTGCTTTTGCGCGGGTTCATTGGTGCCTCATCTTGATACTCCTACTGGATTGATACCTTGGTTCTCAAACTGAGGGAAATACTTATCTCTACTTTTCTGCATCACCCTTTCCTCTTCAAGGGAAAAACCAACGCAAGCTCAAGAAGTAGCGGGAAGAATTTCTGGCGTCGTTGCCGGGGAGTATTCAAGTGAAGCATATCTACCAAGTACCTACCGCAAACTCATCTCTTGCATTTACATTATTTGCCATTCGCCTCTCGTTTTCCTCTCCCGCACTTCTAAAAAACAAAAATTACAAAAATATTTGCCTTTTTCGTCCGCCCTTTCTTTTGCTTGCTTTCTATTTGCTTGTGTGGGTTAGTCTACTTATCCTTATGGGTAGCCCTATCGCTACGATCATTACTCCTGAGAGCGAAGTTCTCAATTTTAAACAAAATGAGGGAGAAAACTTAAAATATGCTTGGTATAGAATTTGCAATGCTCAGAATAGATCTACTCGTAAGCAATCTACTACCGTTCTACTTCGAAATTTTTATGTAGGTATTTCCCCTTGGAATAGGTATGTTCTTGACACCATCTTAGGCGGAAATTTCTTGGGTAGCCATACCATTGATTCTTACGGTGCTTTAATAAATTTGGTAGGCTCACCCCCACTCATGGTTAATGGAACTACTCTAACATTGGAACATGTGATGCGTAGGCTGGATATTATTGAGAATAAAGTTGCTACGATTGAACTCATTGAAAATTTGGATAAAAAGATCCACAATCAAATCACTCAATATGGATCCAAGGTGGGAATGACTTTGAAAAATTTAAAGGAGAAGGAACCCATAGTTAACGAAAAACTAGATCATGATTCCGCTAGAATTGGCAAACTAGAGGATGTTATAACCAACTTGGGTTCCGCTTTTGCTGCCGTTCAGAACACTCCAAATTTTGCCCACAATAAGGCCACTAAGCTTGTTTACGTTCCTAAAAACAGTGGTGAACCATCTAGTAAGAGAGATGAAGATCTTAAAATGTTAAGTGTTCACCCTATGAGTGGTTTGAGCACTAAAGATGACGATACTTGATTCTATTGTCTTATGCCTAGCTAAGGGCGTTAAACAATAGCGCTTGTTGGGAGGCAACCCAATGAATAAATTTATTTTTGCTTTTCACTTTCTGTTTTGTTGAGTCCATACCATCATGATTCTGTTATGATTGTGTTTTTTATGTTTTAATTAGTGTTTATGCCAAGTAGAACTTTATGATTAGTTTTGGTGATAGTTGGTTAATCTTGCTGAAAAAGATAGAAACTTTATGCTCACGAAATTATTTTTAATTCCTATCCAGAAAGATCTTTTGAGTTAATTATTTTTTCTGCTGATTGATATGAAAATTGCCCTAATTGTCATAATTTTTCAGAAGTTTTGGGATAACAAAGGTATACGAAATATACAGATTACTACAGACTGTTGTGTTTTTGACAGATTATGTTTTTGTTGTGTTGATTGCTTATTTTGATGAAACTATGGTTAGTATAGGGGGGTACGAGCCATGGAAAAGTGAGAATACAATAATATAACATCAATCTAAATGGAAATTAAGTTTACTACAGTACCTAAAAAGTTGGTAGTTTGTTTTCTTATGCTAATGATATCACGAGTTTCTGTTTAAGTTTTGTGTTGTGAAGTTTTCAAGTTTTGGGTGATGTTCTTATGGACAATGGAATAAAGAGTGGAAAGAGCTTAAGCTTGGGGATGCCCAAGTCATCCCAAGCCAAATTCAAAGACACCAAAAATCCTAAGCTTGGGGATGCCCCGGGAAGGCATCCCCTCTTTCGTCTTCAATCCATCGGTAACGTTACTTGGAGCTATATTTTTATTCACCACATGATATGTCTTTTGCTTGGAGCGTCGTGTATTATAAGAGTCTTTGCTTTTTGTTTTTTCACAATCGTCCTTGCTGCACACCTTTTTGAGAGGGACATGCACTCATCGTGAATTTGTTAGAATACCTAATGAGCTTCACTTATATCCTTTGAGCTAGGCAATTTAGCTCCCATGAGCTTCACTTATATCTTTTGAGCTAGATAATTTTGCTCTAGTGCTTCACTTAAATCTTTTTAGAGCACGGCGGTGTCATATTTTGTAGAAATAAAAACTCTCGATCTTCACTTATATCATTTTGAGAGTGCTCTCTCTAAGTAACTTGGTAATTGGCGTGTGTTATGAAATTAGTCCTAAATATGATAGGCATCCAAAGAGGATATAATAAAAACTATCATATTCAAGTGCATTGATTAGTAAGAAAAGTTTGATTCCTCACAATTAGTTTTGAGATATGGATATGGTAATATTAGAGTTATGCCACTAGAGTGTTGTGAATCTAGAAATACTTGTTTTGAGGGTAGTGATTCCCGTAGCATGCACGTATGGTGAACCGCTATGTTAGGAAGTCGGAGCATAATTGATTTATTGATTATCATCCTTTGTGTGGTGGTCGGGGTCGCGCGATGGTTAACACCTACCAACCCTTCCCCTAGGAGTATGCGTATAGCACTTTGTTTCGATTACTAATAAAACTTTCGCAATAAGTATATGAGTTCTTCATGACTAATGTGAGTCCATGGTATAGATGCACTCTCACCTTCCACCATTGCTAGCCTCTCTAGTGCCGCGCAACTTTCGTCGGTGCACAAACCCACCATATACCTTCCTCAAAACAGCCACCATACCTACCTATTATGGCATTTTCACAGCCATTCCGAGATATATTGCCATGCAACTTCCACCATTCCGTCTCATGACATGTGCCATCACTTTCATATTTCCATTGCATGATCGTAAGATATATAGCTAGATGTTTCAACATCATACGCTAAGCTAGATCATTGCACATCCCGGTACACTGCCGAAGGCATTTCATATAGAGTCATTATTCTTCTAAGTTTCGAGTTGTAAGTAAATAAAAGTGTGATGATCATCATTACTAGAGTATTGTCCCATGTGAGGAAATAAAAAAAGAGGCCAAAGATGCCCACCAAAAAAAAGGAGTCCAAAGAGCCCAAACAAAAAAATGAGAGAAAAAGAGAGAAGGGACAATGCTACTATCTTTTTCCACACTTGTGCTTCAAAATAGCATCATGTTCTTCATGATAGAGAGTCTCTTGTTTTGTCACTTTCATATACTAGTGGGAATTTTCATTATATAACTTGTCTTGTATATTCCAATGATGGGCTTCCTCAAAATTGCCCTAGGTCTTCGTGAGCAAGCAAGTTGGGTACACACCCACTAGTTTTCTTTTTGAGCTTTCATACACTTATAGCTCTAGTGCATCCGTTGCATGGCAATCCCTACTCATTCACATTGATATCTATTGATGGGCATCTCCATAGCCCATTGATACGCCGAGTCGATGTGACCATCTCCTCCTTTTTTCCTCACAACCTCCACCACACTCTATTCCACCTATAGTGCTATATCCATGGCTTATTGCGTGAAGAGTTGAAAAAGTTGAGAAAGTAAGAGTGCGAGAACAATTACTTGGCCAATATCGGGGTTGTGCATGATTTAAATTCTTTGTGTGGGGATGATGGAGCATAGCTAGACTATATGATTTTTTAGGGATAACTTTCTTTGGCCTTGTTATTTCAAAAGTTCATGATTACTTTTCTAGTATGCTTGAAGTATTATTGTTTTCATGTCAATATTAAACTAGTGTTTTGAATCTTTTGGATCTAAACATCCATGCCAGAATAAAGAAGTTACAAAGAACAAATATGTTAGGTAGCATTCCACATCAAAAATTCGGTCTTTATCACTTCCCTACTCGAGGACGAGCAGGAGTTAAGCTTGGGGATGCTTGATACGTCTCCAGCGTATCTGGCTGCAGAAGGAAAGGGGAAAGCGGAGATGTGGGGGAGGTGTTGTGGCTCAGCGAGGGCAGAGGAGAGGTGGTCGCGTGATGGAGAGGTACGGCGGTGACGATCTGCTACAGAGGAGGTCACCAGAGGGGAAGAAGACTGCCGATCGTCGTGGACGTCGAGGAGGAAGTCCCTGAACCCGATCTTCTCGAAAATGGAACGCCGGTGACGTCCACTTGCTCCTGGACCAGACGGGGAAGGGGGAGACGACGCTATGCCGGTGGCGAGCTCGGCCTGAAGCCTCCCATGGTGACCGGCGGTGCCCTGCTGCCGCTCCTGGCGGCGCGAGAGGGAATAGAGGGGGAGAAGAGAGGCTAGGGCAAGGAGGAGTCATTGGGGCGGCTAAATAGCCTCGAACCATGGGCTTGGAGTCATCTGATCGAGCAAAAGCAAGATCGACGGTGGTCTCGTGGTTCGTACAGGAGGCGAAGCACGCAAGGAGGACAAACACGGTCGTGGAGGTGGGCTTGGGCCAAAACAAGATGCGATGAGCATGCTCTCGCCCTCTCAGGTAAGAAAAGCCTCTTGCAAAAGAAGTACTCCCGTTTTTGAAATAAACCCAGAGGCTAAATGAAAAAGAGAAAACAGAAAATAAAAATATAGTTGGGCTTGTAAAATCATGCTCCAATTTATAAAAGTAAATTCGGCATTTTTTAAAGAGTTCAAATAAAACCTTTTTATTGAAAATAGGCTCTGTTTTAAAATAAAACCAAAAGGAAAAACACAAAGTAAAACCAGAGGGCTACCTCCACATTTAATAGAAGATTTTTAGGAAAATAAAAAAAATTATAGGGGAGAAACATAAGCTTTTAATCTGCCACAAAAATAAAATACAGAGGAGAGAAGGGGTATTGCAATATTTGGTGAAACAAGGTTTTGAGAAGGATTTAGTGGATCCACTCACACAACCAAGCACCACTACTAACACTCACACATTCAACAAACAGGATGCAACACAAGACAACAAGATGAAAGGGAATGATGACATGCATGATGCCATAATGCACATGAAATGAAGACACCATGTTGGGCTCACACCACATCTCATTAACATGCCAAGGTTGCCATAAAAGGAAAGATTACAAAGGGGGAGAATTGCATTGGGGCTATCACAACTCTCCCACGCTACAAGAGGATTTCGACCCGAGATCTATGACTGGAAGAACTCTGGGTACTCTGAACGGAGGTGGTCCTTGCGCTCCCAAGTGGCTTCTTTGTCTGAATGATGTGACCATTACACTTTCAGGAACTTGATTGACTTATTGCGGGTCTTGCGCTCAGTCTCTTTAAGTATTGCTATCGGATGCTCATGGTAGGATAGGTCGGGCTGGAGATCGATATCCTGGAGATCAACTGTGCGCTCGGGAGTCTTGAAGCATCTCCGGAGCTGAGAGACGTGGAACACATCATGCACATTGGAAAAGATTGATGGAAGCTCTAACTCATATGCAAGATCGCCTCTCTTGCCAACAATTTTGAACAAAGAGAGGAGCAAGCTTTCCTTTGATGCCGAAGCATTGAGAGCCCTTCATGGGAGACACTTTTTGATACACAAAGTCATCGAGCTGAAAAGTCATGTCACAATGCTTGCTATCGTAGTAGCTCTTCTGACAGGACTGAGCTGCTTTGAGATTATCCCGAATGCCACAACACATCTCTTCTGCTTCAGCAATCATGTCATTCTCAAGAATCTGACACTCACCAGTCTCTGACCAATTGAGCGAGGTACGGCACTCATACGTCTCCAATGTATCTATAATTTTTGATGGTTTCATGCTATTATCTTCTCAAACTTTGGACGTTTTGTATGCCTTTTATATCTTTTTTGGGACTAACTTATTAACTCAGTGCCAAGTGCCAGTTCCTGTTTTTTCGTGTTTTTGACCCTTTTCACACGAGGATTTTAAACAGAGTCCAAACGTAATAAAATCTACGGAATGATTTTTTTCCATAACAGAAGACACGCGGGAGACTTGAGAACAAAGGCAGGGGACCTCGGAGGAGGTCACAAGCCCACCAGTCCAGGCCTGGGGGGCGGGCCTAGCAGGCTTCTGAGCTCCCCGTGGCTCCCCTGCCCTAGGTCTTCCGCTTATATACTCCTTGAAATCCCCGAAAAATCAAGAGACGGTCGAAAACACTTTTCCGCCGCCGCAAGCTTCTATCTCCGCAAGATCCCATTTGGGGCACGTTGCGGTGCCCTGCCGGAGGGGGGATCCGGATACGGAGGGCTTCTTCATCAACACCATGACCTCTCCGATGATGCGTGAGTAGTTCACCATAGACATACGGGCCCATAGCTAGTAGCTAGATGGCTTCTTCTCTCTCTCTCTTGGATCTTCAATACAAAGTTCTCCATGATCTTCATGGATATCTATCCGATGTAATCTTCTTTTGCGGTGTGTTTGTCGAGATCCGATGAATTGTGGATTTATGATCAGATTATCTATGAATCTTATTTGAGTTTCTTGTGATCTCTCTTATGCATGATTTCATATCCTTGTAATTCTCTTCAAGTTGTGGGTTTTGTTTGGCCAGCTTGATCTATGATTCGTGCAATGGGAGAAGTGCTTGGTCTTGGGTTCATACCGTGCGGTGACCTCACCCAGTGACAGAAGGGTTAGCGAGGCACGTATCGTGTTGTTGCCATCAAGGGTAAAAAGATGGGGGTTTCATCATTGGTTTGAGATTATCCCTCTACATCATGTCATCTTGCTTAAGGCGTTACTCTGTTCGTCATGAACTCAATACACTAGATGCATGTTGGATAGCGGTCGATGTGTGGAGTAATAGTAGTAGATGCAGAAAGTATCGGTCTACTTGTCTCGGACGTGATGCCTATATGTATGATCATTGCCTTAGATATCCTCATGACTTTGCGTGGTTCTATCAATTGCTCGACATTAATTTGTTCACCCACCATAATATTTTCTATTTTGAGAGAAGCCTCTAGTGAACACTATGGCCCCCGGGTCTATTTCACACCATATTTTCAGCCTTACTATTTTACTTTGTTGCACTTTCCGCCTTGAGATCTCACTTTGCAATCAATCTTGAAGGGATTGACAACCCCTTTATAGCGTTGGGTGCAAGCTCGTTTGTGTTTGCGCAGGTACTCTGGACTTGACGAGATTCTCTTACTGGATTGATACCTTGGTTCTCAAACTGAGGGAAATACTTACTGCTCCTGTGCTGCATCACCCTTTCCTCTTCAAGGGAAAAACCAACGCAAGCAAGTCTCCGTCAATGTGTCAATTACGGCGCTGTTGTTTGAGAAGTAGCAGGCACTTCCTGCCATATAGAATCTCGAATGTAGCCTTGCATGAGCTAGCTTGAAAGTTTTTGTTATATGAGAACTCCGCAAATGGTAGGCAATATTCCCACTTCCTGCTAAAAGAAATCACACAGGCTCTGAGCATGTCTTCAAGGATTTGATTGACTCTCTCAACTTGCCCACTTGTCTAAGGATGGAAAGTTGTACTGAAACAATTCTTAGTACCAATCGCAGTCTGAAAGGAATCCCAGAACTTGGAAGTAAAGATGCTTCCACGATCTGAAAAAATGAGCATAGGAACACCATCAACGAGACTATCCTTCACATATATAACTCTGCCAACTGAGTTGTCGAGATAGACTCTTTGGCCGGTAGGAAATGAGCAACTTTGGTCAACTTGTCGATGATGACGAAGATGGCATCGTTGCCTCTCTTGGACTTCGGAAACCCAGTGACAAAATCCATTTCCACATGATCGAATTTCCACACGGGTATAGGCAAGGGATGCAGGAGGCCTGCTGTACGTTGATGCTCCGCCTTCACTCTGCGACACACATAACACGCGTTCACTAACTGAGCAATCTCACATTTCATGCAAGTCCACCAGAAGTTCTGCTTCAGATCCTGATACATTTTGTTACTTCCTGGATGTATCGAGAGGAGGGAATTATGGGCCTCATCCATGATAACTTTCCTGAGCTCTCCTTTCGGAACTACAAGGCGGTCCTCGAAGAACAAGGTATCTTTGTCAACAACACGAAAGCACTTATATTTCGGAATGCTCTTTGCCAAGCCAATCTTAACTTTCTTCACCATCACATCAAGAAGTTGAGCTTGTCGGACTTGGTCTTCCAAGGTAGGAGAAATCTGGAGATTAGCAAGAAATCCCTGAGGTACTATCTGAAGGTTGAGCTTCCTGAAAGATTCAGAATGAGACCGTTGCAGTAAGCCTTTTTGCTCAAAGCATCTGCAGTGACATTTGCCTTGCCTGGAGTGAAGTCAATGCTTGGACTATAATCTTGGATCATTTCCACCCAACGAGTTTGTCGAAGATTGAGACCAGGCTGGGTGAAGATGTATTTGAGACTCTTGTGATCGGTGTAGACCTCAACCTGTCTGCCCAACAAGAGGTGTCTCCAAGTCATCAAAGCATGGACCACTGCCGCCAACTCAAGATCATGAGTGGGGTAGTTCTTCTCACTTGGCTTCAACTGCCTCGAGGTATAAGCTACTACTTTCTTCTCTTGCATCAGAACTGCACCAAGACCTTGAAGAGAGGCATCACAAAACACTTGATAAGGCTTGGAGTCATCAGGAGGAGTCAAGACTGGAGTTAAAGTGAGCTTCTCTTTGAGTGTGTCGAAGGCCAACTGACACTCTGGAGACCAGACAAACTTCACACTCTTCTGAAGAAGGTTGCACAGAGGCTTAGCAATCTTGGAGAAGTTCTCAATGAACCTTCTGCAATAGTTTGCAAGCCCGAGAAAGCTTCGAAGCTGCTTCACATTATGAGGAGTTTCCCACTCAACAATGGCCTGCACCATTGTAGGATCAACTTTGATGCCCTCGCCAGAGATGATGTGCCCAAGGTACACAATTTCCTTCAACCAGAACTCACATTTGGAAAACTTAGCATAGAACTTATGCTCTCTTAGCTTATCAAGCACAAGCCGGAGATGTTCTTCATGCTCTTCCTCAGTTTTAGAAAAGACCATAATATCATCAAGATACAGCAAGATAAATTCATTCTTGAATGGGGAGAAGAAGGTCGACGGAGCATTGGCGAGACCAAAAGACATCATTATGTACTCATAATAGCCAAAGCTTGTCCTGAAAGAAGTCTTGGGAATGTCTTCTTCGCGAATGCGGATCTGATGATAGCCCATCCGGAGATCAAGCTTAGAAAAAATCTTGGCCCCTTTTAATTGCTCGAACAATTCATTGATGTTGGGAAGTGGATACTTGTTTCTGATTATCTTCTTATTCAATGGACAGTAATCGATAGAGAGTCGGTCCGTGCCATCCGTCTTCTTGACAAAAAGAACTCCACAACCCCTAGGAGATGAGCTTGGTCTGATCAGACCCAGACGCTCTTGCTCATCAAGCTGCTTCTTCAACTCTTTCAGTTCTTTTGGACCCAGTTTATACGGCCGCTTGCAGACTGGTTCAGTTCCAGGTTCAAGATCAATTACGAACTCCACTGCCCGGTGCGGAGGCAATTCTGGCAGTTCTTCTGTAAAGACATCTTCGTACTCACAGATCACTGGGACTTGAGAAATTGGAGAGATCTCACCCTTCTCATTCAGGGAAAACATACGGATCGTGTCATTGCGAGCAGCAAAGATAATCACATCCTTCGAAGGATGAGTCGACTTGACTTATTTTGCTTCACAATCAATATACGCCTTGTTCATCGCTAGCCAATCCATCCCAAGGATCAGATCAATATCAGACTGTCCAAGGACAATTAGAGAAGCCAGAAAAGAATAGTTGTCCATCTTGATAGAGACATCAGGAACGACCTTGTTGGCGCTCATGAGAAAGCCAGGTGAAACAACACGCAAGGCTTTGCTCAAATATTCAGAATCAAAATCATGCTCGGAGAAGAACATTCTAGACATGAATGAATGAGATGCGCCAGAATCAAACAAAACATTTGCAGGAATATCATTAACCAAGAGATTACCCATGATCACATCTGAGGAGTTTTCTGCTTCAGTTGCATTCACCATATTTACCCATGCAGACTTGGGATTGAACTTCACCATTGCATTGCGTGGAGGCTTGACTGGAGGAGAAGGCGGAAGACGTTGCTCAGTGGTGCACTTGTTAGAGTAATGACCCTTCTGCCCACACTTGTGACAAGTCACCTCTGACAATGGACGGAATTGCAGTTGAGGATTCCCTTTCTTGTGATGCTGGTGAAATCTCTGCTGGAAAGCTGGGTTGGGTGGGTGGGAAGAACCACGACCACCAGATTGCTTGAACTGTTGAATCTGTCGAGGAGGAGGAGACACCTAATATTTCTGTTGCTTCTGAACAACCTGAGTTGAGGACGAGGAACTGCAATCTCTGAAACGCTTCCTTGAGTTCTCCACTTTGAGCAAATCCGCTTCAGCCCTGAGAGACAAATTGTAGAACTGTTCGAACTCAAGAGGCTCGTGCAAGGAAAGGGCCAGCTGCAAGTCTTCCTTTAGACCACCTCTGAACTGATAAATCTTGCTCTTCTGATCTGGGATGTCCTGTTTAGCATAACGAGCCATCTTATGGAACTCCACATTGTACTTGTACACAGATGAACCTCCTTGCTTCAAGCGTCTGAATTTCTCACGCATCTCTTCCACGAAACTTGTTGGAATATACTGAGCCCTGAAATCCCTACAGAAATCATCCCAGGTGATCATTATATTGCCTCTGGAATCCTTCAATTGTTGCCACCACTCTGCTGCCTGACCCTTGAGCTGAAAAGTTGCAAACTTGACGAAGTCCTCTGGTCGCACATTACTGCACTCAAAGTGCTTGTTCATGCCACGAATCCACTCATATGCATCGAATGGCTAGTCACAGGAAGTGAATGACTTTGGCTAGTTCGCCAGAAATTGGTTCAGAGTTGCAAACTTTTGTCCACCATTGTTGAAATTGCCCTGATGCTGCTAATTCCTCTCTTGCAACAACTGAAGCAAGATTTGAGTGTTTGCATTGGTGACCGCCATCACAGCTTGCATTGCCTCACGAGGAGGAGGCAATGGCAGAGGAGGGGTGATGGAGGGTCAGCACTCTCACGGACCAGATTCTGGCAAGTTGGTGGAGCCATCCTCGAGACGGACAAAAACGTTAGACTAGAGATGAAAATTCAAAGATTAAGCCGAATCAATGAACACAAATATTTGAACAAGAATACTTAGCAATTGCACTCGAACTATAATTAGTAAGAATGCTTCCCCAAAATAACTGCCGACAACATCTGATTCAAAACCACGTGTAAATCAAGTATGACCTAGGATTGCTCGGAACAAATGTATGACAGAGATTCCATCCGATATTTTTGTGGATAGGATCGCACGGGCTCTATCCTACAGTAGCCATCATGTACAAGGAAGTGCACATGACATACGAAACGTCCCCAAGTCGTAGCAAGCTACAAGGACTCTTTAAGACACAATGAGAACCGCTGGAAGATGACCGTGAACAATCGAATCCGCTAAATGTCGAATCCCAACCTCACATCATGCATCTGTTGGAAGATTGTCCTATAAGCAACTACTTGAGTTCCCACCTAAGAACTCCCGAAATTTCTGGTCATACAATCTGGTCCACGGATACAAGGAGTAATATATCACTCAACTCCTATACTAACCCGTCCAGTGTATCACATCCGTCAACACATAACCACAGATCTCGGAAACTTATCTATCTCATATCCTCATAATCAAAACGGTACCAAGTATGGCAGTACCCCAAACTCTATGCACCAGTACTAGGGATGTCGGGGTTATCTCGCCTCTACTAGTATTGAAGCAATTTCGAACATCCTCCATCCTGAGATACTAAGAAATCTGAATGATAACAATGTGCTCAAGAATTCCCTGGAGCTCAACTCCCCGTAATAAAATCAACACAGCAGGAGGCACCAAGACAGAACTCCGTCATCGATATCATATAGATTTCAAAATACGTGCATGATCCTAAAAAAATTGAGCGAGAAGAGGAGTAGAATTGAAGTTTCCTAAGTCGTGAACCTCACAAGAGCATGGAAGAGGAGAAAAAAGAAACCTACTCTCCGATATAACTAAGACTCAAAATAGTTCTTGCTAGACTCGACTCGCCAAGTTCGACCAACCAAAGTCTCCTATGGTCGTAAGGCTCTGATTACCAACTTGTAATGACTAAGATGCGGCACTTTCCTTATTTAGGGGCGAGGCCTCAAAAGGGGAAAGGGTCGCATCTAAGTGTATCGCAAGCAGGATAACATTGCCATTACATAAATAGAGGGATGAGTATAAGATTAGGCTTACACTCGTCACATGCTAGATTACAGTCCACACAAGCATACATTATTCATACATAAGACAGGGTCCGTCTATGGACAAGATAAACGGCAAAATCATGCTATCCCGCTCCGCAATGCCCACGATCACGACCAAGCGCCCCTAATCCTCGGGATATGTCACGTATAGCCTGACACTGTCTTCGTCGAACTCCAAACTCAGCTGGGTATCCTCGGGAACGTCTACATATGGAGTACCTATACATGTGGGTGGTTGTAGTAAACTGTGAGCCACGAGGACTCGGCAATCTCATGACCTTGGTATCGAGTCTAACTAAGGTAATGGGTGAGGTAGGGTTAAGTGTTTGAGTTTGTAGCATCCTAAGCATATATGGTGGCTAACTTACGAAGAACAGAAATAAGTTATGGTGGTCTACATAAGACGGTCGAAGACTAGAATGATCACAAAGTGATCCTGAACACCTACTTACGTCATTCATAACTCCACCGTGTTTTTGATCACAGAAGGACCTCTGAAAGAAACACACACGATTACGCACACAGTTGGCAGGTTATTATTTAAGTTACTTTAAGTTGTCTAGAACCGGATGTTAACAAAATATCCATGTTTGCCACATAACCTCGGGCACGGCTTTCCGAAAGATTAAACCCTGCAGGGGTGCTCCAACAAGTGCATCACAAATTACCACAGGCCGCATAGTAATCCTCTACCATGAAACTCGTGATCTCGTCGGATTCCATAGTGGAAAACCTCAACTCTGAGAAGACCCAAAGTCTCACCGGAATCCCAATGCGCAAGATATATCGCTAAGGTAAGACAAGTCCAGCACGACCTCTCGATGTGTCCACGAACCTGATAGGAGTTGTGTATCTCATTCTCAGGACATGACAGATAAGCACGCATACGGTGGCGTGATAGAAATCACCAAAGTTGCCCTGGGTTGGCCCTGCACAGTGCTCTAGTTTGGACCAACACTCATGAGGAGCACTGGCCCAGGGGGGTTGATTAGTTCCTCGGGGTAGCTATTCCCTATGCCTTTTATTATTAAGTTGTTAGCGAATTAACACCAAAGTTGGGTCCTGCCAAACAAGCCTTAAGACTAAGCTATTTACCGAGGGGGTCCCGTAACAACCCCAAACGTGTTGGGAGCGCTCTGTTATGGAATAAAACACCGGTACCCTAAACTAAGGCGACAACGGCAGAAAAAAATCACCCAGAAAAAGGCTAGGCCTTCCGCTATTTACCAAGTATATATGTGCATTAAATTAAATAGCAATTTAAATAGGATGATATCAAATGCCCATGTTATCACATGGAACAGCTGGTACCAGCAACTAGCAATGCTAATAAATTAGTGGTTGAGCAAGCCTAACTTAGCCAAACAATATTTGCTAGGAGGGGAGGTGTTTGAGGTTCCGTGGCAATGTTCGATGGCCTATATATGATGTGGTAGGCAGCGGAGATGTAATGATAGAAATGAATCACTAAGCATAACAAAGCTAGAAACGGTGTCAAGGTCACGATCATCTTGCATGTGATTTCTTTAGAGTGGAACTGTTCCTGATCTTCCTGCACGAACTCACCGGACTCTTCGAACTCGTTTCCGGCTCCAATAGCTACCCAAGAGGAAACAAACAACTAATAAACACCAGAAAATGATGATGCAACAAACATAATGATGCATGCATGCACAACCTCTAACCATGCACATAACCAACCTACACAGATAAACAAGTGTCACCGCACCACAAGGTCACTTTTCTATAGGAATGCTCAAAACTGAATTCTAGTACCACCATTGGATTCCTTAGGATTTTGTACCACAAATCCATATATCATACTGCCAGATTTTCATGCAGAAAAACACCACAAACAGTAAAAGAAAAGTTGCACAGAATCAAAGTACCTATAGTCAAGAACAGGAGCTGTTCTTGAGCCTGCCCAATTTGGCATATGCGAGAATAGGCAGTTCCCATATTAGGAATTATTCCAAAAATGGAAGCATCACATCAAACAGAAATAAATAAAGGAAGAAAAATAAAAATAACAACTAACCTATTAGATAGGGCCCACTGGTCATAGAAACCAGGGTCCTAGTGCATGATATGTGGGCCGTGGGCCCACTTGTCAGTGGCACATCTACACAAATAACAGAGAAATAAAAGGGAGTAGCGGGGGTCGAACCCACTACCTCACCCCAACACACACTGCACCCTAACCACTGGGCTACCTTGGTGTAGTTGACTACTTAGGGGAAGAAACCCCCTTAATCTGTCTAACCTGCATATGCAACAAAGGGAAAAAAATCCCAAACATTGAATAAAAAGAGGGGGCGCTGGGATTCGAACCAAGGTCGCGGTGTTGCGTGGCTGGCTCTATTGCCAGTGGGCTAGGTGGCTAGTTGTGCCCTGAGAGGGGGAGCCACACTAGTTAACACAGCAAAAGAGCCATCTCCCTGCTCAACAGAGAGGTGTCGGCGGTGGCGTAGCTCGCTGGTGCAACGCATGCACGTACACAGGAAAATCGCCGGTGAGGGGGGTGCTCGAACTGAACTACTACGGCTCTGCAACACGCCGATGCTGCTACTACAACGAACGATGCACTGTTGCTGATCTACTGATCGAACTGAAACTGTTGCTGCTCTGCTCAAGCTAGAGCCACGACATCAACGGCTGGGCTACACGACGGCGTGGTGAGGCTGCAGAAGGAACTGGGAAAGCAAAGATGTGGGGAGGTGCTGCGGCTCACCGAGGGCAAACGAGAGGTGGTCGCGTGATGGAGAGGTACGGCGGCGACGATCTGCTGCACAGGAGGTCACCGGAGGGGAAGAAGACTGTCGTCCATTGTGGACGTTGAGGAGGAAGTCCATGCGCCCAATCTTCTCAAAAATGGAATGCTGGCGAAATCCGCTTGCTCCTGGACCAGACGAGGAAGGGGGACGCGACACTATGCCGGTGGCAAGCTCGACCCGAAGCCTCCCATGGCGACGGCGACACCCTGCTGTCGCTCCTCACACCGCAAGAGGGAAGATAGGGGGAGAAGAGAGGCTAGGGCAAGGAGGAGGCACTAGGGCGGCTAAATAGCCTCGAACCACGGGATTGGAGCCGTCTGATCGAGCAAAAGCAAGATCAGTGGTGGTCTGGTGGTTCGTACAGGAGGTGACGCACGCGAGGAGGACGAAGACAGTCGTGGAGGTGGGCTTGGGCCAAAACAAGATGCGATGGGCCTGCTCTCTCTCTCAGGTAAGAAAATCCTCTAGCAAAAGAAATACTCACGTTTTTGAAATAAACCTAGAGGCTAAATGAAAAGGAGAAAACAGAAAATAAAAATATAGTTGGGCTTGTAAAATCATGCTCCAATTTATAAAATAAATTGGGCATTATTTAAAGAGTTCAAATAAAACCTTTTTATTTAGAATAGGCTATGTTTTAAAATAAAACCAAAAGGAAAAAACACAAAGTAAAACAAGAGGGCTACCTCAACATTTAATTGAAGATTTTTAGGAAAAGATGAATATTTTTTATAGGATTTTTAGGAAAAGATGAATATTTTTTATAGGATTTTTAGGAAAAGATGAATATTTTTTATAGGGGAGAAACATAAGCTTTTAATCTGCCACAAAAATAAAATAGAGAGTAGAGAAGGGGTTTTGCAATATTTGGTGAAACAAGGTTTTGAGGAGAAGGATTTGGTGGATCCACTCACACAACAAAGCACAACTACTAACACTCACACATTCAATAAACAAGATGCAACACAAGACAACAAGATGAAAGGGAATGATGACATGCATCATGCGATGATGCACATGAAATGAAGACACCATGTTGGGCTCACACCACATCTCATTGACATGCCAAGGTTGCCATACAAGGAAAGATTACAAAGGTGGGAAAATTGCATTGGGGCTGTCACACGTAGGTCTAGGGTGAAATAATCACATATCACCATGGGAGCACCAATGTTGATGTAGAGGCCCTCCATGATCGACCCCCCCCCCCTGCCGGTGTCAAAACCGACAGATCTCGAGTAGAGGGTCCCGAACTATGGACCTTGGATTGACGGATTGTAGGAAGAAGGGGAGACAACAGTTTACCCAAGTTCGGGCCCTCCTATGGAGGTAATACCCTACGTCTTGCTTGATTGTATTCGATTAAAGATGATTACAGAGTGGATCTACCTCGAGATCGTATATGTTAAATCCTAGATGATTCAGCCTCCTCTACACGGATACTTGCCTCTCGTTTATATAGACACCAGGGACCCTAGGGTTTACAAGTTACTGATTATAGTCGGGGTGGGTGAGCCGACCTAGTCCTTCCAAGCTTGGAGTCCATGCCAGTCCTCGGAGCCTTCCTTCGTGCGTATGAGGTTGTCAACTATCCGGACTTCGATGATGTGATCCATGGGTCAGCGCCTCGAGGACCCCTTAATCCAGGACTCCCTCACCCCCTCCGATAGGGCATCGGAATAGGGCTCCAGATGGGCACACAACAGAACAGAGACTCGCGGCGGCAGAAAAAGTGTTTTAGGAGGCTCTCTAGGGTTCGGGGATTATTAGAATTTACAGGACAGAGATGGGTCTCACGGGGCCGAGGGAGGCGACCACAACCATCAGGGCTCGACCACCACCCTTGGGCGTATCTTGTTGGCTTGTGGGCCCCTCGTACAGCCCTTGGTCTTCTCCCGAAGCTTCTAGGTCTTCTTTTGGTCTAGAAAAATCCATCAAAAAGGTTGAGAGTATTTGGACATCGTTTTGTACTGTAAACATGATAAGCCAAAAACATGCAGAAAACATCAACTGACACTTGGCACTCTGTTAATAGGTTAGTAATCAAAAATAATATAAATCATCAAGTAAATGCCTAAAAATCATCCTAAAATGGTAATATTATAGCATGGAACAATTAATATCTATAAATACATTGGGGACGTATCACAAACCTCGGGAGTAACTCCCATAGTAGGGCTCGCCTCCACTTCCCTATGTGAGGCTGTCGTACCCTCGGCCCTTGCACTCACTTCTATGGTAGAAAGCAAGGTTTGCCTACAAATAATCAAAGGGGTGAGGGCCTGACATAGTACATTTAACACATGTAGTAATTAAGAAGTTACATGGTAACCGAGGGGACACTTTTTCCCACCCCATGACCTCGACATGTGAATCTTGCACTTCTTGCGGGGACCTCCCTTGTAGAGCCGCCTCTCTATGTTGACGTTTGGAACACCGTCCCTTTGAAGGATGAGTCAGGGGCTAAGGGCTATAGGGCAAGCATCTCGCTTTCTATTAGAGGAAGGGCGTATTAATCGATGAAGATAGCCTCGTCCCACGAACGTTAGGGGTAATGGCCACCCTGTAGCCATGAAGGCTCTCCAAGAAAAAATGCCACCCTTCATATACAAGGGCTAGATCCTCATCTTCATTAAAGAAGGGATCCTCGGCTCGGCAGTGCGAGCCTAGCTCGGGTGATGGGCTGCTTATGGCCACAACCCAACGCATCCATCTCTATTCAAAACCAGGGCATGATTGGTTAGGTAAAATATTGAATTCCTCGGATAGACGAGGGAAGTAGGAGAAACTTACTATGTTGGCGGGATTGTAGTAGGACAGCCAGTGAAGTTCTCCGTCGTGCCGTGATAAATACTAGCCAGTGCTGATCCAAAGGATGCTTGGTCAAAGAAGTCCTCCTTGATTGTTCATAAGGCATCATCGGTCCCACTAAACTCGCACAACACACGCGGGTGTTGCCGAAGTGGCTAGACTCTTTGATTCATCACCGTGGATATTACATCCATTATAGTAAGGTTGGTGCTCATCAATTGCTTCTCCTAAGATACTAGCTTGGTAACCTTGGCACTTTCCTCTTGAGAGGGGCCATGTGACCTCCAGCTATAACGCCTCCCCGGGGGTTCCATTTAAAACAAAGGGTGTCCAAGTCGAACTGGGTCGAGGAGAGGAAAGTCACCTATATAGAACCACTCGGTTGGCCAGTCGTTAGTGTCCTCCCGAGGTGTGCCTAATGGATACTCGGTCCCCTCGATTCGGCAGACTTTGGCTGCCCTGACCTCATACAACTTCTCGATAGGAGAACATGGCACTACACAAAAATAGTTTCTCCATAGCCCGAAGTGCGCGTCACATCCGAGGTGCATCTCGTAAAGGGCGACGTGCCCCGCGAAATTTAAAGTCGAGTTGGGGGTGAAGTGGTGAAGTTGCAACCCATAGAATTCCAACAGGCCCCGAAGAAGGGGTAAATGGGAAACCCTAAGCCACATAATAAGAAGGAAATTAAGCGTACCCTTTCGCCCTATTGAGGAGAAGGGTGATTCTCCGTGTACAGTTGTCCGCTCACGGATGTCAAGCCGGAGCGGGTCGCTGTGAGATCTCAATCTGGTAAATATCCTTGATTGGGCAGACGCTTCAGTTGAAAGCGTGAAATGGCGCAACTGTCCTAGTATCCTCTAACACGTCCATGAGGGTGTGCCGAACAACTAGTGTCGCTTTCCATGAAGAACTCTCAAGGGTGGACTTGGTGTTAGGGCATAGTTTATGCCTAAGTAATTTTGGTGATTGATGACGATACCGCAAAGGACTAATCGTGTCTGTTAACATTTCAGATAACACATGTCAACGGCACAAGACGACTCGCCCCCTCTTTCCATGGAACAGAAGCACGGTGTACTCTACGATTCTCCTTCTTTGAGTCATAGGAACGTCGTACTATTAAGAGGGGACCCGTAGTGGAAAGGTTTGGGTGGAATCAATTTTGCATGCACACACTTTATCTCCTTTCCCCTTACCTGCAACTTTGGAGTGGCTCCCGCCTGTGTTTTTATCAATCTAAGCAAAAGGTCTCTCAGCGGTAGTACCGCTGTGCCTAGCGGTAGTACCGCTAGCCCTAGCGGTAGTACCGCTCCAGGAGCTTAGTACCGCCTTCCTAGCGGTTGTACTTTGTCGGACCTTTTTGCGAAGACTTTCTTGGCGGTGGTTGGCCCGGTAGTGCTTCTGCACTACCATGGGCCCAGCGATAGTACCGCTGCTGCCAGCGGTAGTACCGCTTGAGTGCCAGCGGTAGTACCGCTGCAGCCAACGGTAGTACCGCTGGAGCGCTAGCGGTAGTACCGCTGCAGCCAGCGGTAGTACCGCTAGGCTCGGGTTGTGAGTGGGAAAACGGTTGGATTCCCCCCCCCCCCTCACTATATAAGGGGTTCTTCTTGTTGTAGAACCCTACCTTTGACCCTCCCAAGCTCCATTGTTGCTCCCTAAGCTCAAAAGTGCCCGATCTCTCTCCCTAGCCAATCAAACTTGTTGATTCTTTAGGGATTGGTTGAGAAGGCCTAGATCTACACTTCCACCAAGAGAAAAGTTGATTCCCCCACCAATCCCTTGCGGATCTTGTTACTCTTGGGTGTTTGACCATCCTAGACGGTTGAGGTCACCTCGGAGCCACATTCCATTGTGGTGAAGCTTCGTGGTCTTGTTGGGAGCCTCCAAGCTTTGTGTGGAGTTTGCCCTAACCTTGTTTGTAAAGGTTCGGTCGCCGCCTTCAAGGGCACCTATAGTGGAATCATGGTACCTTGCATCATGTGAGGACTTGAGGAGAATACGGTAACCCTAGTGGCTTATTGGGGAGCATTGTGCCTCCACACCGCTCCAACGGAGACGTACTTCCTGTCAAAGGGAAGGAACTTCGGTAACACATCCTCGTCTTCATTGGTTCCACTTGTGGTTATCTCTAACCTTTACTTCGTGTATGCTTATGTTGTTGTCTATCTCTTACTTATCTTAGTTGTTCTTGTTGTTAGCTTCATATAGGTTCAACTCGTTGTTGCTATTTTAGTGAACCCGTATGTTGCTTACCCTAACTTGCTAAGATTAATTAAAAAGTGGTCGTTGCCTATTCACCCCTCCCCCCTCTAGTCAACAATATCGATCCTTTCAATTGGTATCAGAGCCACGTCTCTTTATTAAGGGTTTAACCACCCGAAGAGTATGGAAGATGATGAGGGAGTTCCCCATGCACAAACCGAGGGCATGGACTTGACTTCGATCACAAGGGACGACTTGAATACGGCTATGGCCGCACTCAAGACGTCCATGACGAACGAGGTCAAGACCATGCTTAAAGAGTTAATTGAGGGAATTAAAAACTCTCCCGAACCGGCATTGGTAGTTAAACCCACCACCACGGATTCGGAGGCCAATTCCGTCAAGGAAACGGCTAAAAGTATGCAACCTTCCCGTCCCCTCGAAAATGATGGGAATGGGACGTATGCATCTGTTCTACCACCCTTAGTCTATGGAGGACCGGTTCCCAAACCGCGTCTTAATCCTGTTGGTCCTCCTCCTAAGCTTGTAAAAGGTGATTTTGCTAACTGGGTACTTTCTATTAAGTCTCATTTGAATCACAGCTCAACAAATTTGTGGAGAATCATCGAGCATGGATATTATCCCCATGATCCAAGCAACCTCACTCCAAGAGAAGATGCGGACAATCACTATAATCACTCTGCTTTGTTTATTCTCCAGTCCGCAGTGCCACCTGAAGATCTTCCTCACTTGCGTCCATTCACTTTGGCCAAGGACTGTTGGGAGCACATTATGGTGTTGTACAAGGGAAGCTCAAGCATTCAACGGTCCAACTATGAAGTGGTACTCGATAAGGTCGATGAGTTTGTGATGAAGGAAGACGAGGACCCTCGTGATCTCTATCGGAGGGTGACTGCTATTGCTGTGGCACTCAACGATCATGGGAGCAAGGATGTGGATGATACATGGGTCAAGCGCAAGTTTCTCAAAGCCATCATCCTTTCAATAAAGCCATGTCATCTGTCATTCGTTAGCGACCAGACTTCCACTCCTTGTCTTCCAGTGAGGTGTTGGATGAATTCATTGCAATGTCAATCATGAACGAGACAGCTGACAATGCACTTGCTCGTGTTCTCTCAAAGACAGCTTCACCCAACCTTGCGTTAAAGGCAAAAGCAACTTTTGAAGAAGAAGAAGAGGATGAGGAAGAGGAGAGCTGCCCTGAAGACATGAAGTATGCTTATCATGAGCACATGGCTCTTGCGTCAAGGCAATTCTGGGGCAACAAGAGGAATTCAAGACCCACCTTCACCAAGAACAACTCGAGTGGGTTCAAACCCAAGCAACAAGTGAGGACATGCTATAACTGTGGTAATGTGAGTCACTTCGTGGCCGAATGTCCCTATGAGAAAAGGGAAGACAACGGGGGCAAGCTCATTCGCAAAGACAAAACCAAGTCATTCCCAATCAAGAACAACTTTGTGAAGAAACCTCACCCAAAGGACATGGTGGCCCTTGAAGAGTACCCTTCCGATGATGATGATGATGATACAGTGGCAACGGCAACTGTTTCTATTGCCACCCCCTCTCCCAAGAAGGTGTCTCTCTTCAATGCCCCCAACGAGAACCACATCGCAAAGTGCCTCATGGCAAAACGTATCAATCAGGTAACCCCCATCATTAAGACCAACATCGCTACTGCTCCTTCATTGTTAAATTGTGTTGATGATAGTGATGTTGGGGAACTTAATGAGCATGATCTTGACAAGTTTCTGTGCACTATTAAGGGAGAATCCAAGAAGCACTTTGTTGCTCTCTTGGAACAACTGCGTGAGGCCAATGACCTCATCGAGTCTCATGAAGAGACCATCTCCGAGTTTCAGGGACACAGTCGTGACTATGCCGATAAAATTGTTGAATTATCTATTGCTCTAGAAAAGGAGCGCACTCTTCGTTTGGCTCTTGAGGAGTCATACAACGATGACTGCGCTAAAATGCAAAAGAAACTAGATCATGATACTGTTCTTACTTGTATGCTTAAGTCTGAGAAGTATGCTCTTGGGGTTGGCCATGACAGACTCAAAGTGGAGTTTGACACACTTGACAAGGCTCACAAGGTCTTGAAAGGTGTTCATTTCTCTCTGAAAGAGTCTCATGATCAACTCCAAGCAAATCTTACCAAGGAGATCTCTACTTGTCCTCCCTTTGTGTTAATTGATAATGCTTGTACAACTAATCCTTGTTGTGAGCATGTACATCTTGTGGAGGAAAATGCCAAGTTAAAGGAGAAACTTGAGAAGGGCCTTGTGGCATGCATACAAGGTGAGAAGAGCCTGAATGACCTCTTGAGCGATCAAAAGGGTGTTGTAGGAAAGGAGGGACTTGGACTTACCTCCAATTCAAAAGGAGGAACAGGAACAAACGATCCCCTACCCTCATGGACATCTTTGTCAAAGAGGGCGAAGGGACTCAGGACGTGAACAGGAACAAGGTGGACGATGGTAACGACAAGAAGGGCAAAACCATTCCTACTAACACAGCCGGCAAACTCAATCCTTCCTATGTCTTATGTCGTGCTAGAGATGGGCATGTTTATGTCAGATTTGTTGGTTCTTACTATGAGTCCATTGAATGGGCTATCTCGGTTCCTAAGACCCTTGTCTCTAACATTAAAGGACCCATTAAAAATGGGTACCTAAAACCAAGCCTTGATCTATTGCGGGAGTTTGCTTCCGGTGGGGTGTCATGGTTGCTCGATAGTGGAGCAACAAATCATATGACCGGAAGCAAGGACTTGGTGGTGGATGTGCATTCTTCTCCATCTATGCCCACCCATGTCCAATTCGCCGATGCATCCTCGTCAAAGGTATTGGGATTTGGTAAGGTGGTCATCTCTCAAGAGTTATCTATTGAGAAGGTCATGCTTGTTGAGTCTCTTGCCTACAATTTACTTTCGGTTCGTCAACTTGCAATTATGGGTTTTTCCACTTTATTTAATCTTGATACTGTGGTCCTCCTGTGGAGCAATACTCTTAAAGTAGCCTATGTTGGATATGTCGAAAATGGTCTTTATGTGGTGAACTTCTCAAAGCGACCCACTAAGACTGTGACGTGTTTAATGGCTAAAGTTGATGTGGGCTGGCTTTGGCATCGCCGACTAGCTCATGTCAATATGAGATCTTTGCAAAGTCTTCTAAAAGGGGACCATATTCATGGACTAACAAATGTGAGTTTTGCTAGAGATCATGCTTGCAGTGCCTGCATTGAAGGAAAGATTCATGAAACTGCTCATCCTCCAACGACTCTCATTTACACTAAGAGGCCATTGGAGCTCCTCCATATGGATATTTTCGGTCCTCCATCATTTGATAGTCTTGGAGGCAGAAAGTACTGCTTGGTGATTGTTGATGACTACTCAAGATACACCTGGGTATATTTCTTCAAAAGGAAGAGTGAGACTCAACAAACTGTCATCAACTTTGCTAATGAAGCTCAACGTCAACATGAAGCAAAGATCTTGATGATTAGAAGTGACAACGGCACCGAGTTCAAGAACTACACCTTGGATGAGTTTCTAGGTGATGAGGGAATAAAACATCAATATTCAGCACCATATACCCCTCAACAAAATGGCATGGCAGAAAGGAAGAACCGGACCTTGATGGATGCTGCAAGAACAATGATGGCGGAATTCAAATCTCCATATAACTTTTGGGCTGAGGCCATCAACACAGCATGTCATGCGTCCAATCGGCTCTATATCCGCAAAGGCTTGAACAAGACTCCATATGAGAGTCTCACTGGAAACAAACCCAATCTCAAGTACTTCCGGGTATTCGGTTGTAAGTGTTTCGTTCTCAAGAAAGGTGCGCGTTTAGCTAAATTTGATTCTAGAGCACATGAGGGCATCTTTGTTGGTTATGCTACAAACTCTCATTCTTACCGTGTCCTCAAAAAGTCCACCGGACTCATTGAGGAGACGTGTAACGTGGAGTTTGATGAAAATAATGGCTCCCAAGTGGAGCAAAGTGGTATTTGTGATGTAGGTGATTAAATTCCTCCCCAAGCCATAAGAAGAATGGGTATTGGTCAAATACTCCCCATTGAGGAACCCCTTGTGGCCGAAGGAGAAGGAAAATGCTCTACTCAAGTGGAGCCATCACCCCCACAAGCCCCACACGCTTCCGATGAACAAAGAGAAGACTCTCAACAAGATGAACAAGCTCAAGGTCAAGATCAATTGCCCAACAATGGTGATGTGTCCCATGATATTCAAGCACTTACCCAAGGTTTCGAACCTGCTCATGATCAAGATCAAGTGCAACCACAAGATCCAGACCAAGTAGAAGCACAAGATCAAGATCAAGAGCAACCACAAGTACAAGGACAAACAAGTGAACCTGCTCAAGTCGAAAGTCAAGATGATCAGGATACTGTCTCGCAATTCCCTTCTACAGCACCAACAACCGGTGCCAAGGGAGGTTCAAGACGCAAGGGCAAGCAAAGTAAACAAGTCGGTGCTCCCCAGTTATCCAATAAAGAACTCTTGGAGCGTCGACCAGCCAAGATTGCGAACAAGCTCAGAGTCAAGTCACATCTTATGAAGAATGTACTTGGCAGTTTAAAAAAGGGAGTATCCACCCGTCAACAGATTTGGAATTATTGTGAGCATCACGCGTTTGTTTCATATTGTGAACCTCAACAGGTACAGGAAGCGCTCGATGATGAGGATTGTCTTATGACCATGCATGAAGAACTTAACAACTTCGAGCGTAACCAAGTCTGGGATTTAGTGCCAAGACCAAAGGAGGAACATAATGTCATCGGGACCAAATGGATTTTCAAAAACAAGCAAGATGCCAATGGGATTGTGATTCAAAACAAGGCAATATTGGTGGCTCAAGGCTACTCCCAAGTCGAGGGTATCGACTATGGTGAAACCTTTGCCCCTGTTACTCGTCTAGAATCTATTCGCATGTTGCTTGCATTTGCTTCTCATCATAATTTCAAATTACAGCAAATGGATGTGAAAAGTGACTTTCTTAATGGTCCTTTAAATGAGTTGGTCTATGTCAAACAACCCCCGGGATTCGAACATCCCAAACTCCCCAATCATGTGTACAAACTTAATAAGGCACTACATGGCCTTAAACAAGCCCCACGTGTGTCGTATGAGTATCTTACTGAGTTGTTACAAGATCGTGGGTTTGAAATTGGGAAGATAGATTCCACTCTTTTTACTAAGAGGGTTAAAGGGGATTTGTTCATATGCCAACTATATGTTGATGATATCATTTTTGGTTCTCCTAACATTTCCTTCAATGAAGAATTTGCTGCACTAATGACCGAGAAATTTGAGATGTCCATGATGGGAGAGTTGAAGTTCTTCCTCGGATTCGAGATTAAACAAGGCCTAGAAGGGACCTTCCTCAAACAAGCCAAGTACACTCAAGACATGCTCAAACGGTTCGAGCTTGAAGATGTCAAGCCGGTCAAGTTCCCCATGCTAACAAGATGCAAGCTTGACAGTGATCCCAATGGTAAAGCAGTGGATAAAAAGGTATATCGCTCCATGATTGGATCCCTCCTTTACCTTTGTGCATCTAGACCAGATATTATGTTGATTGTAGGGATATGTGCACGGTTTCAATCCGCACCAAAAGAAATTCATTATATGGCTGTTAAGCGAATCTTTTGATATTTGGCTCATACCCCAAACTTTGGTCTATGGTATCCCAAAGGAGCAAACTTCAACCTAGTGCGCTATTCTGACTCAGATTGGGCAGGAGATTGTGTGGAGAGGAAGTCAACTTCTGGAGGATGCCAATTCCTTGGTCGCTCACTGGTAAGTTGGTCTTCAAAGAAGCAGAATTGTGTCTCACTATCATCCACCGAAGCTGAGTATGTGGCAGCTGCAAGTTGTTGTGCACAATTGCTATGGATGAGGCAAACTTTAAAGGATTACGGTGTCACTTGTGACAAAGTGCCTCTTCTATGTGACAATCAAAGTGCTATCAAGATTTCCCTCAACCCAGTGCAACATAGCAAGACCAAGCATATTGATATTCGCCATCACTTCATTCGTGAACATATCAAGCTTGGTGATATTGAGGTTCACTTCATCCACACTGAAGAGCAACTTGCAGATATTTTCACTAAGCCCCTAGATGAAGCAAGGTTCCGGGAGTTAAGGCATGAGCTAAATATCATTGATTCAATGAATGTGGATTGAAGCTAGGCACTTTGCACCTCACTATGCATTCGATCTTGTTCTAGTTGTAGGCATGGACATAGGGGGAGTGTTGTTCTCTCAATGAACTTTTCCTCCCCCCATTATGCATAAATTGATCAAGTCTTTCACTTAATCCATTACCAAATGGCACTTGTGCTTCAAAGACGAGCGTTGGTCATGAACCCAAGGATAATTCTTCGCAGTGTCATACCTTTGTCTCAAACATAGGTGGCCTCGGCCATCGCCCCCACCTTTCTCTCATATGGAAGAAAGGATACAAAATGACGAGTCAGTATATCTTGCTGGTGCTATCTTCTTATTACACTGACTTGTCGTTTGCCCACGTCTTTATCATGCAATCCTACGTCTCGTTGTGTCATTTTTGGCGGTACTACCGCCAGGGGTAGCGGTACTACCGCCAGGACCCCAGCGGTACTACCGCTCGGGATAGCGGTACTACCGCCAGGACCCCAGCCTACCACGACCTGACTAGGGCTTTTAGGGCTGTCTCAAGGGGGAGCGATACTACCGCCAGGGGGAGCGGTACTACCGCCAGGACCCCAGCGGTACTACCGCTGTAGGCAGCGATACTACCGCCAGGGGTTGCGGTACTACCGCCAGGACCCCAACAGTACTACCGTTGGCCCGTACCCCTTGGACTATATAAAGGAGGGGGAGCCCGTTTTTCATGCCCTCTTTCTTCTTCCCCGTGGCTCTCCCTTCCCCAAACCCGAACTCCCCCGATTTGGATCTCTTTCTATGGAGCCCCTTCTCTCCATTGAGTTGGAGGGTTTGCTCCACTCCTCCTTCCTCCACCAAGTGCCATGGACTCCGGTAAAGCTCCTCCCTTTATTCTCTTGATTGGTATTTTCTTGTTCTAGGGGTAGGAGCATTGGTGTTTTAGATCCATGACCATGGTTTTGTGCTTCGTTCTTGGATGGAACGAAGGAGATATTCTAGGGGAGTGTAGGTCCTATGATTCATTGCGTTTATATTGACATGCTCAAGATTCTTCATGCTTTAGATCAAGCACTTTGTCTCTTATTTTGGATTAGATCTAAAACTTGGATCCTATTGACTAGGCATGTCTTTATCTAGATGATTCTTGAGATCCTCATGTGTGTAGGGCTATGATGGTTTTTGTAGTGATTATATGCAGTACCCATGGCCCTCGTAAATCCAATCTAGTCGTTCCTATGTGTCTTTTTCTATTCAGATCTGAAAGTCAACCCCCTAGCGGTACTACCGCTAGGACCCCAGCGGTACTACCGCTAGGGGTAGCGGTACTACCGCTAGGACCCCTGCGGTACTACCGCCAGGAGGATATTTTTCTTCTTTTCATTTACTTGGCAATGTGAGTTTACTTTTATGTCACTTTTTGTTCATTGCCTTGACTCCTTCTGTCGCTCTTTTTCGGTGTGTGTCTTGTGTGTCACAGGTGGTGCTCGCCGCTCGAATCCCCCACGGGACACCCAGCCGAAGCAGTACCACACTTCAGATGCTCCAGAGGCCTCCGCCACTTCCGGTGTGCAACCCAAAAAGAAGTCTTTCAAGAAGACAACTCACAAGGACAAGGGGGTCAACGTTCGCACTATGCCCCCTAAGGATTTTCTGCGGTTCTGCACCAAAAATCACTATCTAGAAGAGAAGGCTCAAATCAAGGATATCGAGCATGTTTGGTCACGGGATCACTGCAGGATCTATCGCGACATCATCAAGCACTTCAAGAAGATATTTGTTCCAGTTCAGTGGATTGACTTGGCTCACCTTCAGCGGAACCCGGATTACTTTGGTGAGGCTCTCTCTTTGATTGACAAGCTTGGCATTAAGGAGATCATCACCTTCAAGCGCGACTTTGATCCAGATGTTGTCGCCCAATTCTATGTCACTGTTCACTTCTCGCCTGATGAAGAGCACACCATGACTTGGATGACTGGTACTCAGAAGATGACAGGTTCCTGGTCAGAATTCATGAAGCTTCTCAAGGTCGACTTTCAGGGAGCTGACAATCCTCTTGGGTCGCGTCCTAATGCTCCAGCTTCATCTACTAGGGCCCCTGCCAAGGACAGGCTGCAGCAACTTTATGTGAAGAAAGGTGTGCTCCCCAAGCATTTGGATATCATGCATCGGATCTTCCGCAACACTCTCTTTCCTCGCATTGGCAACTTTGACGAGGTGCATGGTTATCTAGCTGAGATGCTTCTGCTTTGTGAGGAGGCTATGACTAAGGACTCTGCCCCTCTCGATATTTCTGACGTGATGTTCAATGAGCTCTGGAACTGCATCATGAACCGCAAGGTTCCCATCTAGGGCCCTACTTGTTTTCCTATATTCGCCAGAGGTGGCACGACGTCTATTTGATTGAGGAGTTCCACCTTCAGGCTGATTACTTTATGCACGATCCTATCAGGCTCCGCATCAAGGACAAATGGGCCAACCCATCCACTTCGTCTCAGCACATGGACACTGACACAGAGACTGCTGCTTAAAGAGGCCCCGCTTCTCAGTCCCACTCTTCTGCTATGCCATCTTGGGCAGTGAAACTGAAGGATAAAATGAAGACTCTCTTCTGTATGCAGGCCAAGGGACAGTATCAGACTCATGTGGCCCAGAAGGAGAACCATCAGAGGCACAAGCGTGTCCTGAGGACACTTGATGTTGATATCTCCAGTAGCTCAGAGGACGACATCACTCCAGAGTCTGCTTGGATGCGGGCTCAAGGTTACCAGTGGTCTGATGCAGAGGAGGAGGCGTCTGAGGAGGACAATGAGGAGGAGCAGGACGATCCGGATGCCACGGACGAGTCTAGGGCTGATGAGGATGAGGAGTGACCACCTGTGTCATTAGGTGTGCCCCTTTTTGGTGTCTTGTCACAAAGTGGGAGAGAGTCTAGGAGCTGGATTTGAGATTTGAGCTTTGCTTATCTTATCGTGTTTGCTTTGAACTTGGTTTGCTTTTATTTGCTATCTTTGCTTTGTGTGATGTGAGACTTGAACTAGTGTGAGATTTATTTCTATCATATGTTGTGAGTCATATGCTCGTTATTTTTCTATACCACTATCTTTATGTCCACATGCTATTCACTGTGCAAATCCGGTATTGTCATCAATCCACCAAAAAGGGGGAGATTGTTAGGGCATAGTTTATGCCTAAGTAATTTTGGCGATTGATGACAGTACCACAAAGGACTAATCGTGTGTGTTAAGATTTCAGATAACACATGTCAACGGCACAAGACGACTCGCCCCCTCTTTCCATGGAACAGAAGCACGGTGTACTCTACGATTCTCCTTCTTTGAGTCATAGGAACGCCGTACTATTAAGAGGGGACCCGTAGTGGAAAGTTTTGGGTGGAATCAATTTTGCACGCACACACTTTATCTCCTTTCCCCTTACCTGCAACTTTGGAGTGGCTCCCGCCTCTGTTTTTATCTCATCTAAGCAAAAGGTCTCTCAGCGGTAGTACCGTTGTGCCTAGCGGTAGTACCGCTCGCCCTAGCGGTATTACCGCTAGTGCTGGCGGTAGTACCGCCCCTGGTCAGCGGTAGTACCGCTCCAGGAGCTTAGTACCGCCTTGTTGGAATTATGCCCTAGAGGCAATAATAAATGTATAGTTATTATTATAATTTCTGTATCAAGATAATAGTTTATTATCCATGCTATAATTGTATTGAATGAAGACTCATTTACATGTGTGGATACATAGACAAAACACCGTCCCTAGCATGCCTCTAGTTGGCTAGCCAGTTGATCGATGATAGTCAGTGTCTTCTGATTATGAACAAGGTGTTGTTGCTTGATAACTGGATCACGTCATTGGGAGAATCACGTGATGGACTAGACCCAAACTAATAGACGTAGCATGTTGATCGTGTCATTTTGTTGCTACTGTTTTCTGCGTGTCAAGTATTTATTCCTATGACCATGAGATCATATAACTCACTGACACCGGAGGAATGCTTTGTGTGTATCAAACGTCGCAACGTAACTGGGTGACTATAAAGATGCTCTACAGGTATCTCCGAAGGTGTTAGTTGAGTTAGTATGGATCAAGACTGGGATTTGTCACTCCGTGTGACGGAGAGGTATCTCGGGGCCCACTCGGTAATACAACATCACACACAAGCCTTGCAAGCAATGTAACTTAGTGTAAGTTGCGGGATCTTGTATTACGGAACGAGTAAAGAGACTTGCCGGTAAACGAGATTGAAATAGGTATGCGGATACTGACGATCGAATCTCGGGCAAGTAACATACCGAAGGACAAAGGGAATGACATACGGGATTATACGAATCCTTGGCACTGAGGTTCAAACGATAAGATCTTCATAGAATATGTAGGATCCAATATGGGCATCCAGGTCCCGCTATTGGATATTGACCGAGGAGTCTCTCGGGTCATGTCTACATAGTTCTCGAACCCGCAGGGTCTGCACACTTAAGGTTCGACGTTGTTTTATGCGTATTTGAGTTATATGGTTGGTTACGAATGTTGTTCGGAGTCCCGGATGAGATCACGGACGTCACGAGGGTTTCCGGAATGGTCCGGAAACGAAGATTGATATATAGGATGACCTCATTTGATTACCGGAAGGTTTTCGGAGTTACCGGGAATGTACCGGGAATGACGAATGGGTTCCGGGAGTTCACCGGGGGGGCAACCCACCCCGGGGAAGCCCATAGGCTTTGGGGAGACACACCAGTCCTTAGTGGGCTGGTGGGACAGCCCCAAGGGGGCCTATGCGCCAAGAGAAGGAAATCAAAGGAAAAGAAAAAAAAAAGAGGGAGGAAGTGGGAAGGGAGGGGGACTCCTCCCACCAAACCAAGTCCAACTCGGTTTGGGGGGGAGTCCTCCCCCCCTTGACTCGGCCGACCCCTTGAGGGTCCCTTGGACCCCAAGGCAAGGTCCCCCTCCCTCCTCCTATATATATGGGGCTTTTAGGGCAGATTTGAGACGACTTTCTCACGGCTGCCCGACCACATACCTCCATAGTTTTTCCTCTAGATCGCGTTTCTGCGGAGCTCGGGCGGAGCCCTGCTGAGACGAGATCATCACCAACCTCCGGAGCGCTGTCACGCTGCCGGAGAACTCTTCTACCTCTCCGTCTCTCTTTCTGGATCAAGAAGGCCGAGATCATCGTCGAGCTGTACGTGTGCTGAACGCGGAGGTGCCGTCCGTTCGGTACTAGATCGTGGGACTGATCGCGGGATTGTTCGCGGGACGTGAGGACGTTCCACTACATCAACCGCGTTCTCTAACGCTTCTGCTGTATGATCTACAAGGGTACGTAGATCACTCATCCCCTCTCGTAGATGGACA
Organism: Hordeum vulgare subsp. vulgare; assembly: GCF_904849725.1. Classification (NCBI taxonomy): domain Eukaryota; kingdom Viridiplantae; phylum Streptophyta; class Magnoliopsida; order Poales; family Poaceae; genus Hordeum; species Hordeum vulgare. The sequence goes on from NC_058518.1 coordinate 310,213,772, forward strand.
TCAGCATGATAGGTCTTCGTGCGCGTAGGAAAATTTTGTTTCCCATGCGACATTCCCCAACAGTGGCATCATGAGCTAGGTTCATGCGTAGATGTCTTCTCGAGTAGAACACAAAAGTTTTTGTGGGCGGTGATGTGCGTTTTGCTGCCCTCCTTAGTATTTTCTTGATTCCGCGGTATTGTTGGATTGAAGCGGCTTGGACCGACATTACTCGTACGCTTACGAGAGACTGATTTCATCGTTACGAGTAACCCCCTTTGCTCAAAGATGACTGGCAAGTGACGGTTTCTCCAACTTTAGTTGAATCGGATTTGACCGAGGAGGTCCTTGGATGAGGTTAAATAGCAACTCATATATCTCCGTTGTGGTGTTTGCGTAAGTAAGATGCGATCCTACTAGATACCCTTGGTCACCACGTAAAACATGCAACAACAAAATTAGAGGACGTCTAACTTGTTTTTGCAGGGTATGATTGTGATGTGATATGGCCAACGATGTGATGTGAAATATTGGATGTATGAGATGATCATGTTGTAATAGAAATATCGACTTGCACGTCGATGGTACGGCAACCGGCAGGAGCCATAGGGTTGTCTTTATACTAACATATGTGCTTGCAGATGCGTTTACTATTTTGCTAGGATGTAGCTTTAGTAGTAATAGCATAAGTAGCACGACAACCACGATGGCAACACGTTGATGGATGATCATGGTGTGGCGCCGGTGACAAGAAGATCGTGCCAATGCTTTGGTGATGGAGATCAAGAAGCACGTGATGATGGCCATATCATGTCACTTATGAATTTCATGTGATGTTAATCCTTTTATGCACCTTATTTTGCTTAGAACGACGGTAGCATTATGAGGTGATCTCTCACTAAAATTTCAAGACGAAATTGTGTTCTCCCCGACTGTGCACCGTTGCTACAGTTCGTCGTTTCGAGACACCACGTGATGATCGGGTGTGATAGACTCAACGTTCACATACAACGGGTGCAAAACAGTTGCGCACGGGGAACACTCGGCTTAAGCTTGACGAGCCTAGCATGTGCAGACATGGCCTCGGAACACATGAGACCGAAAGGTCAATCATGAATCATATAGTTGATATGATTAGCATAGGGATGCTTACCACTGAAACTATACTCAACTCACGTGATGATCGGACTTGGGATAGTGTAAGTGGATCATGAACCACTCAAATGACTAGAGAGATGTACTTTTTGAGTGGGAGTTTAGCATATAATTTGATTAAGTTGAACTCTAATTATCTTGAATATAGTCTAAGTCCACTTTGAATATATTTGTGTTGTAGATCATGGCTCACGCAAGTGTCATCCTGAATTTTAATACGTTCCTAGAGAAAGCTAAGTTGAAAGATGATGGAAGCAACTTTGTAGACTGGGCTCGTAATCTTAAGCTAATCTTACAAGCTGGAAAGAAGGATTATGTCCTTAATGCTGCGCTAGGAGATGAACCACCCACTACGGCTGATCAGGATGTTAAGAACGCTTGGTTAGCACGTAAGGAGGACTACTCAATAGTTCAATGTGCAGTCTTGTATGGCTTGGAACCGGGACTTCAACGTCGCTTTGAGCGTCATGGAGCATTTGAGATGTTCCAGGAGTTGAAGTTTATCTTTCAGAAGAACGCCCGGATCGAGAGGTATGAGACCTCCGATAAATTCTATGCTTGCAAGATGGAGGAAAACTCGTCTGTCAGTGAACATGTGCTCAAAATGTCTGGGGTACTCAAACCGTCTAGCTGAACTGGGGATTGAACTCCCGCAAGAAGCTATCACTGACAGAATCCTTCAATCACTGCCGCCAAGCTATAAAGGCTTTGTGTTGAACTACAACATGCAAGGGATGAACATGTCTCCCGGCGAGTTGTTTGCGATGCTGAAAGTCGCAGAGTCTGAACTCCGTAAAGAGCATCAAGTGTTGATGGTGAGCAAGACCACTAGTTTCAAGAGAAACGGCAAAGGCAAGAAGGGCAATTCGAAGAAGAGCGGCAAGCCTGTTGCCAATCCGCCGAAGAAACCCAAAGCTGGACCTAAGCCTGAAACAGAGTGCTTCTATTGCAAGGGTATGGGTCACTGGAAGCGCAATTGCCCCAAGTATCTGGCAGATAAGAAGGCGGGCAAAGAAAAATCAGGTATATTTGATATACATGTTATTGATGTGTACTTAACCGGCTCTCGTAGTAGTGCCTGGGTATTTGATACCGGTTCTGTTGCTCACATTTGCAACTCGAAGCAGGAACTGCAGAATAGACGAAGGCTGGCGAAAGACGAAGTGACGATGCGCGTAGGAAACGGTTCCAAGGTTGATGCAATCGCCGTCGGCACAGTGTCACTTCAACTACCATCGGGATTAGTGATGAACTTAAATCATTGTTATTTAGTGCCTGCGTTGAGCATGAACATTATATCTGGATCTTGTTTATTGCGAGACGGTTACTCTTTTAAGTCTGAGAATAATGGTTGTTCTATTTCTATGAGTAACATCTTTTATGGTCATGCACCGAATGTGAGAGGATTGTTCATATTGAATATTGATACGCATATACATAACATTGAGACCAAAAGAGTTAGAGTAAACAATGATAGCGCCATATTTTTGTGGCACTGCCGCTTGGGTCATATTGGTGTAAAGCGCATGAAGAAACTCCATGCTGATGGACTTTTGGAGTCACTTGACTTTGATTCACTCGACACGTGCGAACCATGCCTCATGGGCAAGATGACTAAGACTCCGTTCTCCGGAACAATGGAGCGTGCAAGTGACTTGTTGGAAATCATACATACCGATGTGTGTGGTCCAATGAGCGTGGAGGCACGCGGCGGATATCGTTATTTTCTCACCTTCACTGACGATTTAAGTAGATATGGTTATGTCTACTTGATGAAGCACAAGTCTGAAACATTTGAAAAGTTCAAGCAATTTCAGAATGAAGTGGAAAATCATCGTAACAAGAAGATCAAGTTCCTACGGTCTGATCGTGGGGGTGAATATCTGAGTTTCGAGTTTGGTACTCACTTAAGACAATGTGGAATTGTTTCGCAGTTAACACCGCCTGAAACACCACAGCGTAATGGTGTGTCCGAACGTCGTAATCGTACTTTGTTAGAGATGGTGCGATATATGATGTCTCTTACTGATTTGCCGTTATCATTTTGGGGTTATGCATTAGAAACAGCTGCATTCACTTTAAATAGGGCACCATCGAAATCCGTTGAGACGACACCATACGAACTGTGGTATGGCAAAAGGCCAAAGTTGTCATTTCTTAAAGTTTGGGGATGTGATGCTTATGTCAAAAAGGTTCAGCCTGAAAAGCTGGAACCCAAAGCGGAAAAGTGCGTCTTCATAGGTTACCCAAAAGAGACAGTTGGGTACACCTTCTATCTCAAATCCGAGGGCAAAGTGTTTGTTGCTAAGAACGGAACTTTTCTCGAGAAGGAGTTTCTCTCGAGAGAATTGAGTGGGAGGAAGATAGAACTTGACGAGGTTGTCGAACCTCTCATCCCTCTGGATGGTGGCGCAGGGCAAGGGGAAACCTCTGTCGTTGCGACGCCGCTTGAGGAGGAAGTTAATGATGATGATCATGAGACTCCAGTTCAAGTTTCTGTTGAACCACGCAGGTCGACGAGATCACGCGCTGCTCCAGAGTGGTACGGTAATCCCGTCTTATCAATCATGTTGTTAGACAACAATGAACCTGCAAATTATGAAGAAGCAATGGTGGGCCCAGATTCCAACAAATGGCTAGAAGCCATGAAATCTGAGATAGGATCCATGTATGAGAACAAAGTGTGGACTTTGGAGACACTACCTGAGGGCCGCAAGGCTATTCAGAACAAATGGATCTTTAAGAAGAAGACGGACGCTGACGGTAATGTGACCGTTTATAAAGCTCGACTTGTGGCAAAGGGTTTTTCACAAGTTCCAGGAGTTGACTACGATGAGACCTTCTCACCCGTAGCGATGCTTAAGTCCGTCAGAATCATGTTAGCAATAGCTGCATTTTTCGATTATGAAATCTGGCAGATGGATGTCAAAACGGCGTTCCTTAACGGTTTCCTTAAGGAAGAGTTGTATATGATGCAACCCGAAGGTTTTGTCGATCCTAAAAATGCTGACAAGGTGTGCAAGATCCAGCGATCCATTTATGGACTGGTGCAAGCATCTCGGAGTTGGAACAAACGCTTTGATGAGGTGATCAAAGCATTTGGGTTTATACAAGTGGTTGGAGAATCTTGTATTTACAAGAAAGTGAGTGGGAGCTCTGTGGCGTTTCTAATATTATATGTGGATGACATATTACTGATTGGAAACAACGTAGAGCTTTTGGAGAGCATAAAAGGTTACTTGAATAAAAGTTTCTCTATGAAGGACCTAGGAGAAGCTGCTTACATTCTAGGCATTAAGATCTATAGGGATAGATCAAAGCGCCTGATAGGACTTTCACAAAGCACATACCTTGATAAAGTTTTGAAGAGGTTCAAAATGGAACAGTCCAAGAAAGGGTTCTTGCCAGTGTTACAAGGTACGAGATTGAGTAAGACTCAGTGCCCAGCAACTGATGAAGATAGAGAGCATATGCGCTCCGTCCCCTATGCTTCGGCCATAGGTTCTATCATGTATGCGATGCTGTGCACTAGACCGGATGTTAGCCTGGCCATAAGTATGGCAGGTAGGTTCCAGAGTAATCTAGGAGTGGATCACTGGACAGCGGTCAAGAATATCCTAAAGTACCTGAAAAGGACTAAGGAGATGTTTCTCGTGTATGGAGGTGACGAAGAGCTCGCCGTAAAAGGTTACGTCGATGCAAGCTTTGACACAGATCCGGACGACTCTAAGTCGCAAACCGGATACGTATTTATTCTTAATGGGGGTGCAGTAAGCTGGTGCAGTTCCAAGCAAAGCGTCGTAGCAGATTCTACATGTGAAGCAGAGTACATGGCTGCCTCGGAGGCGGCTAAGGAGGGTGTCTGGATGAAGCAGTTCATGACAGATCTTGGAGTGGTGCCAAGTGCACTGGATCCAATAACCTTGTTCTGTGACAACACTGGTGACATTGCCTTAGCAAAGGAACCAAGGTTTCACAAAAAGACCAGACACATCAAACGACGCTTCAACCTCATTCGCGACTACGTCGAGGAGGAGGACGTAAATATATGCAAAGTGCACACGGATCTGAATGTAGCAGACCCGCTGACTAAACCTCTTCCACGGCCAAAACATGATCGACACCAGAACTGTATGGGTGTTAGATTTATTACAATGTAATTCACATGGTGATGTGAGGGCTAGATTATTGACTCTAGTGCAAGTGGGAGACTGTTGGAATTATGCCCTAGAGGCAATAATAAATGTATAGTTATTATTATAATTTCTGTATCAAGATAATAGTTTATTATCCATGCTATAATTGTATTGAATGAAGACTCATTTACATGTGTGGATACATAGACAAAACACCGTCCCTAGCATGCCTCTAGTTGGCTAGCCAGTTGATCGATGATAGTCAGTGTCTTCTGATTATGAACAAGGTGTTGTTGCTTGATAACTGGATCACGTCATTGGGAGAATCACGTGATGGACTAGACCCAAACTAATAGACGTAGCATGTTGATCGTGTCATTTTGTTGCTACTGTTTTCTGCGTGTCAAGTATTTATTCCTATGACCATGAGATCATATAACTCACTGACACCGGAGGAATGCTTTGTGTGTATCAAACGTCGCAACGTAACTGGGTGACTATAAAGATGCTCTACAGGTATCTCCGAAGGTGTTAGTTGAGTTAGTATGGATCAAGACTGGGATTTGTCACTCCGTGTGACGGAGAGGTATCTCGGGGCCCACTCGGTAATACAACATCACACACAAGCCTTGCAAGCAATGTAACTTAGTGTAAGTTGCGGGATCTTGTATTACGGAACGAGTAAAGAGACTTGTCGGTAAACGAGATTGAAATAGGTATGCGGATACTGACGATCGAATCTCGGGCAAGTAACATACCGAAGGACAAAGGGAATGACATACGGGATTATACGAATCCTTGGCACTGAGGTTCAAACGATAAGATCTTCGTAGAATATGTAGGATCCAATATGGGCATCCAGGTCCCGCTATTGGATATTGACCGAGGAGTCTCTCGGGTCATGTCTACATAGTTCTCGAACCCGCAGGGTCTGCACACTTAAGGTTTGACGTTGTTTTATGCGTATTTGAGTTATATGGTTGGTTACCGAATGTTGTTCGGAGTCCCGGATGAGATCACGGACGTCACGAGGGTTTCCGAAATGGTCCGGAAACGAAGATTGATATATAGGATGACCTCATTTGATTACCGGAAGGTTTTCGGAGTTACCGGGAATGTACCGGGAATGACGAATGGGTTCCGGGAGTTCACCGGGGGGGCAACCCACCCCGGGGAAGCCCATAGGCTTTGGGGAGACACACCAGTCCTTAGTGGGCTGGTGGGACAGCCCCAAGGGAGCCTATGCGCCAAGAGAAGGAAATCAAAGGAAAAGAAAAAAAAAGAGGGAGGAAGTGGGAAGGGAGGGGGACTCGTCCCACCAAACCAAGTCCAACTCGGTTTGGGGGGGGGAGTCCTCCCCCCCTTGGCTCGGCCGACCCCTTGAGGGTCCCTTGGACCCCAAGGCAAGGTCCCCCTCCCTCCTCCTATATATATGGGGCTTTTAGGGCAGATTTGAGACGACTTTCTCACGGCTGCCCGACCACATACCTCCATAGTTTTTCCTCTAGATCGCGTTTCTGCGGAGCTCGGACGGAGCCCTGCTGAGACGAGATCATCACCAACCTCCGGAGCGCCGTCACGCTGCCGGAGAACTCTTCTACCTCTCCGTCTCTCTTGCTGGATCAAGAAGGCCGAGATCATCGTCGAGCTGTACGTGTGCTGAACGCGGAGGTGCCGTCCGTTCGGTACTAGATCGTGGGACTGATCGCGGGATTGTTCGCGGGGCGGATCGAGGGACGTGAGGACGTTCCACTACATCAACCGCGTTCTCTAACGCTTCTGTTGTACGATCTACAAGGGTACGTAGATCACTCATCCCCTCTCGTAGATGGACATCGCCATGATAGGTCTTCGTGCGCGTAGGAAAATTTTGTTTCCCATGCGACGTTCCCCAACACGCCTTCCTAGCGGTTGTACTTCGTCGGACCTTTTTACGAAGACTTTCTTGGCGGTGGTTGGCCCGGTAGTGCTTCTGCACTACCATGGGCCCAGCGATAGTACCGCTGGAGTACCAGCGGTAGTACCGGTGCAGCCAGCGGTAGTACCGCTGGAGTGCCAGCGCTAGTACCGCTGCATCGAGCGGTAGTACCGCTAGGCTCGGGCTGTGAGTGGGAAAACGGTTGGATTCCCCCCCCCACTATATAAGGGGTTCTTCTTGCTGCAGAACCCTACCTTTGACCCTCCCAAGCTCCATTGTTGCTCCCTAAGCTCAAAAGTGCCTGATATCTCTCCCTAGCCAATCAAATTTGTTGATTCTTTAGGGATTGGTTGAGAAGACCTAGATCTACACTTCCACCAAGAAAATGGTTGATTCCCCACCAATCCCTTGTGGATCTTGTTACTCTTGGGTGTTTGAGCATCCTAGACGGTTGAGGTCACCTCGGAGCCACATTCCATTGTGGTGAAGCTTCATGGTCTTGTTGGGAGCCTCCAAGCTTTGTGTGGAGTTTGCCCCAACCTTGTTTGTAAAGGTTCGGTCGCCGCCTTCAAGGGCACCTATAGTGGAATCACGGTACCTTGCATCTTGTGAGGGCGTGAGGAGAATACAGTGGCCCTAGTGGCTTATTGGGGAGCATTGTGCCTCCACACCGCTCCAACGGAGACGTACTTCCTGTCAAAGGGAAGGAACTTCGGTAACACATCCTCATCTTCATTGGTTCCACTTGTGGTTATCTCTAACCTTTACTTTGTGTATGCTTATGTTGTTGTCTATCTCTTACTTGTCTTAGTTGTTCTTGTTGTTAGCTTCATATAGGTTCACCTCGTTGTTGCTATTTTAGTGAACCCGTATGTTGCTTACCCTAACTTGCTAAGATTAATTAAAAAGTGGTCGTTGCCTATTCACCCCCCTCTAGTCAACCATATCGATCCTTTCACTTGGGAGAGGGGGCGCGCTTGTGGGATTTGCTTGAAAGGATCCCAGGGCGTGTGGTACATTCACATGACTATCTTGCCAATAAAAAGAGGAAAAGTTCAACGCTTCAACTTTTCGCCATAATGCAATCCACTTCCCCATAAAAGGTGGTTACGAAGGTCAGTTGTTAGATGCCACGTGCGACAGAGTCGGGCCCATAGGGCAGAGTCGCTAACCTAGACGAAGACTTTGAGAAACCAAGCCGGAGAAATCAAGGGAACTCGCCTATCAAGCCAAAGACTATGGGAACCAGAGTCCGGGAGCGTCTTCCTCGGTGTCGAAGACCAATTCAAGGGCTACTTAGGGTGTCCTAGAATAGGGGGCCCTAACCTAATCGGCCCAGGCTCCTCGGATTACACCGCTCGGTCCTCCTTCTCAAGATAGACTCTGAAAGCTAGACGATGGGGCGTGATCGGGATTGCGTCTGCCGAAGGCTTGTCGTGTACTCCAGGACTTCTCCAAGATACCAATCTTGTAACCCTAGATACCCTACCTGACGTATATATAAGCCATAGGGTTTAGCCCGTATAGGGAACATCGACACAAATCATCCACCTAGCCCTACATTTAGAACACATCGGACGATCTCGAGGTAGATCAACTCTATACTTGATACTTGTCCATTGATATAAGCAAGACCAGGATGTAGGGTATTACCTCCAAAAAAAAGCCTGAACCTAGATAAACACTGTCCCCCTGTTCCTGTTACCATTTGTCAGAGATCCACAACTTGGGAACCCCTACCCTGAGGTTTGCCGGTTTTACACCGACATTAGCCCTGGGCACTCGAGCCCGAACGGCCCGACTCTACCCGGCCAGAAAATCCCGGGTCGAGCACGACCTAATCGTCCTATCCGGCCAGGCTCAGGCTTGTGAAAACGTGATTTTAGCCACAATCCGGTCGGGCCGGGCCTCACGGGATTTTTTGTTCTTGGGTCGCATTCGGGCCTGATTAATTAGGCCCGACGGTTGAGAAGAACAAGGCTTGGGTTTGAATTTTTAGCACCGGGCTTTTTATGACCTGGCCCGAATCCCGGCCTGGCCCGACATATGTCCAGGTATAGCCCCGCGATCATTAGTCTTCGTAAGTCATGACTAGTAATTAAGAAACACACATGTGGAAAACACCACTTCAAAAGTTGATCTGGGTAGCTTAAATTCGAAGGTTGCGTGGTTGCGGCAATTGTCCGGACCAGCCAAAAATTGAGATAATTGATCACCTTCACAAGGTTGCACGACACGAAAGATAAAATTACTATGATGAGGTGAGAGCATCTACAGTCGTACCTTGCAAATCCGGCCGCTCAAACGTTCGTCGGGCGCGTCTACGGACACTCGTCGGTCACGCCTCAAATAATGCATTCTACATCTCAAATTAAAACTTCAAATCCATGCTATTACATGCAACGTAAACCTAATACTAAGCAGAGCTCGTCCGGCGGCTAGCCGCGCCCCTCACAGTGTCGTTCCGGTCGCCGGCGAGGTCGAGTAGGACATGGGACACTTGTTGGCTCACGGGAGTCGAGCTCCCGCCGTCTCCCATGCCCAACTCTTCCTCGTCGGAGCCTGTAACCCGAACGGTGCCCGTCGACGTGAGGTCGCAGACGGATCCTTCTTGGGAGGAGCCGACATCCACCATGACGCGGTTGCGGCGCCCGCACTCGTGCAGCATACGGGGCGCCGGGGAGTGTGACTCAGCATCTCCAACATCCGTCGCCGCGAGGGCCTCCGCCACATCCCATGCCCGCTGCCTCGCCCGATGGGCACGTCGCGCCATGACATCGTCCGAGGTTGGCTATTCTTCGTGCTCGGCACGCCAACGGAGGGCTTGCACTTCCGCCACGGCGCTTGGACGTCACACGGACCGCACTGCCTCCAATGAGGCAAAAATGCCGGATCCAAGCACCGGTTGTGTAGAAGCAATGGATTCCCGGCGTTGCGAGTCCGAGCGCCGCCGTCATGCGGCCGCCTCCCAGGAGTGATGTATCCCAAGTTGGACGACCATCTCCTCCTCGGGGCCGCGTGGGACGAGCTCGTGGTCAACGGATCTCGAGGTGAAGGACTCAGGTCCGCTGCCCGCCATGCCGGAGGTAAGCTTGGGTGGTGGATGGGAATGGAGGGGAGTGGAATGAAGTGGTTAGGTTTTGTCCGGCGAGCGGATGGGGACGAATATATGTGGGATAGATGTGGGCCAGCGCGGGCCAGACGGGCGCGTCCCGGCTCTTTCATATCCACCCCATATTTGGACTAGATATAAGGGGTGTCGGTCAGCCTCGGCGTTTGAGTCCGATTTGAGGGATCCGTCTGGGTCGTTTTTTTTTATTGGTCGGGGCGACTTGTTCGGATGTTTAAAAAAGATTTAAGGAGTCCGGTTATATTATGCTCTCACATGATGTTTTCAGAGTCAATGGAGTATAAAACACGCAGACGTCATCATGCATTGACCAGATCCAGATCAGACTACAAACATTGTCTGTCTCAAAGGAATGACGAGGTTAAAGGTAACCCCAGAGATTAAAAAGGCGGCAGTGGCCAGTGCGAGTGAGTCACTGCCAAGCTGGAGCTGCAACCACATGCTTTTTTTACACTACTCTATAATCACGCACATGGTAATAAAATAACGGCGGACTGGCGGCCGTGGCACATGGTCTCGTCTTAGTCAGAAAAAGCTCTCCGTGTATGACGGCTGCACGCCAAGGTAGACCGTACCTGCGGTTCCACTCAGCTCGTAGAGAGATGATCCTGCTGATGATGTCGACACGAACACTCGCACGTGTTCTTTGAACCCAACCAGTATCTTTTTCTTTCCTTTTTTCGGGGTAAACGGAAGTTTTATTCCATAGAAATAAGGGTTACATGTCTTTTTCGTGGAAAGATTTTCGGAATGATCTTGTACGTGTAGTACAAAACTTTGTAAATTTTATTTTACCGGTGGTCCTTTAGACTTTGGAGCAAGGGTGTAGCTCTCCTCCTCACCAGCAACTATCATCTTTTCATCATCTCCTCTCCTAAATGTAACTCGTACTGCTTGGCCCAAACAAACACACGCTATATCAGTATTTTATCTGTTTGGATCGATTCGACGGACATCTGTAGCTGTTTTTATAATTGGATCAGTGTTTACGTCCAACGCGATCAACAACTTATTTTTAAGCGGCGCGAAAAAAGCATAATTAAACATTTTAAAAGTATAGAAACCATTAATTAAGCATTTAATGCTGGCCTGGAAGTCCGGCGATAGTCCATATTACACTAAACATAAAATTAAATAAACTAAAAACGACTACCCTAGGTGTCCTCCTCGTCATCATCGTCGGGGCCGATGAGGTCGACGAGCATCGCCGCTAGGCCAGCCCAAGGGAAGGTTGTCTTCGAGGCGGCGACAATGTCGTCCGCCCGTGGTTGCAGAGGCGCTCGCTGGGCAGCACGTCACTCCTCCTCCTCAGCTTAGGCATCGCGCTCCATCAACTCGATCCGTCGGTTCTCCTCCTACACCCGTCGGTGCCGCTAGTGCTCCAGGTAGGCCGCCTCCTACTCCGCCATAACACCCAACCATACGGGTGGCACGCTGACCCACTCGCGCACCATCCCGTCCTAGGCGTACAACTCGGGACTGAGGCGGATGGGAAGACGCCAGCGACGGGAGCGCGCGGACACGGACGACGGGGGACTTGCCCTTGTCTTTGCCGGAGAAGAACCCCATGGTGGTGGCTAGTGTTTGCCGCCGGCGGGGGAGCAGCGGGTGGCTAGGTGGGGATGGGGGCGACTTCTCGAAGAGGATGAGGCCGGCACTCCCCAACACACGGTCGGATTAAAAAGGACATCCGTGGCTCGCTGACGAGTGGGCCCGCGGTGGACGGCTGTCGTTAATAACGACGGCCCTCGCTTTGACCGATCGCCATGTGTGGACCGGTGTGGACATGAGAAGGCGCGCTTCGCATCCGCGCCATCGCATTTCACGCGTAATACTAGGCCGGAAATGGGTCCGTGCGTGATGAGGACATTGCTACCTTGGATACGACCAAAAATATTTCATATTTACATATTTGTGGGGTGATTTATTGTAATAATTATGCAATAATTTATTTATGTTATCCGGAACAAAAGAAACTTCACCTATTTTTAGTCCATTCCTAAATGCAGAATTGTAAACACTTGCACGAACCACGTGTGAAGATAAAGGAAGAGGAAATGATTAGGTGTTGTTCAAGAAGTCCTCTCGCATCAAAGCAAATGATTATGTGTTGTTCAAGAAGTTCTCTCACATCACTTTTAGCCCAAGAGAAGATAAAGTCCAAGTCTCCCACGTTGTGGACTCAGATTCAGATTGCACAAACATACCTGTCTCAAAACATCAACAACTTTTTCATATAGACTCTGAATTGGTTGATTTTTTTGGTTGGAAAGTAGATTTTATGTGAGTTCCATCCCAATTGGACTCACCTTAAAATTCATTCGGATCGTGGAGGTATTGACGAAACAATCTAACGTTGCACCAGAATCCGAGTCAAACTATAAGTCTAAAGGTGTTGTATCACCTCCACTTGGGCTCATAGGCCTTGTACTACCTAGGGTTAGTTTTAGGCTGCCTTGGGACGTCCTCTCACCTCCTTGGCCGCCATCCCTTGCTCCTATATAAGTAGATCAACCTAGTAGCTTTTTTGGTTGGGATTTGTTTAGTTAAAGTTAGCCATTGCAACTTCGTGTACTTCATTTGTGTCCAACGACCAGACCAAGACCGCTTTCGAATCTCCACACTTATAAATACTTCATATATATTCGCAATATTCATATTGGTTTTATTATATTCTTAGTTGTTCTTCGATTGCTTACAGGAAGAGACCTTCGTGGTCAGGTTGATCGTGCTCCGCACGTGGTCAATAACCTCTTGGAGTTGGTTTAGTGATTGCTAAGACGCAACATCGTGCACGTTTGTAGTCAAATCGTCAAAGTCGTCTCCACCAAATAGATAGCCACCATCTCACCGAAAAATCGGGGCCCTTGCCTCTATCAAGTGGTATCGGTTTTCAGGTTGCTCGGTGAGAATTTCCAGTTATCCCTATATTTGATTTATTTTTCTTATCTATTGTCCAAGAAAAAGCCACAGACGAAAATTTAGATCTATTCATCCTTTGTCCAAGCCAGTCTGAACCTTTACAATTTTGTTTGCATTGATTGCATAGTTAAATAATCGGTTGCATCATCATGTCGAGTTGTTGGTCTTAGTGTCGTGTTCCTTTAGAGTTTTGAGTTCTATTCACATTAGTCACATCACCGTTGCATCATCATCTCTTCCGTTGTCGCCCACCACCATCCATCAATATTCACCACATGCTCCATTTGATCATTGTCATTATCATACTTGAGATCGTTCGCATCTATGCTTGATCCAATCTGCATCTTATTTGGTTGTTGGAGTGAAGAGAAAAAAAGTGAAAGAAAAAATAGAGAGAATAAATAAAAAAATAATTGAGAGAAAAAAGTAACAAAAGTGAGAGAAAAAAAGAGAGAAGAGAAAAAACAAATTTCGGATCTATCTAGACTCAATCTCGTATCTGAATTCGAATTGAAAACTCTTTTGTGGAGTGTTCGGTAAAACAGGTGTGTCTTCTTCATACGAACCCCGTCTTGACTCCACAAGTACTCAAATTCGAGCTATCGACGAGTCGCATGAGAATAGTTCATCAAGCTGTTCATTATTGTCACCTCAAAACCAGCCTCTAAATAGGGCTTTTTGCCCTCCGAAGGTCACAAACACAGTTTGTCAATTTTTTCCATGTTCGTTCCCGATTTTTTTGACTCCTCACACAAAATCGGAACTGATTGATTCTTTTTGTATTGACAATCTTGGGTTAGTGGAAATATTGAGAAAAAATATCAGAAATTTGACATAATATTTTCCGGGGGAAATTTGCAAAGAGATTTATGGTATATCATGCTTAGCGATCATTTATCTTCATTATCTTTACTCCAAATGTGATATTCACTTATATCTTGCTATTTTCAGCTACTTCGTATCATCTGTTGCTGATACTTATGGTATGTCGTGACTCCTTTAGTGTTCTAGGCTCGCGTCTCTAGTACGGTCTAGCCTAGGACCACCACATAGTATCGTTGTTGAGAGTTTATTCAACATTGCATCTCTGAATTGATTATTGCTAATCTTTTGCTACCATATATTAAGCCTTCCTAGCTCCACATATTTCTACACTGAGTATACATATGTTCACCTGGTAATCACTTTACTCAATCTTTGGATATATTGACACCGTCGGTTGCCGGTCACCGCCTGCTGCATGGTAAGAATTTGTAAGACATTGATATTTGCTATACTGTGAGTGTTTTATCACCACATCCTAGTACTCCCTCCGTTCCTAAATATAAGTCTTTAAAGAGATTTCATTAGGAGACTAAATACAAAGTAAAAGGACTGAATCTATATTCTAAAGTATGTCTATATACATCCGTATGTAGTCTTCTAGTAGAACCTCTAAAAAGACTTATATTTAGGAACGGAGGGAGTAGTTCATAGGAACAATATTCTTGGATTTTTTTCTACTAGTCATGACAGGATCCAGAGTTGTCAATTCATGGGCTTCTTCGATCGTGGGAGACGTGCCACCAAAACAACTGTTATGAAAGGTGCATAGAGATCCAAATGCGCATGAACAGGTTAATATTTCTATACCACCATTTAATGACCATTTTGGACCTGCTTTATATATTGAATGGGATTTTGAAATAAATGATATATTTACTTCCCATAATTTTGCTGAACATAAGAAAGTTAAGGTCGCGGTTGGTTCTTTCATCGGTTATGCTTCAGTTTGGTGGAGCGGATATTGTCGGTTACAGCCTGAGTATATATCTACTACTTGGGATGGTTTGAAACTTGCCATGAGACACACATTCGTTTCTGCTTATTGTACTCGTGACATGATTAAAACGTTACAACATTTAAAACAAGATAGTGACACCGTAACAAAATATTATGATGATTTACAAACGACCTTGTTGCATTCCTTATTAGAAGAAAGTGAAGAAGATTTTATGAATAGATTTTAGGGAGGATTAAACCGTGATATTCAAGAGATATTAATTCATGAAAAGTGTTATCCTATGAATCGTTTGTTTCGTCTTGCTTGCAAAGCTGAACAGAAAATAAAACGATGTGTTGCCCATAAGGAGAAAGAGCGCAAGGTGCATATTCCAAGAGTTGATACGGTTGTTCCTTCAACTACTGGGTGTACGTTGACAACCACATCAATTGTTGTGAGGGCTACATCACCTTCACCATGTGACACGTTACCATCGAGAGTGCCTACATCATCTGAGTTAATCATAAGGGGTAATGACAAAGGTACTTATCTTCCACCTTCAAATAAGTATGATGAATGCATAGTCAATTGCAATGTACCCTATGATGAGCTACACATTACTTTGGTTACACCCCCTATTTTAGAGGACTATATTCATGATTTGGCTTTGCCAATGTGATCAAATAACTACAGTATCAACAATGTTGAGTGAACACATTGAATTAACTATTGATGAGAAAAAACTATGTGAATCAGAGAATAAACCAAATTTGCGTCAAATGTTTTTTTAAATAATTGTGCCAATGTTTAATCATTTTGATACGACCTCTAATCTTTGTGTTGATTCTAAGGATGGCAATGAGTCGGGTTTGGGGCGGCTGGAGCTGGTCCACATCCGAACCATGGACCATCTTCATACCGTGTGCCCATCCATCAGAGCATCCATGGGCACAAATTGTGCCCATGCCCAAATCCATTGGATATCTGGATACCCATGGAGCTCCATGGACATAGAAAAATCAACATGATACCTTCTGAAAGATCAGATTAACTCACCATCTTTCATTAATTTAGATTAGGTTTAACAATTAGGTTAGTGGGGTGTGGGGGATTAGGGAACATGGGCAAGGCTTTGATCTTCTATGACCATAAGTGAACTGGGGCAAGGCTTTGATCTTCATAACCATATGGGTGCACGTGTCATACGGGTATCCATTGGATATCCATGGAGCAAAAATTACAACTCTGCCCAACCCGGTTCTTCGCGGGTATCCACATCCATAGATCCATGCGCAGAAATGCGCTCCATACCCTTGCCCAACCGGGTCGGGTATCCACGGGTATCCAGATCCATGGATAAAATTGTCATCCCTAGCTGATTCTATGCCAAATGACTTGTTGCATGTTTGTTTATTTAAGCATGTTCTAGCATGTAAATTTGAAACAATGGAAGTGTATTCACCAATTTAGGATGGTTTAATGATGAAGATTGTCATTCTTTTGATATGAATAAGGACTTCACTTATATGTGCAAACTGAGTTGCAATATTTTCATGCCTTCTACTTCTTATGATAATATTTTGGCTTTATATTTCATAACATATGAAAGTTACTCATGTATACATGTGTCATATGTGCAAAAAACAAGGGAAGTAAAAATGGATGACATAGACATATACAACATGTATGCTTTGTCTCTTTTCTTGGCCATATTTCAGATTAAGCAACGTCGAGGACGACTTTGTTTTCAAAAAGGGGAGGACGATGAGGAGATGGCTACCTTGGATACGGCCAAAAATATTTCATATTTACATATTTTTGAGGTGATTTCTTGTAATAATTATGCAATAATTTATTTATGTTATCCGAAATAAAAATACTTCATATATTTTTACTCCATGCCTAAATGCAGAATTGTCGAATGCTTGCACGAACTACGTGTGAAGATAAAGAAAGAGGAAATGATTATGTGTTGTTCAAGAAGTCCTCTCGCATCAAAGGAAATGATTATGTGTTATTCAAGAAGTTCTCCCACGTTACTTTTAGCCCAAGAGAAGATAAAGTACAAGTCTCCCACGTTCTGGACTAAGATTTGGACTACACAGACATACATGTCTCAAAACATTAACAAACTTTTCATATGGACTCCGAATTGGTTGATTTTTTTGTTGCAAAGTAGATTTTATGTGCGTTCCAGTCCAATCGTACTCACCTTAAAATTCGTTCGGAGCGTGGAGATATTGACGAAACAATGTGACATTGCACCAGAATCCGAGACAAATTATAACTTCAAAGGTGTTGCGTCACCTCCACTTGGGCCCATAGGCCTTGTACGACTTAGGGTTAGTTTTAGGCTGCCTTAGGACATCCTCCCACCTCCTTGGCCGCCACCCCTTGCTCCTATATAAGTAGATCAACCTAGTAGCTTTTTGGTTGAGATTTTTTTAGTTAAAAGTTAGCCATTGCAACTTTGTGTACTTCGTTTGTGTCCAACGACCAAACAAGAACATTTTCGAATCCCCACCCTTATTAATACTTCATATATATTCGCAATATCCAGATTGCTTTTATCACATCATTGCTTGATCTCCGATTGCTTGCAGGAAGAAACCTTCGTGGTTAGGTTGATTGTGCTCCGACGTGGTTAATGACCTCTTAGAGTTGGTTTAGCGATTGCTAAGGCGCAACATCTTGCACATTTGTAGTCGAATCGTCAAAGTCGTATCCACCAAATCGATAGCCACCATCTCACCGAAAAATCAGGCCCCTCGCCTCTATGAGCGCAGACACAAAGCAGACACGTTTTGGGTTTGTGTCGGCGCGTTGGGCCTTCACTTTTGTGTGCACCGACCCAAATGGACGCGAGCGGACGATTTAGGCCGCTCCGTTGGAGTTTCTCTCATCCTTCACGGCTAGCATAAATTTTTCCCTTCAGATTTCGCCAGCGAGTCCATGGATTTGCCTTCCTTCTGCGTGCCGCTCCAGTGCCTGGTGGCAGGAAAGAGTCCTGGTGTCTTTGTTATGGCTAGTAGTTTAAGTCGGGATTTGGTAGTCCTTGCACGTGCGTCGTTCGGGAGGGAGGCGACACTTTTCTTTCGAGTTTGTATTTTTGGCCCGATCGAGTTTGTCCATTTGGACGAAGTCGAGAGAGCTCTGGTAAAGATTCTTGTGTTCTCCATGGGGTGGTGAGGTTAGGGTTTTTCGTCGTGTGGCGAGATTTGGTGGCAGGTGTTTCAGATCTATTCAAGGGTTGAACAACAACGACTGCAACTCTAGGGTGCTAATCCTTAAGGGCACGTGCACGAAGACTTCTCGGCTATCATTGACAATGTCAAGCCGGCTCCAGTAGGGGAGCAACGATAACGGCGCGTCAATGACACGTTCTGACAATAGTAGTGGTCATTCGGTGGTCTTGGAATCTCGATGTAATTTTTTATTATGTTTGAGGTGCTTTGTATTTTCGTGAACTTTGATGATAGATCTCAATCACTTTCGCAAAAAAATGATGTAGTTCTTGGCATTCTTGTGGATTTTGCTGACAACATTTACACACTAAGACCATCTACAGCCGGAACTTGCACATCCGGCCCCTCAAACACTCGCGGACACATTCGCACGCACTCACTTGGCACGTCTCATATTTCCCTTTTCACAACCGCATATCTCATATACAGCGTCCTATATCCATAATACCCATGCAACGTTGAGCTACTCTACGTGATCAAACATCAGACAACAAAATCGGCTTCAAATGGACATCAAACATCCGTAAAAAAGAGCATCTATAGTTCTTTGGACATACATCTTAAATTACTACTACTAAAAACTCTATAAACATTGCGTAGGGGGCAGAGTGGGGGTAGATCACCACTTCCTCGCCGACCCTTTGCCCTTTGGGTTGGAGACACAGTTTTAGCCGTCCGAGGCTGGAGGAGGGTTGGAGGGTGATGTGCCGCTGTTGTCCCCGTCGGAGTCGGAGTCCGAGAGGACGATGAGACCCTTCATTCGACACACGGTCCTGTCCTGCTCCTACTTCATCTTTGCGAGTCGGGCCTTCTTCTTCGCTAGCTCCATCGCCTCGCGCTCCGACTGCTCAGTAGCAAGCCGGAGCGCATTAGCGTTCTTCCATTGGAGGCGTCGAGCGTCCGTTTCTGTCGTCGCGAGGGATTGACGGTAGACCCATGCGAGAAGGCGTTCGTGCTTGTCGAGCTCCGCCGGCATCCCGCCGCGGCGGCACGCAGACTGCTCTGCTTCCCTCTCCCTTGCCCGTTGTCTCTCACGACGGGCGACACGCCTCAAATTTTGGAGTGCACGTGCGGGCCAACGATGCGGGCACTAGGACCCAACGTTACCCGCATTGAGGAGCGGCCCGGTGAAGAGGACATCGCGCGGGGCAGGTGCGGAATGCGCAGTTCTGGCGATGCTAAGCGCGAGACGGGAGGGTCCACCTGCGGCGTCATAGATCCGCCGACACGGGGAGCTGCTGATGAGCTTCAGGTCTGGAGTTGTCGCCGGTCTCCACCTTGGACCGCTCCAAGGCGATGCAGAGGGCCAGCTCCTCGTCGTACTCGTTGTTGGAGCCAGAGCGGCTGCTGGAGCTCGACATTGCACTCGATGGGATCGGACTCGGAGAAGGGGTGGAGGGCACGGAGCGAGAGAGGGTGGGCTAGGGTTCGAAAGGAGGTGCGTGGAGCGAGGATTTTGTGGTGTAGCGATGGGGTCAGTGGTGTGCTGGGCCTGTTTGGCGTACGCGCCTGGACATGACTAGGTCGCCCCATATCCGCCGTACTTTTGGGTTGTATATGAGGGGTGCCAATTAGACCTGTCGTTTGAGACGGGTTTAAGAGGTCCGGTTGAATCGTTTTTTTGTGATCGCTCACTCACGGGACGGCGTGCCCGGATGTTTGAGACACGTATGAGGGATTCAATTGTAAATGCTCTAACACTATATTACTCTTTCTTCTGTTTTCATTTCACATATATTTGGGCTTGCCATGAGCATTACACATGGCATCATGTTTTCCAAAGAGGGACTAGGGAAGGACCAACCTGAAAGACGTAATTTATAGCGCCAATAAATAACATATTGCATATCGTTGTCTCTAAGAGTATGCATATGGATTTCTAGATCAGCCACCACATCCCAAAAAATAGGACATGACGAAATGGTAGAGTCGACAATAGAATCGTGGTATATTGTGGGGCAACCACATTGATATCACCTTTCTCATAAATCACATGAACCACTTCTCAGTGGAATTGTTGACATTTTTTTAGGATAGGAACTGTGGACTTTAGTGATCGATCACACACCAAACTCTAAAATGAGATGATCGCATTTACATGCGCCACACACATTTATCTCATTCAATGGCACGTGCGCGGGATCTTGCCATTTGTTCAATTGACGTTTGTGGGGTTGATGGTGTGTTCATGATCATGTATATGTGGTGCTCCACAT
Source organism: Hordeum vulgare subsp. vulgare (assembly GCF_904849725.1). Classification (NCBI taxonomy): domain Eukaryota; kingdom Viridiplantae; phylum Streptophyta; class Magnoliopsida; order Poales; family Poaceae; genus Hordeum; species Hordeum vulgare. The sequence continues at coordinate 310,234,235 of NC_058518.1, forward strand.
CAGCGAGATTAGAGATTTGCTTGCTGTTTGTAATCATCGTGTTCAAAAACTCTTGATCCAAATCTCAAATTTCACATACAAACTACTCTGTGTATATGTGATCCAAAACATCAAATCCGCACACACATTGCGAGTTAAAAAGGAGAAATGCCGGAGCGAATAGTATACATAAGTCAATGTTGTATGTATAGCATTGCTAAGTACTACTCCGTCCGTTTTTAAATATTTTTTAGAAAACGAAGCAAAATAAGTAAATTCACACTCTAAAATATGTTTATAAATATATGTATGTAATACATAGTAAAATCTCTAAAATAATTTATATTTAAAAATAGAGAGGGTCATGACTACTACTACGAGTTAGAGCATCTACAGCCGGACTCCTCATACCCTCTTCAAACGACCGGGCAGGCCGGCCGATCACTAACCGATCATGAAAAAACGATCCAGACGGGCCTTTCGAACCGACCTCAAACGCCCGGACTGACCGACATCCCTTATATCCAGCCTAAATATGAGACGGATATGACGATCATGACCCGCATTAGCCAGCGCTGGCCCGCATCTACCCTATATATTCGTCCTCATTCGCTCGCTGGACGAAACCAACCACTTCACTCAACTCACCTTTATTCCCATCCGCCACCCAAGCTCACCTCCGACGATCTCCGGCCTTTTCCAACATGGCGAGCAACGGATTCGATTCCTTCATCTCCAGATCCGTCGACCACGAGCTCATCCCATGCGACCCCGACGAGGAGATGGCCATCCAGGTTGCGCTTCGCCGTCCCCGTGAGGAGGTCGTACGATGACAACACTCAGACTCGCAACGTCGGGAATCCATTGCGTCTACACAACTGGTGCTTGGATCCGACGTCGCTGCCTCATCGGAGGCGATGCGGTCCATCTCGCGTTCAAACATCGTGGCGGAAGCACAACCCCTCCGTTGGCGCGTCGAGCATGAAGCATGGTCGTACTCGGATGATGTCATGGCACGACGTGCCCGTCGGGTGAGACAACGGGCACGGGAGGCGGTAGGGGCCCTCGCGGCGGTGGGCATTGGAGAGGCGGAGTCACACTCTCTAGCGCCTCGTAGGGTTGACCAGTGCGGGCGCCGCAACTGTGCCGCGGTGGACGTCGGCTCCTCCGAGGAAGGATCCGTCATCGACCTCATGTCCACTGAAAACCGTTTGTATTACGGGCTCCGACGAGGAAGAGTAAGGCATGGGAGACGGCGGGAGCTCAACTCCCGTGAGCCAGCTAGTGTCTCATGTCCTAATCTACTTAGCCGGCGACCGGATCAATACTACGAGGAGCGTAGCCAGCCGTCAGACATGGACACGACAAAGGCGGACTTGTATTAGGTTACGTAGCATGTGATAATATGGATTTGAGATTTCTAATATGAGTTATCCGAATGTAGTATCCTTTATTTGAGACGTGACTCGTCAGTGTGCTGAGACGCATCCACGAACGTTTAAGAAGCCGAATTTGCAAGTTTCGGCTGTAGATGCTTTTATAAATCATTTTAAATATTTTAATAGAGACTACATATACGGACTACAACGAGGAACAGTCACTCTAATACACGCGATCCAGAAGCAAATAAGAAGTTAAGACATCTTAAAAATAGGAAGATTCATTATCTCAACAACATGTCCAAGTTTGACAACAAATGGTGGGCTGGAAAGGCAAACTCATGTCCGAGGAAGATAGACTGTTACTCGCGAGAGCGGTCCTACAGTCTCTACTGGTATACATGCTCTCATCACATAAACCTCCCAAGTGGCTTCTAAATTGGTTTGACCAGCGCACAAGAGCGTCGTTTTGGTGCGCGGAAGACAAATGCAATGGAGGACAATGCAGGGTAAGATGAGAGGTCATCTGTCGTGCTAAATAGTTTGGAGGTCTTGGACTGCATGACATGGTTAAATTTGCGTGTGCGCTCAGATTAAGGTGGATTTGGCTCAGATAGACCGTCGCAAAAATTCCAATTGTTGGTGCGCGGGGGGGGGGGGGGGGGCTTTTGATGAGAAGGATTTCGCGATCTTTGCCGACGCTACAAAAGTAAACATAGGGGACAGAAAAACTGTGCCATTCTAGAAGGATGCGTGGCTTCACAGGATGGCACCATGAGATATTGCACCGATGCTGTTTGAGAGTTCATCAAGGAAAGGAAAAACTGTCCATGATGCACTGTTGCGGGATAACTGGCTTCATGATCTAGAACGCCAATGGAGTGATGACATGATTGATGAACTCGTTGAGCTCTCCGCTTTTTTGGAACAAATACAACTGAACGCAACTGTAAACGACTTCATCACGTGGAAGTTGAGAACTGATGGAACATACACCTCGAGGTTAGCCTATCATTTCTAGTTCGAGGGTATGATCAACTATCAACTATACACCAGTGTATGGCAGACTTAGGCGCCTACCAAGTACAAGATATTTCTATAGATGGCCATGCAAAACAAGATCCTCAATGAGGATAATTACTTCTGCCCTTTATGCATCTGATGCCTTGAGACGACCATCCATCTTCTCTCAAAATGTCTTTGGTCGAGGACGGTCTAGGATGCCATGGCCGCCTCCATAGGCCCGCCATCCTTACAGTCAGCAACTTGGAATGCTGAGGGATCCGTGAGTGAGTGGCTTGAGTCTCTAAGTCCACATGACATGGAAAGGGGCAAAGACACTTGCAATGTTGATCTGCTCGAAACTATGGCTGTGATGTAATCATATGATTTTTCACGAGGAGCTATCAGTACCAATGCTTATTAATCGAATAAAAGATAAAGTTGCCACTTGGAAACTGGCAGGATACCCAATACTTTCCGACTCGGGCTGAAAGCTTAGACTCGGCTCACTAGATTGCGTGGCAAATCCGACAACAGTTGTATTTTTCACATTTTCTTCCTTGGTCTCTGACCTCAACTTGTATTTGGATGTCAGCCTTTCTTTTACTTAATGGAATTTTGTTGTCTTTAAAAAAACAGGAACGGGACCTCCGTTTTAAAATAAGTGTCTCAACTTTGTACTAGCTTTAGTATAAAGTTATACTCCGTACTAAGGTTGAGACACTTATTTTAGACGGAGGAAGTAGTAAATACCGTATTGTTTAGAGGAGATCTTTATGTGTATCGGATCTGAACCAAAGATACTGTAAAAGAAGCATCATGTAAAAAAAGACAATCTTTAACTTGTGCTCCTTTGACTCGGAAGGCGGTAGCTTCGCCGGCTACGGGAGCACTACTGCACACAGGCTGCACTGCATCTGTTCCTCGGCTCGGCTCAAACTATTTCTAAACCGTAGCCGATCCTAATACGGAGCTCCTCGACACCATGACACCACCGCATAAACCACGGCTACAGTCAAACCAACCACGCGCAGCTCCCACCCCTACTACTTCCCAGTGGGCCCATCGCCCACCCGACCCCACCCTTCATAGACTTCCAGAAGCCTCAAAACGCGTACCTCCGTCCCCGGCCGCGCCAAAGCCTATATATGCTCCCTCCCGACCCGCCAGCCATGGCCGAAAATCCCAATCCAGATCCCTCTCATCGGCTTCCACCTCCCGGACTGTCTCGTCCTCCCGTCGAAAAATTTCCCCTTCCACGCCGCGTGAGGGTTTCGTCGTCGAAACCGGCACAGGGCCCGCCCGCGAGTGCATGGCAGTGAGCCTCCTGGCCAATGACGTGTCGGACCTCTGCATCGGCAAGCCGGCCGTGAGGTCCCTCCCGCTCTCCGCGGCCGCCGGCGACCTCGCCGCCACGGTCCGCAAGGGGCCCCGCGCCGCCGCCGCCGCCTGCATCGCCGTCGGCCCGGCGCGCGGCGCCGTCGTGGGACGCGCCGGCCTCGCCGACGTCCTCTGCCTCCTCTGCTCCTCCCCCGACGCGCTCGCGCGCCCCGCCGCCGCGCTCGACCGGCCCGTCTCCGCGCTCCTCCCCAAGGACGGCGCCGGCGAGGTCCGCCGCGTAGATCCCCGTTCAAGGTACTCCTCCTCCCCCTCTTGGCACGTTTTTTTTTACGGTGATTACTTTTTCGTGGAAACGGACGCGTCTTTGGTCTTTCCGTTCGCCTGTTCAAGATTGGAGTTTTGCTAGTACAAGACGACGCGTTTCTACTCAAGATCTAATTGAAAGCTTTTATTTACGTGGCAAACATCATAATTCGTAATCTTGTTGAAAAGAACATGAGTAATATTTTGATGTTGGAGATATTGCCAAGTTCCTCTCCGGCGCTCCCCATGGTTGTAAAAAAAAGTTTCAGGAGGAACACATAGGGTCCATAATTTGACGATTCTTATCGAATTACGTGGAGAATTTGGCCGAATATGCGTGGATATTCGAACGGGTGGCTAGTAGGACGACTCGTGTCAAATCGTCCGACGCATCCGGGACGATCTTGTGGCGCCGATCCTCGTGTCCTCCTGTGCCGATCGCGACGTTCCCCACGTCTCCTTGCGAGATTGTTGACAGGCTCGGTCGCTTCCACGAAGATTTCTCTTACCCTACATGTGGTTCAGAAATTGCGCTTTTCAAACGAATCCTGGACAAAAAAAACACAGCATCCTTTTTTAAGGATCTCTTATTGATGTGTGCTGCATCGGAATATGCTTTCCTTTTTGTTTCCTGCATCGGATCTGAGATGAGAAAATTTTCTTGCACTTTTTCTGAATCATGAATTTTTCTTGCACTTTTTCTGAATCATGAATTCGATTTTATTCAGCTTTGCTGATGCATGCGACTGATTTTTCCTGCAGTGTCTTGGAAGCGCTTGATGAGATCCTGAGCGGCGCGCAGGTGCTCGCCGTCCCAATACGCCCGGGCGGCCGCAAGAAGCAGCTGGGCGGCGTCGCTGGCGTGACCAGCGACTTCTGCTGGCTCACGCAGGAGGACCTCGTCCGCTACTTCCTCAACTCCATCTCCCTCTTCTACCATGTCGCCGCCCGCTCCGTCTCCTCCCTCGGCCTCGTGCGCCCCGATTTCCTGTCGGTGCGGCCCGACGAGGCAGCCCTGTCCGCCGTGCCCCTCATCCGCCGATCCATCGCCGCGGAGACCGCGGTCGCCGTGGTCAGCGCCGATGGCCACCTCGTCGGCGAGATCTCCACGGCGCATCTCGCGGCCTGCGACGAGACGGCGGCCGCGGCCATCGCCACGCTCTCGGCGGCCGACCTCATGGCATACATCGACTACTTTGGCTCGCCGCCGGAGCACATCCTGCGCGCCATCAAGACGGGGCTCAAGGCCAAGGGCCTCGACGCCATGCTTGAGCTGATGGAGGACGAGACGATGACGTCCTTTTCCCTGTCTTCCTCCTCGTCGTCGGACGATGACAATGGCCGGCCGCACCTGAGGCGCCCGTCGTCGGGGAGCTTTGGGCGTCGGTCGACCGAGGAGCCCGTGGTGTGCAGCCCCGCGAGCTCGCTGGTGGCCGTCATGGTGCAGGCGCTCGCCCACCGCGTGAGCTACCTGTGGGTGCTCGACGAGGAGGACGACTGCCGTCTCGCCGGGATCGTCACGTTCGCCGACATTCTGAGGGTGTTCCGTGAGCAGCTGCAGTGAGGCGGAGATGAAAAGAGGCTTGGGAGTTTTTGCAGTGGACCTGAACTCCGGAGAGGATTTGCTGTTTGGTAGGGCGCTGGGTTGCTGCGCCTGCCTTGCTCGTTTCTTGTGAAATGTGATGAAGATGAACCGTTTTAAATTTGTTCTTTGTTGAGACATGTTTCCAGTTTGCTGTGTTATCTTTGTTTGTTTGATGGTTTTGAACCTGAAGATTTGCTTTTGCTTTGATAATAAAGCAGCATCGTGCATTTGATGCTGTGGTACAATGGTGTATCTCAGCTTATGATGACATAGGGATTAGCCATCCATTTTATTGGTCTTTTTTTTGTGAGATTCCACATAGGAAAACAAACAGTACTGTGAAAACCACCCCTTGGAGTAGCATTTTCTGAACTAAATGTATTTAAAATTAAAATACATCTAGATACATTTCATCTAGATGATTGACAGACGAGAGTGACATCTATTTATTGCGATACTAGAATATCCCACAAGTTATGTTGATTGGATTTTTCAACTGTGTCTGGTGTCGGTCGGATGCTGTGACCTACAGCTACAGGCAACAGCCAAGCTTCAGAGATGGAAGTGTTTATAGATCTGGCAGGAGTGGCATGTTGCCAGCCGTGCAGACGAATGTACCTGCAGTGCCAAACTGTGCCTGTGGCCACTGCATCTCTGAAGTTATGCTTTGTTATCTATGCTTACAACCGCTGACACTGGGTGATCCTTCCTGTCGGATAACTCTGGTGATAACAGCACCAGACCTGTGTGATAGCCTGATAGGGCCCTGGAGTGCAAGTTTTCCTCTGATTAATGTCTCATAACAAGATTATGACTAGACATAGATATATAACCTTAAAAGGAGATAAACGGACAAAGAAACTGAGGATTAATTGTGTTATTTATTACGGAGTACTTACTTATTATTATAGCGAGGCTCTACCCAGTGCTTCACCTTTTTTTGAATTTTTTTTGTTGAGAACTTTCACCTGTTCTTTGTGTACTTGAGCCAAAAAGATTTGGCCTGCACTATCCAGGTCCTTTGGTAAAATTAGCAAAAGGATCCGTGCGTTGCAACGGAAAAAAAAATATCATTATTTTTAATAATGATGACCACATTATGTTCACACACCATCCCTTGATTTTGAAATTTTGTGCACAAATGCAAGAACATGTTTCTTCTTTTAAATTTATTCACAAGTTGAAGCAATCTTCACATTTTCTAAATAAATATCATAGTTGTCAAAAATCTTGGTAATTCAAAGAATTATTCTGAATTTTAAGAATTTTTTTAGTAAACATACAATAATAATCCAATCCAAGAGTAATATTTAGAGGCAATTTTCATGACGTACAAACAGAAACACTCCGTCCTTTAATAATATAGGTATAGAATGATAGCATCCTTTGGATCAGATCGGTTAGGATTCCGGTAGTAGATAAGATGGTTTTACCTTGCCCCGCACTTGAGGAGCTCCCGCCGGCGTCCATCGGGGAGGTGGTGACGGCGGCGGCGACGGAGAGATGTGGTGGCGGTAGTGCTTCCCGTGAGCACCGCGCTAACCCTAGATCGGTAGGGCGTGTAGGTGGGGAGTGTGGCGGCGGCGAATCTCGTAGTCCGTGCCCCGACCTTCACCTATGTTTATATAGCGCGGGTCATAGGGCCCCACCAATCATAACGGGTTGGACATCCCCGATCAGGGCGCGTGGATCAGGGTCCGAAGGGTCATTGGGCCCACTCGGGAAGAGATCAACCTAACATTCTCCCCCTTGATCAAACTTTTACTTTAACTTTATATTTTCTAGTTTATTTGTTCCATCACATATAGGCATGTACAACATGTCTCATCGTCACAACTTAATTGCCGATAGAATCATACAGCCACAACACACGTTTTGTTTTGAAACATTTTTTTTTACTTTTGGGCCTCTTAAGATCCAGGAATCATAGGCTTTCCATCAAACCCATGCCGGCTAAGTGTTCCTTGAACACATTGTGTGGTAAGCCTTTCGTTAGCGGATCTGCAAGCATATTCTTTGTACTTATATGCTCGAGACTTATAGTGTGATCCTGGATTTTATCTTTCATAACATAGTACTTTATATCTATTGTCTTGAAGGCATTACTCGACTTGTTGTTGTGAGCATAAAATACTGCGGGCTGGTTGTCAAAGTATATCTTTAGTGGCTTGTGAATACAATCTACCACTTTCAAGTCGGGTATAAATTTCTTTAACCATATCACCTGCCCTATGGCTTCAAAACATGCTATAAACTCTGCTTGCATCGTAAACGATGCAACTATGGTCTGTTTTGAGCTTTTCCATGAAATAGCCCTCCAGCGAGAGTGAACACGTGTATGCAGATGTGGATTTTCTATCATCTCTATATCCCGCAAAATCTGCGTCTGAATACCCTTTTATCTCTAGGGAATCAGATCGTCTGTATGTTAGCATGATATCCTTTGTGCCTTGCACATAACGCAATGATTCGTTTGCCATCTTCCAGTGCTTTTGGTCTGGATTCTCTTGATATGTACCGAGTATCCCGGTGATAAAAGCTAAGTCAGGGCGTGTGCACACTTGTGCATACTGTAAACTTCCAATAGTCGAAGTATATGGCACTGTTTTCATCTGATCGAGCTCGTACTGGTTCTTGGGACATTGGTAATTCCCAAAACTATCGCCCTTGACTATAGGAGCAGGTGTAGCTTTACTCTTATGCATATTGTACTTTTTGAGAACCTTCTCTAAATATGCTTTCCGCGACAGTCCTAAGACTCCATTTTTCCTATCTCGGTGAATTTCAATGCCCAAAACATATGAAGTATCACCAAGGTCTTTCATATCAAAGTTTGATGATAAAAACTTCTTTGTCTCTTGTAGTAAACTAACACCATTGCTTGCAAGCAAGATATCATCCACATACAAGATTAGGAAAATATATTTCTCATTTTTAAACTTTGCATAAACACAGTTATCCTCAACATTTTCTTGAAATTCAAATCTTTTAATAATATCACTAAACTTTAGATACCACTGTCTAGAGGCTTGCCTTAGTCCATAAATGGATTTCTTAAGGCGGCATCCCATATCTTCCTTGCTTTCCATGATAAAACCCTTGGGTTGTTTCATGTAGACATTTTCTTTTAAATCTCCGTTTAGAAAATGACGTCTTTACATCCATTTGATGCAACTCTAAATCAAAATGTGCAACTAATGCCATTATGGTTCTGAAGGAATCCTTACATGAGACTGGGCAAAACGTGTCATTGTAGTCTATCCCTTCTCTTTGTGTAAATCCTTTTGCGACGAGTCGTGCTTTATACTTTTCTATATTCCCATTAGAGTCATACTTTGTTTTGTAGACCCACTTACACCCTACTGTTTTGGCTCCTTTAGGAATATTTTCTAAGTCCCAAACATCGTTGGAACTCATCGATTTCATCTCGTCTTCCATTGCCTCTAGTCACTTCGATGAGTGAGGACTTCTCATCGCTTCTTCATATGAACTGGGATCACCTTCCATATGAACCAATTATGTGTTATAAACTTTATAATCAGCAGAAATGGTTGATCTTCTTGTTCTGTTAGATCTTCTAAGTGCCTCATTCTCTCGCACATCCTCTAAAATTGGTTGTTGTACCTCCCTTTCATGCTCAACAACAGGTTCAGTCGGACCCTGAAGGACAGGTTCCGGATCTTCTCCCATAGTTGTCATGGTTGGAGTTACAACACGTAGTGCGAAAAATGGCTCTTGAATCATCGGATTAGGTGCATGCACCCTCTTCTCCTCAATATCATTTTTTGAGCTACCATGCCCCCCTCATCATTTCGTCCTCTAAGAAGACCGCATGTCTCGTTTCTGCAAACTTTGTGTATCTTTCTGGACAGTAGAAACGAAAACCTTTTGATCTATCAGGATAGCCAATGAAATGGCAACTCACTGTTTTGGGATCTAACTTTCCAATGTTTGGATTAAACATTTTGGCCTCAGCTGGGCATCCCCACACCCTGAAGTGTTGCAGGGATGGTACTCTTCCTGTCCACAGCTCGTGCGGTGTTTTGGACACCGACTTGTTTGGTACTCTGTTGAGAATGTGAATGACGGTTTTAAGCGCTTCCATCCATAATCCAAATGGCAGGTTGGAGTAACTCATCATGCTGCGCACCATATCCATAAGGGTATGGTTACGCCTTTCAGCTACTCCATTTTGCCGAGGCTCGTCCGACTTTGAATACTGGGCAACTATGCTAGTCTCCTGCAAGAACTTTGCAAAAGGTACACGGACTTGGACATATGGAGTGTGTCGACCGTAGTACTCCCCCTCGGTCTGACCTCACTATCTTTATCTTTTTGTCAAGCTGATTTTGAACTACAACTTTGAATATTTTGAATTTATCCAATGCTTCATTTCTTTCTTTGATTGGATAAATATAACCGAAGCGGGAGTAATCATCTGTGAATGTTATGAACGAATTATAGCCATCTACACTTTTCACAGGAAATGGTCCACAAATGTCAGTGTGAATAATTTCGAGTGTTTTTGTGCTTCGGTTTGCACCTTTTTTTATTTGTTTTACATACTTTACTTTAACGCAATCCATGCATTGTTCTAAGTCAGAAAACTCCCACGGAGGAAGAATTTCACTTTTGACTAATCTTTCTATTCTCCCCCTGGAAATATGGCCCAAGCGACAATGCCATAATTTTGATGAGTCATGAGTTCTCTTTCTTTTCTTTTGTTCTTTGTTCGACGAGGAACTTTGCTCATTCACATTATATGCATAATGCACTTTTTCACGAAGTGATAACAAATAAAGCTCATTGTGAAGGAAAGCATCACCCACATAAGCATTATTATACCAAATGACAAATTTGCCAGGTCAACCTTCTTCCTCCACTCGATGTAATTATCACCTCTGAGTGTAGGAACGTCATTTAGGCAACTCATGAGGTGAAAGCCTCCTTAAATCACAATGTAAGTGATAGCAGTATAACAATCATATGCAATAATCTAACATTGGTAAAATTAAACATACAATTGCCTATGCAAATAAATTTATATTACCGTTGGGCAAATGATAGAAATAAATGCATCTTTAATGCCAATAATGCAACATGATTATGTTATCAACAACTTTGATAAAAAAAATAACATAACCATATTTCAATAATCACTTTAATATGCTCTTAAAGTTTATTCTCTCTAAACTTTATTTACTTCATAAAAGAGCACTATTAAAATTACTTTGCAGCGGAAAACGTAAATATAAAATTCATGCACTTTTTTTACTTTACAAAAAACTATACTGTTACTTAATAAAAATCATGAACTTTATTAACCCTTTTATAAAATCGATGAACTTTGTTTTTCTGAAAGAACTCTATTTTATTTTTAGAAACTTTTAATTTTTCTTTCCAAAAAAATTATATGACTTTTACATAAACTTGCATTTTTCTTTCTATTTTTTAGCAAGATTTTCGTCGGAAAATAGTGCATAGAATGAACATTTTTTAAATCCGCCTAAAAATGTCAAGAGAAACTGAACAAAAAAAGACAGGAACTTTTTAAGAAAAAACATTGGTCGAAACCGGCCCAATGGCCTTTTTGGTCGAGCTGCTCTCGCGCAGCTGCAGACCCGCTTAAGCGCGCGCCTCCCTTTGGCGCACTTCGCCCTGGCCGGCCCTTCTCCCCTTTCGGCCCGAAGGCCCGAGCTGCGTTAGGGTTTCGGCGCAGGTTGATCTGGGCCGTCAGATGGGATTCGACGGTAACCCACCGCATGCGGCTGAACAAAAGAGAGCTCTAGTCGATAGGGGGGAAACCCTAGCCCCATTCAGTCCCGTGTAGCTTCCTCCTCGTCGCTCAGCTCTCTCGCCCCGCGGCGGCGACCTTTTCTCTCGGCCTCGTCACCCTGTGGCGAGCCGGCAACGGCGACGAGGGTCCCTGCCCCGCGCCTCTGTTTCTCCCTCCTCGCGCAGCTCACTCTACACTCTTTCCTCGAGCAGCTCGAGGCAGGAGACGCGTCGGCCACCGGCGGTCCCCTCCCCTGCGCGCCGCTCGCTGTGCTCTCTTTCCTCGAGCAGCTCGAGGCAGGAGACGTTTCGGCCGCCCTTTCTCTTTCGCCGGAGCAGTGGCTCCTCTTCTTTTCCCACAGTAGCACCTCAACAACCTGAGGCTCCTGAGGCTCCTGCAGTGGCCTGCATCCGCGCCTCCTCCCCCATTTTGCCGGCGTGCGCGAGCACCTCAAAGGTGAACGCGTCGCCGTCAAAATGGTGTGGTGGTGGTGCCCTTTGCCCCCCGGAGGGAGTAGTTCTTTGCGCCATTTAGGGTGCCGTTGCGCCGTTGCCTCCCCTTCGCGGGTGACACGTTTCCCTTAGCGAAAGCGCGCCGCTGTCGAACGGCGTGGCTGCGGTGCATGTTCATTGCCCCCGGAGGGGTGGTCTCTCTGCCTTTTTCTTTGCATTTTTTGTTTGCTTTTTCGGATCAAGTCCGATTTGCACTTTGCCCCCGGAGGGGTGTGTTCTTCTTCCCCACACCTCGGATTGCCGATGCGTGTGGGGATCGAGGGGAACAGACGTGGCCGAGGCGACGCTCTTTGCCAAAGAGGGCTCCGGTGATTCTTTTCTTGTCTTTTGAACTTTGCCATGCTAGGGTTTGTCTCGTGGGGGGTTTGATAGTCTGATGCCATCGATAGCTTCCTTTGGATCAGATCGGTTAGGATTCCAGTAGTAGATAAGATGGTTTTAGCTTGCCCCACACTTGAGGAGCTCCCGCCGGTGTTCATCGGAGAGGTGGTGACGGGCGGCGGTGACGGAGAGATGTGGTGGCGGTAGTGCTTCCCCCGAGCAACGCGCTAACCCTAGATCGGTAGGGCGTGTAGGTGGAAAGTGTGGCGGCAACGAATCTTGTAGTCCGTGCCCTGATCATAGCGCGGGTCACAGGGGTCCACCAACCATAACGGGTTGGGTGCCCGCGATCAGGACGCGTGGATCCGGATCCGGTGGGCTGTTGGGCCACTTGAGAAGAGGTCAACCTAACATAGAAAAGACTAGCAAAAGGGCTCGTGCGTTGCAACGGGAGGAAAGAAGACCACATACTCTCAATTTTTAAAAAATGATCTATAATTTGAGTATTTGTAGCTAATACCCAAACAAAGATGATCTTAGCCTACAAAACACATTTCAAGATTCCAGATGTCTTCTATTTAAATATGGTTTGCATATAGATTTAAAAAGTTCTATATGTGTCATAGTTACATGCAGCAGATGAAACACAAAATAAGATGCATCGGTTTCAATATTAATGCTCATGACTATCACAATAATTGTTTGGATATTTCTAAAATAAATATTCATGTACTTGTAATGTTCATGACTTTTATAAATGTATGTATATGCTACAAAAATGATTTATGTATTCACTGTAAAAACTGTGTAGTCCGTTGGTAAACTTACCGTGTGGATTTGACCAAAGGAAATACATACATAGCATGTTCGATCATGTGACATGTACAAAAAGAGAGGCTGGTGGAAGTACAACAAGCATACGGATGGTAATTGATTCATTGTAACTATTTCCCTCGCTCGTTCCTCGCCAAGTAACAAGAGCAATACGTGTGGCACGTTTATTTGCATTACGACTTTGGTACGAAGAAATGATGAATCATGCATTATTGATTTAGGTTGCATCCTATTTTTTTAAAATAATTAATAGATAGATATTACATCATATTCAGATTCTATGCATTTTCCTAATCAAATTTCATATATAATATATTGAAATTGAAGTTAAGGTTTAAAAGATATGATTATTTAAAAAAAATTCAAACGGATGGCGGGTTGTTTAATGCAAATATTAGGGGGTTATATGTAAAAATTCAGAAAAACGCTGTGACTTAAATCGGACTGCAGGTTCATTAGTACAAAAGTATGGGGGCTTTTTGTAAAAGGAAAAAAACGATTCGTCCGGCTAAAAAACGTACTGTGGGTTTATTATCTGAAACTGTAGGGGCTTTAATGCAAAAGAGAGAAACGATTCGTTCGACTTAATAACGTACCGCGGGTTGATTATCTAAAATTGTAGGGGCTTTTGTACAAAATAGCCAACGACGTACGGTTCTTGTTCAGTTTTTCTACATGCAGCAAACTAACTTACCCTCGGTTTTTTCAATTTTTCATCCAGTTCCCCTTAATTATCCGGAGCAGCACTCTGCAGAAGCTCATCACCGAATCTACCACCGCCCCCAACGACAACGACGGCAAGGAGTGCACCGTGCAGCTCGATGACCTACTCGGCGGCCCGGTGTTGGAGCATATATCTCCATATGTGGTTTTGGTAATTGATGACAACTCCTATGGACTAATGGTTGCTTTAAGTTATATTTATAGGATTTGTCCATAGGCACTTCTTGAAGTCCATCTGTTGGGTTCAAGGAGTTTATATGATGACCAAGATGTTATTCAAGGTATTATCCAAAGAATGGTCATAGAAACACTAGGTTGATCAAGATCTCAGACAAAGAGTAAATCAAGATGATCAACACACAAAGCGTACAAGATGTACCGAGAGGGATCAAGTGATCCCATGGTATGGTAAGCATTGTCCATTACGTGTTTGTGTACTAACCCATGGTCTTTGTGAGACTCCTATGTGGGGGTTAGGTGTGCTTCCATTGGGCTTGCGTCAAAAGGAAGATCTCATACAACCCATGAAGGATGACGTCAAGTGGTGATCGTCATCAAGATTGTGGTGTGCAAGTTCAAGCGGATCAACATGAATATATCATTGAAACTATTGTCAATGATCATGTGCTGACAAGGACAACCTCATGTGCTAACAAGGACAAGATCAAGATAAGCATTCCTGAGCACTACATGCTTGATTCTTGTGGATGTTCACATGGTGGACAGGACAAGATCAAGATAAGCATTCTTGAGAACTTCATGCTTGATTCTTGTGGATGTTCACATGATGGACAAATGAAGATGAATACATAAACTAGGCTTTCCGCATTGTGTATGGGAAAGCTACTTGAAGTCTTCATCATGTCTTGCTTTCAACTTGAGCCAAGAAGGAACAACAACATCAAGCTCAGGTGAAAGGGCTAACTCAAAGGTATCAGTTCCTTTGACGTTAGTTGTGCGGAGTGATGATCAGCGAATAAAAGTATACACTCAAGTATGGATCATCAGTACTCTTTTATGATTCTTGAGTCCTTAGGGATCCCGCACTATTAAGAGGGGATCACAGGTTTTGCGATGAACTTGCTCAAACTACATCATCACTTTCTGCTCAGACCACATCTCCACTGTTTTGTTGTTATCTGGAAACAGAACCAGTGCCTCGGACATCCGGCTTTCTCCGGACGTCCGAGGACCGGACGACCGACTAGTTCGGAAATCCGGAATCCTATACCAGAGAAATCAGAGCCATATAACTCGGACTTCCGGCTCCCTCCGGACGTCCGAGGCCCGGATGTCCGGCCAAGTTCCGGAAATCCGGAAGCCTGCACCAGTAGAAGTTGTGTTCTATATCTCGGAAATCCGGCTCCCTCCGGACGTCCGAGCGCCGGACGTCCGACACCCATCGGAAATCCGGAACCTACCACCAGTAGAAGTTGAGTTGTATAACTCGGATTTCCGGTCCTCTCCGGACGTCCGGTGGCTGATAAATTCAACATAGGTTCAGTCGTATCTACAGGCCTCGGATGACGGACCCCTGTCGGACGTCTGGTAGCTGTTTAATTCAAAATATTTTCAGTCGTATCTACAGGCCTCGGACGACCGACCCCTGTCGGACGTCCGACCCCTCGCGAACGCCCGGACTTCTGACAACTGTCGGACGTCCGGACCCTGTGTGACTTAAAGTGTCCCCAACGGCTCTTTTTCTCTCCCCACTATAAATACCCCCCCTCCCACTTCGTGAGAGGGCAGCCCAACACAACCTTATCCACATAAGAACACATTTCCACCTCACACACATTTGCTCACTCCAAATCTTAGATCCCAAGAGCATTTGTGAGCCCCTTTGAGAGTTGTTCCAATCAAAAGATAGATCGTCTCCCTCTCCTTCTCTCAACCCAAGCTATTTGTGATTTGAGAAAGTTTTGAACATTCCCCGTGATCTTGTTACTCTTGGAGGTTAGAGACTCCTAGGCGGTAGGAGTTCTTCGGAGAGGAATCAATCCGTGTGATTTCCCCCGGAAAAGTTTGTGAGGGTTTGGAAGCCACCTCAAAGGCTTACCACTAGTGGTTGAGAAACGCCTTCGTGGTGTTATCTCAAAGGGAGAATAGGGTGAGCCTTCGTGGCGTTGGTGTGCCTTCGTGGTAACGTCCACCTCTCTAACGGTGACTAGCTTCCCTCCAAGGAAGTGAACATCGGGATACATCTTCGTCTCAGTGACCTTGGTTATCCTTAACCCTAACTCCTTACTTGTGGTTTACTTGTGTTATTTGAGCATACATACATTGCATATTGTTTGTGCTCATTATATTGTGTTGGCCTTTTCTTGTACAAGATTAATCTTTCAAGCATACCTTCTATATCCACACGTTCATACTTGCATCCCTTGATATATCGTGTGCTAGTGTGATCTAGTATCTTGTGTCGTTCACCTACTTGTCGTGTGATATAGCTTAAGTAAGTTTGTGTAACTTACTTGTGTTTGTTAGTAACTGTATTGTGTCCATCTTGGTAGATCGTGTTGTTGATACACGTTGCAGTGCCTAGTGCATTTAGGATTTGTGCTTGACAAGTACCCTCTTAGTTTATTTCCGCATTAGGTTCAAGCCAAATCCGAAGAAGTTTTAAATAGCCTATTCACCCCCCTCTAGGCGCCATCGAGGTCTTTTCAATTGTTATCAGAGCTAGGTCTCTCTTTAATTAGGTTTCACGACCTAGAGAGTATCGATGTCGACTATTGGATTATTGCACAATGGCATCTTTGACTTTGTTGGCACAAATTTTACCCTATGGAGAATTCGTATGCTGCATCACTTTCGGGCCATGGGCCCAAATACTTTACGAATTGTTCTTGTAGGGATTGCTGACAAAAAGGATGATGCATCTTCATCTACTAATGAAATGTATCTTGATTGTGAGGCCTTTCTTGCCATTCATCGAACCATAAGTCCTGAAGTGTTTAAGTCTATCTCGACTTGTAAGTCAGCTCATGAAGTTTGGACTAAACTTGAATATATATATGGTGGGTCCAATCTTGATGAAGACGGTATTATGATGAAGGAGTTGGTGCATGAACTCTTCACTCTTTTTGATCTTAAAGAGTCCACCACTACTTCCATATCCGATTGCTTGCACACCTCAGCATCTTCAATCTCACAAGGTAATGACATGGTGAGTGAAGAAATATATGTTGATGAAAATGTCATAGCCTCTATGGACACGAGCATATCTAGCACCACGCATAGTGTAAATTATTGTGCTGATAGGTCATGCATTTCACCTAAAGATTCCTTGACAGATGTCTATGGTGATATGCCTGCTTCCTCGTGTCCTCTTGATCAAAATATTTTGTTTCTCCCTAGTTTCTCTATGACTAATCATTTAGGGGATATCAAGAAATATGAAGTACTTTTGACTAATGAAGAATCTGATTCACCAAAAGAATCATCATCAACTCCTCCAGTTCACATGTGCCTCATGGCAAGAGGTAATAATGAGGTATCATCTTCCCTGTGCAATAACGATGATATTTGCGATGAGGATGATGATGATGACTTGACTGAAAATATCTATGTGATCAGTAAAATTCTTCATAAAGCTAAAAATAACGCTCTTCAAAGATTCCAAGATGTTCTTGCTTACTTTGAAAATTGTAATGATTCACTTAATCATGAACAAGCTAAAAGTGAACAACTTGAACATGAACTTGAGAAGAGTCATCAAGCATGTAGAGACTTAAGATCTTCAAAAGGACAGATTGAAGTTGCTCATGATAAACTTAAAAAGGATTTTGAGGTCCTTCTCCTTGAATGCAATAATGTCAAGGGAGAGCTCATCAAAA
The DNA here is from genome assembly GCF_904849725.1 of Hordeum vulgare subsp. vulgare. NCBI lineage: Eukaryota > Viridiplantae > Streptophyta > Magnoliopsida > Poales > Poaceae > Hordeum > Hordeum vulgare. The sequence continues at coordinate 310,251,829 of NC_058518.1, forward strand.
CCTCTAAGATCTATGAGGAGCTTCAATCTACTCATGAGAAGTCTCTATTTGTTACTTACTCCTCTCATATTGTTGATGATACTTGTACATATAACTCTACCTCATTTGAAGTATCAACATTGAAGGAGAATGTTGAGCTACGTGCTCAACTTGATTTACTAACTAGCAATTATGGGAAGTTGGAAAAAAACCATGTAATGCTCACAAGCTCTCATGCCGATCTTCTAACATCCCATAATGTGCAAAAGTTAGCTCATGAGGCTATCATCACCAAGGTAACATCAAGTGAGCCTCATGTGGACAATGGCACTACTTCTAGTCAAAGTACTATATTTCCATGTGCTAGTCCTCGTAATTCGTCTACTCATAATGTTGCTACCTCGTGTGATGAATTACTTTCCTATCCTTGTTGCTCTAACATTGAAGCCTACACTTCCTCTAGTACTTGCATTGATACTAACTGTGCAGAGGAAATCAAAGAGCTCAAGGCCCAAGTCACTTCCTTGAAGAAAGACTTGGAACAGTGTCATGAAGGGATGCCCACACTCAACAACGTCCTGTGTGAGCAAACATCTCCGAATGACAAAAATGAGTTTGGAGTAAACTCAAACAAGAACAACAGGGGCCTAGAACAAGTCAAGAATTCGGCCAAAATCATTTGCTTCAAGTGCAAAGTTAAAGGGCACCATGTTAGATCTTGCCCTCTGAAGACGAAGTCTCAAAGTCACAAGCAACAAGGGAAGCGGCCACAAACTCAATCACATATTCAACTACAATTTGAAGGAAGGCCTCTTTCCAATAAGACCCAAGCCAACGCTCCCCGAGGTGAGAAATCAATTGGGAAGAAAGCAAAGGGTAGATGTTGCTACTTATGTCGTGAGAAGGGTCACGTCGCTTCGTCTTGCACAAGAGGTAACTTATCCAACTCAATCACTATTGATGATATCTATTCCCTTGGGAAGGATAAGGTTGGCAATGTGTTTGCCAAGTTTGTTGGTACTCAAGATGGTGTCAAGAAAAGAAACATTTGGGTTGCCAAGCCTATTGTGATTAACCTCTTAGGACCCAACGTAGTTGGGGACCAACAAGCTCAAACTTGATCAATAGGTGACTAGGGAGGACATTAGAGACTTGGATACATAATGAAGAATTAAGGGATCTTCATCATTCATATTATCTCAAGCCAAGTCATTTGGATTATCGAGTTTCTATCTTATATCCAATGTGCCTCCTTACGGTAACTTATACTTAAACTGTTTACATTGTTAGGTGCTTGCCCCTTTGCATGTTGTGGTTTTGTACCTTGCATGCGTTTGTATATGTTGTGCTTCCAACGTGCTTATATTGAGTAATCGAGTATGTGTATGTTGGTTTGCACATCATGTACATGTGAGTCTTGTATTGAGCCTATTTGCATCTTGTCTGTATTTTTGTTGGCTCTTGTGAGAGATTAATGGACTATCCCATTGTGGGGGAGTGATGTGCTTTGCACACCTCACAATCCTATAAATGTGTATACATGGGGAATACCACTTAGTTTTGATGCTTCAAGATTATCTAGTGTCTATGTGGTATGTCTTACTCATGAGAAATTCAAATTCTATATGGTCCATTAAGTATCTCTTGTTGGTTTTAATTTTCCACTTGTTAATGTTATTGGTTTATCACATTATGGGAGAGTAATATGCTATGTGCATATTACAAACCTAGAAAATGTGTACATTTGACGTATTGCCACTTAGTGTTGATATTGTAAATTATCTTGTTCCTAGGTGGCATGTTAGCTCTACAAGTGTCATTTGCTTGCGTTTTATGGGTAAAGATGATCTTGGATATATTTGTGATCTACCAATGAGTATCATTTCAAAAATACTTCTCGTCCTTGACAATTGGTATTCCCATCATGTGATTGGAATTGCTAATCATCTTTACATTGGATTTTGTGTTTCGTTTGTCTTCCTTGCCTCTTATGAATCTATTTTTAACATGTCTAGTGTTTTTATAGATATAGAGAAAGTGATGATCCCATCGTTTGCGTTTTGTATTCAAATGCAAATTCTATATAATGCACGTCCCTTGGGGGGAGCTATCCTATTCTCTTTAAAACACTCTCTTTATTCACCCATCATAAAATCATTTGATCCCCATCAAGTGTGTGTTGATGGGAGGCACGTCTTGCTCCTTATGATGCTTTGTGCCATCATGAAAATTTGTAGAGGGCTTTGTTTGTTGGAACCTATCTCTCTCTTGGAAACTAGATACTTCGTGTTTGTTTTCCTTCAATTGGTTTCTTGTTGCCTTCTATTTGGCATGTGTCAATGGATATCTCATTCCTTGAGGTATCTTTTAATTGATATCCTTCAAGTGATAGTTTTTTTTTGTTTTAGGATCTTATTATCACTTGATACCTTGTCTTTTGGTGACTTATCAACTTTGTGTTGAGTTGATTCTTGAGAGTCTTGAGCATGCGTATCTAGCTACTATATACAACTTCTTTTGCTTCCTTTCCTTATTTGACCCAATATATAGGGGAAACTCCACCTTGTCAGAAATTGGCTAAAGTGTGCATGAAATTCAAATTCATATCTATATGCACATATGTATGTGGAGTTTGTCCTATGTATTGCTGGTTTTCTAACTCTTTGGTCCCAAAGAGTTTGGATACCATTTTGTTTGTTTTGTTGTTCCAGGAACAACTGGAGATGCATTGGATGCTCGGCTCCCCTATAAGGAAGATGTTGAGACCATGTGATTACTGGAGCCAAGTTAGGATGATCAAAGAACAACTATCTACTACATCAATCCAATGTTGTCTCGGTAACAAGTATCCACTTCATGCATTCTTGTCTTGCAAAGGACCCAGCCTATCTTTTCTCTTCCAGGTTGCATCATGGCATGAATCTCTTGATTTGTTCTTGTAGTACTTGTTTGCTTTCTCAAAGCATCCGAACGATGATGTCTTACTACTAGTTGGGATGTCTTTGATGTTCGCATGTTGGAAGTTCATATTGTACAATAAGAAAATATTAGGCCATGTGCTATGCTTCCAAGCAAAAGATCTCATTGATATATATTTATGACTTCCTTTTGTATATCTAGTTTGTTGCTTCTTGTAACCATTTCGTGTGTACATCCTTCTTTGTGGATATATATCATCATGATTGTCTTCTAATTAGAATCTTTTACACATGAGAGAAGTTACATCTCTAAATGATATCCTCTTTTCTTTCACATCCATCGTTGCATTTCCTCTTTCAAGTTTTTTTTATGGCTTCGTGAAAGGATTTGTTTTGAGTGCGCATCTTATTTCTACATCTTGATGCACTCTTTGGCTGTGAAGATTATTTTTCCTCATGCTTGTCTTGATGAGGGTTTTGCCATTTTCAATTAGTATCCCTCCTCTTGACAAGGTTCTTACTTCCTATCTTCACAATGGGTTGTCACAAGCGTTAGTTCTTATTTTGTTTATTAGTAAGCTTGTGAACCCATTTTCTAATATGTGTGTGTGGGAATGATATGTCTTGCACTTTGTATCTCATTTCATCAAGACTATGTTGATGAGTAATACTCATCCTTATCTTAGTCTTCTCAAGTGCTTTGCCATGACTCATACACATTACTTTGTTTGAGCCTATTCTTAAGTTTCTTCTATTACATGTTGCTCAACCATTTGTTTTGTGGAATTAATATGCCTATTGTCTCATCTATTCCCTTGCACTCGTTGTGTGTTTTATAAATTCTGGGGGAGCAACGATCCTATTTTGTGCACCTGTGTCAAATACAAAAATCTCATATTAGTGCACAAATCATGGGAGCTTCTCTAGTTTTTGATAAAGCACCATGTTGCCTTTATCATAATATCTTTTATTCATATGGTTCGAAGGACCATCTGATTGTTTGTTCCATCTGGAATCTTTTGATTGCTTGCCTCTATCTCTGTATGTCTTCTTGGCATACGATCCTTTTATTTGCAATCTTTGGGTCCTCAATATAGTTTGTTTTCCTCCAACTACTTATCACTGTATTTGTGTATTTTTCTGCACTCATTTGCTGAGAAGTACACACTTTTTGGAGGACCACCTACTATATTGGCTTTCTAAACTTTTCGTCAATTTTGGCAATCGATGCCAATGGGGGAGAAGTTTAGAAAGTTTACTTTGGATATGTTTAGAGGGCTTTGCTTTTATTGCGTAAGCATTTACATCTTGCACACATGCATTATTACCTTGTATGTGTGCGCTTGGTTATGCTTATCTCCTTATATAAACTCTCTTGAAGTGGTTGTCTTCAATTACCAAAATGGGGGAGATTGTTAGAGCATATATCTCCATATGTGGTTTTGGTAATTGATGACAACTCCTATGGACTAATGGTTGCTTTAAGTTATATTTATAGGATTTGTCCATAGGCACTTCTTGAAGTCCATCTGTTGGGTTCAAGGAGTTTATATGATGACCAAGATGTTATTCAAGGTATTATCCAAAGAATGGTCATAGAAACACTAGGTTGATCAAGATCTCAGACAAAGAGTAAATCAAGATGATCAACACACAAAGCGTACAAGATGTACCGAGAGGGATCAAGTGATCCCATGGTATGGTAAGCATTGTCCATTACGTGTTTGTGTACTAACCCATGGTCTTTGTGAGACTCCTATGTGGGGGTTAGGTGTGCTTCCATTGGGCTTGCGTCAAAAGGAAGATCTCATACAACCCATGAAGGATGACGTCAAGTGGTGATCGTCATCAAGATTGTGGTGTGCAAGTTCAAGCGGATTAGCACGAATATATCATTGAAACTATTGTCAATGATCATGTGCTCACAAGGAAAACCTCATGTGCTAACAAGGACAAGATCAAGATAAGCATTCCTGAGCACTACTTGCTTGATTCTTGTGGATGTTCACATGGTGGACAGGACAAGATCAAGATAAGCATTCTTGAGAACTTCATGCTTGATTCTTGTGGATGTTCACATGATGGACAAATAAAGATGAATACATAAGCTAGGCTTTCCGCATTGTGTATGGGAAAGCTACTTGAAGACTTCATCATGTCTTGCTTTCAACTTGAGCCAAGAAGGAACAACAACATCAAGCTCAGGTGAAAGGGCTAACTCAAAGGTATCAGTTCCTTTGACGTTAGTTGTGCGGAGTGATGATCAGCGAATAAAAGTATACACTCAAGTATGGATCATCAGTACTCTTTTATGATTCTTGAGTCCTTAGGGATCCCGCACTATTAAGAGGGGATCACAGGTTTTGCGATGAACTTGCTCAAACTACATCATCACTTTCTGCTCAGACCACATCTCCACTGTTTTGTTGTTATCTGAAAACAGAACCAGTGCCTCGGACATCCGGCTTTCTCCGGACGTCCGAGGACCGGACGACCGACTAGTTCGGAAATCCGGAATCCTATACCAGAGAAATCAGAGCCATATAACTCGGACTTCCGGCTCCCTCCGGACGTCCGAGGCCCGGATGTCCGGCCAAGTTCCGGAAATCCGGAAGCCTGCACCAGTAGAAGTTGTGTTCTATATCTCGGAAATCCGGCTCCCTCCGGACGTCCGAGCGCCGGACGTCCGACACCCATCGGAAATCCGGAACCTACCACCAGTAGAAGTTGAGTTGTATAACTCGGATTTCCGGTCCTCTCCGGACGTCCGGTGGCTGATAAATTCAACATAGGTTCAGTCGTATCTACAGGCCTCGGATGACGGACCCCTGTCGGACGTCTGGTAGCTGTTTAATTCAAAATATTTTCAGTCGTATCTACAGGCCTCGGACGACCGACCCCTGTCGGACGTCCGACCCCTCGCGAACGCCCGGACTTCTGACAACTGTCGGACATCCGGACCCTGTGTGACTTAAAGTGTCCCCAACGGCTCTTTTTCTCTCCCCACTATAAATACCCCCCCTCCCACTTCGTGAGAGGGCAGCCCAACACAACCTTATCCACATAAGAACACATTTCCACCTCACACACATTTGCTCACTCCAAATCTTAGATCCCAAGAGCATTTGTGAGCCCCTTTGAGAGTTGTTCCAATCAAAAGATAGATCGTCTCCCTCTCCTTCTCTCAACCCAAGCTATTTGTGATTTGAGAAAGTTTTGAACATTCCCCGTGATCTTGTTACTCTTGGAGGTTAGAGACTCCTAGGCGGTAGGAGTTCTTCGGAGAGGAATCAATCCGTGTGATTTCCCCCGGAAAAGTTTGTGAGGGTTTGGAAGCCACCTCAAAGGCTTACCACTAGTGGTTGAGAAACGCCTTCGTGGTGTTATCTCAAAGGGAGAATAGGGTGAGCCTTCGTGGCGTTGGTGTGCCTTCGTGGTAACATCCACCTCTCTAACGGTGACTAGCTTCCCTCCAAGGAAGTGAACATCGGGATACATCTTCGTCTCAGTGACCTTGGTTATCCTTAACCCTAACTCCTTACTTGTGGTTTACTTGTGTTATTTGAGCATACATACATTGCATATTGCTTGTGCTCATTATATTTTTGTTGGCCTTTTCTTGTACAAGATTAATCTTTCAAGCATACCCTCTATATCCACACGTTCATACTTGCATCCCTTGATACATCGTGTTGATATAGTGTGATCTAGTATCTTGTGTTGTTCACCTACTTGTCGTGTGATATAGCTCAAGTAAGTTTGTGTAACTTACTTGTATTTGTTAGTAACTGTATTGTGTCCATCTTGGTAGATCGTGTTGTTGATACACGTTGCAGTGCCTAGTGCATTTAGGATTTGTGCTTGACAAGTACCCTCTTAGTTTATTTCCGCATTAGGTTCAAGCCAAATCCGAAGAAGTTTTAAATAGCCTATTCACCCGGCCTGTAGATATCGAGGTCTTTTCACCCGGCCGCCTTCGACCTCGCGGCCAAGTTCTGCTACGACGTCCAATTCGAGCTCAACGCGGCCAACGTGGTCCCAGTATGCTGCGCGGCCGAGCGCCTAGGGATGGCCGGCGAGGGCAACCTCGTCGGCAACGCCGAGGCCTTCTTCGTCCGCGACGTGCTCGGCAGCTGGGAAGACACCGTGCGAACGCTGCAGGCCTGCGATGACGGAGATGACGGAGTGCCGCAGCACGCCGAGGACCTCCTCCTCGCTCCCCGGTGCATCGAGTCGCTGGCGGCCAAGGCGTGCGCCGACCCGACGCTCTTCGGATGCCCCATGGCCGAGAACTACATGGCGAGGTGCGTAGAGGCGGCCGCCCCGCCCGTGATGTGGAACGGGACCTACGGGAAGCCGCGCTCGCCGGGAGCCGGGTGGTGATACACGCAGGCGTCGTCGCTCCGGCTGCCCCTGTACGAGCGGCTCATCTCCGAGATGCAGGCCAGGGGCATGAGCCCTGAGAGCATCGCCGGCTCGCTCTGGCACTATGCCAGGCGGCACCTCTCTGGCCTCAACAGGCGCGATGTCGGCGGCGGCACTGCGTCGGACACCACGTCGTCTGATGACGTGGTCGGCGAGCAACGCGTGCTTCTGGAGGAGATCGTGGCACTGCTCCCAGTCGAGAAGGGCGTCGCGACGACGCGGTTTCTGCTCGGCATGCTCCGCACGGTGACGATCCTGCATGCCGGCGCGGCATGCCGGGACGCGCTGGAGAGGCGGGCTGGCGAGTAGCTGGAGGAGGCGGCGCTGGAGGACCTACTGATCCCTAACACCACCTACTCCACGGACACGCTCTACGACGTGGACTGCATGCAGCGCATGCAGGAACAGTTCGTGCTATCCAACACGACAGCATACGCCGATCCCTTGCCGGAGATCACGACGGACGAGGCCCCTCCCGGCCAGCACATGCCCGCCAGCACGGTAGCCAAGTTCGTTGACGGGTACCTCGCCGAGGTCGGCACGGACGCAAACCTTAAGTGCTCCCAGTTCCAGCAGATCGCGACGCTCGTCCCAGACTACGTCCGCTCCCTCGAAGACGGCCTCTACCGCGCCATCGACAACTTCATCACGATAGGTAATGGCCAGTGGCGGCCATGAATTAATGAATGTTCTTGAGCTTGCATTTGATACCTCTCTGTCATGGCAGGCACACCCGTGGTTGACGGAGTCGGAGCGGGAGCAGCTGTGCTGGCTGATGAACTGCCAGAAGCTGTCACTGGAGGCGTGCACGCATGCAACGCAGAACGAGCGGCTGCCGCTGCGGGCGGTGGTGCAGGTGTTCATCTTCGAGCAGCTGCGGCTGCGCACTACGGTGGCCAGCTGGTTCTTCGTCGGTGACAACAACGCCGCCGCCGCCGCCCAGATTCGAGCTGCCCCGGGCCGAACAGCCGTCGCCCGCGCCCCGCGCCAGATCTGGAGAGGAGCTCCGAGTCTGACCGCAGCCGAAGCTCCCACGCCGCCCGACCCCGTCCACCTCGCGATGTCGACCAACTCCGGCCGGAGCCTCGCGGGCCATCAGCGTCGCTCGCCCCTTCTTCTTCCCTTTTATCTCTCTCCTGCCTCACCATCTTTTCTCTACCAGACACCGCCATGGACGCCCGAGCTCCCAGCCGCATATCTAGCACGTCGACTCTCAGATCCACACTCCCTCGCCCAGATGCTGTTGCCATGGACCCATTCCTGCCGGATCCGCCCCAGGCGTCGTTGCTTCGCCGGAGTCCATCGCCGTTGTGTCCCTACCTCGGGCAGGAGGAAGGGGGCGAGCTCGCGTTGGCCTCTCGCTCGCTGCCCCATCCGCTCGTGTGGGCCGCGCAGCCCAAGCCGCAGCGCAAGGCTGCCTCTCACAACGTCAAGGCCCAACGTTTCATATTTTTTTTGTAAAGTCATAAGGGCTTCTTTATAAAAATGCCTCGATGGGTTTTTCGACGGAAGCAATAGCCTCTTTATTATTAGGTATAGATATAGATACACAAATTATGAATCTACTACTAGTGCTAATTAAGTTCCGGATGCCCAACAAGAAACATGCTGCTTTGCGTTCATTAGGGCATGTATAATGTTGGCATACATATATAAATATTTTATTATAAAAAATGGCTTGAGGTATCTGTATTGATTTTTCTTCTAATACAAGCTATCATTAATAGGCTCATTAAAGAATAAAAAATAAAAACTCTAATATACATGCATCTTTATTTTTTACTTTAACTTTTTCAGCTTCTTATACCGGGTCATACCTTTCCTCTTGAAGCATTCGCCTCGTGTAAAGAATTCCTCTTATTCGAACCTATTTTTTCAGACATCCTTAGTCTATGCAAGCGCCGCTGTTGTCCGGTGCATCTGGAAAATCAGAAACCACGCAGTCAGCAGTCTTTAGCAGTTCTTGTCGGTTGGAAAATCTGTGGTGCTTAATAATCTTTATAGGCAGCCGTGTTTGTGGCTTACCAAACACCGCACTTTTTCCACAGTATGAAATGTGGCGAAACTTTTGCCATTTGTTTCATTTTTGATTTTCTGATTCTGGTGCACCTGTGGATTCCGCTCTCCATCTCGTTTTTCAGGCATGAAAAGTGGTGATGTTCTCTTCCTGTTTTTGTCTAATAATACAGTACCCCTGCCGTGGTCTTCTTGATTTGCGTTAGGATAATGGTTGCTGGTAAAGTATATTTATATAATTGGTCTTGCTGGTTTGTGGAGGCACCGTCAGAATTGCTGCCTCTTATATATCCGGCATGGTTCCAGCTCATGTTGTTTGAGGATCCGACTTGTGGGTGACTGAAACATGAGACCTATGCCCATCATGGGTATATAGTACTCCCTCCATTTCTAAATACTCTCTCCATTACAAAGTAAATGTCTTAAATTTAATATAATTTTATATTATACAGTAGCTATTATAAAATTAAGACACTTATTTTAAGATAAAGGGAGTATAAGTTTTTTAAAAAATTACACTACGAACTACATACGGATGTATGTAGACATAATTTAGAGTGTCGATTTATTTATTTTGCTTCATATGTAATCCATAGAAAATCTTTAAAAAATATATATATTTTGGAACGGAGGAAATATGTTTTTATTCGGCTTTCGTTTGGTAGTTTGTAAAATACACCGTGGTTTTAGTCAAATGAAATCAAAGAGGAAACCCTCTTTACAAAAAGGAAAAGAGAAAAGCCAAACCATTTTTAGAGATGGCAGCCGTCCCCTCGTCCTCGGTAGAATTTTTAGAGATGGAAACCCTCTCTTGCTTGTGAGTGGTCAAAGGTTGTTCTGTGATGGAATCCTTGCCAGATGAAAACAATTTTCAAAGGGCTCATGCGACCCTTGCTGTAATTGTGTTTGATTACCTCTGGAGAAAGTTTCAGATTGTTGTGCGTATTAGACTGATTTATTTTAACATTTTTAGATTAGATGCTATTTTGACTTTTTGGGTCATCTCTATCAAGGGTCATATGAAACCTCCAAAGCTAAAATATAATCGCCTAATTCCAGTCATTTTCTGTTACATGCCTGGTGTATGGCGGGGCTGATTCGGTCATCAAGATGTATCCAAACGGGGAAGCGTCAAACATGAAACTTTTTATTCTCATCAAATCGAACGACTATGGTTTTCGGATAACGTTAATCCGAGGGCTTAAGCGACCTCTAGAGCCGATGCAGAATGACAATCTTTTGGCTCGTGAAATTTATAAGCTGAACATGCATGTCACTTATATGTCCTGTCAAAGTTTTAAACTGTAACCGCCATATCACTTGCATGTTCATTTAGTTTATACAATGTTAACATGCATGTGGACACAATTCATTTATTTAACTTGATATTGATTAACTTTCTATTCTTTGTAGATGAGCATTTGAACTTTGGAGCAGATGATCAGAGATTTACATGGGCTTGTAAATATTTTAGATCATGTGAAGGCAGGGATAACTAACGGTCACATGCATTGGTGGTGATAGCGGGCACACTGGAAGTTAACTTAGACTATCCACAATGAAAAGTAATATACAACAGTAACATGCATATGTCATTAGTTTAAATTACTATCTTCATAGTGGGTAATAACATAGAGACGGTAACAGACAGGGCCGGAGCCAGAAAATAGTATGTTCGTGTGTGTGTGTGTGGGGGGGGGGGGAGTAGAAGCATCAAAATCGTAAGCTAGATAAATAGTCACATGATGTACTGAATAATAAAGCACATTTGAATTGTACCTGCCGTCACCCTGCCAACCAATGTCACACCAAAGTTTGGCAGAGGAATGTTGGGGAACGTTACATGCGAAACAAAAATTACCCTACGCACATACAAGATCTATCCATGATGATGAGCATGTACGAGAGGAGAGATCGGATCCACATACCCTTATAGATCGCTAAGCGGGAAGCGTTAAGAAACGTTGTTGATGTAGTTGAACGTCTTTACGATCCAAATCGCAAGCCGTCCCGCGATCCAATCACGATCTAGTGTCGAATAGACGGCACCTCCGCGTTCAACACACGTACATCTCGATGACGCTCTCCACCTCCTTGATCCAGCAAGCGAGGGCGGAGAGGTAGATGAGTTCTCCGACAGAACAACGACATGGTGGCGGTGGTGGTGAACCAATCCGTCAGGGCTTCGCTGAGCTCTACCGAACTAATCTAGAGGAGGAAGACGATCTAGAGAGGAGAGGGCAGCACATGGCTTTTCAGGTGCTGGCTGCCCTCAAAAGCTCCACTATATATAGGACGAAGGGGTAGGTAGGGCTAGCCTTGGCCCATCCTCCAAGGAGGGAGGGTTCGGTCGAAGTGGGAGGAGTCCTCCTCCCACAAGGGAGGTGGACACCCTAGTGAGGACTCCTGTAACGCCCAAGATGCAATCCTATCCTTATTTTGGCACGAGGGCCTCGACAGGGATAGAAGCGCATCTCGTCGTTTTGCAAGAATGGATATCGTTACAAGTACATGTACTGACGAGAAGAGTATATGTAATTGGCTTACACTCGCCACAAGCTACATCAGAGTCACATCAGTACAATACATAAATATCACGAAGAAGAGCAGGGTCCGACTACGGACGAAAACAAACGAGAAAAGAAAGCGACGTCGATCCTTGCTATCCGAGGCTGCCGGCGTGGAACCCATCCTAGATCGATGAAGAAGAAGAAACTCCAAATGAACAATCAACGCGCTCGCGTCAAGTAACCTTTACCTGTACCTGCAACTGGTGTTGTAGTAATCTGTGAGCCACAGGGGACTCAGCAATCTCATTTCCAAAGGTATCAAGACTAGCAAAGCTTAATGGGTGAGGTATGGTTAAGTGGTGAGGTTGCAGCCAGCGACTAAGCATATATTTAGTGGCTAACTTACGAGTACAAGAATAAAAGAGGGGGGAAGATCTACGCACAGCGGACGTGAACTACTGATGATCAAATGAATGATCCGGAACACCTACTTATGTCAAACATAACCCCACCGTGTCCTCGATCGGAGAAGGAACTCGCCAAAGAGACAGTTACGGATACGCACTCAGTTGGCAAGTTTTAATTAAGTTAACTTCAAGTTATCTAGAACCAGTGTTAAACAAAGTTTCCACGTTGCCACATAACTGCGGGCACGACTTTCCGAAAGATTTAACCCTAAAGGGGTGCTCCAACTAGTCCATTTCTACTTCTCACACAACAGCGTCAGAAATTGACACGTTGACGGAGACTTGCTTGCGTTGGTTTTTCCCTTGAAGAGGAAAGGGTGATGCAAAATATGAGCAGTAAGTATTTTCCTCAGTTTGAGAACCAAGGTATCAATCCAGTAGGAGAATCTCGTCAAGTCCAGAGTACCTACGCAAACACAAAAGAGCTTGCACCCAACGCTATAAAGGGGTTGTCAATCCCTTCAAGATTGATTGCAAATTGAGATCTGAAGGCGGAAAGTGCAACGAAGTAAAAGAGTAAGACTGAAAATATGGTGTAAAGTAGACCCAGGGGCCATAGTGTTCACTAGAGGCTTCTCTCAAAATAGCAAATATTACGGTGGGTGAACAAATTAATGTCGAGCAATTGATAGAACCGCGCAAAGTTATGACGATATCTAAGGCAATGCTCATACATATAGGCATCACGTCCGAGACAAGTAGACCGATACTTTCTGCATCTACTACTATTACTCCACACATCGACCGCTATCCAGCATGCATCTAGTGTATTGAGTTCATGACGAACAGAGTAACGCCTTAAGCAAGATGACATGATGTAGAGGGATAAACTCAAACCAATGATGAAAACCCCATCTTTTTACCCTTGATGGCAACAACACGATGCGCGCCTCGCTACCCCTTTTGTCACTGGGTGAGGTCACCGCACCGTATGAACCCAAAACCAAGCACTTCTCCCATTGCAAGAATCATAGATCAAGCTGGCCAAACAAAACCCACAACTCGAAGAGAATTACAAGGATATGAAATCATGCATAAGACAGATTAGAAGAAACTCAAATAAGATTCATAAATAATCTGATCATAAATCCACAATTCATCGGATCTCGACAAACACACTGCAAAAGAAGATTACATCGGATAGATCACCATGAAGATCATGGAGAACTTTGTATTGAAGATTCAAGAGAGAGAAGAAGCCATCTAGCTACTAGCTATGGACCCGTAGGTCTATGGTGAACTACTCATGCATCATCGGAGAGGTCACGGTGTTGATGAAGAAGCCCTCCGTATCCGAATCCCCCCTCCGGCAGGGCACCAGAACGTGCCCTAGATGGGATCTTGCGAAGACAGAAGCTTGCGGCGGCGGAAAAGTACTTTCAATGATCTCCTGATTTTTTCTGGGATTTTAGGGAATATATAGGCGAAAGACCTAGGGCAGAGGTGGCCCAGGGAGCCCACAAGCCTGGGAGGCGCGACCCCCCTGGCCGCGCCATGAGGGCTTGAGGGGTCCCTGGTGACCCTGTGCCTTGGTTCTCAAGTCTCCCGATCGTCTTCTGTTTCGAAAAAAAATCATTTTGGAAGTTTCGTTCCGTTTGGACTCCGTTTAAAATCCTTCTCTGAAAAGGGTCAAAAACACAAAAAAATAGGAACTCGCACTTGGCACTGAGTTAATAAGTTAGTCCCAAAAAGATATAAAATGCATACAAAGCATCCAAAGTTTGACAAGATAATAGCATGAAACCATCAAAAATTATAGATACGTTGGAGACGTATCAAGCATCCCCAAGCTTAACTCCTGCTCGTCCTCGAGTAGGGAAGTGATAAAGACTGAATTTTTGATGTGGAATGCTACCTAGCATAGTTGTCCTTTGTAACTTCTTTCATGTGACATGCATATTCAGATCCGTAAGATTCAAAACAATAGTTTGCTATTGACATGAAAACAATAATACTTCAAGCAAACTAGCAAGGTAATCATGAACTTTCGAAATAATAAGGCCAAATAAACTTATCCCTACAAAATCATATAGTCTCGCTATGCTCCATCATCCTCACACAACTAATTTAAATCATGCACAACCCCGGTATTGGCCAAGTAATTGTTTTCGCACTCTTACTTTCTCAAACCTTTTATAACTATCACGCAATACATGAGCGTGAGCCATGGATATAGCACTATAAGTGGAATAGAGTGTGGTGGTGGTTGTGAGACAAAAAGGGAGGAGATGGTCACATTGACTCGGCGTATCAAAGGGCTATGGAGATGCCCATTAATAGATATCAATGTGAATGAGTAGGGATTGCCATACAAAGGATGCACTAGAGCTATAAGTATGTGAAAGCTCAAAAGGAGAACTAGTGGGTGTGCATCCAACTTGCTTGCTCACGAAGACCTAGGGCAATTTGAGGAAGCCCATCATTGGAATATACAAGCCAAGTTATATAATAAAGATTCCCACTAGTATATGGTGGTGACAAAGCAAGAAACTCCCAATCATGAAGAACATGGTGCTATTATGAAGCACAAGTGTGGAAAAAGATAGTAGCATTGTCCCTTCTCTCTTTTTCTCTTTTTTTATTTGGGCTCTTTGGCCTTTTTTTGTGTGTGTGGGAAACTTTGGCCTTATGTTTTATTTGGGCTCTTTGGCCTTTTTTTGTGTGTGTGGGAAACTTTGGCCTTATGTTTTATTTGGGCTCTTTGGCCACCTTTTTTATTTTCTCACATGGGACAATGCTCTAATAATGATGATCATCACACTTTTATTTACTCACAGCTCAAAGCTCAGAACGATGATGACTCTATAAGAAATGCCTCCGGCAGTGTACCGGGATGTGCAACGATCTAGCTTGGCATATGACGTTGAAACATCTCACTAGCTATCTTTCGATCATGCAATGGCAATATGAGAGTGACGGCACAAGTCATGAGACGGAATGGTGGGAGTTGCATGGTAATATATCTCGGAATGGCTATGAAAATGCCATAGTAGGTAGGTATGGTGACTGTTTTGAGGAAGGCATATGGTGGGTTTGTGCACCGGCGAAAGTTGCGCGTCACTAGAGAGGCTAGCAATGGTGGAAGGTGAAAGTGCATCTATACCATGGACTCACATTAGTCATGAAGAACTCACATACTTGTTGCGAAAGTTTTTATTAGTAATCGAAACAAAGTGCTAAACGCATACTCCTAGGGGAAGGGTTGGTAGGTGTTAACCATCGCGCGATCCCGACCACAACACAAAGGATGACAAACAATTGACCAATTATGCTCCGACTTCCTAACATAGCGGTTCACCATACGTGCATGCTACGGGAATCACTAACTTCAACACAAGTATTTCTAGATTCACAACACCCTACTAACATAACTCTTAATATTACCAAATCCACGCCTCAAAACTAATTGAGGGGAATCAAAACTTGTCTTTCTACTCAATGCACATGAAGATGGAGGTTTTTGTATCCTATTTGGGTACCTATCACCTTTGGGACTACTTTCATAGCACAAGCCAACTACCAAGTCACGCACCGCCATGCTCTAAAAGATCTAAGTGAAGCACATAGAGCAAAATTATCTAGCTCAAAAGATATAAGTGAAGCACGATGATCATTCTAGCAAAATCACGATGAGTGCATGTCTCTCTCAAAAGGTGTGCAGGAAGGATGATTGTGACACAACAAAAATAAAAGACTCCTACAATACAAGATGCTCCAAGCGAAACACATATCATGTGGTGAATAAAAATATAGCTCCAAGTAATGTTACCGATGGATTGAAGACGAAAGAGGGGATGCCTTCCCGGGGCATCCCCAAGATTAGGCTTTTTGGTGTACTTTGAATTTGGCTTGGGATGCCTTGGGCATCCCCATGCTTGAGCTCTTTCCACTCCTTATCTCTTTGTCCATGAGAACATCACACAAAACTTGAAAACTTCACAACACAAAACTTAAACAGAAACTCGTGATATCATTAGCACAAGAAAACAAACTACCACCTCTTTAGGTACTGTAGAAATCTTGATTTCTATTTATATTGGTGTTAGATTACTGTATGCTCACTTTTCCATGGCTAGTACCCCCTGATACTATTCATAGTTTCATCAAACCAAGCAACCAACTCAACAAAAACAGAATCTGTCAAAAACAGACCAGTCTGTAGCAATCTGTATACTTCGTATACTTCTCGTACCTCAACAATTCTGAACAATTACGAGTGCCTGGGCAAAAGGCATATCAACCAGCAGCAAAAAGAATCAACTCAAAAACTCTGTCTAAATAAAAATGAAAAATAATCTCATGAGCGAAAAGTTTCTGTCTTTTTCCAGCAGGATTAAACAACCATCACCAAGACTAGTCATAAAGGTTTTGCTTGGCTCAAACACATAAAGAAACACAAAAGACACTATCATAACATAATTATGATGGTGTGGACGCAACAAAACAGAAAGAAAAATATAAATTCATTGGGTTGCCTCCCAACAAGCGCTATTGTTTAACGCCCTTAGCTAGGCATAATGCGATAGAATCATGTATCGTCGTCTTTGGTGCTCAAACCATAAGTAGCCCTCATCATGGATTCATAAGGCAATCTTACTTTTTTTATAGGAAAGTGCTCCATGCCCTTCTTTAAAGGAAATTAAAATCTAATATTGCCTTCCTTCATATCGATGATAGCACCGATAGTCCTTAGGAAAGGTCTACCAAGAATAATAGGGCATGTAGGATTGCAATCAATGTCAAGCACAATGAAATCCACGGGTACATAGTTCCTATTTGCAATAATAAGAACATCATTGATCCTTCCCATGGGTTTATTGACAGTAGAATCCGCAAGATGCAAATTAAGAGAACACTTCTCAATCTCATTAAAAGCGAGAACATCACATAAAGACTTTGGAATCGCGGAAACACTAGCACCCAAATCACACAAAGCATTGCATTCATAGTTTTTGATTTTGATTTTGATAGTAGGTTCCCACTCATAATGAAGCTTTCTAGGGATAGAGACTTCCAATTCAAGTTTCTCTTCAAGAGATTTTATCATAGCTTCGACGATATGATCGGTAAAGGCCTTGTTTTGGTTATAAGCGTGTGGAGAGTTTAGCATGGTTTGCATCAAGGAAATGCATTCAATCAAGGAGCAACTATCATAATTGAACTTCTTGAAATCTAAGGTAGTAATTTCATTACTACTCAAAGTTTTAATATCTTCTACTCCACTTTCAATGCTTTTAGCATCAAGATAGATGGACTCCGAATCATTGGGGCGTTTTTCAACCAAAGTGGATTCATATCCAGCCCCATCATCATTAGGTTTGACACAAGAAAACAAAGTTTCAATGGGAGTCACACCAAGCACTTTAAGATCTTCGTGATTCTTATCACGAGAACACGCCTTTTTAAGCCATTCATGTCTAGCACGAATTTGGGCGGTTCTTTCTTTGCTCTCACTCATGGAAACACGCATAGCTTTCAAAGTTTCATCCATGTTGATCTTGGGAGGAGCACATCTAACTTTCAAAGCATCAATATCACTAGACATTCTATCAACACTCCTAGCTAAATCGTCAATTTTGAGTAGTTTTTCCTCTATGGACGCATTGAAAATCTTTTGTGAGTTGATAAACTCTTTGATATTACTCTCTAGATCAGAGGGTAATCTATTGTAATTTCCATGAGTATTGTTGTAGGAGTTGCCAAAGTTATTAGAGGGGTTACTAGGAAAAGACCTAGGAACATAGTTTCCTCTAAAAGCATTGTTGTTGCCAAAATTATTCCTATCAACAAAATTAATGTCCAAGCCAGCGTTGCTGCTCTCAATCAAGGAAGACAAGGGCATATAATTAGGATCTAAAGGAGCACTTCTACTAGCAACCAAATTCATTAACTCATCCATCTTAGCACTCAACGCGTTAATTTCTTCTATAGCGTGTACCTTCTTACTAGTAGGTGACCTTTTAGTGTGCCACTGAGAGTAGTTCGTCATGATATTATCTAGGAGTTTTGTGGATTCTCCTAACGTGATTTCCATGAACGTTCCACCTGAGGCGGAGTCCAAGATATTTCTAGAAGCGAGATTCAAGCCAGCGTAGAAGATTTGTATAATCATCCAAAGACTCAAGCCATGAGCGGGACAATTTCTAATCATCAATTTCATTCTCTCCCAGGATTGTGCAACATGTTCATGATCAAGTTGCTTAAAATTCATGATATCATTACGGAGAGAGATAATCTTAGCCGGCGGAAAATACTTGGATATGTAAGCATCTTGCACTTATTCCAAAAATCAATACTATTTTTGGGCAAAGACGAAAACCAAGATTTAGCTCGATCTCGCAACGAGAAAGGAAAAAGCTTCAATTTAATCACATCATTATCCACATCTTTCTTGTTTTGCATATTGCAAAGCTCAATGAAGGTATTAAGATGGGATGCGGCATGTTCACTAGGAAGGCCGGAGAATTGCTCTTTCATAACAAGATTCAGCAAGGCAGCATTGCTTTCGTATGACTCCGCACTAGTGGGGGGAGCAATCGGAGTACTAATAAAATCATTATTATTAGTATTCGAGAAGTCACAAAGTTTGGTGTTTTTAGTCATGGTGACTTCAGCAAGCAAGCAAGCACACAAGCGAACAGAAAGCAAGCGAGAGAAAAGGGCGAACGAAAAAGACAAATATTTTTGTAAATTTTTGTTTTTCAGAAGTGGGGGAGAGGAAAACGAGAGGCAAAAAAAGTAAATGCAAGAGAGGAGTTTGCGACACTTACTTGGATGAGTTCTTGACTTGATCCTCCCCGGCAACGGCGCCAGAAATCCTTCTGCTACTTCTCAAACAACAGCGTCAGAAATTGACACGTTGACGGAGACTTGCTTGCATTGGTTTTTCCCTTGAAGAGGAAAGGGTGATGCAGCACAGGAGCAGCAAGTATTTCCCTCAGTTTGAGAACCAAGGTATCAATACAGTAGGAGAATCTCGTCAAGTCCAGAGTACCCAAAAGAGCTTGCACCCAACGCTATAAAGGGGTTGTCAATCCTTCAAGATTGATTGCAAAGTGAGATCTGAAGGCGGAAAGTGCAACGAAGTAAAAGAGTAAGACTGAAAATATGGTGTAAAGTAGACCCGGGGGCCATAGTGTTCACTAGAGGATTCTCTCAAAATAGCAAATATTACGGTGGGTGAACAAATTACTGTCGAGCAATTGATAGAACCGCGCGAAGTTATGACGATATCTAAGGCAATGATCATACATATAGGCATCACGTCCGAGACAAGTAGACCAATACTTTCTGCATCTACTACTATTACTCCACACATCAACCGCTATCTAGCATGCATCTAGTGTATTGAGTTCATGACGAACAGTGTAACGCCTTAAGCAAGATGACATGATGTAGAGGGATAAACTCAAACCAATGATGAAAACCCCATCTTTTTACCCTTGATGGCAACAACACGATGCATGCCTCGCTACCCCTTCTGTCACTGGGTGAGGTCACTGAACGGTATGAACCCAAAACCAAGCACTTCTCCCATTGCAAGAATCATAGATCAAGCTGGCCAAACAAAACCCACAACTCGAAGAGAATTACAAGGATATGCAATCATGCATAAGAGAGATCAGAAGAAACTAAAATAAGATTCATAGATAATCTGATCATAAATCCACAATTTGTCGGATCTCGACAAACACACTGCAAAAGAAGATTACATTTGTTAGATCTCGATGAAGATCATGGATAACTTTGTATTGAAGATCCAAGAGAGAGAAGAAGCCATCTAGCTACTAGCTATGGACCCGTAGGTCTATGGTGAACTACTCACGCATCATCGGAGAGGTCATGGTGTTGATGAAGAAGCCCTCCGTATCTGAATCCCCCCTCCGTCAGGGCACGAGAACGTGCCCCAGATGGGATCTTGCAGAGACAGAAGCTTGCGGCGGCGGAAAAGTACTTTCGATGATCTCCTGATATTTTCTGGGATTTTAGGGAATATATAGGCGAAAGACCTAATGTAGAGGTGGCCGAGGGAGCCCACAAGCCCGGGAGGCGCGGGCCCCCTGGCCGCGCCATGAGGGCTTGTGGGGTCCTTGGTGACCCTCTGCCTTGGTTCTCAAGTCTCTCGATCGTCTTTTGTTTCGGAAAAAAAATCTTTTTGGAAGTTTCGTTCCATTTGGACTCCGTTTAAAATCCTTCTCTGAAAAGGGTCACAAACATAGAAAAAACAGAATTGGCACTTGGCACTGAGTTAATAAGTTAGTCCCAAAAAGATATAAAAGGCATACAAAGCATCCAAAATTTGACAAGATAATAGCATGAAACCATACAAAATTATAGATACGTTGGAGACGTATCATCCATCACAAACTACCACACGCTGCGATAGAATGACCTCAATCAGGGAAACCCGTGATCTCCTCGGACCCCTATTGGAAAACCTCAACCTCAAGTTTAGCTCAAAGCATCCTCGGAATCCCTCGCAAGAGACGCTCGATAAAGGTAAAACAAGTCGAGCAAGGCCGCCCGGCGTGTCGACAACCCCAATAGGAGCCGTGTATCTCGTTCTTAGGACACGATGAATGAGAAATACGTACGGTGGACGGATAGAAGAGCGACTCCGTGAAGCAGACGAAGCGACGTAGTCGAACGGGTCCTCACTTCCCATCACGCTTGCGGAACTCTATCGAGACAAAGCAAACCGGAAACAAGAATCAACACACGGTATTCACCATGCGATGAACAACACATATGATGCATGAACGGTTGAATATATGCAAGACATGGCATGGCAATTCACAACAATCAAACACTACACATTAAGTGAAGTTCGATATGCAAGGAGTTGCATATTGACGAAACTCCACATGCGAATTATTTAGTAATATCTCGATTAGGTACATGACAATATTAAATGTGGTTAAACATGGCAAGGGGTGAAGCGTAACTAAGCTATCTATCTAGGCATGTTAAATGAGGTCGGAAACAACATATAGCATCTCCGAGATGACCTCATACGTCAATTTATAATTCTGTCCAGATCTGAACTAACATGTTTTACTATTTGTTAAACAGAAAAATAAATAGGTTCACGTGATTCTACGAGTTGTTCCAATCAATTTACACATAGGGAACATCTCCAACGGAGCTACGGTTCAAAATATACGAACACCGCAAGATATGATGGCATGAATGCAATATGTGTGCAACAATAGCCACGAGCATTCCTGAACATACAACTAGCAAGATAATATGAAACTACACGAGATTCTAAGCAAGTTTCATATAGGACACGATCAAAACGGAGCAACGGTTCTACAACTACAAGCTATACAAGATATAGTCATAATCTGCCAAAATCAGTCACATAGCATTTTCTAAACATAGAAGCCTGGGAGGCGTGGGCCCCCTGGCCGCGCCATGAGGGCTCATGGGGTCCCTGGTGAACCTCTACCTTGGTTCTCAAGTCTCCCGATCGTCTTTTGTTTTGGAAAAAAAAATCTTTTTGGAAGTTTCGTTCCGTTGGGACTCCGTTTAAAATCCTTCTCTGAAAAGGGTCACAAACATAGAAAAAACAGGAATTGGCACTTGACACTGAGTTAATAAGTTAGTCCCAAAAAGATATAAAAGGCATACAAAGCATCCAAAATTTGACAAGATAATAGCATGAAACCATAAAAAATTATAGATACGTTGGAGACGTATCATCCATCACAAACTACCACACGCTGCGACGGAATGACCTCAATCAGGGAAACCCGTGATCTCCTCGGATCCCTATTGGAAAACCTCAACCTCAAGTTTAGCTCAAAGCATCCTCAGAATCCCTCGCCCGAGACGCTCGATAAAGGTAAAACAAGTCGAGCAAGGCCGCCCGGCGTGTCGACGACCCCAATAGGAGCCGTGTATCTCGTTCTTAGGACACGACGAATGAGAAATACGTACGGTGGACGGATAGAAATCCCCCGAGTTGCCCCGGATGGCCCCGCAAGTGGCTCTGTTTTGGACCAGCACCATCAGCACTGGCCCTCCCTGTATTATGTAGAATTACTCCTCGGGTTCATGACGCCCTATGCTTTTCAGTATTAACAGTATTATTATGTTGGGAAAATATGGAACCAATGTTGGGCCTTGCCAGCCAAGCTTTATCCTAAAACGAGAATCTAAGGGGTCCCCATAATAACCCCAAGCATGTTAGGAGCGCTCATTTATGGAACATAACACCGGCAGCTGAAGCTAAGGGGGCAAAGGTGGAACAAAACACGAGGCTAGAAAGGCCGAGCCTTCCACCTTTTACCAAGTATATAGGTGCATTAAATTAGATAGCATTAATATGGTGATATAACAAGGAACCCATGTTATCACATGGAAGAAATTGCACCTGCAACTAGCAACGCTAACACATGGTTAAGCAAGCGGTAACATGGCCAATCAGTGGTTTGCTAGGTGGTGAACAGGTTGAAGGTTTTCATGGCAATGTTTAGAGGCTGATATTTAACAGGTGGTAGGCAGCGAGACGTAACAATAGAAACAGTAAAACTAGCATGGCAATGATAGTAATGGTATCTGGGGAAATGGTCATCTTGCTTGAGATCCCGCTTGGAAGAAGAGCGACTCCGTGAAGCAGACGAAGCGACGTAGTCGAATGGGTCCTCACTTTCCGACACGCTTGCGAAACTCTATCGAGACAAAGCAAACCGGAAACAAGAATCAACACACGATACTCACCACGCGATGAACAACACATATGATGCATGAACGGTTGAAGATATGCAAGACATGGCATGGCAATTCACAACAATCAAACACTACACATTAAGTGAAGTTCGACATGCAACGAGTTGCATATTGACGAAACTCCACATGCGAATTATTTAGTAATATCTCGATTAGGTACATGACAATATTAAATGTGGTTAAACATGGAGAGGGGTGAAGCGTAACTAAGCTATCTATCTAGGCATGTTAAATGAGGTCGGAAACAACATATAACATCTCCGAGATGACCTCATACGTCAATTTATAATTCTGTCCAGATCTGAACTAACATGTTTTACTATTTGTTAAACAGAAAAATAAATAGGTTCACGTGATTCTACGAGTCATTCCAATAAATTTAGACATAGGGAACATCTCCAACGGAGCTACGGTTCAAAAGATACGAACACCGCAAGATATGATAGCATGAATGCAATATGTGTGCAACAATAGCCACGAGTATTCCTGAACATACAACTAGCAAGATAATATGAAACTACACGAGATTCTAAGCAAGTTTCATATAGGACACGATCAAAACGGAGCAAGGGTTCTACAACTACAAGCTATACAAGATATAGTCATAATCTGCCAAAATCAGCCACATAGCATTTTCTACACCCTCGAACAGCAAGCTTCACAATTCCAAAATGCTCAAGCAAGGCATGAGACAGTAGAGGGAAATATGCAATACAACATGATACTAATAACATCTAGCATGGAAGCATGGATCACTAGGAAAAGAACTCACAAAATGGCAGCTCACACACAGTTTCAGACTTAGTGAAAATATCAGTTTAGACAGTGCAGTTTTCGATCTGAAGGCATATTGACAGCAACAAAACTATATGATACAGGGCACCAAATGGCATGAAAATTCACAGCATGCTAGAGAATCTTAAGGACTACAACTAACTCCATTGCACCAACCTCAAAAGAGCTATAGATCACCAGATAAACTCATGACAAGACAACAACAAAATATAACAGATTTCAGACTTAGAAATATTTCAGCATATCCAAATCAACACTTTTTTCTAGCATGTCGAGAACAAGCAAACAACACCTAAACATGGATTTCTAGTGCAACCAAAATTACCAAAGACTAGCCTACACATCCAAGGGCATATCTCTAGTTGACAACTCATTCATATCATGCACGGATTAAATCCAACAAAATCCACAAAGGGCAACATGGAAAAATATCACGCACACTAACTTTCTCAAAATCTAAAACTAAATGCACAGTTAAATTCTATGGATTTTTCTACCCCGAAAACATATATAACATGTGGGGTTGCAAAAATAAAAATACCGCCACACGTATATGCGAGAATATATCCTAAACGTGATATAACAAACTAGCGATGAAATCTACATGCAAAAATCAAACAACCACTTTAAAATACATGGCAAATGGTCCCTAATAACATGAGCATTTAAACTATGGGATTTGAGCAATCCGGACACGCACGAAAATAAATACGGGATAATCCCCTATTAGAGCAACACGCAAATCTAGGCATACGGCAAGTCAAACTACTTCAAACATGCATGCAAGTTGTAAAATATTAATCTACATGGAAAACTAATCAAGTTTCATATTTAAAACATTCCGATCTGATGCACGAGTGAAAATATACGGGCGTCTGAAATATCTAATAATTTCTGAAAATACCAATTCAGAGAAAGAAAATCCTAAAATACTAAACGGGCGAAAACTACTTACTGGGCTGAAACTAGTGGGCGCATGATAACTAATCAGCGCCTAGGCGCAATATAGAGGGGCTGGGGCATCACCTTGGCTCTTGGGCCGGATCTGGCCGGCTTGGCGCAGAGGAGAGGTGGGCCGGCTTGGGGATGGGCCAAAGGTGCGCGCTGGGCTTGCGGCGTCGCCGTGCAGGCCGGCCCGCGCACTGGGGCGCGCCTGGGCCGGCTCACGGAGGCTCCGCGACGTGGGCCACGGCGATCTGGGGCTCGCGCTGTCTCGAGCCACGTTCCCCCGTGCGGTCAATGCGAGGGACTCGTCCCCTTCCTTCCCTTGCAGGAACAAGCGCCAAGGGAGCTCGAGGTCATGGCACAGGCGCGAGATTCGACCAACCCTTGCCGGATCCGGAGGAGTCGGCGGCAGGGACGAACGGATCTGGGCTCGAGGGTTCCATTCCTGTCGGCGACCGGCTTCCTAGCAGCTCCGGCGAGCTATTTCCATGGCGCACCTCGTGCCTGCGGGAGGGAGAGAGAGAGGTTACGGGAGAGAAGGAACCGAGAGAAGAGGAAGAAGGGGATAGCGCGGGGCTGGCCTGCGAGCTCCTCGTGGCTCACCGGCAAGGCTAGGGCGGCGGAGAGGCGGTGCAGCACGGAGATGCAGGGAGGCGCGTGAAGCAGCGCAACTCGGGAGGAGGAGGGAGCTGGCTCGGGGCGGCGCGATCCGGGCCTGGGCCGGCCCCGGATGGGCTTCGGCGGGCTCGGCGGCTGAGGAGGAGGGAGAGGGCAGGCTGTGGGGGTGGCGGCTAGGGTTAGGTGGGCACGGATTTCAAGGGAGAAAGAGAGTGGCTGCCTATTTATAGACGTAGGGGCTAGGTTTATCTGAATCAGGATCAGTTTTCGACCACGTGATCGTGATGAAACGGCCACGGACGCGGGGATGTCTAGGTGATTGTCTAGAGTGGCTAGGCGGATGTGAGAGGGAAATAGCGCGGCGCGGCAACACGATATTTAAACCCCGAAAACATCCGACGATAGTCCGAGGACGGTGCCGCTACGGTCGACCGTTCGGGTACGATGCTGACTCCGATTGCGACGAAATTTGGCAGGCGGCCTACCTATAACTAAATAAGACGGCACACCAAGTAACCCAATCAGAGAAAGTTTACACACACTTTTAAAAACAAGATTTAAACGATGCCGCGGCTGCGTGCGAGTGTGATTGGGCTCAAAACGGTCAACGACGAGAACGGAGAGAACCGACAACTAATAACGGATGCAAATATGAAAACTGGTGGCAACGGAGTGCCGATGCAATGCGAATGATGCACATGATGTGATGATGATGCGACAAATAAAATAATCACACGACAAAAACGGAATAAAAGGGGAATCTTCTCGAGCATCGGTCTCGGGCTGTCACAACTCTCCTACACTACAAGAGGATCTCGACCCGAGATCCAAGAATGAAAGGGGGAGAGGATGAGAAAGCAAGAGGTAAAACTTAATTTCTTCTTGGACAAACTAGTGAAACCAACGATCCTTGAAGGTTGCAAAGAGATGAAGAATGACATGAGAAACAAGCAAGAATTCACAGAAAATTTTGGCAGCACTTCGGTAGGAAATGGGGAACAAAAATTCGATAAGATAGGAGAACTGGACAATATTCGCAACAAACAACTAAATTGAACTAGGGAACAATGAGATCTCGAAAAGACAAAATGATAGATTGAAGAGAGCGACATCACAAGGCCTCCGTTGGAAAGAATAGAAACTAGCTCTTACAAAAAGAATGAAGAAGAACATGAGAACTTCTACAACAAGAATCTTGAAGAACACCTTGAGAAATGAAGAGATCTTGAGCCGCCTAACAGAAGACTGAACAAGGCACCAGGATAATAAAGAGACGAATGAAGAGAAAACAATTGAGAAGAATTTGAGGATGAAAGCTGAAAGCTCAGAACGAAGAAATCTTCTGAAATGATGGCCTTCGGAGGATCGAGAAATGAACACAACATTGAAATGCACCGGATAGATATGGAAGGAATACTCATGATTGGCAACAATTAAGAAGATAACACAAGCTAATATGACAATCTTCACAAGAATGGAGCAAGATTTAAGAAAAACACTCCTTTGGTCTTCCAAGCTGAAAATGATGAGGAGAACACCACCAAGAATAACTGAGACACTCCGGAATAATGAAGAATGAAAGGTTGAGCCAAAGACGAGAAATAATTCAAATTTATCTTGAAGAAGGAATATGACTAATGAAATTCATACTTACGTCATAGTTGAAAATAATAAGAGAAACGCGGAAAGATTACAAGAGCCAGAAAAGATCCTCGGAAAAGCCTATGGGTTATGGGCCCACTCAAAGAAACCACCGTTGAAAAGATTGCTCAGAAAGATAGATATTGCACCGGTACAAATGAAAACTAGATGAGGTGAGGCCCTTGAAATAATTGAAAGGATTGAAAATAAGAAACTTCTGAGATATCTTCAACACTCCGGATAGAAAGAGAGAGGAATGAATAAACAAGATAGGCTGATAAGAATTTCCAACATAGGAAAGAATTTAAAGGATGAAAGGATATGATGACACGGATAACTGAATTGAATTCACTGGAAAAGACCACAAGAATGAATAAAGATGAACATGAAGCTCCTGAGAATCTTCCCAACGAATCACCGGATAAGAGAGAAAAGAAAAATATAGCGGAAGCTATAATGAAATGGAATACACTTGGATGATAACGAATCACTTAAGAAAAAAGGGCGGGAGGGTGGGCAAAAGAAAGGCAACTTGGGGCAGATGAGATGAACTCCGGAAAGAAAAGAGAGATTGATGTTACAAAATTGGAGAGGATACAATTTCTTGAAGAGAAGCACACGGGTTGAAAAGGAATTGAATGACGACTCCGGTTGAAAAGAATTGATAGAACAATTTGATTGAGAAAAATAATTTGCATTCCCATAAAAATATGAGAAGACCTCTTGGAAAGATATGAATTCACCACTTGAATCGAAGCAACTCGAATTACCATACTCCAACAAAACAAAGGGATGAGGCTTATGAAACAAGCCAGAACAAATTCATGAGAGAGATTCCATCTGATATTTTCGTGGATAGGATCGCACGGGTTCGATCCTTACAGTAGCCATCCTGTGCAAGGCAATGCACATGACATACGAAGCGTCCCCGAGTCATAGCAAGCTACAAGGACTCATTAAGACACAACGAGAACCGCTGTAAGTCGACTGTGAACAAATGAATGCACTAGATGTCGAACCCCAACCTGACATGATGCAGTTGTTGGAAGATTATCCTATAAGTAACTACTTGAATTCCCACCTAAGAACTCCCGAAATTTCTGGTCATGCAATCTGGTCCACGGATACAAGAAGTAATATATCACTCAACTCCTATAAAAACCCGTCCAGTGTATCACATCCATCAACACATAACCAGAATCTCGGAACCTCATCTATTTCAGACACTCGTAATCACCACGATACTATGTATGGCGATACATCCGGAACTCTCTGCACCAGTACTGGGGAAGCCGGACTCCTCTCGCCACTACTAGTATTAAAGCAATTTCGAACATCCTTCGTCGTGAGATACTAAGAAATCTGAACAATAACGATATGCTCAAGAATCCCCTGAAGCTCAACTTCTCGGAAGAAATCAAGTCAGATAGGAGGCACCAAGACAGAACTCCGTCACATCGACCTCAATAGATTCCAAAAATATCCGCATGATCGTAAATTTTTTAAGTGAGAAGAGGAATAGAATTAAAATTTCCTAAGTCGTGAACCTCACGAGAGCATAGACGAGGATAAAAAAGAAACCTACTCTCCAATATAACTATGTCTCAAAATAATTTTACACTAGACTCGACTCGGCCAATTTCGATCAATCAAGGGGGCTCCTGGGTTGGAACTGCTCTGATACCAACTTGTAACGCCCAAGATGCGATCCAATCCTTATTTTGGCACGAGGGCCTCGATAAGGATAGAAGCGCATCTCGTCGTTTCCCATGAATGGATATTGTTATAAGTACATGTACTGAAGAGAAGAGTATATGGAATTAGCTTACACTCGCCACAAGCTACATGAGAGTCACATCAGTACAATACATAAATATCACGAAGAAGAGCAGGGTCTGACTATGGACGAAAACAAATGAGAAAAGAAAGCGACGTCCATCCTTGCTATCCGAGACTGCCGGCCTGCAATCCATCCTAGATCGATGAAGAAGAAGAAACTCCAAATGAACAATCAACGCGCTCGCGTCAAGTAACCTTTACCTGCACATGCAACTGGTGTTGTTGTAATCTGTGAGCCACAGGGGACTCACCAATCTCCTTCCAAAGGTATCAAGACTAGCAAAGCTTAATGGGTGAGGTATGGTTAAGTGGTGAGGTTGCAGCAAGCGACTAAGCATATATTTAGTGGCTAAGTTACGAGTACAAGAATAAAAGAGGGGGGGGGGGGGGGAGATCTATGCACAACGTACGTGAACTACAAATAATCAAATGAATGATCCTGAACACCTACTTACGTCAAACATAACCCCACTATGTCCTCGGTCGGAGAAGGAACTCGCGAAAGAGACAGTCACGGATACGCACTCAGTTGGCAAGTTTTAATTAAGTTAACTTCAAGTTATCTAGAACCAGTGTTAAACAAAGTTTCCACATTGCCACATAATCGCGGGCACGGCTTTTCGAAAGATTTAACCCTGGAGGGGTGCTCCAACTAGTCCATCACAAAGTACCACACGCTGCGATGGAATGACCTCGATCAGGGAAACCCGTGATCTC
This sequence comes from Hordeum vulgare subsp. vulgare, assembly GCF_904849725.1. NCBI lineage: Eukaryota > Viridiplantae > Streptophyta > Magnoliopsida > Poales > Poaceae > Hordeum > Hordeum vulgare. The sequence goes on from NC_058518.1 coordinate 310,281,433, forward strand.
CTCGGATCCCTATTGGAAAACCTCAACCTCAAGTTTAGCTCAAAGCATCCTCAAAATCCCTCGCACGAGACGCTCAATAAAGGTAAAACAAGTCCAGCAAGGCCACTCGGCGTGTCGACGATCTCGATAAGAGCCGCATATCTCATTCTCAGGACACGACGTATGAGCAATACATACGGTGGCCGGATAGAAATCCCACGAGTTGCCCCGGGTGGCCCCACAAGTGGCTCTGTTTTGGACCAGCACTGGCCCTCCCTGTATTATGTAGAATTAATCCTCGGATTCATGACGCCCTATGCTTTTCAGCATTAACTGTATTATTATGTTGGGCAAATATAGAACAATTGTTGGGCCTTGCCAGACAAGCTTTATCCAAAAACGAGAATGTAGGGGGTACCCATCACAACCCTAGGCATGTTAGGAGCGCTCATTTATGGAACATAACACCGGTAGCCGAAGCTAAGGGGGCAAAGGTGGAACAAAACACCAGGCTAGATACACTACACATTAAGTGAAGTTCGATATGCAACGAGTTGCATATTGACGAAACTCCACATGCGAATTATTTAGTAATCTCACTATTAGGTACACGACAATATTAAATGTGGTTAAACATGGTAAGGGGTGAAGCGTAACTAAGCTGTCTATCTAGGCATGTTAAATGAGGTCGGAAACGACATATAGCATCTCCGAGATGACCTCATACGTCAATTTATAATTCTGTCCATATCTGAACTAACATGTTTTACTATTTGTTAAACAACAAATTAAATAGGTTCACATGATTCTACGCGTCATTCCAGTCAATTTACACATAGGGAACATCTCCAACGGAGCTACGGTTCAAAAGATACGAACACCGCAAGATATGATGGCATGAATGCAATATGTGTGCAACAACAGTCACAAGCATCCCTAAACATATAACTAGCAAGATAATATGAAACTACACGAGATTCTAAGCAATTTTCATATAGGACACGATCAAAACGGAGCAACGGTTCAACAACTACAAGCTATACAAGATATAGTCATAATCTGCCAAAATCAGCCACATATCATTTTCTACACCCTCGAACAACAAGCTTCACAATTCCAAAATGCTCAAGCAAGGCATGAGACAGTAGAGGCAAAGATTCACTACAACATGATACTAATAACATCTAGCATGGAAGCATGGATCACTAGGAAAAGAACTTACAAAATGGCATCTCACACACAGTTTCAGACTTAGTGAAAATATCAGTTTAGACAGTGCAATTTTTGATCTGAAGGCATATTGACAGCAACAAAACCATATGCTACAGGGCACCAAATGGCATGAAAGTTCACAGCATGCTATAGAATCTTAAGGATTACAACTAACTCCATTGCACCAACCTCAAAAGAGCTATAGATCACCAGATAAACTCATGGCAAGACAACAACAAAATATAACAGATTTCAGACTTAGAAATATTTCAGCATATCCAAACCAGCACTTTTTTCTAGCATGTTGAGAACAAGCAAACCAAAATTAGAGTTGACAACTCATTCAAAATTAGCAGAGGCTAGCCTACACATCCAAGGGCATATCTCTAGTTGACAACTCATTCATATCATGCACGGATTAAATCCCACAAAATAAACAAAAGGCAACATGGCAAAATATCACGTGCACTAACTTCCTCAAAAGCTAAAACTAAATGCAAAGTTAAATTCTATGGATTTTCTACCCCTAAAACATATATAACATGTGGGGTTGCAAAAATAAAAATATCGCCACACGTATATGCGAGAATATGTCCTAAACACGATATAACAAACTAGCGACGAAACCTACATGCAAAAATGCAAACAACTACTCTAAAATACATGGAAAAAGGTACCTAATAACATGAGCATTTAAACTACGGGATTTGAGCAATCCGGACACGCACGAAAATAAATACGGAATAATCCACTATTAGGACAACACGCAAATCTGGGCATACGACAAGTCAAACTACTTCAAACATGCATGCAAGTTGTAAAATATTAATCTACGCGGAAAACTAATCGATGCACGAGTAAAAAGATACGGGCGTTTGAAATATCTAATAATTTCTAAAAATACCAATTAACAGAAAAAATAATCCTAAAGTACTAAATGAGCGAAAACTACTTACTGGGCCGAAACTAGTGGGCGGATGATAACTAATCAGCGCGTGGGCGCAAAATAGAGGGGGGCTGGGGTCTCACCTCGGCTCTTGGACCGGATCTGGCCGGCTCGGCGCACTGGAGAGGTGAGCAGGCTTGGGGATGGGCCGAAGGGGCGCGCTCGGCCTGCGGCGTCGCCGTGCAGGCCGGCTGGCGCACTAGGGCGCGCCTGGGCCGGCTCGGGGAGGCTGCGCGAGGTGGGCCGCGGCGATCTAGGGCTGGCGCTGTCTCGAGCCACGTTCCCCCATGCGGTCAACGCTAGGGACTCGTCCCCTTCCTTCCCTCGCAGGAATAGGCGCCAAGGGAGCTCGAGGTCATGGCAGAGGCGCGAGATTCAGCCGACCCTTGCCGGATCCGGAGGATCGGCGGCGGGGACGAACGGATCCGGGCTCGAGGGTTCCATTCCTGTCGGCGGCCGGCTTCCTAGGAGCTCCGGTGAGCTCCTTCCATGGCGCACCTCGTGCCTGCGGGAGGGAGAGAGAGACGTTACGGGAGAGAAGGAACCGAGAGAAGAGGAAGAAGTGGATAGCGCAGGGCTGGCCTGCGGGCTCCTGGTGGCTCGCCGACGAGGCTAGGGCGGCGCGAGAGGGAGCAGGGAGGCGCGGGAAGCAGCACAACTCTGGAGGAGGAGGGAGCCGGCTGGGGGCGGCGCGATCCGGGCCTGGGCGGGCCCCGGATTGGCTTCGGCGGGCTTGGAGGCTGAGGAGGAGGGAGAGGGAAGGCTGTGGGGGTGGCGGCTAGGGTTAGGTGGGCATAGATTTCGAGGGAGAGAGAGAGTGGGTGCCTATTTATAGGCGTAGGGGCTAGGTTTATCCGAATCAGGATCAGTTTTCGACCACGTGATCGCGATCAAACAACCACGGACGCGGGGATGTCTAGGTGACTGTGTAGAGTGGCTAGGCGGAGGTTAGAGGGAAATAGCGCGGTGCGGCAACACGATATTTAAACCCCGAAAACATCTGATGATAGTGCGAAGACGGTGCCACTACCGTCGACCGTTCGGGTACCAGACGAACCCCAATTGCGACGAAATTTGGCAGGTGGCCTACCTATAACTAAATAAGACCGCACGCCAAGTTTCAACCCAATCAGAGAAAGTTTACACACACTTTTAAAAACAAGATTTAAACGATGCCGCGGGCGCGTGCGAGTGTGATTCGGCTCAAAACGGTCAGCAATGAGAACGGAGAGAACCGGCAGCTAATAACGGATGCAAATTTTGAAACTGGCGGCAATGGAGTGCCGATGCAATGCGGATGATTCGCATGATGCGATGGTGATGCGAAAAATAAAATAATCACACGACGAAAATGGAATAAAAGGGGAATCTTTTGGAGCGTCGGTCTCGGGCTGTCACAACTCTCTACACTACAAGAGGATCTCGACCCGAGATCCAAGAATGAAAAGGGGAGAGGATGAGAAAGCAAGAGGTGAAACTTAATTGCTTCTTTGACAAACGAGTGAAACCAACGATCCTTGAAGGTTGCAAAGAGATGAAGAATGACATGAGAAACAAGCAGGAATTTACAGAACATTTCAGCAGCACTTCGGTAGGAAAAGGGGAACAAAAATTCGATAAGATAGGAGAATTGGACAAGATTCGCAACAAACAACTAAATTGAACAAGGGAACAATGAGATCTCGAAAATACAAAATGATCGATTGAAGAGAGCAACATCACAAGGCCTCCGTTAGAAAGAATAGAAACTAGCTATTACAAGAAAGAACGAAGAAGAACATGAGAACTTCTACCACAAGAATCTTGAAGAACACCTTGAGAAATGAAGAGATCTTGATCCGCCTAACAGAAAACTGAACAAGGCACCGGGATAATAAAGAGACGAACAAAGAGACAATAATTGGGAAGAATTTGGGATGAAAGCTGAAAGCTGAGACCGAAGAAATCTTCTGAAATGATGGCTTTCGGAGAATCGAGAAATGAACACACCATTGAAATGCACCGAATATATATGGAAGGAATACTCATGATTGACAACAATTAAGAAGATAACACAAGCTAATATGACAATCTTCACAAGAATGGAGCAAGATTTAAGAAAAACACTCCTTCTGTCTTCCAAGCTAAAAATGATGAGGAGAACACCACCAAGAATAACTGAGACACTCCGTAATAATGAAGAATGAAAGGTTGAGCCAAAGACGGGAAATAATTCAAATTGATCTTGAAGTAGGAATACGACTGATGAAATTCATACTTACGTCATAGTTGAAAAGAATAAGAGAACTCCGGAAAGATTACAAGAGCCAGAAAAGATCCTCGGAAAAGCCTGTGGGTTATGGGCCCACTCAAAGAAACCACCGTTGAAAAGATTGCTCAGAAAGAGAGATGTTGCAGCGGTACAAATGAAAACTAGATGAGGTGAGGCCCTCGAAATAATTGAAAGGATTGAAAATAAGAAACTTCTGAGATATCTTCAACACTTCGGATAAAAAGAGAGAGGAATGAATAAACAAGATAGGTTGATAAGAATTTCCAACATAGGAAATAATTTAAAGGATGAAAAGGATATGATGGCACAGATAACTGAATTGAATTCACCAGAAAAGACCACAAGAATAAATAAAGATGAAGATGAAGCTCCTGAGAATCTTCACAATGAATCACCGGATAAGAGAGAAAAGATAAAGATAGCGGAAGCTATAATGAAATGGAATACACTTGGATGATAATGAATCACTGAAGAAAAAGGGCGGGAGGGTGGGCAAAAGAAAGACAACTTGGGACAGATGAGATGAACTCTGGAAAGAAAAGAGAGATTGATCTTACAAAATTGGAGAGGATAGAATTACTTGAAGAGAAGCACACCGGTTGAAAAGGAATTGAATGACGACTCCGGTTGAAAAGAATTGATAGGACAATTTGATTGAGGAAAAGAATTTGCATTCCCATAAAAATATGAGAAGGCCTCTTGGAAAGATATGAATTCACCACTTGAATCAAAGCAACTCGAATTACCATACTCCAACAAAACAAAGGGATGAGGCTTATGAAACAAGCCAGAACAAATTCATGAGAGAGATTCCGTCCGATATTTTCGTGGATAGGATCGCACGGGCTCGATCCTTACAGTAGTCATCCTATGCAAGGCAGTGCACATGACATACGAAGCGTCCCCGAGTTGTAGCAAGCTACAAGGACTCATTAAGACACAATGAGAACCGCTGTAAGTCGACCGTGAACAATTAAATCCACTAGATGTCGAACCCTAACCTAACATCATGTGTTTTTTGGAAGATTTCCCTATAAGTAACTACTTGAATTCCCACCTAAGAACTCCCAAAATTTCTGGTCATGCAATCTGGTCCATGGATACAAGGAGTAATATATCACTCAACTCCTATACTAACCTGTCCAATGTATCACATCCGCAACACATAACCAGAATCTCGGAACCTCATCTATTTCAGACACTCGTAATCACAATGATACTATGTATGGCGATACATCCGGAACTCTCTGCACCAGTACTGGGGAAGCCGGACTACTCTCGCCACTACTAGTATTGAAGCAATTTCGAACATCCATCGTCATGAGATACTAAGAAATTTGAACGATAACGATGTGCTCAAGAATCCCCTAGAGCTCAACTCCCCAGAAGAAATCAAGTCAGACAAGAGGCACCAAGACAGAACTCCGTCACATCGACATCATATAGATTCCAAAAATATACGCATGATCCTAAAAAAAGTTTGAGTGAGAAGAGGAGTATAATTAATATTTCCTAAGTCGTGAACCTCACGAGAGCATAGACGAGGAGAAAAAAGAAACCTACTCTTCGATATAACTAAGACTCAAAATAGTTTTTCACTAGACTCGACTCGGACAAGTTCGATCAATCAAGGGGGCTCCTAGGTCGGGACTGCTTTGATACCAACTTGTAACGCCCAAGATGCGATCCTATCCTTATTTTGGCACGAGGGACTCGACAGAGATAGAAGCGCATCTCGTTGTTTCGCAAGAATGGATATCATTACAAGTACATGTACTGAAGAGAAGAGTATATGGAATTGGCTTACACTCGCCACAAGTTACATCAGTACAATACATAAATATCAGAAGAAGAGCAGGGTCCGACTATGGACGAAAACAAACGAGAAAAGAAAGCAACGTCCATCCTTGCTATCCCAGGCTGCCGGCCTGGAACCCATCCTAGATCGATGAAGAAGAAGTAACTCGAAATGAACAATCAACGCGCTCGCGTCAAGTAATCTTTACCTGTACCTGCAACTGGTGTTGTAGTAATCTGTGAGCCACAGGGGACTCAGCAATCTCATTTCCAAAGGTATCAAGACTAGCAGAGCTTAATGGGTGAGGTATGGTTTGTTGGAATTATGCCCTAGAGGCAATAATAAATGTATAGTTATTATTATAATTCCTGTATCAAGATAATAGTTTATTATCCATGCTATAATTGTATTGAATGAAGACTCATTTACATGTGTGGATACATAGACAAAACACCGTCCCTAGCATGCCTCTAGTTGGCTAGCCAGTTGATCGATGATAGTCAGTGTCTTCTGATTATGAACAAGGTGTTGTTTCTTGATAACTGGATCACGTCATTAGGAGAATCACGTGATGGACTAGACCCAAACTAATAGACGTAGCATGTTGATCGTGTCATTTTTGTTGCTACTGTTTTCTGCGTGTCAAGTATTTATTCCTATGACCATGAGATCATATAACTCACTGACACCGGAGGAATGCTTTGTGTGTATCAAACGTCGCAACGTAACTGGGTGACTATAAAGATGCTCTACAGGTATCTCCGAAGGTGTTAGTTGAGTTAGTATGGATCAAGACTGGGATTTGTCACTCCGTGTGACGGAGAGGTGTCTCGGGGCCCACTCGGTAATACAACATCACACACAAGCCTTGCAAGCAATGTAACTTAGTGTAAGTTGCGAGATCTTGTATTACGGAACGAGTAAAGAGACTTGCCGGTAAACGAGATTGAAATAGGTATACGGATACTGACGATCGAATATCGGGCAAGTAACATACCGAAGGACAAAGGGAATGACATACGGGATTATACGAATCCTTGGCACTGAGGTTCAAACGATAAAGATCTTCGTAGAATATGTAGGATCCAATATTGGCATCCAGGTACCGCTATTGGATATTGACCGAGGAGTCTCTCGGGTCATGTCTACATAGTTCTCGAACCCGCAGGGTCTGCACACTTAAGGTTCGACATTGTTTTATGCGTATTTGAGTTATATGGTTGGTTACCGAATGTTGTTCGGAGTCCCGGATGAGATCACAGACGTCACGAGGGTTTCCGAAATGGTCCGGAAACGAAGATTGATATATAGGATGACCTCATTTGATTACCGGAAGGTTTTCGGAGTTACCGGGAATGTACCGGGAATGACGAATGGGTTCCGGGAGTTCACCGGAGGGGGGCAACCCACTCCGGGGAAGCCCATAGGCTTTTGGGGGACACACCAGCCCTTAGTGGGCTGGTGGGACAGCCCCAAGGGAGCCTATGCGCCAAGATAAGAAAATCAAAGGAAAAGAAAAAAAAAAGGAGGGAAGAAGTGGGAAGGGAGGGGGACTCCTCCCACCAAACCAAGTACAACTCGGTTTGGGGGGGAGTCCTCCCCCCCTTGGCTCGGCCGACCCCTTGGGAGTCCCTTGGACCCCAAGGCAAGGTCCCCCTCCCTCCTCCTATATATATGGGGCTTTTAGGGCAGATTTGAGACGACTTTCTCACGGCTGCCCGACCACATACCTCCATAGTTTTTCCTCTAGATCGTGTTTCTGCGGAGCTCGGGCGGAGCCCTGCTGAGACAAGATCATCACCAACCTCCGGAGCGCCGTCACGCTGCCGGAGAACTCTTCTACCTCTCCGTCTCTCTTGTTGGATCAAGAAGGCCGAGATCATCGTCGAGCTGTACGTGTGCTGAACGCGGAGGTGCCGTCCGTTCGGTACTAGATCGTGGGACTGATCGCGGGATTGTTCGCGGGGCGGATCGAGGGACGTGAGGACGTTCCACTACATCAACCGCGTTCTCTAACGCTTCTGCTGTACGATCTACAAGGGTACGTAGATCACTCATCCCCTCTCGTAGATGGACATCACCATGATAGGTCTTCGTGCGCGTAGGAAAATTTTTGTTTCCCATGCGACGTTCCCCAACAGTGGCATCATGAGCTAGGTTCATGCGTAGATGTCTTCTCGAGTAGAACACAAAAGGTTTTGTGGGCGGTGATGTGCGTTTTGCTGCCCTCCTTAGTATTTTCTTGATTCCGCGGTATTGTTGGATTGAAGCGGCTTGGACCGACATTACTCGTACGCTTACGAGAGACTGGTTTCATCGTTACGAGTAACCCCCTTTGCTCAAAGATGACTGGCAAGTGACGGTTTCTCCAACTTTAGTTGAATCGGATTTGACCGAGGAGGTCCTTGGATGAGGTTAAATAGCAACTCATATATCTCCGTTGTGGTGTTTGCATAAGTAAGATGCGATCCTACTAGATACCCTTGGTCACCACGTAAAACTTGCAACAACAAAATTAGAGGGCGTCTAACTTGTTTTTGCAGGGTATGATTGTGATGTGATATGGCCAACGATGTGATGTGAAATATTGGATGTATGAGATGATCATGTTGTAATAGAAATATCGACTTGCACGTCGATGGTACGGCAACCGGCAGGAGCCATAGGGTTGTCTTTATACTAACATATGTGCTTGCAGATGCGTTTACTATTTTGCTAGGATGTAGCTTTAGTAGTAATAGCATAAGTAGCACGACAACCACGATGGCAACACGTTGATGGATGATCATGGTGTGGCGCCGGTGACAAGAAGATCGTGCCAATGCTTTGGTGATGGAGATCAAGAATCACGTGATGATGGCCATATCATGTCACTTATGAATTTCATGTGATGTTAATCCTTTTATGCACCTTATTTTGCTTAGAACGACGGTAGCATTATGAGGTGATCTCTCACTAAAATTTCAAGACGAAATTGTGTTCTCCCCGACTGTGCACCGTTGCTACAGTTCGTCGTTTCGAGACACCACGTGATGATCGGGTGTGATAGACTCAACGTTCACATACAACGGGTGCAAAACAGTTGCGCACGGGGAACACTCGGCTTAAGCTTGACGAGCCTAGCATGTGCAGACATGGCCTCGGAACACATGAGACCGAAAGGTTGATCATGAATCATATAGTTGATATGATTAGCATAGGGATGCTTACCACTGAAACTACTCTCGACTCACGTGATGATCGGACTTGGGATAGTGTAAGTGGATCATGAACCACTCAAATGACTAGAGAGATGTACCTTTTGAGTGGGAGTTTAGCATATAATTTGATTAAGTTGAACTCTAATTATCTTGAACATAGTCTAAGTCCACTTTGAATATATTTGTGTTGTAGATCATGGCTCACGCAAGTGTCATCCTGAATTTTAATACGATCCTAGAGAAAGCTAAGTTGAAAGATGATGGAAGCAACTTTGTAGACTGGGCTCGTAATCTTAAGCTAATCTTACAAGCTGGAAAGAAGGATTATGTCCTTAATGCTGCGCTAGGGGATGAACCACCCGCTACGGCTGATCAGGATGTTAAGAACGCTTGGTTAGCACGTAAGGAGGACTACTCAATAGTTCAATGTGCAGTCTTGTATGGCTTAGAGCCGGGACTTCAACGTCGCTTTGAGCGTCATGGAGCATTTGAGATGTTCCAGGAGTTGAAGTTTATCTTTCAGAAGAACGCCCGGATCGAGAGGTATGAGACCTTCGATAAATTCTATGCTTGCAAGATGGAGGAAAACTCGTCTGTCAGTGAACATGTGCTCAAAATGTCTGGGTACTCAAACCGTCTAGCTGAATTGGGGATTGAACTCCCGCAAGAAGCTATCACTGACAGAATCCTCCAATCACTGCCGCCAAGCTATAAAGGCTTTGTGTTGAACTACAACATGCAAGGGATGAACAAGTCTCCCGGCGAGTTGTTTGCGATGCTGAAAGTCGCAGAGTCTGAACTCCGTAAAGAGCATCAAGTGTTGATGGTGAGCAAGACCACTAGTTTCAAGAGAAACGGCAAAGGCAAGAAGGGCAATTCGAAGAAGAGCGGCAAGCCTGTTGCCAATCCGCCGAAGAAACCCAAGGCTGGACCTAAGCCTGAAACAGAGTGCTTCTATTGCAAGGGTATGGGTCACTCGAAGCGCAATTGCCCCAAGTATCTGGCAGATAAGAAGGCGGGCAAAGAAAAATCAGGTATATTTGATATACATGTTATTGATGTGTACTTAACCGGCTCTCGTAGTAGTGCCTGGGTATTCGATACCGGTTCTGTTGCTCACATTTGCAACTCGAAGCAGGAACTGCGGAATAGACGAAGGCTGGCGAAAGACGAAGTGACGATGCGCGTAGGAAACGGTTCCAAGGTTGATGCAATCGCCGTCGGCACCTTGTCACTTCAACTACCATCGGGATTAGTGATGAACTTAAATCATTGTTATTTAGTGCCTGCGTTGAGCATGAACATTATATCTGGATCTTGTTTATTGCGAGACGGTTACTCTTTTAAGTCTGAGAATAATGGTTGTTCTATTTCTATGAGTAACATCTTTTATGGTCATGCACCGAATGTGAGAGGATTGTTCATATTGAATCTCGATAGCGATACGCATATACATAACATTGAGACCAAAAGAGTTAGAGTAAACAATGATAGCGCCATATTTTTGTGGCACTGCCGCTTGGGTCATATTGGTGTAAAGCGCATGAAGAAACTCCATGCTGATGGACTTTTGGAGTCACTTGACTTTGATTCACTTGACACGTGCGAACCATGCCTCATGGGCAAGATGACTAAAACTCCGTTCTCCGGAACAATGGAGCGTGCAAGTGACTTGTTGGAAATCATACATACCGATGTGTGTGGTCCGATGAGCGTGGAGGCACGCGGAGGATATCGTTATTTTCTCACCTTCACTGACGATTTAAGTAGATATGGTTATGTCTACTTGATGGAGCACAAGTCTGAAACATTTGAAAAGTTCAAGCAATTTCAGAGTGAAGTAGAAAATCATCGTAACAAGAAGATCAAGTTCCTACGGTCTGATCGTGGGGGTGAATATCTGAGTTTCGAGTTTGGTACTCACTTAAAACAATGTGGAATTGTTTCGCAGTTAACACCGCCTGGAACACCACAGCGTAATGGTGTGTCCGAACGTCGTAATCGTACTTTGTTAGAGATGGTGCGATCTATGATGTCTCTTACTGATTTGCCGTTATCATTTTGGGGTTATGCATTAGAAACATCTGCATTCACTTTAAATAGGGCACCATCAAAATCCGTTGAGACGACACCATACGAACTGTGGTATGGCAAAAGACCAAAGTTGTCGTTTCTTAAAGTTTGGGGATGTGATGCTTATGTCAAAAGCTTCAGCCTGAAAAGCTGGAACCCAAAGCGGAAAAGTGCGTCTTCATAGGTTACCCAAAGGAGACAGTTGGGTACACCTTCTATCTCAAATCCGAGGGCAAAGTGTTTGTTGCTAAAAACGGATCTTTTCTCGAGAAGGAGTTTCTCTCGAGAGAATTGAGTGGGAGGAAGATAGAACTTGACGAGGTTGTCGAACCTCTCATCCCTCTGGATGGTGGCGCAGGGCAAGGGGAAACCTCTGTCGTTGCGACGCCGGTTGAGGAGGAGGTTAATGATGATAATCATGAAACTCCAGTTCAAGTTTCTGTTGAACCACGCAGGTCGACGAGATCACGCACTGCTCCAGAGTGGTACGGTAATCCCGTCTTGTCAATCATGTTGTTAGACAACAATGAACCTGCAAATTATGAAGAAGCAATGGTGGGCCCAGATTCCAACAAATGGCTAGAAGCCATGAAATCCGAGATAGGATCCATGTATGAGAACAAAGTGTGGACTTTGGAGATACTACCTGAAGGCCGCAAGGCTATTCAGAACAAATGGATCTTTAAGAAGAAGACGGACGTTGATGGTAATGTGACTGTTTATAAAGCTCGACTTGTGGCAAAGGGTTTTTCACAAGTTCCAGGAGTTGACTACGATGAGACCTTCTCACCCGTAGTGATGCTTAAGTCCGTCAGAATCATGTTAGCAATAGCTGCATTTTTCGATTATGAAATCTGGCAGATGGATGTCAAAACGGCATTCCTTAATGGTTTCCTTAAGGAAGAGTTGTATATGATGCAACCCGAAGGTTTTGTCGATCCTAAAAATGCTGACAAGGTGTGCAAGCTCCAGCGATCCATTTATGGACTGGTGCAAGCATCTCGGAGTTGGAACAAGCGCTTTGATGAGGTGATCAAAGCATTTGGGTTTATACAAGTGGTTGGAGAATCTTGTATTTACAAGAAAGTGAGTGGGAGCTCTGTGGCGTTTCTAATATTATATGTGGATGACATATTACTGATTGGAAACAACGTAGAGCTTTTGGAGAGCATAAAAGGTTACTTGAATAAAAGTTTCTCTATGAAGGACCTAGGAGAAGCTGCTTACATTCTAGGCATTAAGATCTATAGGGATAGATCAAAACGCCTGATAGGACTTTCACAAAGCACATACCTTGATAAAGTTTTGAAGAGGTTCAAAATGGAACAATCCAAGAAAGGGTTCTTGCCGGTGTTACAAGGTACGAGATTGAGTAAGACTCAGTGCCCAGCAACTGATGAAGATAGAGAGCATATGCGCTCCGTCCCCTATGCTTCAGCCGTAGGCTCTATCATGTATGTTAGCCTGGCCATAAGTATGGCAGGTAGGTTCCAGAGTAATCCAGGAGTGGATCACTGGACGGCGGTCAAGAATATCCTGAAGTACCTGAAAAGGATTAAGGAGATGTTTCTCGTGTATGGAGGTGACGAAGAGCTCGCCGTAAAAGGTTACGTCGATGCAAGCTTTGACACAGATCCGGACGACTCTAAGTCGCAAACCGGATACGTATTTATTCTTAATGGGGGTGCAGTAAGCTGGTGCAGTTCCAAGCAAAGCGTCGTAGCAGATTCTACATGTGAAGCGGAGTACATGGCTGCCTCGGAGGCGCCTAAGGAGGGTGTCTGGATGAAGCAGTTCATGACGGATCTTGGAGTGGTGCCAAGTGCACTGGATCCAGTAACCTTGTTCTGTGGCAACACTGGTGCCATTGCCTTAGCAAAGGAACCAAGGTTTCACAAGAAGACCAGACACATCAAACGACGCTTCAACCTCATCCGCGACTACGTCGAGGAGGAGGACGTAAATATATGCAAAGTGCACACGGATCTGAATGTAGCAGACCCGCTGGCTAAACCTCTTCCACGGCCAAAACATGATCGACACCAGAACTGTATGGGTGTTAGATTTATTACAATGTAATTCACATGGTGATGTGAGGGCTAGATTATTGACTCTAGTGCAAGTGGGAGACTGTTGGAATTATGCCCTAGAGGCAATAATAAATGTATAGTTATTATTATAATTCCTGTATCAAGATGATAGTTTATTATCCATGCTATAATTGTATTGAATGAAGACTCATTTACATGTGTGGATACATAGACAAAACACCGTCCCTAGCATGCCTCTAGTTGGCTAGCCAGTTGATCGATGATAGTCAGTGTCTTCTGATTATGAACAAGGTGTTGTTGCTTGATAACTGGATCACGTCATTAGGAGAATCACGTGATGGACTAGACCCAAACTAATAGACGTAGCATGTTGATCGTGTCATTTTTGTTGCTACTGTTTTCTGCGTGTCAAGTATTTATTCCTATGACCATGAGATCATATAACTCACTGACACCGGAGGAATGCTTTGTGTGTATCAAACGTCGCAACGTAACTGGGTGACTATAAAGATGCTCTACAGGTATCTCCGAAGGTGTTAGTTGAGTTAGTATGGATCAAGACTGGGATTTGTCACTCCGTGTGACGGAGAGGTGTCTCGGGGCCCACTCGGTAATACAACATCACACACAAGCCTTGCAAGCAACGTAACTTAGTGTAAGTTGCGGGATCTTGTATTACGGAACGAGTAAAGAGACTTGCCGGTAAGCGAGATTGAAATAGGTATACGGATACTGACGATCGAATATCGGGCAAGTAACATACCGAAGGACAAAGGGAATGACATACGGGATTATACGAATCCTTGGCACTGAGGTTCAAACGATAAAGATCTTCGTAGAATATGTAGGATCCAATATGGGCATCCAGGTCCCGCTATTGGATATTGACCGAGGAGTCTCTCGGGTCATGTCTACATAGTTCTCGAACCCGCAGGGTCTGCACACTTAAGGTTCGACGTTGTTTTATGCGTATTTGAGTTATATGGTTGGTTACCGAATGTTGCTCGGAGTCCCGGATGAGATCATGGACGTCACGAGGGTTTCCGGAATGGTCCGGAAACGAAGATTGATATATAGGATGACCTCATTTGATTACCGGAAGGTTTTCGGAGTTACCGGGAATGTACCGGGAATGACGAATGGGTTCCGGGAGTTCACCGGAGGGGGGCAACCCACTCCGGGGAAGCCCATAGGCTTTTGGGGGACACACCAGCCCTTAGTGGGCTGGTGGGACAGCCCCAAGGGAGCCTATGCGCCAAGATAAGAAAATCAAAGGAAAAGAAAAAAAAAGGAGGGAAGAAGTGGGAAGGGAGGGGGACTCCTCCCACCAAACCAAGTCCAACTCGGTTTGGGGGAGGGAGTCCTCCCCCCTTGGCTCGGCCGACCCCTTGGGAGTCCCTTGGACCCCAAGGCAAGGTCCCCCTCCCTCCTCCTATATATATGGGGCTTTTAGGGCAGATTTGAGACGACTTTCTCACGGCTGCCCGACCACATACCTCCATAGTTTTTCCTCTAGATCGTGTTTCTGCGGAGCTCGGGCGGAGCCCTGCTGAGACAAGATCATCACCAACTTCCGGAGCGCCGTCACGCTGCCGGAGAACTCTTCTACCTCTCCGTCTCTCTTGCTGGATCAAGAAGGCCGAGATCATCGTCGAGCTGTACATGTGCTGAACGCGGAGGTGCCGTCCGTTCGGTACTAGATCGTGGGACTGATCGCGGGATTGTTCGCGGGGCGGATCGAGGGACGTGAGGACGTTCCACTACATCAACCACGTTCTCTAACACTTCTGCTGTACGATCTACAAGGGTACGTAGATCACTCATCCCCTCTCATAGATGGACATCACCATGATAGGTCTTCGTGCGCGTAGGAAAATTTTTGTTTCCCATGCGACGTTCCCCAACATGGTTAAGTGGTGAGGTAGCAGCAAGCGACTAAGCATATATTTACTGGCTAACTTACAAGTACAAGAATAAAAGCGGGGGGAAGATCTACGCACAACGGACGTGAACTACTGATGATCAAATGAATGATCCTGAACACCTACTTACGTCAAACATAACCCCACCGTGTCCTCGATCGGAGAAGGAACTCGCGAAAGAGACAATCATGGATCATGGATACGCACTCAGTTGGCAAGTTTTAATTAAGTTAACTTCAAGTTATTTAGAACCAGTGTTAAACAAAGTTTCCACATTGCCACATAACCGCGGACACAACTTTCCGAAAGATTTAACCCTGCAAGGGTGCTCCAACTAGTCCATCACAAACTACCACACGCTGCGACGGAATGACCTCGATCAGGGAAACCCGTGATCTCCTCGGATCCCTATTGGAAAACCTCAACCTCAAATTTAGCTCAAAGCATCCTCGGAATCCCTCGCACGAGACGCTCGATAAAGGTAAAACAAGTCTAGCACGGCTGCCCAGCGTGTAGATGATCCCGATAGGAGCCGCGTATCTCGTTCTCAGGACACGACGGATGAGCAATACGTACGGTGGCCGGATAGAAATCCCCCGAGGATCCCCGGGTGGCCCCGCAAGTGGCTCTGTTTTGGACCAGCACTGGCCCTCCCTGTATTATGTAGAATTACTCCTCGGGTTCATGACGCCCTATGCTTTTCAGTATTAACAGTATTATTATGTTGGGCAAATATAGAACTAATGTTGGGCCTTGCCAGACAAGCTTTATCCTAAAACAAGAATCTAGGGGGTCCGCATAACAACCCCAAGCATGTTAGGAGCGCTGATTTATGGAACATAACACCTGTAGCCGAAACTAAGGGGGCAAAGGTGGAACAAAACACGAGGCTAGAAAGGCCGAGCCTTCCACCTTTTACCAAGTATATAGGTGCATTAAATTAGATAGCATTAATATGGTGATATAACAAGGAACCCATGTTATCACATAGAAGCAATTGCACCTACAACTAGCAACGCTAACACATGGTTAAGCAAGCGGTAACATAGCCAATCAGTGGTTTGCTAGGTGGTGAACAGGTTGAGGGTTTTCATGGCAATGTTGGGAGGCTGATATTTAACAGGTGGTATGCAGCGAGACGTAACGATAGAAACGGTAAATATAGCATGGCAATGATAGTAATGGTCTATGGAAATAGTCATCTTGCCTGAGATCCCGCTTGGAAGAAGAGCGACTCCGTGAAGCAGACGAAACGACGTAGTCGAACGGGTCCTTACTTTCCGACACGCTTGCGGAACTCTATCGACACGAAGCAAACAGGAAACAAGAATCAACACATGATATTCACCATGCGATGCACAACACATATGATGCATGAACGGTTGAATATATGCAAGATATGGCATGGCAATTCACAACAATCAAACACTACACATTAAGTGAAGTTCGATATGCAACGAGTTGCATATTGACGAAACTCCACATGCGAATTATTTAGTAATATCCCGATTAGGTACACGACAATATTAAATGTGGTTAAACATGACAAGGGGTGAAGCGTAACTAAGCTATCTATCTAGGCATGTTAAATGAGGTCAGAAAAGACATATAGCATCTCTGAGATGACCTCATACGTCAATTTATAATCCTGTCCAGATCTGAACTAACATGTTTTTATATTTGTTAAACAGCAAAATCAATATGTTTACGTGATCCTATGCCTTGTTCCAATCAATTTACACATAGGGAACATCTCCAACGGAGCTACGGTTCAAAAGATACGAACACCGCAAGATATGATGGCATGAATGCAATATGTGTGCAACAACAGTCACAAGCATCCCTAAACATTCAACTAGCAAGATAATATGAAACTGCACGAGATTCTAATCAAGTTTCATATAGGACACGAGCAAAACGGAGCAACGGTTCAACAACTACAAGCTATACGAGATATAGTCATAATCTGCCAAAATCAGCCACATAGCATTTTCTACACCATCGAACAACAAGCTTCACAATTCCAAAATGCTCAAGCAAGGCATGAGACAGTAGAGGGCAAGATTCACTACAACATGATACTAATAACATCTAGCATGGAAGCATGGGTCACTAGGAAAAGAACTCACAAAATGGCATCTCACACACAGTTTCAGACTTAGTGAAAAAAAATCAGTTTAGAGTGTGCAATTTTTGACCTGAAGGCATATTGAAAGCAATAAAACTATATGCTACAGGGCACCAAATTCCATGAAATTTCACAGCATGCTAGAGAATCTTAAGGACCACAAGTAACTCCATTGCACCAACGTCAGAAGATCTATAGATCACTAGATAAACTCATGGCAAGACAGCAACAAAATATAACATATTTCAGACTTAGAAATATTTCAGCATCTCCAAATCAGCACATTTTTCTAGCATGTTGAGAACAAGCAAACAATATCTAAACATGGATTTCTATTGCAACTAAAATTACCAGAGGCTAGCCTACACATCCAAGGGCATATCTCTAGTTGACAACTCATTCATATCATGCACGGATTAAATCCCATAAAATATATAAAAAGCAACATGGCAAAATATCACGCGCACTAACTTGCTCAAAAGCTAAAACTAAATGCACAGTTAAATTCTATGGACATTTCTACCCCGAAAACATATATAACATGTGGGGTTGAAAAATAAAAATACCGCCACACGTATATGCGAGAATATGTCCTAAACGTGATATAACAAACTAGCGACGAAACCTACATGCAAAAATGCAAACAACTACTCTAAAATACGTGGAAAAAGGTCCCTAATAACATGAGCATTTAAACTACGGGATTTGAGCAATCCAGACACGCACGAAAATAAATACGAGATAATCCCCTATTAGGACAACACACAAATCTAGGCATGCAAGTTGTAAAATATTAATCTACGTGGAAAGCTAATCAAGTTTCATATTTAAAACATTCTTATCCGATGCACGAGTAAAACGATACGGCGTTTGAAATATCTAATAATTTCTGAAAATACTAATACACAGAATAAAATCCTAAAATACTAAACGGGCCAAAACTACTTACTGGGCTGAAACTAGTGGGCGCACGATAACTAATCAGTGCCTGGGCGCAAAATAGAGGGGCTGGGGCCTCACCTCGGCTCTTGGGTCGGATTTGGCCGGCTCGGCGCAGAGGAGAGGTGGGCCGGCTTGGGGATGGGCCGAAGGGGTGCGCTAGGCCTGCAGTGTCGCCGTGCAGGCCGGCCGGCGCACTGGGGCGCGCCTGGGCCGGCTCGAGGAGGCTGCCCGAGGTGGGCCGCGACGATCTGGGGCTGGCGCTGTCTCGAGCCACGTTCCCCCATGCGGTCAATGCCAGGGACTCGTCCCCTTCGTTCCCTCGCAGGAACATGCGCCAAGGGAGCTCGAGGTCATGGAGAGGCACAAGATTCAGCCGACTCTTGCGGGATCCGGAGGAGTTGGCGGCGGGGACGAACGGATCGGGGTTCGAGGGTTCCATTCCTGTCGATGGCCGGCTTCCTAGGAGCTCCGGCGAGCTCCTTCCATGGCACACCTCATGCCTGCGGGAGGCAGAGAGAGACGTTACGGGAGAGAAGGAACCGAGAGAAGAGGAAGAAGGGAAAGTGCGGGGCTGGCCTGCGCGCTCCTGGTGGCTCGCCGGCGAGGCTAGGGCAGCGCACAGGCGGCACGACAGGGAGATGCAGGGAGGCGCGGGAAGCAGCGCAACTTGGGAGGAGGAGGGAGCCGGCTGGGGGCGGCGCCATCCGATCCTGGGCAGGCCCCGGATGAGCTTGGTGGGCTCGGCGGCTGAGGAGGAGGGAGAGGGCAGGCTATGGGGGTGGCGGCTAGGGTTAGGTGGGCACGGATTTTGAGGGAGATTGAGAGTGGCTGCCTATTTATAGACGTAGGGGCTAGGTTTATCTGAATCAGGACCAGTTTTCGACCACGTGATCACGATAAAACGGCCACGGACGCGGGGATGTCTAGGTGGCTATGTAGAGTTGCTAGGTGGAGGTGAGAGGGAAATA
Organism: Hordeum vulgare subsp. vulgare; assembly: GCF_904849725.1. Classification (NCBI taxonomy): domain Eukaryota; kingdom Viridiplantae; phylum Streptophyta; class Magnoliopsida; order Poales; family Poaceae; genus Hordeum; species Hordeum vulgare. Next base: position 310,300,924 of record NC_058518.1, read on the forward strand.
GCGCAGCGCGGCAACACGATATTTAAACCCCGAAAACATCCGACGATAGTCCGAAGACGGTGCCGCTACAGTCGACCGTTCGGGTAGCAAACGAACTCCGATTGCGACGAAATTTGGCAGGCGGCCTACGTATAACTAAATAAGACCGCACGCCAAGTTTCAACCCAATCAGAGAAAGTTTACACATACTTTTAAAAATAAGATTTAAACGATGCCGCGGGCGCGTGCGAGTGTGTTTGGGCTCAAAACGGTCAACGACGAGAACGGAGAGAACCGACAACTAATAACGGATGCAAATTTTAAAACTGGCGGCAACGGAGTGCCGATGCAATGCGGATGATGCGCATGATGCGACGATGATTCGACAAATAAAATAATCACACGACGAAAACGGAATAAAAGGGGAATCTTCTGGAGCGTCGGTCTCGGGGTGTCATAACTCCTCCCCCACCAACTCTTGGTGCATGGGCCTCTTGGGGTCGGGTTCCCAAGCCCACCAAGGGCTGGTGCACCACCTCCTAGGTCCATATGCTCCCCCGGGGTGGGTGGGCCCCTCCAGGTGGACCCACGGAACCCTTTCGGCACTCCCGATACAATACCGAAAAACCCCGAAACTATTCTGGAACCCGAATACCACTTTCCTATATATAAATCTTTACCTCCGGACCATTTCGGAACTCCTCATGACGTCCGGGATCTCATTCGGGACTCCGAATAACTTTCGGTCACTAACATACATAACTCAATAATACTGAAACATCACTGAACCTTAAGTGTGCAGACCCTACGTGTTCGAGAACTATGCAGACATGACCGAGACACTTTCCGATCAATAAGCAATAGCAAGACTTGAATTCCCATATTGCCTCCTATATATTCTACGAATATCTTTATCGGTTGAACCTCTATGTCAAGGATTCAGTTAATCCCGTATACAATTCCCTTTGTCCATCCGTATGTTACTTCCCGAGATTCGATCGTTGGTATCTCCATACCTAGTTCAATCTCGTTACCGGAAAGTATCTTTACTCGTTCCATAATACAAGCTCCCATGACTAACTCTTTAGTCACATTGCTTGCAAGCTTGTTGTGATGTTGTATTACCGAGTGGGCCCCGAGATACCTCTCCGTCACATGGAGTGACAAATCCCAGTCTTGACCCATGCCAACTCAACACACACCCTCGGAGATACCTGTAGAGAACCTTTACAGTCACCCAATTACGTGGCGACATTTCATAAACACAAGGTACTCCTCCGGTGCCAGTGAGTTGCATGATCTCATGGTCATAGAAATAGATACTTGACATGTAGAAAACAATAGCAATAAACCGACACGATCATATGCTACGTTCATAGTTTGGGGCTTGTCCATGACATCATTCTCCTAATGATGTGATCCCGTTATCAAATAACAACTCATGTCTATGGCCAGGAAACATTGACCACCCTTGATCAACGAGCTAGTCCATTAGAGGCTTACTAGGGACAGTGTGTTTTCTATGTATCCACACATGTATTTGAGTTTCCAATCAATACAATTCTAGCATGGATAATAAACTATTATCATGAACAAGGAAATATAATAATAACCATTTTATTATTGCCTCTAGGGTATATTTCCAACAGTCTCCCACTAGCACTAGAGTCAATGATCTAGCTTACATCACTATGTGCGTTACATTGTATTGAATCTAACACCCATACAGTTCTGGTGTTGATCATGTTTCACTCGTGGAAGAGACTTAGTCAAGAGTGTGCAACATTCAGATCTGTGTGCACTTTGCAAATATTTATGTCCTCCTCCTTGGTGTAATCACGGATGGAATTGAAGCGTCGCTTTATGTGTCTGATCCTGTTGTGAAAACTTGGTTCCTTGGCTAGAGCAATGGCACCAGTGTTGTCACAGAACAGAGTCATTCGCTTTAGTGTGCTAGGCACAAATCCAAGATCTGTCATGAACTCCTTCATCCACACACCTTCTTTAGCCGCCTCTGAGGCAGCTATGTACTCTGCTTCGCATGTAGAATTAGCTACCACGCTTGTCTTGGAACTGCACCAGCTTACCGCACCCTCATTGAGAATATATACATATCCGGTTTGCGACTTAGTGTCATCCAGATCAGTGTCAAAGCTTGCATCAACATAACCCTTTACGACGAGCTCTTGATCACCTCCATATACGAGAAACATTTCCTTAGTCCTTTTCAGGTACTTCAGAATATTCTTGACCGCTGTCCAGTGATTCATTTGTGGATCACTTTTAAAACTTCCCGCCTATGGCAAGGCTGATGATACGTCTCAAACGTATCGATAAATTTTGATGGTTTCACACTGTTATCTTGTCTTCTTTGGATGTTTTATGTACATTTTATATCTTTTTTGGGACTAACTTATTAATTCAGTGCCAAGTGCCACTTCCTGTTTTTTCTGTGTTTTTGACTCTTTTCAGATATGATATTGGAACGGAGTCCAAACGAAAGAAAAACCCCGAAATGATTTTTTTCCGAACGGAAGAAGATCAGGGGGCCTTTGGGCCAAGCCAGGTGGGCTCCAGGGAGCCCACAAGCCCCCACTCCGCCACCAGGGGGGAGGCGGTGGTGGCAGGGCTTGTGGCCTCCCTGGCCGCCCCCTGACCTAGATCTTTGGCCTATATATTCCCAAATATTCAGCAAAAAATCAGGGGAGCCTCGAAAATACTTTTCCGCCGCCGCAAGCTTCCGTTTCCGCGAGACCTCATCTGGAGACCCTTCCCAGCACCCTGCCGGAGGGGACTTTGGAGTTGGAGGGCTTCTTCATCATCATCATCGCCCCTCCAATGACTCGTGAGTAGTTCACTTCAGACCTACGGGTTCGTAGTTAGTAGCTAGATGGCTTATTTTCTCTCTTGGATCTTCAATACAAAGTTCTCCATGATCTTCATGGAGATCTATCCGATGTAATCTTCTTTGGCGGTGTGTTTGTCGAGATCCGATGAATTGTGGATTTGTGATCAGATTATCTATGATATATATTTGAGTCTTTGCTGATTTCTTATATGCATGATTTGATATCCTTGTAAGTCTCCCCGAGTCTTGGGTTTTGTTTGGCCAACTAGATCTATGATTCTTGCAATGGGAGAAGTGCTTGGTTTTGGTTTCTACCATGTGGTGTCCTTTCCCAGTGACAGTAGGGGCAGCAAGGCACACATCAAGTAGTTGCCATCAAGGGTAAAAAGATGGGGTTTTTATCATTGGTTTGAGATTATCCCTCTACATCATGTCATCTTGCTTAAGGCGTTACTCTGTTCTTATGGACTTAATACACTAGATGCATGCTGGATAGCGGTCGACTTGTGGAGTAATAGTAGTAGATGCAGAAAGTATCGGTCTACTTGTTTTGGACGTGATGCCTATAGATATAATCATTGCATAGATATCGTCACGACTTTGCGCGGTTCTATCAATTGCTCGACAGTAATTTGTTCACCCACCGTCTACTTGCTTTCATGAGAGAAGCCACTAGTAAACACTACGGCCCCCGGGTCTATTGACATCCATCGTTTACACCACCGCTTTTACTTTGCTTTGTTACTTTGTTGCTTTCAGTTCTCACTTGGCAAACAATCTATAAGGGATTGACAACCCCTTCATAGCGTTGGGAGCAAGCTTTTGTGTTTGTGCAGGATCTTGTGATACTCCTCCACTGGATTGATACCTTGGTTCTCAAACTGAGGGAAATACTTACCACCGCTGTGCTACATCACCCTTTCCGCTTCGAGGGAACACCAACGCAAGGATCGAAGGCCACGGGGCAAATCCTTTTCATACTTGCCTAGGAAGTCCCTTAAGGTGTAGCCGCAGCTGAAGGATTCCTGGTGCCGTCGACACGACAATTTCTGGCGCCGTTGCAAGGGAAGCACAGCTGACATCAGGTATTGTGCACAATATTGCATCATAATTGAGCCTATTTTGTGAAACCTTTGCTACTCATGCTGATCTCGCTAAAGATAAATGGTTTAAATATCATCCACCTGTTAAAAAAGTTGAAGATGAAACTATCGTTTACAATGTTGTCCCAATTGTGCCTACTCCTTATATTGAGAAACCACCTTTCCCCGTTAAGATAAAGGAACATGCTAAGGCTTCAACCGTGCTTAACCACAGTTATGTTAGAACAACCAAATCCTATGAGAAAATCAAGGTAGAACCTAGTATTGCTATGGTTAAAGATGTTCGATAATATTGATGGGCATGTTATTTATTTCTATGATGAAGCTGCTAGAATTGCCAAACCTGATACTAAAGATAAAAATAGACCCGTTGTTGGCATGTCTGTCGTCTCAGTCAAAATAGGATATCATTGTTATCATGGTTTATGTGATATGGATGCTAGTGTTAGTGCTATTCCTTTTACCTTATATCAAGAAATTATGCATGTGATAGTACCCGTTGAAATAGAAGACATAGATGTTACTATTGAACTTGCTAATAGAGACACCATCACCCCACTTGGTATTGTTAGAGATGTTGAAGTTTTGTGTGGAAAAGTAAAATACCCTACAGATTTTCTAGTACTTGGCTAACCACAAGATGATTTTTGTCCCATAATATTTGGTACAACCTTCTTGAACACTATCAGTGCTCAAATAGATTGCAAAAATGAAACTGTAAGTGTTAATTTTGGTGGTATGTCTCATGAGTTTAATTTCTCCAAATTCAGTAAGCAACCTGTAATGCCCAATATGCGATCATATCCTTATTTTTGGCATGAGGGCCTCAATAGGGATAGAAGCTCATCTCATCGTTTCACAAGAATGGATATCGTTACAACTACATGTACAGAAGAGATGAGTATATGGAATTGGCTTACACTCTCGAGAAGATACATTACAATCACATCAATACAATAAAATATTCAAATACAATGTAGAAGAGCAGGGTCCGACTATGGACGAAAACAAACAATAAAAGAACGACATCCATCCTTGCTATCCCAGGCTGCCGGCGTGGAACCCAACCTAGATCGATGATGAAGAAGAAGAAGAAACTCCAAATAGAACCATCATTGCACTCACGCAAAGTATTACTTTCCCTGTACCTGCAACTGTTGTTGTAGTAATATGTGAGCCACATGGACTTACAATCTCATTTCCAAAGGTATCAAGACTAACAAAGCCTAATGGGTGAGGTAAGGTTAGGGAGTGAGGCTGCAGCAAGCGACTAAGCATTTATTTGAGGTGGCTAACTTACGAGTACAAGAATAGGAGTGGGATGATCTACGCATAATCGAACGTGAACTAATAATGATCAAATGAATGATCCTGAACACCTACTTACATCAAACATAACCCTATCGTGTCCCCTTCCAGTTGCACAACTCACGAGAAGAGATAGTCACACTTACGCACACAGTTGGCATGTTTCATTTAAGTTTACTTCAAGTTATCTAGAACCAGATGTTAAACAAATTTTCCAAGTCTACCACATAACCGCGGACACGACTTTCCCAAAGATTTAACCCTGCAGGGGTTCTCCAACTAGTCCATCACAAACTACCACAAGCTGCATAGACACCCTTGACCACGAAACTCATGATCTCCTCGGATTCCTTAGTGGAAAACCTCAACTCAGAGATAGCCAAAGCATCACCGGAATCCCGATGCACAAGGCACGTGAGAAAGGTAAAAGAAGTCCACCAAGCCCGCCCGACATGCCGACAATCCCGATAGGAGCCGCCTATCTTATTCTCAAGGCACACCGAATGAGAAATACGTACAGTGGCCGGATATACATCCCCCGAGTTGCCTCGGGTGGCCCCGCAAGTGGCTTTGTTTGGGACCAACACCATCGTCACTGCCCCCCTTGTATTATGTTGAATTACTCCTCGGGTAGCGCTAACTCCCCGTGCGTCACATCAATATCAATATTATTATGTTGGGCAAATATAGTACCAAAGTTGGGCCTTGCGAGACGAGTTTTATCCCAAAACGTAAGTCAAGGGACTCCCCATAACAACCACAAGCATGTTAGGAGCGCTCATTTATGGAACATAACACCGGTAGCTGAAACTAAGGTGGCAAAGGTGGAACAAAACACCAGGCTAGAAGGCCAAGCCTTCCACCTTTTACGAAGTATATAGGTGCATTAAATTAAATAGCAATTATAAGGTGATATAACAAGGAACCCATGTTTTCACATGGAAGAAACTACACCTGCAACTAGCAACGCTATAAGAAGGTTGGGAAAGCGGCATCATAGCCATACAGTGGTTTGCTGGGTTGTGGAAAGGTTAGAGGTTTTCATGGCAATGTTGGGAGGCTTATTTAACAGGTGGTAGGTAGTGAGACACAGCGAAATAAATGAGACAACGAGCATGGCAATGATAGTAATGGTATATAGGGAAATGATCATATTGCCTGTGATCTCGCTTGGAAGAAGAATGAATCCGTGAAGGGGTGAACCAACGTAGTCGAACGAATCCTCACATTCCGGCATGCTTGCAGAACTCTACCAAGAAGAAGCAAACCGGAAACAAGAATCAACACACGATATTCAGCATGTCACCTGCACGATATGATGGACAACCTAATATGATGCATGTACATTTCAATTATGCAAGGCATGGCATGGCAATTCACAACAATCAAACACTACACATTAAGTGAAGCTCAATATGCAACGAGTTGCATATTGACGAAACTCCACATACGAATTATTTAGTTCACTCCCGTTTAGGTATACGGCAATATTAAATGTTTTTAAACATGGCAAGAGGTGAAGCACAAATAAACTACCTATCTAGGCATTTTAAATGAGTCCGGAAACATCATATAGCATCTCCAAACTGACCCCATGTGTCAACTTAGAAATCTGTCTAGATTTGCCCTAAACACATTTTATGTTTGCTAATCAGCAAAATAAAGTGGTTCACATGAAACTCCACGTCATTCTAGTCGGTTTACATATATAGCTCTTGTCCCACGGAGTTACGAATAAGTAGCTACAAATTAAATCAATTTTAACACGTTATCACAGAAATCAATGCAAACAACATGGTTAACAGTTTTAAACATGGATGAAAGTTGTAAAATATTAATCTACACAAAATTATACACGTTTTACATATATTACTTATTCCGATCCGACGCACGATTGAAAATGTACGGGCGTTTTAAAATCAATGGTTTTTGTGAAAATATGTCCTCACAATTAAATAAATTCACCCACCAGAAAAACACAACGTGGGCCGAATCTACTATGGGCCGAACCAGACCACGGGCACAAGTTAACTAATGTGCGCATAGGGCGAGGAATAATGGGGCAAGGGGGGAAGATTCTCACCCATGGGCTCTCGCCCTAGTTGGAGCTGGGCTAACTCATAGCGCGTGCTCGGCCGACGCTGATGCGACCCACGGGTCACGGGAGGGGCGACTAGGCCGGCAGCTGGACTTCGAGGCGGGGTCATGGCTAGGCTGAAGCCAGCGAGGCAGCTAGCGTGCACATGCTAACACGACCCACACGAGGGCGCTGCAGGGGCGAGCGACGATTCCCTCGTCCTCGTGCGCGGCACACGAACAACAGGCAGGGGAGGCGGCGGCGCGGGATCTGCGCGGCTCGGCCGACGGCTCCAAGGCAAGGGGGGCCAGATCCCGGCGAGCACTTGCGGATCCGGGGCTACGGTACCCATTCCTGCCGTCGGAGGGCTCGGGCACCTCCCAGCTCGGGGTGGCAGCGGCTCCAATGGCCAACAACCATGGATGCGTTCGTGCGAGGGAGAGGTAACAGGCGAGATGAGAGAGAGGAAAGAACTGGCGAGGGAGGAGGAGGAGGAGGGTAGTGGTGTCGCGTGCAGCTCGTCGGCGGGTGGGTTATCACCGTCGGCGAGATAGGGCCTCGGCGGGGCGTACGGGAGGTGAGGCTTGGACCGGGCTCCTCCCGATCTAGAGCACAAGGGGCGCTGGGGATCCACACGGATGGAGGTGGCGTGACCCGAGCCCGGGGAGGGCCTGGCGGGCCCTGTGGCTGGAGGTGGGAGGTGGGAAGCTGCGGCTGGGCGGCTGACTGCACGAAAATCAATGTGGAGCTAGGGTTAGGCTAATTTGGACATGAGGGGCTATTTAAATAGAAAAGGGGCTAGGTTAGGGGGTTTTGCACCTTTTTCGGGCCGTCGGATCTTAATCGGACGGTATGAAATCGAGGGGTAGTATAGGTGGGTGGTGTTGGGCTGTGTAGAATAGGTTGGGCTGAGAAGAGAGGGGGACTTTCGGCCCGCCACAAGACTTTTAAAACCATGAAAACTTCCAATAATAAACCGATGACGGTGCCGCTACTATTGATCGTTCAGGTATCAAACGTACTTCGATTGCAATGAAATTTGGCAGACGACCTGCCTACAATATATCAAGGCCGCATGCCAAGTTTCACCCCAATCCGAGAAATTTTATACACACCTTTAAAACAATATTTAAATGATGTTAGAGGTGCGTGCGTGTGTGGATGGTCTCGAAAAGGTCAACGACAAAAACGGAGAGAACCGACAACTAATGACGAATGCAAGTTTTGAAAAGTGACGGCAACGGAGTGCCTATGCAATGCAGATGATGCACATGATGCGATGATGAATGCGACAAACAAATGAATCACACGGCGGCAACGAAATAAAAAGGGAATCTTCTAGAGCGTCGGTCTATGGTTTTTAGAACTCTCACTAACAAGAGATCTCGACCCAAGATCTAAGAATGGAAGGGGGGAAGAGGATGAGAAATAACAACAGGTAAAACTTAGTTGCTTCTTTGAAAAGGAGTTAAACCAACGTTCCTTGAAGGTTGCAAAGAGATGAAGAATGATATGAGAAACAAGCAAGAATTCACAAGAAATTTCGGCAGCACTTCGGTAGGAAATTGAGGCCAAATTTGATAAGACGGAAGCTCTTGACAAGATTCACAACAAACCAACTAAATTGAAAAGCAAGGGAAGAACTTAGAGGGGCACAACACTCTAGTTACATGGACAAGCAAGGAAATGACATGATCTTGATAAAGAAAAATGATATATTGAAGAGAGCAACATCACAACAACTCCGAAACAAGAGAATATAAACTAGATCTTTTTAGAGAAGAGAACGAAGAAGAAAAATGACAAGTACTACCACAATTGAATTTGATGAGCATCCTAACAAGAAGAATTGAACAAAGTTGTTGGAAAACCAACATCGAAAAGAACAAACTTGTTGTGGGCTTATGGAAACCATCACAAATAATGAGGTGACAACCAGCCACTAACGGGATCAATTGATTGCTTGGGATCAACAAGATATGAAAAATTCTTTCACCAAGAGGATACATTGAGAACTTGGATCAACGATAATCACCATGATAGCACAATCCTTAGACAAAGCTTTAGGTGAAACCTAAACCAAGATAACTCAATGAAAAAATCATGGGTTGAAAATATCTCATGCTCAAGAATTGGTGGGTTTAAATATAGTATTGTTGAAACAAATTCTCTTCGGTACTCCCCGTGAGTCAAGAATTCTACAACACCACCTCAAAGGAAAAGGAGGACAAATTGCACTTGAAATGCAAGCTGAAGAACACTTGAGGTTCTCCAACAAGAATCTTGAAGAACAGATTGAGAAAGAATGAAATCTTGAAGAACCACCATGGGGAACCTCCGTATACAAAAGAATGATCCAAAGAAATGAAGGTTCAAAACAATAAGATTAAGACCTTGCAAGGAGATGAAGCTTCCAAAGAGATACTTGAGAAAGCTTGACCCCGGAAAAGAAAGATGAAGCGCTTGGGATAAAGAATTTGATATCATGAACAACCTCGGAAGAAGAACTGAAATCACCTCAATGCACAAGAAGAAGAATTATGTTATTCTTATCCTTCATCAAGTTAAATTGATGGCAAGCAACGAATTTAGCACACCACTTATTCTTCATGAAAGATAAGATTGAAGAGAGAGATAGATAAGGCACATACTTGAAGAATTCTTGGAAGAAACACCTGTAAGAATTTGGAATGAAAGAGGATAACACAAATGAGCTGGGCTACATTAGGACAAAGAGAGCACGATTCAATTAGAGAATGCTTGAGAAAGCCACCGTTAAGAATTCACAAATGAATGGGATACCATGAATGAATGAAGATACATGAGAACGAAGGGATCACGATCCACTTGAAGAATTAATACAGACAGGGATATTCGAAATGAATGGAAAACATGAGAACGAAGAGATCTTGAGCCGCCTAACAGAAAACTTGATTGAGGCACCAGAGTAATCGAGACACGAGCGAAGAGGCAACAATTGAGAAGAATTTGAGAATGAAAGCTGAAAGCTCAGAACAAAGAAATCTTCTGAAATGATGGTCTTCAAAGGATCAAGAAATGAAAACAACACTGAAATGAACCAGATAAACAAGGAAGGAATTACTCATGATTGAAAACAAATGAGAGGATAACACGAAGCTGAGATGACAATCTTCAAAAGAACGGACAAGATTTAAGAGAAACACTTCTTCGGTCTTCAACGCTGCAAATGATGACAAGGAACGACACCAAAATTGTTGAGACACCCCGGAAGAAATGAATAAGAAAAGGTTGAGCCAAAGATGAAAATAATTTTTGAAAACGATCTTCAAGAAGGGATATGACCAATGGAATCCATACTTACGTCACACTTGAAAAGAATTAGAGATCCCCGACAAATATTACAAGAGTCATATAAGATGCTGGGAAAGAACCTGTGGGTTTTGGGCCCACTCAAAAGAAACCACCGTTGAAACAATTGATTAGACAACAGTGATTTCACTGGTGAAAATGTAAACTTGATGAGGTTAAAGCCTTAAAACAATTGAAAGGATTGAATGAAAACAGAAAATCTTCTGAGACATCTTCAACACTCTAGATAAAATATAGATGGATGAATAACAAGAGAGGCTTGAATAAGAATTTCCAACATGGGAAAAGCATTGAATGAATGAAAATGATATGATGAACACCGAAAGCTTGAATTGAATCCATCGGGAAGAAAAAAACAAGAATAAAGAATGATGAACTAGCAACTCCTAAGAGTCTTCACGATGAATCACCGGGAACAAAAGAAAAGAAAAGATAGAAGAAGCAACATGAAAAGAAATGCACTTGGATGGTAATTTAATCACTGGAGAAAAAGGGGTGGGAGGGCGGGGAAAAACAAAGATAACTTGGGATAGATGAGACGAACTCCGGAAAGAAATGAGAGATTGATCTTGCAAATATTGGAGAGGATTGAATTAACTTGAATAGAAGCACTTCAGTTGAAAAGAGTTGACACGACGACTCCGGTTTGAAAAGAATTGATAAGACAACTTGATTAGGCAAAAGAATTAGCATTCCCATAAAAATATGAGAACATTGCTTAAAAAAGATAGAAAATCACCACTTGACATCGAAGCAACTCAAATTACCATGCTCCAACAAAACAAAATATGCGGCGTATGAAACAAGCCAGAACAAATGTAAGACATAAATTTCGTGGTAAGGTTCGCACGGGCTCGATCATACATTGGATTGTCATATTGAAATGACGCTCGAATATGCTGCCTAGGCGTAGCGAACTACAAGGCTTGTCGAAGCATACTGATGACATATATTGAGACTGCCCTTTAGTTAAAACGACCGACAACAAATGAATCCACTAGATGTCGAACCCCAACCTCACATCATGCATCTGTTGGAAGATAATCCTATAGGTTACTACTTGAATTCCCACCTAAGAACTTCCAAAAACTTTTTTGATTGTGCAATCCAGTTGCGGGTCCAAAAACGTACTTAGTGTAATCAGCTACACCTTTCCAACAATTTTCAGAACACAACCGAGAAGATCCACAAATTCATCTATCTCGGACCCTCGAAGACACAATGATACTAAGTATGGCGGTACCCCCGAACTCTCTGCACTATTACCGGGTATGCCAAGTTTATCTCATCACTACTAGTATTGAAGCAATTTTGAACATCCTCCATCGTGAGATACTAAGAAATCTGAATGATAATGATGTGCTCAAGAATCCCCTGGAGCTCAAATCCCTGGAATAAAATGAACATAGCAGGAGGCACCAAGTCAAAACTCCGTCACATCGACATGATATAGATTCCAAAAATATCTGTGTGATCCTAAATTTGTTTGGAGTGAGAAGAGAAGTAGAATTAAAATTATTACGTCAAGATTCCTCACCAGAGCATAGAAGAGGAGTAAAAAGAATCCTACTCTCCGATATATAACTAGACTCAAAGAAGAATTTTACTATACTCGACTCGGCCAAGTTGGATCGATCAAGGGGGCTCCTAGGTCGGTACTACTATGATACCAACTTGTAACGCCCAAGATGCGACCCTATCCTCATTTTTGGCACGAGGGCCTCGACAGGGATAGAAGCGCATCGCGTCATTTTGCCAGAACGGATATTGTTACAAGTACATGTACAAAAGAGATGATTATATGGAATTGGCTTACACTCGCCACAAGCTACATTAAAATCACATCAATAGAATAACATATTCAAACACCATGTTGAAGAGCACGGTCCGACTATGGACAAAAGTAAACGATAAAAGAACGACGTCCATCCTTGCTATCCCAGGCTGCCGGCCTGGAACCCAACCTAGATCGATGATAATGAAGAAGAAGAAACTCTAAATAGAACAATCAACACGCTCATGTCAAAGTATCACTTTAGATGTACCTGCAACTGTTGTTGTAGTAATGTGTGAGCCACAGGGACTCATCAATCTCATTTCCAAGACTAACAAAGCCTAATGGGTGAGGTAAGGTTAGGGGGTGAGGCTGCAGCAAGTGACTAAGCATTTATTTGAGGTGGCTAACTTAAGATTACAAGAATAAGAGGGGGATGATCTATGCATAATTGTACGTGGACTAATAATGATAAAATGAATGATCCTGAACACCTACCGACGTCAAACATAACCCCACCGTGCCCTCTTTCGGATGAAGTACTCACGAAAAGAGACAATCATGGTTACGCACATAGTTGGTAAGTTTTATTTACGTTTACTTCAAGTTATCTAGAACCGGATGTTAAACAAAGTTTCCAAGTCTTCCACATAACCGCGGACATGACTTTCCGAAAGATTTAACCCTGCAAGGGGCTCCAACTAGTCCATCACAAACTACCACAATCTGCATAGAAACCCTCGAGCACGAAACTCGTTATCTCCTCGGATTCCTTAGTGGAAAACCTCAACTTTGAGATAGCCCAAAGTATCACCGGAATCCTAATGTACAAGATGCTCGAGAAAGGTAAAACAAGTCCAGCAAGGCCGCCCGACGTGCCGACAATCCTGATAGGAGCCGCGTATCTTGTTCTCACGGCACACCAGATGAGCAATACATACGGTGGCCGGATAGACATCCCCCGAGTTAGCCCGGGTGGCCCCGCAAGTGACTCTGTTTGGGACCAACACCATCAGCACTGCCCCGTGCATTATGTTGAATTACTCATCGGGTAGCGCTAAGTCCCTATGCGTCACATTAATATCAGTATTATTATGTTGGGCAAATATAGTACCAATGTTGGGCCTTACCAGACGAGTTTTATCCCAAAATGAAAGTCAAGGGGGTCCCCATAACAACCCCAAGCATGTTAGGAGCTCTCATTTATGGAACATAACAACGGTAGTCGAAACTAAGGTGGCAAAGGTGGAAGAGAACACCAAGCTAGAAGGCCAAGCCTTCCATCTTTTACCAAGTATATAGGTGCATTAAATTAAATAGCAATTATAAGGTGATATACCAAGGAATCCATGTTTTTACATGGAAGCAACTGCACCTGAAACAAGCAAAGCTATAAGAAGGCTGAGCAAGCGGTATCATAGCCAAACAGTGGTTTGCTGAGTTGTGGAAAGGTTAGAGGTTTTCATGGCAATGTTAGGAGGCTTATTTAACAGGTGGTAGGAAGCGAGGCATAGCGAAAGAAACGAGACAACTAGCATGGCAATAATAGTAATTGTATCTAGGGATATGATAATCTTGCCTGTGATCCTGCTTGGAAGAAGAATGAATCGTGAAGCAGGCGAACCAACGTAGTCGAACGGATCCTCACATTCCGACATGTTTGCGGAACTCTATCCAGAACAAGAAAACCGGAAAAAAGAATAAACACACGATTTTCATCACGACACATGCATGCTATGATGCACAACCTAATACGATGCAAGTCTATCCAAAAGAAGCAAACCGGCAAAAAGAATCAACACACTCGGCTGGTGGCTCGGCTTCGAGGCGGGGTCGTGGCTGGGCCGAAGCGAGCAAGGTAACTAGCCTGCAGGTGCTCGCACGACCCACACGAGGGTGCTGCACGGGGGAGCGATGATAACCCACAAGTATAGGGGATCGCAACAGTTTTCGAGGGTAGAGTATTCAACCCAAATTTATTGATTCGACTCAAGGGGAAGCGAAAGGATATTCTGAAGTATTAGTAGTTGAGTTGTCAATTCAACCACACCGGAATGATTTAGTGTCTGCAACAAAGTATCAGTAGCAAGGTTGTATGATAGCAGCAGTAGCAACAGTAACCAGTAGCAGCAGAGTAACAGCAGTAGCAACAGAGTAACAATAGCAATAGCAACAGTAGTAGCAACAAAGTAACGTAGCAAGGACCAGTAGTAGAAGACTCGTAGGCATTGGATCGGTGATGGATGATTATGGCGGATGTGATTCATCATGTAACATCTATAACACAGAGATATATGTAACTAGCTCCCGTTCATCAATCTAATGTAGGCATGTATTCCGTATGTAGTCATACTTGCTTAGGGAAAAGAACTTGCATGACATCTATTCTCCGTCCCTCCCGTGGCAGCGGGGTCCTGATGGAAACTACGGGATATTAAGGTTCTCCTTTTAATAAAGAACCGGACCAACGCATTAACACGTGGTGAATACATGAACTCCTCATACTATGGTCATCTCCGGGAGTGGTTCCGGCTATTGTCACTCCGGGGTTGTCGGGTCATAACACATAGTAGGTGACTACAACTTGCAAGATAGAATCTAAAACACACATATATTGGCGACAACATAATAGGTTCAGATCTGAAATCATGGAACTCGGGCCCTAGTGACAAGCATTAAGCATGGCAAAGTAGTAGCAACGTCAATCTCAGAACATAGTGGATACTAGGGATCAATCCCCGTCAAACTAACTCGATTACATGATAGATCTCATCCAACTGATCACCGTCCAGCAAGCCTACGATGAGATTACTCACGAACGGTGAAGAGCATCATGGAATTGGCAATGGAGGAAGGTTGATGATGACGATGGCAACGATTTCCCCTCTCCCGTGGCCGCGCCCCGTGGGCTTGTGGCCCACTGGCTCACCCCCTCCTGTGGATCTTTGCGCAGGTATTTTTCATTAATTCCAGAAAAATTCTCCGTAACTTTTCAGGTTATTCCGAGAACTTAAGCATTTATATCCAGAGGTGCCAGAGCTCAAGCTTTGAAAACAGAGATAATAATTTCGGGTGGCATGCTTTCATTGTCAATGCAATGACTTAGAGTTCTCAACATCTTCCACGCTACACATGCTATAGGAGGTTCCCAAACAGAAAAGTAAAGTTTTAACTCCCCCAGCACCAATCAATCACACTCCATGGCTAGCCGAATCCTCGGGTACCGTCCATACCAACATCAATCCTGGGGGAGTTTTGTTTACAATTATCTTTTCGATTTGAGCATGGAACTGGGAATTCCAATTACCAGCCCCTTTCTTGTGAATGATAGTGAATAAACACATATCGAGGATAACACGCCTAGCATGGAAGATACTGATAGCCCCCTGTCACCACATGAGCAGTTCGAGCATGCAAAACAGATTATTTCTTGAAGGTTTAGAGAGTGGCACATGCAAATTTACTTGGAACGGCAGGTAGATACTGCACATAGGTAGGTATGGTGGACTCATATGGAACAACTTTGGGTTTATGGAGGTGGATGCACAAGAAGTATTCCCGCTTAGTACAAGTGAAGGCTAGCAAAAGACTGGGAAGCGACCAACTAGAGAGCGACAGTAGTATTCAAAATGCATTGAGATTAACTAACATTGAGTGCAAGCATGAGTAGGACACAAATCACCATGAACATGAATATCATAGAGGCTATGTTGATTTTGTTTCAACTACATGCGTGAACATGCGCCAAGTCAAGCCACTTGAAACATTCAAAGGAGGATACCATCCTATCATAGTACATCTTAGTCATCTCAACATTCATGCTGGCAACCCAGACAAACCATTATAAGCTCCTAGCTAAGTAAGCATGGCATAAGAAACTATGTTCTCTAAGTTGTCATTGCAAACATGTTTCTCTCACAACAACGCTGAACTAGGAACAGTGAGCTAGTCATATTTACAAAAACAAAATAGATCGAGTTCATACCAGCTTTTCCAGGCTCAGTCACTTCATCATATATCGTCATTATTGCCTTTCACTTGCACGACAGAACGATGTGAACAATAATAAGAGTGATCGTGCATTGGACTAAAGCTGGAATCTGCAGGCAAACACATAGGAGAAGACAAAGTAATATGGCTCTTTGAAAGCTAAACAGGTAGGCATGCAAGAGCCACTAAACATTGTAACCATGGTCTTCTACCTTGACCCAAAGAAAAAGAAAACTATTTACACGGGAAAGCTCCCAACAAGCAAAAGAAGAAAAGAAAATATTTTTGTTTTTTCTCAAACTAGACAGACACACGAAAAGAATATGAGCAAAAGAAAAATAAACTAGCATGGATAATAAAGTGGCAAAGTGTGAACATCGACGAACAAAGTGAAAGCATAAGGAAGAATGTAAAGTCGGTGAGAACAATTACTCCCCCAAGCTTAGGCTTTTGGCGTAAGTTGGTCTACTCCCAAGGAGGGAAATAACCAGCTCCGGGGTACTCCGGAGTGAACTGAGGATGCCACTGCTGTGTGAGCTCCCCTGGCTCATACTAATAAATCGGCGTGTGGTACTCGACTCGCGGCCGGGCACTGATACGTCCATTTTGCATCATGCTTTCATGTTGATATTTATCGCTTTATGGACTGTTATTATACTATGTGGAACCATACTTATGCCTTTTCTCTCTTATTTTGCAAGGTTTATTTGAAGAGGGAGATTACCGACAGTTGGAATTCTGAACTAGAAAAGGAGCAAGTCTGAGTCCTCTATTGTGCGCAACTCCAAATGCCCTGAAAATCAACGTGGATTTTTTTGGGAATATATAAAAAATACTGGGCGAAAGAAGCGTCAGAGGGGAGCAGCCCGGGCCCACAAGCCTGGTTGCCACGGCCTACCCCCTGGCCGCGGCAACAGGGCTTGTGGGCACCCTGGTGGCCCACTGGCCCCCTCTTTTGCTATATGAAGGATTTCGTCCGAGAAAAAATCAAGGTGGAGTTTTTTCGTGGATTCGCCGCCGCCACGAGGCAGAACTTGTGCAGATCCAATCTAGAGCTCCGGCACGACGATCCTGCCGGGGAAACTTCCCTCCCGGAGGGGGAAATCGTCGCCATCGTCATCACAAACACTCCTCTCATCAGAGAGGAGTCATCTCCATCAACATGTTCATCAGCACCATCTCCTCTCCAAACCCTAGTTCATCTCTTGTAACCAATCTCCGTCTCGCAACTCCAATTGGTACTTGTAAGGGGCTGATTTGGATCCACTAGTTTAATGCTATGGTTAGACGTTGTCTTAATTCTTCTTTCGTAGTTGCGGATGCTTGCGAGAGGGGTTAATCATAAGTGGGATGCTTGTCCAAGTAAGGGCAGTACCCAAGCGCCGGTCCACCCACATATCAAACTATCAAAGTAACGAACGCGAATCATATGAACATGATGAAACTAGCATGACAGAAATTCCCGTGTGTCCTCGGGAGCGTTTTTCCTCTTATAAGACTTTGTTCAGGCTTGTCCCTTGCTACAAAGGGATTGGGCCACTTTGCTGCACCGTTGCTACTAGTTGTTACTTGCTACTTTTCGCTTGCTACGTTTCACCTCAATACACCATCACTTGTTACCGCTACTTTCAGTGCTTGCAGTTATTACCTTGCTGAAAACCATTTATCAGAGCCTTCTTATCCTTGTTGGGTTCGACACTCTTACTTATCGAAAGGACTACGATTGATCCCCTATACTTGTGGGTCATCAGTCATGGGCACCTATGGTTGGGCCAAGCCCCAATATGCGTAGATGTCCGAGGGTATAATAATATACCTGCCTGCATGAAGATTGAAAAAAGAAGGAGCAGGCAAAGTAATAGTCTGACGAGTATGCTGACTAAATACCAGGTTATAAATCATCCTCCTATTTATATCTCTATCAAGAAAGTCATGGTGAACCATGCTATCGTAATCTAGATATCTCTCGGGAAGAAGAATCTCTTCTTCCTCGTCCAATCTAATAGGTATCTCAAAGTGTCTTGCAAGACGGGTAGCATAGATACCTCTATAGAGAACACCTTTAGAATGGTTCAGGTTCAACCGTTGAGCTACTATAGCGCCCAAGCTATAAGTTTTATCGTTATAAGGGCTTCGCGCAAGACCGCAAGATCTGGGGAGCTAAGGGACCCAGCTTTCCCACGGCCAATCAAACATTTTCCCACAAATAGTGAGAAGTACCGAAGCACGGGAAAATGTATGCTAGGATCTCTAGCGCAAGACACTCCTCTCTCCTTTCCTACATCAATTGTATCGATGAAAGCTTCCAAGTCCCGTGGACGAGGTTCATGAATATCCCCAACATAAGGTAATTTGCAAACATTGCAAAAATCCTGGAGTGACATGCGCTGGGGGATATCATAAAGTTTGAACTCAACCATAGGAGGATTCTTCCTCGGATAGAAGTTAAAGCTTTGTATGAAGATATTAGTGAGGAGGAGGTATTGCAGACACTTATCTTCAACGAAGGCGGTAAGGTCTGCGTTCTCCACCAAGTGATAAAAGTCCTCATAAATCCCAGCGGCGCGTAAGAACACGTCGCTTGGCCACTCGCATGCTCGAACTTTTGCGACTCGTGGGACCAGATACTTGGGCTTCTTCTCACTCCCATCATCCTTGGGGTCACGGCTTGACGAGCCTCTTAAGAACCTCCTCATCTTTTCCCTTTTCTAATTCTGAAAATTTCTGAAATTTTTAGTGATTCTAAGGAAAAGTGAATAAGGCTCAACAAAGCTTGTAGCAAGTACTCCCACAAGTGCCTAGAGGCCATATTATGCATCAAAACTACTTGGGACCAGCTAAAATTAGCATGCAAAGCTCAAGAACATGGTCACCAAGGCAGCAAAAGTACGCGAAGTATAAGGCACTAGAGCAAAAACTAATTGGACCAATGGAGGAGTCACTTACCAAGGAGTAATTTCCCCAAAACAGTTGAGAGAATGGTGCTTTGAGCAAAGAGATCGAAAATCCCAGCAAGAGGAGCAAGAACACGGGTTTGAGCTGCGAAACGTTTTTTTCTGGAGGTAGGAGAACCAGATGAGAGCAAGAATGAGTGGAGGGGGTTCCCGTGGGCCCCATAAGCCTGGCTGGCGCGGCCAGGGGGTGCCCGCGCCCCCTAGGCTTGGGGCCCACTCGTGCAGCCCCCAGACAAGCTCTTCGTCTCAGTATTTTTGAAAAAATCCAGAAAAAATCATACTAGATTTTCAGGACGTTTGGAGAACTTTTATTTTCGGGGTACTTTTCTATCAGACGCTAAAACAGAAAACAGGGAAAACTAAACTAAATCTATCATTTTTCTTCTAAGCAACCTAAAGTGAAAGCTTGGAACAGAGGTTTGTGACTCCTCGATTGTAACATCCCAAAATTATAAATTTTGGAATGTTAATATAGTTATTAGATTGATTGTTTGTTTGTTTGCGTGAGTGATTGAAACTTGTGTGAAATCTGAAACTTTTCAAAACTTTTGAATGAGAGGGAATAAAATGACTCTCCCCATCTCCGGGGAATTCAAATTCAATCTTTGAAAAGCAAAGAGAGAAGATCACATGACTTCTTCAACTATAAATAATTCGAACGGAGATATTTGCATTGAATTCTTTTGCATTTCCATTCGTTTTGTTCGTGCAAGAAATGCCGGGAAATACATTCTAGAGAGGAGGAACATGACCCTCGAACCCACGGGCATTTTGAAAGTTATTTGAACCCTCAAACTTAGAGGGTCATTTGAAAATTATTTGCAAAAGAAAATAAACCTTTTAGGGATTTTTGGGAAAACATTTTTTCCGAAGTTTTTATTTTTGCCGTGGAAAAATGCCCATCATCTGTATTTTATTTTTCTGATAATTTTAGTATATAAAAACTCTTTATTCCGAATTGATTTGATTTCCTTTTTATTGTTTTAGTTTCCTAGTTTTAAAAATAGGAAATGAATCGTTTTTATTAGGAAACTCCAGGTGGCCCATTAATACTTTCCTTTCACTGGCCCAAGAAGATCATCTTCTTCCTCCTCTCTTCCTCACGTCACAGGAACTTGACATCCATGGACAGAGGATCTCCACCTCCGGGATTCGTGAAGCACATTCCTTCCCAGCGCCTCCCGTCGCCTCTATAAGAACCCCCTCCGCCTCCTCATTCCGTTCCCGTTGAAACCGCCGCCTCTCCTCGCCTCTACCTCGTGCACCACCTCGCCGGAGTTGACCACCAGAGAACATCACAGGAGCTCCACCTTGCCACCACCCTGCACTCCTCCCCATCGCCACGAGCTCCTCACCCTTCGCCCCCCCTGCAGCCCTCCCTCCACCTCGCCACCACCCCACCCCGTCGGCCACACCCCCTGCTCCCCTCCCCCATCGCCCCGACCAGCAGCTTCCAGGTCCCGTCGGCCCCCCTGCAGACCCCCTCCACCTCGCCTCCCTACCCCCAGGAACCTCCACCGCCCCACCCCAACCCTCCTCCGCCGGATCCCCTCCTCCACCGACCCCCACCCCCGTCGGAGTTGCCCCCCCTCGCCGGAGAAAGGCCCCAACCATTGCCAGCGAGGGAGTTACTCCCAGCCAGTGCTGCTCACCACGGTAAGGCCCCTCCCTCCTTTCTTTTTTACTTGTTTTTTTTAGTTTTAGCCCTTAGATCTATTTCCAACGGTATAGATTAGAGTAACTTACCCCTTCGGTTTTCTAAAAACAACCGGTAGTGGTTTTTATATAATTAGTTAGCCAAAAAGTTTTCTTCTATTGTGCGGACGTTTGTTAGTTAAGCACCGCAGCGCACACCCCCTATCCAACCAGAGATCGCCACGTGGCCCGTTCATTAGTTAGCTTTTATTCAGTTTTTATTCTGTTTAGTTCAAAAACAGAATCGTTTCAATCTTGTTCTGCCCATAACTTTTGATCCCGAAGTCCAATGATAGTGATTCTTTTTCTAGTAGCTCACAAATTTTCTGTAGTTTTTAAAAGCGTATAATTTGTCTGTGTTTGAAATTTTCAAATATAAGTTAGATCAGATTTAGTTTAAACCTTGTTTTGCCTATTCCAGGAGTTTAAAAATAGATTTTAATTTGATTCCTTTTGGTACTTATCACTAGTGATCTTATTTATTAGTGGTAAAAATTTCAGAGTTGTTTGAGTATTGTAGCCCACTGTTTCATGTGAAACAATTTCTGTTTCACCTCTTTTAGGATTTCGGCTAATTCCGTTTCTACTTTTGTTTTAAAATATTTTCTTTATTATTTCAGAAAGATTATTGTTTTGTTTATGTTAGTTAACATTAGTTTTGCAACAAGTTTTTATTTTATTTTTATTTGTTTTCGTGAAATCAATTCTAGTTCCTTAGTAACTTGCAATTGGTTTTCGCACTGTTTCAAATCCCGTTAGAAAATACTTTCAAATAGTTTTGTGAAAAAAATACTTTATTTTATCTTAGTTAAATTTACATCTTAGTTCCTTGTTATTATTTTCTGTTGAACAAAAATCATTTAGTGTTTGATGTAGTAGAGGACTCTCTAGTCTTATTTGAAGTTTCTTTCGGAATTCCTATTCGCTCTCTCTTTTGTTTTGATTGTTAGAATGATTGCTAGTATGAGTGCTTATGTGAATGATATGTTTGTTATATAGATTTCATCGGAGAGTGACGAGTAGTCTATCAAGTTATTTCTCGAGAAATTCTTCTTCGTCAACATCACAGGCAAGTCACTTTGATCATACTATCACCTATGTTTTATGCATCGTAGTTCTACCATCCTATGCCCAATTGCATGCTGCTTAGGTACTTGGAAATTGTAGTATAGATTGTAGTACCATGTGGTAGGCACACAACAACCCCGATACTTGGCCCCGGGACGACAAATTTCATATTGCTATGCTTGAGTAGACGGGATTTCGGTTGAGTGCATAACACGAGTGATGCGAGGTTGATTAAATAATCAAGACCGGTTAAGACAAGATTTTCAAGACCTCGGACGCAATGCAACTCTGGGTGAAGGACGGTTGATCGGCTCCCTGGGGAACCCAGTGGATGCCCGGGATGCTGGGTACGGCCATGACATCCTGCGGAAAGCTTCACCCAGGCTCAAAGAGACGGATGGATATTTTCAAGACCCAAGGCTTACCTGCACAGCCACAAGTCATTATGGGCTCTGGCTTGGTTGGACAACGCGGCGACTCTGGACAGGCGGTGCTAGCAGATGTAGAAGAACGGTAGGATTGGATGGGCACTGACAGGGATTCAGAGGGACCCGTTGAAAGACCATGTTTTGATCATCCGGTCTTTAAACACCTTGAAGTGCGAGGACATACACGGAGGCGATCAAATCTTGTGGGGAACGTGTGCAAAACTCTGCAGAGTACTCAAACCTAATCGATTAGCCGTGTCCACGGTCATGGACAACTTGAGCCAAAGGAACTGAAGTTATCTGGATTTCTCAACACTATTATATATAGTTGATGAGGGTAATTATTGACAACTCGGGTACGAGAACTGGTTGGCGGAACCATCTCGTTAACAACCAACCTTTATAGTAACATTTTGCTTTTAGCCCCCGCTTGATGTAGGAGAAAAACTTGCTTTACGCTAAAAACTTATAGCCCCACCTTCCATATATGCATATAGTATAGATGATTACTTTTCACCCCTCTCTTATGTGACTTGCCGGCATATTCAATATGCTGACCTACACGGCTGCAACGTCTTATGTTGCAGATATTTTTCTTCAACGAGTAAGAGTACGATTCAGGGTTACGGTCTACACTCAACTTGCCGTTGGTGTTTATTGGGACTCCACTCCCTTGACTGCTTCCGCTGAGATATTTAAGGTATATATCAGTTTTACGCTATTTACATGTGATTGCACTTTGATATATACATTGATGTACTGTGTGTGCCAGCATACTGATCCAGGGATGGCACAGAAACACAAAGGCTTGACTCGTTTTGAGTCGGGTCGCTACAGAAATGGTATCAGAGCACATGTTGACTGTAGTACGTGACCCTAGAAACTGGAAATTTCTTAGGATAGGATCTCTCAAAAAGCTTTATTTTCAAGAACACCTTTTACTTCTCATCTCTTCTGACTTCATCAAATGTTTTCCCTCACCTCCAATAGTTATACAATCCCCTTACCCCTTCGACCTCATAAAAATCAACGGAGTTCTACTTCAAAGTAAAGAGGATTTCACCACGCGTTTGAAGAATTGAAGCTACACCAACAGTAGACTCTCAAGACCCGAAGAACTCAAAGACCCTAAAATGTCCGATTAATTATATGACCATTAGAAGTCCAAACCCCTTTTATGTACCCACGTTAGATATGATGATTTGTGAGCCGTCATTGGTGTGTGTTTTCCGACGGCCACAACTAAAATCTATTCTCAAAAATATTGTGTGTATTGTGTGTATCTCCCTCCCTCTATTACCCGTCTCATCCCCAAAACCTCAACCCTAACAGATGGAGTATGAAGCTGGACTTGTAGTCTCTGGACCAATGACCCAGCGGGAAGCTGAGATATGGATTCAGAACATGGAGAACCACTTTGGGAGCAACTTGATCTCAAGGAAGTATGAAGTGGAACACGCTCTCCAGTACTTTACCTGAAGTGCTGCTATCTGGTGGAAAATGCACCATGCCATACAAGGATTTAGTGGAGCAAAAACTTGGGAAGAATTCAAGAAGACTCTGTTAAGATCCCGTCTCATTCAGAAGGGCTAAGATAATCCGAAGGAGAAGACTTGTGCATGCAAGATATGTGGAGAAATTGGAAACACCCAGGAAGAACACAAGGATGGATGCACTCATTGTGAAGAAAATCACCCAACTGAGGGGTGCCCAAGTAGTCAGGTGACTTGTTTCCTTTGTGAAGGAACCAACCACTACCCAGCTCAGTGTCACATTTACCCCAAGGTGCAACAAGTTGTCAAGCAGCAGAAAGATGCAATGAAGGAAACACTCAAGAAGAAGATTCTAGAAGGACCGGTGATGAACGAAAATATTGAAGACCCTGATGGACAAGGTCTGACCAGATTTTTCTCCAATGCATGCTACTCATGTGGAGAAGAAGGACATTATTCACAGGATTGCACGAAGAGAAGCCAAGGGTATCTGGGAGACTTCCCGACGGAAAAAGGTGGAGTTTGATCCACTTGAGATAGAAGAACTGGACAAAATGAAGGAGTCCGGAAAGAAGAAAAAATACCCTCGGAAGAACCAAATCTCTGCAGACAAAGACCTGAGTCATGTCAGATGTTACAAGTGCATGAAATTTGGCCACCACAAATACATGTGCTCAGGAAGGAAGCCGGGAACCCAAAGAGCAAAGGCAAACACTAAGACGCCTCGAGACTTGTCAGAAATCATTTGCTTTTGTTGCAAGGAAGCAGGACATTTTGCCAGTGATTGTCCACAAAGGAAGAAAGCTAGAATGGAGTAGTTAAGTTTTGACCATGGCAATAAGTGTAATCCGAAGATCATGGAGTGAAAATTTTGTAACAGAAGTCCCTGAGATTGTAATAACATCATGAATAAATGGAATTTATTCTCTCATGATTGTCTATGTTGAAACTGTATGCGTTGTTTCTCTTTGAACAAAGATCTCTGAACAATCATGACGATATGAGAAATTATGGTCTATGCAGGCATGAGTATAATTCATTTAAGTGTGGTAGTAATCGGTAAACCCACAGGATCCACTGAGTAGGAATGTACCATGATTACCAAGGAGACACATACATTCCTCTGAGTACCTATTTACTGACACCCGCAGATGACAACTCTCTACGAGTCATTCCTCAAGGGCCCAGAAACGATCATGACCCTGACCAGTGATCATGATTACCCGAAAATCCTGAAGGACATGATGAAGCACATTCATCTTGAAGGAGATGCAGTCTACAAAGGCTACCCATTCATGGAAAGTGGAGTAGAACTTTGGTATGTGGAAGTACACCTCCACCATGTGAAAGGAGTTTGTCCAAAGACTATGGGGCAATACTTTTTCATTTCACGTGTACCACGAGCAACCTTCTTTGATGCTGTTCGTGAAGCTGCCATGGAAGCCATACGTCAGATCGGAGAAATCCTTGAAGCAAGACTCCGTCATACCCAGGAATACCTGAGTGAAGTACGTGCGGAGATGATGGAGATGAAGCTCAGGACCACCATGATGAAGCAAAAGATGGATGATTTCAAGGAGCACCTCGGAAAGTTCCAGTGGAACTAAAGTACCTCCAAGAGAGGCACATGAATAAAGTTGGCAGAAATGCTCGACCATACCGAACCATGTGGATGGCAGCATTTGTAATAAAGTACTTTTGAATTGGAGTTTTTGAGGATAAATTAAGGATGTAATAAAGGATTGATTATGAAATGAATATGATTTATGGAAGAAGCTATGGTGGATCAGCAAACGTTTTCTTAGGAGCATACGAAAACCTGAGAGTTGTGAAGATACGATAGATGTTTCGTTCAGCTTGCAGAACCAATGGATTATCCGAACTTCGTTCGTGGACAAGAGAAATTCTGCAATGCTTGTGAGGATGCCCAAGTGTTACAATGCGAGATTCGCTAAACCTTATACAGAGAAATGATTTGGGTGCGGAATGGATTGATCACCATGACGACTTACTTTTATCATTTATCTTGCTATTCGGAATGGTAAATCTGAGAGACTTACCCATATAGAGAGACGACGTTCTTTGAAGCTTTTGTTTAAGCTTTAGAACGGTATAAGAAAAGCCCATGTACATGGCACCTGTTGTCACGCGTAGGAAATTTTACGGTGAGAATGAAGACAAGACCCCTTTCTGTGCAGGATAACCACAAATGGTAGACCAGCATGAGAACCATCGATAGGTTATTTAGAATTGACCACGAGACTATCAGTTAAGAAGACCCAGTGACAGAAGAAGTTTATATCAACGGGAGAGCATCACCAAAGGATTTAATATGAAGACTGTGCGATGCCAGTTGCCAAAACCCCAGAGGATCGTTAAAGCATTTTGAGGGACCAGTATCTCTCATTTTAAGTGTGGTAGCATCCCACTCTGCAAGAGATTGGATTGCTAGAAGACCCCCAAACCCTAACCTTTCTTTCTAGCCTCTTTGAATCTCGAGGACGAGATTCATTTTAAGTGTGGTAGTTTGTAACATCCCAAAATTATAAATTTTGGAATGTTAATATAATTATTAGATTGATTGTTTGTTTGTTTGCCTGAGTGATTGAAACTTGTGTGAAATATGAAACTTTTCAAAGCTTTTGAATGAGAGGGAATAAAATGACTTTCCCCATCTCCGGTGAATTCAAATTCAATCTTTTAAAAGCAAAGAGAGAAGATGACATGACTTCTTCAACTATAAATAATTTGAACGGAGATATTTGCATTGAATTCTTTTGCATTTCCTTTCGTTTTCTTCATGCAAGAAATGCCGGGAAATACATTCTAGAGAGGAGGAACATGACCCTCGAACCCACGGGCATTTTGAAAGTTATTTGAACCCTCAAACTTAGAGGGTCATTTGAAAATTATTTGCAAAAGAAAATAAACCTTTTAGGGATTTTTGGAAAAACATTTTTTCTGAAGTTTTTATTTTTGCCGTGGAAAAATGCCCATCATCTATATTTTATTTTTCTGATAATTTTAGTATATAAAAACTCTTTATTCCGAATTGATTTTATTTCCTTTTTATTGTTTTAGTTTCCTAGTTTTAAAAATAGGAAAGGAATCGTTTTTATTAGGAAACTCCAGGTGGCCCATTAAGACTTTCCTTTCACTGGCCCAAGAAGATCATCTTCTTCCTCCTCTCTTCCTCACGTCACAGGAACTTGCCATCCATGGACAGAGGATCTCCACCTCCGGGATTCGCGAAGCACATTCCTTCCCAGCGCCTCCCGTCGCCTCTATAAGAACCCCCTGCGCCTCCTCGTTCCGTTCCCGTTGAAACCGCCGCCTCTCCTCGCCTCTACCTCGCGCACCACCTCCCCGGAGTTGACCACCAGAGAACATCACAGGAGCTCCACCTCGCCACCACCCTGCACTCCTCCCCATCGCCAGGAGCTCCTCACCCTTCGCCCCCCCCCTGCAACCCTCCCTCCACCTCGCCACCACCCCACCCTGTCGGCCACACCCCCTGCTCCCCTCCCCCATCTCCCCGACCAGGAGCTTCCAGGTCCCGTTGGCCCCCCCTGCAGACCCCCTCCACCTCGCCTCCCTCCCCCCAGGAACCTCCACCGCCCCACCCCAACCCTCCTCCGCCGGATCCCCTCCTCCACCGACCCCCACCCCCGTCGGAGTTGCCCCCCCTCGCCGGAGAAAGGCCCCAGCCATTGCCAGCGAGGGAGTTACTCCCAGCCAGTGCTGCTCACCACGGTAAGGCCCCTCCCTCGTTTCTTTTTTACTTGTTTTTTTTGTAGTTTTAGCCCTTAGATCTATTTCCAACGGTATAGATTAGAGTAACTTACCCCTTCAGTTTTCTAAAAAGAACCGGCGGTGGTTTTTATTTAATTAGTTAGCCAAAAAGTTTTCTTCTATTGTGCGGACGTTTGTTAGTTTAGCACCGCAGCGCACACCCCCTAGCCAACCAGAGATCGCCACGTGGCCCGTTCATTAGTTAGCTTTTATTCAGTTTTTATTCTGTTTAGTTCAAAAACAGAATAGTTTCAATCTTGTTCTGCCCATAACTTTTGATCCCGAAGTTCAATGATAGTGATTCTTTTCCAGTAGCTCACAAATTTACTGTAGTTTTTAAAAGCATATAATTTGTCTGTGTTTGAAATTTTCAAATATAAGTTAGATCAGATTTAGTTTAAACCTTGTTTTGCCTATTCCAGGAGTTTAAAAATAGCTTTTAATTTGATTCCTTTTGGTACTGATAACTAGTGGTCTTATTTATCAGTGGTAAAAATTTCAGATTTGTTTGAGTATTGTAGCTCACTGTTTCATGTGAAACAATTTCAATTTCACCTCTTTTAGGATTTCGGCTAATTCCGTTTCTACTTTTGTTTTAAAATATTTTCTTTATTATTTCAGAAAGATTATTGTTTTGTTTATGTTAGTTAACATTAGTTTTGCAACAAGTTTTTATTTTATTTTTATTTGTTTTCATGAAATCAATTCTAGTTCCTTAGTAACTTGCAATTGGTTTTCGCACTGTTTCAAATCCCGTTCGGAAATACTTTCAAATAGTTTTGTGAAAAAAATACTTTATTTTATCTTAGTTAAATTTATATCTTAGTTCCTTGTTATTATTTTCTGTTGATCAAAAATCATTTAGTGTTTGATGTAGTAGAGGACTCTCTAGTCTTATTTGAAGTTTCTTTCGGAATTCCTATTCGCTCTCTCTTTTGTTTTGATTGTTAGAATGATTGCTAGTATGAGTGCTTATGTGAATGATATGTTTGTTATATAGATTTCATCGGAGAGTGACGAGTAGTCTATCAAGTTATTTCTCAAGAAATTCTTCTTCGTCAACATCACAGGCAAGTCACTTCGATCATACTATCACCTATGTTTTATGCATCGTAGTTCTACCATCCTATGCCCAATTGCATGCTGCTTAGGTACTTGGAAATTGTAGTATAGATTGTAGTATCATGTGGTAGGCACACAACAACCCCGATACTTGGCCCCGTGACGACAAATTTCATATTGCTATGCTTGAGTAGACGGGATTTCGGTTGAGTGCATAACACGAGTGATGCGAGGTTGATTAAATAATCAAGACGGTTGATCGGCTCCCTGGGGAACCCAGTGGATGCCCGGGATGCTGGGGACGGCCATGACATCCTGCGGAAAGCTTCACCCAGGCTCAAAGAGACGGATGGATATTTTCAAGACCCAAGGCTTACCTGCACAGCCACAAGTCATTATGGGCTCTGGCTTAGTTGGACAACGCGGCGACTCTGGACAGGCGGTGCTAGCAGATGTAGAAGAACGGTAGGATTGGATGGGCACCGACAGGGATTCAGAGGGACCCGTTGAAAGACCATGTTTTGATCATCCGGTCTTCAAACACCCTGAAGTGCGAGGACATACACGGAGGCGATCAAATCTTGTGGGGAACGTGTGCAAAACTCTGCAGAGTACTCAAACCTAATCGATTAGCCGTGTCCACGGTCATGGACAACTTGAGCCAAAGGAACTGAAGTTATCTGGATTTCTCAACACCATTGTATATAGTTGATGAGGGTAATTATTGACAACTCGGGTACGAGAACTGGTTGGCGGAACCAACTCGTTAACAACCAACCTTTGTAGTAACATTTTGCTTTTAGCCCCCTCTTGATGTAGGAGAAAAACTTGCTTTACGCTAAAAACTTATAGCCCCACCTGCCATATATGCATATAGTATAGATGATTACTTTTCACCCCTCTCTTATGTGACTTGCCGGCATATTCAATATGCTGACCTACAGAGCTGCAACGTCTTATGTTGCAGATATTTTCTTCAACGAGTAAGAGTACGATTCAGGGTTACGGTCTACACTCAACTTGCCGTTGGTGTTTATTGGGACTCCACTCCCTTGACTGCTTCCGCTGAGATATTTAAGGTATATATCAGTTTTACGCTATTTACATGTGATTGCACTTTGATATATACATTGATGTACCGTGTGTGCCAGCATACTGATCCAGTGATGGCACAGAAACACAGAGGCTTGACTCGTTTTGAGTCGGGTCACTACATCGATTCATTCATCTCATGGTAATCGAAAGAAATCCGTCAATGGGGTTGATCAAATCTCCTCGGCAAAACTTCCTTGAATCGCAAAAGAAGGCGGAGAATTTTCGAACAGTCACTAGGTCACCTCAATGGGGATGTGTATCTCCCCAACAAGCAAATCATACTTCATCTTGACACCAGGAATAGGGCATTCAAAGCTCCCAATAAGAATCGATGAATTTTTTCGATAGCATTGATGCAATGTACTCGTTATTGTTTCTTCAGAAAGTGCACCGTATGCTCGTTACCGTTGACATGGAAAGTGACATTGCCTTTGTTGCAATCTATAACAGCCCATGCGGTGTTTAAAAAGGGTCTTCCGAGGATGACAGCCATGGCATCATCCTCGGGAATATCCAAGATAACAAAGTCTGTTAAGATAGTGACGTTAGCAACCATAACAGGCACATCCTCGCAAATGCCGATAGGGAAAGCAGTTGATTTGTCTGCGGTTTGCAGAGAGATTTCAGTGGGTGTCAACTTATCCAGTTCAAGTCTATGATAAAGAGAGAGAGGCATAACACTAACACCGGCTCCAAGGTCGCATAATGTAGTTCTAATGTAGTTGCCTTTAATGGAGCAAGGTATAGTGGGCACACCGGGATCACCTAGTTTCTTAGGAGTTCCACCCTTGAAGGTATAGTTAGCAAGCATGGTGGAAATCTCAAGATCACGTATCCT
This sequence comes from Hordeum vulgare subsp. vulgare, assembly GCF_904849725.1. Taxonomy (NCBI): domain Eukaryota; kingdom Viridiplantae; phylum Streptophyta; class Magnoliopsida; order Poales; family Poaceae; genus Hordeum; species Hordeum vulgare. The sequence goes on from NC_058518.1 coordinate 310,331,779, forward strand.
CCTCTTATTAGTCACAATATCTTTCATGTACTTAGCATACAAAGACATCTTGAGCATATCCGTCAAACGCATTTGCAGAAAGACATGTCTGATCATTTTAACGAATCGCTCAAAATCCTCATCATCCTTTTTCTTGGATGGTTTGGGAGGAAAGGGCATAGGTTTCTGAACCCATGGTTCCCTTTCTTTACCATGCTTTCTAGCAGAGAAGTCATTCTTATCGTATCTTCTATTCTTAGGTTGTGGGTTATCAAGATCAACAGGTTCAATCTCCACATTGTTTTCATTGCTAGGTTGAGCATCTTCATGAACATCACTATTGATATTATCATTAGGCTCATGTTCATCACTAGATTGTGTTTCAACATCAGAGACAGAGACATCATTTGGACTCTCAGGTGTAGCAGCAACAGGGTTGCTAGCGTGCAGGTTCCTATCATCTTTCTTCTTCTTTCTAGGATGACTAGGTGCATCAGCGCTAACTCATTGAGAATCTTGTTCAATTCTCTTCGGATGACCCTCAGGATACAAAGGTTCCTGGGTCATTCTACCGCCTCTAGTGACGACTCTGACAGAATTGTCATTCAACTCATTGAGCATGTTATTCTGAGCTTTAAGTACTTTGTTCTACCTGAGTAGTAACCATAGAGGCATGTTTACTCAGAAGCTTAAGATCATTGACATTTCTGTCTACACAAGCACTTAAATGACTAAGCATACGAGCATTCTGTTCCAATTGTCTGCTAACATAATCATTGAAACTCTATTGTTTCGCAACAAAGTTATCAAATTCATCCATGCATAAGCTAGCAGATTTATCAAAAGGAATATCACTCTCATCAAACCTACGCAGAGAATTTACTTCTACTACCTGTATCGGGTTATCGAGACCATGGATCTCTTCGATAGGTGGTAGATTTTTGACATCTTCAGATTTAATGCCTTTCTCTCGCATAGATTTCTTGGCTTCTTGCATATCTTCGGGACTAAGGAATAGAATAGATCTTTTCTTTGGAGTTGTCTTAGGAGGTGGTTCGGAAATAGTCCAAGCATTCTCATTGCACAAGATGTTATTCAATAGAATCTCAGCTTGTTCTACGGTTCGTTCCCTAAAAACACTACTGGCACAACTATTTAGGTGGTCTTTGGAAGCATCGGTAAGTCCATTATAGAAGATATCAAGTATTTCATTCTTCTCAAGAGGGTGATCAGGCAAAGCATCCAGTATCTGGATGAGCCTGCCCCAAGCTTGTGGGAGACTCTCTTCTTTAGCTTGAGCAAATTTGTATATTTCCTGCAAGGCAACTTGCTTCTTATGGGCAGGGAAATATTTTTCAGAGAAGTAGTAGACCATATCCTGGGGGCTACACACACAACCAGGAGCAAGAGAAGTGAACCAGGTCTTAGCATCGTCCTTTAGCGAGAAAGGAAATAGCTTGAGCATATAGTAGTGGCGGATCTTTTCCTCACTAGTGAATAGGGTGGCTATATCATGGAGTTTGGTAAGATGGGCTACAGCTGTTTCAGACTCATAACTGTGAAAAAGGATCAGATTCGACCAGAGTGATTAAGTCAGGGTCGACAGAGAATTCATAATCCTTATCGGTCACAAAGATGGGCGAAGTTGCAAACTTCGGGTCGTATTTCATCCTAGCATTCACAGATTTATCTTTCTAGTTGCCAGTAATTTCTCAACATCATAGCTATCCTTACACGCAAGAAAATCCTCAGCTATCTCTCCCTCCATAACATAGTGCGTATCAGGCATAACATGCATAGTAGCAGGCTCTACTTCAAGAGTATCAGCAGTTTCAGAAGTATCATCACATCTAGCAGCAACTCTAGCCATATGTGCATCAAGGAATGCACCAAGTGACAAAGTAGTATCAGGCATAGCATCATCAGGCATAGTATCAAGCATGGCATCATCAGGCATAGTATCAAGCATGGCATCATCAGGCATAGTATCAAGCATATCAGAAGTAGCATCATGAAGCACAAGCGACATATCAAGATTTCTAGCAGGAGACGAAGTCGCAAACTTACTCATAACTGAAGGTGAATCAAGTGCAGAGCTAGATGGTAGTTCCTTACCTCTCCTCGTAGTGGAAGGCAAGATTTTAGTTCTTGGATCTTTCGGATTCCTCATAGTGATCAGCAGACGTCAATCCCAAGTGACTCAGAGAATATAGCTGTGCTTCCCCGGCAACGGCGCCACAAAATAGTCTTGATAACCCACAAGTATAGGGGATCGCAACAGTTTTCGAGGGTAGAGTATTCAACCCAAATTTATTGATTCGACTCAAGGGGAAGTGAAGGAATATTCTGAAGTATTAGTAGTTGAGTTGTCAATTCAACCACACCGGAATGATTTAGTGTCTGCAGCAAAGTATCAGTAGCAAGGTTGTATGATAGCAGCAGTAGCAACAGTAACCAGTAGCAGCAGAGTAACAGCAGTAGCAACAGAGTAACAATAGCAATAGCAACAGTAGTAGCAACAAAGTAACGTAGCAAGGACCAGTAGTAGAAGACTCGTAGGCATTGGATCGGTGATGGATGATTATGGCGGATGTGATTCATCATGTAACATCTATAACACAGAGATATATGTAACTAGCTCCCGTTCATCAATCTAATGTAGGCATGTATTCCGTATGTAGTCATACTTGCTTAGGGAAAAGAACTTGCATGACATCTATTCTCCGTCCCTCCCGTGGCAGCGGGGTCCTGATGGAAACTACGGGATATTAAGGTTCTCCTTTTAATAAAGAACCGGACCAACGCATTAACACGTGGTGAATACATGAACTCCTCATACTATGGTCATCTCCGGGAGTGGTTCCGGCTATTGTCACTCCGGGGTTGTCGGGTCATAACACATAGTAGGTGACTACAACTTGCAAGATAGAATCTAAAACACACATATATTGGCGACAACATAATAGGTTCAGATCTGAAATCATGGAACTCGGGCCCTAGTGACAAGCATTAAGCATGGCAAAGTAGTAGCAACGTCAATCTCAGAACATAGTGGATACTAGGGATCAATCCCCGTCAAACTAACTCGATTACATGATAGATCTCATCCAACTGATCACCGTCCAGCAAGCCTACGATGAGATTACTCACGAACGGTGAAGAGCATCATGGAATTGGCAATGGAGGAAGGTTGATGATGACGATGGCAACGATTTCCCCTCTCCCGTGGCCGCGCCCCGTGGGCTTGTGGCCCACTGGCTCACCCCCTCCTGTGGATCTTTGCGCAGGTATTTTTCATTAATTCCAGAAAAATTCTCCGTAACTTTTCAGGTTATTCCGAGAACTTAAGCATTTATATCCAGAGGTGCCAGAGCTCAAGCTTTGAAAACAGAGATAATAATTTCGGGTGGCATGCTTTCATTGTCAATGCAATGACTTAGAGTTCTCAACATCTTCCACGCTACACATGCTATAGGAGGTTCCCAAACAGAAAAGTAAAGTTTTAACTCCCCCAGCACCAATCAATCACACTCCATGGCTAGCCGAATCCTCGGGTACCGTCCATACCAACATCAATCCTGGGGGAGTTTTGTTTACAATTATCTTTTCGATTTGAGCATGGAACTGGGAATTCCAATTACCAGCCCCTTTCTTGTGAATGATAGTGAATAAACACATATCGAGGATAACACGCCTAGCATGGAAGATACTGATAGCCCCCTGTCACCACATGAGCAGTTCGAGCATGCAAAACAGATTATTTCTTGAAGGTTTAGAGAGTGGCACATGCAAATTTACTTGGAACGGCAGGTAGATACTGCACATAGGTAGGTATGGTGGACTCATATGGAACAACTTTGGGTTTATGGAGGTGGATGCACAAGAAGTATTCCCGCTTAGTACAAGTGAAGGCTAGCAAAAGACTGGGAAGCGACCAACTAGAGAGCGACAATAGTATTCAAAATGCATTGAGATTAACTAACATTGAGTGCAAGCATGAGTAGGACACAAATCACCATGAACATGAATATCATAGAGGCTATGTTGATTTTGTTTCAACTACATGCGTGAACATGCGCCAAGTCAAGCCACTTGAAACATTCAAAGGAGGATACCATCCTATCATAGTACATCTTAGTCATCTCAACATTCATGCTGGCAACCCAGACAAACCATTATAAGCTCCTAGCTAAGTAAGCATGGCATAAGAAACTATGTTCTCTAAGTTGTCATTGCAAACATGTTTCTCTCACAACAACGCTGAACTAGGAACAGTGAGCTAGTCATATTTACAAAAACAAAATAGATCGAGTTCATACCAGCTTTTCCAGGCTCAGTCACTTCATCATATATCGTCATTATTGCCTTTCACTTGCACGACAGAACGATGTGAACAATAATAAGAGTGATCGTGCATTGGACTAAAGCTGGAATCTGCAGGCAAACACATAGGAGAAGACAAAGTAATATGGCTCTTTGAAAGCTAAACAGGTAGGCATGCAAGAGCCACTAAACATTGTAACCATGGTCTTCTACCTTGACCCAAAGAAAAAGAAAACTATTTACATGGGAAAGCTCCCAACAAGCAAAAGAAGAAAAGAAAATATTTTTGTTTTTTCTCAAACTAGACAGACACACGAAAAGAATATGAGCAAAAGAAAAATAAACTAGCATGGATAATAAAGTGGCAAAGTGTGAACATCGACGAACAAAGTGAAAGCATAAGGAAGAATGTAAAGTCGGTGAGAACAATTACTCCCCCAAGCTTAGGCTTTTGGCGTAAGTTGGTCTACTCCCAAGGAGGGAAATAACCAGCTCCGGGGTACTCCGGAGTGAACTGAGGATGCCACTGCTGTGTGAGCTCCCCTGGCTCATACTAATAAACCGGCGTGTGGTACTCGACTCGCGGCCGGGCACTGATACGTCCATTTTGCATCATGCTTTCATGTTGATATTTATCGCTTTATGGACTGTTATTATACTATGTGGAACCATACTTATGCCTTTTCTCTCTTATTTTGCAAGGTTTATTTGAAGAGGGAGATTACCGACAGTTGGAATTCTGAACTGGAAAAGGAGCAAGTCTGAGTCCTCTATTGTGCGCAACTCCAAATGCCCTGAAAATCAACGTGGATTTTTTTGGGAATATATAAAAAATACTGGGCGAAAGAAGCGTCAGAGGGGAGCAGCCCGGGCCCACAAGCCTGGTTGCCACGGCCTACCCCCTGGCCGCGGCAACAGGGCTTGTGGGCACCCTGGTGGCCCACTGGCCCCCTCTTTTGCTATATGAAGGATTTCGTCCGAGAAAAAATCAAGGTGGAGTTTTTTCGTGGATTCGCCGCCGCCACGAGGCAGAACTTGTGCAGATCCAATCTAGAGCTCCGGCACGACGATCCTGCCGGGGAAACTTCCCTCCCGGAGGGGGAAATCGTCGCCATCGTCATCACAAACACTCCTCTCATCAGAGAGGAGTCATCTCCATCAACATGTTCATCAGCACCATCTCCTCTCCAAACCCTAGTTCATCTCTTGTAACCAATCTCCGTCTCGCAACTCCAATTGGTACTTGTAAGGGGCTGATTTGGATCCACTAGTTTAATGCTATGGTTAGACGTTGTCTTAATTCTTCTTTCGTAGTTGCGGATGCTTGCAAGAGGGGTTAATCATAAGTGGGATGCTTGTCCAAGTAAGGGCAGTACCCAAGCGCCGGTCCACCCACATATCAAACTATCAAAGTAACGAACGCGAATCATATGAACATGATGAAACTAGCATGACAGAAATTCCCGTGTGTCCTCGGGAGCGTTTTTCCTCTTATAAGACTTTGTTCAGGCTTGTCCCTTGCTACAAAGGGATTGGGCCACTTTGCTGCACCGTTGCTACTAGTTGTTACTTGCTACTTTTCGCTTGCTACGTTTCACCTCAATACACCATCACTTGTTACCGCTACTTTCAGTGCTTGCAGTTATTACCTTGCTGAAAACCATTTATCAGAGCCTTCTTATCCTTGTTGGGTTCGACACTCTTACTTATCGAAAGGACTACGATTGATCCCCTATACTTGTGGGTCATCAGTCATGGGCACCTATGGTTGGGCCAAGCCCCAATATGCGTAGATGTCCGAGGGTATAATAATATACCTGCCTGCATGAAGATTGAAAAAAGAAGGAGCAGGCAAAGTAATAGTCTGACGAGTATGCTGACTAAATACCAGGTTATAAATCATCCTCCTATTTATATCTCTATCAAGAAAGTCATGGTGAACCATGCTATCGTAATCTAGATATCTCTCGGGAAGAAGAATCTCTTCTTCCTCGTCCAGTCTAATAGGTATCTCAAAGTGTCTTGCAAGACGGGTAGCATAGATACCTCTATAGAGAACACCTTTAGAATGGTTCAGGTTCAACCGTTGAGCTACTATAGCGCCCAAGCTATAAGTTTTATCGTTATAAGGGCTTCGCGCAAGACCGCAAGATCTGGGGAGCTAAGGGACCCAGCTTTCCCACGGCCAATCAAACATTTTCCCACAAATAGTGAGAAGTACCGAAGCACGGGAAAATGTATGCTAGGATCTCTAGCGCAAGACACTCCTCTCTCCTTTCCTACATCAATTGTATCGATGAAAGCTTCCAAGTCCCGTGGACGAGGTTCATGAATATCCCCAACATAAGGTAATTTGCAAACATTGCAAAAATCCTGGAGTGACATGCGCTGGGGGATATCATAAAGTTTGAACTCAACCATAGGAGGATTCTTCCTCGGATAGAAGTTAAAGCTTTGTATGAAGATATTAGTGAGGAGGAGGTATTGCAGACACTTATCTTCAACGAAGGCGGTAAGGTCTGCGTTCTCCACCAAGTGATAAAAGTCCTCATAAATCCCAGCGGCGCGTAAGAACACGTCGCTTGGCCACTCGCATGCTCGAACTTTTGCGACTCGTGGGACCAGATACTTGGGCTTCTTCTCACTCCCATCATCCTTGGGGTCACGGCTTGACGAGCCTCTTAAGAACCTCCTCATCTTTTCCCTTTTCTAATTCTGAAAATTTCTGAAATTTTTAGTGATTCTAAGGAAAAGTGAATAAGGCTCAACAAAGCTTGTAGCAAGTACTCCCACAAGTGCCTAGAGGCCATATTATGCATCAAAACTACTTGGGACCAGCTAAAATTAGCATGCAAAGCTCAAGAACATGGTCACCAAGGCAGCAAAAATACGCGAAGTATAAGGCACTAGAGCAAAAACTAATTGGACCAATGGAGGAGTCACTTACCAAGGAGTAATTTCCCCAAAACAGTTGAGAGAATGGTGCTTTGAGCAAAGAGATCGAAAATCCCAGCAAGAGGAGCAAGAACACGGGTTTGAGCTGCGAAACGTTTTTTTCTGGAGGTAGGAGAACCAGATGAGAGCAAGAATGAGTGGAGGGGGTTCCCGTGGGCCCCATAAGCCTGGCTGGCGCGGCCAGGGGGTGCCCGCGCCCCCTAGGCTTGGGGCCCACTCGTGCAGCCCCCAGACAAGCTCTTCGTCTCAGTATTTTTGAAAAAATCCAGAAAAAATCATACTAGATTTTCAGGACGTTTGGAGAACTTTTATTTTCGGGGTACTTTTCTATCGGACGCTAAAACAGAAAACAGGGAAAACTAAACTAAATCTATCATTTTTCTTCTAAGCAACCTAAAGTGAAAGCTTGGAACAGAGGTTTGTGACTCCTCGATTGTAACATCCCAAAATTATAAATTTTGGAATGTTAATATAGTTATTAGATTGATTGTTTGTTTGTTTGCGTGAGTGATTGAAACTTGTGTGAAATCTGAAACTTTTCAAAACTTTTGAATGAGAGGGAATAAAATGACTCTCCCCATCTCCGGGGAATTCAAATTCAATCTTTGAAAAGCAAAGAGAGAAGATCACATGACTTCTTCAACTATAAATAATTCGAACGGAGATATTTGCATTGAATTCTTTTGCATTTCCATTCGTTTTGTTCGTGCAAGAAATGCCGGGAAATACATTCTAGAGAGGAGGAACATGACCCTCGAACCCACGGGCATTTTGAAAGTTATTTGAACCCTCAAACTTAGAGGGTCATTTGAAAATTATTTGCAAAAGAAAATAAACCTTTTAGGGATTTTTGGGAAAACATTTTTTCCGAAGTTTTTATTTTTGCCGTGGAAAAATGCCCATCATCTGTATTTTATTTTTCTGATAATTTTAGTATATAAAAACTCTTTATTCCGAATTGATTTGATTTCCTTTTTATTGTTTTAGTTTCCTAGTTTTAAAAATAGGAAATGAATCGTTTTTATTAGGAAACTCCAGGTGGCCCATTAATACTTTCCTTTCACTGGCCCAAGAAGATCATCTTCTTCCTCCTCTCTTCCTCACGTCACAGGAACTTGACATCCATGGACAGAGGATCTCCACCTCCGGGATTCGCGAAGCACATTCCTTCCCAGCGCCTCCCGTCGCCTCTATAAGAACCCCCTCCGCCTCCTCATTCCGTTCCCGTTGAAACCGCCGCCTCTCCTCGCCTCTACCTCGTGCACCACCTCGCCGGAGTTGACCACCAGAGAACATCACATGAGCTCCACCTTGCCACCACCCTGCACTCCTCCCCATCGCCACGAGCTCCTCACCCTTCGCCCCCCTGCAGCCCTCCCTCCACCTCGCCACCACCCCACCCCGTCGGCCACACCCCCTGCTCCCCTCCCCCATCGCCCCGACCAGCAGCTTCCAGGTCCCGTCGGCCCCCCTGCAGACCCCCTCCACCTCGCCTCCCTACCCCCAGGAACCTCCACCGCCCCACCCCAACCCTCCTCCGCCGGATCCCCTCCTCCACCGACCCCCACCCCCGTCGGAGTTGCCCCCCCTCGCCGGAGAAAGGCCCCAACCATTGCCAGCGAGGGAGTTACTCCCAGCCAGTGCTGCTCACCATGGTAAGGCCCCTCCCTCCTTTCTTTTTTACTTGTTTTTTTTAGTTTTAGCCCTTAGATCTATTTCCAACGGTATAGATTAGAGTAACTTACCCCTTCGGTTTTCTAAAAAGAACCGGCAGTGGTTTTTATATAATTAGTTAGCCAAAAAGTTTTCTTCTATTGTGCGGACGTTTGTTAGTTAAGCACCGCAGCGCACACCCCCTATCCAACCAGAGATCGCCACGTGGCCCGTTCATTAGTTAGCTTTTATTCAGTTTTTATTCTGTTTAGTTCAAAAACAGAATCGTTTCAATCTTGTTCTGCCCATAACTTTTGATCCCGAAGTCCAATGATAGTGATTCTTTTTCCAGTAGCTCACAAATTTTCTGTAGTTTTTAAAAGCGTATAATTTGTCTGTGTTTGAAATTTTCAAATATAAGTTAGATCAGATTTAGTTTAAACCTTGTTTTGCCTATTCCAGGAGTTTAAAAATAGATTTTAATTTGATTCCTTTTGGTACTTATCACTAGTGATCTTATTTATTAGTGGTAAAAATTTCAGATTTGTTTGAGTATTGTAGCCCACTGTTTCATGTGAAACAATTTCTGTTTCACCTCTTTTAGGATTTCGGCTAATTCCGTTTCTACTTTTGTTTTAAAATATTTTCTTTATTATTTCAGAAAGATTATTGTTTTGTTTATGTTAGTTAACATTAGTTTTGCAACAAGTTTTTATTTTATTTTTATTTGTTTTCGTGAAATCAATTCTAGTTCCTTAGTAACTTGCAATTGGTTTTCGCACTGTTTCAAATCCCGTTAGAAAATACTTTCAAATAGTTTTGTGAAAAAAATACTTTATTTTATCTTAGTTAAATTTATATCTTAGTTCCTTGTTATTATTTTCTGTTGAACAAAAATCATTTAGTGTTTGATGTAGTAGAGGACTCTCTAGTCTTATTTGAAGTTTCTTTCGGAATTCCTATTCGCTCTCTCTTTTGTTTTGATTGTTAGAATGATTGCTAGTATGAGTGCTTATGTGAATGATATGTTTGTTATATAGATTTCATCGGAGAGTGACGAGTAGTCTATCAAGTTATTTCTCGAGAAATTCTTCTTCGTCAACATCACAGGCAAGTCACTTTGATCATACTATCACCTATGTTTTATGCATCGTAGTTCTACCATCCTATGCCCAATTGCATGCTGCTTAGGTACTTGGAAATTGTAGTATAGATTGTAGTATCATGTGGTAGGCACACAACAACCCCGATACTTGGCCCCGGGACGACAAATTTCATATTGCTATGCTTGAGTAGACGGGATTTCGGTTGAGTGCATAACACGAGTGATGCGAGGTTGATTAAATAATCAAGACCGGTTAAGACAAGATTTTCAAGACCTCGGACGCAATGCAACTCTGGGTGAAGGACGGTTGATCGGCTCCCTGGGGAACCCAGTGGATGCCCGGGATGCTGGGGACGGCCATGACATCCTGCGGAAAGCTTCACCCAGGCTCAAAGAGACGGATGGATATTTTCAAGACCCAAGGCTTACCTGCACAGCCACAAGTCATTATGGGCTCTGGCTTGGTTGGACAACGCGGCGACTCTGGACAGGCGGTGCTAGCAGATGTAGAAGAACGGTAGGATTGGATGGGCACTGACAGGGATTCAGAGGGACCCGTTGAAAGACCATGTTTTGATCATCCGGTCTTTAAACACCTTGAAGTGCGAGGACATACACGGAGGCTCTTGTGGGGAACGTGTGCAAAACTCTGCAGAGTACTCAAACCTAATCGATTAGCCGTGTCCACGGTCATGGACAACTTGAGCCAAAGGAACTGAAGTTATCTGGATTTCTCAACACTATTATATATAGTTGATGAGGGTAATTATTGACAACTCGGGTACGAGAACTGGTTGGCGGAACCATCTCGTTAACAACCAACCTTTATAGTAACATTTTGCTTTTAGCCCCCGCTTGATGTAGGAGAAAAACTTGCTTTACGCTAAAAACTTATAGCCCCACCTTCCATATATGCATATAGTATAGATGATTACTTTTCACCCCTCTCTTATGTGACTTGCCGGCATATTCAATATGCTGACCTACACGGCTGCAACGTCTTATGTTGCAGATATTTTTCTTCAACGAGTAAGAGTACGATTCAGGGTTACGGTCTACACTCAACTTGCCGTTGGTGTTTATTGGGACTCCACTCCCTTGACTGCTTCCCCTGAGATATTTAAGGTATATATCAGTTTTACGCTATTTACATGTGATTGCACTTTGATATATACATTGATGTACTGTGTGTGCCAGCATACTGATCCAGGGATGGCACAGAAACACAAAGGCTTGACTCGTTTTGAGTCGGGTCGCTACAGAAATGGTATCAGAGCACATGTTGACTGTAGTACGTGACCCTAGAAACTGGAAATTTCTTAGGATAGGATCTCTCAAAAAGCTTTATTTTCAAGAACACCTTTTACTTCTCATCTCTTCTGACTTCATCAAATGTTTTCCCTCACCTCCAATAGTTATACAATCCCCTTACCCCTTCGACCTCATAAAAATCAACGGAGTTCTACTTCAAAGTAAAGAGGATTTCACCACGCATTTGAAGAATTGAAGCTACACCAACAGTAGACTCTCAAGACCCGAAGAACTCAAAGACCCTAAAATGTCCGAATAATTATATGACCATTAGAAGTCCAAACCCCTTTTATGTACCCACGTTAGATATGATGATTTGTGAGCCGTCATTGGTGTGTGTTTTCCGACGGCCACAACTAAAATCTATTCTCAAAAATATTGTGTGTATTGTGTGTATCTCCCTCCCTCTATTACCCGTCTCATCCCCAAAACCTCAACCCTAACAGATGGAGTATGAAGCTGGACTTGTAGTCTCTGGACCAATGACCCAGCGGGAAGCTGAGATATGGATTCAGAACATGGAGAACCACTTTGGGAGCAACTTGATCTCAAGGAAGTATGAAGTGGAACACGCTCTCCAGTACTTTACCCGAAGTGCTGCTATCTGGTGGAAAATGCACCATGCCATACAAGGATTTAGTGGAGCAAAAACTTGGGAAGAATTCAAGAAGACTCTGTTAAGATCCCGTCTCATTCAGAAGGGCTAAGATAATCCGAAGGAGAAGACTTGTGCATGCAAGATATGTGGAGAAATTGGAAACACCCAGGAAGAACACAAGGATGGATGCACTCATTGTGAAGAAAATCACCCAACTGAGGGGTGCCCAAGTAGTCAGGTGACTTGTTTCCTTTGTGAAGGAACCAACCACTACCCAGCTCAGTGTCACATTTACCCCAAGGTGCAACAAGTTGTCAAGCAGCAGAAAGATGCAATGAAGGAAACACTCAAGAAGAAGATTCTAGAAGGACCGGTGATGAACGAAAATATTGAAGACCCTGATGGACAAGGTCTGACCAGATTTTTCTCCAATGCATGCTACTCATGTGGAGAAGAAGGACATTATTCACAGGATTGCACGAAGAGAAGCCAAGGGTATCTGGGAGACTTCCCGATGGAAAAAGGTGGAGTTTGATCCACTTGAGATAGAAGAACTGGACAAAATGAAGGAGTCCGGAAAGAAGAAAAAATACCCTCGGAAGAACCAAATCTCTGCAGACAAAGACCTGAGTCATGTCAGATGTTACAAGTGCATGAAATTTGGCCACCACAAATACATGTGCTCAGGAAGGAAGCCGGGAACCCAAAGAGCAAAGGCAAACACTAAGACGCCTCGAGACTTGTCAGAAATCATTTGCTTTTGTTGCAAGGAAGCAGGACATTTTGCCATTGATTGTCCACAAAGGAAGAAAGCTAGAATGGAGTAGTTAAGTTTTGACCATGGCAATAAGTGTAATCCGAAGATCATGGAGTGAAAATTTTGTAACAGAAGTCCCTGAGATTGTAATAACATCATGAATAAATGGAATTTATTGTCTCATGATTGTCTATGTTGAAACTGTATGCGTTGTTTCTCTTTGAACAAAGATCTCTGAACAATCATGACGATATGAGAAATTATGGTCTATGCAGGCATGAGTATAATTCATTTAAGTGTGGTAGTAATCGGTAAACCCACAGGATCCACTGAGTAGGAATGTACCATGATTACCAAGGAGACACATACATTCCTCTGAGTACCTATTTACTGACACCCGCAGATGACAACTCTCTACGAGTCATTCCTCAAGGGCCCAGAAACGATCATGACCCTGACCAGTGATCATGATTACCCGAAAATCCTGAAGGACATGATGAAGCACATTCATCTTGAAGGAGATGCAGTCTACAAAGGCTACCCATTCATGGAAAGTGGAGTAGAACTTTGGTATGTGGAAGTACACCTCCACCATGTGAAAGGAGTTTGTCCAAAGACTATGGGGCAATACTTTTTCATTTCACGTGTACCACGAGCAACCTTCTTTGATGCTGTTCGTGAAGCTGCCATGGAAGCCATACGTCAGATCGGAGAAATCCTTGAAGCAAGACTCCGTCATACCCAGGAATACCTGAGTGAAGTACGTGCGGAGATGATGGAGATGAAGCTCAGGACCACCATGATGAAGCAAAAGATGGATGATTTCAAGGAGCACCTCGGAAAGTTCCAGTGGAACTAAAGTACCTCCAAGAGAGGCAGATGAATAAAGTTGGCAGAAATGCTCGACCATACCGAACCATGTGGATGGCAGCATTTGTAATAAAGTACTTTTGAATTGGAGTTTTTGAGGATAAATTAAGGATGTAATAAAGGATTGATTATGAAATGAATATGATTTATGGAAGAAGCTATGGTGGATCAGCAAACGTTTTCTTAGGAGCATACGAAAACCTGAGAGTTGTGAAGATACGATAGATGTTTCGTTCAGCTTGCAGAACCAATGGATTATCCGAACTTCGTTCGTGGACAAGAGAAATTCTGCAATGCTTGTGAGGATGCCCAAGTGTTACAATGCGAGATTCGCTAAACCTTATACAGAGAAATGATTTGGGTGCGGAATGGATTGATCACCATGACGACTTACTTTTATCATTTATCTTGCTATTCGGAATGGTAAATCTGAGAGACTTACCCATATAGAGAGACGACGTTCTTTGAAGCTTTTGTTTAAGCTTTAGAACGGTATAAGAAAAGCCCATGTACATGGCACCTGTTGTCACGCGTAGGAAATTTTACGGTGAGAATGAAGACAAGACCCCTTTCTGTGCAGGATAACCACAAATGGTAGACCAGCATGAGAACCATCGATAGGTTATTTAGAATTGACCACGAGACTATCAGTTAAGAAGACCCAGTGACAGAAGAAGTTTATATCAACGGGAGAGCATCACCAAAGGATTTAATATGAAGACTGTGCGATGCCAGTTGCCAAAACCCCAGAGGATCGTTAAAGCATTTTGAGGGACCAGTATCTCTCATTTTAAGTGTGGTAGCATCCCACTCTGCAAGAGATTGGATTGCTAGAAGACCCCCAAACCCTAACCTTTCTTTCTAGCCTCTTTGAATCTCGAGGACGAGATTCATTTTAAGTGTGGTAGTTTGTAACATCCCAAAATTATAAATTTTGGAATGTTAATATAATTATTAGATTGATTGTTTGTTTGTTTGCCTGAGTGATTGAAACTTGTGTGAAATATGAAACTTTTCAAAGCTTTTGAATGAGAGGGAATAAAATGACTTTCCCCATCTCCGGTGAATTCAAATTCAATCTTTTAAAAGCAAAGAGAGAAGATGACATGACTTCTTCAACTATAAATAATTTGAACGGAGATATTTGCATTGAATTCTTTTGCATTTCCTTTCGTTTTCTTCATGCAAGAAATGCCGGGAAATACATTCTAGAGAGGAGGAACATGACCCTCGAACCCACGGGCATTTTGAAAGTTATTTGAACCCTCAAACTTAGAGGGTCATTTGAAAATTATTTGCAAAAGAAAATAAACCTTTTAGGGATTTTTGGACAAACATTTTTTCTGAAGTTTTTATTTTTGCCGTGGAAAAATGCCCATCATCTATATTTTATTTTTCTGATAATTTTAGTATATAAAAACTCTTTATTCCGAATTGATTTTATTTCCTTTTTATTGTTTTAGTTTCCTAGTTTTAAAAATAGGAAAGGAATCGTTTTTATTAGGAAACTCCAGGTGGCCCATTAAGACTTTCCTTTCACTGGCCCAAGAAGATCATCTTCTTCCTCCTCTCTTCCTCACGTCACAGGAACTTGCCATCCATGGACAGAGGATCTCCACCTCCGGGATTCGCGAAGCACATTCCTTCCCAGCGCCTCCCGTCGCCTCTATAAGAACCCCCTGCGCCTCCTCGTTCCGTTCCCGTTGAAACCGCCGCCTCTCCTCGCCTCTACCTCGCGCACCACCTCCCCGGAGTTGACCACCAGAGAACATCACAGGAGCTCCACCTCGCCACCACCCTGCACTCCTCCCCATCGCCAGGAGCTCCTCACCCTTCGCCCCCCCCTGCAACCCTCCCTCCACCTCGCCACCACCCCACCCTGTCGGCCACACCCCCTGCTCCCCTCCCCCATCTCCCCGACCAGGAGCTTCCAGGTCCCGTTGGCCCCCCCTGCAGACCCCCTCCACCTCGCCTCCCTCCCCCCAGGAACCTCCACCGCCCCACCCCAACCCTCCTCCGCCGGATCCCCTCCTCCACCGACCCCCACCCCCGTCGGAGTTGCCCCCCCTCGCCGGAGAAAGGCCCCAGCCATTGCCAGCGAGGGAGTTACTCCCAGCCAGTGCTGCTCACCACGGTAAGGCCCCTCCCTCGTTTCTTTTTTACTTGTTTTTTTTGTAGTTTTAGCCCTTAGATCTATTTCCAACGGTATAGATTAGAGTAACTTACCCCTTCAGTTTTCTAAAAAGAACCGGCGGTGGTTTTTATTTAATTAGTTAGCCAAAAAGTTTTCTTCTATTGTGCGGACGTTTGTTAGTTTAGCACCGCAGCGCACACCCCCTAGCCAACCAGAGATCGCCACGTGGCCCGTTCATTAGTTAGCTTTTATTCAGTTTTTATTCTGTTTAGTTCAAAAACAGAATAGTTTCAATCTTGTTCTGCCCATAACTTTTGATCCCGAAGTTCAATGATAGTGATTCTTTTCCAGTAGCTCACAAATTTACTGTAGTTTTTAAAAGCATATAATTTGTCTGTGTTTGAAATTTTCAAATATAAGTTAGATCAGATTTAGTTTAAACCTTGTTTTGCCTATTCCAGGAGTTTAAAAATAGCTTTTAATTTGATTCCTTTTGGTACTGATAACTAGTGGTCTTATTTATCAGTGGTAAAAATTTCAGATTTGTTTGAGTATTGTAGCTCACTGTTTCATGTGAAACAATTTCAATTTCACCTCTTTTAGGATTTCGGCTAATTCCGTTTCTACTTTTGTTTTAAAATATTTTCTTTATTATTTCAGAAAGATTATTGTTTTGTTTATGTTAGTTAACATTAGTTTTGCAACAAGTTTTTATTTTATTTTTATTTGTTTTCATGAAATCAATTCTAGTTCCTTAGTAACTTGCAATTGGTTTTCGCACTGTTTCAAATCCCGTTCGGAAATACTTTCAAATAGTTTTGTGAAAAAAATACTTTATTTTATCTTAGTTAAATTTATATCTTAGTTCCTTGTTATTATTTTCTGTTGATCAAAAATCATTTAGTGTTTGATGTAGTAGAGGACTCTCTAGTCTTATTTGAAGTTTCTTTCGGAATTCCTATTCGCTCTCTCTTTTGTTTTGATTGTTAGAATGATTGCTAGTATGAGTGCTTATGTGAATGATATGTTTGTTATATAGATTTCATCGGAGAGTGACGAGTAGTCTATCAAGTTATTTCTCAAGAAATTCTTCTTCGTCAACATCACAGGCAAGTCACTTCGATCATACTATCACCTATGTTTTATGCATCGTAGTTCTACCATCCTATGCCCAATTGCATGCTGCTTAGGTACTTGGAAATTGTAGTATAGATTGTAGTATCATGTGGTAGGCACACAACAACCCCGATACTTGGCCCCGTGACGACAAATTTCATATTGCTATGCTTGAGTAGACGGGATTTCGGTTGAGTGCATAACACGAGTGATGCGAGGTTGATTAAATAATCAAGACGGTTGATCGGCTCCCTGGGGAACCCAGTGGATGCCCGGGATGCTGGGGACGGCCATGACATCCTGCGGAAAGCTTCACCCAGGCTCAAAGAGACGGATGGATATTTTCAAGACCCAAGGCTTACCTGCACAGCCACAAGTCATTATGGGCTCTGGCTTAGTTGGACAACGCGGCGACTCTGGACAGGCGGTGCTAGCAGATGTAGAAGAACGGTAGGATTGGATGGGCACCGACAGGGATTCAGAGGGACCCGTTGAAAGACCATGTTTTGATCATCCGGTCTTCAAACACCCTGAAGTGCGAGGACATACACGGAGGCGATCAAATCTTGTGGGGAACGTGTGCAAAACTCTGCAGAGTACTCAAACCTAATCGATTAGCCGTGTCCACGGTCATGGACAACTTGAGCCAAAGGAACTGAAGTTATCTGGATTTCTCAACACCATTGTATATAGTTGATGAGGGTAATTATTGACAACTCGGGTACGAGAACTGGTTGGCGGAACCAACTCGTTAACAACCAACCTTTGTAGTAACATTTTGCTTTTAGCCCCCTCTTGATGTAGGAGAAAAACTTGCTTTACGCTAAAAACTTATAGCCCCACCTGCCATATATGCATATAGTATAGATGATTACTTTTCACCCCTCTCTTATGTGACTTGCCGGCATATTCAATATGCTGACCTACAGAGCTGCAACGTCTTATGTTGCAGATATTTTCTTCAACGAGTAAGAGTACGATTCAGGGTTACGGTCTACACTCAACTTGCCGTTGGTGTTTATTGGGACTCCACTCCCTTGACTGCTTCCGCTGAGATATTTAAGGTATATATCAGTTTTACGCTATTTACATGTGATTGCACTTTGATATATACATTGATGTACCGTGTGTGCCAGCATACTGATCCAGTGATGGCACAGAAACACAGAGGCTTGACTCGTTTTGAGTCGGGTCACTACATCGATTCATTCATCTCATGGTAATCGAAAGAAATCCGTCAATGGGGTTGATCAAATCTCCTCGGCAAAACTTCCTTGAATCGCAAAAGAAGGCGGAGAATTTTCGAACAGTCACTAGGTCACCTCAATGGGGATGTGTATCTCCCCAACAAGCAAATCATACTTCATCTTGACACCAGGAATAGGGCATTCAAAGCTCCCAATAAGAATCGATGAATTTTTTCGATAGCATTGATGCAATGTACTCGTTATTGTTTCTTCAGAAAGTGCACCGTATGCTCGTTACCGTTGACATGGAAAGTGACATTGCCTTTGTTGCAATCTATAACAGCCCATGCGGTGTTTAAAAAGGGTCTTCCGAGGATGACAGCCATGGCATCATCCTCGGGAATATCCAAGATAACAAAGTCTGTTAAGATAGTGACGTTAGCAACCATAACAGGCACATCCTCGCAAATGCCGATAGGGAAAGCAGTTGATTTGTCTGCGGTTTGCAGAGAGATTTCAGTGGGTGTCAACTTATCCAGTTCAAGTCTATGATAAAGAGAGAGAGGCATAACACTAACACCGGCTCCAAGGTCGCATAATGTAGTTCTAATGTAGTTGCCTTTAATGGAGCAAGGTATAGTGGGCACACCGGGATCACCTAGTTTCTTAGGAGTTCCACCCTTGAAGGTATAGTTAGCAAGCATGGTGGAAATCTCAAGATCACGTATCCTCCTCTTATTAGTCACAATATCTTTCATGTACTTAGCATACAAAGACATCTTGAGCATATCCGTCAAACGCATTTGCAGAAAGACATGTCTGATCATTTTAACGAATCGCTCAAAATCCTCATCATCCTTTTTCTTGGATGGTTTGGGAGGAAAGGGCATAGGTTTCTGAACCCATGGTTCCCTTTCTTTACCATGCTTTCTAGCAGAGAAGTCATTCTTATCGTATCTTCTATTCTTAGGTTGTGGGTTATCAAGATCAACAGGTTCAATCTCCACATTGTTTTCATTGCTAGGTTGAGCATCTTCATGAACATCACTATTGATATTATCATTAGGCTCATGTTCATCACTAGATTGTGTTTCAACATCAGAGACAGAGACATCATTTGGACTCTCAGGTGTAGCAGCAACAGGGTTGCTAGCGTGCAGGTTCCTATCATCTTTCTTCTTCTTTCTAGGATGACTAGGTGCATCAGCGCTAACTCATTGAGAATCTTGTTCAATTCTCTTCGGATGACCCTCAGGATACAAAGGTTCCTGGGTCATTCTACCGCCTCTAGTGACGACTCTGACAGAATTGTCATTCAACTCATTGAGCATGTTATTCTGAGCTTTAAGTACTTTGTTCTACCTGAGTAGTAACCATAGAGGCATGTTTACTCAGAAGCTTAAGATCATTGACATTTCTGTCTACACAAGCACTTAAATGACTAAGCATACGAGCATTCTGTTCCAATTGTCTGCTAACATAATCATTGAAACTCTATTGTTTCGCAACAAAGTTATCAAATTCATCCATGCATAAGCTAGCAGATTTATCAAAAGGAATATCACTCTCATCAAACCTACGCAGAGAATTTACTTCTACTACCTGTATCGGGTTATCGAGACCATGGATCTCTTCGATAGGTGGTAGATTTTTGACATCTTCAGATTTAATGCCTTTCTCTCGCATAGATTTCTTGGCTTCTTGCATATCTTCGGGACTAAGGAATAGAATAGCTCTTTTCTTTGGAGTTGTCTTAGGAGGTGGTTCGGAAATAGTCCAAGCATTCTCATTGCACAAGATGTTATTCAATAGAATCTCAGCTTGTTCTACGGTTCGTTCCCTAAAAACACTACTGGCACAACTATTTAGGTGGTCTTTGGAAGCATCGGTAAGTCCATTATAGAAGATATCAAGTATTTCATTCTTCTCAAGAGGGTGATCAGGCAAAGCATCCAGTATCTGGATGAGCCTGCCCCAAGCTTGTGGGAGACTCTCTTCTTTAGCTTGAGCAAATTTGTATATTTCCTGCAAGGCAACTTGCTTCTTATGGGCAGGGAAATATTTTTCAGAGAAGTAGTAGACCATATCCTGGGGGCTACACACACAACCAGGAGCAAGAGAAGTGAACCAGGTCTTAGCATCGTCCTTTAGCGAGAAAGGAAATAGCTTGAGCATATAGTAGTGGCGGATCTTTTCCTCACTAGTGAATAGGGTGGCTATATCATGGAGTTTGGTAAGATGGGCTACAGCTGTTTCAGACTCATAACTGTGAAAAAGGATCAGATTCGACCAGAGTGATTAAGTCAGGGTCGACAGAGAATTCATAATCCTTATCGGTCACAAAGATGGGCGAAGTTGCAAACTTCGGGTCGTATTTCATCCTAGCATTCACAGATTTATCTTTCTAGTTGCCAGTAATTTCTCAACATCATAGCTATCCTTACACGCAAGAAAATCCTCAGCTATCTCTCCCTCCATAACATAGTGCGTATCAGGCATAACATGCATAGTAGCAGGCTCTACTTCAAGAGTATCAGCAGTTTCAGAAGTATCATCACATCTAGCAGCAACTCTAGCCATATGTGCATCAAGGAATGCACCAAGTGACAAAGTAGTATCAGGCATAGCATCATCAGGCATAGTATCAAGCATGGCATCATCAGGCATAGTATCAAGCATGGCATCATCAGGCATAGTATCAAGCATATCAGAAGTAGCATCATGAAGCACAAGCGACATATCAAGATTTCTAGCAGGAGACGAAGTCGCAAACTTACTCATAACTGAAGGTGAATCAAGTGCAGAGCTAGATGGTAGTTCCTTACCTCTCCTCGTAGTGGAAGGCAAGATTTTAGTTCTTGGATCTTTCGGATTCCTCATAGTGATCAGCAGACGTCAATCCCAAGTGACTCAGAGAATATAGCTGTGCTTCCCCGGCAACGGCACCACAAAATAGTCTTGATAACCCACAAGTATAGGGGATCGCAACAGTTTTCGAGGGTAGAGTATTCAACCCAAATTTATTGATTCGACTCAAGGGGAAGTGAAGGAATATTCTCAATTATTAGCAGTTGAGTTGTCAATTCAACCACACCTGAAAGATTTAGTGTCTGCAGCAAAGTATCACTAGCAAGGTAGTATGATAGCAACAGTAGCAACAGTAACCAGTAGCAGCAGAGTAACAATAGTAGCAACAGAATAACAGCAGCAACAATAATAGTAGTAGCGAGAAAGTAACATAGCAAGGACCAGTAGTAAAAGACTCGTAAGCATTGGATCGGTGATGGATGATTATACCGGATGTGATTCATCATGTAACAGCTATAACACGGAGAGATATGTAACTAGCTCCCGTCCGTCAATCTAATGTAGGCATCTATTCTGTATGTAGTCATACGTGCTTAGGGAAAAGAACTTGCATGCCATCTATTGTCCATCCCTCCCGTGGCAGCGAGGTCCTAATGGAAACTACAGGATATTGAGGTTCTCCTTTTAATAAAGAACCGGACCAACACATTAACATGTGGTGAATACATGAACTCCTCATACTATGGTCATCTCCGGGAGTGGTTCCGGCTATTGTCACTCCGGGGTTGCCGGGTCATAACACATAGTAGGTGACTACAACTTGCAAGATAGGATCTAAAACACACATATATTAGCGACAACATAATAGGTTCAGATCAGAAATCATGGCACTCGGGCCCTAGTGACAAGCATTAAGCATGGCAAAGTAGTAGCAACATCGATCTCAGAACATAGTGGATACTAGGGATCAATCCCTGTCGTGGTTTTGTCACGGCATATGTCCTCGTGAAAGGACTTAGTATTGGAGCCATCGCACCTTGGTGGCGACTCAAAGGGGTTGAACGAGAGCGGGACAGAGATTTACCCAGGTTCGGCCCCTCATGAGGAGGTAAAAGCCTACGTCCTGCTTTGTGTTGTATTGATGGAGTTTCGATTACAAGGAGGGCGTAACTCGCCAGACCTAGCAGTCGATGATTTCTAACCTGCCCTCTTCTTCCGTGGGACTCGCCTATATATATAGGTCGAGTCCTTAGGTTTTACAAGGGTCCTTTCCTTTACACAAATCGTGACTCTTGCAATCTCTAAGTCGCCATCTTTCCAAGGCTTGGAGACCTTCTCTATTATGGACTCCTTCCAAAAGTCGTAAACCGCCATACCACTTTCGGCCTTACCAGGCCAAGGCCCGAACCACTTTTTAGATGAGCCGCCAGCTTTGGTGACCCGGCCCAACTAGGGCGGGTTATCAACAGATAATATCCCCAACATTAGGCCCCAGATTGACTTGACTTTCCTTCACGCCAATATCCTTACTCAATTTAGGGGCGATTCATCTTCACTCTTCTTATGCACCATGCACTTAAACCGCCATCTGTTGCAGAAAAACTTGAGTCACCAAACCACTTCTTGTTGGCACCTCCCTTGAATCCCGAAAAGGATAATGATGTCATCCCCAACGGATCCTTCGATATCGTTATCCCAAAAATTTCGGGGCGCCATCATGGCGAATCTTTATCTTTTGGCAGTTCCCACTCGTGGCACCTCGATCTTAGCGCCCGACCTGATAAATAGGCGGGAGGAAGGGACTGGGCGCATTTCACCTACCTGTCTTGTCGCCCTTCTCTTCCCCACTATCGCAGCAAAAATCTCATCGCCACCCGAGAGCTCCGCCGCCGCCCGAAGACCTCGTCGCCATCCGAAAGCTTCGGTGCTGCCCGAAGACTTCATCGCCGCCGAACACCTCGTCGTGGCCGAGTAGTTCGTCGCCGTCGAACACCTCGCCGCCGTCGAGCTCCTTGTCGTCGTCGAACACCCCGTCGCCACCCGAGGTTTTCGCATCCGTCCAAGACCTTCGTCTCCTTCCGCGCAACGCTCGCAGCGAACCCTTTTTCGGACGTCTCCAGCCGTATCCACCAGGTTAGCTCCCCACCATTTAAAAGCAGATCCAAGTTTTTTATAGGTTCATACCTAATGTGTTCTTGGTATCTCCCGAATGGCCTTATTTGTTCCTGATTAGTTGGCGGTGATGATAGCGAGCACAACAATGTTTTTCATACCCTTATTTGTTCGGCCTTGACTTGCATATTTGGAAAAGGGCTTCACCAAATCAACAGTACTGTCCCCACCTTAGTCGTAGGTCGTTCTATCCAGACATTTTTGCATTCATTTCCATCTGCCCGGTAGATCCATAATTTATCGCTTGTCAAGTAAAATCTGTTTATAGTCTCATACTTCACCATTTTGACAAATACTACTGATGCTTTGAAACACCTCTCCTTTAAGGAGCAAGAGTTCATAAGTCGCCCTGGCAACCTAACCCGGACCTTCGTTGGCGGGTCAAAAAACTTCCTCAGTCATCAGGCAAATTGTCTGGCGAGTCAAATGAACTTGGTTCACCATTTTCAGTAGATGCTTGGCATGTCAATTCACCCGTACTTTTATCCCTTTGTAGCATGGGCGCTGTTTTCAAAAGTGACTGGCTCCCAACCAAGGTTATTTATGCTATACTTAATGACTATGTGAAAACAGGGAATCTGGACGCTCAAGAGATTATTGGTTGGCGCACCGGGTTAGGAGAAGAAGTCCCCAATCCCAAGGAAGGGGAGATAGTTGTTTTTGTTGAACACCTTGAGCGGGGCTTTAAGCCGTCCGGATCGAAATTCCTCAGAGACGCCATGACCTTTATGTATGTCCGCCTCCAAGATCTAGGCCCCAACTCGATAAGCAATCTATGCCAGTTCCAGGTGTTTTGTGAGGCTTAGTAACGGATGGAACCCTCAGTTCCCTTATTCTGGTACTTCTTCCACTTGAATCGCCAAACAGAATTTCACAATGGCCCCAGCCTGGAGCTTGGTGGTGTCAATGTTCAGTGCCGCAGGGATAGCTCATTCCCGTCACTCGCCATGCCAAGCCATCCTAAAAGCTGGGGCGAGTCTTGGTTTTACTGCCAAGAGACTTCGCCTAAAGGCGAGAACAAGCTTCTGGGTTATAGGGAAGATTGCCTTCCAACAAATTTCAAACTCCCCGACAAGCTCACCGAAGAGGAGGAGTCAGACTTTATCCCAGTATTGTCCGAGTTAAGATCTTTGACAAACAACGGCCTTACTGGGGTTGACTTGATCCGCTGCTGGGTCTAATGGCGTATCCTCCCGTCGAGTCGCCGGGACGGGTTAATGTGTGAATTTGACGACACCCTAAATCATCCTCAGTGCTACTTCCGCACGGCTCTGACGGAAAATGATATTGTGACCATGATCAAGAAGTTGACCGGCGAACCCGCGGCAAAATGCGGCCAAATAGGTCTTAAACCTTTGTGCAAGATTAACCCGGCACCAAAGGTAAATAACTTAACCCGCATTTTGTTCTTTATTTCTTACGTCTTACTTGAACTATGACCTCTTATAAAATATGCCATTTCAGAAAGGTGATAAATTTTGGTCCAAGAAGCCAAAAAAGCCAGCCATGAAGCAAGCTAGGCCGCCTCCAAAGAAGAAATCCAAGGGCAAGGGCAAAGCTGCCGTTACCGAGCCATCTGAAGCCGATGAATCCCAAGTCGGCGATGTACTTTCGGAGGTAAAAAAATCCATCCTCTTTTAACTCGCCATCTCTTGTGTAGAATTAAGAAAATGAAAGCCAGGAGGATTCTGTAGAGGTAATTTCTGTTTCCTCCGACTCATCTCCTTCTCCACCTAAGCCGGCCAGGCGAATTTGTGGGAAAGTTCCCTTCTCACACCCAAATGCTTGTTTGGATCCAAATTTTCTTCTGAAGAAAGCACAACACACCGCGAATCGGAAAACTCGAAGTCATTCTGGAGACCCGGTGTTCGGATTACCAACAAGAAACAAGAAAAGGCAAAATGAGGTATCTTTTAATAACACTTCTTTAGGTCCTTTTGGATCTCGTTTGTAACTCGCTCATATCTTCGAAGTATAATTTTTTGCAGAGTTCTCCTCCCACTTCTGGCGACTCTGTGATGTCGGCACTTCCACCGATGATCCGTGTCCCTGGGTAGGCCTTTGATAATATTTACCTTTAGTCTGATGGTGATAATATCCATTCCTTTAAATGCACCCTTTCCTCCTTTCAGGGCACAGACAAAGAAAAGGAAAACTGGCGGGTCAACTCCCATTACAACTTCGGAGCCTATCGAAAAATCGGCGCCGATCCAGGATAACCCGGACCAAGACAAACCTGAAGATCAAGTGGATCTCCCCAGCTCACCCAAGGAAAACATGGAAACGGCTAACCCGCCAAGTCCATTGACAACAGCAGAAGACCCGGACGCTGTAGTTATCACCGGTACTCGCTTCTCTAAACCGGCCACAGCGGTTTTATCGAAGCATATATCATCATCAGCTCAACCTGTTTTTGAGCATGAACTTTCCAAGGCTAAGCTCTCCCAATATGAGAATCTCGAATTCAATGAACTTTGCTCTGGCTTTGCAAGTCGCCTGGAGGCGAGTTATGAGATGGAGAAGGGCCTGCTTTGAATGCTGAAGGACAAATATGAGGTACGTTTTGTTGCACACTGTATTATCCTCATTAACCCCCAAGGGCCGGGTCATCAGTAAAAGATGAGCCGGGTCTTGATGATTGAAAAACTTTCGACCTGTAACCCCCAAGGGTCGGGTCAACAGTAAAAAGATGAGCCGGTTCTTGATAATTGAAAAACTTTCGACCTGTAACCCCCAAGGGCCGGGTCATCAGTAAAAAGATGAGCCGGGTCTTGATAATTGAAAAACTTTCGACCTGTAACCCCCAAGGGCCGGGTCATTAGTAAAAAGATAAGCCGGGTCTTGATAATTGAAAAACTTTCGACCTGTAACCCCCAAGGGCCGGGTCATCAGTAAAAAGATGAGTCGGGTCTTGATACTGTATAATTTTGTTTAAAAAATTATACATTAGCCCCCAAGTGTCAGGCATGTTGCTTGCAATAATTCTGAGACTTGCCCCTTAACTATATATTTCGACAGGAATCACTTATCCAAACTGAATCAGCACTTGGCGACTTGAAGAAAAGTTTAACCGATCAACAGGATGCCCGGGCAAAATCAGAAGAGAAGTATCAACTGATCTTATCTGAGATGGAGAAGCTAAAAGCCGACTTAAAAAAGGCTCAAGCTGATCAAGATGCCTTAATAAAGCAAGCAGAAAAAGCTGAAGCCATGTTGGATACTGTGCAACAAGAGCTGTCCAGCTTAAAGCGACATATCTCCAACATGGCGCAAGCTGTCTTTGGTAAAAACCAACTCTTGACCTTTGTAAACAAATAGCTTTGTATAAATCACTGACTATCATTGCCTTTTATATAGGTCCGAGAGCCGCCAACCTTCAGGATGATTGCGTCCTGATGCTGAAGGCGATTTACACGTTGATGGAGCAGCTGTATACCGGAAGCGTGCTGACCGTGAAAGCAGTGATGGGCGCCAAGGAACCTATAACATCAATAAAGAAGATGCTTGGCTGCTTATCAACTCTTCCTCCTCAAATTGGCGAGCTAACTCAGTCAGCCGCACGGAAAGGAGCACTGACTACACTGAGTCGGTGCTTAGCATATGCTCCAGAAATAAGCCCAGAAGAAGTAGCGGCGGGCTTTCCTCAGCTCAAGGATGATGGGTCAGAATTTGCTGAAGAGGACTACCAGCATGTTGTTAAAGACTCCCGTTTGGCGGCGACTCAGCTTGCTGCAAGCTTGGGTTTATCAAAATACCAAGCCGCCTATGACAACAAAAACAAGAAGGTTAACCTGCCAACTTTTGTGACGACCAGCTTAACTCCGCGTCGACCCAAGAATCCTTTTGACTTGGAAGCGGATCTCTCATCAGTGCTGAACAATGAAGATGAGTTCGCCGCGTTATCCAAGTGTAACTAGGTACTGGGCGACTTGCAAATTGAAGTCGGCCAAAGCTCGCAGTAGGCTGATCCAAGGGCATCAGCAGAATGCCACTTCATAGATTTGGCCATGAGAGCCATGTAATAAGTCTCTTTAGGAATCAAAAACTGCTTCTGTGATATCTTGAAAAATCCGTATGTCGCCCTTAAGGCGTTTTGAAATGCTTGATCCGCCATTTGAGGCATTAGTATGATACTTGACCTGCCATTGAGGCATTTTCGTGATGCTTGATCCGCCATGGCTAGAGTGATTTTGATCATCAACCTGTTTTAAGCTTGAAAACATATATGAAACCATCTCAGTGAGTAATGGGTGATAACAAATAGCAATCGTCCCAAGATATTTTGAGGCGAGTTACAAAAAAAGTCTGAAAAACCTTGTGGCAGTGCCAGGGAGGTAAAAAATAACAATTTCGTCGGCTCATCAGGTCGCGAGAGGATAGGGCGAGTTAAACAAACTCAAGCGCCACCCAAGGGAGACTTTTGTATCAAGAGCTCAAGTATTCAGACCGGCTGATCAGGCACAAGTCAAGCTTCAGTGAAGCGGGTTCAATGAACCAATGGTTTCTCTATTTTCCATGTGAGGCGCTTGCCGGTACCAGACATGTTTTAACCAAGGCAAGTTGAGGGTCCATGAGCGGAATAACTCGCCAAGAGTTCATGGGTCCATATGGCGATTCGGCCAACACACAGTCCAGTATAACCATTTGTAATGCAGTAATTTTTCGCAGGCCAAATGGGTAGTAAGGCTGATCTCAGCGAGAGGAAGCCCCTAAGTGACCTATGATTAAGGGAAAGACCGTCATAGGATTGTAGAAGCGTATACGCTATGACCACAAAACGACTAGGGAATACGCTGTCCTCAAGTAAGTCGGTCTAATCCACAGAGTCATATAAGGCGCCTATGTTTGAATCGCGCGCTTGTGGCGACTTCGATCCTCTTTGGCTTATCGATACCCAGTTTTGTAATAAGCGCATCATGGCGACTTAAGCTCTTTGGTATGGACAGCGTCCATGTTTGGGCGACTTGTTGATAAAAGAATAAAGATCCATACCTTTCAATAAGATGAATTAGCAGGAAAGCCCCCAAGTCGGGAGGCGTTTTAATTTTATTGCTTTATAAGAAATGAAAAAACTTACAAAATGTAGAGCTTAATAGCTCAAGCGTAATAAGGCCGCAAGTGGGCAATATTCCAGTGGCGAGTCGACTCAGCCTCCGTGGTTGGCCGATCAGGCCGTAGATCCACCAGATAGCAAGACCCGTTGCGAAGGTTTTTGCTGATGACGAACGGTCCTTCCCATGGTGACGATAACTTATGCATGCCAGTGCGATCTTGTATCAGCCGAAGCACTAAGTCGCCTTCCTGAAAGGTTCGGCTCTTGACCCGGCGGCTGTGATAACGCCGTAAGTCCTGCTGATAGATGGCCGATAGGGCTGCAGCCAAATCACGCGCTTCCTCTAAGGCGTCCAAAGAGTCTTGACGCGCCAGTTCATTGTCCTGTTCCACATAAGCGGCGACTCTAGGCGAGTCATGCCTTAGGTCAGTGGAAAGAATAGCTTCTGCTCCATAGACCAGAAAGAAAGGGGTAAAACCCGTAGACCGGTCCGGGGTGGTCCGGATGCTCCATAGCACCGAAGGCAACTCCTCAACCCAACACCCCGGGGTTCGTTCCAAGGGAACCATGAGTCGGGGCTTGATTCCCCGTAAAACTTCCTGGTTCGCCCGCTCCGCCTGTCCATTAGATTGTGGTTGAGGAACCGCAGAAACATCAAGCCGGATGTGCTCACGATGGCAAAACTCCTGCATCGCCCCTTGAGACAGATTAGTGCCATTATCAGTAATGATACTGTGCGGATATCCGAACCGGAAGATCAATTTTTTCAAGAATTTGACCGCCGTCTCCGCATCGCAAGCTCCAACAGGCTCTGACTCAACCCACTTGGTGAATTTATCAACCGCCACCAGCAAATGGGTTTTCTTGTTGGATGACATCTTAAAGGGGCCAACCATGTCTAACCCCCAGACCGCGAAAGGCCAAGTGATGGGTATCATCCTTAGTTCTTGAGCCGGCACATGAGCGTGTCGCCCATAACGCTAGCATCCATCGCATCGATGAACTATTTCCTCTGCATCTGCATCGGCCGTCAACCAAAAGAAACCATGACAGAATGCCTTTGAAACCAAGGAACATGACCCGGCGTGATGCCCACAATCTCCGGAATGAATGTCATTTAGAATTATGCACCCTTCTTCGGAGGAAACACATCTTTGAAAAATCTCGGGAGTGCCTCGCTTATATAGTTCGCCATTGATGATCACCATGGATTTGCTTCGCCGAATGATTTGGCGAGCCAACACTTCATCCATAGGTAACTCGCCTCGTGTGAGATAGGCCAGATACAGAAGAACCCAATCCGGCGTAGCGTGGAGAGCCGCCACGAACTGGGACTCAGGATCTGGTATCGCCAGCTCCTCCTCTGAAGGCAAACTTACGGAAGGCTTATGCAAACTATCCAGAAAAACATTGGGGGGGGAACCGACTTTCGCTGGGAACCGAGACGTGAAAGGGCATCAGCTGCCTCGTTGAGGCACCGCTCAATGCGATCAACCTGATAGCCATGGAAAAGACCCGCCACATCGAACACAACCCTCCTGTAAGCCGCCACCACAGGGTCTCGAGAATCCCAAGTGCCTGAAACTTGCTGAGCCACCAGATCAGAGTCGCCAAAACATCTGACCCGTGTAAGGTTCATCTCCTTGGCGAGTCGCAAGCCGTGAAGTAAAGCTTCGTATTCCGCAACATTGTTGGTACATGGAAACATGAGTCGGAGGACCTAACAGAATTTGTCTCCTTGAGGAGATACCAGTACCACGCCAACCCCCGAGCCTTCCAACTGTCTGGATCCATCAAAATAAATTGTCCAATATGTAAGATCAGGCCTGTCTTCCGAGACCTGTAACTCGGACCAATCATTGACGAAATCAACCAAGGCCTGAGATTTGATAGCCGTGCGAGGGGTGTACCGCACGTGGTGCGGCCCAAGTTCAATCGCCCACTTGGCAATCCGCCCCGTCGCCTCCCGATTCTGGATGATGTCCCCGAGGGGAGCGGAACTAACCACCGTGATGGGATGCTCTTGAAAATAATGTTTAAGCTTCCGGCTTGCCATAAACACCGCATACACTAATTTCTGCCAGTGTGGGTATCGCTGCTTGGAAAGAGTTAGCACCTCGCTGATAAAATACATCGGGCGCTGCACAGGGTATTCCTTTCCTTCCTCCTTCCTTTCAACGACCACCGCCACACTCACCGCTTTAGAGTTTGCCGCAATATATAAAAGCATGGGCTCTTTCTTAGTCGGGGCGGCCAAGACCAGCAGGTTGACCAGTTGTCGTTTTAAGGCTTCGAAAGCTTCATCGGCTTCATCTGTCCAAACAAAATGGTCAAATTTCTTTAGCAATTGATAAAGGGGAATAGCCTTTTCTCCGAGGCGGCTTATGAAGCGACTTAAGGCCGCAATGCGACCCGCCATCCGTTGGACTTGATTAACATTTGCTGGCTTCCCAAGGGAGGTAACCGCTTCGATCTTGTCCGGGTTAGCTTCGATGCCGCGCTCAGACACCAGGAAGCCCAACAACTTCCCTGCAGGAACACCAAAGACACACTTGGTGGGATTTTGCTTCATCTGATATACCCGTAGATTATCAAAAGTTTCCTTGAGATCTTCCAATAGCGTCTCCCTCCGGTGGGTTTTAACCACAATGTCATCGACATAGGCATGGACGTTGCGTCCGATTTGGCCACGGAGGCAATTTTGGATGCAGCGCTGATAAGTCGCCCCTGCACTCTTGAGTCCGAATGGCATGGACACATAGCAAAAAGCCCCAAAGGGGGTTATAAAAGCTGTTTTCTCTTGATCCTCCACGGCCATCTTGATTTGGTGGTATCCAGAATACGCGTCCAAGAAGCACAAACGTTCGCATCCCGCCACTGAATCAATAATTTGGTCAATGCGGGGAAGAGCGAAAGGATCCTTTGGACAAGCTCTGTTGAGGTCTGTGTAATCAATGCACATATGGAAGGTACCATTCTTCTTGAGCACCAAGACCGGGTTAGCCAACCATTTGGGGGTGGAAAACCTCTACGATGAATCCGGCGGCCAAGAGACGGGCAACCTCCTCCCCGATTGCCTTGCGTCGTTCCTCATTGAACCTACGAAGATATTGCTGCATAGGTTTTGCCTTTGGGTCAACATTAAGATGGTGCTCAACGAATTCTTCGGCACACCAAGCATGTCAGAAGGTTTCCATGCGAAGATGTCCCGATTCTCACGGATGAATTCGATGAGCGCGCTTTCCTATTTGGGATCCAGACCCGTCCCAATAGTGAACTGCTTGGTTGAGTCGCTAGGGACGAAATCCACCATTTTAGTGTCATCTGTTGGCTTGAACTTGAGGGGCGGCTCAGCATCTATCGTTGGCTTTTTTAGGGGTGACATATCAGCCGGATCAACATTGGCCTGGTGGTAGTTGAGCTCCTCCGCAACACAAGCGACTTCTGCGTAAGCCGCATCCCCTTCTTCACATTCTCTTGCAATCCTTCTATCACCATCAACCGTGATGGGTCCTTTAGGACCAGGCATCTTGAGTTTAAGGTAAACATAGCATGGGCGAGCCATGAACCGGGCGTAAGCCGGCCGCCCAAACAACGCATGATAGGGGCTTTTTAACTTGACCACCTCAAATATCAGCGACTCACTCGTGTAATTAGATGTTGTTCCAAATGCAACTGTGAGCCTGACTCGGCCTATGGGGTATGCCGATTTGCCTGGGACGGTTCCGTGGAATACCGTGGTTGAAGGCATCAAATCTTTCTCCAACAGGTTCATCCTTTGGAAAGTGTCGAAATACAAAATGTTGATGCTGCTGCCACCATCCATCAGTACCTTCGACAAGGTATACCCCCCAACTTGGGGAGCCACGACCAACGCTAAGTCGCCGGGATTGTCAACTCTTGACGGGTGGTCCTCCCTACTCCATGATATGGTCTGCTCAGACCAGTGGAGGTATCTAGGGAGTGCCGGCTCGGAGATACTGTACGCTCGGTGACTCACATTTTTATCTCGCTTGCAAGCATTGGTGGTGAAAACGTGGTACTTCCCATTGCTTAACTGCTTGGGATTGTTGCGGAAGCCGCCATTATCATCCTGCCCATGCGAAGCCGCCTGTGGGGGTGGTTGCTGAAAAACTCCGGGCGGGTTATATCGTTGCTGGTGATGCACCAGATACTGGCCGCTGCTCTGCTGCGAGCCACCCTGAGTCCCAGGTTCGGGGAAACTGCCGAAGGGGTTCTAACGTTGATTGGGCGCGCCAAACTGTTGCTGCCGTTGGTCCGGGTCACCGTTTTGGCCTTTTTTGATCGCCTCCGCCTGAAACTCCCGCATCACGTAACAGTCCCCCAGGAATGAGTCGTCGGTCCGTCTGCCATGGCGTGGTGCGGGCAGGGGCCTTTGAGTAACTCATTATAGTTGCGTGGCTTTTTGCCACTATATCCCCTACTTTTCTTCTGGCATTGGTTGCCATTATTGGTGTTGGTGTTGGCGATTAAGTCCGAAGATTCTTCCTACCGCCTTCTCTTTCTATTCGCTCCCTGATTATGGTGGGCGCGTCCCTGGAACCGGGTATGATTTTTGGATGACTCGCCCTTCCTTGGTGAGTTAGCTTTGCCACCATCCTCGCCGGGATCTTTGGTGTCGTCCGCCTCAGCGTACCTAGTGAGGGTGTCCATTAGCTCCCCCATGTCTTGGACCTTTCGCTTGAGTCGCCCCAACTTCTGCACCAAAGGCTCGCAGTGGCAATTCTGCTCGAGGATTAGCACAGCCTTAGCCACCGTAATACCGTCTGACGAGTGAATGATTTCCGCGACCCGCCGCGACCAGTGGTGGGCCGACTCATCCGGGCGTTGAATGTAGTGTTGTAGATCAACTATTGTCATCGGACGCTTGCAGGTTCCTCGGAAGTTTTTAATGAAACGCTCTTTCAATTCAGCCCAAGTCTGGATGGAGTTGGGAGGCAAGTTTTTCAACCAAGTACGCGTCGTCCCTTCGAGCATCATTGTGAAGTATCTGGCGCAAACTGCTTCGCTTACGTCGAGCATGTCCATGGCGATTTCATAACTCTCGACCCACGACACCGGCTCAAGGTCCGGAGTGTAGTTAGGCACCTTTATTGGCCCTTTAAAATCCTTGGGCATTCGCTCGTTGCGAAAGGCGGGGGCCAAGCACGGCACCCCCACTTTTCTACCGCTCCCGACAAGAGGCGCTGGGGCGACTTTGATGTCCGGATGATCCCGGCCTGGCGGGTCTCGATGATCACGCGAGTTGTCCTGGGGGAAGGGCCGCGGTCCGCTGGTTATAGCGGGCTGGTCCTCTGGCCGACTCCTGGTGCGGCTTGCCTGGGGAGTGGAATGCAACCTATCTAGGCTATGTGAGAACTGGGCGTTTTGAACCACCGTCGTCTTCAACATCTCAATGGCGTTCCTCGCCTCTATCTCGGCAGGAGTGTTGCCGTGAATCGGAAGGGATTCCAAATGGCGAGTTGCAGCGAGGACGTTGTCCACCGGGTTGCAAAAGTGACCTTGAGGTGTCTGGAATTGGGGGGCGTGATCCACAACTGGCTGAAACAGCGGGTTCGGTGGCTGGCCCGGCCCTCCCCCCGGGGCGGCTCTCGCCCCGGGAGTTCGCGGTGTGTCGAACAGGCGGGTCGGGTTGAGATCAGGGGGCAGGCGACCCTGGTGCCTCCGCTGATGGACGGCGTCATATGCGCGCTGGTGCCTTTCGAGTCACGAGTTGTCGGTATTCAAGCGAGCTATCTCAGCGGTAATTTGAGCTTGCCGGGTCTCGATCCTGGCGGACTCCACCTCGGCATCCCGCTGAGCCTTTGCCACCCCTTCTCTTAGCTTTGTCAATTCCATGTTTACCGCCTCCTGGTTTTCCGGCGTGATGGGGGTCGCCATGAGCCTTGTAATTTCCGCTGCTAACTCCACCAAGATAGCGGTCGGGCTTCTAGACGTTTCACCAGTTCCATCTCCGCCTGCCGGGTTTGGCGAGGGTTGAGTCGCCCCCGCCATGTAAACGGCGATCTGACGGCAAGTCCGGTCAAGAACTTCGGGATCCATGGCAAGTGACAAGCCCCAAGGTAGCCCCCATGTAGAGACTGGATTAAATCTGAATCGCCCATAGACGATTCGTCATGAGTGTTGACCGGCGTGGTTTCCTGGGTCGCTGAGTGTTCTGGTTCCTCAGATCCCTGCATGAATCCAACAAAGACCGGGCGGGTTAGGTTTGGCGTCACGACCGGGCGGACGTACCTGGCTGACTCGACAACGTCGGAGGAGGTGTCCGGCTCAGGCACGGGCGATCCAATCATGCCGATGAAAACGCTGATCTTGCCGAAGGGGACCCTGTAACCAGATTCGATCGAATCCGCCTCGGGCCCCCATAGCAAGTTGTTGATGTAGTACTTCCCACGGCGGCTCCGGGTCATGAGCCCCGTCGCGTAGCTCCCAAACCCTGGTAGGGCTCCCTTTGAGAACTCAACTCCACTGTGCGCAGGCCCCACGGTGGGCGCCAACTGTCGTGGTTTTCTCACGGCAGATGTCCTCGTGAAAGGACTTAGTATTGGAGCCATCGCACCTTGGTGGCGACTCAAAGGGGTTGAACGAGAGCGAGACAGAGATTTACCCAGGTTCAGCCCCTCGTGCGGAGGTAAAAGCCTACGTCCTGCTTTGTGTTGTATTGATGGAGTTTCGATTACAAGGAGGGCATAACTCGCCAGACCTAGCACTCAATGATTTCTAGCCTGCCCTCTTCTTCCCTGGGACTCGCCTTTATATACAGGTCGAGTCCTTAGGTTTTACAAGGGTCCTTTCCTTTACACAAATCGTGACTCTTGCAATCTCTAAGTCACCATCTTTCCAAGGCTTGGAGACCTTCTCTATTATGGACTCCTTCCAAAAGTCGTAAACCGCCATACCACTTTCGGCCTTACCAGGCCAAGGCCCGAACCACTTTTTAGATGAGTCACCAGCTTTGGTGACCAGGCCCAACTAGGGTGGGTTATCAATAGATAATATCCCCAACAATCCCCATCAAAACTAACTCGATTACATGATAGATCTCATCCAACTCATCACCGTCCAACAAGCCTACGATGAGATTACTCACGAACGGTGAATTGCATCATGGAATTGGCGACGGAGGAAGGTTGATGATGACGATGGCGACGATTTCCCCTCTCCGGAGCCCAGAACGGACTCCAGATCTGCCCTCCAGATGAAGATCAGAAGGTGGCGGCGCCTCCGTATCGTAAAACGCGATGAATCCTTCTCTCTGATTTTTCCCGGGCGAAACAGAATAAATAGAGCTGAGTTTGGAGGAGGTGGAGCCTCGTGGGCCCCACAAGCCCTCATGGCGTGGCTAGGGGGGTGGCCACGCCCCTGGGCTTGTGGCCCACTGGCTCACCCCCTCCGGTGGATTTTTGCGCATGTATTTTTCATTAATTCCAGAAAAATTCTCCGTAAATTTTCAGGTCATTCCGAGAACTTATATTTCTGCACAAAAACAACACCATGGCAATTCTGCTGAAAACAGCGTTAGTCCGGGTCAGTTCCATTCAAATCATGCAAATTAGAGTCCAAAACAAGGGCAAAAGAGTTTGGAAAAGTAGATACGACGGAGGCGTATCAACTCCCCCAAGCTTAAAGCCTTGCTTGTCCTCAAGCAAATACAGTTGACAAACTGAAAGAGACAAAATAAAAACTTTGATGAACTCTGTTTGATCTTGTTGTTGCAACTATGTCTAACTCATATCCAGAGTTTTAGCAAGATCACAAGCAAACCACATAAGCAAATGACATCTAGGTCTCACGGTAAACTCATATCAATGGCATAATCAACTAGCGGGAAAATAATAATAAGCCACAAATGTCAACAATTCAATCAAAACAACATGAAGCAGTACGAACAGATGGTATCTCGCTAGCTCTTTCTGAGACCGCAAAACATAAATGCAGAGCACCTTCAAAGACCAAGGGCTGACCAAATGCAGAGTCCAAAATAAGGGTGAGAGAAGGCAGATCCTCCTTACCGTCTGCCGGCGCATCCCTCTTTATTGTTTGGGGGGAGTCGATCTCCCCGCCATCTTCTACGTGCTCTTCCTCGTGGGAGGAAGAGGCTTGGGTCTCTCCGGACTTATTATCCGGAGGACCCCTTCAGCAGAGGCCTTCACGGACCATTTTCCTCTTCTTCTTCTCTTTCTTCTCCGATGCTGCATATGGCCCCATGACGAGTATCGTCGTCAACAAAGGCAACCTGGGGTCCTCACGCAGGGGGGGGGGGTTGGGTCGTCAATTTTCACGGCCTTGTCCAGCCAACCCTGCAAAGACAACGGGGAAGTGGTTAAAATCCTTGCTGAAGACCAAAGCTCAGAATAAAGTAAGAACTTTGTCATTGTTAGAGCATATATATCCATTTGTGGTTTTGGTAATTGATGAAAATCCCTATGGACTAATGGTTCGCTTAAGTTATATTCGAAGGATTTGTCTATAGGCACTTCTTGAAGTCCATCTGTTGGTTTCAAGGAGTTTATATGATGACCAAGGTGGTATTCAAAGTATTATCCAAATATTGGTCGTAAATACACAGAGTTGATCAAGACTAAGGAGAGAGTAAATCAAGATGATGAACACACAAAGCGTACAAGCTGTACCGAGAAGGATCAAGTGATCCCATGGTATGGTAAACATTGTCCATAACACTTTTGTGTGCCAACCCATGTCTTCGTAAGAGTTCTATGTCGGGTTAGCTGTGTTTCCATGGGTTTGCGTCAAGAGGAAGATCTCATTCAACCTGTGAAGGATGACATTAAGTGGTGATCGTCATCAATATTGTAGTGTGCAAGTTCAAGTGGAGCATCATGAAGATATCATGCTTGAAGTTTGCCGTCCATTGTGGTGGCAATGGACTTGTGAAGAATGTGCTGAAGAGTGGCTCGCCCATAGTGAGTATGGGGGAGCAATCAAGAAAGGTGGTACATCTTGAGGAAGGCAGGATCATCATCATCTTGCTCAAGAGGACTAGGTGCAAGGTATAGGTTTGCCCTTGATAGGTTTTTCTATTGTAGTATAGTTTGCCGTACTATCAAGGGGGGCTCTCAAGTAAGTAGCTTGATCGTATCGTTCGTTGAGAGGTCAAACCATTTGCATCCTTGCATCATATCTTGGTTCTTGTTTGCTGTTTCTCCTTGTGAGTTTTAGAGCTTATGGTCATCTTCATGACAAGCTCGAGTTCATCGAAAACAGAGTCTATATGCATCTTCTATGATGTTTTCGATGTTGGAAGTTTTTGCCGGTTCTTCATTCATAGAGGTCTCACATCTCTATATCATTGGCGTTCTCATAACTGCATGTTATTAAGATTTTGTGTCGTCGTTGGATGGCTCTTGTCGTCGTGAATTCAACGAGCTTGAGTTTGCTCGATTCGGAGTTCGTACGCGAAAGTTATGGCAGTTTCAGTATCCAATGGTAGTACCACTTCTGGTGCGAGCGGTAGTACCCCTCCTGGAGCGGTATTACCGCCCCTAGAGCGGTAGTAATTTTTTACTACCGCTCCCGGGTGGTAGTACCGCTCTCTCGGACGTTCTGGGAGCAGTAGTACCGTTCCGGGCAGCGGTAGTACCGCTCCGGGCGGGCTGTGAGTGGGGGTAACGGTTGGATTCCTTCCCCCACTATATAAAGGAGGTATTCTTACCCATTGGACCTTATCCATCTGTTGAGCTCATGTTCTTCCCCCATTGTTGACCTTCTTAGTGCTTTTTAACTCTCAATCCCTCTAATGATTCTTACTAGTGGATCCAAATCAGCCCCTTACGAAGCAACACATAAACTAGGGTTTAAGCTTTTGTCACTCTAGCAACCCATCATCTACTTATTACTTCCCAATGCCTTCCTCTAGGCCCAAATAACAGTGAAGTGTTATGTAGTCGACGTTCACATAACACCACTAGAGGAAAGACAACATACAACGCATCAAAATATCAATCGAATACCAAATTCACATGACTACTTATAGCAAGACTCATCCCATGTCCTCAGTAACAAACGTAACTACTGACAAAGCATAATTATGTTCATGATCAGAGAGGTATTGACTAGCATGAAGGATCTGAACATATGATCTTCCACCGAGTCATCGAACTAGCATCAACAACAAGGAGTAATTAACATTACTAGCAACCTTACAAGTACCAATAGGAGTCGCGAGAAGAAGATTGGGTACAAGAGATGAACTAGGGTTTGGAGATGAGATGGTGCTGATGAAGATGTTGATGGAGATGAGTCCCCTCCGAGGAGAGGAGTGTTGGTGATGATGATGATGGCAACGATTTCCCCCTCCGGGAGGGAAGTTTCCCTGGCAGGACGGCCCTGCGGAGCTCTAGATTGGTTTTGCTCTAGTTCCGCCTCGTGGCGGCGGCGTTTCTTCCCGAAAGCTCTCTCTTGATTTTTTTTCTGAGCAAGAGAGACTATATAGAGTTGGAGTTGGAGGCTGTGGAGCCACGTGGGCCCCACGAGCCTGCCGGGCGCACCCTAGGGGGGGGCGCCTCCTGGGCTCGTGGGCCCCTGTCTCCGTGTCTTCGGGTAATTCTTGCGCCAGTATTTTTTATATATTCCACAAAAAATCCTCGTATGTTTCCAGGTCATTCCGAGAACTTTTATTTCTGCACAAAAAACAACACCATGGAAATTCTGCTGAAAACAACGTCAGTCCGGGTTAGTTCCATTGAAATCATGCAAATTAGAGTAAAAAAAAGGGCAAAAGAGTTTGGAAAAGTAGATACGATGGAGACGTATCAACTCCCCCAAGCTTAAAGCCTTGCTTGTCCTGAAGCAATTCAGTTGACAAACTGAAAGAGACAAAAGAAAAACTTTTACGAACTCTGTTTGATCTTGTTGTTGTAATTATGTCTAACTCATATTCAGATTTTCAGCAAGATCATAAGCTAACCACATAAGCAATAACATTTAGGTCTCATGGTGTACTCATATCAATGGCATAATCAACTAGCGAGCAATAATAATAAGTTTCAAACGTCAACACTTCAATCAAAACAATCATGATACAATATGAACAAATGGTATCTCGCTAGCCCTTTCTGAGACCGCAAAACATAAATGCAGAGCACCTTCAAAGATGAAGGGCTGACTGAACATTATAATTCATGGCAAAGAAGATCCAGTCACAGTCATACTCAATATCAATTAATAGCAAATCATAAAAATAACGGAGGTGCTCTCTAATTGGTGCCTTTTATAAGAAGAGGATGACTCAACAGTAATGTAAATAGATAGGCCCTTCGCAGAGGGAAGCATTGATTTGCAGAGGTGCCAGAGCTCAAGCTTTTAAAACAGAGATAAATAATTTTGGGTGGCATGCTTTCGTTGTCAACGCGATGACCAAGAGTTTTCACCATCTTCCATGGTACACATATTATAGGCGGTTCCCAAACAGAATAGTAAAGTTTTGACTCCCCCACCACCGATCAATCACACTCCACGACTAGCCGAATTCTCGGGTGCCGTCCATACCAACAACAATCTAGGGGGAGTTTTGTTTGCCATTATATTTTCGATTTGATTTGAGCATGGAACTGGGCATTCCGATTACCGACCCCTTTCTCATGAGTGATAGTGAATAAACACGTATCGAGGATAACACGCCTAGCATGGAAGATACTGACCGCCCCTTGTCACCACATGAGCGGTTCGGGCATACAAAACAGATTATTATTTGAAGATTTAGAGAGTGGCACATGCAAATTTACTTGGAACGGCAGGTAGATACCGCATATAGGTAGGTATGGTGGACTCATATGGAACAACTTTGGGTTTATGGAAGTGGATGCACAAGCAGTATTCCCGCTTAGTACAAGTGAAGGCTAGCAAAAGACTGGGAAGCGACCAACTAGAGAGCGACAATAGTCATCAATATGCTAGTAAATATCCCTTATGTACTCCTCCGGAGTTATGGTATTAATAATATTGCTTTCAACATTTATGGGAGTACCTGAGATATAATGCTTGATTCTTTGCCCATTTACAACTCTCGGAAAATTACCTTCCGCGTTGTTGATTTTTATGGCACCGGAACGATATACTTCCTCAACAATGTAAGGACCTTCCCATTTAGAGAGAACCTTGCTTGCAAAAAATCTTAAACGAGAATTGTATAGCAAGACATAATCATCTACATTGAACTCACGTTTTTGTATCCTTTTATCATGCCACCTCTTAACTTTTTCTTTAAACAACTTGGCATTTTCATATGCCTGAGTTCTCCATTCATCAAGTGAGCCAATATCAAATAACCTCTTCTCACCAGCAAGTTTGAAATCAAAGTTGAGCTCTTTGATTGCCCAATAACCCTTATGCTTGATACGTCTCCATCGTATCTACTTTTCCGAACTCTTTTGTCCTTGTTTTGGACTCTAATTTGCATGATTTGAATGGAACTAACCCGGACTGACGCTGTTTTCAACAAAATTGCCATGGTGTTGTTTTTGTGCAGAAACAAAAGTTCTCAGAACATCCTGAAAATTTACGGAGAATATTTCTGGAAATATGAAAAATACCTGCGCAAATATCCACCGGAGGGGATGGGCCAGTGGGCCACAAGCCCTGTTGCCGTGGCCTCCCCCCTGGCCACGGCAACCAAGCTTGTGTGGCCCACGTGGCTCTACCGCCCCCAAACTCAGCTCTATAACATATATTTTGAAATGACTATGATGTAGTATGATAGGATGGTATTCTCCTTTGAATGATTCAAGTGGCTTGACTTGGCGCATGTTCATGCATGTCGTTGAAACAAAATCAACATAGCCTCTATGATGTTCGTGTTCATGGTGATTTTTATCCTGTTCATGCTTGCACTCCATGTTAGTCAAACTCATTGCATCTTGATGACTGTTCTCGCTCTCTAGTTGGCCGCTTCCCGGTCTATTTCTAGACTTCATTTGTACTAAGCGGAATACTTCTTGTGCATCCACTTCCATAACCCAAAAGTTTTTCAATGAGAGTCCACCATATCTACCTATTTGCGGTATTTACCTGTTGTTCCAAGTAAATTTGCATGTGCCATTCTCTATACCTTCAAGAAATAATGTGTTTTGCATGCCCGAACCGCTCATGTGGTGACAGGGGGCTATTGGTATCTTCCATGTTAGGCGTGTTATCCTCGACATGTGTTTATTCACTGTCATTCATGAGAAAAGGGCCAGTAATTGGAATGCCCAGTTCCACGCTTAAATCGAAAACATAACTGTAAAACAAGACTCCCCTCGGATTGATGTTAGTATGGACGGTACCCGAGGATTCGGCTAGCCGTGGAGTGTGATTGATTGGTGGTGGGGGAGTTAAAACTTTACTTTTCTGTTTGGGAACTGCCTATAGCATGAGTAGCGTGGAAGATATTGAGAAATCTTGGTCATTGCATTGACAATGAAAGCATGCCACCCAAAATTATTATCTCTGTTTTCAAAGCTTGAGCTCTGGCACCTCTGCAAATCAATGCTTCCCTCTGCGAAGGGCCTGCCTATTTATTTTCCTGTTGAGTCATCCTCTTCTTATATAAGCACCAATTAGAGAGCACCTCTGTCATTTTATGCTTTGCTTTTGATTGATATTGAGTATGACTATGACTGGATCTTCGTTGCTATGAATTTCAATCTTTAGTCAGCCCTTGATCTTTGAAACTGCTCTGCATTTATGTTTTGCGGTCTCAGAAAGAGCTAGCGAGATACCACCTATTCATATTGCTTCATGCCTGTTTTGGTTGAATTGTTGGTATCTAAAACTCATTATTATTTTCTCGCTAGCTGATTATGCAATTGATATTAGTTCACTATGAGACCTTTGTGTCACTTGCTTATGTGGTTAACTTGTGATCTTGCTGAAATTCTGGTTACGAGTTAGACATAGTTGCAACAACAAGATCAAACAGAGTTTGTCAAAGTTTTTCTTTCTCTTTCAGTTTGTCAATTGAGTTGCTTGAGGACAAGCAAGGTATTAAGCTTGGGGGAGTTGATACGTCTCCATCGTATCTACTTTTCCAAACTCTTTTGCCCTTGTTTTGGACTCTAATTTGCATGATTTGAATGGAACTAACCCGGACTTACGCTGTTTTCAGCAGAATTGCCATGGTGTGGTTTTTGTGCAGAAATGAAAGTTCTCGGAACGTCCTGAAAATATACGGAGAATATTTCTTGAAAATATGAAAAATACCTGCGCAAAGATCCACCGGAGGGGATGGGCCAGTGGGCCACAAGCCCTGTTGCCGCGGCCTCCCCCCTGGCCGCGGCAACCAAGCTTGTGGGGCCCACGTGGCTCTACCGCCCCCAAACTCAGCTCTATAAATTCACTTTCGTCCCAAAAAAATCAGATGAGAAGATTTCATCGCGTTTGCGATACGGAGGCGCCGCCACATCTTGTTCTTCATCTGGAGGACAGATCTGGAGTCCGTTTTGGGCTCCGAAGAGGGGAAATCGTCGCCATCGTCATCATCAACCTTCTTCCCTCTCCAATTCCATGAAGCTCTTCATCGTTCGTGAGTAATCTATTTATAGGCTCGCTGGGCGGTGATGAGTAGGATGAGATCTATCATGTAATCGAGTTAGTTTTGACGGTGATTGATCCCTAGTATCCACTATGTTCTGAGATTGATGTTGCTACTACTTTGCCATGCTTAATGCTTGTCACTAGGGCCCGAGTGCCATGATTTCAGATCTGAAATTATTATGTTGTCACCAATATATGTGTGTTTTAGATCCGATCTTGCAAGTTGTAGTTACCTACTATGTGTTATGACCCGACAACCCCGGAGTGACAATAACCGGAACCACTCCCGGTGATGACCATAGTTTGAGGAGTTCATGTGTTCACCAAGTGCTAATGCATTGTTCCGGTTCTTTATTAAAAGGAGAACCTTAATATCCCGTAGTATCCTTTTGGACCCCGCTGCCACGGGAGGGATGGACAATAGATGCCATGCAAGTACTTTTCCATAAGCACGTATGACTACACATGAAATGCATGCCTACATCACATTGACGAACGAGAGCTAGCCACATATCTCTCCATGTTATAACTGTTGCATGATGAATGTCATCCAAATGAATCACCGACCCATTGCCTACGAGTTTGTCCCACTACTGCTGTTACTTGTTTTGCTCTACTGTTGTTACTGCTGTTACTTGTTTTGCTCTGCTGCTGTTACCACTGTTGCTTCCTACTACTGCTACTTGCTACTATTGCTACTTGCTACCGCTGTCACTACTGCTGTTCCTTTCCACTGTTGTTACTTGTTACACAGCTGCTACCTGCTACATTACTTTTTCGCACGACGTTGACGGGAAAGAATTTTCCCGTCCACGGGCAACTTACTGGCGCCATTGATACAACAATTAGGAATAGTCTGCCGTCAATAGATCGTTTCTGGC
Source organism: Hordeum vulgare subsp. vulgare (assembly GCF_904849725.1). NCBI lineage: Eukaryota > Viridiplantae > Streptophyta > Magnoliopsida > Poales > Poaceae > Hordeum > Hordeum vulgare. The sequence goes on from NC_058518.1 coordinate 310,375,234, forward strand.
ACCGTTGCTATCATACTAATTTGCTACTCATTCTTTGCTTGCATATACTAATCTTTCAGGTGCGGTTGAATCCGACACATTCACCTGCTAATACTTGAGAGTATCCTTTCACTTCCCGTCTGGCGAACCAACAAATTTGGGTTGAATACTCTACCCTCGAAAACTGTCGTGAACCCACGCGTTGGTGGGCCATTGCAAGACAATTGCTAATTGTTGAGCAACTGGGAGCAGTACTGGCTCTGTTGTCGCGAAGGCATCAAGTCAGGAACATGTCAACAACATTCTTCTAGTGTCGTTGCCGGTGACTACCGTCAGCAATGCTCTAGCTCAAGAGGTAAATGACATATTTACCGTAAACCATTTTATACGGAGACATGCCCATGGGATTCTTATAAGCAGTTGTATAAGCCCACAGTGCATCATCAAGTTTCTTAGACCAATTATTTCTAGACCTATGAACAGTCTTTTGCAGAATTAATTTAATTTCTCTATTACTTAACTCTACTTGACCACTAGACCGAGGATGATAAGGAGATGCAATTCTATGGTTGACATCATACTTAGCAAGCATTTTACAGAAAGCACCATGAATAAAATGTGAACCACCATCAGTCATTAAATATCTAGGGATTCCAAATCTTGGAAAAAAACTTCTTTAAGCATCTTAATAGAGGTGTTATGGTCAGCACTACTAGTTGGGATAGCTTCTACCCACTTAGTAACGTAATCAACAACAACTAGAATATGAGTATATCCGTTGGACTTTGGAAAAGGTCCCATATAATCAAAACCCCAAACGTCAAATGGTTCAATAACGAGTGAGTTATTCATAGGCATTTCCTGACATTTACTAATATTACCTATTCTTCGACATTCATCACAAGAAAAGACAAACTTACGAGCATCTTGAAGAGAGTAGGCCAATAAAAACTGGATTGCAGTACCTTGTGTGCAGTTCTATCTCCCGCATGGTTTCCTCCGTAAGCCTCGGAGTGACACTTCTGTAGGATCTGTCCCTGTTAATGCTCAGGTACACAACGTCTAATAACACCATCTACTCCTTCTTTATAAAGGTGAGCATCATCCCAAAAGTAATGTCTCAAATCATAAAAGAACTTTTTCTTTTGTTGGTATGTGAAACTAGGTGGTATATATTTAGCAACAATATAATTGGCATAATCAGCATACCAAGGTGTACTGCGTGAAGCATTGATGACATTCATTTGCTCATCAGGAAAGCTATCATAAATAGGTTGTGGGTCATCAAGAACATTCTCTAACCTAGACAAGTTATCTCCTACGGGGTTCTCAGCACCCTTCCTATCAACAATATGCAAATCAAATTCTTTTAGCAAGAGAACCCATCTAATAAGTCTAGGTTTAGCATCTTCCTTTTCCATGAGATATTTAATAGCAGCATGATCAGTGTGAATAATAACTTTGGAATCAACAATATAAGATCTGAACTTATCACATGCAAACACAACTGCTAAAAATTCTTTTTCAGTTGTAGCATAGTTTCTTTGGGCACTGTCTAGAGTTTTACTAGCATAATGAATAACATTTAATTTCTTATCAACTCTTTGTCCTAGAACAACACCAACATCATAATCACTAGCATCACACATAATTTCAAAAGGTAGGTTCCAATGAGGTGGTTGAACAATAGGTGCAGTTATCAAGGCCTTCTTAAGTATTTCAAATGCTTCTTCACAATCATCATAAAAAACAAATGGAATATCTTTTTGCAAGAGATTGGTTAGAGGCCTAGAAATCCTAGAGAAGTCTTTAATGAACCTTCTATAGAAACCAGCATGACCAAGGAAACTTCTTATACCTTTAATGTCTGTAGGGCATGGCATTTTCTCGATTGCATCAACATTAGCCTTACCGACTTCAATACCTCTTTCAGAAATTTTTGTCCTAAGACGATGCCTTCATTAACCATAAAATGACACTTCTCCCAATTCAAGACAAGGTTAGTATCTTTACATCTCTGCAAAACTCGATCAAGCTTGCTCAAGCAATCATCAAAAGAAGATCCATAAACGGAGAAATCATCCATGAAAACCTCAACAATCTTTTCACAGAAGTCAGAGAATATAGCCATCATACATCTTTGAAAGGTAGCAAGTGCATGATACGTCTCCAACGTATCTATAATTTTTGATGGTTTCATGCTATTATCTTGTCAAACTTAGGATGTTTTGTATGCCTTTTATATCTTGTTTGGGACTAACTTATTAACTTAGGGCCAAGTGCCAATTCCTGTTTTTTCTATGTTTTTGACCGTTTTCAGAGAAGGATTTTAAACAAAGTCCGAACGGAACGAAACTTCCAAAAAGATTTTTTCCGAAACAGAAGACGATCGGGAGACTTGAGAACCAAGGCAGAGGGTCACGAGGGACACCACAAGCCCTCATGGCGCGGCCAGGGGGGCCGCGCCTCCCAGGCTCGTGGGATCCCTGGGCCTCCTCTGCCCTAGGTCTTTCGCCTATATATTCCCAAAAATTCCAGAAAAAACCAGGAGATCATCGAAAGTACTTTTCCGCCGCCGCAAGCTTCTGTCTCCGCAAGATCCCATTTGGGGCACGTTCTGGTGCCTTGCCGGAGGGGGGATTCGGACACGGAGGGCTTCTTCATCAACACCATGACCTCTCCGATGATGCGTGAGTAGTTCACCATAGACCTACGGGTCCATAGCTAGTAGCTAGATGGCTTCTTCTCTCTCTTGGATCTTCAATACAAAGTTCTCCATGATTTTTGGCGCTCTTGTTTGAGAAGTAGCAGAAGGATTTCTGGCGCCGTTGCCGGGGAGGATCAAGTCCAGAACTCATCCAAGTAAGTGTCGCACACTCATCTCTTGCATTTACTTTTTTGCCTCTCGTTGTCCTCTCCCCCACTTCTGAAAAACAAAAGTTTGCAAAAATATTTGCCCTTTTCTTCGTTTGCCTTTTTCGTTTGCCTTTTTCGTTCACCCTTTTCTCTCGCTTGCTCTTTGTTCGCTTGTGTGCTTGCTTGCTTGCTGAAGTCACCATGACTGAAAACACCAAACTTTGTGACTTCTCAAATACTAATAATAATGATTTTATTAGTACTCCGATTGCTCCCGCCACTAATGATTATCTCTCTCCGTAATGATATCATGAATTTTAAGCAACTTGATCATGAACATGTTGCACAATCTTGGGAGAGAATGAAATTGATGATTAGAAATTGTCCCGCTCATGGCTTGAGTCTTTGGATGACTATGATTATACAAATCTTCTACGCTGGCTTCAATTTCGCTTCTAGAAATATCTTGGACTCTGCCTCAGGTGGAACGTTCATGGAAATCATGTTAGGAGAAGCCACGAAACTCCTAGACAATATCATGACAAACTATTCTCAGTGGCACACTGAAAGGTCACCTACTAGTAAGAAGGTACACTCAATAGAAGAAATTAACTCGTTAAGTGCTAAGATGGATGAGTTAATGAATTTGGTTGCTATTAGAAGTGCTCCTTTAAATCCTAATGATATGCCCTTGTCTTCCTTGATTGAGAGTAGCAACGCTAGCTTGGACGTTAATTTTGTTGGTAGGAATAATTTAGGCAACAACAATGCTTTTAGAGGAAACTATGTTCCTAGGCCTTTTACTAGTAACTCCTCTACTAACTTTGGCAACTCCTACAACAATACTCATGGAAATTACAATAGATTACCCTCTGATCTAGAGAGTAATATCAAAGAGTTTACCAACTCGCAAAAGATTTTCAATGGGTCCATAGAGGAAAAACTACTCAAAATTGACGATTTGGCTAGGAGCGTTGATAAAAATGTCTAGTGATATTGATGCTTTGAAAGTTAGATGTGCTCCTCCCAAGATCAATATGGATGAAACTTTGAAAGCTATGCGTGTTTCCATGAGTGAAAGCAAAGAAAGAACCGCCCAAATTCGTGCTAGACATGAATGGCTTAAAAAGGCGTGTTCTCGTGATAAAAAATCACGAAGATCTTAAAGTGCTTGGTGTGACTCCCATTGAATCTTTGTTTTCTTGTGTCAAACCTAATGATGATGGGGCTGGATATGAATCCACTTTGGTTGAAAAACGCCCCAATGATTCGGAGTCCATCTATCTTGATGCTAAAAGAATTGAAAGTGGAGAAGAAGATATTAAAACTTTGAGTAGTAATGAAATTACTACTTTGGATTTCAAGGAATTCAATTATGATAGTTTCTCCTTGATTGAATGTATTTCCTTGATGCAATCCATGCTAAACTCTCCACACACTTATAGCCAAAACAAGGCCTTTATCGATCATATCGTCGAAGCTATGATAAAATCTCTTGAAGAGAAACTTGAATTCGAAGTCTCTATCCCTGGAAAGCTTCATGATGAGTGGGAAACTACTATCAAAATCAAAATCAAAAACTATGAATGCAATGCTTCGTGTGATTTGGGTGCTAGTGTTTCCGCGATTCCAAAGTCTTTATGTGATGTTCTGGGTTTTAATGAGATTGAGGAGTGTTCTCTTAATTTGCATCTTGCGGATTCTACTGTCAAGAAACCCATGGGAAGGATCAATGATGTTCTTATTATTGCAAATAGGAACTATGTACCCGTGGATTTCATTGTGCTTGACATTGATTGCAATCCTACATGCCCTATTATTCTTGGCAGACCTTTCCTAAGGACTATCGGTGCTATCATCGATATGAAGGAAGGGAATATTAAATTTCAATTTCCTTTAAAGAAGGGCACGGAGCACTTTCCTAGAAAGAAAATAAGATTGCCTTATGAATCCATGATGAGGGCTACTTATGGTTTGAGCACCAAAGACGACAATACGTGATTCTATCGCTTTATGCCTAGCTAAGGGCGTTAAACAATAGCGCTTGTTGGGAGGCAACCCAATGAATTTATCTTTTTATTTATGTTTTGTTGCGTCCACACCATCATAATTCTGTTATGATAGTGTCTTTAGTGTTTCTTTTTGTGTTTGAGCCAAGTAAAACCTTTATGACTAGTCTTGGTGATGGTTGTTTGATCCTGCTGGAAAAAGACAGAAACTTTTCGCTCACTAGATTATTTTCCATTTTTATTCCGAAATAGCTTTTGAGTTGATTCTTTTTTATGCTGGTTGATATTCCTTTTTCCCAGGCAGTCGTAATTTTTCTGAATTGTTGAGGTACCAGAAGTATATGAAGTATACAGATTGCTACAGAGTGGTCTGTTTTTGACAGATTCTATTTTTGTTGAGTTGTTTGCTTGTTTTGATGAAAGTATGGATAGTATCGGGGGGTAGTAGCCATGGAAAAGTGAGAATACGGTAATCTAACACCAATATAAATAGAAATCAAGATTGCTACAGTACCAAAAGAGGTGGTAGTTTGTTTTCTTGTGCAAATGTTATCACGAGTTTCTGTTTAAGTTTTGTGTTGTGAAGTTTTCAAGTTTTGGGTGATGTTCTCGTGGACAAAGAGATAAGGAGTGGAAAGAGATCAAGCTTGGGGATTCCCAAGGCATCCCAAGCCAAATTCAAGGACACCAAAAAGCCTAAGCTTGGGGATGTCCTGGGAAGGCATCCCCTCTTTCGCATTCAATCCATCGGTAACATTACTTGGATCTATATTGTTATTCACCACATGATATGTGTTTTGCTTGGAGCGTCTTGTATCGTACGAGTCTTTTGTTTTTGTTCTGTCACAATCATCCTTGCTGCACACCTTTTGAGAGGGGCATGCACTCACCGTGATTTTGCTAGAATGCTTATCGTCCTGCACTTATATCTTTTGAGCTAGATAATTTTGCTCTATGTGCTTCACTAAGATCTTTTAGAGCATGGCGGTGCGTGACTTGGTAGTTGGCTTGTGCTATGAAAGTAGTCCCAAAGGTGATAGGTACCCGAAGAGGATACAAAAACCTCCATCTTCATGTGCATTGAGTAGAAAGAGAAGTTTTGATCTATTGATTGTCATCCTATGGTTTTGTTAATATTCAGACGTGCATTTGGTAATATTAAGAGTTATGTTAGTAGGGTGTTGTGAACCTAGAAATACTTGTGTTGAAGTTAGTAATTCCCGTAGCATGCACGTATGGTGAACCGCTATGTTAGGAAGTCGGAGCATAATTGATCTATTGATTGTCATCCTTTGTGTTGAGGTCGGGATCGCGCGATAGTTAACACCTACGAACCCTTCCCCTAGGAGTATGCGTTTAGCACTTTGTTTCGATTACTAATAAAAACTTTCGCAACAATTATGTGAGTTCTTCATGACAAATTGAGTCCTTGGTATAGATGCACTTTCACCTTCCACCATTGCTAGCCTCTTGAGTACTTTCGCCGGTGCACAAACCCACCATATGCCTTCCTCAAAACAGCCACCATACCTACCTACTATGGCATTTTCATAGCCAATACGAGATATATTGCCATGCAACTCCCACCGTTCCATCTCATGACTTGTGTCGTCACTCTCATATTTCCATTGCATGATCGTAAGATAGCTAGCGAGTCATACGCCAAGGTAGATCATTGCACATCCCGGTACACTGCCGGAGGCATTTCGTATAGAGTCATCATCGTTCTGAGCTTTGAGCTGTGAGTAAATAAAAGTGTGATGATCATCATTATTAGAGCATTGTACCATGTGAGGAAATTAAAAAAAAGAGTCCAAAGAGCCCAAACAAAAAGAGGCCCAAGAGCCCAAATAAAAAAAGAGAGAAGGGACAATGCTACTATCTTTTTCCACACTTGTGCTTCATAATAGCACCATGTTCTTCATGATTGAGAGCCTCTCATTTTCGTCACCACCATATGCTAGTGGGAATCTTTATTATATAACTTGGCTTGTATATTCCAATGATGGGCTTCCTCAAATTGCCCTAGGTCTTCGTGAGCAAGCAAGTTGGATGCACACCCTCCAGTTCTCCTTTTGAGCTTTCACATACTTATAGCTCTAGTGCATCCTTTGTATGGCAATCCCTACTCATTCACATTGATATCTATTAATGGGCATCTCCATAGCCCTTTGATACGCTGAGTCAATGTGACCATCTCCTCCTTTTTTGTCTCACAAACACCACCACACTCTATTCCACCTATAGTGCTATATCCCTGGCTCACGCTCATGTATTGCGTGATAGTTATAAAAAGTTTGAGAAAGTAAGAGTTCGAAAACAATTACTTGGCCAATACCGGGGTTGTGCATGATTTAAATTAGTTGTGTCAGGATGATGGAGCATAGCCAGACTATATGATTTTGTAGGGATAACTTTCCTTGGCCTTGTTATTTTGAAAGTTCATGATTACCTTGCTAGTTTGCTTGAAGTATTATTGTTTTCATGTCAATAGCAAACTATTGTTTTGAATCTTACAGATCTGAACATTCATGTCACATAAAAGAAGTTACAAAGGACAACTATGCTAGGTAGCATTCCACATCAAAAATTCAGTCTTTATCACTTCCCTACTCAAGGACGAGCATGAGTTAAGCTTGGGGATGGTTGATACGTCTCCAACGTATCTATAATTTTTGATGGTTTCATGCTATTATCTTGTCAAACTTAGGATGTTTTGTATGCCTTTTATATCTTTTTTGGGACTAACTTATTAACTCGGTGCGAAGTGCTAGTTCCCGTTTTCCATGTTTTTGACCGTTTTCAGAGAAGGATTTTAAATGGAGTCCAGACGGAACGAAACTTCCAAAAAGATTTTTCCGAAATAGAAGATGATCGGGAGACTTGAGAACCAAGGCACAGGGTCACCAGGGACCCCACAAGCCCTTGTGGCACGGCCAGGGGGGCGCCTCCTAGGCTTGTGGGCTCCCTGGGCCTCATCTTCCCTAGGTCTTTCGCCTATATATTCCAAAAATTCCAGAAAAAATTAGGAGATCATCGAAAGTACTTTTCCGCCGCCGCTAGCTTCTATCTCCGCAAGATCCCATCCGGGGCACGTTCTGGTGCCCTACCGGAGGGGGATTCGGATACGGAGGGCTTCTTCATCAACACCATGACCTCTCCGATGATGCGTGAGTAGTTCACCATAGACGTACAAGTCCATAGCTAGTAGCTAGATGGCTTCTTCTCTCTCTTGGATCTTCAATACAAAGTTCTCCATGATCTTCATGGAGATCTATCCGATGTAATCTTCTTTTGCGGTGTGTATGTCGAGATCCGATGAATTGTGGATTTATGATCAGATTATCTACGAATCTTATTTGGGTTTCTTCTGATCTCTTATATGCATGATTTCATATCCTTGTAATTCTCTTCGAGTTGTGGGTTTTGTTTGGCCAAGTTGATCTTTGATTCTTGCAATGGGAGAAGTGCTTGGTTTTGGGTTCATACCGTGCGGTGACCTCACCCAGTGATAGAAGGGGTAGCGAGGCACGCATCGTGTTGTTGCCATCAAGGGTAAAAAGATGGGGTTTTCATCATTGGTTTGAGTTTATCCCTCTACATCATGTCATCTTTCTTAAGGCGTTACTCTGTTCGTCATGAACTCAATACACTAGATGCATGCTGGATTGCAGTTGATGTGTGGAGTAATAGTAGTAGATGCAGAAAGTATCAGTCTACTTGTCTCATGACTTTGTGCGGTTCTATCAATTTCTCGACAGTAATTTGTTCACCCATCGTAATATTTGCTATTTTGAGAGAAGCCTCTAGTGAAAACTATGGCCCCCGGGTCTACTTCACACCATATTTTCAGTCTTACTCTTTTTCTTCGTTGCACTTTCCGCCTTCAGATCTCACAATGCAATCAATCTTGAAGGGATTGACAACACCTTTATAGCATTGGGTGCAAGCTCTTTTGTGTTTGCGCAGGTACTCTGGACTTGAGGAGATTCTCCTTCTGGATTGATACCTTGGTTCTCAAACTGAGGGAAATACTTACTGCTCCTGTGCTGCCTCAACCTTTCCTCTTCAAGGGAAAAACCAACGCAAGCAAGTCTCCGTCAACGTGTCAATTTTTGGCGCTGTTGTTTGAGAAGTAGCAGTGCATTACATAAACCAAAAGGCATACGTCTATATGCAATGGTACCGAAAGGGCAAGTAGAAGTGGTTTTCTCCTGATCAGATTGTGCAACTGGTATTTGGGAGAAACCAGAGTAACCATCTAGAAAGCAAAAGTGTGTGTGTTTAGACAATCTTTCTAGCATTTGGTCAATAAAAGGTAAAGGATAATGATCTTTCCTAGTGGCTTTATTTAATTACCTAAAATCAATTACCATCCTATAGCCAGTAACAATTCTCTGTGGGATCAATTCACCCTTATCATTAGTGAGAACGATAATACCTCCCTTCTTAGGGACACAATGCACCAGACTTACCCAATCACTATGAGCAACATGATAGATAATACCTACTTCCAGGAGCTTTAATATTTCTTTTCTTACCACCTCTTTCATCTTAGGATTTAATCTTCGTTGATGATCGGCAACTGGTTTGGAATGAGGATCAGTTTTAGTTTTATGCTCGCATAGAGTGGGACTAATGCCCTTAAGATCATGAAGAGTATATCCAATAGCAGCACAGTGCTTCCTCAGAGTTTGCAATAATTTGTTTTCTTCATGCTCTGAAAGGTTAGCACTAATAATAACATGATATATCTCTTTTTCATCAAGGTAAGCATACTTAAGAGTATCGGGTAATTGTGTAAGCTCAAACACAGGATCACCCTTTGGTGGAGGTGGATCTCCAAGTAATTCAACAGGCAAATTATTCTTAAGGATAGGATGTTGTTCAAAGATAACTCTATGTCATTCCTTTCCTCCATATGCATATCATTTTCATGTTCAAGCAAGTATTGCTCTAAGGGATCAGTAGGAGGCACAACAATAGAACCAAGAGCAATAATTTCATCCTTACTAGACAATTCTTTTTCATGAGGTTCTCTACCAAACTTGGAAAAATTAAATTCATGTGACACACCTTCAAAGCCAACAGTAATAGTTTGTTTCTCACAATCAATCTGAGCATTAACAGTATTGAAGAAAGGTCTACCAAATATGATGGGACAAAAGCTATCTTCTGTGGTAGCAAGAACGAGAAATTAAGTAGGATACTTAGTTTTACCACACAAGACTTCAACATTTCCAACAATTCCCACAGGGCAGATAGTATCTCTATTAGCAAGTTGGATAGTAACATCAATAAATTCCATCTCGACAGGTGCAATCTCATCTTTAATTTCATCATATAAAGATCAAGGTATTGCACTAACACTAGCACCCATGTCACATAAACCATGATAACAATGATCTCCTATCTTAACAGATACAACAGGCATGCCAACAACATGTTTATGTTTGTCTCTAGCATGAGGTTTAGCAATTCTAGCAGCATCTTCACAGAAGTGAATAACATGCCCATCAACATTATCGGCCAAGAGATCTTTAATAATAGCAATTCTAGGTTCAACTGTAATTTGCTCAAGGGGTGTAGGTGTTCTAATGTAGCCCTTACGTATCACAGTTGAAGCTTTAGCATGATCCTTTATTCTTACAAGGAAAGGTGGTTTCTCAATGTAAGCACTAGGAACAATAGAATCATTATAAGCAATGACTTTCTCTTCAACTGGATTGATTTTTACTACATTGACTTCTATGGGAGGATGATATTTAAACCACTTCTCCTTAGGGAGATTAATATGAGCAGAAAATGATTCACATAATGAAGCTACTATCTCAGAGTCAAGTCCATGTTTAGCGCTAAAATCAAGAAAAGTATTTGTTTGAGCGAAGGATTTAACGCAATCGAACTTAAGATTCATACCTGACACCTTACCTTCATCAAACTCCCAATCTTCAGAGTTGCATTTAATTCTTTCCAATAAATACCATTTGAAATCAATATCTCTCTTCATAAAAGAACTGGTACAAGAAATGTCAAGCATGGTGCGATTGTCATGAGAAAGCCGAGCATAAAAGTTCATAATAATAATTTCTCTAGGGAGCTCATGGTTGGGCATGAATATAACATTTACTTAAGCCTCCCCCAAGCTTGAGCGATACTTTCTCTATCACGAGGCCAAAAATTATAGATATAATTCCGATCACGGTGTACGAAATGCATAGGATAAAACCTTTGATGAAATTCCAATTTCAATCGGTTGTAGGTCCATGATCCAGTATCATCACATAGCCTATACCATGTAAATGATTTAACCCTCAAAGATAAGGAAAAGACCTTCTTCTTGACCTCATCCTCGGGCAAACCTGTAAGATTAAATAAACCACAAACTTCATCTACATAGATTAGATGCAAGTCGGGATGTGATGTTCTATCTCCTGTAAAAGGATTAGCCAACTGTTTCTCTAGCATGACCAAAGGTATTTCATAATAAATATTTTCAGTAGGTGTAATAGGTTGAGGAGAAACTCTTTGTGCTTCCGGTCAAGGTGAAGATACCCCGAACAAGCTCCTCAAAGGATTAGTTTCCATAGTGAGAAGTGACAATAAATTTCAGCACACTATATAAATGTTTCCTTACCAAATTCCACTTACCAAAGGCGCTTCACTCCCCGACAACGGCGCCAGAAAAGAGTCTTGATGACCCACAAGTGTAGGGGATCTATCATAGTCCTTTCGATAAGTAAGAGTGTTGAACCCAACGAGGAGCAAAAGGAAATGACAAGTGGTTTTCAGCAAGGTATTCTCTACAGGCACTAAAATTGTCGGTAACAGATAATTGTGTGATAATATAGTTCATAACGGGTAGCAAGAAACAATAGTAACAATGGTGCAGAAAGATGGCCCAATCCCTTTTGTAGCAAGGGACAAGCCTGGACGAACTCTTATGTAAGGTAAAGCGCTCCCGAGGACACATGGGAATTTCCGTCAAACTAGTTTTCATCATGTTCATATGATTCGCGTTCGCTACTTTGATAGTTTGTTATGTGCGTGAACCGGTGCTTGGGTGCCTTCCTTACTTGGAAAAACATACCACTTATGATTAAGCCCTCTCGCAAGCATCCGCAACTACGAAAGAAGAATTAAGACAAAGTCTAACCATAGCATTAAACTAGTGGATCCAAATCAGCCCCTTACGAAGCAACACATAAACTAGGGTTTAAGCTTCTGTCACTCTAGCAACCCATCATCTACGTATTACCTCCCAATGCCTTACTCTAGGCCCAAATAATGGTGAAGTGTTATGTAGTCGACGTTCACATAACACACCTAGAGGAAAGACAACATACAACGCATCAAAATATCGAACGAATACCAAATTCACATGACTACTTATAGCAAGACTTATCCCATGTCCTCAGGAACAAACGTAACTACTCACAAAGCATAATTATGTTCATGATCAGATAGGTATTGAATAGAATTAAGGATCTGAACATATGATGTTCCACCGAGTAATCCAACTTGCATCAACTACAAGGAGTAATTAAAACTACTAGCAACCTTACAAGTACCAATCGAAGTCGCGAGACGAAGATTGGGTACAAGAGATGAACTAGGGTTTGGAGATGAGATGGTGCTGATGAAGATGTTGATGGAGATGAGTCCCCTCCAATGAGAGGGGTGTTGGTGATGACGATGGCGACGATTTCCCCCTCCGGGAGGGAAGTTTCCCCGGCAGGATGGCCCTGCCGGAGCTCTAGATTGGTTCTGCTCAAGTTCCGCCTCGTGGCAGCGGCGTTTCTTCTCGAAAGCTCTCTCTTGATTTTTTTTCTGGGCGAGAGATACTATATAGAGTTGGAGTTGGAGCCTGCGGAGCCACGTGGCCCCCACGAGCCTGCCAGGCGCGCCCTAGGGGGGCACGCTTCTTGGGCCCCTGGATCCGTGTCTTCGGTTAATTCTTGCGCCAGTATTTTTATATATTCCACAAAAAATCCTCGTAAGTTTCCAGGTCATTCCGAGAACTTTTATTTCTGCACAAAAACAACACCATGGCAATTCTGCTGAAAAAAGCGTCAGTCCGGGTTAGTTCCATTCAAATCATGCAAATTAGAGTCCAAAACAAGGGCAAAAGAGTTTGGAAAAGTAGATACGATGGAGGCATATCACCCCTGGAAGCTTGGTGGTGCCTCAGAGCTCAATCGTTGTGGTGTAAAGCTCAAGACAAGCATCGGGGTCTCCAATTAAGTCGTGGAGATTGGCCCGAGCATTTGTGGTCACCTCGAAGCCATATGCCATTGTGATGAAGCTTCATGGTGTTGTTGGGAGCCTCCAATTAAGTTGTGGAGATTGCCCCAACCTTGTTTGTGCGGGTTCGGTGACCGCCCTCCAGGATCCCTTAGTGGAATCACGACATCTTGCATTGTGCGAGGGCGTGAGGAGATTACGGTGGCCTTAGTGGCATCTTGGGGAGCATTGTGCCTCCACACCGCTCCAAACAGGGATTAGCATCCGCAAGGGTGTGAACTTCGGGACACATCATCATCTCCGCGTGCCTCGGTTATCTCTTCCCGAAACCCTTTACTTATGCACTTTACTTTGTGATAGCCATATTGTTTCTTGTCATATATCTTGCTATCACTTAGTTGTTTATCTTGCTTAGCATAAGTTGTTGGTGCACATAGGTGACCCTAGTTGTTTTAGGTTTTGTGCTTGACAAATTAAACGTTAGTTTTATTCCGCATTTGTTCAAGCCTAAACTGTAATTGTGTTAAAGCGCCTATTCACCCCCCTCTAGGCGACATCCACGTCGTTTCAGTTGGTATCAGAGCTAGGTCTCTCATTATTAGGTTTAACCACCTAGAGAGTAAGAATGTCAACTAGGGGTGTATGATTCTCTCACACCCTTAGTTTCAATGGCACAAATTTTGATGTTTGGGTAATTCGCATGCTTAATCTCTTTAGGGTCATGGACCCAAATTTACAGCGAATTGTAGATATGGGGTTTTCTCCTCCAAAGGATTATCAAAATATATCTTTAGAGGATGAGAAAAACTCTTATCTCAATGCTCAAGCTTCTAATGTGCTTTTTGTTTCTTTGAGCAATGTAGTTATATTTCAACTCTTGACATTCCGGGATGCTCATGAGCTGTGGACAAAGCTTCAAGATAAATATGGTGTGTCCAAGATTTGTGGGAATGATTGTTCTCCCTCCACCTCCGATCGTGTGGTCTTCTCAACTTCATCTACTTCACCTACATGTGGATTGCCACAAGGTAATGATATGGTGAGTAGTGGTAATCATTGCAATGATAATAGTGGGCTTATTGTTGATGATCCTTCATCACTACATTATTGCAATGCTCCATCTTTGGGCGTTAACACTTCGAGCACTCTAAATGTTTTACATGCTTGTGTTGATAGTTCTTGCATATCATGTAAAAACTGCTTGACTAAATGTCATGATGATATGCTTTCTAAATTTTGTTGCCATGTTAAAAATGTATCTATTTCCTTGAGTTGTGGTGCTAACAATTTAGAGGAAATCCATCACTCCATGGAACAAGATGTGGCCTTGAATGATGCTTCAAGGGATCCTACATCATCATCTATTGTTTCTCACTTTTTCTTTATGGCTAAGGCTTCAAAGGTATCTCCTACCTTGAATGCCAATATATCTCTTGATGATGATGATGATGATAAGGATGATAATAATTATGAAGATAGTGATAATATTGCATCCTTAAAATTTAAGGGTGAAATGATTTTTAAATCTCTTTATAAGAATAACTTGCTTGTTCCAACTTCATGGAAATCATGTATATTGCCACTGAGGACAAGAAATACACTGAGGAGCTGGAAGCTCATCTTGAGGAGCATGAGGCCACCATTGAGACAATGGAAGGTCATGAGCGTGATTACGCTGATGAGATAGCGGACCTATCCCAAGCTCTTGAAAATGAAAAAAACACCAAGGAATCTCTTGAGGAGACCTTTGCTCTAGAATTATCTAGATTAAAGGAATCCCATGATAAAGCCCTCGAGGTGGCTAATGATTTTAGAACTAAAAATGGTAAGCTTGAAGTTGCCCATGCCAAACTCCTTGAGGACTATGATCACCTCGAAAATGGCTCAAGGGCTATTAAGAGTTCGCTCATCGAACTCACCGAGTCTCATGCCCAACTTGAAGCTTCTTATGCTAAAGAGCTTGACAAGTTGCCTTCTTCACTTGTCGTTAATGATGATGCTTGTGCTACTAACTCTCTTTCTTGTGAAGCATTAAAGGAGAATGTTGAGCTAAGGGCTCAACTTGAGTTGCTATCTAGCAATTATGGGAAATTGCAAGAAAGTCATGTAATGCTCACAAGCTCTCATGAGGATTTTCTAGTATTCCATAATGTGCTAAAATTACCTCATGAGGCTATTACTACCAAGGTAACATCAAGTGAGCCTCATGTGGACATTAGCACTACTTCTTGTCAAAATGCTATATTGCCATGTGCTAGTCCTCGTAATTCATCTACTCATAATGTTGCTACATCTTGTGATGAATTACTTTCCTTGCCTTGTTGCTCTAATAATGATGCTTATACTTCCTCTAGTACTTGTGTTGATACTAACCATGTAGAGGAAATCGAAGAGCTAAAGGCCCAAGTCACTTCCGTAAAGAAAGACTTGGAAATGAGTCATGAATGGATGTACACACTCAACAATACCTTGTGTGGGCGAAAATCCCCAAATGACAAAGGTGGACTTGGATTCAATTCCAACAAGAAGAAGAAGTCCGAAAGCTTAAAGAAGAAGGGTCAAGAACAAGTCAAGAATTCGGCCAAGATTGTCTGCTTCAAGTGCAAAATTGAAGGGCACCATGTTAGATCTTGCCCTTTAAATAAGAAGCCCCAAAGTCACAAGCAACAAGGAAAGCGGCCACGAGTTCAAACACATACTCAACCACAAGTTGAAGAAAGGCCTCTCCCCAAGAATACTCAAGCCAACACTCCTCAAGTTGAGAAATCAATTGGGAAGAAAGTAAAGGGTAGATGTTGCTACTTATGTCGTGAGAAGGGTCACTTCGCTTCTTCTTGCACGAGAGGTAATTTATCCAACCCAATCATTATTGATGATATCTATTCTCTTGGGAAGGATAAGGTTGGAAATGTGTTTGCCAAGTTTGTTGGTACTCAAAGTGGTGTCAAGAAAAGAACCATTTGGGAAGCCAAGCCTATTGTGACTAACCTCTTAGGACACAACATGGTTGGGGACCAACAAGCTCAAACTTGACCAAGAGGTGCTATTGGAGGACATTGGAGACTTGGATACATAGTGAAGAATTAATGGGTCTTCATCATTCATATTATCCCAAGCCAAGTCATTTATATTATCGAGTTTCTATCTTATATCCAATGGGCCTCCTTACGGTAACTTGTACTTAAACTGTTTACATTGTTAGTTACTTGCCCCTTTGCATGTTGTGGTTTTGTACCGTGCATGTGTTTGTATATGTTGTGCTTCCAACTTGCTTATCATGAGTAATCAAGTATTTGTATATTGGTTTGCACATCATGTATATGTGAGTCTTGTGTTGATCCTTTTTGCATCCTCTTTGTATCTATGTTGGCTCTTTTGAGGGATTAATAGATTATCCCATTGTGGGGTAGTTTAATGACCAAGATGCGGCACTTTCCTTATTTGGGGGCGAGGCCTCAAAAGGGGAAAGGGTCGCATCTAAGTGTATCGCAAGTAGGATAGCAATGCCATTACATAAATAGAGAGATGATGAGTATAAGATTCGGCTTACACTCGCCACATGCTAAATTACAATCCACACAAGCATTCATTATTCATACATATAGCACGGTCCGACTACGAACAAGATAAATGGCAAAATCATGCTATCCCATCTTGCTAGTCCCATGATCACGACCATGTGCCTCTAGTCCTTGGGATACGTCACATACAGCCTGCCACTATCTTCGTCAAAGTCCCACCTCAGCTGGTTATCATTGGAAACACCTGCGTCTGGGGTACCTGTACCTGTGGGGGTTTGTAGTAAACTGTGAGCCACGAGGACTCAACAATCTCATGACCTCGGTATCGAGTCTAACTAAGTTAAATAGGTGAGGTAGGATAAATGTTTGAGTTTGCAGCATCCTAAGCATATATGGTGGCTAACTTATGAAGAACAGGGATAACATATGGTGGTCTACGTAAGACGGTCGAAGACTAGATTGATCACTAAGTGATCATGAACACCTACTTAAGTCATTCATCACACCACCATTTTCTCAATCAGAGAAGGAGCTCTGAAGGAAATAGTCATCATTACACACTCAGTTGGCAACTTTTATTTGAATTTGTTTAATCTAGAACCGGATGTTTACAAAATATCCATGTTTGCCACATAACCACGGGCACGGCTTTCCGACAGATTTAACCCTACAAGGGTGCTCCAACTAGTCCATCACAAATTACCACATGCCGCATAGTAATCCTCTACCACGAAACTCGTGATCTCATCAGATTCCTTAGTGGGAAAACCTCACCGGAATCCGAATGCGCAAGATATCTCGAAAAAGGTAAAACTAATCCAGCAAGGCCACCCGACGTGTCGGTAGTCCTGATAGGAGCCGCGTATCTCGTTCTCAGGGCACGACCGGATGAGCTAAACTTCAGGTTGGCTAAACACTGGGTGACCAGGGGGGCGCAGGACATCGCTCACGTCGGGCCAACACTCATGAGGATCACTGACCCAGGTTGTTGATTAATTCCTCGGGATAGCTATTCCCTATGCTTTTTATTAAGTTACTAACAAAAGGGCCCATGCGTTGCAACGGAAGAGAGAAATACCACACGTTCTTAATTTATAAAAAATGGTCTATAATATGAGAATTTGTAGTTATGGCACAAACAAAGATGGTCTTATCCTACAAAATTGCAGTTCAAAATTTTACAGGTCTTCTATTTTAACACGGCTTGCATATAGATTTAATACGTACAAAGAATCAGTCAAGTGACCTTCAGTTTCATCTCCAATCCTGATTTTGTTGACGTGTTCATCCCCAACCCGGATGAGTACTAGTATGAAAGAAAGACGAATAATGACTTATTTATTAAAATGGCACCCTAGATAGTATTTTTATTAAACATTTAACAGATAAAACAATATCATATTTAAATTCTGCATATTTTTCTAATCAAATTCCATATATAATATGTTAAATTTGGAGTTACGGTTTAAAATATATGAGTATTTTAAAAAACATTTAATGTATACTACGAGTTTAATGTTAAAAACATCAGGGGGTTTTCTATAAAATATCATGATGGACTAAGAATATCTATTTCTTTTATTAGTAGGTATAGATTGATGTAAAGAGTGCAATGGGTTTAGTCCCACATCAGGTGATGGATCCTGACACCATCCGTCTCTCCCCGATGTTCGCCACTTCCCCGCCTCCCGGAGTGATGCCGCCGTCGTCCTGCATCCCGATCAGATCGGGAGCCGCCGCTCGGTCTGAAGCCAAACATGCACAGAGGCGAAGCAACGGCGCCTGGGGTGGCATCCGACGGGAATGGGTCTGTGGCGGCCGTATCTGGGCGAGGGAGTACGGATCTGAGCGGCGGTGCGCTGGAGATGCGACTGCGAGCTCGGGCGTCCATGGCGGTTCCAGGTAGAGAGAAAATGGTGAGGCGGAAGAAAGAGAAGAGGGAAGAAGAAGGGGTGGGCGACGCTGCTGGCCTGGGTCGCCGGCGAGGCTCCGTCCAAAGTTGGTCGACGGCGCGAGGTCGACGGGGTCGGGCTACGACGGAGGGTGCTTGGGGTGCAGGCAAGATCGTGAGCTCCTCTTACAAATTCTTACAAATATAGGGGGCTTTTTGAAAACATGAAGCGTTTTCTCAGATCCACTTATGAAGGGACTGCGGGTTGAATGTCATAAACAACAAGGTTTTTTTATAAAATCATCTTGGTGGGTTTTTCGACGGAAGCGATAGCCTCTTTATTATTAGGTAAATATTAGCAAATTTAACACCAAATTTGGGCCTGGCTGGAGAAGCTTTAATCTAAACGAATTATCAAGGTGGTCCCCATAACAACAACGAGCATGTTAGGAGCGCTCAGTTAAGGAATAAAACACCGGTAGCCGAAACTAAGGCGGCAACAACGGAACAAAGCACCCGGAAAAAGGCTAGGCCTTGCGTTATTGCCAAGTATATACGTGCATTAATTAAATAGCAATTAAATATGATTATATCAAATGCCCATGTTATCACATGGACCAGCTGGCACCTGCAACTAGCAGCACTAGCAATTTAGTGGTTGAGCAAGCCTAACTTAGCCAAACAATATTTGCTAGGAGGGGAGGTGTTTGAGGTTTATGGCAATGTTTGATGGCCTATATCATGTGGTACACATCAGAGATGTAAGGAAGGAAACGTAACACTAAGAAAAACAAAGCTAGAAATGGTGTCAAGGTCACGATCATCTTTCCTGTGGTTTCTTCAGAGTGGAACTGATCCCGATCTTCCTGCACGAACTCACCGGACACTTCGAACTCATTTCCGGTCCGAGTAGCTACCCAAAATAAACAAGCAGGAAATAAATGCCAACAAGTAGATGATTCCACAGGCATAATGATGCATGCATGCACTATCTCTAACCATGCACATGAACCACCATACACAGATAAAACTATTGCCACCTCACCACAAGGATACTTCTACAGAAATGCTCAAAACGAGAATCTAGTAACATCATTGGATTCCGTGGGATTTTCTACCCCAAAAGCATATATCAAATTCTTATATACCTACAGATAAAATACCCCCAATGTTGCGGGCCTGCTCGCTGAGGGAGATGGGCCACTTGAGAGCTAAGTTGGCCCAAGCCCTCTGTGGGGACCCCGACTAGTAAGTCGAGATCGCTGTGCCCAGTGATCCTAAGGATCAATGCTCACTGAACACAGATACTGAATAATAGAGTCTTACATCCATACATACTGTTTGATACAATAAATGACCTCTTCGGTCGAGTCTTACATACATAGGGCCCTAAAGGCCAAAGCACCAAACTAGACCAATAGCGGAGTTATTAGTTGAAAGCGTGAACCCATGCCATCAGCCTTAACCTACAGGCATTCTGACTGGGAAGCATCCTAGCTCACAAGAACGTCACCGAGTTAATCTTCACCGTATCCTGTCTCTCACACCTGGTCAATGAAATAACCAGTGGCAAGCAAATGAGTACTTTGAATGTACTCACAAACAGTCCATGATACGAACAATGAAGGTGAAGGATAACAGTATCATGCATCTTTAGTGTAACTCAACTGGGTGGAATGATCATGTATATGCATCAGGTTAAAGAATTACTTTTGAAGAACAGGTTACAGATATTGACATATATGTCAAGGGTTGAACACACCGTGTTCACCCTGTATGCCAAGTCATCGGACTTGTCATAACCTCAATATATTAACTAAGGGTTAAACCATCCGGGTTCACCCTACATGCCAAGTCATCGGACTTGTCTTAATCTCAATGTATTAATGAGGGCTAAACCATCCGGGTTTACCCTATATGTCAAGTCACCAAACTTGATCATATTATTGAGATTATCATGATTATAACAACACCTTTTTAACACCACACAAACACACTTGGTTTATGCGGAAACTCAGGACGTAGTTTAAGCAGCACCACCCAACTGTCCTTGACCGTGGACATGGCTATTCGAATAGTTTACACTCTGCAGAGGTAGTACGCTGGACCCACGAGAAACGGAATACTTCCGTGTCATCCATGACTCACGGTATATCACATATACCCGAGGTAAGTATCCGATCATCATCTTTCCCCTGACGATACTAGACAAAGAGATCCACTCGATTGGTACCCAGCCCACATGTTGTACATCTTACGAGCACCGACTCTGGACTGTATCAACCATGCAGGGACCAACGGTGTGCCTAGAACTCATAATAATGGCATAGTCGTCCTACCTGGCACGACCCCATCACGAGAGTGACACCGATCACTCCCGCCACTAGTAAAGTGGGTCTTTGCTAGCACCGACCAGAGTAATCAACAAAGCCCTGTCCCATAAAGGGGTATCGTGGTCGTACTGGGTAAGGTTGGGACGGTCGACACATCATAAATCTAATCCATTTCCGAAACCATACTCACACCAAAATCACCGGTGCATCACTTCACCAAAAGTGATCACCAACTCATCATCACCTTCGGGCATTAGTGGCACCCGACGGGGTTTTCGTAAACTGTTTATTTAACTCATCATCATGCTCATGATAAAATGCTCTATTATTACTAGTCAACATGATAATATCATGACCCTCACGGGGTCAAGCTCAATGCAGTGATTAACTCTACTAGACAACATGACAGTAGCAAGATCCTCATAGATGGTAGGATCAAGCTCATCATGTTTATGCTCCCAGGAGCCATGTAATAACACTACTATAATTGCAAGTGCTTCGAAGAAGCCTTCGGTACCATCACATCGGTGATGAACCGGCATCGTGATCACATGCAACGGAAAAATACTTGCTATACTAGCATGCTTCATTTTATTTACTTAAGTCATGGCAAAAGGGCATGCTTGCCTTGCTCACGTAAGTCCTCGGGGTCTTCGAGGTCTTCCGCTCCGTCCCCGAGTACTCCTTCTACCGTCAACTACGTCGGAAATAACCATAGTAAGCCACATATCCAGCAGAATAAAAGTGTTCTATAAATAGAGGTTATATTTTTCTTCGACCTCTTTGGTCATAAGAAAAATACCTGAAGCTTGATATAGGATATTTGGGTCATCAATGATTTTTGAATGGATGGAAAGAGCAATAGATGGCCATTGAATAAGCCAACAGAAATATTTCTGTTAAAAATGAGTGGAGGCACCCATTTAACAGAGAAGGATTTTAGAAATATTTAGGAAGTGGTTTCACTGGATTTGGAGTTGAAATGAATTTACTAGGAATTTCTAATGTGGGATAAATAGCAATAGGGAGCTATTTATTTATTGCAACAGAAAGAAGTCACACAAAAATGTTGACCACGGTTCTAAAAATGGAGAGTGATTTAATAAGGTTCTGGAAATTTGAATCACTCCATTTGGAGTTGAAATTTGAATCACTCTATTTGGAGAGTGATTTAATAGGATTTTTCAAAGGTGGGCTAATAATATCCAGAGGTGGATTTTAATTATCGCACCACAGAAAAATGCCTTGGAAAAATGTGCAAAGCACATGGATGGATAGAGCTTGATTTTAGGAACCTGCAGAAATTTGAATCATGCAATTTGGAGTTAGTATGATTTTTGAACGGAATTTATAAGTTGAGGAGAGAAATAAAAAGGAAAAGAGCTCATCTCTGGGGGGGGGAACCTATCTTGCGCACTAGGCGGCAGCTAGGCCTTCGGGCCGGCCCAGTGGCTCGGGCCACCAGCGAGGCGCCACGCAGGAGGCGTATTTCCTGGAGTGCGCCTTTGGCACTTGAAGGTGCCCACAGCCAGTGTCGTCTCCACTTAGCCCGACCGGTGGGCCTAGCAGGCCGTTCCAGCGGCTTACTGGTGGGGTAGACGGCCCCACTGGCAGGCTCATCTCCTTCCTCGCGCTGCGCTCACTGGAGGGAAGGGGAGCCATGGCCGAGCGCTCCCGAAGCTAGCTCCGTCGACACGGGCCATCTCCGGTGAGGCCAGGCACAGCGACGGCCTCGGGAGACCGTGCCGCATCCCACTATGCCCTAAGCGCCGGCGGGGAGGGGCTATAGTGGCGTCGGCTAGGGCTGGCTGCAGGGAGAGCCGCGATGGCGACTGTGGGGAGAGGAGCCCTGGACACCTGGAGGGAAGAGGGGGAGCGGGGACTGGTGCCGCAGGTTAGGGGGTCCTCCTGGAGGCGCTAAGGAGAAGGAGGAAGCTCGGGAGGGGCTCTGATTCGAGCATGGCCGAAACGGCCATGGCGGCCATGGAAGAAGAGGGGCTGCTCAGGGCAGCCTCTGGCTGGTTGGGGAGGTTTGGGAGATTCCAGGGAAAGAGGGGAAGAAGATGTGAGGCAGAAAAGTCTTAGAGGAGAGGTTAAAGGAGAGGGGAGGGCCGAGAGAGCATGAGAGATCTCCGGAGCTCTCGTGGGCATGGGCGCCACACGTCGCAGAGTGGCCTTGGAGGCTAGCTGATGGCGGGGAATGGTTTGAACGGTCAAGAGGAGCCTCTGAGACACCCTGGGACATACTGCAGCTGCGGGACACGAGCTAGAGAACAAGAAAATGGCGCAGAGCACCATTAGTGCAGGCCAGAGTGGTGGTCACCACCCCACCTAGTGTCCTGGTGCACCGCTTGGCCAGGCCAAGGTGTCAACCGTGCAAGGCATGCTTGCCATGATGCACTGGAGGAGTTTGGAGCCAAGTGCAGAAGATTTGAATGGAGTTTGACTGATGTGAACTTTTCAGCAGGAAACTAGGGGCTGCTACAAATGGTTTTCATAGGCAGAGAGGGGAGGTGAAACCATGTCGTGGAGCATCTGGTATGGAAGGACTACACGTCTGCAAAACTTGAGCCCAAGAAAAGAAGTGTAGCTAGCACTTGCTGTACAAAGCCACATTTCAGCCAAAAATGAACTTGAAGAGGTGCTGCTCATTTTTCCTACATGAGCATGCCATCAATTGATTTGAAATGATGCATTGAGACACTAGAGAGGCTCTGGAAAGAATTGGGGGTGATAGCTTAAGCAGAAGAATGGGAAAAGAGGTAAAAGAGTGCTGCCAAGGTGAAAATGAGAGAAAGTTACAAAGGGTCCTTCTACAATAATTGACCAGTGGCCATGGGAAAGTTACTGGATGTGAAATGTAACTATGTGAGGCTGTGGTAGAAAGTTGAGCTCAAGGAATAAAGTGGAAGGGGCAATAGAAGCCAAATTAGTGAGTGCACACAAGGTGTTTGATCTGTGGTTAGGCTACCAGATGGATTCCAATGGCTATGAAACTTAACAGGATCAAATAATAGATGAAAATAGGCTTGCACACCAAATTTGGGATTTGCTGGATAAGTTTTCCAATGTAGACTTGAAAAACCCTAGAAAGGGGCAGAAATGGGTTTCTGCTTAGAACCCTATTCAAATAAATTCCCACAAATCCAATATTTGGTGTAGGGGCATTATTTGAGCATTAAGGCAAGCACAAAAAGTTTGAGGTCAATTGGACAAACTTTGCAACGTAAAGTTTGTCAAGGTCAGAAATCAACAGAGAGGGGTTTGAGGGTTTTAGGACAAGTTCCTCTATTCTCCTTGGTGTACCACTTGGTGTGGATGCCTCATTGGAGTACTGGAACTTGTCCACCAAATTTGAGCACAATTGGAGATACTTCACAATGTAGAGTTGTTCAAATTTGATTCTGGACAGATAGGGTTTTAGAGTGATTAGGGGAGTCAAGTCAACTTGGATTGAAATGAAAGGCGGCGCCGTGAGGCCGATGCCTCGCTCAGGGCCAACACGTAACTATCGAGGGCGTGCCTGGGCGCTTCACAGAGGCCTCGGTGCATACTCCGGAGGACGCACCTCTGCAGAGTGCATACTCCGGAGGTTCTGGAAATTTGAATCACTCCATTTGGAGTTGAAATGAACCCTATAGGATTTTTGAAAGGTGGGCTAATAATATCCCAAGGTGGATTTTAATTATGGCACCACAGAAAAATGCCTTGGAAAAATGTGCAAAGCACATGGATGGATAGAGCTTGATTTTAGGAACCTGCAGAAATTTGAATCATGCAATTTGGAGTTAGTATGATTTTTGAACGGAATTTATAAGTTGAGGAGAGAAATAAAAAGGAAAAGAGCTCATCTCTGGGGGGGGGGAACCTATCTTGCGCACTAGGCGGCAGCTAGGCCTTCGGGCCGGCCCAGTGGCTCGGGCCACCAGCGAGGCGCCACGCAGGAGGCGTATTTCCTGGAGTGCGCCTTTGGCACTTGAAGGTGCCCACAGCCAGTGTCGTCTCCACTTAGCCCGACCGGTGGGCCTAGCAGGCCGTTCCAGCGGCTTACTGGTGGGGTAGACGGCCCCACTGGCAGGCTCATCTCCTTCCTCGCGCTGCGCTCACTGGAGGGAAGGGGAGCCATGGCCGAGCGCTCCCGAAGCTAGCTCCGTCGACACGGGCCGTCTCCGGTGAGGCCAGGCACAGCGACGGCCTCGGGCGACCGTGCCGCATCCCACTATGCCCTAAGCGCCGGCGGGGAGAGGCTATAGTGGCGTCGGCTAGGGCTGGCTACAGGGAGAGCCGCGATGGCGGCCGTGGGGAGAGGAGCCCTGGCCACCTGGAGGGAAGAGGGGGAGCGGGGACTGGTGCCGCAGGTTAGGGGGTCCTCCTGGAGGCGCTAAGGAGAAGGAGGAAGCTCGGGAGGGGTTCTGATTCGAGCATGGCCGAAACGGCCATGGCGGCCATGGAAGAAGAGGGGCTGCTCAGGGCAGCCTCTGGCTGGTTGGGGAGGTTTGGGAGATTCCAGGGAAAGAGGGGAAGAAGATGTGAGGCAGAAAAGTCTTAGAGGAGAGGTTAAAGGAGAGGGGAGGGCCGAGAGAGCTTGAGAGCTCTCTGGAGCACTCGTGGGCATGGGCGCCACACGTCCCAGAGCGGCCTTGGAGGCTCCCTGATGGCGGGGAATGGTTTGAACGGTCAAGAGGAGCCTCTGAGACACCCTGGGACATACTGCAGCTGCGGGACACGAGCTAGAGAACAAGAAAATGGCGCAGAGCACCATTAGTGCAGGCCAGAGTGGTGGTCACCACCCCACCTGGTGTCCTGGTGCACCGCTTCCCCAGGCCAAGGTGTCAACCGTGCAAGGCATGCTTGCCACGATGCACTGGAGGAGTTTGGAGCCAAGTGCATAAGATTTGAATGGAGTTTGACTGATGTGAACTTTTCAGCAGGAAACTAGGGGCTGCTACAAATGGTTTTCACAGGCAGAGAGGGGAGGTGAAACCATGTCGTGGAGCATCTGGTATGGAAGGACTACACGTCTGCAAAACTTGAGCCCAAGAAAAGAAGTGTAGCTAGCACTTGTTGTACAAAGCCACATTTCAGCCAAAAATGAACTTGAAGAGGTGCTGCTCATTTTTCCTACATGAGCATGCCATCAATTGATTTGAAATGATGCATTGAGACACTAGAGAGGCTCTGGAAAGAATTGGGGGTGATAGCTTAAGCAGAAGAATGGGAAAAGAGGTAAAACAGTGCTGCCAAGGTGAAAATGAGAGAAAGTTACAAAGGGTCCTTCTACAATAATTGACCAGTGGCCATGGGAAAGTTACTGGATGTGAAATGTAACTATGTGAGGCTGTGGTAGAAAGTTGAGCTCAAGGAATAAAGTGGAAGGGGCAATAGAAGCCAAATTAGTGAGTGCACACAAGGTGTTTGATCTGTGGTTAGGCTACCAGATGGATTCCAATGGCTATGAAACTTAACAGGATCAAATAATAGATGAAAATAGGCTTGCACACCAGATTTGGGATTTGCTGGATAAGTTTTCCAATGTAGACTTGAAAAACCCTAGAAAGGGGCAGAAATGGGTTTATGCTTAGAACCCTATTCAAATAAATTCCCACAAATCTAATTTTGGTGTAGGGGCATTATTTGAGCATTAAGACAAGCACAAAAAGTTTGAGGTCAATTGGACAAACTTTGCAATGTAAAGTTTGTCAAGGTCAGAAATCAACAGAGAGGGGTTTGAGGGTTTTAGGACAAGTTCCTCTATTCTCCTTGGTGTACCACTTGGTGTGGATGCCTCATTGGAGTACTGGAACTTGTCCACCAAATTTGAGCACAATTGGAGATACTTCACAATGTAGAGTTGCTCAAATTTGATTCTGGACAGATAGGGTTTTAGAGTGATTAGGGGAGTCAAGTCAACTTGGATTGAAATGAAACTTGACAAGATCATTAATAATATCATAGATGACAAGCTATAATTTTACTGGAATTTATTGAGAATATTTCTTATAGAAATATTCCAAAAGCTTGAAATAGGCAGGAATGGTTTTGGAGGGTTTTGCCCAATATTTTGAACATGACCATGTGTTGAAACTCATAAATATGGAATAAATATATCCAGTGAGTTTCGCTAAATTTTCTTAAATATTTTTAAAGTAATAAAAATAACTTTCCTTCATAGGAGATCATTTCTCGCCTCAGAGAAAGGCTTTTAAATAGAATAATAAAATAACTTTTAAAATAATAATATGGTGATTTTTGAAGGTCATTTTGATAATGAGTTTTAAATAAAACATTTGGTGCAAAAGAAACTCCCTAATTTGAGGACTTGTAATACAGACCTCATCTCAGGGGTTTGAAAGTTTAATTCAAAGAAAAGCTTTTGGGTGAAAATAGTATTTGGTAAAACAGATATCTTTCCTAAACACATGGCATGATCATTAGGCAGGAGATCATGGAATGAGAAGATGATTAGGAGAGTGGCAAGAATTAATGGGGATCAATCACATGCAAATCAAACAGACAGACAATAGTCACTCCAAGCATCTCAAACATTCACAAAAATTTTAATTGGTCCTAAATTTTGAAACAAGCTACTTAGTCACGAAAGCCAAAATTTGGGGTGTGACACCCTCTCTCTGTGCTTAAAATTGAAAGGGAAAAAAGAAATCCTACTCTTTTAATAAAACCAGCCCCACCAAATAATTCCCACACAAATATAAAAGGGTTTTTTTAATGAAATAAAATACCTTGGCTAAGCAGAAAAATATAACCTATTTAAAGAAATAGGTCTAACTAATTATGGCCAAGGTAAAAATGAATACTTTTATTAATAGACCTAAGCTGTTTTGCAATAAAACAAAATGCCAAGAGCTTAGAAAAAATGAGAGATCTTTGCTAACCCACTCACAAAAATTGAGAGGTGAAACACAACATTTTTATTGTGGCAAAACAGAAACTTAGAATCAACCTCAAAATAAAATAAGAGGAGAGAAGGGTTTTTGTACTATGATGCAACTAGTGGGTTTGAAATGCACTTGTTGCACCCACACATCAACAAAGACAAAACATATCACTAAGCACTTGCACAACACATCAAGGTGGACCCACATCAACACAACCAAAACCAAAAGGAAATGATGTATGCATGATGCCATGATGCACATAGAAATGATGACACCAACAACTGAAAACTAATTCATTACGATATCAAGGTTGCCATACAACCAAAAATTACAAGAGCGAGAAGGGAATGCATTGGGGTGTCACAACTCTCCCACACTACAAGAGGATCTCGACCCGAGATCTATGAATGGAAGAACTCCGGGTACTCGGAACAGAGCTGGTCCTCGCGCTCCCAAGTGGCTTGTTTGTCTGAATGATGTGACCATTGCACTTTGAGGAACTTGGTTGACTTATTGCGGGTCTGGCGCTCGGTCTCTTCAAGTATTGCTATCGGTTGCTCATGGTACGATAGGTCAGTGTCGGTGCATTAAAGACTGGGGTCCCTAGTGCCCCAGACTTGTGCACGGGCTCAAAGAGCCCCTGCCGGCAGGGCATGGCAGGACCCAGACAAGATACAACCCCCAAAATTATCAAGGCGTCAGCAAGCCTGCCTTGCCGGGAAGATGACCAAGGCCAAGCCCATTTGGTGGGCGTGATGAACTCACCAAGTACAAGACCTCGGCAAGCCTCCCTTATCGGGATGACGACCAAATTCCCCGGCAAGCTCCCTTGCCGGGACGAAGACCCAAGGCCCCGACAAGCTCCTTGCCGAGATGACGGGGGTGTGCACTGGAGGGCAACCGCCCTTGTCACAGTGCCACCTCCCCCAAGTTCCAGCGCATTCCACATGCGCTAGCGCAGCGTCCAGGTGTCGAAACACCTGGATACGTGTCTTCACCAACACATTGCTAAGAAGGACAAGACGTGCGTTTAATGCACCTGACAGCGTTAGATGGATAAGCACCGCTCTAGGTTCACTGTAACTCCTCGTGAACCTACCACCGAGCACTATAGGTGACCCCTTTGCCTATAAAAGGAGGCCCTTAGCTCATTCATAAGGGATTAGACTCTTTGGACGTTGACTCATAAGACGATCATCAATAGTCACTGTAACAATCAACAACAAAACGCTTAATACAACCGGACAAGCAGGACGTAGAGTTTTACGCGTAAGCGGCCCGAACCTGGGTAAAAAGGCTTGCCGGGTGTTGATCGTTAGTTCTGCTCTTCACGTTACCTCTCCCCGCCCTACGATCACAAGGGTTTCATGTTGATTCCCATAGGTGTCGACCTCGCACCGCCGACATCTCTGGCGCGCCAGGTAGGGGGTGCGGAGTTGTGTGCGAATCAGAGCAAACTCAACGCTAGATTCTTGGAAGTTTGGCCGCTACCCCGCGTTCCCCTAGAAACGGGGTACCGTGGTGGACGCTCTATTCTTCTACGGCTTCCCAAGGCCTGCCCAAGCGCGTTGATACGCGAGCGCGGGGCAGTGAGGCGGAGGCTCCAAAGGCGGCGCCGTGAGGCCGATGCCTCGCTCAGGGCCAACACGCAACTGTCGAGGGCGTGCCTGGGCGCTTCACAGAGGCCTCGGTGCATACTCCAGAGGACGCACCTCTGCAGAGTGATGCATAGTCGTTGAGGATGCGCCACATGGTCCCGAAGCCCTGGCACGCACTCCAGCATGAGTGTTGTGCCCCCGAGAGCGTCGTATCATCGCCCAAGATGTGCTCGGTGTCTCCACCAGCATAGCATAGCAAGAGAAAAGCAAAGGGGTTACACCCTGGCCAGCTTTTTCTCCAAACGACGGTCACATACTGTTGGCAAGAAGTCTTTGGCAGAGAAAAAGCTGCCGAGAGCGGTAATTCCTGCTTGCCGGGGACCCCGACGCCCCGGCAAAAGATTCAAGCGACATACAACCATGGTATGAGCAGATAAGTTTTAAGTTTGAGATTCAGATCTGAAGTAGATAGTTTCTCTCTTTTTTCCCTTTAAAAGTTTCCAATCTTTGTGTGTGGAGTCCGCGCATACTGGGACCTTTCCAAAGATCAGTGCACCTTGTCTTTGTTTCGAACTTGTTCAAACGACCTTAACGGCCACAGAGCGCCTTCAAACTATTTCGAACTTGATCTACAGAGCAAGCGGTTATGTAGCACCCGATTTTGTCTCAAGCTGCGCTTCGCGATTTCTATGGTTGAACTGAACGCGGCAAGGAGCCTTGCCGGTAGTTGCCGGCAAGCTCCCAGATTATGCAAAGGCGAATCATACAAAGAACAGGATCGGAAAAAGGGAGAACAGTCTTTTCATTCATTTGAATGGATACATTTGACTCCACTTACAAAGAGTTGTTATCCTAACCTAAAGACTTTGTCTTTTGACGAGGATCGACCTACGCGGAGGAATTGGATTTCATGAAGACAAGGTGCGGCAAGGCCCGCAGTACACCCATGCTGGCTCCCCCAACACTGTACCGACGGAAGCGGGTTCGGCCTCGTCAAACCGCTGGAAGGGGGCGACACATCCAATTGAGATCCCCCTTCCAAGGAGAGAGAGGGGCGTGACTGGGCCGCGCCAGTGCAGGAAGCACTCAGTCCCAGCTGGGGGAATCGCCATCTGATTCAATCCCCTCGGGCTTGGGACTAGGCCCGGCACCGTCACCACCGCCGCCCCCTCGTCATCGTCGCTCGAAGCGGAGCACTCAATGTCGCTCGAGAGACCGTCCCAGCAGCCGAGAAGCACACGTGGGTGCCCCTAAAGCTTGACGGACAACATGTCCACCTCCGCTAGCTTGAAGCGGAGGGCATGTCAGTCCTCGAGGAGATGGGTGCGCGCGAAGGCCTCCTGGCCTCTCCCGAGCAGCATGGAGGACCGTCGCAAGAGCAAGCCTCGGGGAAGGCGGAGGCGCTGGAGTAGCGCTCCGCCTCCCCCGGCCTCGACCTCCACGACGACCGTGGCCCCTCGCCCTTCCTCCACCACGGGCGCTCAGGACGTCTTCCACCGCGGCACCCCCAGAAGCTGTGGCATGATCCGAACGGGATCCTCTCGTTGCCCTGGCGGCCGATGGTGGCGGACCCAGTCCCCTAACCATCGTTAGGGGCAAGCGCCACGTGTAGACACAAGAAGACCCTCAAGACCAAGGCTGAGGAGTTGGTGGATTCAAAAGGAGTTGGTGAGCAAAACCCCTCGCAAACCCTCCCAATTTATAGGATGGGGCGTGGGGGCTAGCTTCCATTGCTCCAGAAGCCACCACCCCTCTCGCCCAATCGCTCGAGCTCACGGGCGAACAAAGAACCGCCCTGCTGCACCAATGCTTTTAAGGCCACGTCTGCCACCTGTCCATCCATAACTGCGCATGCCACACGCGTGGCAGAGGCATTTCAGGAGGTGGAAAGGGCACGCTGTGCATGACCCCCCACTTCACGCGTCCAATGCACGACGTGGGGAAAAGAAACCGCCAGCAGATCCAGCCACGGAAGACCATGCACCTCTTTGGGCCTGGCCCAACAATGCTTCGCATGCGTGTATGGCCCAGGCCCGGGGCCCCCTGTCGGTGCACTAAAGACTGGGGTCCCTAGTGCTCGAGACTTGTGCACGGGCGCGAAGAGCCCCTGCTGGCAGGGCATGGTAGGACCCAGACAAGATACAACCCCATAGATTATCAAGGCCTCGGCAAGCCTGCCTTGCCGGGAAGATGACCAAGGCCACGCCCATTTGGTGGGCGTGATGAACTCATCAAGTACAATACCTTGGCAAGCCTCCCTTGCCGGGATGATGACCGAAATCCCCGGCTAGCTCCCTTGCCAGGACGAAGACCCAAGGCCCCGGAAAACTCCTTGCCGGGATGACGGGGATGGGCACTGGAGGGCAACCACCCTTGTCACAGTGCCACCTCCCCCAAGTTCCAGCGCATTCCGCATGCGCCAATGCAGCGTCCAGGTGTAGAAACACCTGGATACGTGTCTTCACCAACACATCGCTGACAAGGACAAGACGAGCATTTAATGCACCTGACAGCGGTAGATGGATAAGCACAGCCCTAGCTTCACTATAACTCCTCGTGAACCTACCACCGAGCACTGTAGGTGACCCCTTTGCCTATAAAAGGAGGCCCTCAGCTCATTCATAAGGGGTTAGACTCTTTGGACTTTGACACATAAGACGATCATCAACAGTCACTGTAACAATCAACAACAAAATGCTTAATACAACCAACCAAGCAGGACGTAGGGTTTTATGCGTAAGCGGCCCGAACCTGGGTAAAAAGGCGTGCCGGGTGCTGATCATTAGCTCTACTATTCACGTCACCTCTCCCCGCCCTACGATCACAAGGGTTTCACGTTTATTCCCATAGGTGTCGACCTCGCACCGCCGACAGTCGGGCTCGAGATCAACTGTGCGCTCGGGATTCTTGAAGCATCTCCGGAGCTGAGAGATGTGAAACACATCATGCATATTGGAGAAGTTGGAAGTAAGATCTAACTGATATGCAAGATCGCCTCTTTTGCCAACAATTCTGAAAGGACCAACAAAGCGAGGAGCGAGCTTTCCTTTGATGCTCAAGCGCTGAGTGCCCTTAATGGGAGACACTTTCGGATACACAAAATCATCAAGCTGAAACGTCATGTCATGATGCTTGGTATCGTAGTAGATCTTTTGAAGGGTCTGAGTTGCTTTGAGATCATCCCGAATGACACTGCACATTTCTTCTGCTTCAGCAATCATGTCATTCCCAAGAATGTGACACTCACTAGTCTTTGGCCAATTGAGCGGGGTACGACACTTCCTCCATACAGAATCTCGAATGGAGCCTTGCCTCAGCTTGCTTGAAAGCTGTTGTTGTATGAGGACTCAACAAATGGTAGGCAATCTTCCCACTTCATGCCAAAATAAATCATACAAGCTCTGAGCATATCTTCAAGGATCTGATTGACTCTCTCAACTTGCCGACTTGTCTGAGGATGGAAAGCTATATTGAAACAGATGATAGTACCCATCATAGACTGAAAGGAATCCCAGAACTTGGAAGTAAAGATGCTTCCACATTCCGAAGAAATGAGCATAGGAACACCGTGCAACGAGACTATCCTTGATGTATACAACTCTGCCAGCTGAGCTACCAAGATAGACTCTTTGACCGGTAGGAAATGAGCAACTTTGGTCAACTTGTCGATGACAACGAAGATGGCATCGTTTTCTTTCTTTGATTTCGGGAACCGAATGACAAAATCCATCTCCACATGATCAAATTTCCACTCGGTTATAGGCAAGGGATGTAGAAGACCTCCTGGACGTTGATGCTTCGCCTTCACTCTGCGACACACATCACACTCGTTCACAAACTGAGCAATGTCACGTTTCATGTGAGTCCACTAGAAGGTCTGCTTCAGATCCTAATACATTTTGGAGCTTCCTGGATGTATGGAGAAAAGGGAATTATGGGCTTCATCCATGATAACTTTCCTGAGCTCTCCTTTTGGAACGACAAGGCAGTCCTCGAAGAACAAAGTATCTCTGACATCAACACAGAAGCACTTATATTTCGGAATGCTCTTTGCCAAGCCAATCTTAACTTTCTTCACCATCACATCAAGAAGTTGAGCTTGTCGGACTTGGTCTTCCAAGGTAGGAGAAATCTGGAGATTAGCAAGAAATCCCTCAGGTACTATCTGAAGGTTGAGCTTCCTGAAAGATTCACAAAGATCAGGCTGGAGAGGCTTCAGAATGAGACTGTTGCAGTAAGCCTTTCTACTCAAAGCATCTGCAATGACATTTACTTTGCGTGGAGTGTAGTCAATGCTCGGATTATAATTTTGGATCATTTCCACCCAACGAGTGTGCCGAAGATTTAGACTAGGCTGGGTGAAGATGTATTTGAGACTCTTGTGTTCGGTGTAGACCTCAACCTGTCTGCCCAACAAGAGATGTCTCCAAATCATCAAAGCATGGACTAGTGCTGCCAACTCAAGATCAAGAGTGGGGTAATTTTTCTCACTTGACTTCAACTGCCTCGATCTATAAGATACCACTTTCTTATCTTGCATCAGAACTGCACCAAGACCTTGAAGAGAGGCATCACATAACACTTGATAAGGCTTGGAATCATCAGGAGGAGTCAAGACTCGAGTAGAAGTGAGCTTCTCTTTGAGTGTTTCGAAGGCCAACTGACACACTGGGGACCAGACAAACTTCACACTCTTCTGAAGAAGGCTTGACAGAGGCTTAGCAATCTTGGAGAAGTTCTCAACGAACCTTCTGCAATAGCTTGCAAGCCCGAGAAAGCTTTGAATCTGCTTCACATTCTAATGAGGTTCCTACTTGACAATGGCCTGCACCTTTGAAGGGTCAACTTTGATACCCTCAACAGAGATAATGTGCCCAAGGTACACAACTTCCTTCAACCACAACTCACATTTGGAAAACTTGGCATAGAACTTATGCTCTCTTAGCTAATCAAGCACAAGCCAGAGATGTTCTTCATGCTCTTCCTCAGTTTCAGAAAAGACTAGAATGTCATCAAGATACATCAAGAAAAATTCATTCTTTAATGGGGAGAAGATATAATTCATCATCCGACAAAAGGTTGGTGGAGCATTGGCGAGACCAAAAGACATTACTCTGTACTCATAAGAGCCAAAGCTTGTCCTGAAAGCGGTCTTCGAAATGTCTTCTTCACGAATGTGAATCTGATGATAGCCCATCCTGAGATCAAGCTTAGAGAAAATCTTGGTCCCTTTTAATTTGCTTGAACAACTCATTGATGTTGGGAAGTGGATACTTGTTTCTCATTGTCTTCTTATTCAATGGACGGTAATCGACATAGAGTCGGTCTGTGCCATCCTTCTTCTTGACAAAGAGAACTCCAAAACTCCAAGGAGATGAGCTTGGTCTGAGTAGACCCATACACTGTTGCTCATCAAGCTGTTTCTTCAACTCTTTCAGCCCTTCTAGGCCCAGTTTATACGTCTGCTTGCATACTTGTTCAGTTCCTGGTTCAAGCTCAATTATGAACTCAACTGCCCGGTGCGAAGGCATTCCTGGCAGTTCTTCCGGAAAGATATCTTCATACTCACAGACCAGTGGTGTAACGACTAAGATGCGGCCCTTTCCTTATTTGGGGGCGAGGCCTCAAAAGGGGAAAGGGGCGCATCTATGCGTTTCGGAAATGGGATAATCATCACAATACATAATTAAAGATTAACAAGTTGGACATACACTTGCCATCTGTTAAGAATATCTCATATCGCTTATAGACACACATTATTCAGAGTAGCACCAAGTCCAGCTACGGACTTAAACAGGAAATAGATGATCTAACACGTCCCGTATGCTAGCCCACGATCACGACCACGGCCTCAGTCTTCTGGATAGTTCACATACAGACGGCCAGAGTCCTCATCGAACTCCCACTTCAGTTGGTTGTCATCAGGATCTCCTGCGTCGGACGTGCCTGTACCTGTTGGGGTTTGTAGTAATCTGTGAGCCACGGGAACTCGGCAATCTAATGACCTTGGTACTGAATCTAGTCAAGTTATTAGGTGAGGAAGGTTTAGTGTATGGGTTTGTAGCAACCTAAGCATATATGGTGGCTAACTTACGATGATCAGAGTAATTTATATGGTGGTCTACGCGGGCGATCGATCACTAGATGATCGCTAAGTGATCCTGAACACGTACTTACGTCAAACATAACCCCAAAGTGTTCCCGATCTCAGTCTCACGACACGACGCATGAGTTAGACGTCGGGTTGGCTAAACCCTGGATGACCAGGGGGCCCCGAACATCGCTCAGGTCGGACCAACACTCATCAGGAGCACTGTCACGGGTCGTTGATTAAATCCTCGGGGTAGCTATTCCCTATGCAAATTATTATTTCTTGATTAGCAAATTAAAATGAATGTTGGATCCTGCCAGACGAGCCTCAAGGGGGTCCCCATAACAACCCCGAACATGTTAGGAGCGATCCGTTATGGAATCAAACACCGGTAACCGAAACTAAGGCGGCAACAACGGAACAAATCACCTGGCAAAAGGCTAGGACTTCCGTTATTTACCAAGCATATAGGTGCATTAATTAAATAGCAGTTTAAACATAATGATATCAAACTGCTCATGTTATCACATGAGACAGTTGGCGCCTGCAACTAGCAAAGCTACTCATTAGAGGTTGAGCAAAGCCTAGTTGGCCAAAGAACATTTGCTATGAGAAGTAGGTGTTTGGAGTTCATGGCAAGACAGGTGGCATTTATATCAAGTGGTAGGCAGCGAGCATGTATCTAAGGAAACACGATTCTAAGCATAACAAAGCTAGAAACGGTATCAAAGTCACGATCATCTTGCGTGTGATGTCTTCAGCTTGGAACTGCTCTTGATCTTCCTGCACGTACTATCCAGAATCCACGTAATCGCTCTCCGATCCCGATGCTACCCAAGATAAGATAACAACCAATGAACACCAACACAACATAATGCAACAAGCAATATGATGCATGTGTGAAGAAGGAAGCATGCATCACTAGTCTAGTCACTTTCAAATGCATTAGTTGAGTTAATTGAATTCTGGACATGACCTCATATTAAGTTATCTTGACATGCATGAACATGTGCATCACGAGAAAACCATGCAAAATCATATAAAGAACGTAGAGAACGGAGTTACGGATCAACGAGAAACTACAAAACAAGTTACGGAGACCTACGGTTCAAATCAGCCTCAAACACACTGCAATGCCACTCTCCTGGTGTTACCAGGTTTACACATGATCAAGCAACCAAATATAAGTGGGGTGGTGCATGGGAACACACCACACCATCAACAATGCCCACACAACCTTCAAATCCACAAAAACATGCAATCTATTTTTAACAACATCATAGTAGTTTGGCTACAATATTTAAAGTAGCTACACCATCTAAATGAAGCAAGCAAGATATGAGGCAAGAGCCATCCAAAAGCTCTACAACCCTGAACAAGAAGTTCATACAAAGGAATCACCCATGAGCAGATCTATGGACACAAACTTGGACAAAATATCACAGATTCTAGGACTTAGTGAAAATCACATATTTCCACCAGCTGCTTATGCTCTGAAGCAATTTGGCAGCCTACAAAATGATATCTACACGAAGTCTATAAGCATGAAATTTAACAGGGAGCTAGAAAAACACAAAAGCTAACAAACTGTAGTTTGTTGCATGGGCTGATTCCTGATGACCCACAAGTATAGGGGATCAATCGTAGTCCTTTCGATAAGTAAGAGTGTCGAACCCAACGAGGAGAAGAAGGCTTTGATAAACGGTTTTCAGCAAGGTAATAACTGCAAGCACTAAAAGTAGCGGTAACAAGTGATGGTGTATTAAGGAGAAACGTAGCAAGCGAAAAGTAACAAGTAACAAGTAGTAGCAACGGAGCAGCAAAGTGGCCCAATCCCTTTTGTAGCAAGGGACAAGCCTGAACAAAGTCTTATAAGAGGAAAAACACTCCCGAGGACACATGGGAATTTCTGTCATGCTAGTTTCATCATGTTCATATGATTCGCGTTCGTGACTTTGATAGTTTGATATGTGGGTGGACCGGCGCTTGGGTACTGCCCTTACTTGGAGAAGCATCCCACTTATGATTAACCCCTCTCGCAAGCATCCGCAACTACGAAAGAAGTATTAAGACAACGTCTAACCATAGCATTAAACTAGTGGATCCAAATCAGGCCCTTAAGAAGCAACGCATAGACTAGGGTTTAAGCTTCTGTCACTCTAGCAACCCATCATCTACTTACTACTCCCCAATGCCTTCCTCTAGGCCCAAATATGGTGAAGTGTTATGTAGTCGACGTTCACATAACACCACTAGAGGAAAAGACAACATACAACATATCAAAATACCGAACGAATACCAAATTCACATGACTATTATCAGCATGACTTATCCCATGTCCTCAAGAACAAAAGTAACTATTCACAAAGCATAATCATAATCATGATCAGAGGTGTAATGAGTAGCATCAAGGGTCTGAACATAAACTCTTCCACCAAGTAATCCAACTAGCATCAACTACAAAGAGTAATCAACACTACTAGCAACCTTACAAGTACCAATCGGAGTCACGAGACAGAGATTGGTTACAAGAGATGAACTAGGGTTTGGAGAGGAGATGGTGCTGATGAAGATGTTGATGGAGATGACTCCCCTCCGACGAGAGGAGTGTTGGTGATGACGTTGGCGTCGATTTCCCCCTCTGGGAGGAAGTTTCCCTGGCAGGATCGTCCTGCCGGAGCTCTAGATTGGATCTGCTCAAGTTCCGCCTCGTGGCGGCGGCGAATCAACGAAAAAGCTCGACTCTGATTTTTTCTCGGACGAAACTTTTCATATAGCAAAAGAGTGGGGCCAGTGGGCCACTAGGGTGCCCACAAGCCCTGTTGCCGCGGCCAGGGGGGTAGGCCGCATCAACCAGGCTTGTGGGTCCCTGGCTGCTCCCCTCTGACGCCTCTTTCGCCCAGTATTTTTTATATATTACCAAAAAAATCCACGTTGATTTTCACGGCATTGGGAGTTGCATAGAATAGAGGACTCAGACTTGCTCCTTTTCTAGTCCAGAATTCCAGTTGCCGGTAATCTCCCTCTTCAAATAAGCCTTGCAAAATAAGAGAGAAAAGGCATAAGTATGGTTCCACAAAGTATAATAACAGTCCATAAAGCGATAAATATCAACATGAAAGCACGATGCAAAATGGACGTATCAACTCCCCCAAGCTTAGACCTCGCTTGTCCTCAAGCGAAAACCAAGACCCAAAACATGTCCACATGTTTAGGGATGAAGGTGTCGATAAAATATAATACGGACATGAGGGCATCATGATCACACATACAATATCGATACAACATAGAGATTCTTATGGGAAAGTAACAATTCCTTCACAAAGCAAAGTATGAAACAAAAAACCTTACTGAGAAGTAGCCAACAACAGTCCATAGTCATTGAAGCAATTGCAATTTATCATATTATCAGAAAGAGTCAAATAAGAGCTTGCAAAGAAAATCCACATACTCAATCATCTCTTTTGTTTTCCACAATTGTTACAACTCACGTGGTACTCATGATATCAAAGTTTCAGTTGGACACAGAGAAAGATAGGGGCTTATAATTTTGCCTCCCAACCATTTACCTCAAGGGTAAAGTCAACAATAATAAATCATAAGTATTCAGCTCCAAGTTGATATATGAATATAGATCTTTCCCAAGCATATGACGTTCACCAAGAAAAAGGCTAAATAAGGAATTGGTAAAGATCACCAAGACTCTTACAAAGGCAAAAAGTAAAGGTACAAGATAGGCCCTTCGTAGAGGGAAGCAGAGGTTGTCATGCGCTTTTGAGGTTTGGATGCGTGTCCTCTTAGTGCGGAGGAACGTCACTTTATATTGCCTCCTGTGATAAAGAACTTTATTATGCAGTCTGTCGCTTTTATGTCTTCCTCATCACAGGTTCGTACACAGCTTATTTTCCACACACTAATAGATCATACATATTAGAGAGAAATTTTTATTGCTTGCACCGATGACAGCTTGCTTGAGGGATCTTATTCAATCCATAGGTAGCTATGGTGGACACTCATGGCAAAACTGGGTTGAAGGTTTATGGATGCACAAGTAGTATCTCTACTTGGTGCGGGAGTTTTGGCTAATATGAGGTGGAAGCAATCGTGACAAGCTAAGGTATCTCTAGTCATATAACATTGTTTGGAACAAAACAAACACAATTCATTATGTTGTCTTCCTTGTCCAACATCTACTCCTAAGCATGTAATAGTTTGGTGAGTGCTCACAATTATAGAAAGTGTCTAAGATTATATATTTATATGTGAACCTCTCTTTCCTTATTACTTCTTATTAATTGCAAAAATGGCTGAGGTCTATGTTGGTCTACTCTCAACAAGTTTCAATCATCATACTTGTTATATGTGAAGCTATCACTTTCCATAAGATCATCTCATGATCTTTCATGCTATCGTTCTTTTCATACTTTTGATCACGGCACAAAGGAAAGCCCTTGACTAAGATACTCTTTATTATATAGCTCGCAAGCTCGAATACATCGGGGAGACACAAGGAAAAAGACTCAAACTAAATACTAAAGATTTATTCCACTAAGAGAAGAAATAAAACTGAAAAGGAAAGAACTAAAACAAAGGTAAAAGCAAAAGATATAAAGGTGATACGATACCAGGGCAACTCCCCCAAGCTTGGCATAAGCCAAGGGAGTTGCCCATACCAATGCTTAGTTGTCTTCCTTTGGTGGTGAAGGTGGTGGAGTTTTTGAAGCAGTCTTTGCCTTTGATTCCAAGAGAGCTATCAATCTTTGATTTATACCTTTGTGATCTGCGACATGGTTTTCCAGCAAAACAACTTCACGAGAAAGGGAAATATTGCGAGCACGAGTTGTTTCACAAAACCTCAAGAGTTCAATCAAGGATGGAGATAGCACGTGGAGGAAGGGTTGGAGAAAATCTACTCCTTTAACGTCTTCAATGTTGAACATAGGTTGAACTTCCTCCCTAGCTTGGGTTTTCTCCTTAGCTTTGTCCCTGGCTTCCGTGACTTCTACTCTTTTCGGATCAGCATCTACTTCTTCATGAACTTGAGGGAGATTATTCTCCCCAACAGATTCCTGAGACATCTTTGCTCTAAATCTGCGGCAAACAACAAGCTCGAAACGAAGACAGAGGAAAACTGCGCGATACGGAGATCAAAACCCTCGGGCGTATATGTAATGATTTTTTTTGGACCAGAAGCAGTGCTCCGCAAGAAAATGGAGTCCGGAGGCACACGAGGTGCCCACAAGCCCTGTTGCCACGGCCAGCGGGGAGGCCGCGACAACCAAGTTTGTGGCCGCCTCGTGCGCTCTCCGGACTGCTTTTTATTTTTCTAATTTTCCATAAATTCCAAAATTGAGAAAATTTACTATTAGAAAAGTTTCAGAGTCCAATTACTTACCAAAACACATACCTCTTCGTTTTCAGGGTCTGAAACAGGCTGATAAACATCCCTTATGTACTCCTCTAGAGTAATGATATTGATGATATTGGTCTCAACATTTATGGGAGTACCACAGATGTAATGCTTGATTCTTTGCCCATTTACCACTCTAGGAAAGTTACCTTCCGTGTTATTGATTTTGATGGCACCGGAATGATATACTTCCTCGACAACGTAGGGACCTTCCCATTTAGAGAGAAGCTTGCCTGCGAAGAATCTTAAGCGAGAACTGTATAGCAGGACATAATCACCTACATTGAACTCTCATTTTTGTATTCTTTTATCGTGCCATCTCTTAACCTTTTCCTTGAACAACTTGGCATTCTCATATGCCTGGGCCCTCCATTCATCTAGTGAGCTAATATCAAACAACTTCTTCTCACCGGCAAGTTTGAAATCGAAGTTGAGCTCTTTGATTACCCAATAAGCTTTGTGTTCCAGCGCAAGAGGTAATTGGCAGGCCTTACCGTAAACCATTTTATACGGCGACATGCCCATGGGATTCTTATAAGGAGTACTATAAGCCCATAGTGCATTGTAAAGTTTGCTAGACCAATTCTTTTGAGATCTATTGACGGTCTTTTATAAGATCAATTTGACCTCCCTATTACTCAACTCCACTTGACCACTAGACTGAGGATGATAAGGAGATGCAACCCTATGGTTCACATCATACTTAGCGAGTGTCGTGGTTTTTTCACGGCAGATGTCCTCGTGAAAGGACTTAGTACTGGAGCCATCGCACCTTGGTGGCGACTCAAATGGGTTAAGCGGGAGAGACGCGGCGATTTACCCAGGTTCGGCCCCTCTGAAGACGTAATAGCCTACGTCCTGCTTTGGTGTGTATTGATATGGATTCGATTACAAGGAAGGCGTAACTCGCCTAAACCTAGCACTCGATGATTTCTAACCTGCCCTCTGTCCCCCGGGACTCGCCTTTATATACAGGTCGATCCCCTAGGGTTTACAAGGATTCTTTCCTTTCCTACAACTCGTGACCCCTGTGGTTTCTAAGTCGCCATCTTCTGAAGCTTGGAGACCTTCCAAGAGCCACAACCGTCATACGCCCTTGATTCGGCCACAACGACGCCCAACTAAATGTTTGGGTGAATCGCCCAACGGATGACCCGGCCCAACTAGGGCGGGTCATCCACAGGTAATATCCCCAACATTAGGCCCCAAATTGACTTGAACCTTTTCTTTTTCATGCCAACACCTCTGGTCCATTGAAGGCGATTCATCCCTCATTTTTCTTCATATGTCAAAAATCATACACGCGCCATTGGGCACTGAAAATCCCTTAAGTCGCCAAACCATTACTGATTGGCCTCTCCTTACTCCTCGATTTTCGGGAAGATAGCCACAACCCCGACGGATCTTTTAGCGCATCATTTATCCCGAAATTTTCGGCGCACATTTATAGCGAATCTTTTATCTCCCGGCGGTTCCCGCTCATGGCGCCTCGATTCTTGCACCTGCCTCGAAAAATAGGCCGAGGGGGGGACATAACTGTTGCTTCTCACCTACCAGTCCCGTCACCTTCCTCCCCACCGGCACAGCGAGAAAACTGCATCGCCCCGAGGAATCCGCCGCCGTCCGTGCCTTCGGCCTTCACGCGAGGAGCTCCGGTGCCGCCTGTGAGCTTTCACCGTCGTCCACCCTCGCGCCGCAATCAACGTATCCGCCATCGGCTTTGTCGACTGCATCGCCCTCGGCCACCTCGCCGTTCACTTCGAACCTTGCCGCCGCCGGAAACTTCTCTGCTCGACGGGACGCCCCCGCTTCTCCAGCGAACCCCATCTCCGTCGACTCTTCTCTTCTTGACAACACCAGGTTAGGATTCCGCCTATCTTTAAGAGTAGATTTACTTCTTGTTCGAGCTTCCGCCATTGCCGTGTTCTTGAAGCTCGTTGCATATAGATGCTATCTTCTTCGAATTGACTAACACGAGTGTCGGTAGAATAGCTTAATACCCCGAATACTTTCACTTATCCACTGTACTTGTGAATCCTTGGACACAATGTCTCCTCCAAACGAGGGGCATCACTTGATAATAAACTCTGAGCTAAGATCCTTGACAAGCTTACCGAGGAAGAGGAGTCGGAGTTCATCCCCATACTATCTGAGCTAAGATCCCTGACAAACAATGGTCTTACCGGGGTCGACCTAATCCGCTGCTGGGTTGAATGGCGTATTCTCCCTCTGAGCCGCCGAGATGGTCTGATGTGTGAGTTTGACGGCACCCTGGATCATCCTCAATGCTACTTTCACACAGCTTTAACGGAAAAGGACATTGTTACCATCATCAAAAAATTGACTGGCGAACCTGCGGGAAAATGTGGCCAAATCGGCCTTAAGCCGTTTTGCAAAATTAACCCGG
Organism: Hordeum vulgare subsp. vulgare; assembly: GCF_904849725.1. Classification (NCBI taxonomy): domain Eukaryota; kingdom Viridiplantae; phylum Streptophyta; class Magnoliopsida; order Poales; family Poaceae; genus Hordeum; species Hordeum vulgare. The sequence goes on from NC_058518.1 coordinate 310,418,469, forward strand.
CGCCCAAGGTAACCAAACCTGACTCGCCCTTGGTTTTAACCCTTATGCTTTACTGCTATCGTGGTTTCGTAATATATACCATTTCAAAAAGGCGATAAGTTCTGGTCCAGGAGACCCAAAAAGCAAGCCATGAAAAATGCCAAGCCGCCTTCTAAGAAAGCCAAGGGTAAAGGAAAATCTGCTGTGGCTGAGCCATCCGAAGTCGACGAATCTCAAGTCGGCGATGCACTTTCAGAGGTACAAATCCGTCCTCTTTTCACTGGCCACCTATCACTATTTAACCATTTATTTACATCTTTCCCTTTCCCTGAAATAGAATGAGGATAACGAAAGCCAAGAAGACTCTGTTGAGGTAATTTCCGTTTCCTCCGATTCATCTCCTTATCCACCTAAGCCGGCCAGGCGAATTTGTGGGAAAGTTCCCTTCTCTCATCCAAATGCTTATCTGGACCCGAATTTCCTACTGAAGAAAGCACAGCACGCCTCAAATCGGAAAACGCGAAGTCACTCTGGCGACCTGGTATCCGACCTACCGGCAACAAACAAAAGAAAACCAAGCGAGGTACTCTTTATGAATAGCCATTCTCCATTTCTCTTTGGGTCACGCTTGTAACCTGCCTGTATGATTGACATATAACTCTTTTGCAGAATTCTCCTCCTACCTCGGGTGACTCAGTGATGTCAACACTTCCGCCAATGATTCGAGTTCCGGGGTAAGTCTTTTGATAATCTTGTCGTGACCTTTAAGAATAATGAACTTTCCTATTCCTTAACGTGCTTATTCTCCTTTTTTGCAGGGCACAAGCCAAGAAGAGGAAAACCAGCGGACCAACTTCTGACACAGCTCCAGACCCCATGAGGGAAACAACTCCAACTCCGGATCAAGCTGAGCTCGCGACTCAAGTAGATCTCCCTGAGTCACCGAGAGAAGCAATGGACGCCCCCAAGCCGCCGAGCCCATTGACAACAACGGAAGACCCAGATGCCATAGTTATTACTGGCTCTGGCTTTTCTAAACCGGCAACGACAGTTTTGTCCAAACATGTAGCATCCTCCTCTCAGGCCATTCCCGAGTCTGGGCTCTCCAAGGAGAAAGTTTCCGACTATGCAAATTTGGAGTTTAAGGAACTCTGTTCTGGCTTTGCAAGTCGCCTGGAGGCGAGCTATGAGATGGAGAAAAACCTGCTGAAGATGTTGAACAACAAACATGAGGTATATTTTGTTTATACTTATATTATTCCCATTAACCCCCAAGGGCCGGGTCATCAGTAAAAAGATGAGCCGGGTCTTCGAAAATTTAGAAAAACCTTCGCGACCAGTAACCCCCAAGGGCCGGGTCATCAGGAAAAAGATGAGCCGGGTCTTGAAAATTTTAGAAAAAGCTTCGCGACCAGTAACCCCCAAGGGCCGGGTCATCAGTAAAAAGATGAGTCGGGTCTTGATTTTTGTATAATTTCACCTGAAAAAATTATACATTAGCCCCCAAGTGTCAGGGTTATTGCTTTGCAGTAATTCTGAGACTTGCCCTTATTTTAAACTTTCAATAGGAACACCTTGCTCAGACCGAATCGGCGCTGGGCGATTTAAGAAAAAACTTAGCTGGACAACAAGACGCCCGAGCTAAATCGGAGCAAAAATGTCAATTGGCCTTGACCGAACTGGTAAAACTCAAGGCCGAGTTAAAAGAAGCTCAGGCTGAACAAAATGCCGCCTTGAAGAGGGCAGAGAAAGATGAAGCTAGGCTGGCCACTGTACAACAGGAACTGTCCGGCTAAAAACGTCATATCTCCAACATGACGCAAGCCGTCTTTGGTAAGCCTTACTTAAATCTTCAACCTCATCCCCTTTTTTTTCTTCTTTTTTTTACTCATAATACTGATGTTAAGTCGCTAATCATCATAAGTCAGGTCCAAGAGCCGCCAACCTGCAAGAAGACTGCGTGTTGATGCTGAAGGCGATTTATACGCTGACAGAGCAGCTGTACACAGGCAGTGTGTTGACCGTCAAAGCTGTGATGGGTGCCAAGGAACCTATTACTTCCATCAAGAAGGTACTTGGATGCTTGTCTACACTTCCCCCCCAGACTGGCGAGTTAACTCGGTCAGCCCCCCGGAAAGGTGTTCTGACTGCCCTGAGTCGCTGCTTAGCGTATGCTCCAGAGATTAACTTAGAAGAAGTAGCCGTTGGCTTCCCTCAGCTCAAGGACGATGGATCAGAATTTGTTGAAGAGGATTACCAAAAAGTCGTCAAGGATTCTCGGCTGGCTGCAATTCAACTCGCCGCAAGCCTTGATTTAACAAAATACCAGGCGGCTTACGATAGCAGAAATAAGAAAGTCAGCTCGCCAACCTTCGTGACGACCAGCCTAACTCCTCGGCGGCCCAAGAATCCTTTCGACTTGGAAGCAGACTTGGCATCAATTCTGACCGACGAAGACGACTTTGTTGCTTTGGCCAGATGCAATTGGGTATTGGGCGACTTGCAAATCGAAGTTGGCAGAGCTCACGCCAGGATGATCCCGAGGCGTTAGCGAAGTAGACTTTACTAAATTTGGCCTGCGAGCCATGTAATAGGTCCTTTTTCCGCAAGTGAGTACTGTTTTTGATGATACCTTCTGCGAGAACCCTTATATCGTCTCTAAGGCGATTTGAAATATTTGACCCGCCTTAATGCTTAATTCGCCAAGGATGGAACAATTCTTATCACCCTCCTGTTTTAAACTTTGAAAACATCATATGTGAAATCAAACAAACTATGGATATTTTCAACAAGCATCAGAAAGAAAAGGCTTAAAACCTTCAGGACTATGGCACAACGAAAAATAGCAATAGTAATTTCGTCGGCTCATCAGGTCGCGACAGGGGGAGGCGAGTCAGAAAGCTCGTGCACCCACCCTAAATGCAGGTTTCGTCGACTCATAAGGTCGCGACAGGGCGAGGCGAGTCAGAAAGCTCATGCACCCACCCTAAATGCAGGTTTCGTCGGCTCATAAGGTCGCGACAGGGGGAGGCGAGTCAAAAACCTCGTGCACCCACCCTGAATGCAGGTTTCGTCAGCTCATAAGGTCGCGACAGGGGGAGGCGAGTCAGAAAGCTCGTGCACCTACCCTAAATGCAGGTTTCGTCGGCTCATAAGGTCGCGACAGGGGGAGGCGAGTTAGAAAGCTCGTGCACCCACCCTAAATGCAGGTTTCGTCGGCCTATGAGGTCGCGACAGGGGGAGGCGAGTCAGAAAGCTCGTCTACCCACCCTAAATGCTGGTTTCGTCGGCTCATAAGGTCGCGACAGGGGGAGGCGAGTCAGAAAGCTCGTGCACCCACCCTAAATGCAGGTTTTGTCGGCTCATAAGGTCGCGACAGGGGGAGGCGAGTCAGAAAGCTCGTGCACCCACCCTAAATGCTGGTTTCGTCGGCTCATAAGTTCGCGACAGGGGGAGGCGAGTCAGAAAGCTCGTGCACCCACCCTAAATGCTGGTTTCGTCGGCTCATAAGGTCGCGACAGGGGGAGGCGAGTCAGAAAGCTCGTGCACCCACCCTAAATGCAGGTTTCGTCGGCTCATAAGGTCGCGACAGGGGGAGGCGAGTCAGAAAGCTCGTGCGCCCACCCTAAATGCTGGTTTCGTCGGCTCATAAGGTCGCGACAGGGGGAGGCGAGTCAGAAAGCTCGTGCACCCACCCTAAATGCTGGTTTTGTCGGCTCACAAGGTCGCGACAGGGGGCGGCGAGTGAGAAAGCTCGTGCACCCACCCTAAATGCTGGTTTCGTCGGCTCATAAGGTCGCGACAGGGGGAGGCGAGTCAGAAAGCTCGTGCACCCACCCTAAATGCTGGTTTCGTCGGCTCATAAGGTCGCGACAGGGGGAGGCGATTCAGAAAGCTCGTGCACCCACCCTAAATGCAGGTTTCGTCGGCTCATAAGGTCGCGACAGGGGGAGGCGAGTCAGAAAGCTCGTGCACCCACCCTAAATGCAGATCCTGTCGACTCGTATGGTCGCAAGAGGATAACACAATTTGCTTTTTAATAGAGAAGCCCCCAAGTCGGGGAATATTTTATTACTTCATAATGAAACTGAAAAACTTACAAAGTGTAAAGCTTAAGAGCTTAAGTGTAGTAAGGCCGCAAATGGGCAATATTCCAGGGGCGAGTTGACTCAGCCTCTGCGGTCGGTCGATTAGGCCGAAGATCCACCAAATAGTAAGAGCCATTGCGGAGGTTCTTGCTGACGACGAACGGCCCTTCCCAAGGGGGTGACAACTTCTGCATGCCTGCTCGATCTTGTATTAGACGAAGTACTAAGTCGCCTTCCTGAAAGGTCCGACTCTTAACCCGGCGACTATGATAACGCCGCAGATCTTGCTGGTAGATAGCCGAACGGGCCGCAGCCAGGTCACGCGCCTCCTCCAAGGCATCCAAAGAATCTTGACGCGCCAACTCATTATCTTGCTCCACATATGCGACGACTCTAAGGGAGTCATGCCTTATGTCCGTAGGAAGAACAGCCTCTGCTCCATAGACTAAAAAGAAAGGGGTGAATCCCGTGGACCGGTTCGGGGTAGTCCGAATACTCCACAGTACCGAAGGTAACTCTTCAACCCAACACCCTGGAGTCCTTTCCAGGGGAACCATGAGTCGGGGCTTGATCCCTCGCAAGACCTCCTGATTCGCCCGTTCTGCTTGCCCGTTAGATTGCGGGTGAGCAACCGTAGAAATATCAAGTCGGATATGTTCTCAACGACAAAAATCCTGCATCGCCCCTTGGGACAAGTTAGTACCATTATCAGTAATAATGCTGAGCGAATATCCAAACCGGAAAATCAGCTTCTTCAAAAATTTGACCGTTGTCTCCGCATCGCAAGCTCCAATAGGTTCCGCCTCAACCCACTTGGTGAATTTATCAACCGCCACCAATAGGTGGGTCTTCTTGTTGGAGGACATTTTGAAGGGACCAACCATGTCCAGCCCCCAAACTGCGAAAGGCCAAGTAATGGGAATCATTCTCAATTCTTGAGTCGGCATGTGAGCCTGCCTCCCATAACGCTGGCACCCTTCGCACCGAAAAACTATGTCTTCTGCATCTGCGTGAGCCGTCAGCCAAAAGAAACCATGACGAAAAGCCTTTGATACCAAAGAACGTGACCCGGCGTGATGTCCACAGTCTCCGGAATGAATGTCATTTAGGATCGCACATCCTTCTTCGGGGGAGACACATCGCTGAAAACCCCTAGAAGCGCTCCGTTTATACAACTCGCCATTAATGATGACCATGGATTTGTTGCGCCGAACGATCTGGCGAGCCAAAACATCGTCGGTGGGTAACTCGCCGCGAGTGAGATAAGCCAGATAAGGGAGAACCCAATCCGGAATGACATGGAGAGCTGCCACGAGCTGAGACTCGGGATCTGGTATCGCCAATTCCTCCTCTGAGGGTAGAACCATGGATGGCTTATGCAAGATATCCAGAAAAACATTAGGGGGAAGCGGTTTTCTCTGTGAGCCGAGTCGCGAGAGGGCGTCAGCTGCCTCGTTGAGTCACCGGTCAATATGGTCGACCTGATAGCCATGAAAATAACCCGCTACGTCAGACACAGCTCGTGTGTAAGCCGCCATCATGGGATCCCGAGAGTCCCAGGTACCCGAAACTTGTTGCGCCACCAAATCGGAATCGCCAAAACACCTGACTCGTGTTAGGTTCATCTCTTTCGCGAGTCGTAAGCCATGAAGCAAAGCTTCATATTCCGCCACACTATTAGTGCAGGGAAACATGAGTCGGAGAAAGTAACAGAACTTATCTCCTTGAGGGGATACTAACACCACACCAGCCCCCGAGCCTTCCAGCTGCCTAGATCCATCAAAGTAAATAGTCTAGTAGGTAAGGTCAGGCCGGTCTTCCGGAACCTGTAGCTCGGTCCAGTCGTTAACGAAATCAACTAGTGCTTGGGATTTGATAGCTGTGCGGGGAGTATACTGTATGTGATGAGACCCAAGCTCTATCGCCCATTTGGCGATTCGCCCTGTTGCCTCCCGATTCTGGATAATATCACCAAGGGGAGCAGAACTCACCACTGTAATCGGGTGCTCCTGGAAGTAATGCTTAAGTTTTCGACTCGCCATAAACACCCCATAGACCAGTTTTTGCCAATGCGGGTATCGCTGTTTGGAAAGAGTTAACACCTCGCTGATAAAATATACTGGGCGTTGCACTGGGTATTCCTTCCCTTCTTCCTTTCTTTCAACGACCACAGCCAAACTTACTGCCTTGGAATTCGCCGCGATATACAGAAGCATAGGCTCCTTTTCAGTTGGGGCCGCCAGGACCGGCGGGTTAACCAATTGGCGTTTTAGGGCCTCTAGCGCCTGGTCTGCCTCATTTGTGCACACGAATCTATCAGACTTCCTTAATAATTGATAAAGAGGAATCGCCTTTTCCCCTAGGCGACTCACAAAACGACTTAAAGCTGCAATGCGACCTGCCAGCCGTTGAACTTGATTAACATTCGCCGGCTTTCCGAGAGAGGTAACCGCTTCGATCTTGTCCGGGTTAGCCTCGATGCCGCGCTCTGATACCAAGAAACCCAGCAATTTTCCTGCAGGTACACCAAAAACGCACTTGGTAGGATTTAACTTCATCTGATATACCCGTAAATTATCAAAAGTCTCCTTAAGGTCTTCAAGTAGTGTCTCCCCCTGGCGGGTCTTGATCACAATATCATCGACATAGGCATGGACGTTGCGACCAATTTGGCTACGAAGACAATTCTGGATACATCGTTGATAAGTCGCCCCCGCGCTTTTGAGTCCGAAAGGCATGGACACATAGCAAAAGGCCCCGAAAGGGGTTTTGAAGGCCATCTTCTCCTGATCTTCCACGGCCATCTTGATCTGGTGATATCCTGAATAGGCGTCCAGAAAACACAATCGTTCGCATCCCGCCACCGAGTCAATGATTTGATCGATGCGGGGAAGAGCGAAAGGATCTTTGGGACAAGCCCTGTTGAGGTCTATATAGTCAATGCACATACGGAAAGTGCCATTCTTCTTGAGTACCAACACCAGGTTAGCCAGCCATTTGGGGTGAAAAACTTCCACGATGAACCCGGCGGCTAAAAGGCGGGCGACTTCTTCTCCAATCGCCTTGCGTCGTTCCTCGTTGAATCTGTGAAGGTACTGTTGGATAGGTTTGCATTTTGGGTCAACATTAAGATGGTGCTCAGCGAATTCTCTCGGTACACCAGGCATGTCAGAAGGTTTCCATGCGAAGATGTCCCGATTCTCACGGATGAATTCGATGAGCGCGCTTTCCTATTTGGGGTCCAGACCCGTCCCAATGGTGAACTGCTTGGATGAATCGTCAGGCACGAAATCGATTGTCTTAGTGTCATCCGTCGGTTTGAACTTGAGGGGCGACTCAGAATCTGTAGTCAGCTTCTTGAGTGGTGACATGTCGGCCGGGTCAACATTGCCCCGAAGGTGCTTGAGCTCTTCCGCCGCACAGGCGACTTCCGCATAAGCCGCATCCCCTTCTTCACATTCCTTTGCGATCCTTCTATCTCCATCAACCGTGATGGGTCCTTTAGGACCAGGCATTTTGAGCTTGAGGTAGACGTAGCACGGGCGGGCCATGAAGCGGGCGTAAGCCGGTCGCCCGAACAGCGCATGGTATGGGCTTTTCAGGTTGACCACCTTGAAGATTAGAGACTCCGACCTGTAATTCTGCGCAGTTCCAAACGCTACTGAGAGCCTGACCCGGCCTATGGGATAAGCCGACTTGCCCGGGACAATTCCGTGGAAAACCATGGTCGAAGGCATCAAGTCTTTCTCCAATAGATTCATCCTCTGGAAGGTGTCGAAGTATAGGATATTGATGCTGCTGCCACCATCCATTAATACCTTTGATAGGGTGTAACCCCCCACTTGGGGAGCCATGACTAATGCCAGGTCGCCCGGGTTATCTATTCTTGGCGGGTGATCCTCCCTGCTCCATGTTATGGTCTGCTCGGACCAGTGGAGATATCTGGGAATCGCTGGCTCAGTTACACTGTACGCCCGGTGACTTACCTTTTTATCACGCCTGCAAGCATTAGTGGTGAAAACGTGGTACTGCCGATTACTTAGCTGTTTGGGATTGTTGCGGAAGCCCCCATTGTCATCCTGGTCCTGTGGGGCCCCCTATGGGGGCGGCTGCTGGAAAACTCCCGGCGGGTTGTACCGCCACTGGTGGTGCACCCGGTACTGGCCGCCGCCTGGTTGTGGGCCTCCCTGAGCCCCCTGTTCGGGAAAACCGCCGAAGGGGTTCTGCCTTTGGTTGGACGCGGCGAGTTGGTCCTGGCGCCGGTTTGGATCTTCGTTTTGTCTTTTCTTGATTGCCTCCGCCCGAAATTCTCACATCACGAAACAGTTTTCCCAAGAATGACTCGCCGGGCCGTCGGCCGTGGCGTGGTGCGGGCAAGGGCCCTTGAGTAACTCTTCATAGTTACGCGGCCTTTTCCCACTGAAGCCTTGGTTCTTTTTTTTGCCATCATTAGCGTTGGTGTTAGCGACCAAGTCCGAGGGCTCCTCCTGCGGTCTACGCTTGCCATTGGTCCCCTGATTGTGATGGTTGCGTCCCTGGAAACGGGTATGGTTTTTGGACGACTCCCCCTTTTTGGGCGAGTTAGCCTAGCCATCCTCGCCGGGATCCTTAGTATCATCGGCCTCGGCATACCTAGTGAGGGTGTCCATTAGTTCGCCCATGTCTTGGACCTTCCGTTTGAGTCGCCCCAACTTCTGTACTAAGGTTTCGTAATGACAATTGTGCTCGAGGATGAGCACAGCTTGAGCCACCGTAATACCATCTGATGAATGAATAATTTCTGCCACCCGCCGCGACCAATGGTGGGCCGATTCGTCCGGGCGCTGAACACAGTGTTGTAGATCGACAATCGTCATTGGACGTTTGCAGGTTCCCCGGAAGTTTTTGATGAAACGCTCTTTTAACCCTCGAGCATCATAGTGAAGTATCGGGCGCAAACCGCCTCGTTTACGTCGAGCATGTCCATGGCAATCTCGTAACCCTCGATCCATGACGTTGGTTCGAGGTCTGGTGTATAATTAGGCACTTTCCTTGGTCCCTTAAAGTCCTTGGGCATCCTTTCGTTCCGAAGGGCCGGGGATAAGCATGGTACCCCAACTCGCCCTCCGCCCCCTACGAGGGGGGCCGGGGCGTCTTGGATATTCGGGAAATCTCGGCCCGGCGGGTTCCGCTCGGGTGGGTTGTCCTGCGGGAAGTGTCGCGGCCCACTGTTTACGGCAGGCTGGTCCTCCGGCCTGCTCCTGGTATAGCTTGCCTGAGGGGTGGAGTGCAACCTCTCGAGGCTATGCGAGAACTGGGCGTTTTGAACCACCGCTGTTTTCAACATCTCGATGGTGTTCCTCGCTTCAATCTCAGCTGGGGTGTTGCCGTGAATCGGAAGGGACTCCAGGTGGCGAGTTGCGGCAAGCACGTTATCCAACGGGTTGGAGAAGTGGCCTTGAGGGGTCCGGAAACGAGGAATTTGACCCTCAATCGGCTGAACCGGCGGGTTAGGTGGGCGGCCCGGTCCTCCTGCCGGGGCGGCTCCCATCCCGGGGGTTCGGGGAGTGTCGAACAGACGTCTCGGGTTAAGTTCATGGGGCAGGCGACCCTGGTGTCTCCGCTGATGGACGGCGTCGGACGCGCGCTGCTGTCTTTCGAGCCGCCAGTTGTCAGTGTTTAATCGCATCCTTTCGGCCGTGATTTGGGCTTGTCGAGTCTCGATCCCGGCGGACTCCATCTCAGCATCCTGGTGGGCTTTTCCCACCGCCTCTCTGAGCTTTGCTAACTCTGCGTTTATCTCCTCTTGGTTCTCTGGCGTGAGGGGAGTCGCCATTAGTCTCGTGATTTCCGCCGCTAAGTCCACCAGGACTGCGGATGCACTTCTGGATGTCCCGCCGGTCCCATCGCCTCCGGTAGGGTTTTGTGCGGGTTGAGTTGCCCCAGCCATGTAGATGGCGATCTGGCGACGGGTTCGATCAAGGATTTCCGGATCCATGGCCAGCGACAAGCCTCCGAGACCGTCCCCATGGAGAGACCGGATGGAATCTGAATCGCCCATGGATGACTCGTCGTCAGAGTTGACCGGGGTAACTTCCTGAGTCGCCATGTGTTTTGGTTCCTCCGATCCCTGCGTGAACCCCACAAAGACCGGGCGAGTTAAATTCTGTGTTATGACTGGGCGGACGTACCTGGCCGGCTCGACGATGTCGGTGGAGATGTCCGGCTCAGGAACGGATGATCCGATCATGCCGATGAAGATGTTGATCTTGCCGAAGGAAACCCTGTAGCCAGATTCGATCGAATTCGCTTCAGGTCCCCATCGCTGGTTGTCGATGTAGGCTATCCCGCGGCGGCTCCGAGTCATGAGCGCCGTCGAGTAGCTCCCAAACCCTGGTAGGGCTCCCTTTGAGAACTCAACTCCACCGTAAGGGGGCCCCACGGTGGGCGCCAACTATCGTGGTTTTTTCACGGCAGATGTCCTCGTGAAAGGACTTAGTACTGGAGCCATCGCACCTTGGTGGCGACTCAAAGGGGTTAAGCGGGAGAGACGCGGCGATTTACCCAGGTTCGGCCCCTCTGAAGAGGTAATAGCCTACGTCCTGCTTTGGTGTGTATTGATATGGATTCGATTACAAGGAAGGCGTAACTCGCCTAAACCTAGCACTCGATGATTTCTAACCTGCCCTCTGTCCCCCGGGACTCGCCTTTATATACAGGTCGACCCCCTAGGGTTTACAAGGATTCTTTCCTTTCCTACAACTCGTGACCCCTGTGGTTTCTAAGTCGCCATCTTCTGAAGCTTGGAGACCTTCCAAGAGCCCCAACCGTCATACGCCCTTGATTCGGCCACAACGAGGCCCAACTAAATGTTTGGGTGAATCGCCCAACGGATGACCCGGCCCAACTAGGGCGGGTCATCCACAGGTAATATCCCCAACAGCGAGCATCTTACGGAAAACACCATGAATGAAGTGTGAACCGCCATCCGTCATCAGATATCTAGGGACTCCAAATCATGGGAAAATGACTTCTTTAAGCATCTTAATAGAGGTGTGGTGATCATCATTTTTAGTGGGGATAGCTTCTACCCACTTAGTGACATAATCCACAACAACTAAGATGTGAGTATACCCATTGGAACTCGGAAAAGGTCCCATATAATCAAAGACCCAGACATTAAATGGTTGAATGACAAGTGAATAGTTCATAGGCATTTCCTGACGCTTACTGATATTCCCTATTCTTTGGCATTCGTCACAAGACAAGACAAACTTACGGGCATCCTTGAAGAGAGTGGGCCAATAGAAACCTGATTGCAATACCCTATGAGCAGTTTTGTCTCCAACATGGTGTCCTCCGTAGGCCTCGGAATGACACTTCTGCAGGATCTGTCCCTGTTCATGTTCAGGCACACAACGTCTAATAACACCATCTACTCCTTCCTTATAAAGGTGAGGATCATCCCAAAAGTAGTGTCTCAAATCAAAGAAGAATTTTTTCTTTTGCTGGTAGGTGAAACTGGGTGGTATGTATTTGGCTACGATATAGTTTGCGTAATTAGCATACCAAGGTGCACTATGTGAAGTGCGGATGACATTCAATTGCTCATGAGGAAAGCTGTCATCAATCGGTCATGGGTCATCAAGGACATTCTCTAGCCTAGACAAGTTTCTGCTACAGGGTTATCGACACCCTTTCAATCAACAACATGCAAATCAAATTCCTGTAGCAGGAGAACCCATCTAGCATAGCGTCCTTCTTCTCCATAAGGTACTTAATAGCAGCATGATCAGAGTGAATAGTGACTTTGGAGTCAACTATATAAGATTTGAACTTTTCACATGCAAACACGACTGCTAAAAACTCCTTCTCCCTAGTGGCATAGTTTCTTTGGGCACTGTCTAGAGTTTCACTAGCGTAGTGAATGACATGCAACTTCTTGTCAACTCTTTGTCCTAGAACAGCACCAACAACATAATCACTAGCATCGCACATGATTTCAAAGGGCAAGTTCCAATCAGGTGGTTGAACAATAGGTGCGGTTATCAAGGCCTTCTTAAGTATTTCAAAAGCTTCCTCACAATCCTCATCAAAAACAAAAGGAACATCCTTCTGCAAGAGGTTGGTAAGAGTCCTAGAAATCTCAGAGAAGTCTTTAATGAACCTTCTATAAAAACCAGCATGACCTAGGAAACTTTGTATACCTCTGATATCTTTGGGCAATGCATTTTCTCAATTGCATCAACCTTAGCCTTATCAACTTCAATGCCTTTCTCAGATATTTTGTGTCCTAAGACAATGCCTTCACTAACCATGAAGTGGAACTTCTCCCAGTTCAAGACGAGGTTGGTATCTTTGCATCTCTGTAAGACTCGATCAAGGTTGCTGAGGCAATCGTCAAAGGAAGAACCGTAAACGGAGAAATCATCCATGAAAACCTCAACAATCTTTTCAGAAAAGTCAGAGAATATAGCCATCATACATCTTTGAAAGGTGGGAGGTGCATTGCACAAGCCAAAAGGCATACATCTATAAGAAAAGGTACGGAAGGGGCAGGTGAAAGTGGTTTTCTCCTGATCAGATTGTGCAACAGGTATTTGCGAGAAACCTGAATAACTGTCTAGAAAGCAGAAGTGTGTGTGTTTAGATAGCCTTTCTAGCAATTGGTCGATAAACGGCAAAGGCTAATGGTCTTTCCTAGTTGCCTCGTTCAGTTTCCGGAAATCTATCACCATCCTATAGCGAGTAATAATCCTGTGTGGGATAAGTTCATTCTTAGCATTAGGAAGAACGGTGATACCTCCCTTATTAGGTACGGAATGTACTGGACTTACCCAATCACTATGAGAAACAGGATAAATGATTCCTGCTTCCAGAAGATTTAATATTTCTTTTCTCACAACCTCTTTCATCCTCGGATTTAGTCTCCGTTGATGATCAACTACTGGTTTAAAATCAGGATCGGTTTTAATCTTGTGCTGACATAGAGTGGGACTAATACCCTTAAGATCATCAAGAGTATATCCAATAGCAGCACGGTGCTTCCTCAAAGTTTTTAATAACTTCTTCTCTTCGTGATTCGAGAGGTGAGCACTAATAATAACAGGATATATCTCCTTCTCATCAAGATAGGCATACTTAAGAGTATCTGGTAACTGTTTTAGCTCGAACACAGGATCCACCTTTGGTGGGGGAGCATCCCCAAGCAGTTCAACAGGCAAATTATTCTTGAGAATATGATATTGTTCTAAAACAATTTTATCTATCTCATCTCTTTCATCCATATGCATATCATTTTCATGCTCAAGCAGATATTGCTCTAAAGGATCCGTAGGAGGTACGGCAATAGAGGCTAGAGCAATGATTTCATCCCTACCAGACGACTCTTTTTCATGGGGTTGTCTTCCAAACTTGGAGAAGCTAAATTCATGAGACACACCCTCGAAACTAACAGTGACAGTCTATTTAATGCAATCAATGTGAGCATTGACAGTGTTGAGAAAGGGTCTACCAAATATGATGGGACAAAAGCTATCTTGTGCAGTAGCAAGGACGAGGAAATCAGTAGGATACTTCGTCTTACCACACATGACTTCTACGTCTCTCACAATTCCCAGAGGGCACATAGTGTCTCTATTAGCTAGTGTAATAGTGACATCAATGGGTTCTAACTCAGCAGGTGCAAACTCATCTTTGATTTCATCATATAGGGACCGGGGTATTGCACTAACACTAGCACCCATACCACATAAACCATGATAACGGTGATCTCCTATCTTGACAGAAACAACGGGCAGGCAAACTACATGTCCGTATTTGTCTTTCGCGTGAGGTTTAGCTATTCTAGCGGAGTCCTCACAGAATTTGATAACATGCCCATCTATGTCTTCGGCTAAGTGATCTTTGATAATAGCAACACTAGGTTCAATTATAATTTCCTCAGGGGGTGCTATTGGTCTAATGTAACCCCTACGTATCACAGTTGGAGCTTTAGAATAATCCTTTTTCCTAGCAGGGTAAGGTGGTTTCTCAGCGTAGGCACAAGGAACAATAGGATCACTAAAGGCAAGGACTTTCTCTTCAACTAGATTGGGTTTAACTATCTTGACTTGTACAGGAGGATGATACTTAAACCACTTTTCTTTGGGAAGATCAACATGAGCAGCAAGAGATACACATAGAGAAGCTACTATCTCAGAGTCAAGTCCATACTTAGCGCTAAAATCTCTAGAAGTGTTTGTTTCAACAAAAGATTTAACGCAATCAAACTAGAAATTCATACCTGACTCCTTACCTTCTTCAAGCTCCCAATCTTCAGAGTTACGTTTGATTCTTTCCAATAAATTCCACTTGTGGTCAATATCCTTCTTCATAAAAGAACCGGTACAAGAAGTGTCAAGCATGGTACGATCTTCATGAGAAAGCCGAGCATTAAAGTTTTGAGTGATAATTTCTCTCGAGAGCTCATGATTGGGGCATGAATATAGCATTGATTTAAGCCTCCCCCAAGCTTGAGCTATTCTTTCCCTATCACGAGGCCAAAAGTTACAAATATAATTCCGATCACGATGTACTAAACGCATAGGATAAAACTTTTGATGAAATTCCAATTTCAACCGATTCTAGTCCCATGATCCAGTATCATCACATAGCCTATACCATGTCAACGCCTTATCCTTCGAAGATAAAGGAAAGACTTTCTTCTTTACCTCATCCTCGGGCAAACCTTCAAGCTTAAATAAACCACAAACTTCATCTACATAGATCAGATGAAAGTCTGGATGTGATGATCCATCTTCGAAACTAAGCCGGCAACAACGGAACAAATGACCTGGAAAAAGGCTAGGACTTCTGTTATTTGCCAAGCATATAGGTGCATTAATTAAATAGCAGTTTAAACATAATGATATCAAAGTACTCATGTTATCACATGAGACAGCTGGCACCTGCAACTAGCAAAGCTACTTATTAGAGGTTGAGCAAGCCTACTTAGCCAAGCAACATTTTCTAGGAGAGGGAGGTGTTTGGGGTTCATGGCAAGACAAGTGGCATTTATATCAAGTGGTAGGCAGCGAGAATGTATCTAAGGAAACGTGATTCTAAGCATAACAAAGCTAGATACGGTATCAAGGTCACGGTCATCTTGCATGTGATGTCTTCAGCTTGGAACTGCTCTTGATCTTCCTGCACGTACTCTCCAGAATCCACGTACTCGCTCTCCGATCCTGATGCTACCCAAGATAAGATAACAGCCAATGAACACCAACACAACATAATGCAACAAACAATATGATGCATGTGTGAAGAAGGAAGCATGCATCACTAGTCTAGTCACTTTCAAATGCATTAGTTGAGTTAATTGAATTCTGGACAGGACCTCATATTAAGTTATCTTGACATGCATGAATATGGCATGAACACGTGCATCACGAGAAAACCATGCAAAAGAATATAAATAACGTAGAGAACGGAGTTACGGATCAACCAGAAACTACAAAACATGTTACGGAGACCTACGGTTAAAATCAGCCACAAACACACTCCAATGGCACTCTCCTGGTGTTACCAGGTTGCCACATGATCAAGCAACCAAATATAAGTGGGGTGGTGCATGGGTACACACCACACCATCTTCAATGCCCACACAAGCTTCAAATCAACAAAAACATGCAATCTGTTTTTAACAGCATCATAGTAGTTTGGCTACAATATTTAAAGTAGCTACACCATCTAAATGAAGCAAGCAAGATATTAGGCAAGATCCATCCAAAAGCTCTACAACCCTAAACAAGAAGTTAATACAAAGGAATCACCCATGAGCAGATCTATGGACACAAACTTGGACAAAATATCACAGATTCTAGGACTTAGTGAAAATCACAGATTTTCACCAACTGTTTATGCTCTGAAGCAATTTGGCAGCCTCCAAAATGATATCTACAGGAAGTGTATAAGCATGAAATTTAACAGGGATCTAGAAAAACACAAAAGCTCACAAACTGTAGTTTGTTGCATGGGCTGATTCCTGATGACCCACAAGTATAGGGGGTCAATCGTAGTCCTTTCGATAAGTAAGAGTGTCGAACCCAACGAGGAGAAGAAGGCTTTAATAAACGGTTTTCATCAAGGTAATAACTGCAAGCACTAAAAGCAGCGGTAACAAGTGATGGTGTATTGAGGTGAAATGTAGCAAGCGAAAAGTAACAAGTAACAAGTAGTAGCAACGGTGCAGCAAAGTGGCCCAATCCCTTTTGTAGCAAGGGACAAGCCTGAACAAAGTCTTATAAGAGGAAAAACGCTCCAGAGGACACACGGGAATTTCTGTCATGCTTGTTTCATCATGTTCATATGATTCACGTTCGTTACTTTGATAGTTTGATATGTGGGTGGACCGGCGCTTGGGTACTGCCCTTACTTGGACAAGCATCCCACTTATGATTAACCCCTCTCGCAAGCATCTGAAACTACGAAAGAAGAATTAAGACAATGTCTAACCATAGCATTAAACTAGTGGATCCAAATCAGCCACTTACGAAGCAACACATAGACTGGGGTTTAAGCTTCTGTCACTCTAGCAACCCATCATCTACTTACTACTCCCCAATGCCTTCCTCTAGGCCCAAATATGGTGAAGTGTTATGCAATCAACGTTCACATAATACCACTAGAGGAAAAGAAAACATACAACATATCAAAAAACCGAAGGAATACCAAATTCACATGACTATTATCATCATGACTTATCCCATGTCCTCAGGAACAAAAGTAACTACTCACAAAGCATAATCATAATCATGATCAGAGGTGTAATGAGTAGCATCAAGGGTCTGAACATAAACTCTTCCACCAAGTAATCCAACTAGCATCAACTACAAAGAGTAATCAACACTGCTAGCAACCTTACAAGTACCAATCGGAGTCACGAGATGGAGATTGGTTACAAGAGATGAACTAGGGTTTGGAGAGGAGATGGTGCTGATGAAGATGTTGATGGAGATGACTCCCCTCCAACGAGAGGAGTGTTGGTGATGACAATGGCGACGATTTCCACCTTCGGGAGGGAATTTTCCCTGGCAGGATCGTCCTGCCGGAGCTCTAGATTGGATCTGCTCATGTTCCGCCTCGTGGCGCCGGCGAATCGACGAAAAAGCTCCACCCTGATTTTTTCTCGGACGAAACCCTTCATATAGCAAAAGAGGGGGGCCAGTGGGCCACCAGGGTGCCCACAAGCCTTGTTGCCACGGCCAGGGAGGTACGCCGCGGCAACCAGGCTTGTGGGCCCCTCACTGCTCCCCTCTGACGCTTCTTTTGCCCAGTATTTTTTATATATTACCAAAAAAATCCACGTTGATTTTCAGGGCATTTGGAGTTGCGCAGAATAGAGGACTCAGACTTGCTCCTTTTCCAGTTCAGAATTCCAGCTGTCGGTAATCTCGCTCTTCAAATAAACCTTGCAAAATAAGAGAGAAAAGGCATAAGTATGGTTCCACAAAGTATAATAACAGTCCATAAAGCGATAAATGTCAACATGAAAGCATGATGCAAAATGGACGTATCAATTCCCAACACAGGAGCTAATTCAACCAAGACAAGAGGGGAAGAAAATAACATCAGTTTCCCAGACTTAGTGAAAATCACAAGGTTTCACAAATTTGTCAGTTTCAGCCAAGTGTCAACTATGACAAGGCACAATAGGTGCATACAAATTCCTAAGAACAAAACAAAGACCCCATGCTGTAGAGGGGTTCACCCACTACCACTACACCAAGGATTCATCCACAAAGGGTCAAGGCACCACCTAATACAAAGCACTAAACCTGGCATCATGAGAAAAAGTGAAAATTTTATGAAGTTGCACTAAAGTGAAATCTGATTGCACCAATGGATTCCTGGGATGATTCTACCCCAAAATCATATATATAGTACAAGGGTACTTGCATGTAACATCAAGGCACAAAGCTAGCTCGAAAAACACCACCTAGAATCCAACATGCTATAAATGAATAACATCAGATGTAATAATAGCACATGTTGCAACATATACACCTACATATGCACACACACACAAGCCCCACACACAACTACACCACTCCATAGTGGCAAGAATGAGGGGTTAGGCCCTCATGCACAAGTGCATATGCACCCATGCACACACACACATGCATGAGCGCATACACACACATACATGTGCTCACACACACACACTACAAAAGTATGTGCAACATGAGGGTTAGGCCCCCTTGCACATGTGCATAGGTGCACCCACATGCACACACACACACACACTCACATGTGTTCACACATTCACTCATGTGCACACACACACATACACACTAGTGCACACACCACCTCTCATGCACACACACATACACTCATGAGCTCACACATGCACTCTAGGCATTAAATAACACATCCCCTGGTTTTAAAAGAAACAACACAGAAAAATGCAGCAAAAGAAAAGAAAAGGAAAAATAGAACAAGTGAAAAAAACAAAAGGAGAGGCCTTGGGTTTCGAACCGAGTACCTCCTGCAATACTGCACCACACAAGCACCACTACACTACCACTTCACTCTCGACAGAGAGGAGGAAGGGGGCAGGTTAACTCTCTCTGACAAGCAACTACCACCAGCGAAAACAGAAAATAAAAAGGGGGGCCTGCGGGGGATCGAACCTGCGACCTGCCTGGTGCAAAATTAGGCCCCTACCACTCTACAACGCTTACGATTCTTAACAGAGAGGGGGGAGTTGCTCTTTTGAGCATCCCCCTCCGCTCCTACTGCACACAAGCGGCGGACGAAACAGGGGAGGCTCCCAGGCAACGCTCCGATGATCTACACCGAACGGCTACTACGACGCGTGATGCGGGAGGTTTGGGGAACCCACTCCCGTGGCTAACCCACGCGGAAGGACCGTGAGACGGTGGCGCGACGTGGCTGCGCAACCGGTAGGAGCAGGACATGAAAACCGTGTGATTCCGATGACAAGGTGAGCCTTTTGGCACGGGGAAGGAAGGGTTGCTCATCTAGGGGTGCTCGGAGGAGTTCCCGCTGCAGAGAAGAGGAGGAAGAGGCGAGGTCGACGGTGACGACCTTCTCTGCTCCGCCCGAGACGACGTCGGTGAGGAGGGGTCAACAGAGGAGGGGATCCACCCTCCTAGTGCCGGGAATGGAGCGAGGGAGGATACAGCATCCTCCCTGCGCGCTCGGATTCCCCGGGGACGCGCTGACGATGAGGGGAGGGACGACGACGACGAGCGGCGCTTCTCTCAGAACTACTGCTCTCTCTGAACTTACCTGACGAGGAAGAGATGGAGGGAGAAGAAAGGGGGCTGGTGGCGGAGGAGGAACCCTAGGCAGGGGCTCGCACGCCGAGGGGGTTATATAGGTGGCCTCGACGTCCATGAGGGCACGGCGTCGGGCGCTCTCTCTCTTTGGCGACGCTCCTCCCTGACGGAAAGGAGGGGGGAGGGACGGCATGAGGGAAGAAGAGGAACGCCGAGCGGGCTGCGCGTGGGTAAAAGGAGAAAAAGGGCAAGGCGAGGTAAGAGGAGGGAGCCAGCCCACCCGGGCCTCTGTGGAAAGAAACAAAAAGGTTTTACTACTTTGAAAAAAACACTCTAACAAAAATGCCCATAGCCACACACAGGTTTGAAGAAAATAAAATAAAAATGCTTAGGGCATAAGGGAATTATGCCCTATTTAACAAAAATAAAAACCAGATTTTAAGAGTAATTAAATTATACACCAAAACAGGAAATAATAATGCTATTTATAATATTTACTACAATAATCCAAGTGATATTCCACAATGGGAGTTACCCCTCAATCACAATTAATCTCGTCTACTTAACTAACATTTTTAAAACATGTTAAATCATAAGTTCAAAAATTAAAGGAGAAGGTGTTTTTGAAACCTTGGTTGAAAGAAACATAGTTTGAAAACATCTTAACATCAACACAACCACACTAGCACTCTTAATGGAACAAGCAACAACAACATCACAATGGAATGCCATTAATGCAAACGAATGCCATGATGCAAGATGGAGACACAATATGAAGCCACATGAAATGATAACTTATGGCATTGAAAACATGGTTCCAAAATAGGAAAGGTTCCCAAAATGGCAAGGGCGAGTGGAACTTGAGAAATTGGAGAGATCTCACCCTTCTCATTCAAGGAAAATAGACGGATCGTGTCATCACTCGCAGCGAAGATAGTCATGTCCTTCGAAGGATGAGTGAGCTCAACTTATTTTGCTTGACAATCAAGAAATGCCTTGTTTAGAGCCAGCCAATCCATCCCATGGATCGTATCAATATCAGACTTGCCAAGGACAATTGGAGAAGTCGCGAAGGAATAGCCGCCCATGTTGACAGGGACATGTGGGCTAGCGTACTTGCATGCATGAATTTTCCCAGAGAGACTACTGACAACGGCTTAGGCAGCTCCTCTACATGAAAATTATGCTTGGATGCAAATGGTCTCGAGAGGAACGAATGTGATGCGCCAGAATCAAATAAAACCTTAGCAGAAATATAATTATCCAAGAGATTACCCATTATCACATCTTAGGAGTTTTCTCCTTCAGCTTCATGCACCATATTGACTCTCGCAGACTTGGGATTGAACTTCACCATTGCTTTGCCTGGAGGCTTGACTGGAGGAGGAGGCAGAAGACGTTGCTGAGTGGTGCACTTGTTAGAGTAGTGACCCTTCTGCCCACACTTGTGACAAGTCACCTCTGACAGTGGACGAAATTGCACTAGAGGATTCCCTTGCTTCTGCTGTTGAAACATCTGTTGGAAGGCTGGGTTGGGTGGGTGGGAAGAATCATGATCACCTGACTGCTTGAACTGCTGAAACTTCCTAGGAGGAGGAGACACCCAATATTTCTGCTGCTTCTGAACCACCTGAGTTGAGGACGAGGCAGTGGAATCTCTGAAACGCTTCCTTGAGTTCTCCGCTTTGAGCAAAGCCACTTCAACCCAGAGAGCCAAGTTGTAGAACTGGTCGAACTCAAGAGGCTCGTGCAAGGCAAGGGCCAACTCCAAGTATTCCTTCAGACCACCTCTAAATTGATAAATCTTGCTCTTTTGATCTGTGATGTCCTGTTTAGCATACTGCTGCGGCAACAAAAATCCTTCCCTGGCGCTTAGGAATTCTTCTTTTTACTTCTCTGGTTTGCGTCGGTTTTTCCCTTGAAGAGGAAAGGGTGATGCAGCACGGGAGCAGTAAGTATTTCCCTCAGTTTGAGAACCAAGGTATCGATCCAGAAGGAGGGCCTCGTCAAGTCCAAAGTACCTGCGCAAACACAAACAAGCTTGCACCCAACGCTTCACAGGGATTGTCAATCCCTTCATGATTGTTTCCAAAGTGAGATGTGAAGGCAGAAAGAGCAACAAAGTAAAAGGTGCAAGGCCGAAAATATGGTGTGGAGTAGATCCTCGGGGCCATAGTGTTCACTAGAGGCTTCTCTCAAAATAGCAAGTATTACGGTGGGTGAACAAATTACTGTCGAGCAATTGATAGAACCGCGCAAAGTCATGGCGATATCTAAGGCAATGATCATACATATAGGCATCACGTCCAAGACAAGTAGACCGATACTTTCTGCATCTACTACTATTACTCCACACATCGACCGCTATCCAGCATGCATCTAGTGTATTGAGTTCATGACGAACAGAGTAACGCTTTAAGCAAGATGACATGATGTAGAGGGATAATCTCAAAGCAATGATGAAAACCCCATCTTTTTACCCTTGATGGCAACAACATGATGTGTGCCTCGTTACCCCTTCTGTCACTGGGTGAGGTCACCGCACGGTATGAACCCAAAACCAAGCACTTCTCCTATTGCAAGAATCATAGATCTAGTTGGCCAGACAAAACCCACAACTCGAAGAGAATTACAAGGATATGAAATCATGCATAAGAGAGATCAGAAGAAACTCAAATAAGATTCATAGATAATCTGATCATAAATCCACAATTCATCGGATCTCGACAAACACACCGAAAAAGAAGATTACATCGGATAGATCTCCATGAAGATCATGGAGAACTTTGTATTGAAGATCCAAGAGAGAGAAGAAGTCATCTAGTTACTAGCTATGGACCCGTAGGTCTATGGTGAACTACTCACGCATCATCGGAGAGGTCATGGTGTTGATGAAGAAGCCCTCCATGTCCAAATCCCCCCTCCGGCAGGGCACCAGAACGTGCCCAGATGGGATCTTGCGGAGACAGAAGCTTGCGGCAACGGAAAAGTACTTTCGATGATCTCATGATTTTTTGGGAATTTTTGGGAATATATAGGCGCAACCCCTAGGTCAGGGGACGCTCAGCGGGCCCACAAGCATGGATGGCGCGACCTCCCCCTGTCCGCGGGGTGGGGGCTTGTGGGGCCCCTGGGGCTCCCTGCCTTAGCTCCCAAGCTCCCCGATCTTCTTCCGTTCCAGAAAAAATCTTTTCGGGGATTTTCTTCCGTTTGGACTCCGTTTCAAAATCTCCTCTGAAAGGGGTAAAATACATGGAAAAAACAGGAACTGGCACTTGGCACTGAGTTAATAAGTTAGTCCCAAAAAATAATTAAAAGGCATGCAAAACATCCAAAGTTTGACAAGATAGTAGCATGAAACCATAAAAAATTATAGATACGTTGGAGACGTATCACATACCGAGCCAGCTCCTGGAACTCCACGGTGTACCTGTACACAGATGAACCTCCTTGCTTCAAGCGCCTGAATTTCTCATGCATCTCTTCCACGAAGCTTGCTGGAATATAGTGAGCCCTGAAATCCCTGCAGAAATCATCCCAGCTGATCATTTTGTCACCTCTGGAATCCTTCAACTATTGCCACCATTCTGCTGCCTGACCCTTGAGCTGAAAAGTTGCAAACTTGACGAAGTCCTCTCGTCACACATTACTGCACTCGAAGTGCTTGTTCATGTCACGAATCCAGTCATCTGCATCGAATGGCTGGTCGCGGGAAGTGAAGAACTTTGGCTGGTTCGCCAGGAATTTATTCGGAGTTGCAAACTTATGTCCACTGATAACCCACAGGTGTAGGGGATCGCAACAGTTTTCGAGGGTAGAGTATTCAACCCAGATTTGTTGGTTTGCCAAAGGAGAAGCGAAACAATATTCTCAAGTATTAGCACCTGAGTTTGTCAGATTCAACCACACCTGAAAGATTAGTGTCTGCAAGCAAAGTATCAGTAGCAAAGTGGTATGATAGCAACGGTGCCAGAAACGATGTGTTGACGGCAGACTATTCCTAACAGTTCTATCAATGGCGCCAGTAAGATGCCCATGGACTGAGAACTATTCTTCTCCGACAACATTGACGAAAAATGATCTTGCAACAAGTAACAGTGAAGTAGCAAGGAACATCAGTAGCAGCAGCAGCAGAGTAACAGTAGTAGCAACAGAGTGGCCCAATCCCTTTTGAGCAAGGGCCAAGCCTAGACAAAGTAACGTAGCGAGAACAAGTAGTAAAAGACTCGTAGGCAGTGGATCGTTGATGGATGAGTGTGACGGATGTGATTCATCATGTAACACCTATACCACGGAGAGATATGTAACTAGCTCCCGTTCGTCAATCTAATGTAGCCCTGTATTCTGTATGTAGTCATACGTGCTTAGGGAAAAGAACTTGCATGACATCTATTGTCCATCCCTTTCGTGGCAGCGGGGTCCTAATGGAAACTACGAGATATTAAGGTTCTCCTTTTAATAAAGAACCGGACCAACGCATTAACACG
The DNA here is from genome assembly GCF_904849725.1 of Hordeum vulgare subsp. vulgare. Lineage (NCBI taxonomy): Eukaryota > Viridiplantae > Streptophyta > Magnoliopsida > Poales > Poaceae > Hordeum > Hordeum vulgare. Next base: position 310,442,289 of record NC_058518.1, read on the forward strand.
CGGTGAATACATGAACTCCTCATACTATTGTCATCTCCGGGAGTGGTTCCGGCTATTGTCACTCCGGGGTTGCTGGGTCATAACACATAGTAGGTGACTACAACTTGCAAGATAGGATCTAAAACACACATATATTGGCGACAACATAATAGGTTCAGATCTGAAATAATGGCACTTGGGCCCTAGTGACAAGCATTAAGCATAGCCAAGTAGTAGCAACATCAATCTAGAACATAGTGGATACTAGGGATCAATCCCCATCAAATACTAACTCGATTACATGATAGATCTCATCCAACTCATCACCGTCCAACAAGCCTACGATGATATTACTCACGAACGATGAAGAGCATCATGGAATTGGCGATGGAGAAAGGTTGATGATGATGATGGCGACGATTTCCCCTCTCCGAAGCCCGAAACGGACTCTAGATTTGCCCTCCAGATGAAGAACAGGATGTGGCGGCGCCTCTATATCGCAAAACACGATAAAACCTTCTCTCTGACTTTTTCCGGGCGAGATGGAAGATATAGAGCTGAGTTTGGGGGCGGTTCTGCACAAAAACAAGACCATGGCAATTCTGCTGAAAACATCGTCAGTCCGGGTTAGTTCCATTCAAATCAAGCAAATTAGAGTCCAAAACAAGGGCAAAAGAGTTCAGAAAAGTAGATACGACGGAGACGTATCAACTCCCCCAAGCTTAAAGCCTTGCTTGTCCTCAAGCAATCCAGTTGACAAACTGAAAGAGAAAAAACCAAAACTTTGACGAACTCTGTTTGATCTTGTTGTTGCAACTATGTCTAACTCATAACCAGAATGTCGGCAAGATCACAAGCAAACCACATAAGCAAATGACATCTAGGTCTCACGGTAAACTCATATCAATGGCATAATCAACTAGCGAGCAAATCATAATAAGCCTCAAATGTCAACACTTCAATCAAGACAACATGAAACAATACAAATAGATGGTATCTCGCTAGCTCTTTCTGAGACCGCAAAACATAAATGCAGAGCACCTTCAAAGACCAAGGGCTGACTAAAAATTGTAATTCAAGGCAATGAAGATTCAGTCACAGTCATACTCAATACAGTTAAAAGCGAAACATAAAAATGACAGAGGTGCTCTCTAATTGGTGCTTTTGTAAGAGGAGGATGACTCGAGAGGAACATAAATAGACAGGCCCTTCGTAGAGGGAAGCATTTATATCCAGAGGTGCCAGAGCTCAAGCTTTGAAAACAGACATAATAATTTTGGGTGGCATGCTTTCATTGTCAATGCAATGACTAAGAGTTCTCAACATCTTCCACGCTACACATGCTATAGGCGGTTCCAAACAGAAAAGTAAAGTTTTGACTCCCCCAACCACCAATCAATCACACTCCACGGCTAGCCGAATCCTCGGGTACCTTCCATACCAACATCAATCCTGGGGGAGTTTTGTTTGCAATTATCTTTTCGATTTGAGTATGGAACTAGGAATTCCAATTACCGGCCCCTTTCTCGTGAATGATAGTGAATAAACACATATCGAGGATAACACGCCTAGCATGGAAGATACCAATAGCCCCTTGTCACCACATGAGCAGTTCGGGCATGCAAAACGGATTATTTCTTGAGGATTTAGAGAGTGGGACATGCAAATTTACTTGGAACGGCAGGTAGATACCGCACATAGGTAGGTATGGTGGACTCATATGGCACAACTTTGGGTTTATGGAAGTGGATGCACAAGCAGTATTCCCGCTTAGTACAAGTGATGGCTAGCAAAAGACTGGGAAGCGACCAACTAGAGAGCGACAACAGTCATCAAAATGCATTGAGATTAACTATCATTGAGTGCAAGCATAAGTAGGACACAAATCACCATGAACATGAACACCATAGAGGCTATGTTGATTTTGTTTCAACTACATGCGTGAACATGCGCTAAGTCAAGCTACTTGAATCAATCACAGGAGGATACCATCCTATCATACTACATCATAGTCATCTCAACATTCATGTTGGTAACCAAGGCATACCATTATAAGCTCCTAGCTAAGTAAGCATGGCATAAGCAACTATGATCTCTAAGTTGTCATTGCAAACATGTTTATCTCACAACAAAGTTGAATCAGGCAAGATGAGCTAGTCATATTTAAAAAACAAAATAGATCGAGTTCATACCAGCTTTTCCTGGCTCAGTCATTTCATCATATATCGTCATTATTGCCTTTCACTTGCACGACCGAACGATGTGAACAATAATAAGAGTGCTCGTGCATTGGACTAAAGCTGGAATCTGCACGCAAACACAAAGGAGAAGACAAAGTAATATCGCTCCTTGAAAGCTAAACAGGTATGCATGCAAGAGCCACTAAACATTGTAACCATTATCTTCTACCATGACCAAAGGAAAAAAGAAAACTATTTACACGGGAAAGTTCCCAACAAGCAAAAGAAGAAAAGAAAATCTTTTTGGTTTTTCTCAAACTACACAAACACACGAAAATAAAATGAGAAAAAGAAAATAAACTAGCATGGATGATTGATGACCCACAAGTATAGGGGATCAATCGTAGTCCTTTCCATAAGTAAGAGTATGGAACCCAACGAGGAGCAGAAGGCTCTGATAAACGGTTTTCAGCAAGGTAATAACTGCAAGCACTGAAAGTAGTGGTAACAAGTGATGGTGTAGTGAGGTGAAATGTAGCAAGCAAAAAGTAACAAGTAACAAGTAGCAGTAACGGTGCATCAAGTGGCCCAATCCCTTTTGTAGCAAGGGACAAGCCTGCACAAAGTCTTATAGGAGGAAAAACGCTCTCGAGGACGCACGGGAATTTCTGTCATGGTAGTTTCATCATGTTCATATGATTTGCGTTCGTTACTTTGATAGTTTGATATGTGGGTGGACCGGCGCTTGTATACTTCCCTTAATTGGACAAGCATCCCACTTATGATTAACCCCTCTCGCAAGTATCCACAACTACGAGAGAAGAATTAAGACAACGTCTAACCATAGCATTAAACTAGTGGATCCAAATCAGCCCCTTACGAAGCAATGCATAGACTGGGGTTTAAGCTTCTGTCACTCCAGCAACCCATCATCTACTTACTACTCCTCAGTGCCGTCCTCTAGGCCCAAGTATGGTGAAGTGTTATGCAGTCGACGTTCACATAACACCACTAGAAGAAAAACAACATACAGCATAACAAAATACCGAACGGATATCAAATTCACATGACTATTATCGGCATGACTTATCCCATGTCCTCAGGAACAAAAGTAACTACTCACAAAGCATAATCATAATCATGATCAGAGGTGTAATGAATAGCATCAAGGATCTGAACATAAACTCTTCCACCAAGTAATCCAACTAGCATCAACTACAAAGAGTAATCAACACTACTAGCAACCTTACAAGTACCAATCGGAGTCGTGAGACGGAGATTGATTACAAGAGATCAACTAGGGATTGGAGAGGAGATGGTGCTGATGAAGATGTTGATGAAGATGCCTCCCCTCCGACGAGAGGAGTGTTGGTGATGACGATGGCGACGATTTCCCCCTCTGGGACGGAAGTTTCCCCGGCAGGATCGTCCTGCCGGAGCTCTAGATTTGATCTGCTCAAGTTCCGCCTCGTGGCGGCGGCGAAACCACCAAAAAGCTCCCGATTGATTTTTTTTTGGAACGAAACCCTTCATATAGAAAAAGAGGGGGGCTAGTGGGCCGTCAGGGAGCCCACAAGCTTGCCCTCCGCCACGAGGGGGGTGGCGGTGGCAAGGCTTGTGGCGCCCTGGCAGCCCCCCTCTAGTACTTCTTTCGCCCAGTATTTTTTATATAATCCCAAAAAATTCCACGTAACTTGTCAGGGCATTTGGAGATGTGTAGAATAGTGGCCTAAGATTTGCTCCTTTTCCAGTCCAGAATTCTAGCTGCTTGAATTCTCCCTCTTCAAATAAACCTTGCAAAATAAGAGAGAAAAGGCATAAATATGGTACCACAAAGTAATATAACAGCCCATAAAGCAATAAATATCAACATGAAAGCATGATGCAAAATGGACGTATCAACTCCCCAAGCTTAGACCTCGCTTGTCGTCAAGCGAAAACCAAGTTCCATAAACATGTCCATATGTTGAGGGACGAAGGTGTGGATAAAGCATAATACGGACATGAGGGCATCATGATCACACATAGGACAACAATACATCATAAAGATTCTTATAGGAAAGTAACAATTCCTTCACAAAGCAAAACATGAAGCAAAAAACCTTACCGAGAAGTAACCAACAACAGTCCAAAGTCATTAAAGAAATTACAATTTATCACAAAATCAGAAAGAGTCAAATAAGAGCTTGTAAGGCAAATCCACATACTCAATCATCTCTTTTATTTTCCACAATTGTTACAACTCACGAGGTACTCATGGTGTCAAAGTTTCAGCTGGACACGGAGGAAGATAGGGGCTTATAGTTTTGCCTCCCAACGATTTACCTCAAGGGTAAAGTCAACAATAATAAAGCATAAGTACTCAACTCCAAGTTGATATATGAATATAGATCTTTCCCAAGCATGTGACGGTAGCCAAGACAAAGGAAAAAATAGGGAATTGGTGAAGATCACCATGACTCTTACAAGGGCAAAAAGTAAAGGTACAAGATAGGCCATTCGCAGGGGGAAGCAGAGGTTGTCATGTGATTTTGATGTTTGAATGTGTGTCCTCTTAGTGCGGAGGAACGTCACTTTATATTGCCTCCTGTGATAAAGAACTTTATTATGCAGTCTATCGCTTTTATGTCTTCCTCATGACACGTTCGTACAAAGCTTATTTTCCACAGACTAATAGATCATACATATTAGAGAGCAATTTTTATTGCTTGCACCGATGACAACTTACTTGAAGGATCTTATTCAATCCATAGGTAGGTATGGTGGACTCTCATGGGAAAACTGGGTTGAAGGTTTATGGATGCACAAGTAGTATCTCTACTTGGTGCGGGAGTTTTGGCTAACATGAGGTGGAAGCAATCGTCACATGCTAAGGGATCTCTAATCATATAACATTGTTTGGAACCAAGCAAACACTATTCATTATGTTGTCTTCCTTGTCCAACATCTACTCCTAACATGTAATAGTTTGGTGAGTGCTCACAATTGTAAAAAGTGTATAGGATGATATATTTATATGTGAACCTCTCTTTCCTTATTACTTCTTATTAATTGCAAGAATGACTGAGGTCTATGTTGATTAATTCACAACAAGTTTCAATCATCATATGTGTCATATGTGAAGCTATCACTTTCCATAAGATCGTCTCATGATCTTTCATGCTATTGTTCTTTTCATACTTTTGATCATGGCACAAAGCAAAGCCCTTGACTAAGATACTCTTTTTTATATAGCTCGTAAGCTCGAGTACATCGGGAGAGAGACAAAAGCAAAAGACTCAAACTAAATACTAAAGACTTATTCCTCTAAGAGAAGAAATAAAAACTGAAAAGGAAAGAACTAAAACAAAGGTAAAAGCAAAAGATATAAAGGTGATACGATACCAGGGCAACTCCCCCAAGCTTGGCAGAAGCCAAGGGGATTACCCATACCAATGCTTAGTTGTCTTCCTTCGGTGGTAATGGTGGTGGAGTTGTTGGAGTAGTCCGATCCTCCCTCTTCCAAGGCATAGGTGCTCCATCATGGCAGGATGAACGAGTCGCCGGAATCCTCAAATTTGCAGCCAACCTTATTGATTTAAATCTGTACTCATACTCACAGTTTTGTTTCTGTAGGTCATAGATCTGGCCCTGAAGTTGTTCAACCATGTCATAGAACCTGGAGAGGTGTTTCCCAATGTCAATGGCATCCATCTTGTGATTGCTAGTGAACTTCGTGATCATCATGTGGTTGGTGTTGAGTCCACGCTCCACCATCCCCTGGCACTTGAAGACTTATTGCTCCATTGCTTCGAGCCTCGTCTCCATGCTTCCGGTCTTCTTAGGCCCCTCAACATCACGGATGTGCAACATCCCCTCGCTCATCTTGATAGATTGAGGGTGTTTCAGCACTTCCGTGAGGTAGGGATTGATGACCTTCTCGAAGATCTTGTCCTTAGGAGCGTTTGGGGAAGTCATGATGATCTAGATCTGCCACAGAAACAGGCTCGAAACGAAAACAGAGGAAGACTGCACGATACGGAGATCAAAAACTTCGGGCGAATATATATTGATTTTTTCTGGACCAGAAGGAGGGCTCCGCAAGAAAACGGAGTCCGGGAGGCACACGAGGTGCCCACAAGCTTGCCCTCCGCCACCAGGGGGTGGCGGTGGCAGGGCTTGTGGCCGCCTCGTGCGCACTCCAGACTGCTTTTTATTTTTCTAATTTTCCAAAAATTCCAAAACGGAGGAAAATTCCTATTGGGAAAGCGCCGGAGTCCAATTTCTTACCGAAACAGATACCTCTTCATTTTCAGGGTCTGAAAGAGGCTGATAAACATCCCTTATGTACTCCTCTGGAGTTATGACATTGATGATATTGGTCTCAACATTTATGGGAGTATGACAGATGTAATGCTTGATTCTTTGCCCATTTACCACTCTAGGAAATTTTCCTTCCGTGTTATTGATTTTGATGGCACCGGAACGATATACTTCCTCGATAACATAAGGACCTTCCCATTTAGAGAGAAGCTTGCCTCCAAAGAATCTCAAACGAGAATTGTATTGCTGGACATCATCACCTACATTGAACTCTCATTTCTGTATTCGTTTACCATGCCATCTCTTAACCTTTTCCTTGAACAACTTGGCATTCTCATATGCCTGGGCCCTCCATTCATCTAACGAGCTGATATCAAACAACCGCTTCTCACCGGCAAGTTTGAAATCGAAGTTGAGCTCTTTGATTGCCCAATAAGCTTTGTGTTCCAGCTCAAGAGGTAAATGACAGGCCTTACCGTAAACCATTTTATAGGGTGACATGCCCATGGGATTCTTATAAGCAGTTCTATAAGCCCATAATGCTTCGTCAAGTTTGCTAGACCAATTCTTTCGAGATCTATTGACGGTCTTTTGTAGGATCAACTTGATCTCCCTATTACTCAGCTCCACTTGACCACTAGACTGAGGATGATAAGGAGATGAAGCTCTATGGTTGACATTATACTTAGCGAGCATCTTGCGGAAAACACCATGAATGAAGTGTGAAACGCCATCAGTCATCAGATATCTAGGGACTCCAAATCTTGGGAAAATGACTTCTTTAAGCATCTTAATAAAGGTATGGTGATCAGCATTTTTAGTGGGGATAGCTTCTACCCACTTAGTGACGTAATCCACAACAACTAAGATGTGAGTGTACCCACTGGAACTCGGGAAAGGTCCCATATAATCAAAGCCCCAGACATCAAATGGTTCAATGACAAGTGAATAGTTCATAGGCATTTCCTGACGCTTACTGATATTCCCTATTCTTTGGCATTCTTCACAAGACAAGACAAACTTACGGGCATCCTTAAAGAGAGTGGGCCAATAGAAACCTGATTGCAATACCTTATGAGCAGTTCTATCTCCAGCATGGTGTCCTCCGTAGGCTTCGGAATGACACTTCTGCAAGATCTGTCCCTGTTCATGTTCAGGTACACAACGTCTAATAACACCATCTACTCCTGCCTTATAAAGGTGAGGATCATCCCAAAAGTAGTGTCTCAAATCAAAGAAGAATTTCTTCTTTTGCTGATAGGTGAAACTGGGTGGTATGTATTTGGCTATGATATAGTTTGCGTAATCAGCATACCACGGTGCACTATGTGAAGTGTGGATGACATTTAATTGCTCATCAGGAAAGCTGTCATCAATAGGTCGTGGGTCATCAAGGATATTCTCTAGCCTAGACAAGTTATCTGCTACAGGGGTATCAGCACCCTTTCGGTCAACAACGTGCAAATAAAATTCCAGTAGCAGGAGAACCCATCTGATCAGCCTAGGCTTAGCGTCCTTCTTCTCCATAAGGTACTTAATAGCAGCATGATCAGAGTGAATAGTGACTTTGGAGTCAACTATATAAGATCTGAACTGTTCACATGCAAACACGACTGCTAAAAATTCCTTCTCCATAGTGGCATAGTTTCTTTGGGCACTGTCTAGAGTTTTACTAGCATAGTGAATAACATTCAACTTCTTGTCAACTCTCTGTCCTAGAACAACACCAACAGCATAATCACTAGCATCGCACATGATTTCAAAGGGCAAGTTCCAGTCACGTGGTTGAACAATAGGTGCGGTTATCAAAGCCTTCTTAAGTATTTCGAAAGCTTCCTCACAATCCGCATCAAAAACAAAAGGAACATCCTTCTGCAAGAGGTTGGTAAGAGGCCGAGAAATCTTAGAGAAGTCCTTAATGAACATTCTATAGAAACCAGCATGACCTAGGAAACTTCGTATACCTGTGATATCTGTGGGGCAAGGCATTTTCTCAATTGCATCAACCTTAGCCTTATCAACTTCAATGCCTCTTTCAGAGATTTTGTATCCTAATACGATGCCTTCATTAACCATAAAGTGGCACTTCTCCCAATTCAAGACGAGGTTGGTATTTTCGCATCTCTGTAAGACTCGATCAAGGTTGCTGAGGCAATCGTCAAAGGAAGACCCATAAACGGAGAAGTCATCCATGAAAACCTCGACAATCTTTTCACAAAAGTCAGAGAATATAGCCATCATACATCTTTGAAAAGTGGCACGTGCATTGCATATGCCGAAAGGCATACGTCTATAAGCAAAGGTACCGAAGGGGTAGGTGAAAGTGGTTTTCTCCTGATCAGATTGTGCAACAGGTATTTGCGAGAAATCTGAATAACCGTCTAGAAAGCAGAAGTGTGTGTGTTTTGATAGCCTTTCTAGCATTTGGTCAATAAATGGTAAAGGATAATGATCTTTCTTGGTTGCCTTGTTCAGTTTCCGGAAGTCTATCACCATCCTATAGCCGGTAATAATCCTTTGTGGGATTCGTTCATCCTTATCATTAGGAACGACGGTGATACCTCCCTTCTTAGGTACGCAATGCACTGGACTTACCCAATCACTATGAGCAACAGGATAAATGATTCATGCTTCCAGAAGCTTTAATATTTCTTTTCTAACGACCTCTTTCATCTTAGGATTTAATCTCCTTTGGTGATCAACAACTGGTTTAAAGTCAGGATCGGTTTTAATCTTGTGGTGACATAGAGTAGGAGTAATACCCTTAAGATCATCAAGAGTATATCCAATAGCAGCACAGTTCTTCCTCAGAGTTTTTAGTAACTTTTTCTCTTCGTGCTCTAAGAGGAGAGCACTAATAATAACATGATATATCTCCTTCTCATCAAGATAGGCATACTTAAGAGTATGAGGCAACTGTTTAAGCTGGAAAACAGGATCACCCTTTGGTGGGGGTGGATCCCCAAGCAATTCAACAGGCAGATTATTCTTGAGAATAGGATATTGTTCTAAGACAATTTTATCTATCTCATCTCTCTCCTCCATATGCATATCATTTTCATGCTCAAGCAGATATTTCTCTAAAGGATTCGCAGGAGGTACGACAATAGAGGCAAGAGCAATGATTTCATCCCTTCCAGACGACTCTTTTTCATGGGGTTGTCTTCCAAACTTAGAGAAGTTAAATTCATGAGACACACCCTCGAAACTAACTGTGACAGTCTGCTTAATGCAATCAATGTGAGCATTGACAGTGTTGAGAAAGGGTCTACCAAATATGATGGGACAAAAGCTATCTTGTGCAGTACCAAGGACGAGGAAATCAGTAGGATACTTCGTCTTACCACACATGACTTCTTCGTCTCTCACAATTCCCACAGGGTAGATAGTGTCTCTATTAGATAGCGTAATAGTGACATCAATGGGTTCTAACTCAGCAGGTGCAATCTCATCTTTGATTTCATCATATAGAGAACGGGGTATTGCACTAACATTAGCTCCCATATCACATAAACCATGGTAACAGTGATCTCGTATCTTGACAGAAACAACAGGCAAGCCAACTACATGTCAGTATTTGTCCTTCGCGTGAGGTTTAGCAATTCTAGCGGAGTCCTCACAGAATTTGATAACATGCCCGTCTACGTCTTCGGCTAAGAGATCTTTGATAATAGCAACACTAGTTCAACTCTAATCTCCTCAGGGGGTGCAAGTGGTCTAATGTAACCCCTACGTATCACAGTTGGAGCTTTAAAATAATCCTTTATCCTAGCAGGGTATGGTGGTTTCTCAGTGTAAGCACAAGGAACAACTGGATCACTAAATGCAGTGACTTTCTCCTCAACTAGATTGGTTTTGGATATGTTGCTTTCTATAGGAGGATGATATTTAAACCACTTCTCTTTGGGAAAATCAACATGAGCAGCAAAAGATTCACATAGAGAAGCTACTATCTCAGAGTCAAGTCCATACTTAGCGCTAAAATCTCTAAAAGTGTTTGTCTCAACAAAAGATTCAACGCAATCAAACTGGAAATTCATACCTGACTCCTTACCTTCCTCCATCTCCCAATCTTCAGAGTTGCGTTTGATTCTCTCCAATAAATTCCACTTGTGATCAGTATCCTTCTTCATAAAAGAACAGGTACAAGAAGTGTCAACCATGGTACGATCTTCATGAGAAAGCCGAGCATAAAAGTTTTGAGTGATGATTTCTCTCGAGAGCTCATGATTGGGGCATGAATATAGCATTGATTTAAGCCTCCCCCAAGCTTGAGCTATGCTTTCCCTGTCACGAGGCCAAAAGTTATAAATAAAGTTCCGATCACGATGTACTAAATGCATAGGATAGAACTGTAGATGAAATTCCAATTTCAACCGATTGTAGCCCCATGATCCAGTATCATCACATAGCCTATACCATGTCAACGCCTTATCCTTCAAAGATAAAGGAAAGACTTTCTTATTTACCTCATCCTCGGGCAAACCTGCAAGCTTAAATAAACCACAAACTTCGTCTACATAGATTAGATGCAAGTCTGGATGTGAAGATCCATCTCCTATGAAAGGATTAGCCAACAGTTTCTCAAGCATACCCGAAGGAATTTCATAAAAGATATTTTCAGTAGGTACCTCAGGTTGAGGAACAACTCCTCGTGCTTCCATTCGTGGTGAAGATACCCCGAACAAACTCCTCAAAGGAACAGTTTCCATAGTGACAAGTGACAATAAATTTCAGCACGATATAAAAATGTTTCCTTACCAATTTCCACTTACCAAAGGCGCTTCACTCCCAGGAAACGGCGCCAGAAAAGAGTCTTGATGACCCACAAGTATAGGGTATCAATCGTAGTCCTTTCGATAAGTAAGAGTGTCGAACCCAATGAGGAACAGAAGGCTCTGATAAACGGTTTTCAGCAAGGTAATAACTGCAAGCACTGAAACGTAGCAAGCGAAAAGTAACAAGTAGAAGTAACGGTGCAGCAAGTGGCCCAATCCCGTTTGTAGCAAGGGACAAGCCTGAACAAAGTCTTATAGGGGGAAAAACGCTCCCGAGGACACACGGGAATTTCCGTCATGCTACTTTCATCATGTTCATATGATTCGTGTTCGTTACTTTGATAGTTTGATATGTGGGTGGACCGGCACTTGGGTACTGCCCTTACTTGGACAAGCATCCCACTTATGATTAACCCCTCTCGCAAGCATCCGCAACTACGAAAGAAAAATTAAGACAACGTCTAACCATAGCATTAAACTAGTGGATCCAAATCAGCCCCTTACGAAGCAACGCATAGGCTGGGGTTTAAGCTTCTGTCACTCCAGCAACCCATCATCTACTTACTACTCCCCAATGCCTTCCTCTAGGCCTAAGTATGGTGAAGTGTTATGTAGTCAACGTTCACATAACACCACTAGAGGAAAAACAACATACAACATATCAAAATACCGAACGGATATCAAATTCACATGACTATTATCAGCATGACTTATCACATGTCCTCAGGAACAAAAGTAACTACTCACAAAGCATAATCATAATCATGATCAGAGGTGTAATGAATAGCATCAAGGATCTGAACATAAACTCTTCCACCAGGTAATCCAACTAGCATCAACTACAAAGAGTAATCAACACTACTAGCAACCTTACAAGTACCAATCGGAGTCGTGAGACGGAGATTGATTACAAGAGATGAACTAGGGATTGGAGAGGAGATGGTGCTGATGAAGATGTTGATGAAGATGTCTCCCCTCCAATGAGAGTAGTGTTGGTGATGACGATGGCGATGATTTCCCCCTCCGGGAGGGAAGTTTCCCCGGCAGGATCGTCCTGCCGGAGCTCTAGATTGGATCTGCTCAAGTTCCGCCTCGTGGCGGCGGCGAAACCACGAAAAAGCTCCCGATTGAATTTTTTTCTGGATCGAAACCCTTCATATAGCAAAAGAGGGGGCCTAGTGGGCCGTTAGGGAGCCCACAAGCTTGCCCTCCGCCACGAGGGGGGTGGCGGTGGCAGGGCTTGTGGCGCCCTGGCAGCCCCCCTCTGGTACTTCTTTCGCCCAGTATTTTTTATATAATCCCAAAAAATTCCACGTAACTTTTCAGGGTATTTGGAGATGTGCAGAATAGTGGACAAAGATTTGCTCCTTTTCCAGTCCAGAATTCTAGCTGCTTGAATTCTCCCTCTTCAAATAAACCTTGCAAAATAAGAGAGAAAAGGCATAAATATGGTACCACAAAGTAATATAACAGCCAATAAAGCAATAAATGTCAACCTGAAAGCATGATGCAAAATGGACGTATCAATGATACAGTGGCAAAGTGTGAACACCGACGAACAAAGTGAAACCATAAGCAAGCATGTAAAGTCGGTGAGAACATGTACTCCCCCAAGCTTAGGCTTTTGGCCTAAGTTTGTCTACACTCAAGGAGGGAAATAACCAGCTCCAGGGTACTCCGGAGTGGACTGAGAATGCCACTACTGTGTGAGCTCCTTTGGCTCCCACTGATAAACTAGCGTCTGGTACTCGACTAGCGGCTCGGGCACGGGCACCTGTGGTTGGGCTAAGCCCCAATATGCGTAGATGTCCGAGGGCATAATAGTGTACCTGCCTGCATGAAGATTGAACAAAGAAGGAGCAGGCAAATTAATAGTCTCACGAGTACCCTGACTAAATACCAGGTTACAAATCATCCTTCTACTTATATCTCTATCAAGAAAGTCATGGCGAACCATGCTATTGTAATCTAGATATCTCTCGGGAAGAAGAATCTCTTCTTCCTCGTCCAGTCTAATAGGTATCTCAAAGTGTCTAGCAAGACGAGTAGCATTGATATCTCCATAGACAACACCCTTAGAACGGTTCAGGTTCAACCGTTGAGCTACTATAGCACCCAAGCTATAAGTTTTATCGTTATAAAGGGCTTCGCGCAAGACCGCAAGATCTGGGGAACTAAGTGACCTAGCTTTCCCACGACCAATCAAACATTTTCCCATAAATAGTGAGAAGTACCGAAGCACGGGAAAATGTATGCTAGCAGCTCTAGCGCAAGACACTCCTCTCTCCTCTCCTACAGCAATTGTACCGATGAAAGCTTCCAAGTCCCGTGGACGAGGTTCATGAATATCCCCAACGTAAGGCAATTTGCAAACATTGCAAAAATCCTGGAGTGACATGCGCTGGGGGATATCATAAAGTTTGAACTCAACCATAGGAGGATTCTTCCTTGGATAGAAGTTAAAGCTTTGTACGAAGATATTAGTGAGGAGGAGGTATTGCGGACATTTATCTTCAACGAAGGCGGTAAGGCCTGCGTTCTCCACCAAGTGATAAAAGTCCTCGTAAATTCTAGCGGCGCGTAAGAACACATTGCTTGGCCACTTGCACGCTCAAACTTCTACGACTCGAGGGACTAGATACTTGGGCTTCTTCTCACTCCCATCATCCTTGGGGTCACGGCTTGACGAGCCTCTTAATAACCTCCTCATCTTTCCGCTTTTCTATCTCTAAAAATTTCTGAAATTTTTAGTGATTCTAAGGAAAAGTGAATAAGGCTCAACTAAACTCGTAGCAACTACTCCCACAAGTGCCTAGAGACCATATTACGCATCAAAACTACTTTGGATAAGCTAGAATTAGCATGCAAAGCGCAAGAACATGGTCACCAAGGCAGCAAAAATACGCGGAGTATAAGACACTAGAGCAAAAACTAATTGGACCAATGGAGGAGTCACTTACCAAGGAGTAATTTCCCCAAAACAGTTCGGAGAACGGTGATTTGAGCAAAGAGATCGAAAATCCCAGCAAGAGGAGCAAGAACACGGGTTGAGCTGCGAAACAATATTTTCTAGAGGTAGGAGAAGCATATGAGAGCAAGAATGAGTGGAGGGGGTGCCTGTGGGCCCCACAAACTTGGGTGGCGCGGCCAGGGGGGTTCCCGCGCCACTAGGGCTTGTGGCCCACTGGTGTGGCCCCCAGACAGACTCTTTGTCCCAGAAGTTTTCAAAAATTCCAGAAAAAATCATACTTGATTTTCACAGCGTTCGGAGAACTTTTATTTTCGGGGTACTTTTCCACCGGAAGCTAAAACAGAAAACAAGGAAAACTAAACCAAATCTATCAATTTTCTTCTAAGCAACCTAAAGTGGAAACTTTCAATAGAGGATTGTGACTCCTCGATTCATCCATCTCACGGTCATCGAAAGAAAATCCGCCAATGAGGTTGATCAAGTCTCCTCGACAAACCTTTTCGAATCGCAATAGAGAACGAAGAATTTTCAAATAGTCACTAGGTCACCTCAATGGGGATGTGTATCTCCCCAACAAGCAAATCATACCTAATCTTGACACGAGGAATAGGGCATTCAAAGCTCCCAATAAGAATCGATGAAGTTTTTTCGATAGCATTGATGCAATGTACTCGATATTGTTTCTTCGGAAAGTGCACCGTATGCTCATTACCATTGACATGGAAAGTGACATTGCCTTTGTTGCAATCTATACCAGCCTCTCCTGTGCTTAAAAAGGGTCTTCCGAGGATGACAGCCATGGCATCGTCCTCGGGAATATCCAAGATAACAAAGTCTGTTAAGATACTGACATTAGCAACAACAAGAGGCACATCCTCGCAAATGCCGATAGGGAAAGCAGTTGATTTGTCGGCCATTTGCAGAGAGATTCCAGTGGGTGTCAACTTATCCAGTTCAAGTCTACGATAAAGAGAGAGAGGCATAACGCTAACACCGGCTCCAAGATCGCATAACGCAGTTCTAACGTAGTTGCCTTTAATGGAGCAAGGTATAGTGGGCACACCGGGATCACCTAGTTTCTTAGGAGTTCCACCCTTGAAGGTATAATAAGCAAGCATGGTGGAAATCTCAACCTCAGGTATCCTCCTCTTATTAGTCACAATATCTTTCATGTACTTAGCATACGGAGACATCTTGAGCATATCCGTCAAACGCATTTGCAAAAAGATGGGTCTTATCATCTCAACGAAACGGTCAAAATCCTCATCATCCTTTTTCTTGGATGGCTTAGGAGGAAAGGGCATAGGTCTCTGAACCCATGGCTACCTTTCTTTACCATGCTTCCTAGCAGTGAAGTCGTTCTTATCGTATCTCTTAGGTTGTGGGTTATCAGGATTAACCGTAGGTTCAATCTCCACATCCTCATCATTGCTAGATTGAGCATTATTATGAACATCACTGTCCATATTGTCACCAGGTTCATGTTCATCACCAGATTGTGTTTCTGCATCAGACGCAGAAATATCATTAGGTTCTTCAGGTGTGAAAATATTTTGTGAAGTGGCATGCAGGTTTCTATCATCCTTGTTCTTCTCCTTAGGATGACTGGGTGTATCAGCATTCATTCCTTGAGAATCTTGATCAATTCTCTTAGGATGACCTTCAGGATACAAAGGTTCCTGAGTCATTTTGCCTCCTCTAGTAATGACTCTGACAGAGTTGTCATTTAATTCATTGAGCAGGTCATTCTGAGCTTTAAGTACTTGTTTTACCTGAGTAGTAATCATAGAGGCATGTTTACTCAGAAGCTTCAGATCATTGACATTTCTGTCTACACAAGCACTTAAATGGCTAAGCATACGAGTAGTTTGTTCCAAATGTCTGCTAACATAATCATTGAAACTCTGTTGTTTGGCAACGAAGTTGTCAAATTCATCAAAGCATAGGCTAGAAGGTTTATCAAAAGGAATATCACTCTCATCAAACCTACGTAGAGAATTCATTTCTACTACCTGTCTCGGGTTATCGAGACCATGGATCTCTTTGATAGGTGGTAGATTTTTGACATCTTCAGATCTAATGCCTTTCTCTTGCATAGATTTCTTGGCTTCTTGCATATCTTCGGGACTGAGGAATAGAATACCTCTTTTCTTCGAAGTTGGCTTAGGAGGTGGTTCGGGAATAGTCCAAGCATTATCGTTGATCAAGATGTTATTCAGTAGAGTCTCAGCTTGTTCTACAGTTCGTTCCCTAAAAACACAACCGGCACAACTATCTAGGTGGTCTCTAGAGGCATCGGTAAGTCCGTTATAGAGGATATCAAGTATCTCGTTCTTCTTAAGAGGGTGATCAGGCAAAGCATTCTGTAGCTGGACGAGCCTCCCCCAAGCTTGTGGAAGACTCTCTTCTTGGAGTTGAGCGAAGTTGTATATTTCCTGCAAGGCGGCTTGCTTCTTGTGGGAAGGGAAATATTTCTCACAGAAGTAATAGACCATCTCCTGGGGACTTCTCACACATCCAGGAGCAAGAGAGGTGAACCAGGCTTTACCATCATCCTTTAGAGAGAAAGGAAACAACTTAAGGATATAGTAGTGGCGGATCTTCTCCTCATTAGTGAAAAGGTTGGCTATTTCGTGTAGTTTGGCAAGATGGGCTATGACCGTCTCAGACTCATAACTGTGAAAAGGATCAGATTCGACTAGAGAGATTATCTCAGGATCGACGGAGAATTCATAATCCTTATCGGTGATAAAGATAGGTGAAGTGGCAAACTTCGGGTCATATTTCATCTTAGCTTCCCGAGATTTTTCCTTCCACTTGAGAAGTAATTTCTCAGCGTCACAGGCATCCTTACACGCAAGAAAATCATTAGCTATCTCTCCCTCCATAACATAACCCTCAGGTATATCAGGCAATTCGTATCTAGGAGAGCTGGATGTAACAGTAGCAAAAGCAGGTTCCATCTCAATAGTATCGGCAGTTTCAGAAGCATCACAGGCATTGGTAGTAACTCTAGCAATATGAGCATCAAGGAATACCCCTAGTGGAACATCAGGCAAAGTAGTATCTCTAGGAGTATCAAGCATAGCATCATAAGGCAAAATAGCATCTCTAGCATCATCAGGCAAAGCAGTATCAAGCATAGCATCTCTAGCAGTATCAAGCATAGCATCTCTAGTAGTATCAGGCATAGTATCAAGCATAGTATCATCATGCATAGTATCAAGCATAGTATCATCAGGCATAGTATCAAGCACATCATCTCTAGCAGTAGCATCATAAGCATCATCAAGCACAGGCGACATATCAAGATTTCTAGCAGGAGGTGATGTCGCAAACTTACTCATAACTGAAGGTGAATCAAGTGCAGAGCTAGATGGCAATTCCTTACCTCCCCTCGTAGTTGAGGGAAAGACTTTGGTCTTCGGATCCTTCACATTCTTCATAGTGATCAGCAGATATAAATCCCAAGTGACTCAGAGAATATAGCAATACCTCCCCGGCAACAGTGCCAGAAAAATGCTTGATGTCAACTATTCTTCCCCTTGCAACGGCACCAGAAGAATGCAGCTAGCACACTCCAACAATCGAAACTAGAAGAATGTTGTTGACGGCCCACAAGCGCATGGGATCGTAGCAGTTTTCGAGGGTAGAGTATTCAACCCAAATTTGTTGGTACGCCTATAGGAGGTGAGAGGATACTCTCAAGTATTAGCAACTGAATATGTCAGATTCAACCACACCTGAAAGATTAGTATCTACAAGCAAAGTATCAGTAGCAAAGTAGTATGATAACAACGGTGTTAGAAACGATCTGTTGACGGCAGACTATTCCTAACAATTGTATCAATGGCGCCAAGTTGCCTCGTTGACGGAAGTTGTCAGTTCCCGTCAACGACCAGCGAACCAAAATTGTAGCAGGTAGCAGCAGTGTAACGAGCAATAGCAGCGGCAAGGAAAAGCAGTAGTGACAGCAGTAGCAAGTAGCAACAGAAGCAAGCGACAGTAGTAGCAACATTAGCAGCAGAGCAGGACAAGTAACATCAGTAGCAACAACAGTAACAACAACAGAGCAAGGCAAGTAACAGCAGCAGTAGGACAAACTCGTAGGCAATGGGTCGGTGATTTGTTTGGATGATATTCATCATGCAACAGTTATAACACGGAGAGATATGTGGCTAGCTCCCGTTCGTCAATGTGATGTAGGCATGCATTCCGTGTGTCATCATACGTGCTTAGGGAAAAGAACTTGCATGACATCTATTGTCCATCCCTCCCGTGGCAACGGGTCCAAAAGGAAACTACGGGATATTAAGGTTCTCCTTTTAATAAAGAACCGGACCAACGCATTAGCACTTGGTGAACACATGAACTCCTCAAACTATGGTCATCACCGGGACTGATTCCGGTTATTGCCACTCCGGGGTTGCCGGATCATAACACATAGTAGGTAACTACAACTTGCAAGATCGGATCTAAAACACACATATATTGGTGACAACATAATAATTTCAGATCTGAAATCATCGCACTCGGGCCCTAGTGACAAGCATTAAGCATGGCAAAGTAGTAGCAACATCAATTTCAGAACATAGTGGATACTAGGGATCAATCCCCATCAAAACTAACTCGATTACATGATAGATCTCATCCTACTCATCACTGCCCAGCGAGCCTACGAATAGATTACTCACGAACGACAAAGAGCTTCATGGAATTGGAGAGGGAAGAAGGTTGATGACGACGATGGCAATGATTTCCCCTCTCCGGAGCCCAAGACGGACTCCAGATCTGCCCTCCAGATGAAGAACATGTGGTGGCGGCGCCTCCGTATCGTAAACGCGACGAGAACTTCTCTTTTTTCTGGGACGAAAGGAATCTTATAGACGTGAGATTCGGGGCGGCAGAGCCGTGTGGGCCCCACAAGCCTGTCCACCGCCACCAGGGGGTGGTGGCGGAGCCAGGTCTTGTGGCCCACTGGCCCACCCCCCTCAGGTGGAACTTGGCGCAGATATTTTTTGTATTTTCCAAAACTGCTCCCCGTAGATTTTCAGGGCGTTTGGAGAACTTTGATTTCTGCCCAAAAATAACACCAAGGCAATTCTACTGAAAACAACGTCAGTCCAGGTTAGTTCTATTTAAATCATGCAAATTAGAGTCCAAAACAAGGGCAAAAGAGTTTGGAAAAGTAGATACGCTGGAGACGTATCAAACATCACTATTGAGATCATCATTAGGATCATGTTCATCACCAGATTGTGTTTCAACATCAGAGATAGAGGAATCGTTTGGACTCTCAGGTGTAGCAGCAACAGGGTTGCTAGCATGCAGGTTCCTATCATCTTTCTTCTTATTTCCAGGATGACTAGGTGCATCAGTGCTAACTCCTTGAGAATCTTGTTCAATTCACTTCGGATGACCCTCAGGATACAGAGGTTCCTGGGTCATTCTACCGCCTCTAGTGACGACTCTGACGGAATTGTCATTCAACTCATTGAGCAAGTCATTTTGAGCTTTAAGTACTTGTTCTACCTGAGTAGTAACCATAGAGGCATGTTTACTCATAAGCTTAAGATCATTGACGTTTCTGTCCACACAAGCACTTAAATGACTAAGCATACGAGTATTCTTTTCCAATTGTATGCTAACATAATCATTGAAACTCTGTTGTTTGGCAACGAAGTTATCAAATTCATCCATCAATAGGCTAGCAGGTTTATCAAAAGGAATATCACTTTCATCAAACCAACGCAGATAATTTACTTCTACTACCTGTATCGGGTTATCGAGACCATGGATCTCTTCGATAGGTGGTAGATTTTTGACATCTTCAGATTTAATGCCTTTCTCTCGCATAGATTTATTGGCTTCTTGCACATCTTTAGGACTGAAGAATATAATACCTCTTTTCTTCGGATTTGGCTTAGGAGGTGGTTCGGGAATAGTCCAAGCATTCTCATTGCACAAGATGTTGTTCAACAGAATCTCAGCTTGTTCTACAGTTCGTTCCCTAAAAACACTGCCGGCACAACTATCTAAGTGGTCTTTGGAAGCATCGGTAAGTCCATTATAGAAGATATCAAGTATTTCATTCTTCTCAAGAGGGTGATCAGGCAAAGCATTCGGTAGCTGGATAAGCCTCCCCCAAGCTTGTGGGAGACTCTCTTCTTCAGCTTGAGCAAAGTTGTATATTTCCTGCAAGGCAGCTTGCTTCTTATGGGCAGGGAAATATTTTTCGGAGAAGTAGTAGACCATATCCTGGGGGCTACGCACACAACCAGGAGCAAGAGAAGTGAACCAAGTCTTAGCATCATCCTTTAGCGAGAAAGGAAATAACTTGAGCATATAGTAGTGGCAGATATTTTCCTCACTAGTGAATAGTGTGGCTATATCGTGCAGTTTGGTAAGGTGGGCTACAACCGTTTCAGAATCATAACTGTGAAAAGGATCAGATTCAACTAGAGTGATTAACTCAGGGTCGACAGAGAATTCATAATCCTTATCGGTCACGAAGATAGGCGAAGTGGCAAACTTCGGGTCGTATTTCATCCTAGCGTTCAGAGATTTTTTCTTTCCACTTGCGCAGTAATTTCTCAACATCATAGCTATCCTTACACGCAAGAAAGTCCTCATCTATCTCTCCCTCCATAACATAGCGCGTATCAGGCATAACAGGCAATTCAGGCATAGTAGCAGGTTCTACTTCAATAGTATGAGCAATTTCAGAAGTATCATCACATCTAGCAGCAACTCTAGCAATATGTGCATCAAGGAATGCACCAAGTGGCAAAGCAGTATCAGGCATAACAGGCATAGTATCAAGCATAGCATCATCAGGCATTGTATCAAGCATAGCATCATCAGGCATAGTATCAAACATGGCATCATCAGGCATAGTATCAAGCATGGCATCATCAAGCATAGTATCAAGCATAGCATCATCATAAGCATCCTGGGCAGCAGAAGTAGCATCATCAAGCACAGGCAACATATCAAGATTTCTAGCAGGAGGCGTAGTCGCAAACTTACTCATAACGGAAGGTGAATCAAGTGCAGAGCTAGATGGCAATTCCTTACCTCTCCTCGTAGTGGAAGGCAAGATTTTAGTTCTTGGATCTTTCGAATTCCTCATAGTGATCAGCAGACGAAAATCCCAAGTGACTCAGAGAATATAGTTGTGCTTCCCCGGGAATGGCGCTAGAAAAAGCCTTGATAACCCACAGGTGTAGGGGGTCACAACAGTTTTCGAGGGTAGAGTATTCAACCCAAATTTGTTGGTTCGCCAAAGGAGAAGAGAAAGAATATTCTCAAGTATTAGTAGCTGAGTTTGTCATATTCAACCACACCTGAAATATTAGTATCTCCAAGCAAAGTATCAGTAGCAAAGTGGTATGATAGAAACGGTGCCAGAAACGATCTGTTGACGGCAGACTATTCCTAACTATTGTATCAATGGCGCCAGTAAGTTGCCCGACAATGTTGACGAAAAAGGATCTTGCAACAATTAACTGCGAAGTAGCAAGGAACAGCAGTAGCAGCAGCAGCAGAGTAACAGCAGTAGCAACAGAGTGGCCCAATCCCTTTTGAGCAAAGGACAAGCCTAGACAAAGTAACGTAGCGAGGACCAGTAGTAAAAGACTCGTAGGCAGTGGATTGGTGATGGATGAGTGTGACGGATGTGATTCATCATGTAACAACTATAACACGGAGAGATATGTAACTAGCTCCCGTTCGTCAATCTAATGTAGGCATGTATTCCGTATGTAGTCATACGTGCTTAGGGAAAACAACTTGCATGACATCTATTGTCCATCCCTCCCATGTCAGCGGGGTCCTAATGGAAACTACGGGATATTAAGGTTGTCCTTTTAATAAAGAACCGGACCAACACATTAACACGCGGTGAATACATGAACTCCTCATACTATGGTCATCTCCGGGAGTGGTTCCGGCTATTGTCACTCCGGGGTTGTAGGGTCATAACACATAGTAGGTGACTACAACTTGCAAGATAGGATCTAAAACACACATATATTTGCGACAACAAAATAGGTTCAGATCTGAAATCATGGCACTCGGGCCCTGATACGTCTCAAACGTATCTATAATTTTTGATGGTTTCATGCTGTTATCTTGTCATCTTTGGATGTTTTATGTACCTTTTATATCTTTTTTGGGACTAACTTATTAATTCAGTGCCAAGTGCTAGTTCTTGTTTTATCTATGTTCTTGACTCTTTTCAGATCTAATTTTGGAACGGAGTCCAAACGGAATAAAAACCCAAAATGTTTGTTTCCTGAACGGAAGAAGAACACGGGGCCTCTGGGCCAAGCCAGGTGGCTCCAAGGAGCCCACAAGCTCCCACTCCGCCACCAGGGGGGAGGCGGCGGTGTCACGGCTTATGGCCTCCCTGGCCGCACCCTGACCTAGATCCTTGGCCTATATATTCCCAAAAATTCTGGAAAAAATCAGGGGAGCCTCGAAAATACTTTTCCGCCGCCGCAAGCTTCTGTTTCCGCGAGATCTCACCTGGAGACCCTTCTCGGCGCCCTGCGGGAGGGGACTTTGGAGTTGGAGGGCTTCTTCATCATCATCATCGCCCCTCCAATGACTCGTGAGTAGTTCACTTCAGACCTACGGGTCTGTAGTTAGTAGCTAGATGGCTTCTTCTCTCTCTTGGATCTTCAATACAAAGTTCTCCATGATCTTCATGGATATCTATCCGATGTAATCTTCTTTGGCGGTGTGTTTGTCGAGATCCGATGAATTGTGGATTTGTGATCAGATTATCTATGATATATATTTGAGTCTTTACTGATTTCTTATATGCATGATTTGATATCCTTGTAACTCTCTCCGAGTCTAGGGTTTTGTTTGGCCAACTAGATCTATGATTCTTGCAATGGGAGAAGTGCTTGGTCTTGGGTTCTACCATGTGGTGACCTTTCCCAGTGACAGTAGGGGCAGCAAGGCACACATTAAGTAGTTGCCATCAAGGGTAAAAAGATGGGGTTTTCATCATTGGTTTGAGATTATCCCTCTACATCATGTCATCTTGCTTAAGGCGTTACTCTGTTCTTATGGACTTAATACACTAGATGCATGCTGGACAGCGGTCGATGTGTGGAGTAATAGTAGTAGATGCAGAAAGTATCGGTCTACTTGTTTTGGACGTGATGCCTATAGATATAATCATTGCCATAGATATCGTCACGACTTTGCGCGGTTCTATTAATTGCCGACAGTAATTTGTTCACCCACCATCTACTTGCTTTCATGACTGTAACGACTAAGATGTGGTCCTTTCCGATCTGGGGGTCGAGGCCCCCAAATAGGAAAGAAGCGCATCTAAGCGTTTCGCAAGTAACATAGCACAAAAAATAATACCAGTAGCCAATTCGGGATTCAACTATCTTCTTATTAATAACTCAGAATACAACACAGATACAAACAAGGTAGTTCCGCTACGGACTACAACACATGGAAAATGCTATGCTACCCTACCTGCAGGCCCACGATCACGACCACGCCTCAGTCCTCTGGATAGTTCACGTAGAGGCGGTCTGTCTCCTCGTCGTACTGCCACGCCAGCTGGGTGCCGTCGGGATCATCTGTCTCTGGGGTACCTGTACCTGCTGGGAGTTTCGGAGGAATCCGTGAGCCACGGGGACTCAACAATCCAAGACCTTGGTGCCAGAACTAGTCATGTTATTGGGTAAGGTAAGGGTGAAGTGTATCAGGCTGCAGCATCCTAAGCTTGATTAAGTGGCTAACTTACGCAAAGTAGAAGTGAAGGTGGTCTACGCTAGCGGTCGGGATTACTTGATCACTAAGTGATCCTGAACACCTACCTACGGCATTCATAACCCCACCGTGTTCCCGATCGAAGAGAGATCTTCGAAGGGACAGTCACGGTTACGCACACAGTTGGCAGTTTTATTAGTTTATGTTTAAGTTCTCTAATACCGGATGTTAACAAAATATTCCAAGTTTCCACATAACCGCGGGCACGGCTTTCCGAAAGATTAAACCCTGCAGGGGTGCTCCAACTACTCCATCACAAACGAACACAGGCCGCAAAGGCATCCTCTATCACGAATCTCGTGATCTCGTCGGATTCCTTAGAGGAAAACCTCAACTCTGGGGGAACCAAAGCTTCACTGGGATTCCTATACGCAAGATATACCGCTAAGGTAAGGCAATGCTAGCAGGACCTCCCGACGTGTCGGCGACCCTGATAAGAGCCGCATATCTCAGTCTCAGGACACGCCGGATGAGTCACACTACAGGTATACCAAACCTCAGGTTGCCCTGTGGTGGCCCCATAGTCTGCCCAGTTTGGACCAACACTCATGAGGAGCACTGGCCCGGGTTGTTGATTAAATCCTTGGGGTAGCTATTCCCTATGCAGTTTATTATTAAGTGATTAGCAAATTAATAGCAATGTTGGGTCCTGCCGGACAAGCCTTAGTACTACGCGATTTATCGAGGGGGTCCCCATAACAACCCCGAACGTGTTAGGAGCGATCATTATGGAATCAAACACCGGTAACCGATAACTAAGGTGGCAATAACGGAACAAAGCACCCGGAAAAAGGCTAGGCCTCCCGTCATTTACCAAGTATATAGGTGCATTAATTAAATAACAGAATTTAAGATAATGATATCAAGCTCATCTTTATCACATGAGTCAAAAACACCTGCAACTAGCAATGCTAACATTAGTAGCTGAGCAAGCCTACTTAGCCACACAAGTTTGCTAGGAAGGAGAACGATGTTTGGGCTCATGGCATTTCAAGAGGCAATTTAATTTCAGTGGTAGACAGCGAGCACTATGACATGGAAACGAAACTAACATAACAAGTCTAGAGATGGAATCAAAGATCAAACTTGCAACAAATCTGAATATGTCAACTCCATAAGGTATCCTACTAAGACAACAACTACAAAGGTTGGGTTCATGTGCACAATGAAAAAGTCACATGGGGGTTTGAACCCCATGTTTGTGTCATGCACATCAACATCACAAGCACATCTACCAAACTATCCCCACACACAAACACCATGCCCTCTCACATATAAACATGTGAAGGTGCATAGTTTTGCAAAGGTGGGGAAGTTCCCCACACACACATATGTCAAGCACATCATATACATCAACATCATGCTCTTAAACCAGAGAACAACACGAGGGGGAAAAATGCTAAGCAAGTAACTTGGAAGCATCACCTCTCAAACACTTTTAGTAGGTACCACAAGTGTGTGCACTCAGAACAAACACATCTCCATACCTACACCAGCAACTTCACTTACAACCCCTATGCACACATGCCTACTTGCAATCACACCAACATAAACTAACAAGACCACATGCACACACATATCACTTAAGCCACCAACACCATCTATCACCATATTAGTGTGCAAAACACACACACAACACAATCAGCACCCATCTACACCAGCAGGAAAAATATTAAATAGGACACCTTGCTGTCTATTCCTAAGAAAAAGGAAGCAACAAAAAATAAAAGGAAAGCAAACAAAAAAACAGAAATATGCATCACGCTCCTGGGAATCGAAACCAGTACCTCCTGGTACACAACAACAGAGCCTACCACTACACCACTGCCACTTCGTTGACAAGGTAGGGTAGGCAATCAGGCTAACATGTACCTGATGCTACTGTGCAGGAAAAATAGAAAACAAAAATAGCGCCGAGGGGGGATCGAACCCGCGCCCTCCAACAGGCACGCAACGCTAGTTACCACTGGGCTACGAAACGGCTTCTCACAGACTAGAGTAGTATTGGGAAAAATACTACTGCTGCTGCGTGCCTGCACTGCACGGAGGTGCGCCGGCAACAGCGAGGCCGCCGGTGCACCGCACTGCTGCTACTGCTGCTGCGTCGCGGGGAGAACAAGACGCTACGCTGCTGCACCACGAGGAGGAAGAACTTCCTACTGCTACTGCTACTGCACACAACATGTAAAGCTCCAGACTGCATCAACACCTGGTGCTACCGCACGGCAGGGACTTCCTGCAACCGACTCGTCGGATCCAACGAGGGCGAAGGGAGGAGAGGGCCGGCTCACCTCGGGGGAAGAAGGAGTAGCCGCTCGGTGGTGGACGCCGGCCGGAGAGGAGGGAGGCGCGCGGGAGAAGGCCCTGCTGCCGGTTGCTGACGACGGAGGTAGACGGAGCAGAACACCGGAGCAGGCGCCTTGACGTGCTCCTGGCCGGCGTTGTAGATGACCCTCGACCTCACCGAGGACGAAAATGGAGCGCGGGGACCGTCCCCGTGCCCCTTGACATGGCCGCCGGCGCTGCTCAATGGAGTAGACGGGGTAGACGCGGCGGCCGAACTCTCTCTCTCTCTCTGTTCCTACTCTACAGAGGACTTATCAGGGAGAGGGAGAAGAAAAGGAGGGAGGTGGTGGCGGCGCTGCGGGAAGGAGAGCGAACCCTAGGGGAGGAGGAAGGTTCCCTCCACCTTATATTACCTCGGGGGAGGCGCTTGAGCCACAGGATCAAGCCATGGCAAATCGGTGGAGGAGGAGGAGTCGTACAGCGTGACGTCGACGGGAGGAGGAAGAGGGACGCGGTGGGCTGCGCTGCGCGAGGGGGAGAGGAGACACTGGGCCTCTCTGAGTGGGGGGAAGCCCACCAGAGAAGAAAATAGAGAAACAGCCCTGGAGATTTATTTCTAATTAGATAAATTACAGAGAAAGAAAATAAAAACCACAGGGCTACTACTGATTATAAAATCAAAACAAAAATGACCCTGGGCCTAAAAATACCTAAGCTTTTTAAATAAAATGCAAAAGGAATTTTATGGGGCATTTAAATAAATACAAAACAGCAATTAATTATACTGTTTTGTGATTTATATTCACCCTCAAGACCAAAATAAAACTCCACACCATCACATCATCATCTCCACAATAACCTCTAAACACCAGACATTTAAAACAGCTTTTGTGAAGATGGAATTTTGAACATGAGATAATAGGAGAGGAAAAAGGGTTTGAAATTGCAATGAGCTTTGAAAATCCCAAGCAACCACTCCTACACTCCACACACCATCATCACATGACATCAACACATGAAATTACAAGGCCCACTCCAAGACATGGCAAGGTATAGAAGCAAGCACACAAGGCATGGTAAGAAAGGTATGACATGGATGCATGCATGCAAAAGAAGAACACAAGGTGACACATGAAATCATACATGCATAGATAACTCTCATGACAAAGTCAAGGTGGTCCCACATGAAGTAGGTCCAAATAGGGTAGGTTTACATCCGGGGCACTACAATGAGAGAAGCCACTAGTAAACACTACGGCCCCCGGGTCTATTCACATCCATCGTTTACACCTCCGCTTTTACTTTGCTTTGTTACTTTGTTGCTTTCAGTTCTCACTTGGTAAACAATCTATAAGGGATTGACAAACCCTTCATAGCGTTGGGAGCAAGCTTTTGTGTTTGTGCAGGATCTTGAGATACTCCTCCACTGGATTGATACCTTGGTTCTCAAGCTGAGGGAAATACTTACCACCGCTACGCTACATCACCCTTTCCGCTTCGAGGGAACACCAACGCAAGGCTCCAAGGCCACGGGGGAAATCCTTTGCATACTTGCCTAGGAAGTCCCTTAAGGCGTAGCCGCAGCAGAAGGATCAAGCCATGTATTCTCCCGTCAACGTGCCTATTTCTGGCGCCATTGGAAGGTCTTTTGTTGCAGTAGCAGAAGTATTTATGGTGTCATTGCCGGGGAGAAGAAATCAAGATCTATCCAAGTAGGTCTCGCAAACTCTTCTCTTGCATTTACTTTTGTTGCCAGTTGCCTCTCGTTTTCCTCTCCCCCACTTCACATTTGTCGTTTTCATTTGCCTTTCTCCTTCGCCGTTTTCTTTTGCCTTTGTCGTTTCCCTTTGCCGGTTTTCTCGCTTGCTTGTGTGCTTGTTTGTTTGTTGAAGTCATCATGGTTGAAAACACCAAACTTTGCAACTTCTCGATCACTAATAATAATGATTTTATTAGTAGTCCGATTGCTCCCGCTGCTAGTGCGGAATCGTATGAAATCAACGCAGCTTTGCTGAATCTTGTTATGAAAGAGAAATTCTCTGGCCTTCCTAGTGAAGATGCCGCATCCCATCTCAATACCTTCATTGAGATTTGTGACATGCATAAGAAAAGAGATGTGGGTAATGACGTGATTAAGTTGAAACTTTTTTCCTTTCTCGTTGCGAGATCGCGCAAAAACTTGGTTTTCTTCTTTGCAAATAAATAGTATCGATTCTTGGGATAAGTGCAAAGATGCTTACATATCCAAGTATTTTCCGCCGGCTAAGATCATCTCCTTACGTAACGATATCATGAATTTCAAGCAACTTGATCATGAACACGTTGCACAATCTTGGGAGAGGATGAAGCTTATGATTAGAAATTGTCCCGCTCATGGCTTGAGTTTGTGGATGATTATACAAATCTTTTACGTTGGCTTGAATTTCGCTTCTCGCAATATCTTGGACTCCGCCTCAGGTGGAGCGTTCATGGAAATCACGTTAGGAGACGCTACAAAACTCATAGACAATATCATGACCAACTACTCTCAGTGGCACACTGAAAGGTCGCCTGCTAGCAAAAAGGTGCACGCTATAGAAGAAATTAACTCGCTTAGTGCTAAGACGGACGAGTTGATGAATTTGGTTGCTAGTAGAAACGCTACCGTAGATCCTAATAGCTTGCCATTATCTTCTTTGATTGAGAGTAGCAATGCTAGTTTGGACGTGAATTTGGTTGGTAGGAACAATTTTGGCAACAATAATGCTTTTAGAGGAAACTATGTTCCTAGGCCTTTTCCTAGTAACTCCTCTAACAATTATGGCAATTCCTACAACAATACTTATGGAAATCACAACAAATTACCCTCTGATCTAGAGAGTAATATCAAAGAGTTCATCAACTCTCAAAAGATTTTCAGTGCGTCCATAGAGGAAAAACTACTCAAAATAGACGATTTGGCTAAAAGCGTTGATAGGATGTCTTGTGATATTGATGCTTTGAAAGTTAGATGAGCTCCTCCCAAGGTCAACTTGGATGAAACTTTGAAAGCTATGCGTATCGCCATGAATGAGAGCAAAGAAAGAACCGCCAAAATTCGCGCTAGACATGAATGGTTTAAAAGGGTGCGTTCTAGTGATGCAAATCACGAAGATCTTAAAGTGCTTGGTGTGTCTCCTCTTGCATCTTTGTTTTCGCGCGTCAAACCTACTTATGGAGGGGCTGGATATGAACCCACTTTGGTTGAAAAACGCCTCAATGATTCGGAGTCCACCTATCTTGATGATAAAGGTGTGGAGAGTGGAGTAGAAGAAGTCAAAATTTTGGGTAGTAATGAAACTCCCACTTTGGATTTGAAGGAATTCAATTATGATAATTGCTCCTTGTTTGAATGCATTTCTTTCATGCAATCCATTGCAAACTCTCCACATGCTTATAGCCAAAGCAAAGCCTTTACCGCGCATATCGTATATGCTATGATGAAATCTCTTGAAGAGAAGCTCGAAATAGAAGTCTATATACCTAGAAAACTTCATGATGAGTGGGAACCTACTATCAAAATCAAAATCAAAAACTATGAGTGCAATGCTTTCTGTGATTTGGGTGCTAGTGTTTCCGCGATTCCAAAGTCTTTATGTGATATTCTTGGTTTTCATGAGATTGAAGAGTGTTCTCTTAATTTGCATCTTGCGGATTCTACTGTCAAGAAACCCATGGGAAGGATCGATGATGTTCTTATTGTTGCAAATAAGAACTATGTACCCGTTGATTTCATTGTACTTGACATAGATTGCAATCCTTCATGTCCCATTATTCCTGGTAGACCTTTCCTAAGGACTATTGGTGCTATCATCGATATGAAGGAAGGGAATATTAGATTTCAATTTCCTTTAAAAAAGGGCATGGAGCACTTTCCTAGAAAGAAAATAAGCTTGCCTTATGAATCTATGATGAGGGCTACCTATGGTTTGAGCACCAAAGATGACTATACGTGATTCCATCACTTTTTGCCTAGATAAGGGCGTTAAACAAAAGCGCTTGTTCGGAGGCAACCCAACGAATCTATCCTTTTTCTTTCTGTTTTGTGTTTTCCACACTTTCATGATTATGTTAAAATTGTGTTTTTTGTGTTTCTTTTTGCGTTTGTGCCAAGCAAAACCGTTATGATTAGTCTTGGGGATGATCGTTTGGTCATGTTGGAAAAGACAGAAACTTTCTGCTCACGAAAATAATTTTCATTGTTTTGCTGTAAGAGCTTTTGAGTTGATTCTTCTTGCTGCTGATTGATACGCAAATTCTTCATACTGTCGTAATTGTTCAGAATTTTTGTAGTACCAGAGGTATACGAAATATACAGATTGCTACAGACTGGTCTGCTGTTAATAGATTCTGTTTTTGTTGTGTTGGTTGCTTATTTTGATGAAACTATGGATAGTATCGGGGGGTATTAGCCATGGAAGATTGAAAGTACAGTAACCCAACATCAGCACAAGTATAATTTAAGTTTGCTACAGTACCTAAGGAAGTGGTGGTTTGCTTTCTTGTACTAATGTTATCACGAGATTCTGTTTAAGTTTCGTGTTGTGAAGTTTTCAAGTTTTGGGTGAAGTTCTTATGGACAAAGATATAAAGAGTGGCAAGAGCTCAAGCTTGGGGATGCCGAAGGCACCCCAAGATATTCAACAATGCCGTAAAATCCTGAGCTTGGGGATGCCCCGGGAAGGCATCCCCTCTCTCGTCTTCAATCCATCGGTAACGTTACTTGGCGCTATATTTTATTCACCACATGTTATGTGTTTTTGCTTGGGGCGTCTTGTATCATAGGAGTCTTTTATTTTTGTTGTGTCACAATCATCCTTGCTTCACACCTAGAGAGAGAGACATGCACACACCGTGATTTTGTCGAGCTTCACCTATATCTTTTGGTAGACAATTCAGCTCACATGTGCTTCACTTATATCTTTTGAGCTAGATACTTTTGCTCTATGTGCTTCACTTATATCTTTTAGAGCACAGCGGTGCGTGGCTTGGTAGTTGATCTATGCTTTGAAAGTAATCTCAAAATGGGTAGTTATCCAAAGGGATACGAAAACTTCCACCTTCATGTGCATTGAATAGTTAGAGAAGTTTGATTCATCTCAATTAGTTTTGAGTTGTGGTTATGGTAATATTGAAGTCATGCTAGTAAGGTGTTGTGGATCTAGAAATACTTGTGTTGAAGTTAGTGATTCTCGTAGCATGCACGTATGGTGAACCGCTATGTGATGAAACCTGAGCATGATTAGTATATTGATTGTCATCCTTTGCGTGGCGGTCGGGATCACGCGATGGTTTATACCTACCAACCCTTCCCCTAGGAGTATGCGTTGAATGCTTTGTTTCGATTACTAATAAAACTTTTGCAACAAGTATATGAGTTCGTCATGACTAATGTTGAGTCCATGGTTTAGATGCACTTTCACCTACCACCATCACTATATTCTTAGTGCCGTGCAACTTTCGCCGGTGCACAAAACCCACCATTAGCCTCCCTCAAAACAGCCACCATACCTACCTACTATGCCTTTTTCAAAGTCATTCCGAGATATATTGCCATGGAACTACCACCATGACATGTGCCACCACGTCTACATTGCCATTGCATGATCCTAAGATAGCTAGCATGATGTTTCCATTGATGTCTATGCCATGCTAGATCATTGCCACGGTACACTACCGAAGGCACTCCATATAGAGTCATAGTTGCTCTAAGCTTTGAGTTGAAAGTGTGATGATCATCATTAATGGAGCATTGTCCCATGTGAGGAAATAAAAGAGGCCAAAGAAGACCACCAAAAAAAAGGAAAAAAAGAGGCCAAAGAGCCCACCAAAAAAAATGAGAGAAAAAGAGAGAAGGGACAATGCTACGACTTTTTCCACACTTCTGAATTTTAAGCACCTTGATCTTTATGATTGAGAGTCTCTCATTTTGTCACCACCATATAGCTAGTGGGAAATTTTCATTATATAACTTGGCTTGTATATTCCAATGATAGGCTTCCTCAAAGTTGCCTTAGGTCTTCGTGAGCAAGCAAGTTGGATGCACACCCACTAGTTTTCTTTAAGAGCTTTCACATACTCGTAGCTCTAGTGCATCATTTGTATGGCAATCCCTACTCATTCACATTGATATATATTGATGAGCATCTCCACAGCTCATTGATATGCCTAGTTAATGTGACTATCTTCTCCTTTTTTGTCTTGCAACCTCCACCACATTCCACACCATCTATAGTGCTATAACCGTGGCTCACGCTCATGTATTGCGTGAGAGTTGAAAAGGTTTGAGAAAGTAAAGGTGTGAAACAATTACTTGGCCAATACCGGGGTTGTGCATGATTTAAATTCGTTGTGCAATGATGATAGAGCATAGCCAGACTATAAGCTTTTGTAGGGATAACTTTCTTTTGGCCTTGTTATTTTGAAAGTTCATGATTACCTTGCTAGTTTGCTTGAATTATTATTGTTTCCACGTCAATAGAAAACTAATGTTTTGAATCTAATGGATCTGAACATTCACGTCACATAAGAGGAATTACAAAGGACACCTATGCTAGGTAGGATGAAAGCATAAAAAATTCATTGTTTATCACTTCCCTACTCGAGGACGAGCAGGAGTTAAGCTTGGGGATGCTTGATACGTCTCAAACGTATCAATAATTTTTGATGGTTTCACGCTGTTATCTTGTCATCTTTGGATGTTTTATGTACCTTTTATATCTTTTTTGGGACTAACTTATTAATTCAGTGCCAAGTGCCAGTTCCTGTTTTTTCTGTGTTTTTGACTCTTTTCTGATATGATTTTGGAACGGAGTCCAAACGGAATAAAAAACCCAAAATGATTTTTTCCCGAACGGAAGAAGATCAGGGGGCCTCTGGGCCAAGCCAGGTGGGCTCCAGGGAGCCCACAAGCTCCCACTCCACCACCAGGGGGAGGCGGCGGTGTCAGGGCTTGTGGCCTCCCTGACCGCCCCCTGACCTAGATCCTTGGCTATATATTCCCAAAAATTCAGCAAAAAATCATGGGAGCCTCGAAAATACTTTTCCGCCGCCACAAGCTTCCGTTTCCGCAAGATCTCATCTGGAGACCCTTCCCGACGCCCAGCCGGAGGGGACTTTGGAGTTGGAGGGCTTCTTCATCATCATCATGGCCCCTCCAATGACTCGTGAGTAGTTCACTTCAGACCTAAGGATCCGTAGTTAGTAGCTAGATGGCTTCTTCTCTCTCTTGGATCTTCAATACAAAGTTCTCCATGATCTTCATGGAGATCTATCTGATGTAATCTTCTTTGGCGGTGTGTTTGTCGAGATCCGATGAATTGTGGATTTGTGATCAGATTATCTATGATATATTTTGAGTCTTTGCTGATTTCTTATATGCATGATTTGATATCCTTGTAAGTCTCTCTGAGTCTTGGGTTTTGTTTGGTCAAGTAGATCTATGATTCTTTCAATGGGAGAAGTGCTTGGTTTTGGGTTCTACCATGTGGTGACCTGTCCCAGTGACAGTAGGGGCAGCAAGGCACACATTAAGTAGTTGCCATCAAGGGTAAAAAGATGGGGTTTTCATCATTGGTTTGAGATTATCCCTCTACATCATGTCATCTTGCTTAAGGCATTACTCTGTTCTTATGGACTTAATACACTAAATGCATGCTAGATAGCGGTCGACGTGTGGAGTAATAGTAGTAGATGCAGAAAGTATCGGTCTACTTGTTTTTTACGTGATGCCTATAGATATAATCATTGACATAGATATCGTCACGACTTTGTGCGGTTCTATGAATTGCTCG
This sequence comes from Hordeum vulgare subsp. vulgare, assembly GCF_904849725.1. NCBI lineage: Eukaryota > Viridiplantae > Streptophyta > Magnoliopsida > Poales > Poaceae > Hordeum > Hordeum vulgare. The sequence goes on from NC_058518.1 coordinate 310,476,400, forward strand.
ACAGTAATTTGTTCACCCATCATCTACTTTCTTTCATGAGAGAAGCCACTAGTAAACACTACGGCCCCGGGGTCTATTCACATCCATCGTTTACACCTCCGCTTTTACTTTTCTTTGTTACTTTGTTGCTTTTAGTTCTCACTTGGCAAACAATCTATAAGGGATTGACAACCCCTTCATAGCGTTGGGAGCAAGCTTTTGTGTTTGTGCAGGATCTTGAGATACTCCTCCACTGGATTGATACCTTGGTTCTCAAACTGACGGAAATACTTACCACCGCTACACTAGATCACCCTTTCCACTTCGAGGGAACACCAATGCAAGGCTCCAAGGCCACGGGGGAAATCCTTTGCATACTTGCCTAGGAAGTCCCTTAAGGCGTAGCCGCAACAGAAGGATCAAGTCAAGTATTCTCCCGTCAACGTGCCTATTTTTGGCGCCATTGGAAGGTCTTTTGTTGCAGTAGCAGGCCCTAGTGACAAGCATTAAGCATAGCCAAGTAGTAGCAACATCAATCTAGAACATAGTGGATACTAGGGATCAATCCCCGTCAAAAACTAACTCGATTATATGATAGATCTCATCCAACTCATCACCGTCCAGCAAGCCTACAATGAGATTTTTCACGAACGATGAAGAGCATCATGGAATTGTTGATGGAGAAAGCTTGATGATGACGGTGGAGATGATTTCCCCTCTCCGGAGCCCGAAACGGACTCCAGATCTGCCCTCCAGATGAAGAACAGGATGTGGCGGCGCCTCCGTATCGCAAAACGCGATGAAACCTTCTCTCTGATTTTTTTTCCGGGTGAGACGGAAGATATAGAGCTGAGTTTGGGGGCAGTGGAGCCACGTGGGCCCCACAAGCCCTCACGGCGCGGCCAGGGGGGTGGCCGCGGCCTGTGGGCTTGTGGCCCACTGGTCCACCTCCTCCGGTGGATCTTTGCGTAGGTTTTTTTTATTCCAGAAAAAATCTCCGTAAGTTTTCACGACATTCCGAGAACTTTTATTTCTGCAAAAAACAACACCATGGAAATTCTGCTGAAAACAGCGTCAGTCCAGGTTAGTTCCATTCAAATCATGCAAATTAGAGTCCAAACAATTGTCCACAACATCTGATTCAAAGCCACTTGTAAACCAAGTATGAGCTAGGATTTCTCGGAACAAATGTATGACAGAGATTCCATCCGATATTTTCATGGATATGATCACATGGGCTCGATCCTACAGTAGCCATCATGTATAAGGCAGTGCACACGACATACGAAGCATCCCCGAGTCGTAGCAAGCTACAAGGATGTAATGCCCCAAGTGTGTAACTTGCCATATTTGGAACCTTATCTATGTGGGTCCAACTTGTCATTGTTATGAGAGTTCAATGCATATGATTTCATGTGATGTCACCTTGATTTCTTTTCCTTTGCATGCATGCATTCCATCCATTCCATGCTTTGTGTTTGTTGCCTTGTGATCATATGTGGAGGTGTGGTGACATGAGTTGTGATGTGATGATGATATGTGTGATAAGTGGAGTGATGTGGATGTGGTTGGATAGTAGTTAGCACTATGTGGTTTGCACTAGGGTTTCAAAACAACCCCCTCTCTATTTATCTCAAGCCAAGATTCTCTTGCCCCATCCCTATTTCAAAAATGCCTATGTTTTAGCATGTATTATTGGTGATTGTGAGGATGTGATTTGCTGATTTGAAAATATGTTTTAAAGGTGCTAGTATTCACAAAAGCGGTCCAATAAATTCTGTTTTATTAATATTTAGTTGCTCCTAATATTTGTTTTCCAATTAATTTAAATAGGTCATAAATCATTATGACCAGGGGCATTTTTGTTTTGTTTTTAACCCCAACAGATTTGACTTTGCTTTATTTTCTTTCTCTGGTTATTTTGTAATTTGCAAACCCCAGGGATTTAAATTTTCTTCTATCTGGCACCAACTAGTGGTCCTCCTCCCACTAGCAGGCCCAGCTCCCCTCCTTCTCGTGTAGACGCCGTTCCGTGTCCTCCTCCTCCGTGAGGCTCCTTCACAGAGGCAGAGAGAGCCGCAGCAACAGACGGCGTCACGGACGCGAGGCGCTGCCCTCACCTCCTCCTCCTCCATATAATCCCCCATTAGTGTCCGTGCAGCCTAGGGTTTCTCTCTCGCGCCGCCACCTCCATCCCATCCCATTCTCCCTCTCTGTCGCCGACACCAGGTAAGGGGATCGACCTCCTCCGCCATGACCGCAAGCTGAGAAGATCCTCGCCGTCGCGCCCGTACACCTGCGGCCTATCCATCTCCTTGGCGAGCACGCGGGACCCTCCAGGAGCCCATTCCCGTGGCTAGGACGACAAGATCGGCACTGCTACATCTCCTCGACGACGGCGGCCTTCTTCCCCGACGATCTTCCCCGAGCGGCTCCTTCCCCTTCTTCCTCTACTTCCTCTTCGGCCAACGCAACCGCCTCGTCCAGTAGGTGAGGTAGATCCATCTCCCCTTCTTCCCTGTCCCAGATCACGAGCAGTAGGCCGTAGCGTTGACGCCGTTCCTTCTCTGTCGCCGGAGCCGTCGTGCCTCGTCGAGCCGTCGCTGCAGGCCCTCTCGAGTAGTGCTAGTAGGTGAAATGGAACCATGGGAGGAAGGGCTTCCTTCCATCGAGTAGCCGTAGCTTGATTTAAAGTGTATCGCCGGCGAGCACCGTCCCCTGTTCCGGCCACCGTCGGGCAGAGGATAGGCATGAGGGGGTGCTCAAGAGAGATTACTCCCCTCACCTGTTAAGATCCCAACGAGCAGCAGAGTGGTAGTGGTAGTTTTGGCGCAGTGGCTAGTCGTGGGTTCGATTCCCCCTCGGCTCACCTTTTGTTTTTCATTTTTCCGGCACAACAACTGCAGCAGAGAGCATAACCTGCTCTCTTCGCTGTATCTGTCAAGTGCATGCGCAGGAGCAGGGTGGTGCTGGTTCAGTGTTGGTAACCAGGGGGTCTGGGTTCGAATCCCTCCCCATTATTTTTTTTGTTGCATTCTTTTCCGTTTTTGCATTGTATGCTGGCATAGATGTATGTGGTGTGCTAGATCTTCAAGTGGGGTATTTTTTTGCTTGCCTCCAAACAGCATGTTGTTCCTAGTATTTTGCTAGCTATGTTAATATGTATGTGAAGGACCTTGTGTGCATAAGTGTTATGAGAGTTAGCTCATGTTTGAGTGTGATCTAGTCATGTGTGTGTGTGTGCATGCACTAGGCTAGAATGAGATGCATGTGTGAGTGTTTTCCCATGTGCATGTTGATGGACTTATGTCCTATCTTGTGCAAGTATGTGATGTGAGTGTGTGTGTGGGTTTCCCCCTCACCTACCTTGTGTATATGTAGGTGCTCTTGTGTTGTTGTATGAGATGGTGTGTGTGTGTCCCACACATGCTAAAGGCATGGAGTGCCTTGATGAGCACATGCGCATGTTTATATGTGTAGGTGTATAGATGATGTGGTGTAATCTAGTGTGTGTGTTCTCATTAGCATGTGTAGGTGTTTATATTATGTTGTGCTTGATACATGTAAGTGTGTGGTGGAGTGCTAAGGCACATGAGCATGAGGTTTACCCCTCATGTGCACCATTGGTGTTGTGGACATGTGCAAGAGCATGTATAAGTGATGAACTAGTGGAAGCACACGTGATGATGCACTATTCACTCTATGTGATTCCATGTAGATTTTATTTTCAAGTTTGTGCCTAATTATTTTACGCAAGTGCCTATGTATTATATATGTTTTTGGGGTAGAATCATCCCAGGAATCCATTGGTGAAGTCAGTTTCCACTTTGGAACAATTCTGGGAATGATAGATTTCAGTTTTGTTCCATGTTTACAACTTGGTTCCATGTGATGTGATGAGCCCAAGAGGTTGATTCTTTGTTGTGGCAGTAGAGGGTGAACCCCTCTACCACATGTTGGTTTTGTTTCATGCTTAGGAGTTCAGGGGTGCAAGTTGTGCCTAGTCAAAGTAGGCATGTGGCTAAAATTCCAGTTTAGTGAAAATCTGTGATTTTCACTAAGTCTGAGAATCTGCTTATATTTTCTTCTCCTGTTGTTGTGCTTGTAGAAGGCCATGTGTTGTGAATCAGCCTTTGCTATCAACTGGAAAGTTGTAGCTTTTGTGTTTGTCTAGCTCTTTGCAATTTTCATTCCATTTGGAATCCTGTAGATATTGTTTTGGGTGCTGTCAAAATGCTTCAGAGCATAAACAGCTGGTGAGAATCTGGAATTTTCACTAAGTCCTTGAAAACTAATATTTTTGTCCAAGTTAGCACCTGTGTAACTTTCTGTGTGAAACTCCTTTGTATTAGCCTTTTGGTCATGCTTGTAGTACTTTTGATTAGCTTTTGCCACATATCCTATTTGGCATATTTGGGTGGCTGTAGGTGCTTTGCATGTATCCCTCAAAATGCTATGTTGCTGTTTATGGCAGACTGTATGGTTTTGATATTTTGATGCTTGTGAGTGCATAGTTGATGGTGTGGTGATATTCTTTGCACCACCCCATCCATTCTTGTTTGTTTTGTGTTTTGGCAACCTGGGAATACCAGAAGTATGCCATTGGAGTGTGTTGTGATGATTTTGATACGAATGACTTCAATTATTGTTTCGTTGTTTCCCGTTGAACCATAGCTCCGTTCGTTACATTCTTTATATGTTTTTGCATCGTTTTCACGTGACGCATCTGTTCATGTCATTCTCATGCATGTCAAGATAGCTTAGAGTGCAGTTCTGTCCAGGAACTTGTATTTGCTTCTCATGCTTGTGCTAGTGACTAGAATAGAGATGCATGTTCATATTCATCTCATGCATCATGTGCTTGTTGCATCTTGTGTTGTTGTTGTTCATTGGATGCTATTTTTATGTTGGGTAGCACCGGGATCGGAGAACGAGTACGTGGATCTGGGAGAGTACGTGCAGGACGAACAAGAGCAGTTCCAAGTTGAGGACATCACAGGCAAGATGATATGACCTTGATTCCATCTCTAGACTTGTTATGCTAGTTTCCCGTTTCTCCGTCATATGCTCGCTGCCTACCACTGAAATAATTGGCTCCTAATATTGCCATGAAACCCAAACACTTTCCCCTCCTAGCAAATCTTGAATGGCTAAGTAGGCTTTGCTCAACTTCTAATGTTAGCGTTGCTAGTTGTAGGTGCTATTGTCTCATGTGATAACATGAGTTTGATATCATTATGTTAAATTTGATATTTAATTAATCCACCTATATACTTGGTAAATAACGGAAGGCCTAGCCTTTTGCCGGGTGTTTTGTTCCGTTATTGCCGCCATAGTTACCGGCTACCGGTGTTTGATTCCATAACTGATCGCTCCTAACACGTTCGGGGTTGTTATGGGGACCCCCTTGATAAATCGTGTAGTGTTAAGACTTGTCCGGCACGACCCAACATTGGTTTTAATCTGCTAATCACTAAATAATAATCTACATAGGGAATAGCTACCCCGAGGAATTTAATCAACAACCCGGGCCAGTGCTCCTCATGAGTGTTGGCCCCACCTGAGCGATGTTCGGGGCCCCACTGGTCACCCAGAGGTTTAGCCATCCCGACGTCTAGCTCATCCGTCGTGTCCTGAGACTGAGATACGCGGCTCTTATCGGGGTCGTCGACACGACGGGAGGTCCTGCTAGTCTTGTCTTCCCTTAGCGATATATCTTGCGTATAGGAATCCCGGTGAAGCTTTGGTTCTCCCCATAGTTGAGGTTTTCCTCTAAGGAATCCGACGAGATCACGAGATTCGTGAAAGAGGATTACTTTGCGGCCCGTGACCGTTTGGGATGGACAAGTTGGAGCACCCCTGCAGGGTTTAATCTTTCGGAAACCCGTGCCCGCGGTTATGTGGCAACTTGGAATATTTGTTAAAAACCGGTTATAGATAACTTGAACATAATCTAATAAAATTGCCAACTGTGTGCGTAACCGTGATTGTCCCCTCTAAAGACCTCTCTTCGATCGGGAACAATTACTTGGCCAATACCGGGGTTCACGCTCATGTATTGCATGAGAGTTGAAAAAGTTTGAGAAGTAAAGGTGTGAAAACAATTACTTGGCCAATACCGGGGTTGTGCATGATTTAATTCGTTGTGCAATGATGATAGAGCATAGCTAGACTATATGATTTTGTAGGGATAACTTTCTTTTGGCCTTGTTATTTTGAAAGTTCATGGTTACCTTGCTAGTTTGTTGATTATTATTGTCTCCACGTCAATAGCAAACTATTGTTTTGAATCTAATTGATCTTAACATTCACGTCACATAAGAGGAGTTACAAAGGACATGTATGCTAGGTAGCATGAAAGCATCAAAAATTCATTCTTTATGACTTCCCTACTCGAGGACGAGCAGGAGTTAAGCTTGGGGATGCTTGATACGTCCCAAACGTATCTATAATTTTTTATGGTTTCACGTTGTTATCTTGTTAACTTTGGATGTTTTGTTTACGTTTTATATATTTTTTGGGACTAACTTATTAATTCAGTGCCAAGTGCTAGTTCCTGTTTTTTCCGTGTTTTTGACTCTTTTCATATCTGATTTTGGAACGGAGTCCAAACGGAATAAAATCCCCGAAATAAATTTTTCCAGAACGGAAGAAGATCACGGGACTTCAGGGCAAAGGCACGAGAGCCACAGGGGGGCCACAAGCCCTGTAGCCGCCACCAGGGGGGCGGCGGCTACTAGGCCTATGGCCTCCTTGGCGCCCCCTGACCTAGCTCTTTCGCCTACACATTCCCTAAAATCCAGAAAAAAATCAGGGCATCCACGAAAACATTTTTCCGCCGCCGCAAGCTTCCGTTTCCGCGAGATCTCATCTGGAGACCCTTCCCGGTGCCATGCCGGAGGGGACTTTGGAGTTGGAGGGCTTCTACATCAACATCATCACCTCTCCAATGAGTCGTGAGTAGTCTAGTTCAAACCTACGGGTCCGTAGTTAGTAGCTAGATGGCTTCTTCTCTCTCTTGGATCTTCAATACAAAGTTCTCCATGATCTTCATGGAGATCTATCCGATGTAATCCTCTTTGGCTGCGTGTTTGTCGAGATCCGATGAATTGTGGATTTGTGATCAGATTAACTATGAATTATATTTGAGTCTTTGCTAATTTCTTATATGCATGATTTGATATCCTTGTAAGTATCTCCGAGTCTTGGGTTTTGTTTGGCCAACTAGATCTATGATTCTTGCAATGGGAGAAGTGCTTGGTTTTGGGTTCATACCGTGTGGTGACCTTTCCCAGTAACAAAAGGGGCAGCAAGGCACGCATTGTGTTGTTGCCATCAAGGGTAACAAGATGGGCTTTTCTCGTAGATATGAGATTGTCCATCTACATCATGTCATCTTGCTTAAGGCGTTACTCTATTCCCATGAACTTAATACACTAGATGCATGGTGGATAGCGGTCGATGTGTGGAGTAATAGTAGTAGATGCAGAAAGTATCGGTCTACTTGTTTTGGACGTGATGCCTATATATGTAATCATTGCCTTAGATAACGTCACTGCTTTGCGCGGTTCTATCAATTGCTCGACAGTAATTCGTTCACCCACCGTCTACTTGCTTTCATGAGAGAAGCCAGTAGTGAACACTACGGCCCTCGGGTCTATTCACAACTATCGTTTCCACTTTCACTTTTACTTTGCTCTGTTTACTCTTTGCTTTCAGTTCTCACTTTGCAAACAATCTATAAGGGATTGACAACCCCTTCATAGCGTTGGGTGCAAGCTCTTTGTGTTTGTGCAGGTACTTGTGACTTGACGAGATCTTCCATTGGTTCGATACCTTGGTTCTCAAAACTGAGGGAAATACTTACCGCCGCTGTGCTACATCACCCTTTCCTCTTCAAGGGAACACCAACGCAAGGCTCCAAGGCCGGGGGCAAATCCTTTGCATATTTGCCAAGGAATTCCCTAAAGGCGTAGCCGTAGCAACATGATTCCTGGCGCCGTACCAGGAAAGGTCTGTTGTCGGAGTAGCATTACCGTGCTTGCGAAACGCTTAGATGCGCTTCTTTACAATTCGGGGCCTCGTTCCCTAAATTGGAAAGGACCGCATCTTAGTCGTTACAAAGGACACTTTTAGACACAACGAGAACCATTGTAAGATGACCATGAACAAACGAATCCACTAGATGTCGAATCAAAACCTCACATCATGCATCTGTTGGAGGAATGTCCTATAAGTAACTACCTGAATTCCCACCTAAGAACTCCCGAAATTTCTGGTCATGCAATCTGGTCCACGGATACAAGGAGTAATATATCACTCAACTCCTAGCATCTAACCCTTCTAGTGTATCACATCCGTCAACACATAACCAAAATCTTGGAAGTTCATCTATCTCATATCCTCGTAATCACAACGATACTAAGTATGGCGATACATCCGGACCTATCTGCACCAGTACTGGGGAAGCCACACTCCTCTCGCCACTGCTAGTATTGAATCAATTTCAAACATCCTTCATCATGAGATACTAAGAAATCTGAATGATAATGATGTGCTCAAGAATTCCCTGGAGCTCAACTCCCCGGAATAAAATCAACACAGCAGGAGGCACCAAGACAGAACTCCATCACATCGATATCATATAGATTTCAAAATATCCGCGTGATCCTAAATTTTTTTCGAGCAAGAAGAGCAGTAGAATTAAAATTTCCCAAGTCACGAGCATCATGAGAGCATAGAAGAAGAGAAAAAAGAAACCTACTCTCCGATATAACTAAGACTCAAAATAGTTTTTGCTAGACTCGACTCGGCCAAGTTCGATCACACAAAGGCTCCTATGGTCGTAAGGCTCTGATTAACAACTTGTAACGACCAAGATGCGGCACTTTCCTTATTTGGGGACGAGGCCTCAAAAGGGGAAAGGGTCCCATCTAAGTGTATTGCAACTAGGATAGCAATGCCATTACATAAATAGAGAGATGAGTATAAGATTCGGCTTACACTCGCCACATGCTAAATTACAATCCACACAAGTATTCATTATAAATACATAAAGGAGGGTCCGACTACGGACAAGATAAACGGAAAAATCATGCTATCCCATCTGGCTAGTCCCATGATCACGAACATGCACCTCTAGTCCTCGGGATACGTCACATCCAGCCTGCCACTATCCTCGTCGAACTCCCACCTCAGCTGGTTATCATCGGAAACACCTGCGTGTGGGGTACCTATACCTATGGGGGTTTGTAGTAAATTGTGAGCCACGAGGACTCAGCAATCTCATGACCTTGGTATCGAGTCTAACTAAGTTAAATAGGTGAGGTAGGTTAAGTGTTTGAGTTTGCAGTATCCTAAGCATAGATGGTGGTTAACTTACGAAGAACAGGGATAACATATGGTGGTCTATGTAAGACGGTCGAAGACTAGATTGATCACTAAGTGATCCTGAACACCTACTTACGTCATTCATAACCCCGCTCTGTTCTCGATTAGAGAAGGAGCTCTGAAGGAAACAGACACGGTTACACACTCAGTTGGCAACTTTTATTTGAATTACTTTAAGTTGTCTAGAACCGGATGTTAACAAAATATCCATGTTTGCCACATAACCGCAGGCATGGCTTTCCGAAAGATTTAACCCTGCACGGGTGCTCCAACTAGTCCATCACAAATTACCAGAGGCCGCATAGTAATCCTCTACCACGAAACTCGTGATCTCGTCCGATTCCTTAGTGGAAAAACCTCAACTGTGAGAAGACCCAAAGTCTCACCGGAATCCCAATGCACAAGATATCTCGTAAAAGGTAAAACTAATCCAGCAAGGCCGCCCCGCGTGTCGATAGTCCCGATAGGAGTCGTGTATCTCGTTCTCAGGGCACGACCGGATGAGCTAGACTTCGGGTTGGCTAAACCCTGGGTGACCAGGGGGCGCCGGACATCACTCAGGTTGGACCAACACTCATGAGGAGCTCTGACCCGGGTTGTTGATTAATTCCTCAGGGTAGCTATTCCCTATGCTTTTTATTAAGTTATTAGCAAATTTAACACCAAAGTTGGGCATGGCTGGAGAAGATTTAATCTAAACGAATTATCAAGGTGGTCCCCATAACAACCCCGAACGTGTTAGGATCGCTCAGTTAAGGAATAAAACACCGATAGCCGAAACTAAGGTGGCAACAACGGAACAAATCACCCGGCAAAAGGCTAGGCCTTCCGTTATTGCCAAGTATATATGTTCATTAATTAAATAGCAATTAAATATGATGATATCAAATGCCCATGTTATCACATGGACCAGCTGGCACCTGCAACTAGCAACACTAACAATTTAGTGGTTGAGCAAGCCTAACTTAGCCAAACAATCTTTGCTAGGAGGGGAGGTGTTTGAGGTTTCATGGAAATGTTTGATGGCTTATATATCATGTGGTAGGCAACGGAGATGTAACGAATGAAACCTAACACTAAGCGAAACAAAGCTAGAAACGGTGTCAAGGTCACGATCATCTTGCATGTGGTTTCTTCAGAGTGGAACTGATCACGATATTCCTACACGAACTCACCGGACTCTTCGAACTCGTTTCCGGTCCGAGTAGCTACCCAAAGGAAACAAGCAGGAAATAAATGCCAGCAAGTAGATGATGCCACAGACATAATGATGCATGCATGCACTATCTCTTACCATGCACATGAACCACCCTACACAGATAAAACTATTGCCACATCACCACAAGGAGACTTCTACAGAAACGCTCAAAACCAGAATCTAGTAACATCATTGGAATCCTTGGGATTTTATACCCCAAAAGCATATATCACACTCCTATATACCTAAGGATAAAATACCCCCAATTCTGAAAAAGAAAAATCACCCAATTCCTACAACAAACTATAAGTTAAAACTTGCCTATTATGGGATACGCCAGATCTGGCTATTTCCCCAAATGGACTAATGCCTAAAAGGGAATAAGCTCAATAATACCACAACACACACAAAACAATAGTTGGCATGGGGCCCGACTGGTCATAGGCACCAGGGGCCCCCTAGCAAGTGTGACAAGTGGGCCCTGCCACACTACATACACACACACAGTGGAAAATACACTCAACAAAAATAGGTGCAGGGTGGTTCGAACCCTGCACCTCACACACACCCGCACACACCCGCTACCACTAGGCCACTCGGGTCTAGCTGAACTATTCTGGGCTTCAGGTAAGGTGAGCTGCTACTCTGCATGCACAAGAAAACAACCGAAATAAAAAGGGGGCGCCAGGGGGTTCGAACCCACGATGCCGTGGAGTATGCCTAGTTCGGTTGCCACTAGGCTAGGGTGGTGGATCTGCTCTGCTAGGGGGATCCACACCAGACATAACTAACATGGTCTCTCCACTGCTAGACAGAGAAGTGTCGGCGACGTGCTCTCTCGCCGGAGCTGCACGTCACACCGCGCACACACTCACGCATCGAAGCTACGAAGGGGGGATCTGCACTAATAGAAACGCTGTGGAGGGGGAGGAAGACCCCGACACCCACTGGTGCTCGCAAGCACGCAGCTGCACTGATGTGCCTCGCCGGATAACCACGGCAACGGTGCACGACGGACACGAAGAGAGAACAGATAAAGACGGAGGGGAGCGGGGCGCATGCTCACCTAGAGGTCTGAGGAATCGGCCTGCTCGACGGAGGGGAACGACGACGCAGAGGTTTTGTCGATGATCGCCAGACTGGAGGAAGAAGGGGCCGTCGTGGAGTCATCGATGTCGTCGTACTCGTTGCACGCTCTCCGCGGGAATGGATCTCCCACGACCCCCGCATGCTCTTGGCGTTGTCGGAGAGGAAGAAGGCGTTGACCTCGTGGTGGTGTCGAGCTCACCTGAGCCCTCCCATGCCGACGGCATCCCTGTAACCCATCTGACGGCGCGAGGGGAAGAGGAGGATGGAAATGGTGAGGCTAGGGTTGAGAGGAGAAGCGGGGCGACTAAATAACCTTGGGGGTCGCGCTTGGAGCCACTGGATCGAGGGGGAGAAGGGATCGGCGGCTCTGGTCTGGTCGTACTGATGACGACAGCTGGAGGAAGGAGACAATCGTGTTGCGGGCCTGCTCGCTGAGGGAGATGGGCCATTGGACGGGTAATTTGGCCCAAGCCCTCTCTCTCTGCTTAAAACCAAAAGGGAAAAAAATCCTACTCTTTTAATAAAACAAGCCCCACCAAATAATTCTCACACAAATATAAAAGGTTTTTTAATAAAATAAAATACCTTGGCTAAGCATAAAAATATAACCTATTTAAAGAAATAGGTCTAACTAATTATGGCCTAGGTAAAAATGAATACTTTTATTAATAAACCTAAGCTGTTTTGCAATAAAACAAAATGCCAAGAGCTTAGAAAAAATGAGAGAACTTCACTAACCCACTCACAAAAATTGAGAGGAGAAGCAGAATATTATTATTGGGGAAAACAGAAACTTAGAATCTGCCTCAAAAGAAAATAAGAGCAGAGAAGGGTTTTTGTACTATGGTGCAACTAGTGGGTTTGAAATGGACTTGTTGCACCAACACATCAACAAACACAAAACATATCACTAAGCACTTGCACAACACATCAAGGTGCACCCACATCAACACAAGCAAAACCGAAAGGAAAAGATGTATGCATGATGCCATGATGCACATAAAAATGATGACACCAACAACTCAAAACTAATTCATTACCATATCAAGGTTGCCATACAAGGAAAGATTAAAAGAGGGGGAAGGGAATGCATTGGGGCTGTCACAGGGAGTGATGTGCTCTGCGCACCTCACAATCTTGTAAATGTGTATACATGAGTAATACCACTTAGTATTGATATTACAAGTTTATCTAGTCTCTATGTGGTATGTCCTACTCATGAGAAATTCAAATTCTAAATGGTCCATTAATTATCTCTTGTTGGTTTTCATTTGCCACTTGCTAAAAAATGTTGGGTTATCACATTATGGGGGAGTAATATGCTATGTGCATATTACAAGCCTAGAAAATGTGTATATTTGAGGTATTCCCACTTAGTGTTGATATAAATTATCTTGTTCCTAGGTGGCATGTTAGCTCTACAAATGTCATTTGCTTGTGTTTTAGGAGTAAAGATGATGTTGGATATTTTTTGCAATCTACCAATGGGAATTGTTTCCAAATACTTATTGTCTTTTGACAATTGGTATTCCCTTCATGTGGTAGAAATTGCTAATCATCTTTACATTGGATTTTATGTATCGTTTGTCTTCCTTGCCTCTTGTGGATTGGTTTGAACATGTCTCGTGTTTCTACAGATATAGAGAACATGATGATACCATTTTGTGCATTTTGTATTCAAATGGAAATTCTATATAATGCACATCCCTTGGGGGAGCTATCCTATTTTCTTTGTAACACGCTCTTTATACGTCTATCATAAAATCTTTTGATCCCCATCAAGTGTGTCTTGATGGGAGGCAAGTCTTGATCTTTATGATGCTTTGTTCCATCATGAAAATTTGTCGAGGGTTTGGTTTGTTTGGAACCTAGCTCTCTTTTGGAAACTAGATACCTTGTGTTTCTTTTCCTTCAATTGGTATCTTGTTTCCTTTTGTTTGGCATGTGTCAATGGATATCATTCCTTGATGTATATTTTAATTGGTATCCTTCAAGTGATAATTTTTCGTTTGGTATTCTATTTTCGCTTGATACCTTGTCTTTTGGTGTCTTATCAACTATGTGTTCATTTGATTTTTTGAATGCCTTGAGCATGCATATTTACTATCTATATAGTTTCTTTTTGCATGCTTTCTTTCCTTGACCCGATTTATAGGGGAAACTCCACCTTGTCATAATTCGCTAAAGTGTGCATGAAATTCAATTTCATATCAATATGCACATATTTATGTGGAGTTTGTCCTATGTATTGTTGTTTTTCTAACTCTTTGGTCCCAATGAGTTTGGGCACCATTTTGGTTGTGTTGTTGTTCTAGAAACAATTGGAGATGCATTGGATGCTCGGCTCACCTACAAGTAAAGTGTTGACACCATGGACTTATTGGAGCCAATCTAGGATGATCGATGAACTATTATCTACTACATCAATCCAATGCTATCTCGGTAACAATATCTACTTTATGCATACATTTTTTGCATTCAACCTTTCGTAGGTTGCATCATGGCATGAATTTCTTGATTCGTTCTTGTGGTACTTGTTTCCTTTCTCAAAGCATCCGAACGATGATGTCTTATTGCTATTTGGGATGTCTTTGATGTTCATATGTTGGAAGTTCTAATTGTACAATAAGAAAATATTAGGCCAGGTGCTATGCCTTCAAGCAAAGATCTTATTGGTAAATTTATGACTTCCTTTTGGATATCTTGTTTGTTCTTTCTTGTAACCATTTCGTGTGTACATCCTTCTTTGTGGATATATATCATCATGATCGCCTTCTACCTAGAATCTTTTACACATGAGAGAAGTTACATCTCTAGTTGATATCCTCTTTTCTTTCACATCCACCATTGCATTTCTTTCTTCAGTTTTTAGTGGCTTCGTGAAAGGATTTGTCTTGAGTGTGGATCTTTTATCCTTGCATCTTGATGCACTCTTTGGTGGTGAATTTTTTTCCTCATGCTTATCTTGACAAGGGTTTTGACATTTTGGTTGGTATCCTTTCTCTTGACAAGGTTATTATTTCCTTTCTTCACCATGGGTTGTCACAAGTGTGGTTCTCAATTTGTTAATTAGTAAGCTTGTGAACCCATTTGCTAGTAGTGTGTGTGTGGGAAGGATATGTCATGCACTTTGTTTCTCATTACTTACAGACTATGTTGATGAGTAATGCTCATCCTTATCTTAGTCTTCTCAAGTGCCTTGCCATGACTCACACACATCAATTTGGTTGAGCCTATTATTATATTACCTCTTTTACATGTTGCTCAACCATATGGTTTGTGCAAGTGATATGCTTATTGTCTCATCTATTTCCTTCCGCTTGTTGTGTGTTTTTATTAATTTTGGGGGAGCAACGCTCTTATTTTGTGCACTTGTATCAAATACAAAAAAATCTTATTAGTGCACAAATCATGGGGAGCTTCTCTAGTTTTGATAAAACACTCCTTTTCCCTTATCATAACATCTTTTTTCATATGGTTCGTAGGACCATATGATTGCTTGTTCCTATTGATATCTTTTTGTTGCTTGCTTCTTTTGTATATCTCTCTTTTGTATGTCTTTGTGACATACGATCCCTCTTGCAATCTTTGGGTCCTCGATATAGTTTGTTTTCCTCCAACGTTTATCATTGTATTTGTGTATTTCTTTGCACTATTCTTGAGAAGTACACAATCTTTGGAGTACCACCTACTATATTGGCTTTCAAAACTTTTTGTCCATTTTGGGAATCGATGCCAATGGGAGACAAGTTTAGAGAGTTTAGTTTGGTGATGCTTAGAGGGTTTTTCTTTTATTGCTTAAGCATTTACATCTTGTACGCATGCATTATTGCTTTGTATGTGAGCACTTGGTTATGCCTATGTCCTAATATAAACTCTCTTGTACTGATTGTCATCAATTACCAAAATGGGGGAGATTGTTAGAGCATATTTCTCCATATGTGGTTTTGGTAATTGATGACAATCCCTATGGATTAATGGTTGCCTTATGTTATATTCGAAGGATTTGTCCATGGGCACTTCTTGAAGTCCATTTGTTGGTTTCAAGGAGTTTATATGATGACCAAGGTGGTATTAAAAGTATTATCCAAAGATTGGTCATAAATACACAAGGTTGATCAAGACTAAGGAGAGAGTAAATTAAGATGATCAACACACAAAGCGTACAAGATGTACCGAGAAGGATCAAGTGATCCCATGGTATTGTAAGCATTGTCCATAACGCTTTTGTGTACTAACCCATGTCTCCGTGAGAGTTCTATGTGGGGTTAGGTGTGTTTCCATAGGTTTGGGTCAAGAAGAAGATCTCATTCAACCTATGAAGGATGACATCAAGTGGTGATCGTCATCAAGATTGCGGTGTGCAAGTTCAAGTGGAGCATCACGAAGATATCATGCTTGAAGTTTGTCGTCCATTGTGGTGGCAATGGACTTGTGAAGAATGTGCTGAAGATTGGATCACCCATAATGAGTATGGGGGAGCAATTAATAAAGGTGGTCCATCTTGAGGAATTCAATATCATCATGATCTAGCTCAAGAGGACTAGGTGCAAGGTATAGGTTTTCCCTTGATAGGTTTTTCTATTGTAGGATAGTTTGCCGTACTGTCAAGGGGGGATCTCAAGTGAGTAGCTTGATCGTATCCTTCGTTGAGATATCAAACCATTTGCATCCTTGCATCATATCTTGGTTCTTTTTTAGTGTTTCTCCTTGTGAGTTTTAGAGCTTATGGTCATCTTCATGACAAGCTCAAGTTCATCAAAAATGGAGTTTATATGCATCTTCTATCATGTTTTTGATGTTGGAAGTTTTTGTCGGTTCTTCATTCATAGAGGTCTCACATCTCTATATCATTGGTGTTATCATAACTGCATGTTATTAAGAATTTATGTTGTCGTTGGATAGCTCTTGTCGTCGTGAATTCAACAAGCTTGAGTTTGCTCGATTCGGAGTTCGTATGTGAAAGTTATGGTAGTTTCAGTATCCGGCAGCAGTACCGCTCCTGGTGCCAGTGGTAGTACCACCCTTGGAGCGGTAGTGATTTTTTACTACCGCTCCCTCGGACATTTTGGGAGCGGTAGTGTAATGCCCCAAGTGTAACTTGCCATATTTGGAACCTTGCCATGTGTGGGTCCATGATGTCATTACTAGGTGAGTTATATTCCATGTGTTATTTCATGTGATCATGTCTTGTTTTCCCTTTGCATTCATGCATCCATGCCATTCATGCCATGCTTGTTGTTGTGGTGTTGATCTTCATGTGTGTTTTTGATGAATGTGTGGTGTGTGAAGTGATGAGAAAGAGTGGCTTCCAACTTTGCCTTTTATACAAAGCTAGGTTTGAAACTAAACCTCCCCTTCTTCTTTAATTCTTTGAGCTCATGTTTTACTTGCACTTTTTCTGGTTGTTAAATGTTGGCCTTTTAGTGCTTATTCTTGTAAGTGTGTACATGTGAAAGAGGGACTTTAAAACTTTGTTTTGATGTGGCTTACCTTCAAAACCAGATTTAAATAAATCTGATTTGTAATTATTTTAGTTGTCCCAAAAATCCTCTTTTCATTTTATTTTATTGGGTCATAATTCCTATGTGCATTTCCTATGTGCATTTATTTGTTTTATTTTAGGGTCAACAGTTTTTCCTATGTGCATTTATTTGTTTCTGTTTTGTTTTAAAATAGAAAACCCAGAGGGTTTTCTTTCTTTTACTTGGCGCCACCGAGTGGGCTTACTCCTCCTCGCTGGCCCAGCTGCCTTCTCTCGCGCGTAGCCCATTCCCCCTCCCTTTACTGTTGACGTCGTCTTCCTCCCACAGCTTTCCGTCAGACATTCATAGAGAGAGCGAGACAGAGGGTCGACGCCGTGGCTCACGAACGTCGAGGGGGCCCCCTCGCCCCCTATATATCCCTCGGCGTGCGAGCCATGTTCTAGGTTTCCTCCAAGCCGCCGTCACCTCCTTTCTCATCTTCCTACTCCCTCTCCCTCGTCGACAGAAGGAGGCCGAGCTCCTCCTCCGCCATGCCCGGTCCCTGATGAGGTCGCCGCCGTAGATTCCGTCCCTCTTCTTCTTGTCCCAGCGATCCAAGAGCACGCGGAGTACCAGGGGAGCCTGTTCATGCAGCTAGGAGACGACGATCGCCCGTGCTTCCACGACGTCGACGACGACCCCCTTCTTCCTCCTTTGTTCCGTAGTGGCTTCTTCCTCGACGACCTCTTCTTCATCTCCGTCAAGCGCATCCTCCTCGACCAGTGGGTGAGCAGCCAGTTTCCTTCCCGTTCCCCTGTCGGTAGATCCCCTCCTAGGCCGTAGCTTCGCGTCGTTGTTTCTCTCTATTGCCGGCGCCGCCGTGCTCGTGGAGCAGCAGTTGCAGTGCACATATCGTCGAGGTTAGGTGTGAAATGGATCCACCTTGAGCCCCTCGTCCTCCCTGCGAGTGTTCGTTGATCAATTTGAAGCGTAGCGCTGGCGGTGACCCTCCCCTGTTCCGGTCGCCGTCGCGTGGTAGGAGAAGCAGAGGGGTATCTCTAAGAGAGTTACTACCCCTTCTCTAGTAAGCACCGATCACATAGCGCAGTGGCAGTAGGGTGATTTTGCTGGCGCGGGTTGTGGGTTCGAGCCCCCGCAAGCGCACCGTTTTGTTGTTTGTTTTCTGGTACAGTAGCAGAATAGGGAAGCTCAACCTGGTAGCTCCCTCTGTTCTGTCGAGCACCAAGGGCACTAGTGCAGTGGCAGTGTATGTTTTGGGCAGCAGCAGGTCATGGGTTCGAATCCCGGTGCCCCTTTTTTTGTTTGTTGCTATTTTTAGCTTAGTGCATCATACCTTGTCTTGGACAGCAAGGTGAGGTGTCCATGCCTCAAACTAGTAGGTTTCCTCCTTGTTTTAGCTAGTGAGCATGTGTAGGTGAGTGTTCATGTGTTGATGTAGATTGTGGTTGTATGTGGTGTGTGCATGCATCCATGTGGTGTGTGCTTGTGTGTGTGTATGTATGTGTGTGTGTGCCACACATACATGTGCATGTGAGTAGTATGGATATGTAGGTGTAGGTTTGTAGATGTTTGAGCAAGCATGAGTATGTGTGTAGGGATTTAGTGTGTGCATGTGTGTGTATTAGAACTAGCATGTGAAGGTGCTAGTTGTGCTTGCTTGGTTGTATGTGGGTGTGTGTAGTGATGTGCTATGGCACACATACATGAGGTCTAACCCTCATCTCACCATTGGAGTTGTGGGCGTGAGCTTGTGCATGTGTGGATGATGAAATAGTGAGTACCACATGTGATATGGCACTATTTGAGTCTATTTGATCCTATGTTGTTTTTCCTTTCAACTTTGTGCCAAAATGTTGTATGCAAGTACCTAGGTATTATATATGTTTTTGGGGTAGAATCTTCCCAGGAATCCATTGGCGGAATCATATTTCACTTTGGGTCACTTTCTGGAAATGTCATTTTTCTGTCTTAATGCTATGTTTAGAGCTTGGTCCATGTGGTGTGTAGGGCCTATGAGGATGATTCCTTGATGTGGCACTAGTGGGTGAACCCCTCTACAACATGGTAGTTTTGTTTTATGCTTAGGAGTTTGTATGTGCAAGTTGTGCCTTGTCAAAGTTGACATGTGGTTGAAATTGTTAGCTTGGTGAAAATCTGTGATTTTCACTAAGTCTGAGAAACTGCTCTTATTTTCTTCCCTTGTTGTTGTGGTTGCAAAGGCTCATGTGTTGGGAATCATCCCTTGAAATCAACTAGAGAGTTGGAAATTTTGTGTTTGACTAGCTCTCTGTTAAATTTCATGCATTTTCACTTCCTGTAAATATCCTTTTGGGGGCTGTCCAAATGCTTCAGAGCATAAGCAGCTGGTGAAAATCTGAGATTTTCACCAAGTCCCTGAAATCTGTTATTTTTGTCCAAGTTAGCACCTGTGGATCTTCCTTTGTGTGACTCTTTTGTATTATCTTCTTGTTCAGGCTTGTAGAGCTTTTGAATAGCGTTTGCCACATATCTTGTTTGGCACATTTGGGTCATTGTAGGTGCTTTGCATGTTGCTCACAAACTGCTATGATGCTGTTTAGGACAGATTGAATAGTTTTGTTATTTTGAAGCCTGTGAGTGCATAGTTGGTGGTGTGGTGAGTTTCTTTGCACCACCCCACCTATATTTGTTTGTTTGATCATGTGGCAACCTGGGAATACCAGAAGTGTGCCATTGGAGTGTGCTTGTGGTGGAATTGATCCGTAGGACTCCAAATCTTGTTTCGTATTTTCCGGTTGATTCGTAGCTCCGTTCTCAATGCTCTTTATAAGTTTTTGCATCGTTTTCTCGTGATGCACCTATTCATGTCATCTTCATGCATGTCAAAATAACTTAGAGTGAAGTTCTTTACAGAATTTTATCTTCTCTTCTCATGCATATGCAAGTGACTAGAATAGAGATGCATGCTACATTCTCATCTCATCCATCATGTGTTTGTTGCGTCATGTTGTGTTGGTGTTCATTGGCTGTTATTTTTATCTTGGGTAGAACCGGGATCGGAGAGCGAGTACGTGGATTCTGGGGAGTACGTGCAGGACGAACAAGAGCAGTTCCAAGCTGAAGACATCACAGGCAAGATGACCATGACCTTGATACCGTATCTAGCTTTTTTATGCTTAGAATCACGTTTCCTTCGATATATGCTCGCTGGCTAGCACTTGATATAATTCCCTCCTGATATTGCCATGAAACCTAAACACCTTCCCCTCCTAGCTAATGTTGAATGGCTAAGTAGGCTTGCTCGGCTTCTAATAATAGCTTTGCTAGTTGCAGGTGCCAGTTGTCCCATGTGATAACATGAGTTTTGATATCATTATGTTTTGAACTGCTATTAAATTAATGCACCTATTGTTGGGGAACGTCGCATGGGAAACAAAAAATTTCCTACGCACAGGCAATACCTATCATGGTGATGTTCATCTACGACAAGAGATTTCCGATCTACGTACCCTTGTAGATCGCATAGCAGAAGCGTTAAGAAACACGATTGATTTAGTGGAACGTCCTCACGTCCCTCGATCCGCCCTGTGAACCGTCGCACGAACCGTCCCGCGATCCGTCCCACGATCCGCTCCGATCTAGTGCCCAACAGACGACACCTCCGCGTTCAGCATACGTACAGCTCGACGATGATCTCGGCCTTCTTGATCCAGCACGAGAGATGGAGATGTAGATAAGTTCTCCGGCAGCGTGACGGCGCTCCGGAGGTTGGTGGTGATCTATCTCAGCAGGTCTCCGCCCGAGCTCCGCAGAAATACGATCTAGAGGAAAAACCGTGGAGGTATGTGGTCGGGCTACCGTGGCAAAGTTGTCTCAAATCAGCCCTAATACCTCAGTATATATAGGAGGGAGGGGGAGGGACCTGCCTTGAGGCTCTAGAGAGCCCCAAGGGGTCAGCCAAAGCAAGGAGGGAAGTCCTCCCCTTCCAATCCTAGTCCAACTAGGATTGGAAGGTGGAGTCCTTCTCCACTTTCCCACTTCCCCCTTTTTTTCTTTTTATCTTTGATTTCTTTATCTCCTGCGCAAGGGCCCTCTTGGGCTTGCGCACCAGCCCACTAAGGGATGGTGTGCCCCCACAAAACCTTTGGGCTTCTTCCCAGGTAAGCTGGCCCCTCCCGGTAGAACTCCAGAACCCATTCGTCATTTCCGGTACATTCCCGGTAATGTCCGAAAACCTTCCGGTAACCAAATGAGACAAACCTATATATCAATCTTCGTCTCCGGACCATTCCGGAAACCCTCGTGACGTCCGTGATCTCATCCGAGACTCCGAAGAACATTCGGTAACCAACCATATAACTCAAATACGCATAAAACATCGTCGAACCTTAAGTGTGCAGACCCTGCGGGTTCGAGAACTATGTAGACATGACCCGAGAGACTCCTCGGTCAATATCCAATAGCGGGACCTGGATGCCCATATTGGATCTTGCATATTCTCCGAAGATCTTATCGGTTGAACCTCAGTGTCAAGGATTCATATAATCCCGTATGTCATTCCCTTTGTCCTTCGGTATGTTACTTGCCCGAGATTCGATCGCCGGTATCCGCATACCTATTTCAATCTCGTTTACTAGCAAGTCTCTTTACTCGTTCCGTAATACAAGATCCCGTGACATACACTAAGTAACATTGCTTGCAAGGCTTGTGTGTGATGTTGTATTACCGAGTGGGCCCCGAGATACCTCTCCGTCACACGGAGTGACAAATCCCAGTCTTGATCCATACTAACTCAACGGACACCTTCGGAGATACCTGTAGAGCATCTTTATAGTCACCCAATTACATTGTGAAGTTTGATACACACAAGGTATTCCTCCGGTGCCGGTGAGTTATATGATCTCATGGTCATAGGAACAAATACTTGACACGCAGAAAACTATAGCAATAAAACGACACGATAATATGCTACGTTCATAGTTTGGGTCTTGTCCAACCCATGATTCTCCTAATGATGTGATCCAGTTATCAAGTAACAACACTTGCCTATGGTCAGGAAACCTTGACCATCTTTGATCAACGAGCTAGTCAACTAGAGGCTTACTAGGGACAGTGTTTTGTCTATGTATCCACACAAATATTGTGTTTCCGATCAATACAATTATAGCATGGATAATAAACGATTATCATGAACAAAGAAATATAATAATAACTAATTTATTATTGCCTCTAGGGCATATTTCCAACACCTATATACTTGGTAAATGACGGAAGGCCTAGCCTTTTGCCGGGTGGTTTGTTCCGTTATTGTCGCCTTAGTTTCGGCTACTGGTGTTTGATTCCATAACTGATCGCTCCTAACACGTTCGGGGTTGTTATGGGGACCCCCTTGATAAATCGTGTAGTGTTAAGACTTGTCCGGCAGGACCCAACATTGGTTTTAATTTGCTAATCACCTAATAATAATTTGCATAGGGAATAGCTACTCCGAGGATTTAATGAACAACCCGGGCCAGTGCCCCTCATGAGTGTTGGTCCAACCCAGAGCAGCTTATTACGCTCCCCGGGGCAACTCAGTGTTTTGGCGTGTAACCATCACTCATCCCTCGTGTCCTGAGACTGAGATACGCGGCTCTTATTGGGGTCATCGACACGACGGGAGGTCCTCCTAGTCTTGTCTTACCTTAGCGATATATTTTGCATATAGGAATCCCGGTGAAACTTTGGTTCTCCCGAGAGTTGAGGTTTTCCTCTAAGGAATCGGACGAGATCACGAGTTTCATGATAGAGGATTACTTTGCGGTCCGTGACCGTTTGTGATGGACTAGTTGGAGCACCCCTGCATGGTTTAATCTTTCGGAAAGCCGTGCCCGCGGTTATGTGGCAACATGGATTATTTGTTAACATCCGGTTATAGATAAATTGAACTAATTCTAATAAAACTGCCAACCGTGTGCGTATCCGTGACTGTCTCTTTCGAAGACCTCTCTTCGATCGCGAACACGGTGGGGTTATGTTTGATGTAGGTAGGTGTTCATGATCACTTAGTGATCACCTAGTCTTCGACTGCTCGCGTAGACCACCACATCTGTCACTTTGATCTTCGTAAATTAGCCACCATAAATGCTTAGGATACTGCAACCTAAACACTGAACCTTCCTCACCTAATAACTTGACTAGTTTCGGTACCAAGGTGATCGATTGTTGAGTCCCCGTGGGTCACAGATTACTTCAACACCCCAATAGGTACAGGTACGTCCGACGCAGGTGATCCGGATGGCACGCAGCTGGCGTGGCAGTACGACGAGGAGAACGACCGCCTCTACGTGAACTATCCAGAAGACTGAGGCCGTGGTCGTGATCATGGGAAAGCATGCGGGATAGCATAGCCTTTTTCTTATGTTACGTAGTCCGTAGCGGAACTACCTTGTCTGAATAAATGTGTGGATGTAAACTCTGATATTATCTATGTGAGATGGTAAATGAAGCCCTGTTTGTCAATCTTGAATTACGTATGTGTTATGTTTATCTCACTTGCGAAACGCTTAGATGCGCTTCTTTCCCTTTTGGGGCATCGACCCCTAAATAGGAAAGGACCGCATCTTAGTCGTTAGAAGTTGGTAATAGAGCCTTACGACCATAGGAGCCTTTGTGTGTTCGTACTTTTCCGAGTCGAGTCTAGTAAAATGTTTTGAGTCTTAGTTATATCAGAGAGTAGGTTTCTTTTTTCTCCTCTTCCTTGCTCTCGTGAGGTTCTTGACTTAGGAAATCTTAATTCTACTCCTCTTCTCGCTCAAAAAAAATTAGGATCACGCGTACCTCTTAACAGACTTGCTGCAAGGCACACATCAGGTGCGGTACTCAGCATGGCATACTTTAGAGTCTACTTCCAAGGCATAGAAGACGACCTTCGTCTATTCTCTTTATTCTGTCGTGGTCGGGTTTTGAGTCTTACTCAAATTCACACCTTACAAGACAGTCAAGAACTCCTTCTTTGCTGATCTATTTTGAACTCCTTCAAAAACTTGTCAAGGCATGCATCTTGTTGTCACTTATATTAAGTGTTTTGATCTATCTCTATAGACCTTGATGCTCAACGTTCAAGTATCTCAATCCAGGTATTCCTTAGAAAAACTCCTTTCAAACAACCTTTTATGCTTCACAGAAATTCTACATTCCTTCTGATCAACAATACGTCAACCACATATACTTATCAGAAATTCTATAGTGCTCCCACTCACTTCTTTGGAAATATAAGTTTCTCATAAACCTTGTACAAACCCAAAATCTTTGATCATCTCATCAAAGTGTATATTCCAACTCCGAGATGCTTGCACCAGTCCATTGAAGGATCGCTGGAGCTTGCATACTTGTTAGTATCCTTAGGATCGACAAAACATTCTGATTGTATCACATCCAATCTTTCCTCAAGGAAACTGTCAAGGAAAGAATGTTTTGACTTCCTATGTGCAATATTTCACAAATAATGCAGCAACTACTAACATAATTCCAACAGACTTTTAGCATCGCTACGAGTCAGAAAGTCACATCATAGTCAACTCTTTGATCTTGTCAAAGACATCTTTGCGACAAGTCGAGCTTTTCTTAATAGTGACTTATCACCATCATCGTTTGTCTTCCTTTTAAAGATCCATCTTTACTTAATAGTCTTACTACCATCAAGAAGTTCTTCCAAAGTCTACACTTTGTTTTATACATGGATTCTCTCTCGGATTTCATGGCCTTAAGCCATTTGTCGGAATCCGGGCCCACCATTGCTTCTCCATAACTCGTAGGTTCATTGTTGTTCAACAACATGACCTCCAAGACAGGCTTACCGTACCACTCTATAGTAGTACGCGACCTTGTTGACCTACGAGTTCTGTAGTAACTTGATCTGATGCTCAATGATCACTATCATCAGCTTCCACTTCAATTGGTGTAGGCGCCACAGGAACAACTTCCTGCGCCCTGCTACACACTAGTTGAAGTGATGGTTCAATAACCTTATCAAGTTCTGTCACCATCCCACTCAATTCTTTCGAGAGAAACCTTTCCTCGAGAAAGGACCCGTTTCTAGAAACAAACACTTTGCCTCCAGATCTGAGATACGAGATGTACCCAACTGGTTTTGGATATCCTATGAAGATGCATTTATCTGCTTTGGGTTCGAGCTTATCGGACTGAAACTTTTTCACATAAGTGTCGCAGCCCCAAACTTTCAAGAAACGACAGCTTAGATTTCTCTAAACCTCAGTCTATATTGTGTCATCTCAACTGAATTACGTGGTGCCCTATTTAAAGTGAATGCGGTTGTCTCTAATGCATAACCCATAAATGATAGTGGTAATTCGATAAGAGACATCATAGCATGCACCATACCAAATAGGTCGTGGCTATGACACCATCACACCATGGTGTTCTTGGTGGCATGAATTGCGAAACAACTTCCACATTGTCTTAACTGTGTACCAAAACTCGCAACTCAGATATTCATCTCTATGATCATATCATAGACAGTTTATCCTCTTGTTACGACGAACTTCACTCTGAAACGGAATTGAACTTCTTCAATATTTCAGGCTTGTGATTCATTAAGTAAATACTCCTGTATCTACTCAAATCGTCATTGAAGTAAGAACATAATGATATCCATTGCGTGCCTCAGCACCCATTGGACTGCATACATTGAAATGTATTACTTCCAACAAGTTACTATCTTGTTTCATCTCAATGAAAACAAGGCTTTGCTCATGTGGTATGATTTGCATGTCACAAGTGATTCAAAAATCAAGTGAGTATAAAGATCCATCAGCATGGAGCCTCTTCATGCAATTTATACCAACATGACTCAAGCGGCAGTGCCACAAGTAAGTGGTACTATCATCATTACCTTGTATCTTTTGGCACCAATATCATGAACATGTGCAACACTACGATAGAGATTCAATAAACCAGTGAAGGTAATTATTCAAGCAAATAGAGTAACCATTATTCTCTTTAAATGAATAATCGTATTGCAATAAACACGATCCAATCATGTTCATGCTTAACGCAAGCACCAAATAACAATTATTTAGGTTTTAACACCAATCCCGATGGTAGAGGGAACGTGAGACGTTTGATCATATCAACCTTGGAAACACTTCCAACACGTATCATCACCTCGCCTTTAGCTAGTCTCCGTTTATTCCGTAGCTTTCATTTCGTGTTACTAATCACTTAGCAACCGAACCGGTATCCAATACCCTCACGCTACGAGGAGTACTAGTAAAGTACACATCAACATCATGTATATCAAATATACTTCTTTCGACTTTGCCAGCCTTCTTATCTACCAAGAATCTAGGGTAGCTCCGCCTCAGTGACCGTTCCCCTCATAACGGAAGCATTTAGTCTCGGGTTTGGGTTTAAACTTGGGTCTCTTCATTAGTGCAGCAACTGTTTTGCCGTTTCACGAAGTATCCCTTCTAGCCCTTGCCTTTGTTGAAACTTAGTGGTTTTACTAACCATCAACTATTGATGCTCCTTCTTGATTTCTACTTTCGCAGTGCCAAACATCGCGAATCGCTCAAGGATCATTGTATCTATCCTTGATATGTTATAGTTCATCACGAAGCTCTCACAGCTTGGTGGCAGTGACTTTGGAGAACCATCACTATCTCATCTGGAAGATTAACTCCCACTTGATTCAAGCGATTGTTGTACTCAGACAATCTGAGAACATGCTCAATGATTTTGAGCTTTCATCCTTTACTTTGTAGGCAAAGAATCTAGTAGGAGGTCTTATATCTCTCAACAAGGGCACGAGCATGAAATCTCAATTTCATCTTCCTTGAACATCTCTTATGTTCTCCGACGTTTTGAAAACGTCTTCGACGCCTTGCTTCTAAGCCATTAAGTATTGTGCACTAAACTATCACGTAGTCATCAAAAACGTGTATGTCAGATATTCCCAACATCCACACACGACGCCCGAGGTGTAGCAGACCGAGTGGTGCATTAAGGACATAAGCCTTCTGCGCAGCAATGAGGACAATCCTCAGTTTTACGGACTTAAGTCCGCAAAGTTGCTACTATGAACTTACAACTAAATTTTCTCTAGGAACATATAAAAACAGTAGAGCTATAGCGCAAGCTACATCTTAATTCGCAAAGACCATTAGACTATGTTCATGATAATTAGTTCAATTAATCATATTACTTAAGAACTCCCACTCAAAAAGTACATCTCTCTAGTCATTTGAGTGGTACATGATCCAAATCCACTATCTCAAGTCCGATCATCACGTGAGTCGAGAATAGTTTCAGTGGTAAGCATCTCTATGCTAATCATATCAAGTATATGATTCATGCTCGACCTTTCGGTCTCTTGTGTTTTGAGGCCATGTCTGCACATGCTAGGCTCGTCAAGTTTAACCCGAGTGTTCCGCGTGTGCAACTGTTTTGCACCCGTTGTATGTGAACGTTCAGTCTATCACACCCGATCATCACGTGGTGTCTCGAAACGATGAACTGTAGCAACGGTGCACAGTCGGGGAGAACACAATTTCGTCTTGAAATTTTAGTGAGCGATCACCTCATAATGCTACCGTCGTTCTAAGTAAAATAAGGTGCATAAAAGGATTAACATCACATGCAATTCATAAGTGACATGATATGGCCATCATCATGTGCTTCTTGATCTCCATCACCAAAGCACCGGCACGATCTTCTTGTCACCAGGGCCACACCATGATCTCCATCATCATGATCTCCATCAACGTGTCGCCATCGGGGTTGTCGTGCTACTTATGCTATTACTACTAAAGCTACTTTCTAGCAATATAGTAAACGCATCTGCAAACACAAATGTTAGTTTAAAGACAACCCTATGGCTCCTGCCGGTTACCGTACCATCGACGTGCAAGTCGATATTAACTATTACAACATGATCATCTCATACATCCAGTATATCACATCACGTCGTTGGCCATATCACATCACAAGCATACCCTACAAAAACAAGTTAGACGTCCTCTAATTGTTGTTGCACGTTTTACGTGGTTGTCATGGGTATCTAGTAGGATCGATCTTACTTACGCAAACACCACAACGGAGATGTATTAATTGCTATTTAACCTCTCTCCAAGGACCTCCTCGGTCAAATCCGATTCAACTAAAGTTGGAGAAGCCGACACTCGCCAGTCATCTTTGAGCAACGGGGTTGCTCGTAGCGATGAAACTAGTCTCTCGTAAGCGTACGAGTAATGTCGGTCTGAGCCGCTTCGATCCAACAATACCGCGGAATCAAGAAAAGACTAAGGAGGGCAGAAATCGCACATCACCGTCCACAAAAACTTTTGTGTTCTACTCGAGATAACATGAACGCACGAACCTAGCTCATGATGCCACAGTTGGGGAACGTCGCATGGGAAACAAAAGAATTCCTACGCACACGCTATACCTATCATGGTGATGTTCACCTACGAGAGGAGATTTCCGATTTACGTACACTTGTAGATCGCACAGCAGAAGCATTAAGAAACGCGGTTGATGTAGTGGAACATCCTCGCGTCCCTCGATCCGCCCCGCGAACCGTCCCGCGATCCGTCCCACGATCCGCTCCGATCTAGTGCCGAACGGACGGCACCCCCGCATTCAACACATGTACAGCTCGACGATGATCTCGGCCTTCTTGATCCAGCAAGAGATACGGAGAGGTAGATGAGTTCTCCAGCAGCGTGATGGCGCTCCGGAGATTGGTGGTGATCTATCTCAGCAGGGCTCCCCCCCGAGCTCCGCAGAAATACGATCTAGAGGAAAAACCGTGGAGGTATGTGGTCGGGCTCCCGTGGCAAAGTTGTCTCAAATAAGACCTAATACCTCAGTATATAAAGGAGGGAGGGGAGGGACCTGCCTTGAGGCTCAAGAGAGCCCCAAGGGGTCGTTCGAAGCAAGGGGGGAAGTCCTCCCCTTCCAATCCTAGTCCAACTAGGATTGGAAGGTGGAGTCCTTCTCCACTTTCCCACTTCCCCCCTTTTTTCTTTTTCTCTTTGATTTCTTTATCTCTTGTGCAAGGGCCCTCTTGTGCTTGCACACCAGCCCACTAAGGGCTGGTGTGTCCCCACAAAACCTTTGGGCTTCTTCCCGGGTGGGCTGGCCCCTCCCGGTAGAAATCCGGAACCCATTCGTCATTCCCTGTACATTCCCGGTAATGGCCGAAAACCTTCCGGTAACCAAATGAGACAAACCTATATATCAATCTTCATCTCCGGACCATTCCGGAAACCCTCATGACGTCTGTGATCTCATCCGAGACTCCAAACAACATTCGGTAACCAACCATATAACTCAAATACGCATAAAACATCGTCGAACCTTAAGTGTGCAGAATCTGCGGGTTCGAGAACTAAGTAGACATGACCCGAGAGACTCCTCGGTCAATATCCAATAGCGGGACCTGGATTCCCATATTGGATCCTACATATTCTTCGAAGATCTTATCGGTTGAACCTCAGTGTCAAGGATTCATATAATCTCGGATGTCATTCCCTTTGTCCTTCGGTATGTTACTTGCCCGAGATTCGATCGTCGTATCCGCATACCTATTTCAATCTCGTTTACCGGCAAGTCTCTTTACTCGTTCCGTAATACAAGATCCCGTGACATACACTAAGTCACATTGCTTGCAAGGCTTGTGTGTGATGTTGTATTACCGAGTGTGCCCTGAGATACCTCTCCGTCACATGGAGTGACAAATCCCAGTCTTGATCCATACTAACTCAACAGAGACCTTTGGAGATACCTGTAGAGCATCTTTATAGTCACCCAGTTACGTTGTGACGTTTGATACACACAAGGTATTCCTCCAGTGCCAGTGAGTTATAAGATCTCATGGTCATAGGAACAAATACTTGACACGCAGAAAACTATAGCAATAAAACGACACGATCAATATGCTACATTCATAGTTTGGATCTTGTCCAACACATGACTCTCCTAATGATGTGATCCCTTTATCAAGTAACAACACTTGCCTATGGTCAGGAAACCTTGACCATATTTGATCAATGAGCTAGTCAACTAGCGACTTACTAGGGACAGTGTTTTGTCTATGTATCCACACAAGTATTGTGTTTCCAATCAATACAATTATAGCATGGATAATAAACGATTATCATGAACAAAGAAATATAATAATAACTAATTTATTATTGCCTCTAGGGCATATTTTCAACACCTATATACTTGGTAAATGACGAAAGGCCTAGCCTTTTGCCGGGTGGTTCGTTCTATTATTGCCGCCTTAGTTTCGGCTACTGGTGTTTGATTCCATAACTAATCGCTCATAACACGTTCGGGGTTGCTATGGGGACCCCCTTGATAAATCGTGTAGTGTTAAGACTTGTCCGGCAGGACCCAACATTGGTTTTAATTTGCTAATCACCTAATAATAATTTGCATAGGGAATAGCTACTCTGAGGATTTAATGAACAACCCAGGCCAGTGCTCCTCATGAGTGTTGGTCCAACTCAGGGCAGCTTATTACGCTCCCCGGGGCAACTCGGTGTTTTGGCATGTAACCATCGCCTCATCCCTCGTGTCCTGAGACTGAGATACGCGGCTCTTATCGGGGTCGTCGACACGATGGGAGGTCCTGCTAGTCTTGTCTTACCTTAGCGATATATCCTGCGTATAGGAATCCCAGTGAAATTTGGTTCTCCCCAAAGTTGAGGTTTTCCTCTAAGGAATCCGACGAGATCACGAGTTTCGTGATAGAGGATTACTTTCCGGCCCGTGACCGTTTGTGATGGACTAGTTGGAGCACCCCTGTAGAGTTTAATCTTTCGGAAAGCCGTGCCCGCGGTTATGTGGCAACATGGATTATTTGTAAACATCCGGTTATAGATAACTTGAACTAGTTCTAATAAAACCGCCAACCGTGTGCGTATCCATGACTGTCTCTTTCGAAGACCTCTCTTTGATCGGGAACATGGTGGAGTTATGTTTGACGTAGGTAGGTGTTCAGGATCACTTAGTGATCACCTAGTCTTCGACCACTCGCGTAGACCACCACATCTGTAACTTTGATCTTCGTAAGTTAGCCACCATAAATGCTTAGGATGCTGCAACCTAAACACTGAACCTTCCTCACCTAATAACTTGACTAGTTTCGGTACCAAGGTCATCGATTGTTGAATCCCCATGGCACACAGTTTACTTCAACACCCCAATAGGTACAGGTACGCCCGACGCAGGTGATCCATATGGCACGCAGCTGGCATGGTAGTACGAGGAGGAGAACGACCGCCTCTACGTGAACTATCTAGAAGACTGAGGCCGTGGTCGTGATCATGGGCAAGCATGCGGGATAGCATAGCCTTTTTCTTATGTTATGTAGTCCGTAGCGGAAGTACCTTCTCTGAATAAATGTGCGGATGTAAACTCTGATATTATCTATGTGAGATGGCAAATGAAGCCATGTTTGTCAATCTTAAATTATGTATGTGTTATGTTTGTCTCACTTGCGAAACGCTTAGATGCGCTTCTTTCCCTTTTGGGTCATCGCCCCCTAAATAGGAAAGGACCGCATCTTAGTCGTTACAAGTTGGTAATCAGAGCCTTACGACCATAGGAGCCTTTGTGTGTTCGTACTTGGCCAAGTCGAGTCTAGTAAAATGTTTTGAGTCTTAGTTATATCAGAGAGTAGGTTTCTTTTTTCTCCTCTTCCTTGCTCTCGTGAGGTTCTCGACTTAGGAAATCTTAATTCTACTTCTCTTCTCGCTCAAAAAAAAATTTAGGATCACGCGGGTATTTTGAAATCTATATGATATCGATGTGACGAAGTTCTGTCTTGGTGCCTCCTATCTGCCTTGATTTCTTCCGGGGAGTTGAGCTCCAGGGGATTCTTGTGCACATCGCCATCATTCAGATTTCTGAGTATCTCAGAACGACGGATGTTCGTAATTGCTTCAATACTAGTAGTGGCGAGATAATCCCGATGTCCCCAGTACTGGTGCAGATTGTTTGGGAGTACTGCCATACTTTGTATCATTGTGATCATGAGGGTCTGTTGTAGATGAAGGTCCGAGACTCTGGTTATGTGTTGACGGATGTGATACATTGGACGGGTTAGTATAGGAGTTGTGTGAATATTACTCCTTGTATCCGTGTACCAGATTGCATGACCAGATATTTCAGGAATTCATAGGTGGGATATCAAGTAGTGACTTATAGGACAATCTTCCTACAGTTGCATGATGTGAGGTTGGGATTCGACATTCAGTGGGTACGTTTGTTCATGGTCATATTACAGCGGTTCTCGTTGTGTCTTAAAGAGTCCTTGTAGCTTGCTACGACTCGGGGATGCTTCGTAAGTCGTGTGCACTACCTTGCATAGGATGGCTACTATTAATTCGAGCCCGTGCGATCTTATCCACGAAGATATCGGATGAAATCTCGATCATACGTTTGTTCCGAGCAATTTTAGCTCATACTTGGTTTGTAAGTGGTCTTAATCAGAATTTTGTCGACAGTCACTTTGAGGAAGCCTTCTTACTATTTTGTTCGAGTGCAATTGCTAATATTCCTGTTCAGATATTCCTGCCTTTTGATTCAGCTTTACCTTCAATATTATTCTGTGGGCTAATGTGTTGTACGTCTTTAGGATGGCTCCACCAACTCGTCAGAATCCACGTCGTGAGGGTGCTGAGATGCCGCCACCACCCCCTTCACCACCTCCTCCGCCACCGCCTCCTCCTGCAGAGGCTTGGCTAGCGGTGATGACTGCTACAAATGCAAACACTCAGATGCTGATCCAGTTGTTGCAAGAGAGGACTAATCAGTAGCAAGGCAACTTCAACCATGGTGGCAATCAGTTTGCTAATTTGAGTCAATTCCTGTGAAATCAGCCGAAGACCTTCACGTCGTGTGATCAGCCGTTTGACGCTGAGGGTTGGATTTGCGACATGAACAAGCACTTTGAGTGCAGTAATGTTCGTCCAGAGGATTTCATCAAGTTTGCAACATTCCAGCTGAAGGGGCAAGCATCGATCTGGTGGCAGCAGTTAAAGGACTCCAGGGGTGCCAGAGTGATCACTTGGGATGAGTTTTGTAGAGACTTTAGGTCCCACTATATCCCGTCTAGGTTTGTGGAGGAGATGCGTGAGAAGTTCATGCGCTTGAAGCAAGGTGGTAACTCCGTGTACAAGTACAACATCGAGTTCCATGAGCTAGCCCGATATGCCTTGCAGGACATTCCAGATCAGAAGAGCAAGATTTATCAATTCAGAGGTGGTCTGAAAGAGGATTTGCAGCTAGCCCTCGCTTTGCACGATCCTGAGGAGTTTGATAAGTTCTACAACTTGGCTCTCAGGGCTGAGGCAGCTTTGCTCAGGGTGGAGAATTCGAAGAAGCGTTTCAGAGATTCCAGCTCGTCTTCCTCAACTCAGGTGGTTCAGAAGCAACAGAAATATTGGGTGTATCCTCCTCCTCCTCGGCACACGAAGCAATTCAAGCAATCAGGTGGCCGTGGTTCTTCGCACCCACCCAACCCAACTGTCTAGCAGAGATTTCAGCAGCACAAGCAAGGGACTCCTCAGACACAGTACCGTCAGCCGGCAGATGTTACTTGTCAAAAGTGTGGGCAGAAGGGTCAGTATGCCAACAAGTGCACTTCTCAGCTGCATCTTCCGCCTCCTCCTCCAGGCAAACCTCCAAGCAATGTTATAGTGAAGTTCAACCCCAGGTCTGCTAGAGTCAATATGGTGAATGCAGCTGAAGCAAAAAACTCATCAGATGTGATTATGGGTAACCTCCTCGTTAATGATATTCCTGCTAAGGTTTTATTTTATTCTGGTGCATCGCATTCATTCATCTCCAAGCCTTTCATTGCTAAGCATGACATTCCCGCAATTCACTTGGATAGTCCTTTCCGCGTGGTTTCTCCGGGAATGCGTATGAGTTCTCACATGTTGGTTCCGGATGTTTCTGTCAAGATGGGTAATTATGCTTTTCTGGAGTCTCCTATTGTCCTTGGCAATTCTGATATTGATTTGATCCTTGGTATGGACTGGTTGGCTATGAACAAGGCATCTATTGATTGTGAAGCTAAAGAAGTGAAGCTAACTCACTCCTCGGAGGACATGACTATCTTCGCGGCGCGCGATGACACAATCCGTCTATTTTCCTTGAATGAAAAGGGTGAGATTTCTCCAATTTTGCAAGTCCGAGTGGTCTGCGAATATGAAGATGTGTTTCCGGAAGAACTGCCAGGAATGCCTCCACACCGAGAAGTTGAGTTCGTTATTGAGCCTGAACCGGGTACTGAGCATGTGTGCAAACGGCCATACAAATTGGGTCCAGAAGAGCTAAAGGAACTGAAGAGACAACTCGATGAGCAGGAGCGTCTGGGTCTGATCAGTCCAAGCTCTTCTCCTTGGGGTTGTGGAGTGATTTTTTTCAAGAAGGATGGAACAGACCGATTGTGTGTCGATTACTGTCCATTGAACAAGAAGACAATCAGAAACAAGTATCCACTTCCTAACACTAATGAGTTGTTCGAGTAATTGTAAGGGGCTAAGGTCTTTGATAACCCACAAGTGTAGGGGATCGCAACAGTTTTCGAGGGCAGAGTATTCAACCCAAATGTATTGATTCGACACAAGGGGAAGCAAAAGAATATTCTCAAGTATTAGTAGCTGAGTTTGTCAGATTCAACCACACCTGAAAGATTAGTGTCTGCAAGCAAAGTATCAATAGCAAAGTGGTATGATAGCAACGGTGTCAGAAAACGATCTGTTGACGGCAGACTGTTCCTAACTGTTGTATCAATGGCGCCAGTAAATAGCACGTTGACCGGGAACTATTCTTCCCTAGCAACGGCTACAGAAAAGTCTTGCAACAAGTAACAGCAAAGTAATAGCAGTAGTGACAGCAACAGTAACAACAATAGCAAGGAACAGCAATAGTGACAGCAGTAGTAACAGCAGTAGCGAACGCAGTAGCAGCAAAGTAACGTAGCAAGGACCAGTATTAAAAGACTCGTAGGCAGTGGATCAGTGATGGATGAGTATGCCGGATGTGATTCATCATGTAACAGCTATAACACGGAGAGATATGTAACTAGCTCCCGTTCGTCAATCTAGTGTAGGCATGTATTCCATATGTAGTCATACGTGCTTAGGGAAAAGAACTTGCATGACATCTATTGTCCATCCCTCCCGTGGCAGCGGGGTCCTAATGGAAACTATGGGATATTAAGGTTCTCCTTTTAATAAAGAACCGGACCAACGCATTAACACTTGGTGAATACATGAACTCCTCATACTATGGTCATCTCCGGGAGTGGTTCCGGCTATTGTCACTCCGGGGTTGCCGGATCATAACACATAGTAGGTGACTACAACTTGCAAGATAGGATCTAAAACACACATATATTGGCGACAACATAATAGGTTCAGGTCTGAAATCATGGCACTCGGGCCCTAGTGACAAGCACTAAGCATGGCAAAGTAGTAGCAACATCAATCTCAGAACATAGTGGATACTAGGGATCAATCCCCGTCAAAACTAACTCGGTTACATGATAGATCTCATCCAACTCATCACCGTCCAGCAAGCCTACGATGAGATTACTCACGAACGTTGAAGAGCATCATGGAATTGTCGATGGAGGAAGGTTGATGATGACAATGGCGACAAATTCCCCTCTCCGGAGCCCAAAACGGACTCCAGATCTGCCCTCCAAATGAAGAACAGGAGGTGGCGGCGCCTCTGTATCATAAAACGTGATGAATCCTTCTCCCTGATTTTTTTCCAGGCGAGACGGAAGATATAGAGCTGAGTTTGGGGGCGGTGGTGCCACGTGGGCCCCAAAAGCCCTCACGGCTCGGCTAGGGGGGGTCCATGCGGCCTGTGGGCTTGTGGCCCACTAGCACACCTCCTCCGGTGGATCTTTGCGCACGTATTTTTCTTTTATTCCAGAAAAATTCTTCGTAAATTTTCAGGACATTCCGAGAACTTTTATTTCTGCACAAAAACAACACCATGGCAATTCTGCTGAAAACAGCGTCACTCCGGGTTAGTTCCATTCAAATCATGCAAAATAGAGTCCAAAAGAAGGGCAAAAAAGTTCGGAAAAGTAGATACGACGGAGATGTATCAACTCCCCCAAGCTTAAAGCCTTGCTTGTCCTCAAGCAATTCAGTTGGAAAACTGAAAGAGATAAAAGAAAAACTTTGACGAACTCTGTTTGATCTTGTTGTTGCAACTATGTCTAACTCATATCCAGAGTTTCAGCAAGATCCCAAGCAAACCACATAAGCAAATGACATCTAGGTCCCATGGTAAACTCATTTCAATGGCATAATCAACTAGCGAGCAAATAATAATAGGCATCAAATTTCAACACTTCAATCAAAACAACATGAAGCAGTACGAATAGATGGTATCTCGCTAGCTCTTTCTGAGACCGCAAAACATAAATGCAGTGCACCTTCAAAGACCAAGGGCTGACTAAACATTGTAATTCAGGGCAATGAAGATCTAGCCATAGTCATACTCAACATAGTTAAAAGCAAAGCATAAAAATAACAGAGGTGCTCTCTAATTGGTGCTTTTGTAAGAGGAGGATGACTCAACAGGAACATAAATAGATAGGCCCTTCACAGAGGGAAGCATTGATTTGCAGAGGTGCCAGAGCTCAAACTTTGAAAACAGAGATAATAATTTTGGGTGGCATGCTTTCATTGTCAACGCAATGACTAAGAGTTCTCAACATCTTTCACGCTACACATGCTATAGGCGGTTCCCAAACAGAAAATTAAAGTTTTGACTCCCCCACCACCAATCAATCACACTCCACGGCTAGTCGAATCCTCGGGTACCGTCCATACCAACATCAATCTTGGGGGATTTTTGTTTGCAATTATCTTTTTGATTTGAGCATGGAACTTGCAATTCCAATTATCGGCCCCTTTCTCGTGAATGATAGTGAATAAACACATATCGAGGATAACACGCCTAGCATGGAAGATACCAATAGCCCCCTGTCACTACATGAGCGGTTCGGGGAAGCAAAATAGATTATTTCTTGAAGGTTTAGAGAGTGGCACATGCAAATTTACTTGGAACGGCAGGTAGATACCGCACATAGGTAGGTATGGTGGACTCATATGGCACAACTTTGGGTTTATGGAGGTGGATGCACAAGCAGTATTCCCGCTTAGTACAAGTGAAGGCTAGCAAAAGACTGGGAAGTGACCAACTAGAGAGCGACAAGAGTCATCAAAATGCATTGAGATTAACTAGCATTGAGTGCAAGCATGAGTAGGACATAAATCACCATGAACATGAACATCATGAGGCTATGTTGATTTTGTTTCAACTACATCCGTGAACATGCGCCAAGTCAAGCCACTTGAAACATTCAAAGGAGGATACCATCCTATCATACTGCATCATAGTCATCTCAATATTCATGTGGGCAACCAAGACAAACCATTATAAGCTCCTAGCTAAGTAAGCATGGCATAAGCAACTATGATCTCTAAGTTTTCATTACAAACATGTTTCCCTCACAACAAAGTTGAATCACGCATGATGAGCTAGTCATATTTACAAAAACAAAATAGATCGAGTTCATACCAGCTTTTCCAGGCTCAGTCACTTCATCATATATCGTCATTATTGCCTTTCACTTGCACGACCAAATGATGTGAACAATAGTAAGAGTGCTCATGCATTGGACTAAAGCTGGAATCTGCAGTCAAACACAAATTAGAAGACAAAGTAATATGGCTCTATGAAAGCTAAACAGGTATGCATGCATGAGCCACTAAACATTGTAACCAATATCTTCTACCTTGACCCAAAGAAAAAGAAAACTATCTACACGGGAAAGCTCCCAACAAGCAAAAGAAGAAAAGAAAATCTTTTTGGTTTTTCTCAAACTAGACAGACACACGAAAAGAAAACGAGAAAAAGAAAATAAACTAGCATGGATGATACAGTGGCAAAGTGTTAACACCGGCGAACAAAGTGAAAGCATAAGCAAGAATGTAAAGTCGCTGAGAACACGTACTCCCCCAAGCTTAGGCTTTTGGCCTAAGTTGGTCTACTCCCAAGGAGGGAAATAACCATCTCCGGGGTACTCCGGAGTGGACTGATGATGCCACTGTTGTATGAGCTCCTCTGGCTCCCACTGATAAACCGGCGTCTGGTACTCGACTGGTGGCTCGGGCACGGGCACCTGTGGTTGGGCTAGGCCCCAATATGCGTAGATGTCTGAGGGCATAATAATGTACCTGCGTGCATGAAGATTGAACAAGGAAGGAGTAGGCAAAGTAATAGTCTCACGAGTTCCCTGACTAAATACCACGTTATAAATCATCCTTCTATTTATATCTCTATCAAGAAAGTCATGGCGAACCATGCTATCGTAATCTAGATATATCTCAGGAAGAAGAATCTATTCTTCCTCCTCTAGTCTAATAGGTATCTCAAAGTGTCTTGCAAGACGGGTAGCATAGATACCTCCATAGAAAACGCCTTTAGAACGATTCATGTTCAACCGGTGAGCTACTATAGCGCCCAAGCTATAAGTTTTATCGTTATAAAGGGCTTCGCGCAAGACCTCAAGATCTGGGGAACTAAGTGACCCAGCTTTCCCATGGCCAATCAAACATTTTCCCACAAATAGTGAGAAGTACCGAAGCACGGGAAAATGAATGCTAGCAGCTCTAGCGCAAGATACTCCTCTCTCTTCTCCTACAGAAATTGTATCGATGAAAGCTTCTAAGTCCCGTGGACGAGGTTCATGAATATTCCCAACGTAAGGTAATTTGCAAACATTGCAAAAATCCTGGAGTGACATGCGCTGGGGGATATCATAAAGTTTAAACTCAACCATAGGAGGATTCTTCCTCGGATAGAAGTTAAAGATTTGTACGAAGATATTAGTGAGGAGGAGGTATTGCGGACACTTATCTTCAACGAAGGCGGTAAGGCCTGCGTTCTCCACCAAGTGATAAAAGTCCTCATAAATTCCAGCGGCGCGTAAGAACACGTCGCTTGGCCACTCGCACGCTCGAACTTCTGCGACTCAAGGGACCAGATACTTGGGCTTCTTCTCACTTCCATCATCCTTGGGGTCACGGCTTGAAGAGCCTCTTAAGAACCTCCTCATCTTTTCCCTTTTCTATCTTTGAAAATTTCTGAAATTTTTAGTGATTCTAAGGAAAAGTGAACAAGGCTCAACGGAACTCATAGCAACTACTCCCACAAGTGCCTAGAGGCCATATTACGTGTCAAAACTACTTGGAACCAACTAAAATTAGCATGCAAAGCTCAAGAACATGGTCACCAAGGCAACAAAAATACGCGGAGTATAAGGCACTAGAGCAAAAACTAATTGGACCAATGGAGGAGTCACTTACCAAGGAGTAATTTCTCTAAAATAGTTCGGAGAATGGTGATTTGAGCAAAGAGATCGAAAATCCAATCAAGAGGAGCAAGAACACGGGTTTGAGCTGTGAAACGATTTTTTCTGGAGGTAGGATAACCAGATGAGAGCAAGAATGAGTGGACGGGGTGCCTGTGGGCCCCACAAGCCTGGGTGGCGCGGCCAGGGGGTGCCTGCGCCGTCAGGGCTTGTGGCCCACTGGTCCAGCCCCTAGACAGGCTCTTCGTCTCAGTATTTTTCAAAAATTCCAGAAAAAATCATACTTGATTTTCACGGCGTTCGGAGAACTTTTATTTTCGGGGCACTTTTCTACCGGACGCTAAAACAGAAAACAGGGAAACTAAACTAAATCTATCATTTTCCTTCTAAGCAACCTAAAGTGAAATCTTAAAACAGAGGTTTGTGACTCCTTGATTCATCCATCTCATGGTCATCGAAAGAAATCCGTCAATGGGTTTGATCAAATCCCCTCGACAAAACCTTTTCGAATCGCAAAAGAGAACGGAGAATTTTCGAACAGTCACTCGCTTACCTCAATGGGGATGTGAATTTCCCCAACAAGCAAATCATACTTCATCTTGACACGAGGAATAGGGCATTCAAAGCTCCCAATAAGAATTGATGAAGTTTTTTCGATAGCATTGATGCAATGTACTCGATATTGTTTCTTCGGAAAGTGCACCGTATGCTTATTACCATTGACATGGAAAGTGACATTGCCTTTGTTGCAATCTATAATAGCCCATGCGGTGTTTAAAAAGGGTCTTCCGAGGATGATAGCCATGGCATCGTCCTCGGTAATATCCAAGATAACAAAGTCTGTTAAGATAGTGGTCTTAGCAACCACAACAGGCACATCCTCGCAAATGCCGATAGGGAAAGCAGTTGATTTGTCGGCCATTTGCAGAGAGATTTCAGTGGGGTCAACTTATCCAGTTCAAGCCTACGATAAAGAGAGAGAGGCATAACACTAACACCGACTCCAAGGTCGCATAACGCAGTTCTAACGTAGTTGCCTTTAATGGAGCAAGGTATAGTGGGCACACCGGGATCACCTAGTTTCTTAGGAGTTCCACCCTTGAAGGTATAGTTAGCGAGCATGGTGGAAATCTCAACCTCAGGTATCCTCCTCTCATTAGTCACAATATCTTTCATGTACTTAGCATACGGAGACATTTTGAGCATATATATCAAACGCATTTGCAGAAAGACAGGTCTGATCATTTCAATGAAGCGCTCAAAATCCTCATCATACTTTTTCTTGGATGGTTTGGGAGGAA
This sequence comes from Hordeum vulgare subsp. vulgare, assembly GCF_904849725.1. NCBI lineage: Eukaryota > Viridiplantae > Streptophyta > Magnoliopsida > Poales > Poaceae > Hordeum > Hordeum vulgare. Next base: position 310,517,245 of record NC_058518.1, read on the forward strand.
AGGGCATGGGTTTCTGAACCCATGGTTCCCTTTCTTTACCATGCTTCCTAGCAGTGAAGTCATCTTTATCGTATCTTCTATTCTTAGGCTGTGGGTTATCAAGATCATCAGGTTCAATCTCCACATCCTTTTCATTGCTAGGTTGAGCATCTTCATGAACATCACTATTGATATTATCATTAGTCTCATGTTCATCACCAGATTGTGTTTCAGCATCAGAGACAGAGACATCCTTTGGACTCTCAGGTGTAGCAGGGTTGCTAGCATGTAGGTTCCTATCATCTCTCTTCTTCTTTCTAGGATGACTAGGTGCATCAGTGCTAACTCCTTGAGAATCTTGTTCAATTCTCTTCGGATGACCCTGAGGATACAAAGGTTCCTGGGTCATTCTACCGCCTCTAGTGATGACTCTGACAGAATTTTCATTCAACTCATTGAGCAAGTCATTTTGAGCTTGACGTACTTGTTCTACTTGAGTAGTAACCATAGAAGCATGTTTACTCAGAAGTTTAAGATCATTGACGTTTCTGTCCACACAAGCACTTAAATGACTAAGCATACGAGCATTCTGTTCCAATTGTCTGCTAACATAAACATTGAAACTCTGTTGTTTGGCAACGAAGTTATCAAATTCATCCATGCATAAGCTAGCAGGTTTATCAAAAGGAATATCACTCTCATCAAACCTACGCAGAGAATTTACTTCTACTACCTATATCGGGTTATCAAGACCATGGATCTCTTCGATACGTGGTAGATTTTTGACATCTTCAGATTTAATGCCTTTCCCTCATATAGATTTCTTGGCTTCTTGCATATCTTCAGGACTAAGGAATAGAATACCCCTTTTCTTCGGAGTTGGCTTAGGAGGTGGTTCGCGAATAGTCCAAGCATTCTCATTGCACAAGATGTTATTCAATAGAATTTCAGCTTGTTCCATAGTTCGTTCCCTAAAAACACTACCGGCACAACTATCTAGGTGGTCTTTGGAAGCATCAGTAAGTCCATTATAGAAGATATCAAGTATTTCATTCTTCTCAAGAGGGTGATCAGGGAAAGAATTCAGCAGCTGGATAAGCCTCCCCTAAGCTTGTGGGTGACTCTCTTCTTTAGCTTGAGCAAAGTTGTATATTTCCTGCAAGGAAGCTTGCTTCTTATGGGCAGAGAAATATTTTTCTAAGAAGTAGTAGACCATATCCTGGGGGCTACGCACACAACCAGGAGCAAGAGAAGTGAACCAGGTCTTAACATCATCCTTTAGCGAGAAAGGAAACAACTTGAGGATATAGTAGTGGCGGATCTTTTCCTCACTAGTGAATAGGGTGGCTATATCGTGCAGTTTGGTAAGATGGGCTACAACCGTTTCAGACTCATAACCGTGAAAAGGATCAGATTTGACCAGAGTGATTAACTCAGGGTCGACAGAGAATTCATAATCCTTATCGGTCACAAAGATAGGCGAAGTGGCAAACTTCGGGTAGTATTTCATCCTAGCGTTCAGAGATTTTTCTTTCCACTTGTGCAGTAATTTCTCAGCATCATAACTATCCTTACACGCAAGAAAATCCTCAGCTATCTCTCCCTTCATAACATAGCGCATGTTAGGCATAATAGGCAATTCATGCATAGTAGCAGGTTCTACTTCAATAGTATCAGCAGTTTCAGAAGTATCATCACATCTAGCAGCAACTCTAGCAATATGTGCATCAAGGAATGCACCAAGTGGCAAAGCAATATAAGGCATAGCATCATCAAGCATAGTATCAAGCATAGCATCATCAAGCACGGGCGACATATCAAGATTTCTAGCAGGAGGCGAAGTCGCAAACTTACTCATAACTGAAGGTGAATCAAGTGCACAGCTAGATGGCAGTTCCTTACCTCTCCTCATAGTGGAAGGTAAGATTTTAGTTCTTGGATCTTTCGGATTCCTCATAGTGACCAGCAGACGTAAATCCCAAGTGACTTAGAGAATATAGTTGTGCTTCCCCGGCAACGGCGCCAGAAAATTGTCTTGATAACCCACAAGTGTAGGGGATCGCAACAGTTTTCGAGGGTAGAGTATTCAACCCAAATTTATTGATTCGACACAAGGGGAAGCGAAAGAATATTCTCAAGTATTAGCAGCTGAGTTTGTCAGATTCAACCACACCTGAAAGATTAGTGTCTGCAAGCAAAGAATCAGTAGCAAAGTGGTATGATAGCAACAGTGTCAGAAAAAGATCTGTTCACGGCAGACTATTCCTAACTGTTGTATCAATGGCGCTAGTAAATAGCACGTTGACGGGGAACTATTCTTCCCTAGCAACGGCTACAGAAAAGTCTTGCAACAAGTAACAGCAAAGTAACAACAATAGTGACAGCAGCAGTAACAGTAGTAGCAAGGAACATGAGTAGTGACAGCAGTAGTAATAGCAGTAGCGACAGGAGTAGCAACAAAGTAACATAGCAAGGACCAGTAGTAAAAGACTCGTAGGCAGTGGATCGGTGATGGATGTGTATGTCGGATGTGATTCATCATGTAACAGCTATAACACGGAGCAATATGTAACTAGCTCCCATTCATCAATCTAATGTAGGCATGTATTCCGTATGTAGTCATACCTGCTTAGGGAAAAGAACTTGCATGACATCTATTGTCCATCCCTCCCGTGGCAGCGGGGTCCTAATGGAAACTACGGGATATTAAGGTTCTCCTTTTAATAAAGAACCGGACCAACGCATTAACACTTGGTGAATACATGAACTCCTCATACTATGGTCATCTGCGGGAGTGGTTCCGACTATTGTCACTCCGGGGTTGCCGGGTCAAAACACATAGTAGGTGACTACAACTTGCAAGATAGGATCTAAAACACACATATATTGGCGACAACATAATAGGTTCGGATCTGAAATCATGGCACTCGGGCCCTAGTGACAAGCATTAAGCATGGCAAAGTAGTAGCAACATCAATCTCAGAACATAGTGGATACCAGGGATCAATCCCCGTCAAAACTAACTCGATTACATGATAGATCTCATCCAACTCATCACCGTCCAGCAAGCCTACGATGAGATTACTCATGAACGATGAAGAGCATCATGGAATTGTCGATGGAGGAAGGTTGATGATGACGATGGCGACGATTCCCCTCTCTGGAGCCCAAAGCGGACTCCAGATCTGCCCTCCACATGAAGAACAGGAGGTGGCAGCGCCTCCGTATCGTAAAACGCGATGAATCCTTCTCCCTGATTTTTTTCCGGGCGAGACGGAAGATATAGAGCTGAGTTTGGGGGTGGTGGTGCCATGTGGGCCCCACAAGCCCACACGGCGTGACCAGGGGGGTGGCCGGGGCCTGTGGGCTTGTGGCACACTGGCACACCTCTTCCGGTGGATCTTTGCGCAGGTATTTTTCATTTATTCCAGAAAAATTCTCCGTAAATTTTCAGGACATTCCGAGAACTTTTGTTTCTGCACAAAAACAACACCATGGCAATTCTGCTGAAAACAGCGTCAGTCCGGGTTAGTTCCATTCAAATCATGCAAATTAGAGTCCAAAACAAGGGAAAAAAAGTTCGGAAAAGTAGATACGACGAAGACGTATCAGTCTTCTCCAAGCTCGATCTCAGGATGGGTTATCATCAAATTCGCATTCGTCAAGAGGATATTCCAAAGACTGCTTTCAGGACAAGCTTTGGCTCGTATGAGTATACAGTGATGTCTTTTGGTCTGGCAAATGCTCCACCGACATTCTGTCGAATGATGAACTATATCTTCTCCCCATTCAATAATGAATTCGTCTTGTTGTATCTCGATGATATTCTGGTCTTTTCGGAAACTGAGGAAGAGCATGAAGAACATCTCAGGTTGGTGCTTGATAAGCTGAGAGAGCATAAGTTCTATGCCAAGTTTTCCGAATGTGAGTTCTGGTTGAAAGAAGTGGTCTACCTTGGGCACATCATCTCTGCCGAGGGCACCAAGGTTGATCCGTCGAAGGTGCAGGCCATTGTTGAGTGGGAGCCTACGCAAAATGTGAAGCAGCTTCGAAGCTTTCTCGGGCTTGCAAGCTATTGTAGAAAATTCGTTGAGAACTTCTCCAAGATTGCTAAGCCTCTCTCAAGTCTTCTTCAGAAGGGTGTGAAGTATGTCTGGTCTCCGGAGTGTTAGTTGACTTTTGACACACTCAAAGAGAAGCTCACCTCTACTCCAGTCTTGGTTCCTCCTGATGACCCCAAACCTTACCAAGTGTTCTGCGATGCCTCTCTTCAAGGTATTGGTGTTGTGTTGATGCAAGACAAGAAAGTGGTAGCTTATACCTCGAGGCAGTTGAAGCCAAGTGAGAAGAATTACCCTCTTCATGATCTTGAGTTGGCAGCAGTGGTACATGCTTTGATGACTTGGAGACACCTCTTGTTGGAACGAAAGGTTGAAGTGTTCACCGACACAAGAGTCTCAAGTACATCTTCACCCAGCCTAACCTCAATCTTCGGCAAACTTGTTGGGTGGAAATGCTCCAAGATTTTAATCCGAGTGTTGATTACACTCCAAGCAAAGCTAATGTTGTGGCAGATGCTTTGAGCAGGAAGGCTTACTGCAACAGTCTCATTCTAAAGCCTCTCCAGCCTGATCTTTGTGAATCTTTCAGAAAGCTCAACCTTCAGTTAGTACCTCGGGGATTTCTTGCAAATCTTCAGATCTCTCCTACCTTGGAAGATCAGGTCCGAGCAGCGCAACTTATTGATGCTATGGTGAAGAAAGTTAAGATTGGCTTGGCAAAGGGAGTTCCCAAATATAAGTGCTTCAGTGTTGATGCCAAAGACACGTTATTCTTTGAGGATCGTCTTGTCGTTCCGAAAGGTGATCTCAGAAAGGTTATCATGGAAGAAGCTCATAACTCTCTGCTCTCAATACATCCAGGAAGTTCCAAGATGTATCAGGACTTGAAATAGACCTTCTGGTGGACTCGCATGAAGCGTGAGATTGCTCAGTTCATAAATGTATGTGATGTATGTCGAAGGGTGAAAGCAGAGCATCAACATCCAGCAGGTCTTTTGCATCTATTGCCCATTCCCGAGTGGAAGTTTGACCATATTGAGATGGATTTCATCACCGGGTTTCCGAAGTCCAAGAAGGGTAACGATGACATCTTCATCGTCATCGACAAGTTGAGTAAAGTGGCTCATTTTCTTCCAGTCAAGGAATCAATCTCGGCAGCTCAGCTTGCAGAGCTGTACACTTCCAGGATAGTGTCTTTGCATGGCGTGCCTATGCTGATTTCTTTGGATCGCGGAAGTATCTTCACTTCCAAGTTCTGGGACTCTTTTCAGTCTCCGATGGGTACGAAGATACGATTCAACATAGCTTTTCATCCTCAGACTAGTGGCCAAGTGGAGAGAGTCAATCAGGTCCTTGAGGATATGTTGAGAGCCTGTGTCATTTCTTTTGGCATGAAGTGGGAAGACTGCCTACCTTTCGCTAAGTTCTCGTATAACAACAGTTATCAAGCTAGTTCAGGCAAAGCTCCATTTGAGATTCTATATGGCAGGAAGTGTCGTACCCTGCTCAACTGGTCCGAGACCGGCGAGCGTCAAATTCTTGGGAATGACTTGATCGAAGAAGCTGAAGAGATGTGTCGGGTCATTCAGGATAATCCCATAGCAGCACAGTCCCGTCAGAGATCTATTATGATAGTAAGCATCGTGACATGTCTTATGGGCTCGATGACTTCGTCTATCTCAAAGTGTATCCTATGAAGGGCACACGGCGTTTTGGCATCAAAGGCAAGCTTGCTCCTCGTTTCGTTGGTCCTTTCAGAGTTGTTGGCAAGAGAGGCAACCTTGTGTATCAACTTGAGCTCCCTTCCAACTTCACAAATGTGCATGACGTGTTCCATGTCTCTCAGCTCCGGAGATGCTTCAAGACTCCCGAGCGCACAATTGATCTTCAAGATATCGACCTTCAACCCGACCTATTCTATCGTGAGAATCCAGTTGCAGTTCTCGAGACGACTGAGCGCAAGACCCGCAACAAGTCAATCAAGTTTCTCAAGGTGAAGTGGTCACATCATTCCAATAAAGAGGCCACTTGGGAACGCGGGGATCACCTCCATTCCGAATTCCCAGAGTTCTTTCAGTCCTAGATCTCGGGACGAGATCTTCTTGTAGTGTGGGAGAGTTTGTAATGCCCCAAGTATAACTTGCCATATTTGGAACCTTGCCATGTGTGGTTCCATGATGTCATTGCTATGTCAGCTATATTCCATGTGTTATTTCATGTGATCATGTCTTGTTTTCCCTTTGCATTCATGCATCCATGTCATTCATGCCATGCTTGTTGTTGTGGTGTTGATATTCATGTATGTTTGTGATGAATGTGTGGTGTGTGAAGTGATGATAAAGAGTGTCTTCCAACTTTTCCTTTTATACAAAGCTAGGTTTCAAACTAAACCTCCCCTTCTTCTTTAATTCTTTGAGCTCATGTTTTACTTGCTCTTTTTCTGGTTGTTAAATGTTGGCCTTTTAGTGCTTATTCTTGTAAGTGTGGAGATGTGAAAGAGGGATTTTAAAACTTTGTTTTGATGTGGCTTACCTTCAAAACTAGATTTAAATAAATCTGATTTGTAATTCTTTTATTTGTCCCAAAAATCCTCTTTTCATTTTATTTTATTGGGCCATAATTCCCTTATGGCCTGGGGCATTTTTGTTTTATCTTAGGGTCAACAGTTTTGCCTATGTGCATTTATTTGTTTCTGTTTTGTTTTAAAATAGAAAACCCAGAGGGTTTTCTTTCTTTTACTTGGCGCCACCGAGTGGGCTTACTCCTCCTCGCTGGCTCAGCTGCCTTCTCTCGCACGTAGCCCATTCCCCCTCCCTTTACTGTTGACGTCGTCTTCCTCCCGCTGCTTTCCGTCAGACATTCAGAGAGAGAGCGAGACAGAGGGCCGACGCCGTGGCTCACGAACGTCGAGGCGGCCCCCTCGCCCCCTATATATCCCTCGGTGTGCGAGCCATGTTCTAGGTTTCCTCCAAGCCAGCGTCACCTCCTTTCTCATCTTCCTCCTCCCTCTCCCTCGTCGACAGAAGGCGGCCGAGCTCCTCCTCCGCCATGGCCGATCCCTGATGAGGTCGCTACCGTCGATGTCGTCCCTCTTCTTCCTCTCCGAGCGATCCAAGTGCACGCGGAGTACCAGGGGAGCCCGTTCCTGTAGCTAGGAGACGACGATCGCCCGTGCTTCCACAACGTCGACGACGACCCCCTTCTTCCTCCTTTGTTCCGCAGCGGCTTCTTCCTCGATGACCTCTTCTTCCTCTCAGTCAAGCGCATCCTCCTTGACCAGTGGGTGAGCAGTCGGTCTCCTTCCCGTTCCCCTGTCGGTAGATCCCCTCCTAGGCCATAGCTTCGCGCCATAGTTTCTCTATGTCGCCGGCGCCACCGTGCTCGTGGAGCAGGAGTTGCAGTGCGCATCTCGTCGAGGTTAGGTGTGAAATGGATCCACCTTGAGCCCCTCGTCCTCCCCGCGAGTGTCCGTTGATCAATTTGTAGAGTAGCGCCGGCGGTGACCCTCCCCTGTTCCGGTCGCCGTCGCGTGGTAGGAGAAGCAGAGGGGTATCTCTAAGAGAGTTACTACCCCTTCTCAAGTAAGCACCAATCGCATAGCGCAGTGGCAGTAGGGTGATTTTGCTGGAGCAGGTCATGGGTTAGAGCCCCCGCAAGCGCACCTATTTGTTGTTCATTTTCTGGTACAGTAGCAGAACAAGGAAGCTCAACCTAGTAGCTCCCTCTGTTCTGTCGAGCCCAAGGGCACTAGTGCAGTGGCAGTGTATGTTTCGGGCAGCAGCAGGTCATGGGTTCGAATCCCTGTGCCCCCTTTTTTTGTTGCTGTTTTTAGCTTAGTGCATCATACCTTGTCTTGGACAGCAAGGTGAGGTGTCCATGCCTCAAACCAGTTGGTTTTCTCCTTGTTTTAGCTAGTGAGCGTGTGTAGGTGAGTGTTCATGTGTTGATATAGATTGTGGTTGTATGTGGTGTGTGCATGCATCCATGTGGTGTGTGCTTGTGTGTGTGTGCCACACATACATGTGCATGTGAGTAGTATGGAGATGTAGGTGTAGGTTTGTAGATGTTTGAGCAAGCATGTGTATGTGTGTAGGGATTTAGTGTGTGCATGTGTGTATATTAGAACTAGCATGTGAAGGTGCTAGTTGTGCTTGCTTGGTTGTATGTGGGTGTGTGTAGTGATGTGCTATGGCACACATACATGAGGTCTAACCCTCATGTCACCATTGGAGTTGTGGGTGTGAGCTTGTGCATGTGTGGATGATGAAATAGTGAGTACCACATGTGATATGGCACTATTTGAGTCTATTTGATCCTATGTTGTTTTTCCTTTCAACTTTGTGCCTACATGTTGTATGCAAGTACCTAGGTATTATATATGTTTTTGGGGTAGAATCTTCCCAGGAGTCCATTGGTGGAATCATATTTCACTTTGGGGCACTTTCTAAAAATGTCATTTTTCTGTCTTGATGCTATGTTTAGAGCTTGGTGCCATGTAGTGTGTAGGGCCTATGAAGATGATTCCTTGATGTGGCACTAGTGGGTGAACCCCTCTACAACATGGTAGTTTTGTTTTATTCTTAGGAGTTTGTATGTGCAAGTTGTGCCTTGTCAAAGTTGACATGTGGCTGAAATTGTCAGCTTGGTGAAAATCTGTGATTTTCACTAAGTTTGAGAAACTGCTGTTATTTGCTTCCCTTGTTGTTGTGGTTGCAAAAGCTCATGTGTTGGGAATAAGCCCTTGCAATCAACTAGAGAGTTGGAGATTTTGTGTTTGACTAGCTCTCTGTGAAATTTCATGCACTTTCACTTCCTGTAGATATCCTTTTGGGGGCTGTCCAAATGCCTCAGAGCATAAGCAGCTGGTGAAAATCTGAGATTTTCACTAAGTCCCTGAAATCTATTATTTTTGTCCAAGTTAGCACCTGTAGATCTTCCTGTGTATGACTCTTTTGAATTATTTTCTTGCTCAGGCTTGTAGAGCTTTTGAATAGCTTTTGCCACATATCTTGTTTGGCACATGTGGGTGGTTGTAGGTGCTTTGCATGTTGCTCACAAATTCCTATGATGCTGTTTAGGACAGATTGCATAGTTTTGTTGTTTTGAAGCTTGTGAGTGAATAGTTGGTGGTGTGGTGAGTTTCTTTGCACCAACTCACCTATATTTGTTTATTTGATCATGTGGCAATCTGGGAATACTAGAAGTGTTCCATTGGAGTGTGCTTGTGGTGGAATTGATCCGTAGGACTCCAAATCTTGTTTCGTAGTTTCCGGTTGCTCTGTAGCTCCGTTCTCAACGTTCTTTACATGTTTTTGCATCGTTTTCTTGTGATGCACCTGTTCATGTCATCTTCATGCATGTCAAAATAGCTTAGAGTGAAATTCTGTCCAGAAGTTTATCTTCTCTTCTCATGCATATGCAAGTGACTAGAATAGAGATGCATGCTACATTCTCATCTCATGCATCATGTGTTTGTTGCATCATGTTGTGTTGGTGTTCATGAGCTGTTATTTTTATCTTGGGTAGCACCGGGATCGGAGAGCGAGTACGTGGATTCTGGGGAGTACGGGCAGGACGAACAAGATTAGTTCCAAGCTGAAGACATCACTGGCAAGATAACCGTGACCTTGATACCGTATCTAGCTTTGTTATGCTTAGAATCACGTTTCCTTCGATATATGTTCGCTGCCTACCACTTGATATAATTGCCTCCTTATATTGCCATGAAACCCAAACACCTTCCCCTCCTAGCTAATGTTGAATGGCTAAGTAGGCTTGCTCAGCTTCTAATGATAGCTTTGCTAGTTGCAGGTGCCAGCTGTCTCATGTGATAACATGAGTTTTTATATCATTATGTTTTAAACTGCTATTTGATTAATGCACCTATATACTTGGTAAATGACGGAAGGCCTAGCATTTTGCCGGGTGATTTGTTCCGTTATTGCCGCCTTAGTTTCGGCTACCAGTGTTTGATTCCATAACTGATCGCTCCTAACACGTTCGGGGTTGTTATGGGGACCCCCTTGATAAATCGTGTAGCGTTAAGACTTGTCCGGCAGGACCCAACATTGGTTTTAATTTGCTAATCACCTAATAATAATTTTCATAGGGAATAGCTACCCCGAGGATTTAATCAACAACCCGGGCTAGTGCTCCTCATCAGTGTATGTCCAACCAGAGCAGCTTATTACGCTCCCCAGGGCAACTCGGTGTTTTGGTGTGGTAACCATCGCTCATCCGTCATGTCCTGAGACTAAGATACGGGCTCTTATCAGGTTCGTCGACACGACGGGAGGTCCTGCTAGTCTGGTCTTACCTTAGCGATATATCTTGCCTATAGGAATCCCGGTGAAAGTTTGGTTCTCCCCAGAGTTGAGGTTTTCCTCTAAGGAATCCGATGAGATCACGAGTTTCGTGATAGAGGATTACTTTGCGGCCCGTGACCGTTTGTGATGGACTAGTTGGAGCACCCCTGCAGGGTTTAATCTTTCGGAAAGCCCTGCCCGCGGTTATGTGGCAACATGGATTATTTGTTAACATCTGGTTATAGATAACTTGAACTAATTCTAATAAAACTGCCAACCGTGTGCGTATCTGTGACTGTCTCTTTCGAAGACCTCTCTTCGATCGGGAACACGGTGGGGTTATGTTTGACGTAGGTAGGTGTTGAGGATCACTTAGTGATCACCTAGTCTTCGACCGCTCGCGTAGACCACCACATCTGTAACTTTGATCTTCGTAAGTTAGCCACCGTAAATGCTTAGGACGCTGCAACCTAAACACTGAACCTTCCTCACATAATAACTTGACTAGTTTCGGTACCAAGGTCATCGATTGCTGAGTCCCCGTGGCTCACAGATTACTTCAACACCCCAACAGGTACAGGTACGCCCGACGCAGGTGATCCAAATGGCACGCAGCTGGCGTGGCAGTACGATGAGGAGAATGACCGTCTGTACGTGAACTATCCAGAAGATTGAGGCCGTGGTCATGATCGTGGGCAAGCATGCGGGATAGCATAGCCTTTTTCTTATGTTACGTAGTCCGTAGCAGAACTACCTTGTCTTAACAAATGTGTGGATGTAAACTCTGATATTATCTATGTGAGATGGCAAATGAAGCCCTGTTTGTGAATCTTAAATTATGTATGTGCTATGTTTATCTCACTTGCGAAACGCTTAGATGCGCTTCTTTCCCTTTTGGGGCATCACCCCCTAAATAGGAAAGGACCGCATCTTAGTCGTTACAGGTAGTACCGCTCCGGTTGGGTTGTGAGTGGGGGCAATGATTGGATTCATTCCCCCACTATATAAAGGAGGTCTTCTTCCCCATTGGACCTTATCCATTCGTTGATCTTATGTTCTCCCTCCATTGTTGACCTTCTTAGAGCTTGCTAACTCTCAATCCCTCCAATGATTCTTGCTAGTTCTTGAGGGTAAAGAGAGAGGAGATCTAGATCCACATCTCCACCAATCACTTTCTCCTCTATGTAAGGGGAACCCCTTGGATCTTGATCTTGGAGTTCTTTGTGAGCTCCTTGTTCTTCCTCTCATATTTCTCCATAGCTTTTGTTGTTGTGGAGGGATTTGAGTGTGAGGGACTTGACCACTTCGTGTGTTCTTGCCATTGAATTAGTTGCATAGGTTTTAGTTCTCCACAGTGATACGTGGAAGTGAGAAGTTGAGAGAATATTACCCTTGGGTACTTGGTACCCCTAGAAGCTTGGTGGTGCCTCGGAGCTCAATCATTGTGGTGTAAAGCTCTGGGCAAGCGTCGGGGTCTCCAATTAAGTTGTGGAGATTGCCTCGAGCATTTCTGGTCACCTCGAAGCCATATGCCATTGTGGTGAAGCTTCGTGGTGTTGTTGGGAGCCTCCAATTAAGTTGTGGAGATTGCCCCAACCTTGTTTGTACGGGTTCGGTGACCGTCCTCAAGGGTCCCTTCGTTTGAATCACAGCATCTTGCATTTTGCGAGGGCGTGAGGAGATTACGGTGGCCTTAGTGGCATCTTGGGGAGCCTTGAGCCTCCACACCGCTCCAAACCTGAGATTAGCATCCGCAAGGGTGTGAACTTCGGGATACATCGTCGTCTCCGCATGCCTCGGTTATCTCTTACCTGAACCCTTTACTTATGCACTTTACTTTGTGATACCCATATTGTTTCTTGTCATATATCTTGCTATCACTTAGTTGTTTATCTTGCTTAGCATAAGTTGTTGGTGCACATAGGTGAGCCTAGTTGTTTTAGGTTTAGTGATTGACAAATTAAATGTTAGTTTTATTCCGCATTTGTTCAAGCCTAAACCATAATTATTTTAAAGCACCTATTCACCCCCCCTCCCTCTACGCGACATCCACGTCCTTTCAGTCGTACCTTCAAAGAAGGGGTATGGGCGTCTAGGCCGATGTCTTATTCCTCGGCCGACCATTCCTTCTCGGGCTTGAACAATAGTTTCCAAAACTTCTTGTGAGTTGTGTGATAGAACAGGCACACTATGACGGGGTCATCAAGCTTGTAAGACCACATTGGAGTGTTCCGATGTTGGCAGGGCAGGACGCGGCGGCGGAGCATAACATGGACCACGTTGGTCAGCTTGATCTTCACCTCCACCATCTGCGTGATGCGCCTCTACAACGACTTCACCTCCATGGCCGATCCCCTGTCAAGGCCTTTCTTGACCCGCAAGGTTAACGTCGTGTTGGGTCCGGATCTGAACTCAGCACACACGGACCAGTCTGCGTCCCGTGGTTTGGTGATATAGAACCACTCTTTTTTCCAGACCTTGACGGTGTCGATAAAAGCGCCCGCCGGCCACTCGACCCGTGGAAGTTTGCTGATCACAGCCCCTCCGGAGTCGGCGTGTTGACCGCTAACTGTCTTCAGCTTGATGTTGAAGGCGTTGATCCATAGGATGAAGTGCAGCTGGACCCACATGATAGGCTCACAAACGGTGATGAAGGCCGAGATATGCATGAAGGAGTTCAGGGGAAGATCATGGAAGTCTAATCCATAGAAGAACATTAAGTGTAACCCTCAAGATGCGATCATATCCTTATTTTGGCTCGAGGACCTCGATAGTGATAGAAGCACATCTTATCGTTTCGCAAGAATGGATATCATTACAAGTACATGTACAGAAGATATGAGTATATGGAATTGGCTTACACTCGCCACAAGCTAAGTCAATATCACATCAATACAACAACATATTCAAACATCATACATAAGAGGATGGTTCGACTACGGACGAAACCAAACGATAAAATGACATCCGCTCTTGCTATCCCAAGATGCCGCCTGGAACCCATCCTAGATCGAAGAAGAAAAAGAAGAAGAAAAAGAAGAAGAAGAAGAAGAACTCCAAATCATTCACGCATCGCTCTCACGTCAAAGCATCGCATTACCTGTACGTGCAACTGTTGTTGCAGTAATCTGCGAGCCACGGGGACTCAGCAATCCCATTTCCGAGGGTATCAAGACTAGTAAAGCTTAATGGGTCAGGTATGGTTAAGTGGTGAGGCTGCAGCAAGCACTAAGCATTTATTTGAGTGGCTAACTTACGAGTACAAGAATAAGAGGGGGTGATCTACACATAATCGGATGTGAACTAGTAATGATGAAGAAATGATCCTGAACACCTACTTACGAGACAATCATAACCCCACCATGTTCTCTCTTGGATTCAGAACTCACAATAAGAGACGATCACGGTTACACACACGGTTGGCATATTTTAATTGCATTTATTTCAAGTTCACTATGACCGGATGTTAATCAAAGTTTCCAAGTTGCCTCATAAGCATGGGCACGGTTTTCCAAAAGATTTAACCCTGCAGGGGTTCTCCAACTAGTCCATCACAAACTACCACAAGATGCGTTGAATAAAACCTCGGCCACGAAAAACCTGTGGCATCCTCGCAAATTCTAGTGGAAAATCTCAATCTCGAGGTAGCCCAAAGTATCCTCGGAATTCTGCGCACGAGACATTTGAGAAGGGTAAGAAAAATCCAGCAAGGCAGCCCGATGTGCCCATGATCCCGATAGGAGCAATGTATCTCGTTCTCAGGGCACAAACGGATGAGCACTACGTACGGTGTCCTGATAGAAATCACCTGAGTTGCCTCGAGGTGGCCCCGCAAGTGGCTCTATTTAGGACCAACACCATCGGCACATACCCTCCGTGTATTATGTTCAACTAAGCCACGAGGGGATGACCCTCTATGCGTTAATAAGGTGATCACTATTATTATGTTGGGAAAATATAGTACCAATGTTGGGCCTTGCTAGAAAAGTCTTATCCCAAAAATAATAATCAAGGGGGTCCCCATAACAACCCCGATCATGTTAGGAGCGCTCAATATGGAGCATAACACGGGTACACAAGTAACTAGGGCGGCAAAGGTGGAACAAAACACCGAGCAAAAGGCTAAGCCTTCCATCCTTTACCAAGTATATATGTGCATTAAATTAAATATCAATAATATGTGATATATCAAAATAACCATGTTGTCACATGGAAGTGACTGCACGTGCAACTAATAACGCTATAAGAAGGGTTGAGCAAGCGGTATCATAGCCAAACAGTGGTTTGCCGGGAAGGTGGAGGGTTAGAGGCTTTTCATGGCAATGCTGGGAGGCTTGACAAACATGTGGTAGGTAATGAGACATAACGATAGAAGCGGGACAACTATCATATCAATGATAGTAATGGTATCTAGGGAAATGTTCATCTTGCTTGGGATCCCGCTTGGAAGAAGAACGGATCCATGAAGAAGACGATCCATGAAGTAGACAAACGGGACGTAGTCGAATGAATCCTCACACTCTGAACGCTTTCAGAACCCTATCGAGAAGAAGTAATCCAGAAACAAACAATCAACACATGATAAACACCACAACATATGCATGACATGATGCGCAAACAAATATGATGCATGGTGAGTTTAATATGAAAGGCATGACGAGCACAACAATTACATTCTACACATTAAATGAAGCTCAATATGCAACGAGTTGCATATTGACGAAACTTCATATTTGAATTACTTAGTTCACACCCGTTTAAGTACACAACAATATTAGATGTTCTTAAACGTGGCAAGAGGTGAAACATAAATAAACTATATATCTAGACATCTTAAATGAGGTGAGAAACAACATATAGCATTTTCGAAACGACCCCATATGTTAATTTCCAAATTGGTCCAGATATGAACTAAACATATTGTATATTTATTAAACAGGAAAATAAAGTCCATCATGTGATTCTACACGTCATTCTAGTTGATGTATTGTACATATATAGAACATTTAAAACGGAGCTTCCAAAAGATATGACCAACACAAGGTAATATGCCATGAATGCAAAATGCATGCAAACGACAACCACAAACATTACAAGTCATGATTACAGCAAGATATTATGAAATTCCATGAGATTCTAAGCAAGTTTCATATATGGCATGCCCAAAATAGAGCAACGGTTCAACAAATACAACCAATACAAGTTTTTAACTAAAACCCGTCCTAATCAGCAACATGGCATTTTGCACACATAAAAACAACAAGCTACAAAGATCTAAAATGCACAACAAAGACATGGGGCAGTAGCTTACATGATGCACACAATTATATCACAGGAGCAAGTTTTTTAGAATCATGGATCACTAGGAAATAAGCTCACAAGATGGCTACTTGAACACAGTTTCAGACTTAGTGAAAATAGAAGTTTTTTAACACAACAGTTTTTATCACGAAGGCATATTGGCATCAATAAAAACACATGCTATAGGTCTTATGATGGCATGAAATTTAACCGCATGGTAGAGGAAATAATGCACTACAAATAACTAAATTGGACCAACCACAAAGAGGATGTAGATCAATAGCAAAATGCATGGCAAGGCAGCAACAAAATATTATAGATTCTAGACTTCGAACTATTTTAGGATCTCAAAACAACAACATTGATAAGACCATGTTCACATGATGAAAACTACATCTAAACATGAGATTCGTGGCATGGCAAACCTACCAACAACAAGTAGACATGTCATACTTCAAAACACTCCAAATACACAACTCAAAGGAGGCTTGGATTGCTTAATATGACCTCTACAAAATGGAACTTATCGTTAACAGATTTCAGTTTTAATGCGATGGCTACTTGAGAGCAAGAAATAAGCATGATAATGAAGTTCTACCTAGCAACCAGAAGCATGGCATCAAAGTAGACATCACCTAGGTAAATACTCATGATACAACCACATGCAAAATACCTACGGATTAGATGCAATCATCCGTGCAAAAATGAATAAAATAATAGTTTTACCAACTACGACGGGATGCACCTTTGCAACAGAGATCTCGGCATGCAAATGCAACCTATTATATATGCAAATGGAACCATCACATAGAGCACAAAATGTAGAACAACTTCAATATATCACACCTATTCATAGGATGCACGGTTTACGAGATACACACGTCACAAAATGCAATGATGCTGTTAAAACTGCAGTTTATAAAATAGACGTTGGGTAACTTCTTTTATAAAGGGGGGTAAGTGGCATTGGGTAATTTTTATAGGGAACGCGGGGTAACTCTCTTAGGGGGATCACCATGGGCTAAACGGGCCGGCTCGATGCAGCGGCTGGAGGGGAGCGGAGCTGGGCCGATATCACGCCCAAGATGCGACCCTATCCTCAATTTGGCACGAAGGCCTCGTCAGGGATAGAAGCGCATCTCGTCGTGTCGCAAGAATGGATATCGTTACAAGTACATGTACTGAATAGAAGAGATATATATACAGAGTTGGCTTACACTCGCCACAAGATACATCAGAGTCACATCAGTACATTACATAAACATCAAGATTAAGAGCAGGGTCCAACTACGGACGAAAACAAACGAGAAAAATAGGAACGACTTCCATCCTTGCTATCCCAGGCTGCCGGCCTAGAACCCATCCTAGATCGATGAAGAAGAAGAAGAAGAAGCAACTCCAAGTGAACAATCAACGCGCTCGTGCCAAGTAACCTTTACATGTACCTGCAACTGGTGTTGTAGTAATCTGTGAGCCACAGGGGACTCAGCAATCTCATTTCCAAAGGTATCAAGACTAGCAAAGCTTATTAGGTGAGGTATGGTTAAGTGGTGAGGTTGCAGCAGCGGCTAAGCATATATTTGGTGGCTAAACTTACGAGTACGAGAAATAAGAGGGGGAAGATCTACGCATCACAGACGTGTACTACTATTGATCAAATGAATGATCCTAAACACCTACCTACGTCAGACATAACCCCACCGTCTCCTCGATCAGAGAAGGACTCGCGAAAGAGACAGTCACGGTTACGCACACAGTCGGCATATTTTAATTAAGTTAACTTCAAGTTATCTAGAACCAGTGTTAAACAAAGTTTCCACGTTGCCACATAACCGCGGGCACGGCTTTCCGAAAGATTTAACCCTGCAGGGGTGCTCCAACTAGTCCATCACAAATTACCACAAGCCGCATAGAAATCCTCAATCACGAAGCTCGCGATCTCGTCGGATTCCTTAGTGGAAAACGTCAACTCTGAGATTACCCAAAGCATCACCGGAATCCCGATGCACAAGATATCTCGTCAAAGGTAAAACTAATCCAGCAAGGCCGCCCGGCGTGTCGACGATGCCGATAGGAGCCGCGTATCTCGTTCTCAGGACACGACGGATAAGCACAGCGTACGGTGGCCTGATAGAAATCTCCCGAGTTGCCCCGGGTTGGCCCCGCAAACGGCTCTAGTTTTGGACCAGCACCAACAGCACTGGCCCCCCTGTATTATGTAGAATTACTCCTCGGGTAGCGCTAACTCCCTATGAATTTCAAATTAACCGAATTATTATGTTGGGCAAATAGTACCAATGTTGGGCCTTGCCAGACCAGCTTTAATCTAAAACGAATTATCAAGGGGGTCCCCATAACAACCCCGATCGTGTTAGGAGTGCTCATTTATGGAACATAACACCGGTAGCCGAAACTAAGGGGGCAAAGGTGGAACAAAACACCAGGCTAGAAAGGTCGAGCCTTCCACCTTTTACCAAGTATATAGGTGCATTAAATTAAATAGCATTTAATATGGTGATATACCAAGGAACCCATGTTAACACATGGAAACAACTGCACCAGCAACTAGCAACGCTAACAACAGGGATAAGCAGGCGGTAACATAGCCAATCAGTGGTTTGCTAGGTCGAACAGGTTGAAGGTTATCATGGCATTGTTGAGAGGTTGATATTTAACATGTGGTAGGCAACGAGACATAATCGATAGAAGCGATAAAACTAGCATGGCAATGATAATAATGGTATCAGAGGAAATGGTCATCTTGCCTGAGATCCCGCTTGGAAGAAGAACAACTCCGAGAAGTCGGCGAACCAACGTAGTCGAACGGGTCCTCACAATCCGGCACGCTGCGGAACTCTATCGAGACGAAGCAGACCGGAAACACAAATCAACACACGGAATTCACCTCACGATGCACAACACATATGATGCATGAGCAGCTGTATACATGCAAGTCACGGCATGGCAAATCACACAAACAAACACTACACATTTAGTGAAGTTTAATATGCAACGAGTTGCATATTGACGAAACTCCACATATGAATTATTTAGTTCACTCCCGGTTATTTACACGACAATATTAATGTTGTCAAACATGCAAGAGGTGAAGCGGAAATTGAACTACCTATCTAGACATTTTAAATGAGACCGGAAACGACATATAGCATCTCCGAAATGACCCCACGTGTTAAAACTTAATTCTGTCCAGATTTGTCCTAATCACATTTTAGGTTTGTTAAACGGCAAAACAAAGTGGTTTGACATGATTCTACTCGTCGTTCTGCACCATTTATATATATGGCACATCTCCAACGGAGCTACGAACAAATAGTTACGACCTAACCCGTTTCCAACACGTCGACACACAAACCGATGCAAACAACACACTAAACAGTTCTAATTATGCATGAGAGTTGGAAAGTTTTAATCTACGCAAAATTCTACACGTTCTACATATATAACCCGTTCCGGTCCATTACACGGTTAAAAGATACGGACGGATGAAAACATGCTATTTCTGCAATCTAGCAAATTCGCTAGTTAATAGCAAATACGTAGACAACGAAAAAAATAGCTATGGGCCGAATTCGAAGACACAGTGCAACCCAGCGACAGATCAGGCCCAAATGTGTGACAACAAATATAGAAAAAATACAAGGGAAAAATAAAATAAAATGGGGCAGCTGGGATTTGAACCCAGGACCCCTGGGTCTCACTAGAACGCTCAAGCGTGTGTGCTAGCGCTATGGTTATGACTAACATGGTAGCACTGCGCCAGATAACAGGGTCCTTACGAACATAAATCAACAAAAATTACTAAAAGGGAAAATCGGGGAGCGTGGGATTCGAACCCCAGATCGTCTGGGTCAAATACGTGGTGGTAACCAGCTCGGCTATCGCGGCATACTTGTCGTGAAACAGATCCCTAAGCTAGATGAACAAGAACCAGAGCGGACTGAACCTGAATAAAAACTGAATCGTAAGGTTTTAACTGAACCTGAATAAAACTGCAGGTCGGCCTTGGCTCTGCTTGCGGCGGCGCGGCGTGGCGCTGCAGGCAGCTCTCCGGCGCGGGTCTTAGGGGAAACGGCGGGGCTGACGGAGGCCGGGAATGGGTTGATCTACCAAGGGCCGACCGGATCCGTTGGGGAACGACGGCGGTCGGCGAGTTGCGGGGCGGCGAGGGCATCCATGGCGGGGCTGCAGCAGCCTTTGCTCAGTTCCTGACAGGGGAAAACAGGAAGAGAGGAGAAGGATTAGATGAGGAAGGAGAGGGAAGGAGAGGTCGCAAGGGAGGAGCACGCGCGGGAACTCGATCTCACCGGCGTGGTTCGGCATGAGGCGGAGCGGACGGGAGGCTGCCGGAGTTGACGTCCCTGACGGTTGCTGTTGCGTGAAGCAAACAAGACACACAGGAGGTTTCAGATAAGAAGGAAAGAGAGGGTAGGGAAGAAGAAAGATAGAGAGAGGGCGGGGCACGACGCTCCCCTGCTAGACCGACGAGGCTGGGCAGCGGTGCTAACCGGCGACGGTCCGGCACTTTCACGTGCATCCACGGTGGCTAGCTCCAGCAGCTACGGGAGGGAGTCAGGGAGGAGCTCGGGGACGAGCTCGTGCTCATGCGCGGGAGGCCGGCGCAGGGCTGCTGCAAGTGGATCAGGAGGGGCTCAATGGTTGGGGGATTGGATCTGGAGTGGATCCCGATGAAGACAGTGGCGGCGGACAACGGATGGATGGGACATTCGGCCTAGGATCTAGGGTTGACTGCTTAAATTAGGTAGGTGGGTTTGGATAGGGCTGATCTGGACCCTCCGATTCGATCGGACGGTCGAGAAATATAGGTTAGAGTATCCAAATGTAAAACCGGTGATGGTTTATGGTAAAACGGGGTTGATCCGGATCCAACGGTCACATCCGCCCGGTTCGGGTCCTGGGAGGTTTTCAGACTAGGTTGCGTGTAGGGTCGGTGCACTGTGCAGAGGGGCTAGGCGGGGATGAGAGGGAAAACGGGCAGCCCGGCAACGAGATTTAAAATACCGGAAAATGTCCGACGATAGACCTAATTCGGTGCCGCTATGGTCGACCGTTCGGGTACCAGACGGACTCCGATTGCGACGAAACTTGACAGACGGCCTAGCTACAACTAATTACGACCGCACGCCAAGTTCCAACCCAATCAGAGAAAGTTTTAAACACACTTTTAGAACAGGGTTCGACGATGTCGTGGGCGCGTGCGTGTGTGAACGGGCTCAGAACGAACAACGACGAGAACCGGCAACTAACAACGGATGCAAGTTTTGAAAACTGGCGGCAACGGAGATGCCGAGGTAATGCAGATGGCGCGAATGATGCGATGATGATGCGACAAATTAAAATACCCACACGACGGAAACGGAAAGGAAAGGGAATCTTCTGGAACATCGGCATCGGGCTGTCACAATTCTCCTACACTACAAGAGGATCTCGCCCCGAGATCCAAGAATGAAAGGGGGAGAGGATGAGAAAGAACAAGAGGTAAAACTTAGTCGCTTCTTTGACAAACGAGTGAAACCAACGATCCTTGAAGGTTGCAAAGAGATGAGGAATGATATGGGAAAGAAGCAAGAATTCACGGAAAATTTCGGCAGCACTTCGGTAGGAAAATGGGACAAAAAATTCGATAAGATGGAAGAAATAGACAAAATTCACAACAAACAAGTAAATAGAACAAGGGAACACCATGATCTTTATAAAACAACATAATATACCCAAAAGAGCAACATCACAATGCCTCCGGAACAATAGAATAGGAACTAACTCAAATGGAAGAAGAGAATGAAGAAAGAATGCCAACTATCATCACAATAGAATTGAAGAGCCTCCGGATAGAGAATTGACAGAGTAGTTGGAAAACCAACAACAAAAACAAGATACTAGTGGGCTTATGAAAATCATCTCAACAAATATGAGGTGACAACCAACCACTAAAACAAACAAGGAATGATTGGGAGAAACAAGATATGGACAATTTCTTACACCAAGAGGATACATTGAAAACTTGGATTAATGGCAAGCACCATGATAGCAACAATCCATAGGAAAAGCTTTAGGTGAAATCCAACCAAGATATCTCAATGAAGAAATCATGGGTTGAAAATACCTCATGACCATAGGATTGGTGGATTTAATTATCTCATACTTGAAAGGAAATCTCTTCGAGGCTCCTACACTAACAAGAAGGCTATAATACCACCTCAAAGGATAAAGGAAGAACAAATGCACTGGAAATGCAAGAGAAAGAAAACTTGAGGTTCTCCAATAAGAATCTTGAAGAACACTTGAGAATGAATTGACATAATGAGCCGCTCCGTAAGAAGAATTTAGATTACTATGAACAAGAATAAGAATTATGTTATGCTTGTCCTTCATCAAGTTTAATTGATGACAAGCAGAGGATTTAGCATACCACTTATTCTTCTTGAAATGATCTTGAAGAGACAGAGAGATAAGCACCACTTGAAGGATAATTGAAGGAAGCACCGGTAAGAATTCACAATTGAAAGGGAACACCACGAATTAATGGAGAAACAAGAGAATGAAGGGATCATACACCACCTGAGAGAAAACTTGAACAAGGCACCGGATAATCGAGAGACGAATGAAGAGACAACAATTGAGAAGAATTGAGGATGAAAGGTGAAAGCTGAGAACGAAGAATCTTGTAAAATGATGGCCTTCGGAGGATCGAGAATGAAAACAACTCAGAAATGCACCGGATAGCAAGAAATGGATACTCATGATTGACAACAATTAAAATGATGGCACAAGGCTGAAATGATGAATCTACTAGAGAATGGACCAAGATTTGAGTGAAACACTCCTTCAGATTCCCAAGCTGAGAATGATGACGAGAAACAACACCACGAATAACTGAGACACTCCGGAATAAAGAAGAATGCAAGGTTGAGCCAAATATGAGAATTAACTCAAATTGATTTTGAAGAAGGAATAAGACTGGTGAAATTCATACTTACGTCATAGTTGAAAGAATTAGAGATCTCCGTGAAAGATTACAAGAATCAGATAAGATCCTGGGACATGTGGGTTATGGGCCCACTCAAAGAAACCGCCGTTGAAAAGATTGCGAGAAAGAGGGATATTGCACCGGTATGAAGAGAACTAGATGAGGTTAGCACCTCGAAATAATTGAAAAGATTGGAAACAAAAACTTCTAGGATAGCTTCAACGCTCCGGATCGAAAAGAGAGGAATAAATAACAAGATAGGCTCATAAGAATTCTCAACATAGGAAAGAATTACACGGATGAATGGATAAGATGACACGGACAACTAAATTGAATTCACCGGAAAAATAACAAGACTGAATAAGGATGAACATGAAGCTCGTGAGAATCTTCACAATGAATCACCGGATATGACACGGAAGAAAAGATAGCGGAAGCACAAAGAAAAGAAAACTCTTGGATGAAAATCCAATCACTGAAGGAAAGGGTGGGAGGGCGGGGAAAAACAAAGACAACTTGGGCTAGATGAGATGAACTCCGGAATAAAATGAGAGAATGGTATTGCAAAAATTGGAGAGGATTGACTCCACTTGGAGAGAAACACACCGGTTGAAAAGAATTGATATAACAACTCCGGTTGACAAGAGTTGATAAGACGATTGAT
Organism: Hordeum vulgare subsp. vulgare; assembly: GCF_904849725.1. Lineage (NCBI taxonomy): Eukaryota > Viridiplantae > Streptophyta > Magnoliopsida > Poales > Poaceae > Hordeum > Hordeum vulgare. Next base: position 310,540,561 of record NC_058518.1, read on the forward strand.
TGAGCAAAAGGATTAGCACTCTCATATGAATATGAGAACACTACTTAGAAAAGATCTGAAATCACCACTTGACATCGAAGCAACTTGAATTACCATATTCCAACAAAACAAAGGGTGAGGCATATGAAACAAGCCAGAACAAACTCATGAGAAGATTTCGTCCGATATTTTTGTGGACAGGATCGCAGGGACACGATTTTACAGTAGCCATCAAGTGAAAGGCAGTGCACCCGACATAAGAAGCGTCCCCGAGTCGTAGCAAACTACAAGGACTCTTTAAGACACAACGTGTACCGCTGTAAGTCGACCGTGAACAAATGAATCCACTAGATGTCGAACCCCAACCTAACATCATGTATTTGTTGGAAGATTGTCCTATAAGCAACTACTTGAATTCCCACCTATGAATTCCCGGAATATGTGGTCATGCAATCTGGTACACGGATACAAGGAGTAAAAATCACACAACTCCTATACTAACCCGTCACCTGTATCACATCCGTCAACACACAACCAGAATTTCGGACCTTCCTCTACTACAGACCCTCGTGATCACAACGATACAAAGTATGGCAGTACTCCCGAACAATCTGCACCAGTACTGGGGACATCGGGGTTATCTCGCCACTACCAGTATTGAAGCAATTACGAACATCCTTCGTTCTGAGATACTAAGAAATCTGAATGATAATGATGTGCTCAAGAATCCCCTGGATCTCAACTCCCCTGAAACTTAAAGCAGAGAGGAGGCACCAAGACAGAACTCCGTCACATCGACATCACATAGATTCCAAGAATATCCACGTGATCCTAAAAAAAATTTAGTGAGAAGAGGAGTAGAATTAAATTATTACGTCAAGATTCCTCACCAGAGCATAGAAGAGGAGAAAAAAAGAATCCTACTCTCCGATATATAACTAGACTCAAAGCAGTTTTTTCACTAGACTCGACTCGGCCAAGTTCGATCAATCAAGGGGGCTCCTAGGTCGGTACTGCTCTGATACCAACTTGTCACGCCCAAGATGCGACCCTATCCTCAATTTCGCACGAAGGCCTCGTCGGGGATAGAAGCGCATCTCGTCGTGTCGCAAGAATGGATATCGTTACAAGTACATGTACTGAATAGAAGAGATATATATACAGAGTTGGCTTACACTCGCCACAAGCTACATCAGAGTCACATCAGTACATTACATAAACATCAAGATTAAGAGCAGGGTCCGACTACAGACGAAAACAAACAAGAAAAATAGGAACGACGTCCATCCTTGCTATCCCAGGCTGCCGGCCTGGAACCCATCCTAGATCGATGAAGAAGAAGAAGAAGAAGCAACTCCAAGTGAACAATCAACGCGCTCGCGCCAAGTAACCTTTACCTGTACCTGCAACTGGTGTTGTAGTAATATGTGAGCCACAGGGGACTCAGCAATCTCATTTCCAAAGGTATCAAGACTAGCAAAGCTTATTAGGTGAGGTATGGTTAAGTGGTGAGGTTGCAGCAGGGGCTAAGCATATATTTGGTGGCTAAACTTACGAGTACGCGAAATAAGAGGGGGAAGATCTACGCATCACGGACGTGTACTACTGTTGATCAAATGAATGATCCTGAACACCTACCTACGTCAGACATAACCCCACCGTGTCCTCGATCGGAGAAGGACTCGCGAAAGAGACAGTCACGGTTACGCACACAGTTGGCATATTTTAATTAAGTTAACTTCAAGTTATCTAGAACCAGTGTTAAACAAAGTTTCCACGTTGCCACATAACCGCGGGCACGGCTCTCCGAAAGATTTAACCCTGCAGGGGTGCTCCAACTAGTCCATCACAAATTACCACAAGCCGCATAGAAATCCTCAATCACGAAGCTCGCGATCTCGTCGGATTCCTTAGTGGAAAACCTCAACTCTGAGATTACCCAATGCATCACCGGAATCCCGATGCACAAGATATCTCGTCAAAGGTAAAACTAATCCAACAAGGCCGCCCGGCGTGTCGACGATGCCGATAGGAGCCTCGTATCTCGTTCTCAGGACACGACGGATAAGCACAGCGTACGGTGGCCTGATAGAAATCTCCCGAGTTGCCCCGGGTTGGCCCCGCAAACGGCTCAAGTTTTGGACCAGCACCAACAGCACTGGCCCCCCTATATTATGTAGAATTACTCCTCGGGTAGCGCTAACTCCCTATGAATTTCAAATTAACCGAATTATTATGTTGGGCAAATAGTACCAATGTTGGGCCTTGCCAGACCAGCTTTAATCTAAAACGAATTATCAAGGGGGTCCCCATAACAACCCCGATCGTGTTAGGAGCGCTCATTTATGGAAGATAACACCGGTAGCCGAAACTAAGGGGGCAAAGGTGGAACAAAACACCAGGCTAGAAAGGCCGAGCCTTCCACCTTTTACCAAGTATATAGGTGCATTAAATTAAATAGCATTTAATATGGTGATATACCAAGGAACCCATGTTAACACATGGAAACAACTGCACCTGCAACTAGCAACGCTAACAACAGGGATAAGCAGGCGGTAACATAGCCAATCAGTGGTTTGCTAGGTCGAACAGGTTGAAGGTTATCATGGCATTGTTGAGAGGCTGATATTTAACATGTGGTAGGCAACGAGACATAATCGATAGAAGCGATAAAACTAGCATGGCAATGATAGTAATGGTATCAGGGGAAATGGTCATCTTGCCTGAGATCCCGCTTGGAAGAAGAACAATTCCGAGAAGTCGGCGAACCAACGTAGTCGAACGGGTCCTCACAATCCGGCACGCTACGGAACTCTATCGAGACGAAGCAGACCGGAAACACAAATCAACACACGGAATTCACCTCACGATGCACAACACATATGATGCATGAGCAGCTGTATACATGCAAGTCACGGCATGGCAAATCACACAAACAAACACTACACATTATGTGAAGTTTAATATGCAACGAGTTGCATATTGACGAAACTCCACATATGAATTATTTAGTTCACTCCCGGTTATTTACAAGACAATATTAATGTTGTCAAACATGCAAGAGGTGAAGCGGAAATTGAACTACCTATCTAGACATTTTAAATGAGACCGGAAATGACATATAGCATCTCCGAAATGACCCCACGTGTTAAAACTTAATTCTGTCCAGATTTGTCCTAATCACATTTTAGGTTTGTTAAACGGCAAAACAAAGTGGTTCACATGATTCTACTCGTCGTTCTGCACCATTTATATATATGGCACATCTCCAACGGAGCTACGAACAAATAGTTACGACCTAACCCGTTTCCAACACGTCGACACACAAACCGATGCAAACAACACACTAAACAGTTCCTTTATATAGGCAGGGTAACTAGGGTTAGGGGGTTTCATCCGTTTTGGGACCCTCCGATCTCGATCAGACGGCTTCGGAAGCGGAGAGGGGACTAGCTAAGCTAGTGGTTGTGTAGAGGGGTTTTGGATAAGAAGAGAGGGAGGTTTGCGGTCTGGCAATGAATTTTTAAACACCGAAAACGTGCAAGGAATAAACCGATGACGGTGCCGCTACAGTCGGCCGTTCGGGTATCTAATCGACTCTGATAAATTTGGCTGGCGGTCTAGCTACACTATATTAAGACCGCACGCTAACTTTCAATCAAATTTGCGTGCTTTTAAAAACATTTTTTAACGATGTCGTGAGCACATGTATGTGTGGTTGGTGCGGAAATGGTCGACGAAAAGAACGGAGAGAACGGCCGCTATGAACGGATGTAACTTTTGAAACAAAAATGATGGCAACAGATTGTCGATGTAATGCGGATTATGCGAATGATGTGATGATGAATGCGAAAAACAAATGAATCAGATGATGACAACAGAAATAAAAGGGAAATCTTCTGCAGCGTTGGTCTCGGGCTATTACATTAAGCCTGTGACAAAGGGGTGAAGCGGAAAACCCAGTCCCCGGATAAAGTGGGGGATGCACACCACCCTCTTGCCTGGACTCGATGTAGGAACCACTTGGCCTTCTACTGGAGCACGGTGGGCGACGTTGGGCGAGAGGTAGCCAACGAGCTTCAACTCCCGGATATCGTCGTCGGTGACGCACGAGGCCTCACACTTGCCTTGGGAACCCGAGCTGGCCATGCCTAAGCTTGGGGAAAGCCACTTGGAGAGGACGGGAAGAAAAATGGATCTGGGTGCTTGGAGCTCGGATGGTGGGAGAAATCGAATCTGGGATGCCTCTGGAGGCTTTGGGGATTTTTCTCCCTTTTATGGGAGGTCGTAATACAAAGGGCCCCCCTTTACTATGCCGCATGCCCTGTCACTTCCCGAAACGATCGTGCCAATATATGCGTGATCTGCAATCTCTGGCGTTAACTAGACGATTGCTTATGACAACAAACCTTCTCCTGCAACGGCACCAGAAGAATGCTGAAAGCACTCCCCAGCAATAAAACTAGAAGAATGTTGTTGATGGCCCACCAGCGCGTGGGTTCGCAGCAGTTTTCGAGGGTAGAGTATTCGACCCAATTTGTTGATAAGCCTCAGGAGGTGAGAGTATACTCTCAGTTATTAGCAGCTGAATTTGTTAGATTCAACTACACCTGAAAGATTAGTATCTACGAGCACAGTAGTAACAGCAAAGTAATATGATAACAATGGTGTCAGAAACGATCTGTTGACGGTAGACTATTCCTAACGATTGTATCAATGGCGCCTTCGTTGCCGCGTTGACGGAAGTTGTCAGTTCCCGTCAACGGTAGGTGAACCAACAGTGTAGCAGGTAGCAGCAGTGTAACGAGCAATAGTAGTGGAAAGGAACGGCAGTAGTGACAGCAGTAACAAGTAGCAACAGTAGCAAGCGAAGTAATAGCAACAGTAGCAGTAGAGCAAAACAAGTAACGGCAGTAGCAACAGCAGAGCAAGACAAGTAACGGCAATAGCAACAATAGTAGCAGCAGCAGAGCAAGACAAGTAACAACAGTAGGACAAACTCGTAGGCAATGGGTCGGTGATTTGTTTGAATGATATTCATCATGCAATAGCTATAACACGGAGAGATATGTGGCTAGCTCCCGTTCGTCAATGTGATGTAGGCATGCATTCCGTGTGTCGTCATACGTGCTTAGTGAAAAGAACTTGCATGACATCTATTGTCCATCCCTCCCGTGGCAGCGGGGTCCAAAAGGAAACTACGGGATATTAAGGTTCTCCTTTTAATAAAGAACCGGACCAACGCATTAGCACTTGGTGAACACATGAACTCCTCAAACTATGGTCATCACCGGGAGTGGTTCCGGTTATTGTCACTCCGGGGTTGCCGGATCATAACACATAGTAGGTAACTACAACTTGCAAGATCGGATCTAAAACACACATATATTGGTGACAACATAATAATTTCAGATCTGAAATTATGGCACTCGGGCCCTAGTGACAAGCATTAAGCATGGCAAAGTAGTAGCAACATCAATCTCAGAACATAGTGGATACTAGGGATCAATCCCCATGAAAACTAACTCGATTACATGATAGATCTCATCCTACTCATCACCGCCCAGCGAGCCTATGAATAGATTACTCACGAACGACGAAGAGCTTCATGGAATTGGAGAGGGAAGAAGGTTGATGATGACGATGGTGACGATTTCCCCTCTCCGGAGCCCAAGACGGACTCCAGATTTGCCCTCCAGATGAAGAACAGGTGGTGGCGGCGCCTCCATATCGAAGACGCAACGAAAACTTCTCTTCTTATTTTTTATGGGACGAAAGGCAACTTATAGAGCTGGAGTTGGGGGCGGCAGGTGCTTGTGGGCCCCACAAGCCTGCCCACCGCCACCAAGGGGGGTGGTGGCGGAGCAGGGGCTTGTGGCCCACTGGCCCACCCCCTCAGGTGGAACTTGGCGCAGATATTTTTGATATTTTCCAAAACTGCTCCCCGTAAATTTTCAGGACGTTTGGAGAACTTTGATTTCTGCACAAAAATAACACCAAGGCAATTCTGCAGAAAACAGCGTCAGTCCAGGTTAGTTCCATTCAAATCATGCAAATTAGAGTCCAAAACAAGGGCAAAAGAGTTTGAAAAAGTAGATACGATGGAGACATATCAATGCGCGTGGGGTAACCTAGATCATTATGTTGGGAAACGTCGCATGGGAAACAAAAATTTTCCTACGCGCACGAAGACCTATCATGGTGATGTCCATCTACGAGAGGGGATGAGTGATCTACGTACCCTTGTAGATCGTACAGCAGAAGCGTTAGAGAATGCGGTTGATGTAGTGGAACGTCCTCACGTCCCTCGATCCGCCCCGCGAACAATCCCGCGATCAGTCCCACGATCTAGTACCAAACGGACGACACCTCCGCGTTCAGCACACGTACAGCTCGACGATGATCTCGGCCTTCTTGATCCAGCAAGAGAGACGGAGAGGTAAAAGAGTTCTCCGGCAGCGTGACGGGGCTCCGGAGGTTGGTGATGACCTTGTCTCAGCAGGGCTCCGCCCGAGCTCCGCAGAAACGCGATCTAGAGGAAAAACTATGGAGGTATGTGGTCGGGCAACCGTGAGAAAGTCGTCTCAAATCTGCCCTAAAAGCTCCATATATATAGGAGGAGGGAGGGGGACCTTGCCTTGGGGTCCAAGGGACCCTCAAGGGGTCGGCCGAGCCAAGGGGGGGAGGACTCCCCCCCCAAACCGAGTTGGACTTGGTTTGGTGGGAGGAGTCCCCCTCCCTTCCCACTTCCTCCCTCTTTTTTTTTCTTTTTCCTTTGATTTCTTTTTCTTGGCGCATAGGCCCCCTTGGGGCTGTCCCACGAGCTCACTAAGGGCTGGTGTGTCTCCCCAAAGCCTATGGGCTTCCCCGGGGTGGGTTGCCCCCCCCCCCCCCGGTGAACTCCCGGAACCCATTCGTCATTCCCGGTACATTCCCGGTAACTCCGAAAACCTTCCGGTAATCAAATGAGGTCATCCTATATATCAATCTTCGTTTCCGGACAATTCCGGAAACCCTCGTGACGTCTGTGATCTCATCCGGGACTCCGAACAACATTCGGTAACCAACCATATAACTCAAATACGCATAAAACAACGTCGAACCTTAAGTGTGCAGACCCTGCGGGTTCGAGAACTATGTAGACATGACTCGAGAGACTCCTCGGTCAATATCCAATAGCGGGACCTGGATGCCCATATTGGATCCTACATATTCTACGAAGATCTTATCGTTTGAACCTCAGTGCCAAGTATTCGTATAATCCCGTATGTCATTCCCTTTGTCCTTCGGTATGTTACTTGCCCGAGATTCGATCGTCGGTATCCGCATACCTATTTGAATCTCGTTTACCGGCAAGTCTCTTTACTCGTTCCGTAATACAAGATCCCGCAACTTACACTAAGTTACATTGCTTGCAAGGCTTGTGTGTGATGTTGTATTACCGAGTGGGCCCCGAGATACCTCTCCGTCACACGGAGTGACAAATCCCAGTCTTGATCCATACTAACTCAACTAACACCTTCGGAGATACCTGTAGAGCATCTTTATAGTCACCCAGTTACGTTGCGACGTTTGATACACACAAAGCATTCCTCCGGTGTCAGTGAGTTATATGATCTCATGGTCATAGGAATAAATACTTGACACGCAGAAAACAGTAGCAACAAAATGACACGATCAACATGCTACGTCTATTAGTTTGGGTCTAGTCCATCACGTGATTCTCCCAATGACGTGCTCCAGTTATCAAACAACAACACCTTGTTCATAATCAGAAGACACTGACTATCATTGATCAACTGGCTAGCCAACTAGAGGCATGCTAGGGATGGTGTTTTGTCTATGTATCCACACATGTAAATGAGTCTTCATTCAATACAATTATAGCATGGATAATAAACTATTATCTTGATACAGGAATTATAATAATAACTATACATTTATTATTGCCTCTAGGGCATAATTCCAACAGTCTCCCACTTGCACTAGAGTCAATAATCTAGCCCTCACATCGCCATGTGAATTACATTGTAATAAATCTAACACCCATACAGTTCTGGTGTCGATCATGTTTTGGCCGTGGAAGAGGTTTAGTCAGCGGGTCTGCTACATTCAGATCCGTGTGCACCTTGCATATATTTACGTCCTCCTCCTCGACGTAGTCGCGGATGAGGTTGAAGCGTCGTTTGATGTGTCTGGTCTTCTTGTGAAACCTTGGTTCCTTTGCTAAGGCAATGGCACCAGTGTTGTCACAGAACAAGGTTATTGGATCCAGTGCACTTGGCACCACTCCAAGATCCGTCATGAACTGCTTCATCCAGACACCCTCCTTAGCCGCCTCCGAGGCAGCCATGTACTCTGCTTCACATGTAGAATCTGCTACGACGCTTTGCTTGGAACTGCACCAGCTTACTGCACCCCCATTAAGAATAAATACGTATCCGGTTTGCGACTTAGAGTCGTCCGGATCTGTGTCAAAGCTTGCATCGACGTAACCTTTTACGGCGAGCTCTTCGTCACCTCCATACACGAGAAACATCTCCTTAGTCCTTTTCAGGTACTTCAGGATATTCTTGACCGCTGTCCAGTGATCCACTCCTGGATTACTCTGGAACCTACCTGCCATACTTATGGCCAGGCTAACATCCGGTCTAGTGCACAGCATCGCATACATGATAGAACCTATGGCTGAAGCATAGGGGACGGAGCGCATATGCTCTCTATCTCCATCAGTTGCTGGGCACTGAGTCTTACTCAATCTCGTACCTTGTAACACTGGCAAGAACCCTTTCTTGGATTGTTCCATTTTGAACCTCTTCAAAACTTTATCAAGGTGTGTGCTTTGTGAAAGTCCTATCAGGCGTTTTGATCTATCCCTATAGATCTTAATGCCTAGAATGTAAGCAGCTTCTCCTAGGTCCTTCATAGAGAAACTTTTATTCAAGTAACCTTTTATGCTCTCCAAAAGCTCTACGTTGTTCCCAATCAGTAATATGTCATCCACATATAATATTAGAAACGCCACAGAGCTCCCACTCACTTTCTTGTAAATACAAGATTCTCCAACCACTTGTATAAACCCAAATGCTTTGATCACCTCATCAAAGCGTTTGTTCCAACTCCGAGATGCTTGCACCTAGTCCATAAATGGATCGCTGGAGCTTGCACACCTTGTCAGCATTTTTAGGATCGACAAAACCTTCGGGTTGCATCATATACAATTCTTCCTTAAGAAAACCGTTAAGGAACGCCGTTTTGACATCCATCTGACAGATTTCATAATCGAAAAATGCAGCTATTGCTAACATGATTCTGACGGACTTAAGCATCGCTACGGGTGACAAGGTCTCATCGTAGTCAACTCCTGGAACTTGTGAAAAACCCTTTGCCACAAGTCGAGCTTTATAAACGGTCACATTACCGTCAGCGTCCGTCTTCTTCTTAAAGATCCATTTGTTCTGAATAGCCTTGCGGCCCTCAGGTAGTATCTCCAAAGTCCACACTTTGTTCTCATACATGGATCCTATCTCGGATTTCATGGCTTCTAGCCATTTATTGGAATCTGGGCCCACCATTGCTTCTTCATAATTTGCAGGTTCATTGTTGTCTAACAACATGATTGATAAGACGGGATTACCGTACCACTCTGGAGTAGCGCGTGATCTCGTCGACCTGCGTGGTTCAACAGAAACTTGAACTGGAGTTTCATGATCATCATCATTAACTTCCTCCTCAACCGGCGTTGCAACGACAGAGGTTTCCCCTTGCCTTGCGCCACCATCCAGAGGGATGAGAGGTTCGACAACCTCGTCAAGTTCTATCTTCCTCCCACTCAATTCTCTCGAGAGAAACTCCTTCTCGAGAAAAGTTCCGTTCTTAGCAACAAACACTTTGCCCTCGGTTTTGAGATAGAAGTTGTACCCAACTGTCTCTTTTGGGTAACCTATGAAGACGCATTTTTCCGCTTTGGGTTCCAGCTTTTCAGGCTGAAGCTTTTTGACATAAGAATCACATCCCCAAACTTTAAGAAACGACAACTTTGGCCTTTTGCCATACCACAGTTCGTATGGTGTCGTCTCAACGGATTTTGATGGTGCCCTATTAAAGTGAATGCAGCTGTTTCTAATGCATAACCCCAAAACGATAACGGCAAATCAGTAAGACACATCATAGATCGCACCATCTCTAACAAAGTACGATTACGACGTTCGGACACACCATTACGCTGTGGTGTTCCAGGCGGAGTTAACTGTGAAACAATTCCACATTGTCTTAAGTGAGCACCAAACTCGAAACTCAGATATTCACCCCCACGATCAGACCGTAGGAACTTGATCTTCTTGTTACGATGATTTTCCACTTCACTCTGAAATTGCTTGAACTTTTCAAATGTTTCAGACTTGTGCTTCATCAAGTAGACATAACCATATCTACTTAAATCGTCAGTGAAGGTGAGGAAATAACGATATCCGCCGCGTGCCTCCACGCTCATTGGGCCACACACATCGGTATGTATGATTTCCAACAAGCCACTTGCACGCTCCATTGTTCCGGAGAACGGAGTCTTAGTCATCTTGCCCATGAGGCATGGTTCGCACGTGTCAAGTGAATCAAAGTCAAGTGACTCCAAAAGTCCATCAGCATGGAGTTTCTTCATGCGCTTTACACCAATATGACCTAAACGGCAGTGCCATAAAAATATGGCGCTATCATTGTTTACTCTAACTCTTTTGGTCTCAATGTTATGTATATGCGTATCGCTATCAAGATTCAATATGAACAATCCTCTCACATTCGGTGCATGACCATAAAAGATGTTACTCATAGAAATAGAACAACCATTATTCTCAGACTTAAAAGAGTAACCGTCTCGCAATAAACAAGATCCAGATATAATGTTCATGCTCAACGCAGGCACTAAATAACAATGATTTAAGTTCATCACTAATCCCGATGGTAGCTGAAGTGACACTGTGCCGACGGCGATTGCATCAACCTTGGAACCGTTTCCTACGCGCATCGTCACTTCGTCTTTCGCCAGCCTTCGTCTATTCCGCAGTTCCTGCTTCGAGTTGCAAATGTGAGCAACAGAACCGGTATCAAATACCCAGGCACTACTACGAGAGCCGGTTAAGTACACATCAATAACATGTATATCAAATATGCCTGATTTTTCTTTGCCCGCCTTCTTATCTGCCAGATACTTGGGGCAATTGCGCTTCCAGTGACCCATACCCTTGCAATAGAAGCACTCTATTTCAGGCTTAGGTCAAGCCTTGGGTTTCTTCGGCGGATTGGCAACAGGCTTGCCGCTCTTCTTCGAATTGCCCTTCTTGCCTTTGCCGTTTCTCTTGAAACTAGTGGTCTTGCTCACCATCAACACTTGATGCTCTTTACGGAGTTCAGACTCTGCGACTTTCAGCATCGCAAACAACTCGCCGGGAGACTTGTTCATCCCTTGCATGTTGTAGTTCAACACAAAGCCTTTATAGCTTGGCGGCAGTGATTGAAGGATTCTGTCAGTGATGGCCTCTTGAGGGAGTTCAATCCCCAGCTCAGCCAGACGGTTTGAGTACCCTGACATTTTGAGCACATGTTCACTGACAGACGAGTTTTCCTCCATCTTGCAAGCATAGAATTTATCGGAGGTCTCATACCTCTCGATCCGGGTGTTCTTCTGAAAGATAAACTTCAACTCCTGGAACATCTCAAATGCTCCATGACGCTCAAAGCGACGTTGAAGTCCCGGTTCTAAGCCGTACAAGACTGCACATTGAACTATTGAGTAGTCCTCCTTACGCGCTAACCAAGCGTTCTTAACATCCTGATCGGCCGTAGCGGGTGGTTCATCTCCTAGCGCAGCATTAAGGACATAATCCTTCTTCCCAGCTTGTAAGATTAGCTTAAGATTACGAGCCCAGTCTACAAAGTTGCTTCCATCATCTTTCAACTTAGCTTTCTCTAGGAACGTATTAAAATTCAGGATGACACTTGCGTGAGCCATGATCTACAACACAAATATATTCAAAGTGGACTTAGACTATGTTCAAGATAATTAGAGTTCAACTTAATCAAATTATACGCTAAACTCCCACTCAAAAAGTACATCTCTCTAGTCATTTGAGTGGTTCATGATCCACTTACACTATCCCAAGTCCGATCATCACGTGAGTCGAGAGTAGTTTCAGTGGTAAGCATCCCTATGCTAATCATATCAACTATATGATTCATGATCGACCTTTCGGTCTCATGTGTTCCGAGGCCATGTCTGCACATGCTAGGCTCGTCAAGCTTAACCCGAGTGTTCCGCGTGCGCAACTGTTTTGCACCCGTTGTATGTGAACGTTGAGTCTATCACACCCGATCATCACGTGGTGTCTCGAAACGACGAACTGTAGCAACGGTGCACAGTCGGGGAGAACACAATTTCGTCTTGAAATTTTAGTGAGAGATCACCTCATAATGCTACCGTCGTTCTAAGCAAAATAAGGTGCATAAAAGGATTAACATCACATGCAATTCATAAGTGACATGATATGGCCATCATCACGTGCTTCTTGATCTCCATCACCAAAGCACCGGCACGATCTTCTTGTCACCGACGCCACACCATGATCATCCATCAACGTGTTGCCATCGGGGTTGTCGTGCTACTTATGCTATTACTACTAAAGCTACATCCTAGCAAAATAGTAAACGCATCTGCAAGCACATATGTTAGTATAAAGACAACCCTATGGCTCCTGCCGGTTGCCGTACCATCGACGTGCAAGTCGATATTTCTATTACAACATGATCATCTCATACATCCAATATATCACATCACATCGTTGGCCATATCACATCACATCTCATACCCTGCAAAAACAAGTTAGACGTCCTCTAATTTTGTTGTTGCATGTTTTACGTGGTGACCAAGGGTATCTAGTAGGATCGCATCTTACTTACGCAAACACCACAACGGAGATATATGAGTTGCTATTTAACCTCATCCAAGGACCTCCTCGGTCAAATCCGATTCAACTAAAGTTGGAGAAACCGACACTTGCCAGTCATCTTTGAGCAAATGGGGTTACTCGTAACGATGAAACCAGTCTCTCGTAAGCGTACGAGTAATGTCGGTCCAAGCCGCTTCAATCCAACAATACCGCGGAATCAAGAAAAGACTAAGGAGGGCAGCAAAACGCACATCACCGCCCACAAAACCTTTTGTGTTCTACTCGAGAAGACATCTACGCATGAACCTAGCTCATGATGCCACTGTTGGGAAACGTCGGATGGGAAACAAAAATTTTCCTACGCGCACAAAGACCTATCATTGTGATGTCCATCTACGAGAGGGGATGAGTGATCTACGTACCCTTGTAGATCGTACAGCAGAAGCGTTAGAGAACGCGGTTGATGTAGTGGAACGTTCTCACGTCCCTCGATCCGCCCCGCGAACAATCCCGCGATCAGTCCCACGATCTAGTACCGAACGGACGGCACCTCCGCGTTCAGCACACGTACAGCTCGACGATGATCTCGTCCTTCTTGATCCAGCAAGAGAGACGGAGAGGTATAGGAGTTCTCCGGCAGCGTGACGGCGCTCCGGAGGTTGGTGATGACCTTGTCTCAGCAGGGCTCCGCCCGAGCTCCGCAAAAACGCGATCTAGAGGAAAAACTATGGAGGTATGTGGTCGGGCAACCGTGAGAAAGTCGTCTCAAATCTGCCCTAAAAGTTCCATATATATAGGAGGAGGGAGGGGGGCCTTGCCTTGGGGTCCAAGGGACCCTCAAGGGGTCGGCCGAGCCAAGGGGGGGACGACCCCCCCAAACCGAGTTGGACTTGGTTTGGTGGGAGGAGTCCCCCTCCCTTCCCACTTCCTCCCTCTTTTTTTTTCTTTTTCCTTTGATTTCTTTTTCTTGGCGCATAGGCCCCCTTGGGGCTGTCCCACCAGCCCACTAAGGGCTGGTGTGTCTCCCCAAATCCTATGGGCTTCCCCGGGGTGGGTTGCCCCCCCCCCCCGGTGAACTCCCGGAACCCATTCGTCATTCCCGGTACATTCCCGGTAACTCCGAAAACCTTCCGGTAATCAAATGAGGTCATCCTATATATCAATCTTCGTTTCCGGACCATTCCGGAAACCCTCGTGACGTCAGTGATCTAATCCGGGACTCCGAACAACATTCGGCAACCAACCATATAACTCAAATACGCATAAAACAACGTCGAACCTTAAGTGTGCAGACCCTGCGGGTTCGAGAACTATGTAGACATGACTCGAGAGACTCCTCGGTCAATATCCAATAGCGGGACCTGGATGCCCATATTGGATCCTACATATCCTACGAAGATCTTATCATTTGAACCTCAGTGCCAAGTATTCGTATAATCCCGTATGTCATTCCCTTTGTCCTTCGGTATGTTACTTGCCCGAGATTCGATCGTCGGTATCCGCATACCTATTTCAATCTCGTTTACCGGCAAGTCTCTTTACTCGTTCCGTAATACAAGATCCCGCAACTTACACTAAGTTACATTGCTTGCAAGGCTTGTGTGTGATGTTGTATTACCGAGTGGGCCCCGAGATACCTCTCCGTCACACGGAGTGACAAATCCCAGTCTTGATCCATACTAACTCAACTAACACCTTCGGAGATACCTGTAGAGCATCTTTATAGTCACCCAGTTACGTTGCGACGTTTGATACACACACAGCATTCCTCCGGTGTCAGTGAGTTATATGATCTCATGGTCATAGGAATAAATACTTGACACGCAGAAAACAGTAGCAACAAAATGACACGATCAACATGCTACGTCTATTAGTTTGGGTCTAGTCCATCACGTGATTCTCCCAATGACGTGATCCAGTTATCAAACAACAACACCTTGTTCATAATCAGAAGACACTGACTATCATTGATCAACTGGCTAGCCAACTAGAGGCATGCTAGGGATGGTGTTTTGTCTATGTATCCACACATGTAAATGAGTCTTCATTCAATACAATTATAGCATGGATAATAAACTATTATCTTGATACAGGAATTATAATAATAACTATACATTTATTATTGCCTCTAGGGCATAATTCCAACAGTCTCCCACTTGCACTAGAGTCAATAATCTAGCCCTCACATCGCCATGTGAATTACATTGTAATAAATCTAACACCCATACAGTTCTGGTGTCGATCATGTTTTGGCCGTGGAAGAGGTTTAGTCAGCGGGTCTGCTACATTCAGATCCGTGTGCACCTTGCATATATTTACGTCCTCCTCCTCGACGTAGTCGCGGATGAGGTTGAAGCGTCGTTTGATGTGTCTGGTCTTCTTGTGAAACCTTGGTTCCTTTGCTAAGGCAATGGCACCAGTGTTGTCACAGAACAAGGTTATTGGATCCAGTGCACTTGGCACCACTCCAAGATCCGTCATGAACTGCTTCATCCAGACACCCTCCTTAGCCGCCTCCGAGGCAGCCATGTACTCTGCTTCACATGTAGAATCTGCTACGACGCTTTGCTTGGAACTGCACCAGCTTACTGCACCCCCATTAAGAATAAATACGTATCCGGTTTGCGACTTAGAGTCGTCCGGATCTGTGTCAAAGCTTGCATCGACGTAACCTTTTACGGCGAGCTCTTCGTCACCTCCATACACGAGAAACATCTCCTTAGTCCTTTTCAGGTACTTCAGGATATTCTTGACCGCTGTCCAGTGATCCACTCCTGGATTACTCTGGAACCTACCTGCCATACTTATGGCCAGGCTAACATCCGGTCTAGTGCACAGCATCGCATACATGATAGAACCTATGGCTGAAGCATAGGGGACGGAGCGCATATGCTCTCTATCTCCATCAGTTGCTGGGCACTGAGTCTTACTCAATCTCGTACCTTGTAACACTGGCAAGAACCCTTTCTTGGATTGTTCCATTTTGAACCTCTTCAAAACTTTATCAAGGTGTGTGCTTTGTGAAAGTCCTATCAGGCGTTTTGATCTATCCCTATAGATCTTAATGCCTAGAATGTAAGCAGCTTCTCCTAGGTCCTTCATAGAGAAACTTTTATTCAAGTAACCTTTTATGCTCTCCAAAAGCTCTACGTTGTTCCCAATCAGTAATATGTCATCCACATATAATATTAGAAACGCCACAGAGCTCCCACTCACTTTCTTGTAAATACAAGATTCTCCAACCACTTGTATAAACCCAAATGCTTTGATCACCTCATCAAAGCGTTTGTTCCAACTCCGAGATGCTTGCACCTAGTCCATAAATGGATCGCTGGAGCTTGCACACCTTGTCAGCATTTTTAGGATCGACAAAACCTTCGGGTTGCATCATATACAATTCTTCCTTAAGAAAACCGTTAAGGAACGCCGTTTTGACATCCATCTGACAGATTTCATAATCGAAAAATGCAGCTATTGCTAACATGATTCTGACGGACTTAAGCATCGCTACGGGTGACAAGGTCTCATCGTAGTCAACTCCTGGAACTTGTGAAAAACCCTTTGCCACAAGTCGAGCTTTATAAACGGTCACATTACCGTCAGCGTCCGTCTTCTTCTTAAAGATCCATTTGTTCTGAATAGCCTTGCGGCCCTCAGGTAGTATCTCCAAAGTCCACACTTTGTTCTCATACATGGATCCTATCTCGGATTTCATGGCTTCTAGCCATTTATTGGAATCTGGGCCCACCATTGCTTCTTCATAATTTGCAGGTTCATTGTTGTCTAACAACATGATTGATAAGACGGGATTACCGTACCACTCTGGAGTAGCGCGTGATCTCGTCGACCTGCGTGGTTCAACAGAAACTTGAACTGGAGTTTCATGATCATCATCATTAACTTCCTCCTCAACCGGCGTTGCAACGACAGAGGTTTCCCCTTGCCTTGCGCCACCATCCAGAGGGATGAGAGGTTCGACAACCTCGTCAAGTTCTATCTTCCTCCCACTCAATTCTCTCGAGAGAAACTCCTTCTCGAGAAAAGTTCCGTTCTTAGCAACAAACACTTTGCCCTCGGTTTTGAGATAGAAGGTGTACCCAACTGTCTCTTTTGGGTAACCTATGAAGACGCATTTTTCCGCTTTGGGTTCCAGCTTTTCAGGCTGAAGCTTTTTGACATAAGCATCACATCCCCAAACTTTAAGAAACGACAACTTTGGCCTTTTGCCATACCACAGTTCGTATGGTGTCGTCTCAACGGATTTTGATGGTGCCCTATTTAAAGTGAATGCAGCTGTTTCTAATGCATAACCCCAAAACGATAACGGCAAATCAGTAAGACACATCATAGATCGCACCATCTCTAACAAAGTACGATTACGACGTTCGGACACACCATTACGCTGTGGTGTTCCAGGCGGAGTTAACTGTGAAACAATTCCACATTGTCTTAAGTGAGCACCAAACTCGAAACTCAGATATTCACCCCCACGATCAGACCGTAGGAACTTGATCTTCTTGTTACGATGATTTTCCACTTCACTCTGAAATTGCTTGAACTTTTCAAATGTTTCAGACTTGTGCTTCATCAAGTAGACATAACCATATCTACTTAAATCGTCAGTGAAGGTGAGGAAATAACGATATCCGCCGCGTGCCTCCACGCTCATTGGGCCACACACATCGGTATGTATGATTTCCAACAAGCCACTTGCACGCTCCATTGTTCCGGAGAACGGAGTCTTAGTCATCTTGCCCATGAGGCATGGTTCGCACGTGTCAAGTGAATCAAAGTCAAGTGACTCCAAAAGTCCATCAGCATGGAGTTTCTTCATGCGCTTTACACCAATATGACCTAAACGGCAGTGCCATAAAAATATGGCGCTATCATTGTTTACTCTAACTCTTTTGGTCTCAATGTTATGTATATGCGTATCGCTATCAAGATTCAATATGAACAATCCTCTCACATTCGGTGCATGACCATAAAAGATGTTACTCATAGAAATAGAACAACCATTATTCTCAGACTTAAAAGAGTAACCGTCTCGCAATAAACAAGATCCAGATATAATGTTCATGCTCAACGCAGGCACTAAATAACAATGATTTAAGTTCATCACTAATCCCGATGGTAGCTGAAGTGACACTGTGCCGACGGCGATTGCATCAACCTTGGAACCGTTTCCTACGCGCATCGTCACTTCGTCTTTCGCCAGCCTTCGTCTATTCCGCAGTTCCTGCTTCGAGTTGCAAATGTGAGCAACAGAACCGGTATCAAATACCCAGGCACTACTACGAGAGCCGGTTAAGTACACATCAATAACATGTATATCAAATATGCCTGATTTTTCTTTGCCCGCCTTCTTATCTGCCAGATACTTGGGGCAATTGCGCTTCCAGTGACCCATACCCTTGCAATAGAAGCACTCTATTTCAGGCTTAGGTCAAGCCTTGGGTTTCTTCGGCGGATTGGCAACAGGCTTGCCGCTCTTCTTCGAATTGCCCTTCTTGCCTTTGCCGTTTCTCTTGAAACTAGTGGTCTTGCTCACCATCAACACTTGATGCTCTTTACGGAGTTCAGACTCTGCGACTTTCAGCATCGCAAACAACTCGCCGGGAGACTTGTTCATCCCTTGCATGTTGTAGTTCAACACAAAGCCTTTATAGCTTGGCGGCAGTGATTGAAGGATTCTGTCAGTGATGGCCTCTTGAGGGAGTTCAATCCCCAGCTCAGCCAGACGGTTTGAGTACCCTGACATTTTGAGCACATGTTCACTGACAGACGAGTTTTCCTCCATCTTGCAAGCATAGAATTTATCGGAGGTCTCATACCTCTCGATCCGGGTGTTCTTCTGAAAGATAAACTTCAACTCCTGGAACATCTCAAATGCTCCATGACGCTCAAAGCGACGTTGAAGTCCCGGTTCTAAGCCGTACAAGACTGCACATTGAACTATTGAGTAGTCCTCCTTACGCGCTAACCAAGCGTTCTTAACATCCTGATCGGCCGTAGCGGGTGGTTCATCTCCTAGCGCAGCATTAAGGACATAATCCTTCTTCCCAGCTTGTAAGATTAGCTTAAGATTACGAGCCCAGTCTACAAAGTTGCTTCCATCATCTTTCAACTTAGCTTTCTCTAGGAACGTATTAAAATTCAGGATGACACTTGCGTGAGCCATGATCTACAACACAAATATATTCAAAGTGGACTTAGACTATGTTCAAGATAATTAGAGTTCAACTTAATCAAATTATACGCTAAACTCCCACTCAAAAAGTACATCTCTCTAGTCATTTGAGTGGTTCATGATCCACTTACACTATCCCAAGTCCGATCATCACGTGAGTCGAGAGTAGTTTCAGTGGTAAGCATCCCTATGCTAATCATATCAACTATATGATTCATGATCGACCTTTCGGTCTCATGTGTTCCGAGGCCATGTCTGCACATGCTAGGCTCGTCAAGCTTAACCCGAGTGTTCCGCGTGCGCAACTGTTTTGCACCCGTTGTATGTGAACGTTGAGTCTATCACACCCGATCATCACGTGGTGTCTCGAAACGACGAACTGTAGCAACGGTGCACAGTCGGGGAGAACACAATTTCGTCTTGAAATTTTAGTGAGAGATCACCTCATAATGCTACCGTCGTTCTAAGCAAAATAAGGTGCATAAAAGGATTAACATCACATGCAATTCATAAGTGACATGATATGGCCATCATCACGTGCTTCTTGATCTCCATCACCAAAGCACCGGCACGATCTTCTTGTCACCGACGCCACACCATGATCATCCATCAACGTGTTGCCATCGGGGTTGTCGTGCTACTTATGCTATTACTACTAAAGCTACATCCTAGCAAAATAGTAAACGCATCTGCAAGCACATATGTTAGTATAAAGACAACCCTATGGCTCCTGCCGGTTGCCGTACCATCGACGTGCAAGTCGATATTTCTATTACAACATGATCATCTCATACATCCAATATATCACATCACATCGTTGGCCATATCACATCACATCTCATACCCTGCAAAAACAAGTTAGACGTCCTCTAATTTTGTTGTTGCATGTTTTACGTGGTGACCAAGGGTATCTAGTAGGATCGCATCTTACTTACGCAAACACCACAACGGAGATATATGAGTTGCTATTTAACCTCATCCAAGGACCTCCTCGGTCAAATCCGATTCAACTAAAGTTGGAGAAACCGACACTTGCCAGTCATCTTTGAGCAAATGGGGTTACTCGTAACGATGAAACCAGTCTCTCGTAAGCGTACGAGTAATGTCGGTCCAAGCCGCTTCAATCCAACAATACCGCGGAATCAAGAAAAGACTAAGGAGGGCAGCAAAACGCACATCACCGCCCACAAAACCTTTTGTGTTCTACTCGAGAAGACATCTACGCATGAACCTAGCTCATGATGCCACTGTTGGGAAACGTCGGATGGGAAACAAAAATTTTCCTACGCGCACAAAGACCTATCATTGTGATGTCCATCTACGAGAGGGGATGAGTGATCTACGTACCCTTGTAGATCGTACAGCAGAAGCGTTAGAGAACGCGGTTGATGTAGTGGAACGTTCTCACGTCCCTCGATCCGCCCCGCGAACAATCCCGCGATCAGTCCCACGATCTAGTACCGAACGGACGGCACCTCCGCGTTCAGCACACGTACAGCTCGACGATGATCTCGTCCTTCTTGATCCAGCAAGAGAGACGGAGAGGTATAGGAGTTCTCCGGCAGCGTGACGGCGCTCCGGAGGTTGGTGATGACCTTGTCTCAGCAGGGCTCCGCCCGAGCTCCGCAGAAACGCGATCTAGAGGAAAAACTATGGAGGTATGTGGTCGGGCAACCGTGAGAAAGTCGTCTCAAATCTGCCCTAAAAGTTCCATATATATAGGAGGAGGGAGGGGGGCCTTGCCTTGGGGTCCAAGGGACCCTCAAGGGGTCGGCCGAGCCAAGGGGGGGACGACCCCCCCAAACCGAGTTGGACTTGGTTTGGTGGGAGGAGTCCCCCTCCCTTCCCACTTCCTCCCTCTTTTTTTTTCTTTTTCCTTTGATTTCTTTTTCTTGGCGCATAGGCCCCCTTGGGGCTGTCCCACCAGCCCACTAAGGGCTGGTGTGTCTCCCCAAATCCTATGGGCTTCCCCGGGGTGGGTTGCCCCCCCCCCCCCCCCGGTGAACTCCCGGAACCCATTCGTCATTCCCGGTACATTCCCGGTAACTCCGAAAACCTTCCGGTAATCAAATGAGGTCATCCTATATATCAATCTTCGTTTCCGGACCATTCCGGAAACCCTCGTGACGTCAGTGATCTAATCCGGGACTCCGAACAACATTCGGCAACCAACCATATAACTCAAATACGCATAAAACAACGTCGAACCTTAAGTGTGCAGACCCTGCGGGTTCGAGAACTATGTAGACATGACTCGAGAGACTCCTCGGTCAATATCCAATAGCGGGACCTGGATGCCCATATTGGATCCTACATATTCTACGAAGATCTTATCGTTTGAACCTCAGTGCCAAGGATTCGTATAATCCCGTATATCATTCCCTTTGTCCTTCGGTATGTTACTTGCCCGAGATTCGATCGTCGGTATCCGCATACCTATTTCAATCTCGTTTACCGGCAAGTCTCTTTACTCGTTCCGTAATACAAGATCCCGCAACTTACACTAAGTTACATTGTTTGCAAGGCTTGTGTGTGATGTTGTATTACCGAGTGGGCCCCGAGATACCTCTCCGTCACACGGAGTGACAAATCCCAGTCTTGATCCATACTAACTCAAATAACACCTTCGGAGATACCTGTAGAGCATCTTTATAGTCACCCAGTTACGTTGCGACGTTTGATACACACAAAGCATTCCTCCGGTGTCAGTGAGTTATATGATCTCATGGTCATAGGAATAAATACTTGACACGCAGAAAACAGTAGCAACAAAATGACACGATCAACATGCTACGTCTATTAGTTTGGGTCTAGTCCATCATCTGATTCTCCCAATGACGTGATCCAGTTATCAAACAACAACACCTTGTTCATAATCAGAAGACACTGACTATCATTGATCAACTGGCTAGCCAACTAGAGGCATGCTGGGGACGGTGTTTTGTCTATGTATCCACACATGTAAATGAGTCTTCATTCAATACAATTATAGCATGGATAATAAACTATTATCTTGATACAGGAATTATAATAATAACTATACATTTATTATTGCCTCTAGGGCATAATTCCAACACATTATTCATATCCCATAAAATACGGAGCATGATCTCCACATTGATAAGATGTGCCAATGGGAAAGCGGCCCCAAACCGCGAATAAAATTTTAATAACTGGCTATCGTAGCCTGTCGTTAGAAAGGTTGTCAGATGAGGCACTGTTCACACTCGGGTGTTTGGCCTTCGGGATTAGGTAATGTTTGTTTTGAAGATAGGGCGTCGTCAACCACCGAGTTGGAACCAGCCGAACATAAAGGGAACTCACCTCGCAAGCCGAATATCTTGGATGCGTGAAGTTGTCGAAGACTCTCTCTATATATCGATACTGGAGGCTAGTTCGCGGGCTACTGCGGGAGTCTGGGACTAAGGGGTCCTCGGTTCGTTGGCTCATCTCTCGTGGGTCGACTTGTTAGGCCGCTCTGTTGAAGACCGGACTACGTGACGACCTCGTGTTCAGGAAGGAAAGTTCCTAAGATTGGCATGTCATCCAAGTCTTGAAGTCGAGATCAGCGCATCTATCCCCGGTTGGAGGCCGGTTATGTGTAACCCTGGGTGCCCCTGGTGTCTATATAAACCACAGGGTTTCATTCGTAGAAGGAGGTCGACTCATCTTGGGTTTTAGCTCATACGATCTCGAGGTAGATCAACTCTGTAATTTTCATCCACATCAATATAATCAAGCAGTACATAGGGTTTTACCTCCTCAAGAGGGCCCGAACCTGGGTAAATACTGTCTCCTTCGTCCTGTGTTACCCATCGATCTAAGGTTCACAACTCACGACCCCCTACCCGAGATCCGCTGGTTTTGGCACCGACACCGACGAAATCAGTCGGTTGATTTAAAACTTATTCCTTAGATAGACGTTGCCGCATGCTTTTGATTGGTTCTCTTGGCCATAAGATAAGATAAATCGACGGCCGAGGATCAGTCTAAAGAATGCAACACATCAGACGTCTGCATAGAAGAGTTTCCCTGATCCCATATGGCAGAGAGAGAAAAGCCCTAAGAGGTCAAATTCACGATTTTGACCCTTTTTATTAACTTTAGCCCCATCTAATCTCGTTTGTAATTTTTTCTGGATCTAATTTTTTTCTATCGTCATCCGTTGTGACAATAGACATACACACTTACCGACGGTATGGGTCAGGTCAATGCAGATGGTGTTGTTCGACCCAAATGATTCAATGATGCCATCTGCGTTGATCCGACCTCTATCGTCACTGCGTGTGACTAGGGTATGTATGCCTACAGCTGACGGTAGGAAAGAGGATCATATTCGGGTTTTTTTTGGCAAACGAGGTGGGCTAAGGCCCTGTTTGGATTCATCCAGTTTATATAATCTGGTTTTTATAAGCTATTATGTTTCCAAACAGGGCAGTTTATACTATAGATTTTAAAAACTAGATGACCAGATTATTAAAAACTCATAAGCTACTCTAACCCAGCTAAAATCAGATTATGGATTAATAAAGACATGTTACCCTTATTAACTTTGAGCTATTTACAAGGTACTGCCACCGCACTGTTTTCCCATCGCATATTCCTGGTCAGCACGGCCCAGTCTTTCTTCCCCATCGAGCCCGTCTTTCTTCCCCCGTCGCCCCGTCTTTCTTCCCCATCGCGCCCTAGGCTGCCGCCACCGCCGCCAGTACCCCCTCAGACCTGCGGCCAGAGACCACCGCCGCCACTACCGCCGCCACTACCACCGCACGGAGATGGCGTCGCAGCGAGAGGACGAGGCGGAGCAACAATACCAGCGGGATTCAATCCCAGCGAGGAGGAGTGAGCAGGTCTGTGTCCATGGCAATCCCCTCGATTCGAGCTTCGTCGGCGAATGCGGTTGTCTCCCTGCCCATGGATCCAGCATGTTTGGAGGATTGGACCTCAATTCGCAGACTTCTTTCATGGACCTGATGCATTCAACTTCATCTGATTTGTACGAAGAAGGGCTACGGGAGTTCGTGGCTGGAGGTGCCAGAGGCGGTGGCCGTGGTGCAGGGGTGGGGCACAGGCCCGACCGTGGTGCTGGACACTCGACTGCTGGCCGTGGGGGGGCCAGCAGTACTGGCCGTGCTGGTCGCGGTGGAAGCCGTGGCCGCGTCCCTGTTCTGGGATTAGAAGAGGCAGCTGGTGGTCGGGGTGCTGGACGTGGGCGTGGCGTAGGCCGCAGTGGGCAGACCGGTCGTTCATCCTCTCTGCCGTATCGAGTGCCCCGTGCTAGCAGTGGTTCAATGGAGATTGAAGGTGTTCCTGGTACAGAGGATGAGCCAGACGACTCCCACTTCCATGATCAGTATTATGATGGTGTTGGAGATGATGAATCGGTAATATTTCCTCAACGTTTAATTAATTTCTGCCATTTGGTCAATGTTATGTGAGCAGGATAGAACATTAATTTAAAAGTACAATTGTTCTTAGTTTTTATGTACCAGCAGTTCATGCTATGTATAACATTAACATGCTTGTGTACTAGAACGATGATATTGATAAGGCTGAATGGACCAATAGTGAAAACACTGCTGCATTTTGTTCACTCTGTGTTGAGGAGATCACAGCTGGCAACAGGAGCAATGGATTCATGACTGCTAGAGGTTACAAAAATATTGCTATCAAGTTTGAACAGAACAGAGGGCTACGACACTCTAGGATACAGTTTAAGAACAGATGGGAAGAACTAAAATGCTTCTACTCATTTTGGTTGTGGCTTAACAAACAAACTGGACTAGGTCGATCCCCTAGTGGGGGAATTGTGGCAAGTGATGAATTTTGGAAGAAACATACTAAGGTACATTTGTTGCAAATTCTTATTTCGATGGTTCATATTGGTGTATCATGCACATAATACTTATCATTCTCCTTTACTTTGGGTAGGGACATGCTGCATGGAGGAAGCTTAAATATGGACCACCAGAGAACCTTTCTGAGCTTGAGATCATGTTCGAACATACTGGTGTAGATGGATCAACATCTTGTGTGGCAGGAGAACAAATGGATGATGAAGTCGATATTGGAGAGGAGGGAGGAGATGAAGCCGATGTGACTCCCTTGAGTGTTAGCAACAAGAAAAGAAGCTCCAACAACACTGCAACAGTCATTAGTCCAAAGAAGAAAATCAAAAGTCCTATGGTGAGAATAATGAAGGGAATGTATGAAGAGATGAAAGAAACCAATGCAGCAGCACAAAAGGCAATGCAGGATAAGGTTGTGCAAGCGGAGAAGGTATTGCAGGAGAAGAAGGATTCCATTACCAAATGCATGTCCTTGGCTATTGAGAGTGGGGCATTAGAGGGAAGTGCTGAGCATTTCATGGCTGGTACATTGTTCGTAAAGGAAGAACACCGGCAAGTGTTCCTCACTATAACTACTAGTCCTGGGAGGCTAGCCTTTTTGAAGAGGTGATGTCGGGCAAAGAATGTCGAATAGCTACATGTTTTGTTTGTTAGTGGGTTGTTCCTATTCTTTACTTATTATCATAGGCCTTCATGTAATGATGTCATATTTCTCTATATGGATTGTCCGTACCTTTAATATAAATGCACAACATTGATGACTCTATTTTATTTACTGGATTGTTCCTACCTTTCACATAAATGCACAACATTGATGACTCTATTTTGTTTGAATTTAATGTAGATGAATTGGTCAAGTGATGATTTATTTGAATATTCTTCAAGTGATGATGGAGTGGTTAGCTTGCATGGGAGTGATGTGGAGGACGACACAGTTCAATTTGCAAGACAAACTTTGAAGCGGCATGCAGCTGTAGCGTGCATGATTGGTATGTACTATGAAGTGACTTTCTTGCAGAATAAAAAGAGGTCAGTACATGCAGAAGAAGGTGAGTCTGGTTATGATTGGACTATTCGAACTTTAAAAGACCCAATTGAGTGTTATAACATGTTTAGAATGAGTAGAGAACTGTTTTACAAGCTCCATGATTTGTTAAGGTCAATATATGGACTGAAGTCATCAGAAAAGATGTGCACTCTAGAATCTTTGGCGATGTTCTTATGGATGGTTGGTGCCCCACAATCTTTTCGACAAGCTAAAAATAGATTCAGAAGGTCACTTGAGACAGTTAGTAGGAGGTTTGATCATGTTTTGGAAAGTGTGTATAGGCTATCTGTTGATATTATTAAGGTGAAAGATCCAACATATAGTATAATTCATGCGAAACTGCAAGAAGCACGCTTCTCACCACACTTTGATAATTGCATTGGAGCAATAGATGGGACACATATACCTGTCCAAGTGCCAGCTGCGAAAGTGCTTCAATATGTCGGGCGTCATGGTTATTCTAGTCAGAATGTGTTGGCAATATGTGACTTTGATATGAGGTCTACATTTGTTGTTGCTGGTTGGACAGGTTCCATACATGACATGAGAGTATTCAATGATGCTTTAAACAAATATGATGACAAGTTTCCTCATCCTCCACTAGGTAACTAGAGAAATTTTAATCATGTTGATATTATTTTTACTTATCTTTGATACATGCTCATATCAGCTCATAACATTGTAGGTAAATTTTATCTTGTCGACTCGGGGTATCCGAACAGAAAAGGCTATCTTGCACCTTACAAGGGGACGAAGTACCATTTGCCAGAATTTCGTCAAGGTCCAAGACCACAAGGTAGCAAAGAACTATTCAATTACTACCATTCGTCTCTTCGCAATGTCATTGAAAGGTCTTTTGGAGTTTTGAAGATGAAATGGAGGATTTTATTAGCCATACCGACGTACCCATTAGAGAAGCAAAGTAAAATCATTCTGGCATGTATGGCTCTACATAATTTCATCCGAGAGAGTGCGTTGAGTGACCAAGAGTTTGATAAGTGTGATGAAGATGAAAACTATATGCCCATGCCGCCACAAAATCATCCTGGACAAAGCTGTGATAGCACTCAAGATACCGACATGAATGCCTTCCGTGACACTATATGTAATGCTTTGATCGACGAAGTAGAGTAGATTTGATATTATATGATAATTTAATAATGTAGTTATTAATTTCCCATGGACAATGTAACTGTGTTCTTCATTCGGATGAGATTTTCCTTCAAAGTTAACGATGTGTGCCCATCGTATTTTTCATACAATGATTAGTCTACAGTTCAAATTTGCCGGGAAATAACACGTTCGTACATGGCTAATACAAATGTCTATCTATTCAAACTTGGCGCCAAGCAAACCAAATGGCAAGATGAATTAAAAAAATGACCGTTACAAAAAAAACAGAGGGCAAACATGTCATTGCACAATTTAAAAGCTGGTTTACAGTTTATATAATCTGGCCTCCAAACATGCCCACCTAAATTATTTTTATAAACCAGTTTATATAATCTACGTTCATAAACCAGATTATTATAATCTATTATGGTTCCAAACATGGCTTAAAGGTCAAAACATTGAAATCGGCCGCCCTAGGACTCCCCCGTTTCTTTGGCGGCGGCGGCGGCGGCGGCGGCTGATTGATTCCTGCGCGGCGCAGCAGCGGCGGATCGAATCCTGGCGGCGCTTCTCCTCAGAGGCTTACAGCGCGAATCATTGCCTGCTTGCGACGGGAGCGGCTGGCGGAATCAGGGGCCAGAGAGGAGCGGCAAGCAGCGACCGCTTGATCTTGGTGCGCTTCCAAGTCACGGCAAGCAGCGAAGGTTCTGTTCGTTCTTCTCCCCAAGTCAGGGGAATATACCAGGCTGATTTTGATCGGCGGCGGCCACACCAGGGCAGCGCGAGTCCGCCGCAGAGGCTTACAGCGCGAATCATTGGCTACTTGCTACGAGCGGCTGGCGGAATCAGGGTCCAGGGAGCAGCGGCAGCAGCGACGGCTTGATATTGGTGCGCGTCCACCTCAGTGCAAACAATAAGGTTCTGTTCGTTCTTTTCCCCTAATCAAGGTTGGAGCAAGCAACATCATCTGTACGACTGTACGAGGCTGGTTTTAGTCGGCCGAGAGACATACACAAGATGAACTCAGTGACAAAGAGCGGATTGAACTCGGTGACAGAAAGTGGACTGAACACGGTAAGAGAGAGAGGATTCTTCAGTTTCGTGGATGAACCTATGGTGACAAGGATAGATCGACAAAGATGACACGTCTCGCGCGAGACACCGAGACGGGCGATTCGCCTCCACCTATCGCCAATCGCCATTAATGGCATTGATGGTGCGCCTCTGCTTATCGAGCCGCACCACCGAGCGTCCCACCCACCGCTCACCATTTGCGTCGGGTTCCCTCGAGAGACGTCCTCCTCTGCGCCTTCTCCGCCGCTTCCACCACAGCGAGATCTAGATGACGGGCGAGAGGCGAGGGGTTCGCGTGCGACGTCTTCGCATGGCGATGGTGTCGTCGCCGAGGGCGTTGACGACTCCCACGCCGGTGATGCTGCTCCCGCCTGCGGTGCTTCACTCACCGGAGGCGCGCGAGGAGATGTTGCGGATCTTTCGTGGGAAATTCCCAGATCGGATGCGGTGGCCAGAGCTTATGGTGGAGATAATCCGCACAGCTTCGTTTGCGGAGAGAGCTCGTTTCTGCGGGGACGAGGGAGGTATGGACTACGAACTTATCTACTGGGCGATGAGGGAGGCGGAGTCGACGGATCTGGCGTCGGCGGAGAAGTGGAGTCGATTCAAGACAGCGACACCATTCCGCCTCAACATCACCGCGCCGTCGACAGTGGAGTTGTCGCAGATTCCGCCCGGGGCGCTGCCGCCGGGGGTCAACCCTCCACCAGCCTGTTGATCTCCCAGGAGCCCGGCACGCATGTCTCGCGGCGAGCCTCTTCGCGGCGAAGACAGTACACGGGGAAGGGGCTTCGCAACCTGGAACCGCCGCCATGGCCGGGAGACCGAGGAGAAGTTCATCTTCTCCTGGATTAGGTTCGTAAATCCGCTCATATAGCTCGCTCTCGTTTCCATGCTTGGATTAAAAGGAAGGGGGATTTCCCTAGCAGTACTAGTTCTTATGTGGCTAAGGTGAAAGATCATCTGATCAATGTAAAGGATTTAGTCATGGGAGGGGATGGAGTTTATGCTCTGCTGGCTACCTTGCAGTACGAGGAAAAATCATTAGAAGATGACCTTCTGGTCTGTAGTAAGCATGGTAGGAATCCTCCTGTGAGGTTTGAATTTGGTGTTGGAGATAGGATTGTGGGTGATGGAGTTATCCAGGTGGTATCTGATGATGTTGACAGGGTAGTTAACTGTGGTAGGGTTAAAACTGATACTGTTCATGGAAAATTTGCTCTGGTGGAGGATGACTTAGAGGAGGAACTGGTCTCTAAACCAGATAAGGTGAAGATGTTGACTGGATTGGGAATTACGTGTGATGTAAGTAGGGATCTGAGGTATGTACCTAAAAGAGATGGTTTAGTAGATTGCTTTGGTAGGAAAGAAGGGCAGAAAAAAGATGATGATAACATAATTAGGATGGAGGTTCTGCAGGTTCAAGGGGTTCCCCCAGGTGTTGGATTTATGGGGCAGGGAGAGCATAATGCAATGATAGAACATGGAATATCAGCACGAGTTGTCAATGCTACAACCGTGGTAGATTATGAGAAGGATGGAGATGGATCTTCTGATCCTGTATCAGAGTATGGGAGGAGGGTTAAGGATTGTGATCATAGCTTTCCTCCTTTGGGGAAGGTAGTTTCCCCAGTCAAATTAATAGGTAAGGGGGTGTTTGGAGGAAAGGATAGAATGGATAAAATTGCTGGTCCTGTAGTAGGACGAAAAGATGGAATATGTGTTTCTGAAGATGACTGTTCTGAGAAGGGATTGGAGAGGGTTCCCTCTGGGGAATATAATAATTTGCCCTCAGACCCAGGGTATTTTGGACATTCCACGGTCCTTGCCCCCTTTATCAAAGGATGTGTGGTCAGGAAGAGGGCTAAGGGGGGAGCATATTCTCTTTCGAGAAACGAATCAGAAGAGGTGGGTGAGGACTTTTTCGGTCAGCTATGGGTTGTCCCTTGTCGTGGGTATAAGCCTGACAGTAGATGTGTAGGGTACGAAAAGGATGGGCAGAGTCCCAGCTACGGCGAGGTTGTATGAGTTCAGGCCCCTCTACGGTGGAGGTAATAGCCCTACATCTCAGTGCTCCGGGAGCTTGTTGTCGAGTGGAATATGGAATACAATGATTTGCTAACCCCTGCACCAGCGGGGAAGGGTGGCTTATATAGAGTGCGCTGCCCTCCACAACGGTTCCGGTACAGGGGTGGAGTAGTGGCGATTGAATGCGTACGTTACAGGTAACGTACGTCCTAAATGCTAATAAATGCACCGGGAAACGTACGACCGTTTCCCTCCACGGGTGTTACGATGTTCCGAGTGGCATCCAGTCGGTTAGTTGGATGTTCTCCGAATGCTAGTCTCCGACTGGATGGTCGAGGACCTGTTACCGACTGGACGATGGGGACCCCTTAATTCAGTCGGAACTGACTAAGGGCCTTGTCCCTTATGAGGGGTAGTCCTTGGGTAGGACTTACAGGGCAGGCCTACGACCCTACCCTAGGACTATAACCCCATCATCCCTTCCACTGGCCGTCACTATAAAAAACCTTCCCCTCCTCCTCCACCTCCGAACCCTAATACTATCCCTCCCCTCTTATGGATCAAGAAAGAGCTCTTCAGATCCAAATTTTTTTCCAGAGAGGACTGTTTCCCGGTGAAGTTCCCACGTCGATTTGATCCTATCCCCACTTCTTTTGCTTTGGGGGAGATCAGGCAGGGTTCCTTGTCGTTTGCTGAAGTGGTCAGGGGGGAGATGGATACTGGTCGACCACAACAAAGACCTCCTCGCCGGCAACCTCCCAAGAAATCTGCCCCTGTACAAGGAGGGCAGGTTCCAAATCAGGCCCGTCATGTTGGTACGGTGAAGACCCAATCCATGAACAAGGGGGGGGGGAGGGGGTGCTGGATCAGGAGGAAGACAACTTCCTGTTCCTGCACCTACCCCTGTCCCTGGCGCAGTGGAAAAAGCAGTGGCCCCACCTCAGATCCCTGCTGTTCAACCTCTGGATCCCAGGTATAAAGAGATGATCTGTTTCAACTGTAGCTGGCCAGGGCACTATGTGGGGAATTGCGTTGAAGCCAAAAAATGTTTCATATGTGCTGGTGGACACAATGTGAATAACTGTGCAGCTTGGGCTAAACCACAACCCACTGCCACTTATTTTGGTAGTGCTGCTGCTGGGTTAGGATTTTATCACATTGATATACCAGTTGCTACTGAATCAAGCTGGTTGAACTACAAGAATTGTGCTTTGCTCAAGGTGGTCAAAGGTGAGGTGTCTACTTCAGAACTGTTGATTTAGCTAAATGACATTTTCTGCAAAAACAAAGAATGGCCGTGGCAGATCAGGGAATTGGCGGAGAAGAAGTTTCTTTTAAGATTCCCTCCTTGGAAAAATGTGATTGATTTGATTGAGTTTCCTGCTTTTGAGCTGCCCATTGATGGAGCGTCTGTTAAAATTTGTGAGTGGCAGGGGATGTTAGATCCTTTTGGAGAATTGACAGAACCTTGGGTGCAGATAGAAGGGATTCCACCTAAGTGGTGCGCATGGAAGGTGTTTGCTCAAGTGGCTGCATGTTTTGGGATTCTGGTAGATGTTGACTGGAATGGTATATTCAAAAGTTTCTATGAGGTGGTGAGGATCAAAGTGGCTTGTAGAGATCCAAAGAAAATTCCATTTAAGAGATTGGTGGAGATGAAAAAGAAGTTGTATATCCTGTTTTTTACTGTAGAAGGTTTTGATCAGATTGGAAAAGAGACAGATGGTGATGATGTAGATCCTGATGAAGATAATCAGGAGGTGGAAAATGAGGAGCAGGAAAAGAATGATGGTGGAAATGATTTGGAAGATGATGGAGTGGATGAAGCTATTGATGAGATTGACAAAGCTAACTTCTCTTCCAAGCATAGGGAATCTGGGAGCAGTAGCAAAAATCTGATGATGGCTGTGACTGCAGCAGATTTCCACCCCCACAATCTGCTGGATGTAGTCCATGAGGAGTTTGTGGATGAAATCAAAGACAAAAATACATAAGATATAGATTGGGATGTGGTGACTGATGGGGAGAAGGAAATGGAGATGGATATGGAATCCCCTAAAAATAACATGATGATAGTATATGTCAGCTCATCTGGACTATTGCTCTGAACAGTTGAAGAAAATAGAGATGTTAGATTCTGATGATGAAGAGGAAGGGGTCCTACCTGATATGGAATGTTTGCCTAAGGAAATGACCACTGTTCTGGGATCAACTAAAAGGTCTCTGTTGGACACTCTTGAAGAGGAGGCTGGGCTGAAGAAAAAGAAAAATTCTACCAAGGAAAGGAAATGGGGGCCTGTGCTCAGCAATAAACCAAACACTAGGGGGCATGGTGGGGTAAAAATTATGAACAAAGTTGCTGCTTATATGTTGAAGAAGAATCTGGAGGTGCCCAAGACTTTTAAAGGTAAAACTTTTGCTACTTTATCCCCTAGAACTTTAATTGCTGATATTAATAAAGTTGATATACGTATTGGAAAGCATGAAGAGGATCAATCTGATATTATTCTGGATATGATGAATGAGGAAAGAATTAAAAGTATGCAATTTGCAGAGAGTAACATTGAGATTGTTCTCCCTGAATCTTTGGACTTAGGTGAAAATCTTATGCATAATATTGAGGGACAAAATTCAGTTATCACATCAACTGGCACTGTGGATGTGGAACTGGATAGTCCCAAGATTAGAACCAAAAGTAAGCCGTGTGGCTTGTCCCACCCGTTTAAGATCAAATGATTGGGGCCTTTTGGAATATTAGGGGGCTAGGAAAACCTGGGAAAATTCAGTGCCTGTGTGATTTTTTGAGGAATAATAGGATTGATTTTGTGGGTTTCTTTGAAACCAAAAGAGAATTGATTGATGTTAATACTTTGAATAGAATTGCTGGTAACAGAGAGCATGAGTGGCATTCTTTGCCTGCAGTTAATACAGCAGGGGGGATCCTTGTGGGTCTTAGTAAGAATTTATTTGATATCATTGGCTTTGTAGATAATTTTTGTTGTTGTATTACTACTGTTAAAGACAAGAGAGATGGCTTTGTCTGGCAGTTTGTGGCAGTTTATGGTACAACATACATGGAGCTTAAGCTGGAATTTATAGGTGAACTTCATGATGTGATGTCTGGGATTTCATATCCTGTTATACTTGGGGGTGATTTTAATCTGGTTAGGGCTGTGATTGATAAAAATAATGGTGTGGTGAACCATCAATTGGTTTATCTGTTTAATGATTGGATTAATAAGTGGGCTTTAATGGAGATTAATGTGGAAAAATAGGTGTTATACTTGGAGTAATAATCAGGAAAATCCTATTTTTGCAGCTATTGACAGGGTGTTGGTTTCTGCCAACTGGGATAGCCACTTCCCTATGTCTGTGCTTTCTACCTTACCTAGAGTGGGTAGTGATCATACTCCTCTTATTCTTGACACTGGAGGGAGGAGAGTTACTTCTCCTAAACCATTTAGGTTTGAGAAGTGGTGGATTACACAACTTGGGTTTAAGGAGTTAGTATTAGAAATTTGGAATACCCCTGTTCAGGGAAGTAGACTAATAGATATATGGATGTGTAAAACTAGACTACTTCGTAAAAAGATTAAGGGCTGGAGTATTAATTTGGAAGCTAATTTCAAGAAGAGGAAGAGAGAGCTTCTGCTTGAATATGATATTTTAGACGTGTTTTCGGAGAAAAACCAGTTGAGTACTGAAGATAGAGATAGGATTAATGCTATCAAATTTGAGCTGGATCTTATCTGGAAACAGGAGGAAACGGCCTTGTGGCAGAGATCGAGAGATCGCAGTATTTTGGATGGGGATCGGAGTAATGCATATTTCCATGCGCTTGCTAATCATAGACATCGTAAGAACCATCTTTCAGTGTTGGTGGGTGAGGATGGCCCTGTTCATTCTACTGAAGAAATGCTAGATGTAGCAACATCTTTTTATAAAAAGCTGTTTAGTTTTGAGCCAAAACGTAATATTAATCTGGGGGATTCTTTTTGGGAGGAAGGAGATATGGTCACTGTGGAAGAAAATGATTCTCTTCAAAAAGACTTTTCTGAAGAAGAGATTAAGATTGCGATTTTTGGCAGTTATGCCCACGGAGCACCTAGTCCTGATGGGCTTTCTTTCCTGTTTTATCAGACCTTTTGGGAGGTGATTAAGCATGATTTTATGGCATTAGTTAGGGATTTTGAGAGGGGGGAGTTGGACATTCATAGGCTTAATTTTGCTCTGATTGTCCTCATCCCCAAGGAGCAGGATGCGAGAGATATGACCAAGTTTAGACCTATTAGTCTTAGTAATTGTTCTGTTAAGATTTTCTCTAAAGCAATGACCAATAGATTGGCTCCTATTGGGGAGAGACTTATTTATCCCAATCAAACTGCATTTATCAAAGGGAGATATATTTTGGAAAGTGTGGTGATGGCTCATGAAGTGATCCATGAAGTTAAGAAGTCTGGGTCTCAGGGCCTGGTGCTTAAGTTGGATTATGAAAAAGCTTATGATAAAGTGAATTGGGAGTTTCTCTTTGATATGTTGCAATCTAGAGGTTTTGGGAATAGGTGAATTTCTTGGATTAAAAGTATTATGACCAATAGCACTTTTAGTGTGAAAATTAATGATACTATAGGTTCCCATTTTTTGGGGGGGAAAGGGCTCAAGCAAGGGGATCCCTCCTCCCCCATGCTTTTTAATTTGGTAGCTGATGTGTTTACTAAAATGTTGCAAAAAGCTGCTGGCCAGAATTTAATTGCGGGGCTTTTGCCTCATATTATACCTGGAGGGGTGATTAGTTTACAGTATGCTGATGATACTGTTCTCTTTCTAGAGAGTTCTGCAAATAAAGCTAGACACTTTAAATGGTTCTGACCTGCTTTGAAAACCTTTCTGGCTTGAAAATCAACTTCCACAAGAGTGATCTTATGACCATCAATGTGGAAGAAACTCTGGCTAAGGATTTTGCTTAGATTTTCTGTTGCAAAATGGGGAAATTTCCAATTAAGTATCTTGGAGTTCCACTTCACTATGATAATCTTAGGAGGGAAGATATACAACCTATCATTGATAGGATCATCAAAAGGTTGTCTGGTTGGATGGGGAGATTTCTCACCTATAGAGGAAAAATTGTTTTGCTGTGTGCTTGCATTATTAGTATTCCTGCTTATCTCATGTCTATGATTAAGTTTCCGCAGTGGGCGATTAATTCCATTAATACTCAG
This sequence comes from Hordeum vulgare subsp. vulgare, assembly GCF_904849725.1. Lineage (NCBI taxonomy): Eukaryota > Viridiplantae > Streptophyta > Magnoliopsida > Poales > Poaceae > Hordeum > Hordeum vulgare. The sequence goes on from NC_058518.1 coordinate 310,575,999, forward strand.
ATGGCTCATTTTTTCTGGGGGATCTTGAGGATCAACATAAATATCATTTAGCTAGATGGGGTCTGATTACTAGGAAGAAAGAATTTGGGGGGTTGGGTATTCCTAATCTTAAAGAGTTCAACATGGCCTTATTAGCTTCATGGGGAAAGCGTTTTCTTTATGATTCTGATAAAGACTGGAAGAAGATTATTAAATATAAATATATGCAGAATTCCAGCAACATCTTGTGGTGTGGAAATAATCACGGTTCTTCTTTCTGGAAGAGTATTACCTGGGCCTTGGGAGGGGCTAAAATATTTAATAGATGGAATTTGGGGGATGGTGAATCTATTAAATTTTGGGAGGATGTGTGGGTTGGGGAATATTCCCTTAGAACACGATTTTGGCCTTTGTATGATATTTGTAATCAGGTTGATTGCAGTGTTGCACAGGTTTGGGATGGCCATATACTTAGGCTGTCGTTTAGACGATGTGTTGACCAGACAGGACTGGCTCTATGGAACCAGTTGGTAGAAGTGGTTAATCAGACAAGGCTGTCTGGTAACCCCGATAAGCCTCTTTGGAGACTTGAATCAAAAGGTGTATATACTGTTAGGTCATTTTATCATCAGATTAACTTTGGGGGTGTGGTTTCTACCACAGTATCGAGTTTATGAAAAGTGATCTGTCCCCAAAAAATTCATGTTTTTCTGTGGTTATGTGCGAATAATAAGGTGTTAACTAGAGATAACTTAGAAAAACGTAGACCTGTTGAGGATGCTTCTTGCCTCTTCTGTAGCTGTAAAGAAACAGTGCAACATCTTTTGTTTGATTGTATCGTAGCTAGACAAGTATGGGGTTTCCTTGTGGAAACACTTAATATCCAAGACATTTTAAGTTTTGATGATGTGATTGTACTTTGGAGGGATCATAAGAAGAATCGTGTGCTTAATGTGATTATTGCTGCCTCCCTTTGGAGTGTTTGGAAACTTAGGAATGAAATGTGTTTTCAGGGGCGAGTTTGGAGAAATGTCAACTGCATTCTTGCAAAGCTGGGGATTCATCTCGATCAATGGAAAGTCTTGCTCTCGGGTGCTCAGGCAGAACTACTTCGTGGATTCATCAGGCGGTTGGACAGACGGCGAGGGGAACTTCTTCGCATTGCGTGGAGATGACCGTGGAGGGGCGAGATTAGGTGTTAGGCCTTTTCCTTTGAGTCTGTTGAACTCCTCAGTTTGGTGGCTATTTTGACTTGTAATAAGTTCCGGCGTACTATGGCTGTGAGGTATTTTTAGGTTGCTGGTAGTTGGAGTTTCGTTGCTCTTTGTTCAGGATCTTTGATTGCTTCATTTTAATAAAATGGGGCAGGGGGGAAACCCCTTTCATTCAAAAAAAAAAAACAGGATCGATCGACTCCCTGCTTGCTAAGCTCAACTTCACCACCAAACTGAAGAAGAGGCGTGCCAAAGTAATGAAAGAACTATATCAAGATGTGTTGAAACTAAAGAAAGGTTTCGACAATCTATGCGGGAGACGGGTGATGGATCAACGTGCCCTATTGTGGACATAGTTTGCTAGAGATATCGTCTTTGACATTGAAGAGTGGGTTGATGAGAAGCCGGGGGCCGCAAATTCATCAAAGAGAGAGTTAACTGATCTGTTCAAGAACCGGATCCATGATGTGTGTGAGCGGTTCACGTGGTGCGACCTTCTCGGTCCTACCGAAGATCAGTTCAAGCTTATCCATGATCTGCATAAAGATTTGGAGAGCCTTAAGAAAGATCTCCCCTATAAGTTTGGCCCAGCGGCGACTCCTGAGCAGTCAGTGTGGATGAATCAAACATGTGAGCTGGTCAGCAAGGTGGAAACTTTGGTCCATCAAAAGCCAACAAACGACATGGATGAATCATGGGAAAAACTAATACAGGAGTACAAGGCCAAGATACAACAAACGCGTGATACACTCAGTACAGCCCCCATTTGCTGTCCACTGCTTCCTGACGAGAAAACCCACAACCTCATTGCTCTCAAAGGACCATGTAGTAAGCTTCTCCCTCATCTGATTGCCTCGCAGACGAGGCTAAAGCTGGTGTCTGTCGTCGGAATGGAAGGCCTTGGTAAGACTAGTCTTGCCAAGGAGGTATATGCAAAGCTTCAAGACAAGTTCGAGTGCCGAGCTTTCGTTACTGTTGGCAAAAACACGTACCTAACGGCCACTCTATTGGACATACTCCGTCAAGTAAAGAAACAGGGTACTATGCCTCGCAATGGCCCAGGAGCTCCTGAAATTAACCAAGTGGTAACCGAGCTCAGGGAATACCTCGTCACAAAGAGGTATTTCTCGTTTACATTGTCATACTGTAGATAGGCATATTATTGGGCTTTCATGTAGCAAGACAATGCAAAAGAGCATCACGGAATGTAGACCAAGGCTGTTGACTAGATGCATTCATTGTGTTCTTTCTATTAATTTTAATATGAAATCACAATAAATTAACTACAATTAATGTTATTTGATGCTTCAGAAGATAATCATGATAAAAAGATCACTGTTTTAGCAGTTTTTATCTCTGTATTTGTTGTATTTTGTCAACCCTTTTATCCATGCAGACCAAACATTTTTTTTTGCAGCTTTTCTGTTTAATAGTATCAGCATAACAGACACACATTTAATGTATCAGTAACCAGTAGAGCCATTGGTAATTTCTACCGACTTGGAATTATTGAGTAGATAAGTAACGAAGCAGAACCAGTTTGCTATGATGTCGTCTGTTTGAATTGATCCTCTTTTAGCTGATAACGCTAACTTTGCTCATTTTTTATATGTCAGCTATTTCATCTTAATTGATGACATTTGGAGCATCCGGGCATGGGATATTCTTAGTTGTGCTTCGCCTGAGAATGATTTTGGAAGTAGAGTATTGATCACAACTTGCATCAGCGATGTAGCCAAACGTTGTTCTATGCGCCCCGTTGATGCCATCCACCAGATGGAGCCTCTTAGCGAGGAAGACTCAAAGACATTATTTCACGAGGAGGCAAAAAGGCCCGCTGCAAATGAGTTGTTGAAAATGTGCGGTGGCATGCCATTGGCAATAATTGTTGCAGCCGGCAGGAAATCTGCAGGACTAGCTGAGTCAGAGATTGGTGAGCGATGTATCCTTTCAACATCAGACCAATATTCCACATCACATGGAATGAGAATGATATTGCAAATGAGCTATGATGAACTGCGTGCCCCCTTGACGTCTTGTCTTCTATACCTTTGTGTTTTTCCAGAATATTATACCATCAAGAAAGAGCGTTTGATATGGCTCTGGATCGTTGAGGGATTTATCTTAGGAAGATGTGAAGAAAGCTTGTGGAGGACAGGAGAAAGCTATTTCAGCGAGCTCATCGGTAGGGGGCTGATTCAGCCAGTGTTTGGCTATGAAGATAGCCAGGCTGTGGCGTGTACGGTGCATGGTGTGATCCTTGAGTTTATCAAATCTTTGTCTAGGGAATACAACTTCGCTACAACGGGTGCAGACTTGAGGTCTGGAGTATGTCCATGGTACCCGATTCGCCATTTCTCAGTTGATTACTGCAGTAAGCAAGATGAAGCAAACACATTGGACTTAAGAACCCTGCACCTTTCTAGCATGCGAACCCTCCAAGTCTTTGGGCTTGTTGGATGGACAACTCCAGATTCTAAGTTTATGAAAGGGAAGGCTGTTCCGGGGGATACTGGGGGGATCCCTCTTCTATCAACCTTCAAATTTTTACGGGCTCGATCTGGAAGATAATGATAATTTGAGAAGCCACCATCTGAAAGGCATTGGAGGGCTGGTTCTGCTAAGATACCTGGGGCTTAGAGGGTCTGCTATCCATGAATTACCAAACGAAATAAGAAAGTTGGAGCACTTGGAGACGCTAGATGTCAGGCACACTAACCTGAGAAATCTGCCTGCATCTATAGTTGTATTGGAAAGGTTGGTATGCCTACTGATTGAAGATGCAGTGGAGATGCTGAGCGATATCCTTATAATGCAAGGACTACAAGAAGTATCAATGATCAGGGTCAACAGCATCAAGTCACTCCATGAGGTGGTGGGGCTGCTGGCTCGATCGGAGAGGCTGGGCATCCTTGGCTTGAGTTTTGACGGACTAAGCCCATCTCTGGACGGTGCACGTGCATTCACCGATTTAGTGAGGGCGGTTAGACACTCTAAACTTCGGTCCCTATCTCTGCACTGTCTTCATGGTGACTGGATTGGCCTACTGGACTCGAGACCATACCAGCTGCGAAGGTTTGAGGTGTCTATACCTGGTCCAGTCTTGGAACGTACCGTATTTGTTATTCCCTGCTGTATCACCCACATGAATATTGAAGTGACTCAGTTGGGAGAGAAAGGTCTCAGTGTGATTGCGTCCATGCCCCTGCTTGTCCTTCTCAAGTTAGCATCTTCAGGACCTGCTGCTCCCATGATGGACATGGACACATCCTTACGAAAACAGAGAAGAAGAGCGATAATTCGGAGGGGAGCCTTTCGGTGTCTGAAGGTGTTCTGGTTCACATGTAAGGCTGGTGGGAATGAGGTGCAGTTTGATCCAGGAGCCATGCCACAGCTGCAGGGGCTGCGGCTCCACTTCAACACTCTAGAGACGCTGTCCCTTTATGGAGATTTTGAGTTTGGCATTGAGCATCTCTCTAGCCTCAACAGAATCCATGTGACCTTGGCATGTGAAGATACTGCCGCCTAGAGGTGGTGCGTGCAGAGGCTGCCATCAAACAGCAAGTATGTCTGATTTCCTCCGCCAACACTCCAACAGTAGAGTTCAGCAGAGAGAAGCCCAGGATGTTTAAGGAGAAAAAGAAGACGGTGGCCATGATCACCCAGAAAAGTAGCTTGAGCAGATGGTTGACGGAAAAAAAGAGAGGATAGGCTCGCTTACAGTGAAGGAACATGATCACCCTGCACCAGATGATGATTGTATTTCTGGTTAAACAAGTGGCGAAATATCAATCGTTGAGGTGTCGACTCCCAACTAAGTTGATTTGCCTGTTTTATTACTTTGTGAGCTTTGCAATTTGTAGGTGTCTTTTCCCATATGTGCAAAGTTGTTCCTAACTATAAATCTTTTAATACATTTCACTACGGAGTACATACAGATGTATATAGACATATTTTGTAGATTTACTCATTTTGTTCTGTATGTAATCCGTGATGGAATCTTTAAAAAAACTTATATTTAAAAATGGAGGAAGGACTATGCAAGCGTAAACTTTTTAACAAATGGTATTATTGTATGTAACATCTGCGTTTTGCCCCGATGGTAGGACTGCATCTTTCGGACTTCTCCCCCATACATTCATGTGCCTAGCGTATGCGTAAATTTGATATATATATATATATATATATATATATATATATATATATACTAAATTTGATATATATACCACTATAAAATTTTAGGTTTGAAACATGGCACGAGGTACGTTGAGAATGAACTCCACTTCAGTGGATTTATCGGACCCTTGGTTCACAACATTTGTTCCTAAAATAAACAAGTTGGTCCTCCTTTTTCATGTGGACCACACGCGTGATCTAAGAGCATGAGCCTTGGTTGGGTCGACCGAGCGCTCCCAGGCCGCCCAAACCTGAGTGGGATCCCCCGACGATGCCCTTTGGCGACACCGAGAGGGGCGATGGCGAATTGTGTTGCAAGGGGGTGGGGTCACAGTCAATAAAGCAACTGTTCCCTAGGGTTTGTAGTACTCTTAGTTATACGCGCATTCATCCGTGTTTACTGATCCTTAGCGTTTGTGGTCATTTTTCATCCTCTGTATGGTTTGTGCTGCTGCTGCACGTGAATCCATCTCCTTCATAGGATTTGTAGTTCTGTGTGTGAATCCTTTACTCAAGTATGCCGATCTGTTTGCTAGTTCTCTTTGATCCTTTTGAAGGATTTCCCCTAGGTGTTTGTGGTCGAATTCCCCCTAAGTACTACACTGATCTCCGCCAATACATAGCTAGGTCTCCCCTCTTCTCCACAAACACCTGCCAATCTACCTCTTTGTAGTTAGGTCTCTCCCTCTTTCTCACACACATCGATAGACCGAACCCTCTAGGTAGGTCTCCCTGTCACACACAAACCGCCCCTCTACCCTCTCACCTTACAGTAGGGGTCGCCCGCCCTATATCTCTGATGCGAGCATGCACAATTTCGCTCGCTCTCTTTATCGATCTCGCAACCATACACTCCATTCATCTCTTTGTTTTTATCGTAACCCACGTCGTTGATCCCTCCCCTCTCTTCCCGTGGGTCGCCTCCTATATATATGATACATATATGACTCTGTTTCACATAGTGCATATGTTATGCTTTTTCTTTTTTAGATATCATAGACACTATCCCATGTCTATCTCTCACGCACACAAATACACTCACGAAATCTGTTGGGGAACGTAGCATGGGAAACAAAAAAATCGTATGTAAACACAATACCTTTCATGGTGATGATCATCTACGAGAGGGGAGATCGGATCCACATACCCTTGTAGATCGCTAAGCGAGAAGCGTTAAGAAACGCGGTTGATGTAGTCGAACGTCTTCGCGATCCAAATCACAGCCGTCCCACGATTCGTCTCGATCTAGCGTCGAACAGATGGCAGCTCCGCGTTCAGCACACGTACAACTCGACGACGATCTCCGCCTTCTTGATCCAGTAAGAGGGGGCTAGAGGTAGATGAGTTCTCTGGCAGCGACGGCGTGACGACGATGATGGTGGAGCTATTCCAACACGGCTTCACCTAAGCACCGCTGAAACTAGACTAGAGGAGAAACAGATCTAGAGAGAGGGCAACACGTGGCTGATTTCTATGTCTCAATACCCTCAAAACCTCTAGTATATATAGGAGGAGGGGAGAGGAGGCAGCCTTGGCCCCTACTCGAAGGATAAGGTTTGGCCGAACCCAAGAAGGAAGAGTCCACCTCCCACAAGGGAGGTGGACTACTTTGGGAGGACTCCTCCTTCCTTTCCTTTTAAATGACTTTTGCCTTTTATATTCACTCCTAGCCTCATGAGCCTTTGAGAGAGGCTTCGACCAGCCTACCAGGGGCTGGTCCACCTCCTCTCACACCCCATAAGGCTCTTGGGTCGTCACGCACCTCCCGGTGGTCCCCCGGTACCCTCCCGACACTCCCGATATACTACCAATGAGCCCGAAACTTTTCTGCTGACCAAAACAAGACTTCCTATATATCAATCTTTACCTCCGTACCATTTGGGAGATCCTCGTGACGTCCAGGATCTCATTCGGGACTCCGAACAACCTTCGGTCACCAACATCTATAACTCAACTATACCAAAACGTCACCGGACCTTAAGTGTGCAGACCCCGCGGGTTCGAGAACTATATAGACATGACCTGAGACACTCTCCGACCAATATCCAATAGCGGGACATGGATGCCCATATTGGATCCCACATATTCTACGAAGATCTTATCGGTTGAACCTCTATGTCAAGGATTTAGTTAACCCCGTATATCATTCCCTTTGTCCTTCGGTGTGTTTCATGCCCGATATTCGATCGTCGATATTCCAATACCTATTTCAATCTCGTTACCGGCAAGTCTCTTTACTCGTTCCGTAATACAATATCCCGTGCCTAACTCTTTAGCCACATTGCTTGCAAGGCTTGTTTGTGATGTTGTATTACCGAGTGGGCCCCGAGATACCTCTCCGTCACATGGAGTGACAAATCCGAGTCTTGATCCATGCTAACTCAATGGACACCTTAAGAAATACCGGTAAAGCACCTTTATATTCACTCAGTTACGTTGCGACGTTTGATACACACAAGGTATTCCTTCGGTGTCAGTGAGTAACATGATCTCATGGTCATAGGAATGTATACTTGACATGCAGAAAACAATAGCAATAAAATTACAGGATCACATGCTACATTTATAGTTTGGGTCTTGTACATCACATCATTCTCCTAATGATGTGTTCCCTTTATCAAGTGACAACACTTGTCTATGGCTATGAAAGCTTAACCATCTTTGATCAACGAGGTAGTCAACTAGAGGCTTACTAGGGACAATATTTTGTCTATGTATCCACACATGTAGTTGTGTTGAGCTTAATACAATTATAGCATGGATAATAAAAGATTATCTTAAAACAGGAAATATAATAATATCTATTTTATTATTGCCTCTAGGGCATATTTCCAACACTCTCCCAATTGCACTAGAATCAATAATCTAGCATCACATCTCTATGTGATTTACAATGTAAAAAATCTAACGCCCATACAGTTCTAGTGTTGGTCATGTTTAGCTCGTGGAAGAGGCTTAGTCAGCGGGTCTGCAACATTTAGATCCATGTGCACTTTGCAAATATTTATGTCCTCCTCCTTGATGTAACCGCGGATGGCATTGAAGCGTCGTTTAATGTGCCTGGTCCTCTTGTAAAACCTTGGTTCCTTGGCTAGAGCAATGGCACGAGTGTTGTCAAAGAACATATTTATTGGATCTAGTGCGCTTGGCACAACTCCAAGATTTGTCATGAACTGCTTCATTCATACAACCTCCTTAGCCGCCTCCGAGGCTACTATGTACTCCGCTTTGGATGTAGAATGAGATACGACGCTTTGCTTGGAACGGCACCAGCTTACCGCACCCCCATTGAGAATATATATGTATCCGTTTTGTGACTTAGAGTCATCCGGATCAGTGTCGAAGCTTACATCGACGTAACCCTTTACGACAAGCTCTTCGTCACCTCCATAAACAAGAAACATTTCCTTAATCCTTTTCAGGTACTTCAGAATAATCTTGACCGCTGTCCAGTGCTCCATTCATGGACTACCTTGAAACCTGTCTGCCATACTTATGGCGAGGCTCACATCCGGTTGTGTGCACATCATTGCATACATGATAGACCCTATGGCTGAAGCATAGGGGACGACACTCATCGTTTCTCTATCTTCTGCACCCACTCGGCATTGAGTCCGACAAATCCCGTCCGCCCGCGGAATGGGAGGATATGTAGAGTTGGTGCGGTCGTCGTCGTCGAGACAGGAAACCCGCTGCCAGCGCGTCCGGATCTGCGGTACCCGACGTTCTTTTTGACGAAGCTCTGGCGCGGTAGGGCCTTTGCCCCTTCCTCATTTTCGCAGTATGGGCTGATCCCGTCCCGTGCCACCCTCTTAGCCACATCCTGATGACCCTCAGGTACAAATCCCTCTAAAACCGACCATCTTCCCACCTCGTTGCATATAGAAAATCTTGCATGTGGATTGTTCTCTACTTCTTTGCCTAAAACTTATCTGGACAGACGTCCTTTCCATTTTGCGATCTCGTACTCACACCATTTTAGAGAAGCCACTGTGTTGTTATCTTTTCGTTAAGATAAGGATGATGCTTCTTTTTGTGGTCGTATGTGTCATCAAGTGTTGTTGACTAGTAATTGTTTCCTTTATACATCTTTATGCAAATAGGGATATCCATTTCACATCGTTGGTATTGTGACCTTTTGGTGAACTGCACAAAGTACTTTTTCTTAAGTGTTCAATACCCTTGCAAACATGGATGCTCAACTCTATTTTAGTGGAACTACACAAAATGATTAGAGTGTTCCATGTATCCAACATGACCTTTCTTTGCAAACATGTCTTGTCGATTTTGACAAAGTTGCGTGAAACTAGCTGTCAACCAATGAACATTGTGGCCAGGAAATTGAAACATGCCTACGAACAACATCGATAAACTTTTATTTTTTCTTTATTTGTACACCTTCTCACAACATTGTCTTCAGTTGTGATGTAAATATTAGCTCTGATCTACGAATCCTTGAGATGCATTAGCATGGATGTTAGTTTCCTTTGTATTTGATGATAGAATGTTATAACGAGACAACCTTCCAACATGCAAGACACATGAAAAAAAGCTAAAAGCTCCATAGCATTGTAAAATTTCATCTCACTGGAAAATTACGTGCACATATATTATTAAACAAATGTTGAAAGCTTGATAGCATTGCAAGAAGCCATTGTACTTCTTTCGTCAACATGTGGGACATCCAGCATCCATCATGTGCCATGCACCAAATTAGAGCGCACAACCGCATGGGAGACTCACCACTGTGATTGCGCCGCAGTAATAATGACGAATGAGTAATCAAATCAGAAAGGCTCACCTTTCCAACGGTAAGTTGCCCAGACGAAACAACCATGAGTTCACTCTTCTTTGAATCCACTCCTACCTCCTTTTATTCAAGACCACAAACACACACGAAGGTTGGACGATAACAAAAAATCATCAAGTGTATGGGGATGGTTCTAGAAAATAAGTATTCCTCCCTTCCGGTTTATCGATTCAGAAATCTAAACCAATCGATGAACTAATAGATGGTGAGCATCAGTAGTATCATGTACTCCTTGATACTACTAGCATAGTGTCAAAATGATCTTATATTAGGATTGCCATAGTGGAAGTAACTGAGGTAGTAACATAGCGCATTTCATGACATGTTTGCTTACGTGGCATGTAGTTAATGAGGAGACACGTGTTTAGAGTAACATAGCATGTTACTATAACACAACTGAAAGCACAATTGCTCCCTAAGGTGGTTTTGATAATTGATCACAACATATGCATCATTGGACTAATGATTCTATCCAAGTATATTTCAGAAAAGTTCAAAAGATGCATTGGCTAAAGGTTTATGTGGAGATGCCCCTTGATGCAAGAAAGGAATAAGATTGGCTCAAGCTTCAAGCAAGAAGACTCTTCATTTTATATTTGTGAGAAATCAATTTTGGGTCCATAGGAAAGCCAATACTATTAAAGGGGATGAGGTATTAAACTGAACTCGTTGCTCAAGTGCTCAGATATAGCCACCAAAAGTACTTAGTCATTTTCCCACATAACACTTATGTCCAAAGCCAAATATCCAAAATTGGTGCCATCAAGTTTTTAGATTCGGCCCTACCAATTTTCAACCCAGACAGAACCCTAGCCAAACCTACCATTTTGGTACAACCGATTCTGCATCGGTGCTACCGAGTTTAGGTGACCAACCTTCTATTGCCTCGGTACACAAAATCGGAATTTCTGAGTTTGAGTATCGGTGTCACCGAGTTGGGTCATCTGACCGTTAGCCACCTTTTCGGTTCTACCGAGTTGTGTATATCGATCTCATCGAGATTCAAAAGTTGTTTCCTTTTGTGCAAGTCAGTACCACCGAGTTTATGACTTCGGTGTCACCGAGTTGGTCACTTTAGGTGTAACGGTTGGATTTCGGGTGATGCCTATATATACCCCTCCACCTACCTCTCATTCATAGAGGAAGCACTTAGAACACACACTTCATTGCCAGATCCATTTTTCTGAGAGAGAGCCACCTACTCATGTGTTGAGATCAAGATATTCCAATCCATTCATTTGAAACTTGATCTCTAGCCTCCCCAAGTTGCTTTCCACCAAATCAATCTCTCCTATCCATGCCTATTCTGTGAGAGAGTGATTGAGTGTTGAGGAGACTACCTTCAGAAGCACAAGAGCAAGGTGTTCATCATTCTACCGCATCTATTACCTTTTGGAGGTTGGTGCCTCCTAGATTGGTTAGGTGTCACTTGGGAGCCTCCTACTTCGTGTTGTGGAGTTGAACCAAGATGTTTGTAAGGGCAAGGAGATCATCTACTTCGTGAAGATCTACCATGCGTGAGGCTAGTACTTCGTGGACGGAAGCCATGGTGGAATAGACAAGGCCGCTTGTTTGTGGACCCCTTGTGGGTGGAGCCCTCCATGGACTCTCGCAGCCGTTACCCTCCGTGGGTTGAAGTCTCCACTAACATGGACGTACGATAGTGCCACCTATCGGAACCATGCCAAAAATCGCGTGTCAACCTCTTGCATTTGATCTCCCTACCCCACTCCCTTTACTTTACACTTGTATGTTTTACATTCCGCTGCTATACTCTTAGATGTGCATGTGTAGGGTGTACTTGACTGGCCATAATTGCTAAAACTTGCCCACAACTAAAATTAGGAAAATGCTAAGTTTTTATTGGTCAAGTAGTCTAATCACCCCTCCTCTAGACATACTTTCGACCCTACAAGTGGTATCAAAGCTTTGGTCTTCATTGCATTGGTTTCACAACCTAGGAGAGTATGGCGTCTAGTGAGGGAAGTTATCACCGTAGAGGTCCATATTTCGATGGCACTAATTTTGCTAGTTGGAAGCATAAGATGAAAAATGTGTATTCTTGGTTATAATCCTTTCATATGGGTTGTTATTCGTGTTGGTGTGCAAGGTAACTTCTTCGGAAAAGGGCATGAACCAGATCGTGACGTGACAGCAGAAGAACTAAAGATGTTGCAATTAAATGCACAAGACCGTGAAATCATCTTCAAGTGCCTATGCCCTGAAGAATTCAACAAAATCAACCGCCTTGAGAATCCAAAAGAAATTTGGGATACTTTGGTTGATATGCACGAAGGTACTGATTCTATCACAAAATCTAAGTTGGATGTGCTTCAAAGTCAACTTGACTAGTTCAGGATGAAGGATGGTGAAGGAGTCGCTGAAATGTACTCTAGGCTAGCTCCCATCACAAATGAGATTGCCGGCTTAGGAAGCGAAGAGATGACCGACAAATTCATCATGAAGAAGATACTTAGAGCTCTAGATGGAAAGTATGACACCATGTGCACATTGATCCAAATGATGCCGAACTACAAAGATCTCAAGCCAACAAAAGTCATTGGTAGGATTGTTGCTCATGGGATGTCACTCAAGGACAAAGATGAGTTGCACAACAAGTCAAGCGGTGCTTACAAAGCTTCAAGTGATGCTCCTGCTACTTCAAAGGACAACCTTGTACCAATGAAGAGATTAGCCTCATGGTCAGAAAATTCAACAGGTTCTACAAGAGTAGAGGCAAAGAGAGAAGATCAAGCTCAAGACATGATGAGAAGCGTTCGTCTAGTCATGACCGAAACTGCTACAACTGTGGGAAGCCCGTACACTACTCCAATGAGTGCTCGCTTCCCTACAAATGAAGAGAAGAGTCACCACGAACACGAAGCTCAAGATATGAATCACCTCGTAGAGAGAGAAGGAGTAGAGAACATCGTTATGAACGAATACACTCACGGAGAGGCAAGGAATCAGAGAAGAAAGACAAATACACCAAGAGCATCTCTATAAGAAGACATCTAGCTCATGTTGGTGAATGGGTTTCCGGCTCCGAGTCTGACAACCAATCCGATAGAAGCTACCACGCCAACTCTGACTATTGTCAAGATGAAGGTGTTGCCGGCATTGCACTCGTTTCCTCTAACTCCTTCGACTTATTTGATTCACCAAATGAGGGGTTCAGAAAATGCTTCATGGATAAAGGCCCCAAGGTATCATACCACGAATATCTTGATTTTGATAGTGATGAGGATGAGTTGTTAGGCGAAGATGCATGATTTGCTCTTTGATAAAACTAGCGATAGCACTGAAAATGAACTTGCCAATTATCATGCTAGTCAAGAGAAGTCGAGTGATGATGATAAGAAAGAGATTGAACGACTAACTAAAGAACTAAACACTCTTAAGTTAGATCATGAAACTACACTAGAAGATCATAGAGAGCTTGCAAGAACTCATGAGAAGCTACGCTTCGAGAAGCTCAACTTGGAGCAAGAGCATGAGTTCCTAAAACAAATCAATGATGATCTTCAAAAGAAGAGTTCTTATTATCTAGCCAAATGACTATTCTTGTCTACTTTTGTTCCACAAGTTAAGCCTAAGAACACTAGTAACAAAGGCAAGAAAGTTTCTTCATCTAGTAACAACAATGCTAAAGTTAAATCTAATGATGTTGTTGCTAGTAGCTCTCTTGACTCCACTAATGATTCTCTTAGCCAAGTTACACTTGAGCAATAAAATGATGTATTGAAAGGGATTATAAAGAGAGGTGTCTTCAAGAGTCTTGCTGGAAGTAAGCAATTTGAGGGAATTGTGCGCAAGCAAGGAGGACACCAGAAGAAGCAAGGTGTTGGCTACTTCAATGCCAAAGGAGATATTTGTTGGGGAATGTTGCATGGGAAATAAAAACTTTCCTACGCACACGAAGACCTATCATGGTGATGTTCATCTACGATAGGGAGATCGGATCCAGATACCCTTGTAGATCGCTAAGCGGGAAACGTTTAAGAAACGCGGTTGATGTAGTAGAACAACTTCGTGATTCAAATCACTGTCGTCCCACGATCCGTCCCGATCTTGCGCCAAACGGACGACACCTCCACGTTCAGCACATGTACAACTCGATGACGATCTCCACCTTCTTGATCCAGCAAGAGAGATGGGGAAGTAGATGAGTTCTCCGGTAGCGTGACAGCGCGCCGGTGATGGTGATGATCTATTCATGCAGGGCTCTGCCCGAGCTCCGCAGAAAACCGATCTAGAGGAAGAACTACGAAGTAGAGGTTTAGGATTGCACGTGGCAAAGTTGTGTCTCAAAAACCCTAAAACCTCTAGTATATATAGGAGGAGGAGAGGGGCTAGCCTTGGGTCTCAAGGGAGCCCCTAGGGCATCAGCCGAAGTGGGAGAGGAGGGACTCCAACTCCAAATCGGTTTGGGGAAGGAGGAGTCCCTTCCTTCCTTCCCACCTCCCTCTTTTTTTTCTCCTTCGATTTTTCCCTTAGCCGAAATAGTCCACTAGGGCTGGCCTTACCAGACCACCAAGGGCTGGTGCACCACCCATGGGCTATTAGGTTCTCTCCCGGGCGGGTGTCCCCCTCCCGGTAAAAACCCGGAACCCATTCGTCACTCCCAGTACACTACCGGTAATGCCCAAAATCTTTCCGGAAGCTAAACGAAACAATCCTATATATCAATCTTCGTTTCCAGACAATTTAGGGAACCCCCATGATGTTCGTGATCTCGTCCGGGACTCCGAACAAACCTTCAGTCACCAACACCTATAACTCAACTATACCGAAACGTCACCGAACCTTAAGTGTGTTGACCGTGCAGGTTCGAGAACTATGCAGCCATGACCTGAGACACTCCCCGGTCAATATCCAACAGCGGGACCTGGATGTCCATATTGGATCCTACATATTCTATGAAGATCTTATCGGTTGAATCTCTGTGCCAAGGATTCATATAATCCCGTATACCATTCCGTTTGTCCTTCGGTATGTTACTTGCTCGAGATTTGATCGTCGGTATCCCTATACCTATTTCAATCTCGTTACATGCAAGTCTCTTTACTCGTTCTGTAATACAAGATCCCGTGACTAACACTTTAGTCACATTGCTTGCAAGGCTTATATGTGATGTTGTATTACCGAGTGGGCCCCGAGATACCTCTCCGTCACACAGAGTGACAAATCCCAGTCTTGATCCATGCTAACTCAACGGACACCTTCGGAGATACCTCTAGAGCACCTTTATAGTCACCCAGTAACATTGCAACGTTTGATACTCACAAGGTATTCCTCCTGTGTCAGTGAGTTACATAATCTCATGGTCATAGGAATGAATACTTGATACGTAGAAAACAATAGCAATAAAATGACACGATCACATGCTACGTTTATAGTTTGGGTCTTGTCCACCACATCATTCTCCCAATGATGTGATCCAGTCATCAAGTGACAACACTTGTATATGGTCAGAAAACCTTAACCATCCTTGATCAACTGGCTAGTCAACTAGAGGCTTACGAGGGACATTGTTTTGTCTATATATATCCACACATGCATTTATGTTTTCATTCAATACAATTATAGCATGGATAATAAACGATTATCTTGAAACAGGAAATATAATAACAACTATTCTATCATTGCCTCTAGGGCATATTTCCAACAGTCTCCCACTTGCACTAGAGTCAATAATCTAGTCTCACATCGCTATGTGATTTACATTGGAATGAATCTAACACCCATACAATTCTGGTGTTGATCATGCTTCGCTCGTGGAAGAGGTTTAGTCAGCGGATCTGCAACATTCAGATCCGTGCCCTTTGCAAATATTTACGTCCTCTCCTTCGACATAGTCGTGGATGAGGTTGAAGTGTCGTTTGATGTGTCTGGTCTTCTTGTGAAACCTTGGTTCCTTGGCTAGAGCAATGGCACCAGTGTTGTCAAAGAACAGAGTTATTGGATTTAGTGCGCTCGGCACAACTCCAAGATCCGTCATGAACTGCTTCATCCAAACACCCTCCTTAGCCGCCTCCGAGGCAGCCATGTACTCCGCTTCACATGTAGAATCTGCTACGACGCTTTGCTCGGAACTGCACCAGCTTACCGCACACCCATTAAGAATAAATACGTAACCGGTTTGAGACTTAGAGTCATCCCGATCGGTGTCAAAGCTTGCATCAACGTAACCCTTTATGACGAGCTCTTCGTCACCTCCATAAACGAGAAACATTTCCTTCATCCTTTTCAGGTACTTCAGAATATTCTTGACCATTGCCTAGTGTTCCACTCTTGGATCACTTTGAAATCTGCCTGCCATACTTATGGCCAGGCTGCCATCCGGTCTTGTGCACAACATTGTATACATGATAGATCCTATGGCTGAAGCATAGGAGACGATAATCATCTTTTCTCTATCTTCTGCAGTTACTGGACACTGAGTCTTACTCAACTTTATACCTTGTAACACTGGCAAGAACCCCTTCTTGGATTGCTCCATTTTTAACTTCTTCAAAACTTTATCAAGATATGTGCTTTGTGAAAGTCCTATCAGGCGCCTCGATCTATCTCTATAGATCTTAATCCCTAATATGTAATCAGCTTCTCCTAGGTCTTTCATTGAAAAACATTTGTTCAATTAATCCTTTACGCTCTCTAAAAACTCCACATTGTTTCCAATCAGCAATATGTCATCCACATATAATATTAGAAATGCTACAGAGCTCCCACTCACTTTCTTGTATATACAAGATTCTCCAACAACTTGTATAAATCCAAACGCCTTGATCACCTCATCAAAGTGCTTATTCCAACTCCGAGATGCTTGCACCAGTCCATAAATGGATCGATGGAGCTTGCATACTTTGTTAGCATTCTTTGGATCGACAAAACCTTCGGGTTGCATCATATACAACTCTTTCTTAAGAAAACCATTAAGGAACGCCGTTTTGACATCCATCTGCCAGATTTCATAATCAAAAAATGTAGCTAGTGCTAACATGATTCGGACGGACTTAAGCATCGCTACCAGTGAGAATGTCTCATCGTAGTCAACTCCTTGGACTTGTGAAAAACCCTTTGCCACAAGTCGAGCTTTATAAACGGTCACATTACCGTCCGCGTTCGTCTTCTTCTTAAAGATCCATTTGTTCTGAATAGCCTTACGACCTTTAGGTAATACTTCCAAAGTCCACTCTTTGTTTGCATACATAGATCCTATCTCAGACTTCATGGCCTCTAACCATTTTTTGGAATCCGGGCCCACCATTGCTTCTTCATAATTCACAGGCTCATTGTTGTCTAACAACATGATAGATAAGGCAGGATTCCCATACCACTCAGGAGCAGTACGTAATCTTGTCGACCTGCGAGGTCCGATAGCAACTTGATCTGAAGCCTCATGATCATCATCATTAGCTTCCTCCTCAATCGGTGTTGCTTCAACAGAGATTTCCCTCTGCCCTGCGCCACCATCTAGAGGGAGCAGAGGTTCCAAAACCTCATCAAGTTCTATCTTCCTCCCACTCAATTCTTTCGAGAGAAACTCTTTCTCAAGAAAAGCTCCATTCTTAGCAACAAACACTTTGCCCTCGGATCTGAGATAGAAGGTATACCCAACTGTCTCTTTTGGGTAACCTATGAAGACGCACTTTTCCGCTTTGGGTTCCAGCTTTTCAGGCTGAAGCTTTTTGACATAAGCATCGCATCCCCAAAATTTAAGAAATGACAACTTTGGCCTCTTGCCATGCCATAGCTCATATGGTGTCGTCTCAATGGATTTTAATGGTGCCCTTTTTAAAGTGAATGCAGCTGTCTCTAATGCATAACCCCAAAACGATAATGGCAAATAGGTAAGAGACATCATAGATCGCACCATATCTAACAAAGTACGATTACGATGTTCGGACACACCATTACGCTGTGGTGTTCCAGGCGGTGTCAACTGTGAAACGATTCCTCATTGTCTTAAGTGAGCACCAAACTCAAAACTCAGATATTCTCCCCCTCGATCAGATCGTAGGAACCTGATCTTCTTGTTACGATGATTTTCAACTTCACTCTGAAATTGTTTGAACTTTTCAAACGTTTCAGACTTGTACTTCATCAACTAGATATATCCATACCTACTCAAATCATTAGTGAAGGTGAGAAAATAATGATATCCGCCGCGCGCCTCCACACTCATCGGCCCACACACATTAGTATGTATGATTTCCAACAAGTCACTTGCACGCTCCATTGTTCCGGAGAACAGAGTCTTAGTCATCTTGCCCTGAGGCATGCTTTGCACGTGTCAAGTGATTTGAAATCAAGTGACTCCAAAAGTCCATCAGCATGGAGTTTATTCATGCGCTTTACACCAATATAACCCAAGCGGCAGTGCCACAAAAAGGTGGTGCTATCATTGTTAACTCTACATCTTTTGGTCCCAGTGTTATGGATATGTGTGTCATCACAATCAAGATTCAATATGAACAAACCCCTCACATTGGGTGCATGACAATAAAAGATATTACTCATAAAAATAGAACAAACATTATTCTTTGACTTAAATGAGTAACCGTCTCGCAATAAACAAAATCCATATATAGTGTTCATGCTTAACGCAGGCACTAAATAACAATTATTTAAGTTCATAACTAATCCCGATGGTAACTGAAGTGAGACCGTGCCGACGGCGATTGCATCAACCTTGGAACCATTTCCCACGTGCATCGTCACTTCATCCTTCGCGAGCCTTCGTTTATTCTGCAGTTCCTGCTTTGAGTTGCAAATATGAGCAATAAAACTGGTATCAAATACCCAGGCACTACTACGAGAGTTGGTTAGGTACACATCAATAACATGTATATCACATATACCTGGTTTGGCGTTGGCTGCCTTCTTATCAGCCAAATACTTGGGGAAGTTATGCTTTCAGTGACCCATCCCCTTGCAATAATAGCACTCAGTTTCCGGCTTAGATCCAGCCTTGGGTTTCTTCGACGGAGGAGCAACAGCTTTTCCGCTCTTCTTGGAGTTACCCTTCTTACCTTTGCCGCTTTTCTTGAAACCAGTGGTCTTATTCACCATCAACACTTGATGTTCTTTCCAGAGTTCTGACTCTGCGACTTTCAGCATCGCGAATAACTCACCGAGTGACTTATTCATCCCTTGCATGTTATAGTTCAACACAAAGCTCTTGTAGCTAGGTGGCAGTGATTGAAGAATTCTATCAGTGATAGCCTCTTGTAGGAGTTCAATCCCCAGCTCAGCTAGACGGTTTGAGTACCCAGACATTTTGAGCACATGTTCACTGACAGGCGAATTCTCCTCCATTTTGCAAGCATATAATTTATCGGAGGTCTCATACCTCTCGATCCGGGCATTCTTCTGAAAGATAAAGTTCAACTCCTGGAACATCTCATATGCTCCATGACGTTCAAAGTGTCGTTGAAGTCCCGGTTCTAAGCCATACAATACTACACATTGAACTACTGAGTAGTCCTCCTTACGTGCTTGCCAAGCGTTCAAAACATCTTGATCAAACGTAGCCTCAGATTACGAGCCCAATCTACAAAGTTTCTACCATCATCTTTCAGCTTAGATTTCTATAGGAACGTATTGAAATTCAGGGTTGCTACTACGTGAGCCATTGATCTACAACATAAAATATTGCAAAGTTTACTTAGACTTTGTTCAAGACAACTAGAGTTCAGCTAATCATATTACTAATAAACTCCCACTCAAATAGACATCCCTCTAGTTATTTGAGTGTCACATGATCCAAATTCACTAACTCAAGTCTGATCATCACGTGAGTTGAGCGCAGCTTCAGTGGTAAACATCTCTATGTTAATCATATCAACCATATGATTCATGCTCGACCTTTCGTTATCTTGTGTTCCGAGGCCATGTCTGCACATGCTAGGCTCGTCAAGTTTAACCCGAGTGTTCCGCGTGTGCAACTGTTTTTCACCCGTTGTATGTGAACGTTGAGTCTATCACACCCGATCATCACGTGGTGTCTCGAAACGACGAACTGTCACAACGATGCACAGTCGGGGAGAACACAATTTTATCTTGAAATTTTAGTGAGGGATAACCTTATAATTCTACCGTCGTTCTAAGCAAGATAAGGTTCATAAAAGGATTAACATCACATGCCATTCATAAGTGACATGATATGGCCATGATCTTGTGCTTCTTGATCTCCATCACCAAAGCACCGGCATGATCTTCATCGTCACCGGCGCCACACCATGATCTCCATGAACGTGCCGCCATCGAGGTTGTCGTGCTATCTATTTGTTGGAATTATGCCCTAGTGGCAATGATAAATAAGTTATTATCGTAATTCCTGTATCAAGATAATCATTTATTATCCATGCTATAATTGTGTTGAATGAAGACTTAGATACATGTGTGGATACATAGACAAAACACTGTCCCTAGCAAGCCTCTAGTTGGCTAGCCAGTTGATCAAGGATAGTCAAGGTCTTCTGACTATGTACAATGTGTTATTGCTTGATAACTGGATCACATCATTGGGTGAATCATGTGATGGACTAGACCCAAACTAATGAACGTAGCATGTTGATCGTGTCATTTTGTTGCTACTGTTTTCTGCGTGACAAGTATTTATTCCTATGACCATGAGATCATATAACTCCCTGGCACCGGAGGAATGCCTTGTGTGTATCAAACGTCATAACGTAACTGGGTGACTATAAAGATGCTCTACAGGTATCTCCGAAGGTGTCCGTTGAGTTAGTATGGATCAAGACTGGGATTTGTCACTCCGTGTGACGGAGAGGTATCTCGGGGCCCACTCGGTAATACAACATCACCCGCAAGCCTTGCAAGCAATGTGACTTAGTGTGAGTCACGGGATCTTGTTTTACAGAACGAGTAAAGAGACTTGCTGGTAAACGAGATTGAAATAGGTATGCAGATACTGACGATCGAATCTCGGGCAAGTAACATACCGAAGGACAAAGGGAATGACATACGGGATTATATGAATCCTTGGCACTGAGGTTCAATCGATAAGATCTTCGTAGAATATGTAGGATCCAATATGGGCATGCAGGTCCCGCTATTGGATATTGACCGAGGAGTCCCTCGGGTCATGTCTACATAGTTCTCGAACCCGCAGGGTCTGCACACTTAAGGTTCGACGATGTTTTATGCGTATTTGAGTTATATGGTTGGTTACCGAATGTTGTTCAGAGTCCCGGATGAGATCACGGACATCACGAGGGTTTCCAGAATGGTCCGGAGACGAAGATTGATATATAGGTTTGTCTCATTTGATTACCGGAAAGTTTTCGGGCATTACCGGGAATGTACCGGGAGTGACGAATGGGTTCCGGATGTTCACCGGGGGGGGGGGGGCAGCCCACCCGGGGGAAGCCCATAGGCCTTAGGGGTGCCGCACCAGCCCTTAGTGGGCTGGTGGGACAGACCAAGAGGCCCTATGCGCAGGAGAAGAAAAAATCAAAAGAAAAAAAGGGGAAGTGGGAAGGAAGGGAACACTACAAGAAATATGCTCATACATGATGCTTTTTAGGACGTCGTTGATGAATTCGTCATAAATCTATGATGATTTCATCCGAGATTGTCGTAAACCGTTCGAGGGGATCAAATCTACATATAAATTACGACGACGTGAGTCTAAAACGCCGTAACCACATAAAATGAGATCGTCATAACTTTTACGACGATTATAAAAATGTCATAACACTCAGAACCCTTCCCACGGATCGATGATATGATGTCCATCCATCCATCCATCTCTCCATCCCACATCCATCCATCCATCTATCCATCCACTCGCGGCCACCTACCCAAACCCTAACCTCCCATCGCATTCCTCCTCCCGAAGGTGCCACACCCTCCCCTCGATCCCCATCTCCCTCCCTCAGATCTCGATCCGCCGCCGCCCCCACCCCACCATCGACAACCACGGCATGGCCAGGATGCCCTGCAGCGACCTGAGGAGGAGGCCTCTGGAGGAGAAGCGAGAGGAGCACGAGCGTCCTCGCGCGCCCGTCCCGTGCATATGGCCGAGGGCTTCAGGCAAAACGCTTCAGCTCCGCCCAGCTTCCTCCCCCCCGCATCACCGCCTCCACCCAGCATAACACCATCGGCACCGCCATCGACATGTCCAACGACGAGAGCCATCGCCCTCTCGTCAGCAGGTGCGTCTCCTCCTACCCCATCTCCTCTACAGCTTACGGGTCCCCGAGCACGGTTGCTGATCGAGGGGCCATGTTGCGTGCGTGCGTACAGGAGCAAGCAGAGGGGCTTCCTGGAGCTTGACCTGGTGCTCGGGACCTGGGTGGAGCATCAGAGATCAGATCTACCCGGGTGTATTGCTAATTTTGATGGAATCATGGGAATTGATGGATTAGGATCTTGGGGTGCACGTTGTTTAGTGCTAGAATATTCCCAGGTGCCATGATTTTAATGAGCTTTTGGCTTCATGCTTTGGAGTGCTAGCTAGATCTAATATTAAAAATCCGGAGAAACTTAATTAATATATTTGGTGTATTTCATGCTTACATAGGCGACAGTATAACATCAATCAGACAGTTCACACCTGATGTTTCGGTATCGGCGATGCTTTTCTTTGACTAATATGAATCAGATCATGTAATGGAATACCCTGTCTTTAGTTTATGGATGTCACAAATTAATTATGAACAAGTCCTTGTCTCCTAGGAAAAGAGCTGTCAGCATTGCGGCTTGTGATCTCCTCCTGCTTTTTTGTCCTAGTGTATGTATTGCTTTCATGGAATCATGGGAATGGATGGATTAGCATCTGGAGTGTACGTTGTTAAGTGGCAGAATATTCCAATGTGCCATTATTTTAATGAGGTCTTGGCTTCATTATTCGGAGTACCAGCAAGATCCCATGTTAAAAATCATGACATGACCTCAGTCTAGAGAAACTTAATAGCTGGTGCATTTCATGGATATATAGGCATATAGCAGACAATATAATATCAATCAGACTGTTCACACCAGTAGTTTCGGTATTGCAGATGCTTTTCCTGGATTATGCTGCAAGCACAAAATGTTTGCTACTACTTCAAAGCATCATTTTTGGACCGGGTGTGGCGGTTAGCTGGTCATGGGACTAGCTAGCCCACCTCCCCCTTCAGGCGATGTGATCTGTTCCAGATTCGACGACGAATATTTTGTGCTTCGCGGCGGCTGGTGGGCTCGAGGGTGTGGCGGTTGTCGACGGGCAGGAGTGCTGCGTGGTGAGCGGCGCCTGGCATCGAGGTTGGCGGCGCTACAGATTCAGGGGGATGGGGGTGGGGGGAGCAGGCGGCGGCGTTGTGGTGGGTTGCGGTGACTTGTGTGCCTCCTTTTGCCAGCAGCAGCATGGCTGTCGGTAAGCACTCATGGAGGTGAGCAGCCCCGATCCTAATCCTTTCAAATTCAGTTACGTTTCACTTCGTTTTGCTTCGCCTTATTCTTCCCAGATTGTTAAATTGTTGTTCAGTTTTTGTGGAGGCTGCAGACCGGACAGATCACTAGAGTGTACGTCCTGACATAAGAAGTATTCTGATTCTTGTTGTTTTCTATCTCCAAGTAGTTTGGGCGTATGTCCTTTTAAACTGGGAATTTTCTATCTGCCGTCTGTTTCAGTCCATGAGTCCATGCTGAGATGGAGTAGCTCTTGTGTAAAAAATTTGTGCTCTATGATTGGAAGCATCAAATGCTACGTAATGGCTAAGATTTTGTCGGGTAGAAGGTCCACCCAGGTCCCGAGCAGTAAAATTTTGTGTTGTGTGATTGGAAGCATCAGAGGGGCTTACGGAAGCAGAGTTGTTCCTCTGTAGTGCCATCTGATTTTGTGTATAGTACTACTTACCTGTGTTCCACCCAATCATTCTCAAAGGCACATGCACAAAGTAGTACTGACTATTCTGACTGAGCTGCATTTTGTGTTGTAGCCAAACACTTGCTCTGTATTCTGAATACTCTAAAAAACTCTGTTAAATTAAAACCAAGGTATCGTGTACCTGTCAACTAAATTATTGTAGTTTTTAATGCTGTAGTTCTATA
The DNA here is from genome assembly GCF_904849725.1 of Hordeum vulgare subsp. vulgare. Lineage (NCBI taxonomy): Eukaryota > Viridiplantae > Streptophyta > Magnoliopsida > Poales > Poaceae > Hordeum > Hordeum vulgare. Next base: position 310,600,242 of record NC_058518.1, read on the forward strand.
CACTCGGGAACATAATTGATCTTTTGTCTGTTTTAGTTCCAAGTCAGATGGTAAACTTGTCTCCCTTGATGAGTATATTTCAAGGATGAAATCAGGGCAGAAGGACATCTTCTACCTTACAGGAAGCAACAAGGAACAACTAGAGAAATCTCCATTCCTTGAGCAGCTAACAAAGAAAAACTACGAGGTATTTTCATTTGAGTCAGGTTCAGTAGTACTAAATGTTCTACTTCGCATGGTCACTCGACCATATATAATTTGAGACCATAATTTCTGGATTCTCTGTAATTTGTAAAAAAGCAACAATTTCTGGATTCGCACTAATTTGAGACCATCTTGAATATCTCTGTTATGAATCTTTGTACTAAGTAGATAACTGTTGCGTTGGCCGTCTCTCACTGTGATACTGGTAGACATAACTTACATTCTACTGACATTTCACACTCGTGATTCTGAGAATGTCGCTGCAAAAACCAAAACAACACTTGCTCTGAATATGGTCAACGGACCTGAGAAGACAATACCAAACAACAATAAATCATACTAGCAGTTATCCTGCACAGTACCTACATGTGGTCCAATTGTTTTGTAAATCATACTCTTATTACTTTTTACCTTGCAACCATTTGAATTTTAACGCATCCAAAACAGAGTATTTGAATTCTGTCACTGTAATCTGCAAACCTCTTACTGTTTTTTGCTCTTGTTTACAGGGTTCCACCAATGTAGGTGGGGATACCATAACCTTTCAGTGGTCGAGGATGTCGTGGAGAACTACCGGAGCACGCAGATACCCCTCGACGTGATCTGGAACGACGACGACCATATGGATGCAAGGAAGGACTTCACGCTTAGCCCGGTGAACTACCCGTGCCCCAAGCTGCTGGCATTCCTCGACAAGATCCACAAGCGCGGGATGAAGTACATTGTCGCGGCTAGGCATGTTCATCAACAAAGTCCGGCACGAGCACTCGCCCGAGATGCTGGAACAAGTCAGGGGGTGAGCGAGCGATTTGGTGCCGCCGAGGCGCGTCCGTAACAGATTTTCCTACTGCTGCTGGTGTCCTCTGACTGCTGCTGAGCTGCTTGTGCAGGCTTACAAAGTGGGTGCCGCCGCCGGTTAAGATGACAAGAAGCTACGTTGAGGAGAACATCAACAGTTCCCAGAAGAGGATGGATGCCACTGCCTTGGACATGGTGCAGTTCCATTGGTATGTTTGTGTGGCTTGCTGGTTTGGTGTCATATAATGTGTTTGTACCATTTCATTAACATTTCATCTTCACCGTCGGTTCAAACGGAAGCCTATGATCATTTGGGAAATGGATCCCTGTTGGTAGTCAGTAGTGAATCTCGTGTCAAATATTTCGACAATAAGTTCATCCTGATCTATCATCCTATCATCTAGAATGCTTGTTAATATGCTAGAGGACCGAGCGCTCAGTAAGAACTTTGGTCTTGGTTCCATGATTTTGGAGATGGATGTCGTAGATGTATTCACAGCCCGTGCCCTGTGTGTATTCTGCTTTCTTTTCGCTGTCGCTCTTTAGCTGGTCCATCAAACCTCCAGGTATGTTCCTGCTAGGAATGTGCGGTAGACTGGGACATCTTGTTTACTTGTTTTCCTTTTCGAATAAAATCTGGAATGCTCATTCCCTCGTCCATCCATGCTTAGCTTAGCTTAGCTTAAAAGAAGCAAGCATAGAGATAGATATTTGTCTTAGATAAAAGTCCTAGGCCTAGTAATACATTAAAGAGGGAACTTTTGTGGTCTATTTTAGATAAAAGGGGACATATAATTTTCTCTATATAATGGCATGGTGCTGATTTAGCGTTGATATGACCTTACAACAGTATTACATTGTAGTGTTTTCTGCATGGTTTCGTATCACTAGTTTCATGTTGCCTTCATATTTGAGTCTATTACTTGTTTTTGTTTTTATCCTTGATTAGTATCAATTGTTGTATTGTAGACTTAAAATTGTGTTGGTTCCTCTTTTACAGAAGCTCAACTGTGAAGTGTGAAGCCGTGAAGTGTGAACCCAAGTGTGAAGCTGTGAAGTCTTACCCAGTTTAGAGTAGCATATTGTAGCACATATGTGTTGTAAAGATTGTAATAGATTTATTTAGTCGTATATTTGATCAATTTTATGTGTTCTTAGTTCTATTTGAAATTCATTCTTGGATAGAAAGTGGTCAAAAAGACAATATATTAGTATTAAATTTAGGTTGATTCTAAGTTTGTGTTGTCACCTGTATTGGATCAGATATATTTGTGCCTTCATAATGCTACAGATCAAAATGTAAATCCAAAATTTGACAAAATTTTGAGATCAACATGACATGTTGGATCAGTACAAAAATAAAATGGCCAAAAAAGAAAATCAATAGAAAGTAAAAGTCCACAAACAAAAATTCGAAAAAAATAAAATTAAAAGTGGCTATAAATAGGCTAAGGCCCAAAAAAGCCCAATAAGAAAAAGCCCAAAAAAATAAAATCAGCCAATGTGATTAATTGAAATGGGTTGGGCTGATTTCAACCATGATGTTTTGATTTCGTCGTAATTTTGCCACGTAGGACAGCCACGTAGGACTGGGTTTGATTGCCAACGACGATTTAGGATCGTCGTAATGTTTACGATAATCCAGGAATCGTCGTAAAAGTTACGACGATTTTGATCAAAACGTCGGTGCTGTTCATTTGTGACGCACTGTTTTCTACGCTTGGTTTTTCGTCGTGAGATCGTCGTAAATTAACAACCGTGACGATGTAGCGACAAAAAAATAGCGTCGTCTATTAGCATACTCCTTGTAGTGGAAGGACTCCACTGTGACAGCCCGAGACCGACGCCCAGAAGATTCTCCCTTTATTTCCGTTTCCATCGTGTGATTAATTTTATTTGTTGCATCGTCATTTAGTTTGCATCGTCGCATCATGCATGGCATCATGTCATCTGTGTTTTGTCGGTGCTGCTTGTTGCTCCATGTGGTTGGGTGTGAGTGCTTTGCGAGTGTGGCCTCGTTTGTTGGCGTGATGAGAGTGGGTGCGTGAGAGCCACCTCAAAACCCTATTGCCCGCCGACCAAAACCTTCTCTCCCCTCTCTTTTATCTTTGCGGTTTTGCTAAGTTCCGTTTTAACCCCTATTTTTATAAAAAAATAAAGATTCTTCTTCTTTTAAAGGAAATCATTTTATTAAATGCGGGGGGCAACCCTTGGGCCTTCTTTATTTTCTCCTTTTGTTTAACTTAAAACCGTCTCAATTTCTTTTCTCTTTTAAAGGCTTTTATTTTATTCTCTAAACAAAAGAGGTTTCATTTAAATCTTCAAAGGGGTTTGATTTTTATTTTTTTGAAAAGGGTTTTAATTTTTAATTCTTTAAAAGGTTTTAGTTTTTACTCGTTTAAAAAAATGCCAATCTATTTCTAAAGTTGGGGTGTTTTTAAAAAAAAGGAGCAAAGGCATTTATTTTATTTTATTATTCATTTATTTTTTCCTCTTTGATTAAAAGCCTTTCTTTATTAAAAAAGGGATTTCTGTTTCAAAAAGTTTTAAAGGAGAAAAAAACAGAAGAGAGAGTCGCAAAGGCCTAGTCGGCCCACCCGGTCTCCAACCCTAGCGCCCCCCGTACCGATCCCTCTCTGTTCCCCCTCGCGCCGTCGTCCTCCCCAGCCCCTCGTCCTGATTCCTCTCCTCCCCCAGCGCCTCCTTCCCCGTCTCGTTCCCCCTCGTCGCGCCATGCCCGCCGGCTTCCCAGTCGCCGCCAGCCCCGTCGTTGGCCGCGCTCGAGCCAGGGAGCAGCTCCCCTGCCCGAGCTCCTCCACCCCGTGCAGCCGCCTCGCCCCTCACCAGCGGCGCCAGCCCCGCGCCTCGCTACCGGCTCCGCCCCGACGTGCCCCCTCCCTTGGCCTCGCCTACTGCAGCCCCTCCATCGGCGCCGCCCTGCCATGGCCCTCCTCGCCCCGAGGTCATCCGCTGGTGGCCGGCCTCCTCCTCCCCATGGAGCCCCGCCGAGCTGCGTTCCCCGCGTTGCCGCGCTGCTGAGCTCCTCCGGTCCCGTGTCGACCTGTGGCCGCCTTCTCTGTAGAAGCCAAGCCCGAGCCGTCCTATGCCGAGCCGCCGCTGCCGTGTGTTGTTGCTACTGTGTGCTGCTCTGCTGCCTGACGTTTTGCTGTTCTGCTGCCTTAGGTGTGCCTGCTTGCCGCTGTTGCTGTTGACCGCTGCTGCTTGGAGATGCCGGTGCGCCGCTGCTGTAGCTGTCGCCATTGCTGCTGGTGTAATGCTGCTGTTGTCGTGCTTGCGCCGCTGCCGTGCGATTGCTGCTGTAGCTTGCTGTGGCTGCTGCTCGCCCCGCCGCTGCCGCTGCTTGCGTGAGTGCTGTTGCTGTGCCGATTTGCTGCTGCCATGTGCTAGGCTGCGTTAGAGTTGCCGCATGCCTGCCGTTGATGCCTGCCGTCGCTGCCGAGTTGCTGTTCCGATGTTGTTGCTGCTAGATGCTTAGTTGCTGCTGTTGCTATTCCTCCGTAGCTTACTGTGGTTGCTGTTGCTTGCTGCTTAGCGCTTGCTGTTGCCTTGCTTGCTTTGCTAGAAGCTAGTTGCTGCAGGCTGCTGCTTACCATCGATGCCGCTAGGTTGCTGTCGTAGTTGCTTGATGTTGATGTTGTGTCGCGTGCCATCGCCGCGTGCACCATCCCCGCCACCGCGGTCCTTCGACGAGTTCACGAGTACAACGACGTCCCCGACGGCCCCCGATCATCTTCGGAACGTGATCGACTTCCGACGCGAAGACCGTGCACCGACGACAAGACTACGACTACCGTCGATGAGACCCGAGTTCCTCGACGACCACGACTTCCACGACGACCGTTGATCTCCTTCACCGATCCGAACCCGTTTGCACCGTTTGTTGCCCGTTGCACGTTGCCCCTCTTATGTTGTGCCGACACATGGGAACCCGGTATACGGGATCACCCCATCTTTATTTACCGTTCCCGCACACGCTTCCTATATGTTGGCACGATACCCCGTTGAGTTATCTGGATAGGAACGTTGCCATGGCATCGTTTCAGATTTGCCGCCATGGTTTCCTCTCGCTCGCCGTGGCGACACCTTGCTTCTTTCCCTTCTTGCCGTGGTGTGATGACTTGCATGCATGACGCATTCATGGCATATATATCGTGTGTTGCATGTTTCTTGCGCCGTAGCTTCGATCGATGTTTCGCGTGTTACCCGACTTGGATGTCATGTAGGATCATTGCTTCACCCTTGCCATGTTAACAACAATGTAATATTGTCGTGATAATTAACGGGAGTGAACTAATAATTATACGTGGAGTTTCGTCGATATGCAACCCATTGCATATCGAGCTTCACTTAATGTGTAGAGTTTGTGTGAGGCGAATTGCCATGCCATGCCTTGCATTTTAACCTGTTCATGCATCATAGTAGGCTGTGCATCATGTTGTGCATCGTGTGGTGAATATCTGTGTTGATGTTGTTTTCGGTTTGCTCCGTTCCGATAGAGTTCCACAAGCGTGTCGGAATGTGAGGACCCGTTCGACTACGATGGTTTGCCGACTCCACCGAGTTGTTCTTCTTCCAAGCGGGATCTCAGGCAAGATGATCATTTCCCCAGATACCATTACTATCATTGCCATGCTAGTTATTCCGATGCTATCGATTATGTCTCGCTGCCTACCACTTGTTAAATATCAGCCTCTCAACAATGCCATGATAACCTTCAACGTGTTCAACCTAGCAAACCACTGATTGGCTATGTTACCGCTTGCTTAACCTTGTGTTAGCGTTGCTAGTTGCAGATGTAGTTGCTTCCATGCGAAAGCATGGGTTCCTTGTTATATCACCATATTTAAATGCTATTTAATTTAATGCACCTATATACTCGATAAAAGGTGGAAGGCTCGGCCATTCTAGCCTGGTGTTTTGTTCCACCTTTGCCCCCTTAGTTTTCGGCTACCGGTGTTATGTTCCATAATCGAGCGCTCCTAACACGATCGGGGTTGTTATGGGGACCCCCTTGATAATTCGTTTTAGTTGAAGACTGGTCTGGCAAGGCCCAACTTTGGTACTACATTTTCCTAATCACCTAATAAAATTGCATGGGGACTTGATGGGCCCCGAGGATAATTTAATCAACCCCCGGGCCAGTGCTCCTCATGAGTGTTGGTCCAAATTGGCAGACTACGGGGCCACCGCGGGGCAACCCGAGGTTTCGTTTTCCTAGTGTGACCCATCCGTCGTGTCCTGAGAACGAGGTACGCGACTCCTATCGGGATCGTCGACACGTCGGGCGGCCTTGCTGGGTTAGTTTTACCTTTGACGAAATATCTTGTGCATCGGGATTCCGGTGATGCTTTGGGTAATCTCAGAGTTGAGGTTTTCCACTAGGGAATCCGACGAGATCGCGAGCTTCGTGATTGAGGATTTCTATGCGGCTTGTGGTAATTTGTGATGGACTAGTTGGAGCACCCCTGGAGGGTTAAATCTTTCGGAAAGCCGTGCCCGCGGTTATGTGGCAATGTGGAAGCTTTGTTTAACACTGGTTCTAGATAACTTGAAGTTAACTTAATTAAAACTTGCCAACTGTGTGCGTAACCGTGACTGTCTCTTTCGTGAGTTCCTTCTCCGATCAAGGACACGATGGGGTTATGTCTAACGTAGGTAGGTGTTCAGGATCGTTCATTTGATCATCTGTAGTTCACGTCCGTTATGCGTAGATCTTCCCCCTCTTTTTCTTGTACTCGTAAGTTTAGCCACCAAATATATGCTTAGCCGTTGCTGCAACCTCACCACTTAACCATACCTCACCCAGTAAGCTTTGCTAGTCTTGATACCTTTGGAAAGGAGATTGCTGAGTCCCCTGTGGCTCACAGATTACTACAACACCAGTTGCAGTTACAGGTAAAGGTTACTTGACGCGAGCGCGTTGATTGTTCATTTGGAGTTGCTTCTTCTTCTTCTTCTTCATCGATCTAGGACGGGTTCCAGGCCGGCAGCCTGGGATAGCAAGGATGGACGTCGTTCTTCTTTTCTTGTTTGTTTTCGTCCGTAGTCGGACCCTGCTCTTACTCTTGGTGTTTATGTAATGTACTGATGTGACTCTGATGTAGCATGTGGCGAGTGTAAGCCAATGCTTTATATATATCTCTTCTTTTCAGTACATGTACTTGTAACGATATCCATTCTTGCGACACGACGAGATGTGCTTCTATCCCTGACGAGGCCCTCGTTCCAAATTGAGGATAGGGTCGCATCTTGGGCGTGACAAGTTGGTATCAGAGCAAGGACCGACCTAGGAGCCCCCTTGATTAATCGAACTTGGCCAAGTCGAGTCTAGTGAAACTACTTTGAGTCTAGTTATATATCGGAGAGTAGGATTTTTTTTTCTCCTCTTCCATGCTCTGGTGAGGAATCTTGACGTAATAATTTAATTCTACCCCTCTTCTCACTCAAATTTTTTTTAGGATCACGCGGATATTTTTGGAATCTATATGATGCCGATGTGATGGAGTTCTGTCTTGGTGCCTCCTGTCTGACTTGATTTTCTTCTGGGGAGTTGAGCTCCAGGGGATTCTCGAGCACATCGTTATCATTCAGATTTCATAGTATCTCAGAACGAAGGATGTTCGTAATTGCTTCAATACTAGTATTGGCGAGATAACCCCGATGTCCCCAGTACTGGTGCAGATTGTTCGGGAGTACTGCCATACTTTGTATCTTTGTGATCACGAGGGTCTGTTGTAGATGAAGGTCCGAGATTCTGGCCGTGTGTTGACGGATGTGATACAGGTGACGGGTTAGTATAGGAGTTGTGTGATATTACTCCTTGTATCCGTGTACCAGATTGCATGACCAGGTATTTCGGGAATTCATAGGTGGTAATTCTAGTAGTTGCTTATAGGACAATCTTCCAACAAATGCTTGATGTTAGGTTGGGGTTCGACATCTAGTGGGTTCGTTTTTTTATGGTCGACTTACAGCAGTACACGTTGTGTCTTAAAGAGTCCTTGTAGCTTGCTACGACTCGGGGACGCTTCGTATGTCAGGTGCACTGCCTTGCACTTGATGGCTACTGTAAATCGAGCCCGTGCGATCCTGTCCACGAAAATATCGGACGAAATCTTTCTCATGAGTTTGTTCTGGCTTGTTTCGTAAGCCACACCCTTTGTTTTGTTGAAATATGGTAATTCAAGTTGCTTCGATGTCAAGTGGTGATTTCATATCTTTCCTAATCTGTGTTCTCATATTTTTATGGGAATGAAATTCTTTTCTCAATCAGATCGTCGTATCAATTCCATTCAACCGGTGTGTTTCTCTCCAAGTGGATTCAATCCTATCTAATTTTTGCAGATCATGCTCTCAATCCTTTCCGGAGTTCATCTCATCTGTCTCAAGTTGTCTTTGTTTTTTCCCCGCCCTCCCACCCTTTTCTTCAGTGATTCAATTTTCATCCAAGAGTTTTCTTTTCATTGTGCTTCCGCTGTTTGTTCTTTTCTCTCTTATCCGGTGTTTCATTGTGAAGATTCTCAGGAGTTTCGTGTCATATTTGTTCATTCTTGTCATCCTTACCGGTGAATTCAGTTCAGTTATCCATGGTCATCATATCCTTTTCAAACATTAAATTCTTTCCTATGTTGGGAATTCTTATGAACCTATCTTGTTATTCATTCCTCTCTTTTCTATCCGGAGTGTTAAAGATATTTCAGTAGTTTCTCGTTTTCAATTCTTTTAATTATTTCGAGGTGCTAACCTCATCAAGTTTTCATTTCTACCGGTGCAATATCTCTCTTCTAGCAATCTTTTCTAACGGTGGTTTTTTTGAGTGGGCCCATAACCCACAGGTTCTTTCCCAGGATCTTATCTGGCTTCTGTAATCTTTCCCGGAGATCTCTAATTCTTTCAACTATGACGTAAGCATTATTTTCATCAGTCATATTCCTTCTCCAAGATCTATTTGAATTAATTCTCATATGGCTCAACCTTTCATTCTTTCTTATTCCGGAGTGTCTCAGTTATTCTTGGTGAGGTTCTTCTCGTCATTTTCTCCATTGAAGATCCGAAGGAGTGTTTCTCTCAATCTTGGTTCATTCTCGTGGAGATTCATCATTTCAGCTTGGTGCCATCTTCTTAATTGTTGTCAATCATGAGTGATCCCTTCTTGCTATCCGGTGCTTCTATGAGTTGTTTTTATTTCTCGATCCTCCGAAGGCCATCATTTTAGAAGATTCTTTGTTCTCAGCTTTCAGCTTTCATTCTCAATTCTTCTACATTGTTATCTCTTCGTTCGTCTCTCGATTATCCAGTGCCTTGTTCAAGTTTTCTGTCAGGTGGCTCATGATCTCTTCATTCTCATGCTTCTCCATTAATTCGTGGTGTTTCCATTCAATTGTGAATTCTTACCGGTGTTTCTTGCAACATTTCTTCTATTTTGTGCTTTATTTATCTCTCTGTCTCTTCAAGATTCTTTCAAGAGGAATAAGTTGTATGCTAAATCCGTTGATTGTCGTCAATTTAATTTGATGAAGGATGAGCATAACATAATTCTTATTCTTCTTCATAGTAATCTGAATTCTTCTTCCGGAGCGGCTCACTATGTCAATTCCTTTTTCTCAAGTGTTCTTATCTTTTCTTTTCCGGAGTTCCAAGTTTTCTCAAGTATCTCCTTGTGAGGCTTCATCTAAATCCTGGCAAGGTCATAATCTTATTCTTTTCTTCCTTGATATCTTTGCATCATTCATGTGTATACGGTGGTCCTTCGTGGTGGCTCATCAAGGTTTCAATCCTTTCTCAAGTGTTCTTCAAGATTCTTGTTGGGGAACCTCAAGTATCCTTTCTCTTGCATTTTTATGTGCAATTGTTCTTCCTTTATCCTTTGAGGTGGTATTATAGCATTCTTGTTAGTGTAGGAGGCTCAAAGAGATTTCCTTTCAAGAATGAGATAATTAAACCCACCAATTCTATGATCATGAGATATTTGCAACCCATGATTTCTTCATTGAGCTATCTTGGTTTGGATTTCACCTAAAGCTTTTCCTATGGATTGTTGCTATCATGGTGCTTGTCATTAATCCAAGTTCTCTATGTATCCCCTCGGTGTAAGAAATTGTTCATATCTTGTTTCTCCCAATCAACTCTTGTTTCTGTTAGTGGCTGGTTGTCACTTCATTAGTTTGCAAAGATTTCCATAAGCCCACTACTATCTTGTTCTTTTCGTTGTTGTTTCTCCAACAACTCCGTTCAATTCTTCTTGCAAGGGTGCTTGTCAAGTTCATTTGAGTTAGTAGTTGTCATTCTCTCTTCATTCTCTTCTTCCGTATGAGCTAGTTCCTATTCTATTGTTCCGGAGGCTTTGTGATGTTGCTCTTTTGGGTCTATTATGTTGTTCTATCAAGATCATGGTGTTCCCTTGCTGTTGTTTGTTGTGCATATTGTCTAATTCTCTCTTCTTATCGAATTTTTTGTCCCATTTTCCTACCGAAGTGCTGCCGAAATTTTCCGTGAATTCTTGCTTCTTTCCCATATCATTCCTCATCTCGTTGCAACCTTCAAGGATCGTTGGTTTCACTCGTTTGTCAAGAAGCGACTAAGTTTTTACCTCTTGTTCTTTCTCATCCTCTCCCCCTTTCATTCTTGGATCTCGGGGCGAGATCCTCTTGTAGTGTAGGAGAGTTGTGACAGCCCGAGACCGACGCCCAGAAGATTCTCCCTTTATTTCCGTTTCCGTCGTGTGATTAGTTTTATTTGTTGCATCGTCATTTAGTTTGCATCGTCGCATCATGCATGGCATCATGTCATCTGTGTTTTGTCGGTGCTGCTTGTTGCTCCATGTGGTTGGGTGTGAGTGCTTTGCGAGTGTGGCCTCGTTTGTTGGCGTGATGAGAGTGGGTGCGTGAGAGCCACCTCAAAACCCTATTGCCCGCCGACCTAAACCTTCTCTCCCCTCTCTTTTATCTTTGCGGTTTTGCTAAGTTCCGTTTTAACCCCTGTTTTAAAAAAAATAAATAAAGATTCTTCTTCTTTTAAAGGAAATCATTTTATTAAATGTGGGGGCAACCCTTGGGCCTTCTTTATTTTCTCCTTTTGTTTAATTTAAAACCGTCTCAATTTCTTTTCTCTTTCAAAGGCTTTTATTTTATTCTCTAAATAAAAGAGGTTTCATTTAAATCTTCAAAGGGGTTTGATTTTTATTCTTTTGAAAAGGGTTTTAATTTTTAATTCTTTAAAAGGTTTTAGTTTTTACTCGTTCAAAAAAATGCCAATCTATTTCTAAAGTTGGGGTGTTTTTTTTAAAGGAGCAAAGGCATTTATATTATTTCATTATTCATTTTTTTCCTCTTTGATTAAAAGCCTTTTTTATTAAAAAAGGGATTTCTGTTTCAAAAAGTTTTAAAGGAGAAAAAAATAGAAGAGAGAGCCGCCAAGGCCCAGTCGGCCCACCCGGTCTCCAACCCTAGCGCCCCCCGTACCGATCCCTCTCTGTTCCCCCTCGCGCCGTCGTCCTCCCTAGCCCCTCGTCCCGATTCCTCTCCTCCCCCAGCGCCTCCTTTCCCGTCTCGTTCCCCCTCGTCGCGCCATGCCCGCCGGCTTCCCGGTCGCCGCCAGCCCCGTCGTTGGCTGTGCTCGAGCCAGGGAGCAGCTCCCCTGCCCGAGCTCCTCCACCCCGTGCAGCCGCCTCGCCCCTCACCAGCGGCGCCAGCCCCGCGCCTCGCTACCGGCTCCGCCCCGACGTGCCCCCTCCCTTGGCCTCGCCTACTGCAGCCCCTCCATCGGCGCCGCCCTGCCATGGCCCTCCTCGCCCCGAGGTCATCCGCTGGTGGCCGGCCTCCTCCTCCCCATGGAGCCCCGCCGAGCTGCGTTCCCCGCGTTGCCGCACTGCTGAGCTCCTCCGGTCCCGTGTCGACCTGTGGCCGCCTTCTCTGTAGAAGCCAAGCCCGAGCCGTCCTATGCCGAGCCGCCGCTGCCGTGTGTTGTTGCTACTGTGTGCTGCTCTGCTGCCTGACGTTTTGCTGTTCTGCTGCCTTAGGTGTGCCTGCTTGCCGCTGTTGCTGTTGACCGCTGCTGCTTGGAGATGCCGGTGCGCCGCTGCTGTAGCTGTCGCCATTGCTGCTGGTGTAATGCTGCTGTTGTCGTGCTTGCGCCGCTGCCGTGCGATTGCTGCTGTAGCTTGCTGTGGCTGCTGCTCGCCCCGCCGCTGCCGCTGCTTGCGTGAGTGCTGTTGCTGTGCCGATTTGCTGTTGCCATGTGCTAGGCTGCGTTAGAATTGCCGCATGCCTACCGTTGATGCCTGCCGTCGCTGCCGAGTTGCTGTTCCGATGCTGTTGCTGCTAGATGCTTAGTTGCTGCTGTTGCTATTCCTCCGTAGCTTGCTGTGGTTGCTGTTGCTTGCTGCTTAGCGCTTGCTGCTGCCTTGCTTGCTTTGCTAGAAGCTAGCTGTTGCAGGCTGCTGCTTACCGTCGATGCCGCGAGGTTGCTGTCGTAGTTGCTTGATGTTGATGTTGTGTCGCGTGCCGTCGCCGCGTGCACCATCCCCACCACCCTGGTCCTTCGACGAGTTCACGAGTACAACGACGTCCCCGACGACCCCCGATCATCTTCGGAACGTGATCGACTTCTGACGCGAAGACCGTGCACCGATGACAAGAGTACGACTACCGTCGACGAGACCCGAGATCCTCGACGACCACGACTTCCACGACGACCGTTGATCTCCTTCACCGATCCGAACCCCTCCGATATGCACGCTTCAAAGGTATACCGATGGGACGTGTCGTGTACCAAACGCATATGATGTATGAGATGAATGAATGTTTGCACCGTTTTTTGCTCGTTGCACGTTGCCCCTCTTATGTTGTGCCGACACATGGGAACCCGGTATACGGGATCACCCCATCTTTATTTACCGTTCCCGCACACGCTTCCTATACGTTAGCACGATACCCCGTTGAGTTATCGGGATAGGAACGTTGCCGTGGCATCGTTTCCGATTTGCCGCCATGGTTTCCTCTCGCTCGCTGTGGCGACACCTTGCTTCATTCCCTTCTTGCCGTGGTGTGATGACTTGCATGCATGACGCATTCATGGCATATATATCGTGTGTTGCATGTTTCTTGCGCCGTAGCTCCGATCGATGTTTCACGTGTTACCCGACTTGGATGTCATGTAGGATCATCGCTTCACCCTTGCCATGTTAACAACAATGTAATATTGTCGTGATAATTAACGGGAGTGAACTAATAATTATACGTGGAGTTTCGTCGATATGCAACCCGTTGCATATCGAGCTTCACTTAATGTGTAGAGTTTGTGTGAGGCAAATTGCCATGCCATGCCTTGCATTTTAACCTGTTCATGCATCATAGTAGGCTGTGCATCATGTTGTGCATCGTGTGGTGAATATCTGTGTTGATGTTGTTTTCGGTTTGCTCCGTTCCGATAGAGTTCTGCAAGCGTGTCGAAATGTGAGGACCCGTTCGACTACGATGGTTTGCCGACTCCACCGAGTTGTTCTTCTTCCAAGCGGGATCTCAGCCAAGATGATCATTTCCCCAGATACCATTACTATCATTGCCATGCTAGTTATTTCGATGCTATCGATTATGTCTTGCTTCCTACCACTTGTTAAATATCAGCCTCTCAACAATGCCATGATAACCTTCAACCTGTTCGACCTAGCAAACCACTGATTGGCTATGTTACCGCTTGCTTAACCTTGTGTTAGCGTTTCTAGTTGCAGGTGTAGTTGCTTCCATGCGAAAGCATTGGTTCTTTTTATATCACCATATTTAAATGCTATTTAATTTAATGCACCTATATACTTGGTAAAAGGTGGAAGGCTCGACCTTTCTAGCCTGGTGTTTTGTTCCACCTTTGCCCCCTTAGTTTTCGGCTACCAGTGTTATGTTCCATAATCGAGCGCTCCTAACACGATCGGGGTTGTTATGGGGACCCCCTTGATAATTCGTTTTAGATTAAGACTGGTCTGGCAAGGCCCAACTTTGGTACTACATTTGCCTAGTCACCTAATAAAATTGCATAGGGACTTCCCGGGCCCCAAGGATAATTTAATCAACCCCCGGGCCAGTGCTCCTCATGAGTATTGGTCCAAATTGGCAGACTACGGGGCCACCGCGGGGCAACCCGAGGTTTGGTTCTCCTAGTATGACCCATCCGTCGTGTCCTGAGAACGAGGTACGCGACTCCTATCGGGATCGTCGACACGTCGGGCAGCCTTGCTGGGTTAGTTTTACCTTTGCCGAAATATCTTGTGCATCGGGATTCCGGTGATGCTTTGGGTAATCTCAGAGTTGAGGTTTTCCACTAGGGAATCCGACGAGATCGCGAGCTTCGTGATTGAGAATTTCTATGCGGCTTGTGGTAATTTGTGATGGACTAGTTGGAGCACCCCTGCAGGGTTAAATCTTTCGAAAAGCCGTGCCCGCAGTTATGTGGCAACGTGGAAGCTTTGTTTAACACTGGTTCTAGATAACTTGTAGTTAACTTAATTAAAACATGCCAACTGTGTGCGTAACCGTGACTGTCTCTTTCGTGAGTTCCTTCTCCGATCGAGGACACGGTGGGGTTATGTCTGACGTAGGTAGGTGTTCAGGATCGTTCATTTGATCATCAGTAGTTCACGTCCGTTATGCGTAGATCTTCCCCCTCTTTTTTCTTGTACTCGTAAGTTTAGCCACCAAATATATGCTTAGCCGCTGCTGCAACCTCACCACTTAACCGTACCTCACCCAGTAAGCTTTGCTAGTCTTGATACCTTTGGAAATGAGATTGCTGAGTCCCCTGTGGCTCACAGATTATTACAACACCAGTTGCAGGTACATGTAAAGGTTACTTGACGCGAGCGCATTGATTGTTCATTTGGAGTTGCTTCTTCTTCTTCTTCTTCATCGATCTAGGATGGGTTTCAGGCCGGCAGCTTGGGATAGCAAGGATGGACGTCGTTCTTCTTTTCTCGTTTGTTTTCGTCCGTAGTCGGACCCTGCTCTTACTCTTGGTGTTTGTGTAATGTACTAATGTGACTCTGATGTTGCATGTGGCGAGTGTAAGCCAATTCTTTATATATATGTCTTCTTTTAAGTACATGTACTTGTAACGATATCCATTCTTGCGACACGACGAGATGTGCTTCTATCCCTGACGAGGCCCTCGTGCCAAATTGAGGATAGGGTCGCATCTTGGGCGTGACATCCACCTTCCAATCCTAGTTGGACTAGGATTGGAGGAGGACTCCTCCCCCCCCTTCCGCCAACCCCTTGAGGCTCCCTTGAGCCTCAAGGCAGGTCCCTCCCCCTCCCTCCTATATATACTGAGGTATTAGGGCTGATTTGTGACAACTTTGCCACGGCAGCCCGACCACATACCTCCACGGTTTTTCCTCTAGATCGTATTTCTACGGAGCTCGGGCGGAGCCCTGCTGAGATAGATCACCACCAACCTCCGGAGCGCCGTCACACTATCGGAGAACTCATCTACCTCTCCGTCTCTCTTGCTGGATCAAGAAGGCCGAGATCATCGTCGAGCTGTACATGTGCTGAACGCAGAGGTGCCGTCCGTTCGGCACTAGATCGGAGCGGATCGTGGGACGGATCGCGGGACAGTTCGTGGGACGGTTCGTGGGGAGGATCGAGGGACGTGAGGACGTTCCACTACATGAACTGTGTTTCTTAACGCTTCCTGTTGTGCGATCTACAAGGGTACATAGATCGGAAATCCCCTCTCGTAGATGGACATCACCATGATAGGTCTTCGTGCGTGTAGGAAATTTTTTGTTTCCCATGCGACGTTCCCCAACAGTGGCATCATGAGCTAGGTTCATGCGTAGATGTCATCTCGAGTAGAACACAAAAGTTTTTGTGGGCGGTGATGTGAGATTTGCTGCTCTCCGTAGTCTTTTCTTGATTCTGCGGTATTGTTGGATCGAAGCGGCTCGGACCGACATTACTCGTACGCTTATGAGAGACTGGTTTCATCGCTACGAGCAACCCCGTTGCTCAAAGATGACTGGCGAGTGTCGGTTTCTCCAACTTTAGTTGAATCGGATTTGACCGAGTAGGTCCTTGGAGAGAGGTTAAATAGCTATTCATACATCTCCGTTGTGGTGTTTGCGTAAGTAAGATGTGATCCTACTAGATACCCATGATCACCACGTAAAACATGCAACAACAATTAGAGGACGTCTAACTTGTTTTTGCAGGGTATGCTTGTGATGTGATATGGCCGGCGATGTGATGTGATATATTGATGTATGAGATGATAATGTTGTAATAGTTAATATCGACTTGCACGTCGATGGTACGGCAACCGGCAGGAGCCATAGGGTTGTCTTTAAACTAATGTTTGTGCTTGCAGATGTGTTTACTATATTGCTAGGACGTAGCTTTAGTAGTAATAGCATGAGTAGCACGACAACCCCGATGGCGACACGTTGATGAAGATCATGGTGTGGCGCATGTGACAAGAAGATCGTGCCGGTGCTTTGGTGATGGAGATCAAGAAGCACATGATGATGGCCATATCATGTCACTTATGAATTGCATGTGATGTTAATCCTTTTATGCACCTTGTTTTGCTTAGAACGACAGTAGCATTATCAGGTGATGTCTCACTAAAATTTCAAGACGAAATTATGTTCTCCCCGACTGTGCACCGTTGCTACAGTTCGTCGTTTCGAGACACCACGTGATGATCGGGTGTGATAGACTCAATGTTCACATACAACGGATGCAAAAGAGTTGCACACGCGGAACACTCGGGTTAAGCTTGACGAGCCTAGCATGTGCAGACATGACCTCGGAACACATGAGACCGAAAGGTCGATCATGAATCATATAGTTGATATGATTAGCATAGGGATGCTTACCACTGGAACTATCATCAGCTCACGTGATGATCGGACTTGAGCTAGTGGAATTGGATCATGAACCACTCAAATGACTAGAGAGATGTACTTTTTGAGTGGGAGTTTAGCAAGTAATTTTATTAGTTAAACTCTAATTATCTTGAACATAGTCTAAGTCCACCTTGAAAATATTTGCGTTGTAGATCAATGGCTCCCACGATAGTCACCTTGAATTTTAATACGTTCCTAGAGAAAGCTAAGTTGAAAGATGATGGAAGCAACTTTGTAGACTGGGCTCGTAATCTTAAGTTGCTCCTGCAAGCTCGGAAGAAGATTATGTCCTTAATGCTGCGCTAGGAGAGGAACCACCCGCCGCGGCTGACCAAGATGCTAAGAACGCTTGGTTAGCACGCAAGGAGGACTACTCAGTAGTTCAATGTGCAGTCTTGTATGGCTTAGAGCCGGGACTGCAACGTTGCTTTGAGCATCATGGAGCATATGAGATGTTCCACTAGTTGAAGTTTATCTTTCAGAAGAACGCCCGGATCAAGAGGTATGAGACATCCGATAAATTCTATGCTTGCAAGATGGAGGAGAATTCGTCTATTAGTGGACATGTGCTCAAAATGTCTGGGTACTCAAACCGTCTAGCTGAGCTGGGGATTGAACTCCCGCAAGAGGCTATCACTGACAGAATTCTTCAATCACTGCCACCAAGATATAAGGGCTTTGTGTTGAACTATAACAAGCAAGGGATGAACAAGTCACCCGGCGAGTTATTCGCGATGCTGAAAGTCGCAGAGGCAGAACTCCGTAAAGAGCATCAAGTGTTGATGGTGAATAAGACCACTAGTTTCAAGAGAAACGACAAAGGAAAGAAGGGTAATTCAAAGAAGAGCGGAAAGCCTGTTGCCAATCCGACGAAGAAACCCAAAGCTGGACCTAAGCCTGAAACAGAGTGCTATTATTGCAAGGGTATGGGTCACTCGAAGCGCAACTGCCCCAAGTATCTGGCTGATAAGAAGGCGACCAAAGAAAAATCAGGTATATTCGATATACATGTTATTTATGTGTACTTAACCAGCTCTCGTAGTAGTGCCTCGGTATTCGATACCGGTTCTGTTGCTCATATTTGCAACTCGAAACAGGAACTGCAGAATAAGCGAAGGCTGGCGAAGGATGAAGTGGCGATGCGCGTGGGAAATGGTTCCAAGGTTTATGCAATCGCCGTCGGCACAATTTCACTTCAGTTACCATCAGGATTAGTTATGAACTTAAATAAATGTTATTTAGTGCCTGCGTTAAGCATGAACATTATATCTGGATCTTGTTTATTGCGAGACGGTTACTAGTTTAAGTCAGAGAATAATGGTTGTTCTATTTCTATGAGTAATATCTTTTATGGCCATGCACCCAATGTGAGAGGATTGTTCATATTGAATCTTGATAGTGATAATACACATATAGATAACATTGAGACCAAAAGAGTTAGAGTTAACAATGATAGCGCCATGTTTTTATGGCACTGCCGCTTAGGTCATATTGGTGTAAAGCGCATGAAGAAACTCCATACCGATGGACTTTTGGAGTCACTTGACTTTGATTCTCTTGATACGTGCGAACCATGCCTCATGGGCAAGATGACTAAAACTCCGTTCTCCGGAACAATGGAGCGTGCAAGTGACTTGTTGGAAATCGTACATACCGATGTGTGTGGTTCGATAAGTGTGGAGGGACGCGGCGGATATCGTTATTCTGTCACCTTCACTGATGATTTGAGTAGATATGGTTATGTCTACTTGATGTAGCAGAAGTCTGAAACATTTGAAAAGTTCAAACAATTTCAGAGTGAAGTCGAAAATCGTCCTAACAAGAAGATCAAGTTCCTACGGTCTGATCGTGGGGGTGAATATCTGAGCTTCGAGTTTGGTGCTCACTTAAGACAATGTGGAATTGTTTCACAGTTGACACCGCCTGGAACACCACAACGTAATGGTGTGTCCGAACGTCGTAATCGTACTTTACTAGAGATGGTGTGATCTATGATGTCTCTTACCGACTTGCCATTGTCGTTTTGGGGCTATGCATTAGAGACAGCTGCATTCACTTTAATTAGGGCACCATCAAAATCCATTGAGACGACACCATATCAGCTGTGGTATGGCAAACGACCAAAATTGTCGTTTCTTAAAGTTTGGGGATGTGATGCTTATGTCTAAAAGCTTCAGCCTGAAAAGCTGGAACCTAAAGCGGAAAAGTGCGTCTTCATAGGTTACTCAAAAGACACAATTGGGTATACCTTCTATCTCAAATCCGAGGGCAAAGTGTTTGTTGCTAAGAACAAAGCTTTTCTCGAGAAGGAGTTTCTCTCGAGAGAATTGAGTGGGAGGAAGATAGAACTTGATGAGGTTGTCGAACCTCTCATCCCTCCGGATGGTGGCGCAGGGCAAGGGGAAACCCCTGTCGTTGTGACACCGGTTGAGGAGGAAGTTAATGATGATGATGATTAAACTCCGGATCAAGTTCCTATCGGACCTCGCAGGTCGACGAGACCGCGTACTGCTCCAGAGTGGTATGGTAATCCCCTCTTATCAATTATGTTGTTGGACAACAATGAGGCTGTGAATTATGAAGAAGCAATGGTGGGTCCGGATTCCAACAAATGGCTGGAGTCCATGAAGTCCGAGATAGGATCTATGTATGAAAACAAAGTGTGGACTTTGGAAGTACTACGTGAAGGCCGCAAGGCTATTCAGAACAAATGGATATTTAAGAAGAAGACGGACGCTGACGGTAATGTGACCGTTTATAAAGCTCGACTTGTGGCAAAGGGTTTTTCACAAGTTCAAGGAATTGACTATGATGAGACATTCTCACCCGTAGCGATGCTTAAGTCCGTCCGAATCATGTTAGCAATAGCTGCATTTTTCGATTATGAAATATGGCAGATGGATGTCAAAACGACGTTCCTTAACGATTTCCTTAAGGAAGAGTTGTATATGATGCAACCCAAAGGTTTTGTCGATCCTAAAAATGCTAACAAAGTGTGCAAGCTCCAGCGATCCATTTATGGACTGGTGCAACCATCTTGGAGTTGGAATAAACGCTTTGATGAGGTGATCAAAGCATTTGGGTTTATACAAGTGGTTGGAGAATCTTGTATTTACAGGAAAGTTAGTGGGAGCTCTGTGGCGTTTCTAATATTATATGTGGATGACACATTGCTGATTGGAAACAACGTGGAGCTTTTCGCGAGCATAAAAGGTTACTTGAATAAAAGTTTCTCTATGAAGGACCTAGGAGAAGTTGCTTACATTCTAGGCATTAAGATCTATAGGGATATATCGAAACGCCTGATAGGACTTTCACAAAGCACATACCTTGATAAAGTTTTGAATAAGTTCAAAATGGATCAGTCCAAGAAAGGGTTCTTGCCAGTATTACAAGGTATAAAATTGAGTAAGACTCGGTGCCCAACAACTGAGGAAGATAGAAAGACAATGAGTTCCGTCCCCTACGCTTCAGCCGTAGGTTCTATCATGTATGCAATGCTATGCACCAGACCGGACGTTAGCCTGGCCATAAGTACGGCAGGTAGGTTCCAGAGTAATCCAGGAGTGGATCACTGGACGGCGGTCAAGAATATCCTGAAGTACGTGAAAAGGACTAAGGAGATGTTTCTCGTATATGGAGGTGACGAAGAGCTCATCGTAAAAGGTTACGTCGATGCAAGTTTTGACACAGATCCGGACGACTCTAAGTCGCAGACCGGATAAGTATTTATTCTTAATGGGGGTGCGGTAAGCTGGTGTAGTTCCAAGCAAAGTGTCGTAGCTGATTCTACATGTGAAGCGGAGTACATGGCTGCCTCGGAGGCAGCTAAGAAGGGTGTCTGGATGAAGCAGTTCATGACGGATCTTGGAGTCGTGCCGAGCGCACTGAATCCAATAACCCTATTTTGTGACAACATGGGTGCCATTTCCTTAGCAAAGGAACAACGGTTTCACAAGAAGACCAGACACATCAAACGACGCTTCAACCTCATCCGCGACTACGTCGAGGAGGAGGACGTGAATATCTGCAAAGTGCACATGGATCTGAATGTGGCAGACCCCCTGACTAAACCTCTTCCACGGGCAAAGCATGATCAACACCAGAACTGTATGGGTGTTAGATTTATTACAATGTAATTCACATGACGATGTGAGGGCTAGATTATTGACTCTGGTGCAAGTGGGAGACTGTTGGAGTTATGCCCTAGAGGCAATGTTAAATAAGTTATTATTATAATTCATGTATCAAGATAATTGTTTATTATCCATGCTATAATTGTGTTGAATTAAGACTTAGATACATGTGTGGATACATAGACAAAAGACTGTCCCTAGCAAGCCTCTAGTTGGTTAGCCAGTTGACCAAGGATAGTCAAGGTCTTCTGACTATGTACAAGGTGTTGTTGGTTGATAAGTGGATCACATCATTGGGTGAATCATGTGATGGACTAGACCCAAACTAATGAATGTAGCATGTTGATTGTGTCATTTTGTTGCTACTGTTTTCTACGTGCCAAGTATTTATTCCTATGACCACGAGATCATATAACTCACTGGCACCAGAGGAATGCCTTGTGTGTATCAAACGTCACAACGTATCTGGGTGACTATAAAGATGCCCTACAGGTATCTCCGAAGGTGTCCGTTGAGTTAGTATAGATCAAGACTGGGATTTGTCACTCCGTGTGACGGAGAGGTATCCCGGGGCCCACTCGGTAATACAACATCACCCACAAGCCTTGCAAGCAATGTGACTTAGTGTGAGTCACGAGATCTTGTATTACGGAACGAGTAAAGAGACTTTCCGGTAAACGGACGACACCTCTGCGCCTCTGCGTTCAGCACACGTACAGCTCGATGACGATCTCCGCCTTCTTGATCCAGCAAGAGAGACGGGGAAGTAGATGAGTTCTCCGGCAGCATGACGGCGTGCCGGTGATGGTGATCATCTAATCCTGCACGGCTCCGTCCGAGCTCCGTAGAAAACCGATCTAGAGGAAGAACTACGAAGTAGAGGTTTAGGGTTGCACGTGGCAAAGTTGTGTCTCAAAAACCCTAAAACCTCTAGTATATATAGGAGAAGGGGAGGGGATAGGCTTGGGGCTCAAGGGAGCCCCCAGGGCGTGCCGAAGTGGGAGAGGAGGGACTCCAACTCCAATTCAGTTTGGGGAAGGAGGAGTCCCTTGCTTCCTTCCCACCTCCCTCTTTTTTTTTCTTTTTCTCCTTTGATTTTTCCCTTAGCCGAAATAGTCCGCTTGGGCTGGCCTCACCAGCCCACCAAGGGCTGGTGCGCCACCCGTGGGCTATTAGGTTCTCTCCCGTGCGGGTGGCCCCCTGCGGGTAAAAACCTGGAACCCATTCCTCACTCCTGGTACACTGCCGGTAATGCCCAAAATCTTTTCGGAGGCCAAACAAACAATCCTATATATCAATCTTCGTTTCGTACCATTCCGGAAACCCTCGTGACGTCCGTGATCTCATCTGGGACTCCGAACAAACCTTCGTTCACCAACACCTATAACTCAACTATACCAAAACATCACCGAACCTTAAGTGTGCAGACCCTGCGGGTTCGAGAACTATGCAGACATGACCTGAGACACTCCCCGGTCAATATCCAATAACGGGACATGGACGTAAATATTGGATCCTACATATTCTATGAATATCTTATCGGTTGAACCTCTGTGCCAAGGATTCATATAATCCCGTATACCATTCCCTTTGTCCTTGGGTATGTTAGTTGCCCGAGATTTGATCATCGGTATCCCTATACCTATTTCAATTTTGTTACCGGCAAGTCTCTTTACTTGTTCCGTAATACAAGATCATGTGACTAACACTTTAGTCACATTGCTTGCAAGGCTTATATGTGATGTTGTATTACCGAGTGGGCCTTGAGATACCTCTCCATCACACGGAGTGATAAATCCTAGTCATGATCCATGCTAACTCAACGGACACCTTCAGAGATACCTGTAGAGCACCTTTATAGTCACCCAGTAACGTTGCGACGTTTGATACACACAAGGTATTCCTGCGATGTCAGTGAGTTACATGATCTCATGGTCATAGGAATGAATACTTGACACGCAGAAAACAATAGCAACAAAATGACACGATCACATGCTACGTTTATAGTTTGGGTCTTTTCCAGCACATCATTCTCCCAATGATGTGATCCAGTCATCAAGTGATAACACTTGCATATGGTCAGAAAACCTTAACCATACTTGATCAATTGGCTAGTCAACTAGAGGCTTACTAGGGACATTGTTTTGTCTATATATATCCACACATGCATTTATGTTTTCATTCAATACAATTATAGCATGGATAATAAACGATTATCTTGAAACAGGAAATATAATAATAACTATTTTATCATTGCCTCCAGGTCATATTTCCAACAATGTTTGGGAAGGAGGTCCATATCCCACTCCCTAGTTTGTTCCTCAAAAGGAGAAGTATGATCCTACTTCTACCAAGGGAAAAAACTCTCAAGATGACCTTCTACCACAAGACCACAAGGGAAAAGGAAAGCTTCAAGAGGAGCTTGGCTTATTTGAAGAAGAACCCCAAGTCAAGGTCAAGTGGATTCCCAAGGACACTACTAGCACTAAATCATCTAATGCTACCACAACTCCAAGGATTCCTATAAATTTGATGTGGATACCCAAGAGAAAGTACTATAAAGTTCTTGAGGAGTGACTCTGCCAACGAAATTCACTCTTATTCATTTTTGCAAGAACTATATGCAATCAAACTCAACCATATGCACTAGTTCAAGGAGTCACACATTCCCTCAAAGGTAAGCAAGGGACAAGGTAATTAATGTATCTTTGGACATCATCCCACATGTGCTTCACTCCATGTCAATAGATATTCTTGCATATGTTACTTGTGTTTGGGACTAACCCATGTAGGTGAGAAGAGTAAGAAACAACAAGGATTGCTCCCAATTCAAGATGATCTTCATCAACATTGAGCTTCCACCACTACTTCACCTACTTGAAGTCTTCTACGACAAAATTCAAGGTTAGTTTATACCTCTTAGGGGGGATGTCATATTAAGGGGGAGCTGTACTCTAAATCTTGAGTATAAGCATCTCCTAAGGATATGAACACATTGATGCTTTATGTAAAAGTGGCAACCCCACTTGTGCTTAAACAATGAGTATGATCTATGATCAAGTATTCTTACTTGACTCCTATGTCAATATGCTCATATATAGATGACTTCGTCATCGCCAAAGTGCTTGATAGATGCTAGGATTTTTGTGCATGTTCACTTTGTTTTGCCGATCATCTTATTATGTGAGCATGTTGGTTTGCATATTTTCCTCATTCGAGGACATCCAGTTGTTGTCATTTGGATTTTTGATTTATCTTTTGCCAATTGGATGGACAAGAATGCCTAGGACCCTCCTCTAGCTATCTATGATTTCTTGTCTCAAGTTCTATTCATGCTTCATCACAAAACTTGAAGAAGCACTTATCGATCCTCTGTGCGAAGGAGCACTCGGAGTTCCGTATCGACAAAGGTTGCATTCCAAAACCCCTGTGAGAATCTCGTCGAAACCAACCCCACAAACTCGGTTCCACCGAATTCCCAAAGCTGATCAGAATTTCCATCTTGGTACCATCGATATCATCTTCTTGGTTACACCAAGTTTCCCTGTCAACTGACAGTAGAGGAACTGTGTGACACCAAAATTCTAGTATCGGTGACACCGATAGTGACGGGTATAAATCCTGGCGGACTGAGAGTTTTGAAATTACCTCTTCAAACGCCTCGACCCCAAACCCTAATCTGCAGTGCAAGGACACCTGGTCATCGCCTTTGCATCCCCGAGAACCTCCACCATTGGGATTCGTTTTCGCCGGGATTCTTCGTCCTCGTAGTCGGACCACCACAAGGTTGGGCGCGGATCCGCCTTCTCCTGCGCTCCACTAGTCTATCTCATGCGCATTAGAAACTTTTATCTATAATCCTCCATGTGCAACTGAAAGCTCATATGCCCCCTTGGTGATTTTTATAATTCATGACAACATACATTGTCTCTTGGACTAACACTTTTACCTAGGTATTTCAGGAATAGTCCATGGAAAGTTATGGCTAAAGGTTTATGAGGAGATACTCCTGTATGCAAGAAAGGAATAATGTTGGCTCAAGCTTCAAGCTAGAAGACTCTTCATTATATATTTGTGATAAATCACTTTTGAGTTCATAGGAAAGCCAATACTATTAAAAGGGGGTGAGGTAGTGAAATGAACTGATTGCTCAAAATGCTCAAAGTTGGCCACCAATACATTCAGTCATTTTCCCCACATATCCACTCTGTCAAACCCCACATACACAAATTCGGTGTCACCAACATTTACATATCAGACCCACTGAGTTTCACTTCAGACAGAACCCTAGCCATTTCCACCAAATCGGTGCAACCGAAACCAAGCCGGTGCTACCGAGTTTGGGTGACCAACATTCTATTGGCTCGGTACACAAAATCGGAATTTCCGAGTTTGAGTAAAGGTGCCACCGAGTTTGGCCATCTGACCATTACTCACCTTTTCGGTGCCACCAAGTTTCATATATCGGTCTCACCGACATTCAAAATTTCACACCTTTAGTGTTAATCGGTACCACCGAGTTTCCAACTTCGGTGTCACCGAGTTTGCCCTTTTCTGTGTAACGGTTCGATTTTGGCTGCTGCCTATATATACCCCTTCACCCACCTCTCATTCGTGGGAGAAGCACTCAAAACACACACTTGCGAGATCCATTTTCTGAGAGAGAACCACCTACTCATGTGTTGAGACCAAGATATTCCAATCCAATCATTTGAAACTTGATCTCTAGCCTCCCCAAACTGCTTTCCACCAAATCAACCTCTGCTATCCATGTATATCCCATGAGAGAGTGATTTAGTGTTGAGGAGACTATCTTTAGAAGCACAAGAGCAAGGAGTTCATTGATCTACCACATCTATTACCTTTTGGAGGGTGGTGCCTCCTAGATAGGTTAGGTGTCGCTTGGGAGCCTCCTACTTCGTGTTGTGGAGTTGAACCAAGATGTTTGTAAGGGCAAGGAGATCGCCTACTTTGTGAAGATCTGCCGTGAGTAAGGCTAGTACTTCGTGGGCGAAATCCGTGGTGGAATAGACAAGGCCGCTTCTTTGTGGACCCTCCGTGAACTCTCGCGGCCGTTACCCTCCATGGGTTGAAGTCTCCACTAACATGGACATACAATAGTGCCACCTATCGGAACCATGCCAAAATCGCTATGTCAACCTCATGCGTTTGATCTCCCTACCTTACTCCTCTACATTACACTTTCATGTTTTACTTTCCGCTGCTATACTATTAGAACTGCATATGTAGGGTGCACTAGACTTATTAGAAGTGTTGAATTTCTGCTGTCCTAGAAATTGGGTTAAGCTAGAAATTTTATCTTGACAAGTAATTGATACATCCATTTTGCATCATGTTTTCATGTTGATATTTATCGCTTCTTGGGCTGTTATTGCACTTCACGGTACAATACTTATGCCTTTTCTCTCTTATTTTGCAAGGTTTACATGAAGAGGGAGAATGCCGGTAGCTGGAATTCTGGCCTGAAAAAGGAGCAAGTTTGAGATACCTATTCTGCGCAACTCCAAACGCCGTGAACATCAACGATGATTTTTTCGGGATTTATAAAAAATACTAGGCCGAAGAAGTGCCAGAGGGGCGCCAAGCAGGTGGCCACAAGCCTGCTAGGCGCGGCCACCCCCTGGACGCGCCTAGGGGGCTTGTGGGCTCCCTGCTGGCCCTCTGGCCCCCTCTTCTGCTATATTAAGGGTTTCTTCCGAAAAAAATCACGAGGAGGCTTTTTCGAGGATTCGCCGCCGCCACGAGACGGAACTTGAGAAGAACCAATCTAGAGCTCTGGCAGGACGATCCTGCCGGGGAAACTTCCCTCCCGGAGAGGGAAATCGTCGCCATCGTCATCACCAATGCTCCTCTCATCAGAGGGGACTCATCACCATCAACATCTTCATCAGCACCATCTCATCTCCAAACCCTAGTTCATCACTTGTAACCAATCTCCGTCTCGCGACTCCGATTGGTACTTGTAAGGTTGCTAGTAGTGTTGATTACTCCTTGTAGTTGATGCTGGTTGGATTACTTGGTGGAAGAGTTTATGTTCAGATCCTTGATGCTACTCATTACCTCTCTGATCATGAATATAATTATGCTTTGTGAGTAGTTACTTTTGTTCCTGAGGACATGGGATAAGTCATGCTAATAGTAGTCATGTGAATTTGGTATTCGTTCGATATTTTGATGTGTTGTATGTTGTTTTTCCTCTAGTGGTGTTATGTGAACGTCGACTACAGAACACTTCACCTTATTTGGGCCTAGATGAAGGCATTGGGAAGTAGTAAGTAGATGATGGGTTTCTAGAGTGACAGAAGCTTAAACCCTAGTTTATGCGTTGCTTCGTAAGGGGCTGATTTGGATCCACTAGTTTAATGCTATGGTTAGACTTTGTCTTAATTCTTCTTTCGTAGTTGCGGATGCTTGCGAGAGGGGTTAATCATAATTGGGATGCTTGTCCAAGTAAGGGCAGTACCCAAGCGCCGGTCCACCCACATATCAAACTATCAAAGTAACGAACGTGAATCATATGAACATGATGAAAACTAGCATGACAGAAATTCCCGTGTGACCTCGGGAGCGTTTTTCCTCCTATAAGACTTTGTCCAGGCTTGTACCTTGCTACAAAAGGGATTGGGCCACTTTGCTGCATCGTTGATACTTTTGTTACTTGTTACTTGCTACGAATCATCTAACCACACAAT
The DNA here is from genome assembly GCF_904849725.1 of Hordeum vulgare subsp. vulgare. NCBI lineage: Eukaryota > Viridiplantae > Streptophyta > Magnoliopsida > Poales > Poaceae > Hordeum > Hordeum vulgare. The sequence continues at coordinate 310,628,012 of NC_058518.1, forward strand.
CACTTGTTACCGATAATTTCAGTGCTTGCAGATTTTACCTTGCTGAAAACCACTTGTCAGATCCTTCCGCTCCTCGTTGGGTTCGACAGTCTTACTTATCGAAAGGACTACAATAGATCCCCTATAATTGTGGGTCTTCAAGACTCTTTTCTGGCGCCGTTGCTGGGGAGTGAAGCGCCTTTGGTAAGTGGAACTTGGTAAGGAAACATTAATACAGTGTGCTGAAATTTATTGTCACTTGTCACTATGGAAACTAATCCTTGTTGGGCCTTCTTCGGGGTATCTTCACCTCGAACGTAAGCACAAAGACTTGCTCCTCAACCTTGTGCACCTACTGAAAATATTTGCTTTGAATTGCCTTCGGGTATGCTTGAGAAACTACAGGCTAATCCTTTTACAGGAGATGGAACATCACATCCACACTTGCATCTAATCTATGTAGATGAAGTTTGTGGTTTATTTAAGCTTGTAGGTTTGCCCATGGATGAGGTCAAGAATAAGGTCTTCCATTATCTTTGAGGGATAAGGCGTTTACATGGTATAGGCTATGTGATGATACTGGATCATGGGACTACAATCGGTTGAAATTGGAATTTCATCAAAAGTTTTATCCCATGCATTTAGTACATCGTGATCGGAATTATATTTATAATTTTTGGCCCCGTGACAGAGAAATCATAGCTCAAGCTTGGGTGAGGCTTAAATCAATGTTATATTCATGCCCCAACCATGAGCTCTCGAGAGAAATTATCATTCAAAACTTCTATGCTCGGCTTTCTCATGATGATCGCACCATGCTTGACACTTCTTGTACCGGTTCTTTTATGAAGAGAGATATTGACTTCAAATGGAATTTATTGGAAAGAATTAAACGCAACTCTGAAGATTGGGAGCTTGATGAAGGTAAGGAGTCAGGTATGAATTTCAAGTTTGATTGTGTTAAATCCTTTTTTGAAACAAATACTTTTTGTGACTTTAGCGCTAAGTATGGACTTGACTCTGAGATGGTAGCTTCATTGTGTGAACCATTTGCTGCTCATATTGATCTCCCCAAAGAGAAGTGGTTTAAATATCATCCTCCTTTAGAAGTCAATGTAGTTAAACCAATCCAGTTGAAGAGAAAGTCATTGCCTATAATGATCCTATTGTTCCCAGTGCTTACATTAAGAAACCACCTTTCCCTGTTAGGATAAAGGATCATTCTAAAGCTTCAACTGTGATACGTAGAGGCTGCATTAGAACACCTACACCCCCTGAGCAAATTAGAGTTGAACCTAGCATTGCTATTATCAAAGATCTCCTCTCCGACGATGTTGAGGGACATAATATTCACTTCTGTGAAGATACTGCTAGAATTGCTAAACCTCACGCTAGAGACAAACATAGGCCTGTTGTTGGCACGCCTGTTGTTTCTGTTAAGATAGGAGATCATTGTTATCATGGTTTATGTGACGTGGGTGCTAGTGTCAGTGCAATACCTCAATCCTTATATGATGAAATCAAAGACGAGATTGCACCTGTCGAGATAGAACCCATTGATGTCACTATTCAGCTTGCCAATAGAGATACTATCTTCCCTGTGGGAATTGTTAGGGATGTTGAAGTCTTGTGTGGTAAAACAAAGTATCCTGCTGATTTCCTCGTTCTTGCTACCGCACAAGATAGCTTTTGTCCCATCGTATTGGCAGACCCTTCCTCAATACCGTCAATGCTCATATTGACTGTGAGAAGCAAACTGTCACTGCTGGCTTTGATGGTGTGTCACACGAGTTCAATTTCTCCAAGTTTGGTAGACAACCTCATGAAAAAGAGTTGCCTAGTAAGGATGAAACTATTGCCTTAGCTTCTATTTTCGTGCCTCCTACTGATCCTTTAGAGCAATACTTGCTTGAGCATGAAAATGATATGCATATGGATGAAAGAGATGAGATAGATAGAGTTGTCTTAGAACAATATCCTATCCTTAAGAATAATTTGCGTGTTGAACTGCTTGGGGAGCCACCTCCACCAAAGGGTGATCCTGTGTTCGATCTTAAACAGTTGCCTGATACTCTTAAGTATGCTTATCTTGATGAAAAAGAGATATATCCTGTCATAATTAGTGCTAGCCTCTCAGAGCATGAAGAAAAGAAGTTACTAAAAACTCTGAGGAAGCACCGTGCTGCTAGTGGATATAGTCTTGATGATCTTAAGGGAATTAGTCCCACTCTATGCCAGCACAAGATCAAAACTGATCCTGATTCCAAACCAGTTGCTGATCATCAAAGGAGATTAAATCCTAAGATGAAAGAGGTAGTAAGAAAAGAAATACTAAAGCTCCTGGAAGCAGGTATTATCTATCATGTTGCTCATAGTGATTGGGTTAGTCTGGTGCATTGCGTCCCTAAGAAGGGAGGCATTACCGTTGTCCCTAATGATAAGGATGAATTGATCCCATAGAGGATTATTACTGGCTATAGGATGGTGATCGATTTTAGGAAATTGAATAAAGCCACTAGGAAAGATCATTACCCTTTGCCTTTTATCGACCAAATGCTAGAAAGACTGTCTAAACACACACACTTCTGCTTTCTAGACAGTTATTCTGGTTTCTCTCAGATACCAGTTGCACAAGCTGATCAGGAGAAAACCACTTTCACCTGCCCTTCGGTACCTTTGCTTATAGACGTATGCCTTTTGGCTTATGTAATGCACCTGCCACCTTTCAAAGATGTATGATGGCTATATTCTCTGACTTTTGTGAAAAGATTGTCGAGGTTTTCATGGATGACTTCTCTGTTTACGAGTCTTCCTTTGATGATTGCCTCAGCAACCTTGATCGAGTCTTGTAGAGATGTAAAGACACCAATCTTGTCTTGAATTGGGAGAAGTGCCACTTTATGGTTAATGAAGGCATCGTCTTAGGACATAAAATATCCGAAAGAGGTATTGAAGTCGATAAGGCTAAGGTTGATGCAATCGAGAAAATGTCATACCCCACAGATATCAAAGGTATAAGATGTTTCCTTGGTCATGTTGGTTTCTAAAGAAGGTTCATTAAAGACTTCTCTTAGATTTCTAGGCCTCTTACCAATCTCTTGCAAAAGTATATTCCTTTTGTTTTTGACGATGATTGTGAGGAAGCCTTCGAAATACTTAAGAAGGCTTTGATAACTGCACCTATTGTTCAACCACCTGATTGGAACTTGCCTTTTGAAATCATGTGTGATGCTAGTGATTATGCTGTTGGTGCTGTTTTAGGACAAAGAGTTGACAAGAAGTTGAATGTTATTCACTATGCCAGTAAAACTCTAGACAGTGCCCAAAGAAACTATGCTACTACGGAAAAGGAATTTTTAGCAGTCGTGTTTGCATGTGAAAAGTTCAGGTCTTACATAGTTGATTCCAAAGTCACTATTCACATTGATCATGCTGCTATTAAGTACCTTATAAAGAAGAAAGACGCTAAACCTAGACTTATCAGATGGGTTCTCTTGCTACAAGAATTTGATTTGCACGTTGTCGACACGAAGGGTGCTGATAACCCTGTCGCAGATAATTTGTCTAGGTTGGAGAACGTTCTTGATGACCCACAACCTATTGATGATAGCTTTCCCGATGAGCAACTAAGTGTCATCAATACTTCACGTAGTGCACCATGGTATGCTGATTATGCAAACTATATCGTTGCCAAATATATACCACCTAGTTTCACATACCAGCAAAAGAAGAAATTCTTCTTTGACTTGAGACATTACTTTTGGGATGATCCTCACCTTTATAAGGAAGGAGTAGATGGTGTTATTAGACGTTGTGTACCTGAACATGAACAGGGACAGATCCTACAGAAGTGTCACTCCGAGGCCTACGGAGGACACCATGCGGGAGATAGAACTGCACACAAGGTATTGCAATCAGGTTTCTATTGGCCCACTCTCTTCAAGGATGCCGGTAAGTTTGTCTTGTCTTGTGACGAATGCCAAAGAGTAGGTAATATTGGTAAACGTCGGGAAATACCTATGAACTATTCACTTTTCATTGAACCATTTGATGTTTGGGGCTTTGATTATATGGGACCTTTTCCAAAATCCAACGGGTATACTCATATCCTAGTTGCTGTTGATTACGTCACTCAGTGGGTAGAAGCTATCCCCACTAATAGTGATGATCACAACACTTCTATCAGGATGCTTAAAGAAGTTATTTTCCCTAGATTTGGAGTCCCTAGATATCTAATGACCGACAGTGGTTCACATTTCATTCATGGTGCTTTCTGTAAAATGCTTGCTAAGTATGATGTCAACCATAGAATTGCGTCTCCCTATCACCCTCAGTCCAGTGGTCAAGTAGAGCTAAGCAACAGAGAGATTAAACTGATTCTGCAAAAGACTGTCAACAGGTCAAGGAAGAATTGGTCTAAGAAGCTCGATGATGCACTGTGGGCTTATAGAACTGCCTATAAGAATCCCATGGGCATGTCTCCGTACAAAATGGTGTACGGTAAAGCATGTCATTTACCTCTTGAGCTAGAGCATAAAGCTTATTGGGCAATCAAAGAGCTCAACTTTGATTTCAAACTTGCTGGTGAGAAGAGGTTATTTGACATTAGCTCGCTTGATGAATGGAGAACTCAGGCATATGAGAATGCCAAGTTGTTTAAAGAAAAGGTTAAGAGGTGGCATGATAAGAGGATACAAAAGCGTGAGTTCAATGTAGGAGATTATGTCTTGCTATATAGTTCTCGTTTAAGATTTTTTGCACGCAAGCTTCTCTCTCAATGGGAAGCTCCTTACATTGTTGAGGAAGTATATCGTTCCGGTGCTATCAAGATCAACAACACGGAAGGTAATTGTCCGAGAGTGGTAAATGGGCAGAGAATCAAGCATTATATCTCAGGTACTCCCATAAATGTTGAAAGCAATATCATCAATACCATAACTCTGGAAGAATACCTAAGGGATATTTATCAGCCTGTTTCAGACTCCGAAAACGAAGAGGTATGTGTTTCGGTAAGTAAACAAACTCCAAAACTTTTCCAGTAGGAATTTTTCTCCGTTTTGGAATATTTGAAAAAATAGAAAAATTGGAAGTAGTCCGGAAAGAGCGCGAGGAGGCGACAAGCTTGCCAGGCGCGGGCCCACCCCCTGGCCGCGCCTGGGGGGCTTGTGGCCACATCGTGTGCCTCCCGGACTCCGTTTTCGTGCGGAGTACTCCTTCCGGTCTGGAAAAAATCATTATATATTCTCCCGTGAGGTCTGACCCTTGTATCACGCAGATTCTCTCTGTTTTCGTTTCGAGCCTGTATCTGTTGCAGATCTAGATCGCTATGACATCCCCAAAAGCTCCGAAGGACAAGATCTTCGAGAAGGTCATCAATCCCTACCTCACGGGAGTGCTGCAACACCCTCAATTTATCGATATGCGTGAGGGGATGTTGCACATCCGTGATGTTGAGGGGCCCAAGAAGACCGGGAGCATGGAGACGAGGCTCGAAGCAATGGAGCAACAAGTCTTCAAGTGTTAAGGGGTGGTGGAGCGTGGACTCAACGCCAACCACATGATGATCACGGAGTTCACCAGCAAGCACAGGATTGATGCCAATGACATTGGGAAGCACCTCTCCAGCCTCTATGACAGGCTTGATCACCTCCAGGCCCAGATCTATGACCTGCAGAACCAAAACTGTGAGTATGAGTATAGATTTAAATCAATACGGTTGGCTGCAGATTTGAGGATTCCGGAGACTCGTTCATCTTTCCATGATGGAGCACCTATGCCTTGGAAGACGGAGGATCAAACCCATGTTGCAAAAACTACACCACCATCACCTCCAAAGGAAGACAAGTAGGCATGGGTATGGGCAATCCCCTTGGCTTGTGCCAATCTTGGGGGAGTTGCCCCGGTATCGTATCACCATCACATCTTTTGCCTTTACCTTTGTTTTAGTTTGTTCCTTTTCAGTTTTCTCTTTCTCTAGTAGATTAAAAGTCTTATAGTTTTAGTCTTGAGTTTTGCTTTGTGTCACCCCCGATGTATTCGAGCTCGTGAGCCATATAATAAAGAGTGTCTTAGTTGAGGGCTTTGCCTCTTGCCATGATCAATAGATTGAGAAAAGAACAAAAGCATGAAAGATCATGTAATGATCTTATGGGAAGTGATGGCTTCACACATAAAAATAATGATGATTGAAACTTGTTGATGGTAGACAACCGTAGACCTTGGTCATTGTTGCAATTAATAGGAAGTGATAAAGAAGGAGAGGTTCACATATAAATATATCATCTTTGACACCATCTATGATTGTGAACACTCACTAAACTATTGCATGCCTAGAAGTAGATGTTGGACAAGGAAGACAACATAATGAATTGTGTTTGCTTGGTTCCAAACAATGTTATATGATTAGAGATCCCTTAGCATGTGACGATTGCTTCCACCTCATATCAGCCAAAACTCCCGCACCAAGTAGAGATACTACTTGTGCATCCATAAACCTTCAACCCAGTTTTGCCATGAGAGTCCACCATACCTACCTATGGATTGAATAAGATCCCTCAAGTAAGTTGTCATCGGTGCAAGCAATAAAAATTGCTCCCTAATATGTATAATTTATTAGTGTGTGGAAAAATAAGCTTTGTACGAACCTGTGATGAGGAAGACATAAAAGCGACGGACTACATAATAAAGTTCTTAATCACATGAGGCAATATAAAGTGACGTTCCTCCGCACTAAAAGGACACGCATCCAAACCTCAAAAGCGCATGACAACCTCTGTTTCCCTCTTCGAAGGGCCTATCTTGTACCTTTACTTTTTTCCCTTGAAAGAGTCATGGCGATATTCACCAATTCCTTGTTTCGCCTTTATCTTGGCTAACGTCATATGCTTGGGAAAGATCTATATTCATATGTCAACTTGGAAGTAAGTACTCATGGATTATTATTGTTGACATTACCCTTGAGGTAAGCAGTTGGGAGGCAAAACTATAAGCCCCTATCTTTCTCCGTGTCCAGCTGAAACTTTGATCTCATGAGTACCACGTGAGTTGTAGCAATTGTAGAGAACGAAAAGATGATTGAGTATGTGGATTTGCTTTACAAGCTCTTATTCGACTCTTTCTGATGTTGTGATAAATTGCAATTGCTTCAATGACTAAAGGCTATCGGTTGTTACTTCTCGGTAAGGTTCTTGATCCATGCTTTACTTTGTGAAGGAATTATCACTTTAGCATGAGAGATCATATGTTGGTATTGTTGCTCTGATCATGATCATGATGCCTGCATGTTCGTATCTTGTTTCGTCGACACCTCTCTCCCTAAACATGTGGACATATTTATTGAGCTAGGCTTTCGCTTGAGGACAAGCGAGGTCTAAGCTTGGGGGAGTTGATACGTCCATTTTGCATCATGTTTTCATGTTGATATTTATCACTTCTTGGGCTGTTATTTCACTTCACGGTACAATACTTATGCCTTTTCTCTCTTATTTTGCAAGGTTTACATGAAGAGGGATAATGCCGGCAGCTGGAATTCTGGCCTGAAAAAGGAGCAAGTTTGAGATACCTATTCTACGCAACTCCAAACGCGGTGAAAATCAACGATGATTTTTTCGGGATTTATAAAAAATACTGGGCCGAATAAGTGCCAGAGGGGCGCCAGCAGGTGGCCACTAGACTGCTAGGCGCGGCCACCCCCTAGCCGCGCCTAGGGGGCTTGTGGGCTCCCTGCTGGCCCTCTGTCCCCCTCTTCTGCTATATGATAGGTTTCATCCGGAAAAAAATCAGGAGGAGGCTATTTCGAGGATTCGCCGCCGCCACGAGGCAGAACTTGAGCAGAACCAATCTAGAGCTCCAGCAGGACGATCCTGCCGGGGAAACTTCACTCCCGGAGGGGGAAATCATCGCCATCGTCATCACCAATGCTCCTCTCATCGGAGGGGACTCATCACCATCAACATCTTCATCAGCACCATCTCATCTCCAAACCCTAGTTCATCACTTGTAACCAATCTCCGTCTCGCGACTCCGATTGGTACATGTAAGGTTTCTAGTAGTGTTGATTACTCTTTGTAGTTGATGCTAGTTGGATTACTTGGTGGAAGAGTTTATATTCAGATCCTTGATGCTACTCATTACCTCTTTTGTCATGAATATGATTATGTTGTGTGAGTAGTTACTTTTGTTCCTGAGGACATGGGATAAGTCATGCTAATAGTAGTCATGTGAATTTGGTATTCATTCGATATTTTGATGTGTTGTATGTTGTTTTTCCTCTAGTGGTGTTATGTGAACGTCGACTAAATAACACTTCACCATTATTTGGGCCTAGAGGAAGGCATTGGGAAGTAGTAAGTAGATGATGGGTTGCTAGAGTGACAGAAGCTTAAACCCTAGTTTACGCGTTGCTTCGTAAGGGCCTGATTTGGATCCACTAGTTTAATGCTATGGTTAGACTTTGTCTAAATTCTTCTTTCATAGTTGCGGATGCTTCCGAGAGGGGTTAATCATAAGTGGGATGCTTGTCCAAGTAAGGGCAGTACCCAAGCGCCGGTCCACCCACATATCATACTATCAAAGTAACGAACGCGAATCGTATGAACATGATGAAAACTAGCATGACAAAAATTCCCGTGTGTCCTTGGGAGCGTTTTTCCTCCTATAAGACTTTGTCCAAGCTTGTCCCTTGCTACAAAAGGGATTGGGCCACTTTGCTGCACCATTGATAGTTTTGTTACTTGTTGCTTGCTACGAATCATCTCACCACACATTCACTTGTTACCGATAATTTCAGTGCTTGCAGATTTTACCTTGTTGAAAACCACTTCTCAGATCCTTCTGCTCCTCGTTGGGTTCGACACTCTTACTTATCGAAAGGACTACTATAGATCCCCTATACTTGTGGGTCATCATTAGTCTATTCACCCCCCTCTGGACACATCTTCTATTAGTCCCTCAATTCGTATCAGAGCAAGGTCTCCAAAACCTTGGTTTAACCACCATTGGAGGAAGATGAATGTGACTAGTTCCCAGATTTTTAGTTGTAGAGTGCCTATTCTTGATGGGGAGTACTTTAGACAATGGAAAAATGAAATTCTTGATATATTTGACGAGTTCCATTTGCGCAAGTATGTTGAATATCTCTATGCGCCTCCCATTGATCCCATACATCATTCTCATGATGATGAAGTTGATATGCTTGGTAATCTTAACACTGTCAATCTAATCATTAGAGGATTACCAAGAAATGTGCTTAACCAGTTGCAAAACTTCGAGTGTGCTCTACCTTGTGGAAAGACTTAGGGAGAATATATCCAAATTATTGCTTGAAAAATCTTGATATCATTGTCCACAAATGCATTGCTTTTCACAAAATGAAGCCAACCGATCCTAACTTCGATAAATGCCTATTTGAGCTTCGTGACCTCATGCGTGCCAAAGGAGATGTCATTACTATTAACAGTATCATTGTTGAAGCCATTCGAATGCATAAACATGAACATTGTCATAGTCAAAATTCTGATGAAACTCGTGTCTCTTATGAGGTAACTTCCTTCGATGATGACAATGTGGAGCATGGCTACTACGATGAAGATTAGGACTTTGACATCGAGCATGAGAAGACCATGAGGAATCTTAGTCTTAAACCTTAGAGACTATATGGCCGGTAGTAAGGAGTGCGTTCTCAACAGTGGATGCACCGATCACATGACCGGAGATAAAGACATGTTCCATGAGATTACACCATACCGTGGACCTCGAAGGTATGTGACTTTTGGAGATAAGTCCAAGGGTAGGGTACTTGGTCTTGGTAAGGTGGTCGTATCTCATGATAGTTCCATTCGAAATGTCATGCTTGTTGAATCCCTTGGCTACAATCTTCTTTCCATATCTAGACTAGCAGACTTTGGTTTCGATGTGCTATTTACGAAAGTTCATTTATACATTGCTTACTGGTTTACGTAGAGGTGATGTATACGTTGTTGATTTCTGTAAAATATCCAAACCCCGTACATGTCTTACTGCAAAATCTTCTAAAGGTTGGTTATGGCATAGAAGGCTTGGACATGTTGGTATGCGTAATGTTGATAAACTTATCAAAGGTGATCATATTCTTGGTGTTAAATATGTTATCTTTGAAAAAGATAGACTTTGTAGTTCTTGTCAAGCACGAAAGCAAGTTGGTGGAAGTTATCCCGTGAAGAACATCATGACTACCAGAAGACCCCTTCATCTACTTCACATGGATCTCTTGGTCCCAATGCTTACAAGAGCCTCGGTGGAAATTCTTATAGTTTAGTCATTGTTGATGATTTTTCCAAATTTACATGGGTATTCTTTCTCAATGATAATTTGCAGGTACAAATGATCTTCAAGAACTTTGCTCGGAATGCTCAAAATCAGTTTCAAGTGAAGACCAAGAAGGTTCGGAGCAACAACAAAACGGGGTTCAAGAACATGAATGTGGATAATTTTCTTGACGAAGAAGTTATCTCACATGAGTTCTCGGCGACGTACACACCTCAACAAGATGGAGTTGTTGAGAGGAAGAACCGGACTCTCATAGAGTTGGAAAGAATGATGCTTGATGAATACAAGACTCCAAGACACTTTTGGGCAGAAGCTGTGGAAACAGCTTGGCATGCCATAAATCGACTCTAGCTGCACAAGCTTCTCGGTAAAACGACATACGAGCTACTCACCGGTAACAAACCCCAAGATGGATACTTTAGGGTATTCGGCTCTAAGTGCTATATTCTTGATAAGCATCGTCGATCCAAATTTGCACCTAAATCTTATGAAGGTTTCCTACTCGGTTATGTATCGAACTCTCACGCTTACCGTGTCTACAACAACTTCAATCAAAAAGTTGAAGAGACGGTAGATGTGAAGTTTGATGAGACTAACGGTTCGCAAGTCAAACAATTGCCAATTGATGTAGGAGATAAGGAACCTGTGGAAGCTATCATAGACTTGTCCATTGGCAAGATTCATCCCATGGAGGTGAAGGAAAGCACTTCATCAACTCAAGTCGAAGCTCCCACTTCGCGTCAAGGCGAACCGCGAAACGACATGGAAGCATCCACAAGTAGGACACGACATGATGAAGAAGAGGAAGAGAAACATCATGATGATCCACCTCAACCTTCCTCACCACCACGTCAAGGAGATGATGACGTCAACGACAACTCTAAGATTTAAATGATGATGAATAAGAAGCTCCACCATCCAACAAGAAGAAGCTGTCAAGAGTTAGAGAAAGAGTGGACAGAGATCATCCGTTGAATCAAATCTACAGTGACATAAAAATGGGAGAACCACTCGTTCTAAATCTCGTTTAGCTAACTTTTGTGAGCATTATTCTTTCATATCTAGCATTGAACCCTTGAAGGTAGAAGAATATCATCAAGATCCGGATTGGGTGAATGACATGCATGAAGAGCTACACAACTTCGAGAGGAACCAAGTATGGACACTTGTTGAAAAACCAAAAGGCGAGCAGAATATCATTGGTACAAGATGGGTGTTTCGGAACAAGCAAGATGAAGATGGACAAGTTGTACGCAACAAAGCACGTCTTGTAGCCCAAGTATACATGCAAGTCGAAAGTATGGACTATGGTGAGACTTATGCTCCTGTTGCTAGACTTGAGGCCATTCATATTCTTCTATCTTATGCCAATCACCATGATATAACTCTTTACCAAATGGATATCAAAAGTGCCTTTCTCAATGGAGAAATTGAGGAGGAAGTTTATGTTAAACAACCTCCTGGTTTTTTGAACCCTAAGAAACTTGATCATGTTTATAAACTTCGTAAAGCTTTATACGGTCTTAAGCAAGCCCCTAGAGCTTGGTTCAAATGCCTAACGAAGTTTCTCATTGAAAAGGGTGTTGAGATTGGTAAAATTGATGCAACCTTATTCACTAAAAGAGTTAATGGAGAACTATTTGTTTGCCAAATATATGTGGATGATATTATCTTTGGTTCTACTAACCCACATTTTAGTGAAAAGTTTGTAAAGTTGATGTTAGAGAAGTATCAGATGTCCATGATGTCTGAACTGAAGTTCCTCCTTGGATTGCAAAACAAACAATCGAGAGAAGGTACATTTATCTCTCAAACCATGTACACCAAGGACTTGATCAAGAAGTTCAACATGCAAGAATGCAAAGGTATGAGAACCCCCATGCCTACTAGTGGACATCTTGACCTCACTAAAGAGGACAAACCCATTGATCAAAAGGTTTATCGATCAATGATTGGTTGATTGTTGTATCTATGTGCCTCTTGTGCAGACATTATGCTGAGTGTTTGAATGTGTGCCCGCTATCAAGCTGCACCTAAAGAGTATCATGTATTGGCTATGAAAAGGATAGTGAGATACCTTATACATACACCAAACTTTGGCATATGGTATACTAAGGCATCTTCGTTTAATCTTGTTGGATATTCCGACTTGGACTATGCCGGAGACAAGGTTGACAGAAAATCCACCTCGGGTACATGTCAATTTCTTGGTTGATTTCTTGTCTCTTGGACATCCAATAAACAAAACTCGGTATCCTTATCTACTGTCGAAGCTGAATACATTGCCGCTTGACCATGTTGTGGCCAATTACTTTGGATGGCTCAAACACTTAAGGATTATGGCATTCATGTTAAAAAGGTTCCATTGTTATGTGACAATGAAAGTGCTATTAAGATTTCCTATAATCCTGTGCAACATTGTAGAACAAAACACATCCAAGTGTGACATCATTTCATTCGTGATCATGTTGCTAAAGGAGATATCGATCTCAAACATGTTCGTACTAACAAACAACTAGCTGATATCTTTACCAAACCACTTGGTGAGAAAGTGTTCTACCATTTGAGGAGTGAGTTGAACATCATTGATGCCTCAAACTTGAGCTAGACTCACTCGGATGCATGCAAGGGCATGAGCTTGATTGTCTATTCCTTGATGCCATTGTTATGGCTATCTTATATCTTGGAAATTATGCTCCCTTGTATTGCATCTAACCTTTTGTAGGTACTTGGAAGAAATACACTCCATGAGATTGCAATCAACTCTAATCAAAAGCAATCTTGACATAGCCAAGTATCAACAACTTTTTCTTCGGAGATGAAGGAAGAAGACAACAAAATCATATCCTTGACAATTCTATGATATTGAATTTTACTCTTGTCATTAGGATATGTTATGTTCTACCTTGCGTAACTAACCATTGTAGGTGAAAATTGAACCACAACATCATGGATAGCTCCCATCTCAAGATGAACTTCATCAACTTTGAGCATCCACAACAAGTTCACCTACGTGCCACATCATCAACATCATTCGAAGGTATGTATTCATATTCTTGATAAATCTTTACAGCAATTCATGAGATAAAGCAACTCAAGTGATATGAATACATTGTAATGCTTAATCAGAAAATTGTAACCCCATTTTTGTGCTTAACGATAAGTATGACCTATGATCAAGAAATCTTGCTTGACTCCTCAAGTCAAATACTCTAATACAGGTGACCTAGTCACCGCCCCACATCTAGATCATGATCATTGTATGGTTCGCATTTGACCTTACATATTCTTAGAACCATTCAACTCTCATCTATATGTATGTATAATTTCAAAAAAAATCTCTTATTTTCTTTTACAATTGGATTCAGAAAACTTATTCTTTAGAGTTGACTTAAGTTTTCTTTCTCAATTGATACCTTATCTTCTTTTCTTTCTTATCTTCTAGTTGGAGAAAAATTCATGTTCTTTTCAATTAAAGAATTGACTATCATTTCAACTCAGTTTCACCGAATTGGGAAACTCGGTCCAACCAATTTCTCCCAGAGGCCTGAATATCATTCTCAGTTCTACCGAACCATTTTGCCTCGGTGACTCCGATTTTTCTGACATCCTTTGTTGCTCTGATAATTTTTTCTGGACTTTTGTCTTAGGGGGAGAAATATCTCAGTGATCCCATCCAACCGAAGAGGGAGAATCATCAAGGATCCCTAACATAGGGGGAGATAAGTCAAGGAAATCTTATCCATATCGAAGGGGGAGAACATTCGATGAACCCTTATAAAAGAGAGAAGTATCCAGGATCCCTTTCTCTTAATGAGCCCTTATCCTCTGACCTTTTTGGAAATTAATGCCAAAGGGGGAGAAGTATCAAAGCTTCCATCAATGAACCTATTTATAGGGGAGAAATATCACCAAGAAGCTTATACAAAAGAAGGAGAAACAACACTAAGGGGGGATATTTGTTCCCAAGGGGAGATGTATCAAACCTTACACATTAAGGGAGAGAGAGATAAATATGGATTTATTGGTTTGCACTTATCGTCCCTACCTACTCCTAATATCTACATGCTACGATTCAGGGGGAGAGTAAATCATCAAATATTCATCATTAGGGGAGACAAAGTTCTTGTTCCTTGGAGACATATTCTTTTCATCAAATCCTATATTCAACATGTCTTCAATATCTTGGTACTATTGAAGTTCTTTGCATCTTTACAACAGGTTACTCTTGTGTTATCTAACACTTGTTTTCCCAAGTGTACTCCTATGTTAAGACACTCAAGAACCTCAAGGTAAGTCTATGCATCATATCCTTGTTCATGGTGATCTCTTGTTTCTTGCACATATTGTTTGCAAGAGGTAGTCTTGAACATGGAAGTTCTACATTCACTTATATTTTATGCATATAGCCAAGATTCACATGACATGTCTTTTCCTTCTACATTGTGTGTGTGCACATGCATTGCAAAGCAACTATCCTTTAAAAGGGATTGCACACATTTAGGGGGAGCTTGTACTAGTCATGTTTCTTTCAAAGTTGTCATGTCCTTGTGATTATATTTTTTTGAAGCTTTGATTGTATGTTGTCATCAATTACCAAAAAGGGGGAGATTGAAAGCACATATGCTCCCTTGGTGATTTTGATAATTCATGACAACATACATTGTCTCTTGGACTAACACTTTTACCTAGATATTTCAGGAATAGTCCATGGAGAGTTATGGCTAAAGGTTTATGTCGAGATACCCCTGGATGCAAGAAAGGAATAATGTTGGCTCAAGCTTCAAGCTAGAAGACTCTTCATTTTATATTTGTGAGAAATCACTTTTGAGTCCATAGAAAAGCTAATACTATGAAAAGGGGGTGAGGTAGTGAAATGAACTGATTGCTCAAAATGCTCAAAGTTAGCCACCAATAGACTCAGTCATTTTCCCACATATCCACTCTGTCAAACCCCACATACACAAATTCGGTGTCACCAAAATTTCCATATCGGACCCATCGAGTTTGACTTCAGACAAATCCCTAGCCATTCCCACCAAATCGGTGCAACCAAAACCAAGTTGGTGCTATCGAGTTTGGGTGACCAACATTCTATTGCCTCGGTACACAAAATCGGAATTTCCGAGTTTGAGTATCGGTGCCACAAAGTTTGGCCATCTGATCGTTAGTCACTGATGACTCACAAGTATAGGGGATCAATCGTATTCCTTTCGATAAGTAAGAGTGTCGAACCCAACGAGGAGCAGAAGGATCTGACAAGTGGTTTTCACCAAGGTAAAATCTGCAAGCACTGAAATTGCGGGTAACAAGTGATTGTGTGGTGAGATGATTCGTAGCAAGCAACAAGTAACAAAAGTAGCAACGATGCAGAAAAGTGGCCCAATCCCTTTCGTAGCAAGGGAGAAGCGTGGACAAAGTCTTATAGGAGGAAAAAAGCTCCCGAGGACACACGGGAATTTCTGTCATGCTAGTTTTCATCATGTTCATATGATTTGCGTTCGTGACTTTGATAGTTTGATATGTGGGTGGACCGGCGCTTGGGTACTTCCCTTACTTGGACAAGCATATCACTTATGATTAACCCCTCTCACAAGCATCCGCAACTACGAAAGAAGAATTAAGACAAAGTCTAACCATAGCATTAAACTAGTGGATCCAAATCAGCCCCTTACGAAGCAACGCATAAACTAGGGTTTAAGCTTTTGCACGCTAGCAACCCATCATCTACTTACTACTTCCCAATGCCTTCCTCTAGGCCCAAATAATAGTGAAGTGTTATGTAGTCGACGTTCACATAACACCACTAGAGGAAAAACAACATACAACATATCAAATGACCGAACGCATACCAAATTCACATGACTACTATTAGCATGACTTATCCCATGTCCTCAGGAACAAAAGTAACTACTCACAAAGCATAATCATATTCATAACCAGAGAGGTAATGAGTAGCATCAAGGATCTGAACATAAACTCTTCCACCAAACAATCGAACTAGCATCAACTACACCGAGTAATTAACACTACTAGCAACCTTACAAGTACCAATCGGAGTCGCGAGACGGAGATTGGTTACAAGTGATGAACTAGGGTTTGGAGATGAGATGGTGCTGATGAAGATGTTGATGGTGACGAGTCCCCTCCGATGAGAGGAGTGTTGGTGATGACGATGGCGACGATTTCCCCCTCCGGGAGGGAAGTTTCCCCGATAGGGTCGTCCCGCCGGAGCTCTAGATTGGTTCTGCTCAAGTTCCACCTCGTAGCGGCGGCGGAACAACGAAAAAGCTCCTCCTTGATTTTTTTTCTAGATGAAACCCTTCATATAGCAGAAGAGGGGGGCAAGTGGGCCAACAGGTTTCCCATAAGCCCTCATGGCACGGCCTGGGAGGGTGGCCGCGCCGTCCAGGCTTGTGGCCAAACCCTGGCGCCCTCTGGCGCTTCTTCGTCCCAGTATTTTTTATAAATCCAGAAAAAAATCCTCGTTGATTTTACGACGTTTGCAGTTGCGCAGAATAGGTATCTCAACTTTGCTCCACTTTCAGGCTAGAATTCCAGCTGCCGGCATTCTCCCTCTTCATGTAAACCTTGCAAAATAAGAGAGAAAAGGTATAAGAATTGTACCGTGAAGTGAAATAACAGCCCAAGAAGGATAAATATCAACATGAAAACATGATGCAAAATGGACGTATCAGTCACCTTTTCGGTACCACCGAGTTTCATATATCGGTCTCACCGAGATTCAAAAGTTCACACCTTTAGTGCTAATCGGTACCACCGAGTTTCCAACTTCGGTGTGACCGAGTTTGCCCTTTTGTGTGTAACGGTTGGATTTTGGCTCTTGCCTATATATACCCGTTCACCCACCTCTCATTCATGGAAGAATCACTCAGAACACACACTTCATTGCCAGATCCATTTTCTAAGAGATAACTACCTACTCATGTGTTGAGACCAAGTTATTCCAATCCAATAATTTGAAACTTGATCTCTAGCCCCCCCAAACTGCTTTCCACCAAATCAACCTATCCTATCCATGCATATCATGTGAGAGAGTGATTTAGTGTTGAGGAGACTATCTTTAGAAGCACAAGAGCAAGGAGTTCATTGATCTACCACATCTATTACCTTTTGGAGGATGGTGCCTCCTAGAATGGTTAGGTGTCGCTTGGGAGCCTCCTACTTCGTGTTGTGGAGTTGAACCAATATGTTTGTAAGGGAAAGGAGATCGCCTACTTCGTGAAGATCTACCATGAGTAAGGCTAGGCATGGTGGAATAGACAAGGCCACTTTTTTTTGGCCACTTCTTTGTGGACTCTCGCAGCCGTTACCCTTAGTGGGTTGAAGTCTCCACTAACATGGATGTACGATAGCGCCACCTATCGGAACCGTGCCAAAATCAATGTGTCAACCTCATGCGTTTGATCTCCCTACCTTACTCCTCTACATTACACTTGCATGTTTTACTTTCCGCTGCTATACTATTAGAACTGAATGTGTAGGATACATTAAACTTGTTACAACTATTGAATTTCTTCCCTCCTAGAAATTGGGTTAGGCTAAAAAAATTATCTTGACAAGTAGTCTATTCACTCCCCCCTCTAGACACATCTTCTCCCGATCCCTCAGCAACCCTCCTCTCCACCAGAAGATCCTGCAGCATAGAGAACGATGAAATTTTGGATCTGATCCCCACAGCATGCATCTCGGTGATACCGAGTTGGTGAAATTGGTTCCACCGATTACTGTTTTAGGGTTCGTGAGAAACATTTTGGTGAGACCGGGTAGTTCTTTTCGATGACAACGAAAAGACTGCCAAGTCTCTGTTATGCGAGCGATTGATCTCGGTGACTCCGAAAGGACCAAGCTGGTGCTACCGATTTATATTCTGCAGAAGACCATACCCTAAGTTTCTGAATTCAAATTTTGAAAAAACTTTTGTGTTTTGCGATGCTCAACCCTTGTGCTCTTCTGTATCTATTTCACATGGTTCCTTGTTTGCTGGTGTGTTGGTTGCTAGTCTATTTTGACTGCTAGGATGTCTGATTCTGAGGATAGCCAGAACAATTTTAGTGAGGACAGTGTTGAGATGGATTCAAGCACAAGTCCTGAGAGGACACCTTCTGATCCAGGTACCCCCCCCCCCCAACTCCCATGGCTTGCCCAAGGCAGCTACCAGGTCACGAAGGAAGCTTAATTCTGATGAGGAAGATTCTGACTTTGTGTCAGAGGAAATTTGTGTTCCTCAAAAACAAAAGGACAAGGCTACTGCCAAGAAGACTGTCAGGAAAGAGTATGCAAAGCATTCTGATCTTAGAGCCCCTGAGTCTGCAAGGCAACGGATGGAAATCACCTCTAAGAAATCTTGTAAGAAGCCAGCCGTGAAAAGAGCCAGGAAGAGGGTGATTCATGTCATTGGGAGACAAGCCTCAATGTATGAGGACCAGAAGCTGCTGGTCAAGAAGAGATCCCAGTTGATGCTCCGCCTCATAAGAAGAAGAAGCTCGTGGCTGATGCCATGACAGAGAAATCTTCTCCAAAGCCTCCTACTAAGGCAAAGAAGGCTCTAGCTCCCAAGAGGACTACAAAGGACATACATGCAGCTACC
This sequence comes from Hordeum vulgare subsp. vulgare, assembly GCF_904849725.1. Lineage (NCBI taxonomy): Eukaryota > Viridiplantae > Streptophyta > Magnoliopsida > Poales > Poaceae > Hordeum > Hordeum vulgare. The sequence continues at coordinate 310,646,907 of NC_058518.1, forward strand.
CAGGAGAAAGGCCTAGCTTCTAGCGCCTTTGCTACAGAGGAAGATGAGAATGCATCCATTCTTATGAAGCTCAGACCTCATTTGCCACTTCATAATGGTACTCGCCAAGTAGATGAGAACATGAAGAAAAGTAGAGATGAAGGCTTGAGGAAGTGGAGAGCTATTGATCCATATGCTGTCAGGAGAAGGACTGTTGTTGATCCTAGATTCCACACAAAGGAGCAACAAGATTTTTATGAGACTGTATTGTATGAAAAAAAGTCCAGTTTTTAGTGACATGAGATATGTTGACTTGGCTTACATCAAAGCCAATGAATAATTTGTTGGGAGAGAGATCACTCCATAGAATGATGAACTGATTATGCAATTCTATTCAACTGTTCATTTCTATGGTGATGACGCAATTGTTTGGATGATTGTTGGTCACATGTATGAAGCCACAATTGATGAGTGGGCCACTATCATTGGTGCTCCAGTGATTTGGATGTCTACTCTGAGATGAAGATGAACCACAACTCCATGGCTAATATGTATAAGCCAATTCCTCACCAGTTTGTTGCCACATACAAGCTTCGCTCTGTTTATTTCTTACAAGCAGGAATACCCACTACCAATACCATTATGAGACACACCTTGATTTCTAAGTCAGGTGATGATAAGATGATTAGAGGCTATTCCATTAACATGTTGCACCATCTAGACACCCACACTCGCTTTAAGGAGATGGATTACATAGTAGAGACTATCAGGAGGACTGCTGCAGATCAAAAGAGATCTTGTGGATATGCCCCATACATTCAGATGCTTATCAATGCCAAACTTGGCAAGCATGCATATCTGCTTGATCGTCCCCATATACCCCTTCAGCCTGAATTTGAAGATAATGTGGTTGTGATGGATGAAAATGATCCTAGCTCATCCGCAACTAGAGAGGCAGCACAGGCAGCAGAAGAAGAGGCTTCTAGGAATGTGCCACCACCAGTTGCATAGCTCAGAACTCAAGCTGAGCAAACGGCATTCTAGTGAGCACTATCCAGGGTATGGAGAGGAATATCTCGGAGATTCTGCTAAAACAAAAGAGCTTAGAGAGGATCGTGGAACCAAATTCCATGATTTGGACGTCAAAGTGACAGAGATATCTGCTAGTGTTAATCAGCTCAAGCATGAAGTTGATAGTGTGAGGACACCCAGTTCAACTAGTGATGATGAAGAGTCGCCTCATCGCACTACCACTCAGTTCAGTAATAAGCCCCGGCAATCAGTTCTACGAGTGTCAGAAGCAAGACCAACTTCATCATCTCAGGCATCTCCACCTTCAGCTTCATCCCCAGCTCTAGCACCTCCAGTATCGACACCTCCAGCTCCAAGACATTCTGCCAAAGCCTTCGCTCTTGTGTCTACTCCATCATCGACTGCTGCAGAAAATAGAGCCCAAAGAGATGATTATTTCTATGTTAAGGATCATAGTAATTTCAAAACAAAATACTACACCATGCAAGGATCTATCTATGGATAATTAAACCATCAACGAGAGAGGTTGTAGATCATCTTCATACCTTTGAAGATCGCTAAGCGGAAGCGTTACTAGAACACGATTGATGGAGTCGTACTCGCAACGATTCAGATCGTGGTGGATTCCGATCTATGCGCCGAACGTCTGTGCCTGCACGTTCAACACACGTGCATCCCAGTGACGTCTCCAATGGCTTGATCCAGCAAGGATGGAGGAGAGGTTGAGGGAGAGCTCCGGCATCACGACGGCGTGGTGACGGTGGAGCTACGTTGTACTGCGGCAGAGCTTCGCTAAGCACTACGGAGGACGACGAGGAGGGGAGTATGGATGCATCATGGAGAGATCAATTGTGTGTCTCAAAAGGGCCAAAACCTCAAGTATAGATCGGAGGAGGGAGAGGGAGGGCTGCCATGGCCCCTCCTCCAAGGAGGAGAGGTTCGACCGAGCTAGGGAGGAGTCCACCTCCCACAAGGGAGGTGGATCCCTTCCTTTTAAATCCTCTTTTGCCTTATCTCTTTATCCCTAGCCACATGGGCCTTTAGGGAAGGAATTGGCCAGCCCAATAAGGGCGGGTCCACCTCCTCTAACAGCCCATGAAGTCCTTTGGTCGTCACACCCCTCCCAGGGGTCCTCCGGCTCCCTCCCGTCACTCCCGGTACACTATCGATGAGCCCGAAACTTTTCCGGTGACCAAAACAGGACTTCCTATATATATATGTTTACCTCCAGACCATTCTGGAGCTCCTCGTGACATCCAGGATCTCATCCGAGACTCCGAACAACCTTCGGTAACCACATACACTATTTCCCTATAACCCTAGCGTCATCGAACCTTAAGTGTGTAGACCCTACGGGTTCGGGAGACATGCAGACATGACCGAGACATCTCTCCGACCAATAACCAACAGCGGGGTCGGGATATCCATGTTGGTTACCACATGTTCCACGATGATCTCATCGGATGAACCACGATGTCAAGGATTCAATAAATCCCGTATGCAATTCCCTTTGTCTATCGGTATGGTACTTGCCCGAGATTCGATCGTCGGTATCTCTATACCTTGTTCAATCTCGTTACTGGCAAGTCTCTTTACTCGTTCCGTAACACATCATCCCGTGGCTAACTCCTTAGTCACAATGAGCTCAATATGATGATGAATTACCAAGTGGGCCCAGAGATACCTCTCCATCACACGGAGTGACAAATCCCAGTCTCAATTCGCACAACTCAACAAACACTTTCGGAGATACCCGTAGTGCACCTTTATAGTCACCCAGTTATGTTGTGACATTTGATACACCCAAAGCACTCCTACGGTATCCGGGAGTTTCACAATCTCATGGTCTAAGGAAATGACACTTGAAATTAGAAAAGCTTTAGCAGACGAACAACACGATCTAGTGCTATGCTTAGGATTGGGTCTTGTCCATCACATCATTCCCCAATGGTGTGATCCCATTATCAATGACATCCAATGTCCATGATCCGGAAACCATGACCATCTATTGATCAACGAGCTAGTAAACTAGAGGCTCACTAGGGACACATTGTGATCTATATATTCACACATGTATTACGGTTTCCGGTTAATACAATTATAGCATGAATAATAGACAATTATCATGAACTGGGAAATATAACAACAACCAATTTTTTATTGCCTCTAGAGCATATTTCCAATAGTCTCCCACTTGCACTAGAGTCAATAATCTAGTTCACATCACTATGTGATTGCAAAAAGTTTTGGGGTTCGATCATGTCTTGCTTGTGAGAGAGGTTTATTAGTCAACAGGTCTGAACCTTTCAGATTCGTGTGTGCTTTACAAATCTCTATGTCTTCCTATAGATATTGCTAATTCCAAATGACTAGTCCACTATATGAATCCGGTTTACTTCTCATAGTCATCCGGATTAGTGACAAAGCTTGTATCGACGTAACCCCTTTACGACGAACTCTTTAATCACCTCCATAATTGAGAAAAAATCCTTGGTCCACTAGATACTAAGGACGAATTTGACCGTTGTCTAGTGATCCATTCCTGGATCACTCTCGTACCCCTTGACTCACTCATGGCAAGGCACACTTAAGGTGCGGTACACAACATAGCATACTATGGAGCTTACAACTAAGGCATAGCGGACGACCTTCATCCTTTCTCTTCCTTCTGCTGTGGTCGGCTATTGAGTCTTCCTCAATATTCACACCTTACAATACAGCCAAGAACACCTTCTTTGCTGAGTTATTTTGAACTCCTTCAAAAACTTGTCAAAGCATGTATATCGTTGAAAGTTCTATTAGGCACTTTGCTCTATCTCCATAGATCTTGATGCTCAATGTTCAAGTAGCTTAATCAAGGGTTTCCTTTGAAAAAGTCCTTTCAAATATGCTTTCGAGGAATTCTACATTATTTCTGATCAACAATATGTCAACCACATATATTTGTCACAAATTCTATAGTGCTCCCACTCACTTCTTTGGAAATACAAGTTCCTCATAAACCTTGTATAAACCCAAAAACTTTGATCATCTCATCAAAGCATTTATTCCAACTCCGAGATGCTTCCTCTAGTCCTTAGAAGGATCACTGGAGCTTTTGCATACTTGTTAGCATCATTTAGGATCGTCAAAACCTTCTGGTTGTATCACATACAACCTTTCCTCAATGAAACCGTCGAGGAAACAATATTTTGACATCCTATCTCATAAATAACGCAGCAACTGCTAACATAATTCCAACAAACTTTCAACATCGCTAAGAGTGAGAAAGTCTCATCGCAGTCAACTCTTTGAACTTTGTCGGAAACATCTTTGCGACAAGTCGAGCTTTCTTAATGGTGACTTTTCACCATCATCGTCTGTCTTCTTTTAAAGATCCATGTGTAGGTAACAGTCTCACGACCATCAAGTAATTCTCCCAAAGTCTACACCTTGTTTTCATACATGGATCCTCTCTCGGATTTCATGGCCTCCAGCCATTTGACGGAATCCAGGCCCACCGTCGCTTCTCCATAGCTTGTAGGTTCATTGTTGTCTAGCAACATGACCTCCAAGACAGGATTACCGTACCACTATGTAGTAGTACGCGTCCTTTTCCATCTACGAGGTTTTGGCAGTGACTTGATCCGAAGCTTCATGATCACTATCGTCAGCTTCCATTTCAATTGGTGTAGGCGCCACAGGAACAACTTCCTGCGCCCTTCTACACTCACTGGTTGAAGTGATAGCTCAATAACCTTATCAAGTTTCCACCATACTGCCACTCAATTCTTTCGAGAGAAACTTTTTCTCGAGAAAGGACCCATTTCTAGAAACAAACACTTTGTTTCCGGATTTGAGGTAGGAGGTATACCCAACTGTTTTGGGTGTCCTATGAAGATGCATTCATTCGCTTTGGGTCCGAGCTTATCAAGCTGAAACTCTTTCACATAAGCATCGCAGCTCCAAACTTTTAAGAAACGACAGCTTAGGTTTTTCTAAACTATAGTTCATACGATGTCATCTCAACGGAATTACGTGGTGCCCTATAAAAGTGAATGCGGTTGTCTCTAGTGCCTAAACCCATAAACGATAGTGGTAATTTGATAAGAGATATCATAGTATGCACCATATCTAAATAGAGCACGACTATGACATACAAACACACCATCACACTATGCTGTTCCAGGTGCCATGACTCGTGAAACAATTTTCACGTGAAACAATTTTCATATTGTCTTAAATGTTTACCAAACTCGTAACTCAGATATATATGTTTACCTCCATGATCACATCGTAGACATATTATCCTCTTGTCACGATGATCTTCAACTTCACTCTGAAATTACTTGAACCTTTCAATAATCCAGACTTGTGTTTCATCAAGTAAATACGCTAGTATTTACTCAAATCATTTGTGAAGTAAGAACATGATGATATCCACTGCGTGCCTCAGCACTCATTGGACTGCACACATCAAAATGTATTACTTCCAACAAGTTACTTTCTTGTTCCATCTCACTGGAAAAGGAGGTATTCAGTGTTCTTGCCCATGTGGTATGATTTGCATGTCTCAAGTGAATCAAAAATCAAGTGAGTCCAAACGATCCATCTGCATGGAGTTTCTTCATGCGCTTATACCAATAGGCATGGTTTGCATGTCTCAAACGTTTCAAAAATGAGTGAGTACCAAGATCCATCAGCATGGAGCTTCTTGATGCATTTTATACCAACATGACTCAAGAAACAATGCCACAATTAAGTGGTACTATAGTTACTACTTTGTATCTTTTGGCAACAATATTATGAACATGTGTATCACTCGATCGAGATTCAATAAACCGTTCATTTTAGGTGCAAGACCATTGAAGGTATTATTCAAGTAAAAATAATAACCATTATTCTTTTAAATGAATAATCGTATTGCAATAAACATAATCCAATCATGTATATGCTCAACGCAAACACCAAATAACAATTATTTATGTTTAACACTAATCCCGATGGTAGAGGGAGTGTGCGATGTTTGATCACATCAATCTTGTAAACACTTCCAACACACACCATCACTTCGCTTTTAGCTAGTCTCCGTTTATTCCGTAGCTTTTATTTTGAGTTACTAACACTTAGCAACTAAACCGGTATCCAATACACTGGTGCTACTAGGAGTACCAGTAAAGTATACATCAATATCATGTATATCCAATATAATTTTGTTGACTTTGCCAGCCTTCTCATCTACCAAGTATATAGGGTAGTTCAGTGACTGTTCCCCTCATTATAGGAGCACTTAGTCTCGGGTTTCGGTTCAACCTTGGGTCTCTTCACTAGAGCAGGAACTGGTTTGCCGTTTCATGAAGTATCCCTTCTTTCCCTTTGCCCTTCTTTGAAACTAGCGGTTTTACTAACCATCAACAATTGATCTCCTTTTCAATTTCCACTTTCGCAGTGTCAAACACTGTGAATAGCTCAAGGATCATCGTAACCATCCCCTATATGTTATAGTTCATCACTAAGCTCTAATACGTCTCCAACGTATCTATAATTTTTGATGGTTTCATGCTATTATCTTGTCAAACTTTGGATGTTTTGTATGCCTTTTATATCTTTTTTGGGACTAACTTATTAACTCAGTGCCAAGTGTCAGTTCCTGTTTTTTCCGTGTTTTTGACCCTTTTCAGAGGAGGATTTTAAACCGAGTCCAAACGGAACGAAACTTCCAAAAAGATTTTTCCGAAACAGAAGACGATCGGGGAACTTGAGAGCCAAGGCAGGGGGCCACCAGGGACCCCACAAGCCCCCTAGCCGCGGCCAGGGGGGCCGCGCCTCCCAGGCTTGTGGGATCCCTCGGCCACCTCTGCCCTAGGTCTTTCGCCTATATATTCCCAAAAATTCCAGAAAAAATCAGGAGATCATCGAAAGTACTTTTCCGCCACCACAAGCTTCTGTCTCCGCAAGATCCCATCTGGGGCACGTTCTGTTGCCCTGCTGGAGGGGGGGTTCGTATACGGAGGGCTTCTTCATCAACACCATGACCTCTCCGATGATGCGTGAGTAGTTCATCATAGACCTACGGGTCCATAGCTAGTAGCTAGATGGCTTCTCCTCTCTCTTGGATCTTCAATACAAAGTTCTCCATGATCTATCCGATGTAATCTTCTTTTGCGGTGTGTTTGTCGAGATCCGATGATTTGTGCATTTATGATCAGATTATTTATGAATCTTATTTGAGTTTCTTCTCATCTCTTATATGCATTATTTCATATCCTTGTAATTCTCTTCGAGTTGTTGGTTTTGTTTGGCCAGCTTGACCTATGATTCTTGCAATGGGAGGAGTGCTTGGTTTTGGGTTCATACCGTGCGATGACCTCACCCAGTGACAGAAGGGGTAGCGACGCACGCATCATGTTGTTGCCATCAAGGGTAAAAAGATGGGGTTTTCATCATTGGTTTGAGATTATCCCTCTACATCATGTCATCTTGCTTAAGGTGCTACTCTGTTCGTCATGAACTGAGTACACTAGATGCATGCTGGATAGCGGTCCATGTGTGGAGTAATAGTAGTAGATGCAGAAAGTATCGGTCTACCTCTCTTGGACGTGATGCCAATATGTATGAGCATTGCCTTAGATATCGTCATGACTTTGCGCGGTTCTATCAATTGCTCGACCGTAATTTGTTCACGCACTGTAATATTTGCTATTTTGAGAGAAGCCTCTAGTGAACACTATGGCCCCCGGGTCTACTTCACACCATATTTTCAGCCTTACTCTTTTACTTCGTTGCACTTTCCGCCTTCACATCTCACTTTGCAATCAATCTTGAAGGGATTGACAACCCCTTTATAGCGTTGGGTGCAAGCTCTTTTGTGTTTGCGCAGGTACTCTAGGCTTGACGAGATTCCCCTACTGTTTTGATACCTTGGTTCTCAAACTGAGGGAAATACTTACTGCTCCTGTGCTGCATCACCCTTTCCTCTTCAAGGGAAAAACCAACGCAAGCAAGTCTGTGTCAACGTGTCAATTTATCGTGCTGTTGTTTGAGAAGTAGCAGAAGGATTTCTGGCGCCGGTGCCGGGGAGGATCAAGTCAAGGACTCATCCAAGTAAGTGTTGCTAACTCATCTCTTGCATTTACCTTTTTTGCCTCTCATTTTCCTCTCCCCCACTTTTGAAAAACAAAAATTTACAAAAAGATTTGCCTTTTTCGTTCGCCTTTTTCTCTCGCTTGCTTTCTGTTTGCTTGTGTGCTTGCTTGCTTGCTGAAGTCACCATGACTGAAAACACCAAACTTTGTGACTTCTCGAATACTAATAATAATTATTTTATTAGTACTCCGATTGCTCCCGCCACTAGTGCGGAGTCATACGAAATCAATACCGCTTTGCTGAATCTTGTTATGAAAGAGAAATTCTCAGGCCTTCCTAGTGAAGATGCCGCATCCCATCTTAATACCTTCATTCAGCTTTGCGATATGCAAAATAAGAAAGATGTGGATAATGATGTGATTAAATTGAAGCTTTTTCCTTTCTCGTTGCGACATCGAGCAAAAACTTGGTTTTCGTCTTTGCCCAAAAATAGTATTGATTCTTGGAATATGTGCAAAGATGCTTACATATCCAAGTATTTTCCGCTGGCTAAGATTATCTCTCTCCGTAATGATATCATGAATTTTAAGCAACTTGATCATGAACATGTTGCACAATCTTGGGAGAGAATGAAATTGATGATTAGAAATTGTCCCGCTCATGGCTTGAGTCTTTGGATGATTATACATATCTTCTACGCTGGCTTGAATTTCGCTTCTAGAAATATCTTGGACTCCGCCTCAGGTGGAACGTTCATGGAAATCACGTTAGGAGAATCCACAAAACTCTTAGACAATATCATGATGAACTACTCTCAGTGGCGCACTGAAAGGTCACCTACTAGTAAGAAGGTACACGCTATAGAAGAAATTAACTCGTTGAGTGCTAAGATGGATGAGTTAATGAATTTGGTTGCTAGTATAAGTGCTCCTTTAGATCCTAATGATATGTCCTTGTCTTCCTTGATTGAGAGTAGCAACGCTAGCTTGGACGTTAATTTTGTTGGTACGAATAATTTTGGCAACAACAATGCTTTTAGAGGAAACTATGTTCCTAAGCCTTTTCCTAGTAACCCCTCTAATAACTTTGGCAACTCCTACAACAATACTCATGGAAATCACAATAGATTACCCTCTGAACTAGAGAGTAACATCAAAGAGTTTATCAACTCACAAAAGATTCTCAATGCGTCCATAGAGGAAAAACTACTCAAAATTGACGATTTGGCTAGGAGCGTTGATAGAATGTCTAGTGATATTGATGCTATGAAAGTTAGATGTGCTCCTCCCAAGATCAACATGGATGAATCTTTGAAAGCTATGTGTGTTTCCATGAGTGAGAGCAAAGAAAGAACCGCCCAAATTCGTGCAAGACACGAATGGCTTAAAAAGGCGTGTTCTCGTGATAAGAATCACGAAGATCTTAAAGTGCTTGGTGTGAATCCCATTGAATCTTTGTTTTCTTGTGTCAAACCTAATGATGATGGGACTGGATGTGAATCCACTATGGTTGAAAAACGCCCCAATGATTCGGAGTCCATCTATCTTGATGCTAAAAGCATTGAAAGTGGAGTAGAAGATATTACAACTTTGAGTAGTAATGAAAGTACTACCTTGGATTTCAAGGAATTAAATTATGATATTTTCTCCTTGATTGAATGCATTTCCTTGATGCAATCCATGCTAAACTCTCCACACGCTTATAGCCAAAACAAGGCCTTTACCGATCATATCGTCGAAGCTATGATAAAATCTCTTGAAGAGAAACTTGAATTGGAAGTCTCTATCCCTAGAAAGATTCATGATGAGTGAGAAACTACTATCAAAATCAAAATCAAAAACTATGAATGCAATGCTTTGTGTGATTTGGGTGCTAGTGTTTCCGCGATTCCAAAGTCTTTATGTGATGTTCTGGGTTTTAATGAGATTGAGGAGTGTTCTCTTAATTTGCATCTTGCGGATTCTACTGTCAAGAAACCCATGGGAAGGATTAATGATGTTCTTATTATTGCAAATAGGAACTATGTACCCGTGGATTTCATTGTGCTTGACATTGATTGCAATCCTACATGCCCTATTATTCTTGGTAGACCTTTCATAAGGACTATCGGTGCTATCATCGATATGAAGGAAGGGAATATTAGATTTAAATTTCCTTTAAAGAAGGGCATGGAGCACTTTCCTAGAAAGAAAATAAGATTGCCTTATGAATCCATGATGAGGGCTACTTATGGTTTGAGCACCAAAGACGACGATACGTGATTCTATTGCTTTATGCCTAGCTAAGGGCGTTAAACAATAGCGCTTGTTGGGAGGCAACCCAATGAATTTATCTTTTTATCTCTGTTTTGTTGCGTCCACACCATCATAATTCTGTAATGATAGTGTCTTTTGTGTTTCTTTTTGTGTTTGAGCCAAGCAAAACCTTTATGACTAGTCTTGGTGATGGTTGTTTGATCCTGCTGGAAAAAGACAGAAACTTTTCGCTCACGAGATTATTTTTCATTTTTATTCAGAGAGAGATTTTGAGTTGATTCTTTTTTCTGCTGGTTGATATGCCTTTTCCCCAGACAGTCGTAATTGTTCAGAATTTTTGAGGTACCAGAAGTATACGAAGTATACAGATTGCTACAGACTGGTCTGTTTTTCATAGATTCTGTTTTTGTTGAGTTGATTGCTTGTTTTGAAGAAACTATGGATAGTATCGGGGGGGGGGGGGTACTAGCCATGGAAAGTGAGAATACAGTAATATAACACCTATATAAATAGAAATCAAGATTGCTACAGTACATAAAGAGGTGGTAGTTTGTTTTCTTGTGCTAATGATATCACGAGTTTCTGTTTAAGTTTTGTGTTGTGAAGTTTTCAAGTTTTGGGTGATGTTCTCATGGACAAAGAAATAAGGAGTGGAAAGAGATCAAGCTTGGGGATGCCCAAGGCATCCCAAGACAAATTCAAGGAAACCAAAAAGCCTAAGCTTGGGGATGCCCCGGGAAGGCATCCCCTCTTTCGTCTTCAATCCATCGGTATCATTACTTGGAGCTATATTTTTATTCACCACATGATATGTGTTTTGCTTGGAGCGTCTTGTATCATAGGAGTCTTTTATTTTTGTTGTCTCACAATCATCCTTGCTGCACACCTTTTGAGAGAGACATGCACTCATCGTGATTTTGTTAGAATGCTCATCGTGCTTCACTTATATATTTTGAGCTAGATAATTTTTCTCTATGTGCTTCACTTAGATCTTTTAGAGCACGGCGGTGCGTGACTTGGCAGTTGGCTTAGGCTATGAAAGTAGTCCCAAAGGTGATAGGTACCCAAAGAGGATACAAAAACCTCCATCTTCATGTGCATTGAGTAGAAAGAGAAGTTTTGATTCCTCTCAATTAGTTTTGAGACGTGGATTTGGTAATATTAAGAGTTATGTTAGTATGGTGTTGTGAATCTAGAAATACTTGTGTTGAAGTTAGTGATTCCCGTAGCATGCACGTATGGTGAACCGCTATGTTAGGAAGTCGGAGCATAATTGATCTATTGATTGTCATCCTTTGTGTTGCGGTCGGGATCGCGCGATGGTTAACACCTACCAACCCTTCCCCTAGGAGTATGCGTTTAGCACTTTCTTTCGGTTACTAATAAAAACTTTTGCAATAAGTATGTGAGTTCTTCATGACTAATGTGAGTCCATGGTATAGATGGACTTTCACCTTCCACCATTGCTAGCCTCTCTAGTGCCGCGCAACTTTCGCCGGTGCACAAACCCACCATATGCCTTCCTCAAAACAGCCACCATACCTACCTACTATGGCATTTTCATAGCCATTCCGAGATATATTGCCATGAAACTCCCACCGTTCCGTCTCATGACTTGTGACGTAACTCTCATATTGCCATTGCATGATCGTAAGATAGCTCGCGAGATGTTTCAATGTCATACGCCAAGCTAGGTCGTTGCACATCCCGGTACACTACCGGAGGCATTTCCTATAGAGTCATCATCGTTCTAAGATTTGAGCTGTGAGTAAATAAAAGTGTGATGATCATCATTATTAGAGCATTGTCCCATGTGAGGAAATAAAAAAAGGCCAAAGAGCCCAAATAAAAAAAAATAAAAAAAGAGGCCCAAGAGCCCAAATAAAAAAGAGAAAAAGAGAGAAGGGACAATGCTACTATCTTTTTCCACACTTGTGCTTCATAATAGCACCATGTTCTTCATGATTGAGAGCCTCTTGTTTTTTCACCACCATATACTAGTGGGAATCTTTATTATATAACTTGGCTGGTATATTCCAATGATGGGCTTCCTCAAAATTGCCCTAGGTCTTCGTGAGCAAGCAAGTTGGATGCACACCCACTAGTTCTCTTTTTGAGCTTTCACATACTTATAGCTCTAGTGCATCCTTTGAATGGCAATCCCTACTCATTCACATTGATATCTGTTAATGGGCATCTCCATAGCCCTTTGATACGCCGAGTCAATGTGACCATCTCCTCCCTTTTTGTCTCACAACCACCACCACACTCTATTCCACCTATAGTGCTATATCCATGGCTCACGCTCATGTATTGCGTGATAGTTATAAAAAGTTTGAGAAAGTAAGGGTGCGAAAACAATTACTTTGCCAATACCGGGGTTGTGCATGATTTAAATTAGTTGTGTGAGGATGATGGAGCATAGCCAGACTATATGATTTTGTAGGGATAACTTTCTTTGGCCTTGTTATTTTGAAAGTTCATGATTACCTTGCTAGTTTGCTTGAAGTATTATTGTTTTCATGTCAATAGCAAACTATTGTTTTGAATCTTACGGATCTGAACATTCATGTCACACGAAATAAGTTACAAAGGACAACTATGCTAGGTAGCATTCCACATCAAAAATCCAGTCTTTATCACTTCCCTACTCGAGGACGAGCAGGAGTTAAGCTTGGGGATGCTTGATACATCTCCAACGTATCTATAATTTTTGATGGTTTCATGCTATTATCTTGTCAAACTTTGGATGTTTTGTATGCCTTTTATATCTTTTTTGGGACTAACTTATTAACTCACTGCCAAGTGCCAGTTCCTGTTTTTTCCGTGTTTTTGACCCTTTTCAGAGGATTTTAAATGGAGTCCAAACGGAACAAAACTTCCGAAAAGATTTTTTCCGAAACAGAAGACGATCGGGGAACTTGAGAGCCAAGGCAGGGGGCCACCAGGGACCCCACAAGCCCCCTAGCTGCGGCCAGGGGGCCGCGCCTCCCAGGCTTGTGGGATCCCTCGGCCACCTCTGCCCTAGGTCTTTCGCCTATATATTCCCAAAAATTCAAGAAAAAATCAGGAGATCATCGAAAGTACTTTTCCGCCGCCGCAAGCTTCTGTCTCCGCAAGATCCCATCTGGGGCACGTTCTGTTGCCCTGCTGGAGGGGGGGTTCGTATACGGAGGGCTTCTTCATCAACACCATGACCTCTCCGATGATGCGTGAGTAGTTCATCATAGACCTACGGGTCCATAGCTAGTAGCTAGATGGCTTCTTCTCTCTCTTGAATCTTCAATACAAAGTTCTCCATGATCTTCATGGAGATCTATCCGATGTAATCTTCTTTCGCGGTGTTTTTGTCGAGATCCGATGATTTGTGCATTTATGATCAGATTATCTATGAATCTTATTTGAGTTTCTTCTCGTCTCTTATATGCATGATTTCATATCCTTGTAATTCTCTTCGAGTTGTGGGTTTTGTTTGGCTAGCTTGATCTATGATTCTTCCAATGGGAGAAGTGCTTGGTTTTGGGTTCATACCGTGCGGTGACCTCACCCAGTGACAGAAGGGGTAGCGAGGCACGCATCATGTTGTTGCCATCAAGGGTAAAAAGATGGGGTTTTCATCATTGGTTTGAGATTATCCCTCTACATCATGTCATCTTGCTTAAGGTGTTACTCTGTTCGTCATGAACTCAGTACACTAGATGCATGCTGGATAGCGGTCCATGTGTGGAGTAATAGTAGTAGATGCAAAAAGTATCGGTCTACCTATCTCGGACGTGATGCCAATATGTATGATCATTGCCTTAGATATCGTCATGACTTTGCGCGGTTCTATCAATTGCTCGACAGTAATTTGTTCACGCACCGTAAAATTTGCTATTTTGAGAGAAGCCTCTAGTGAACACTATGGCCCCCGGGTCTACTTCACACCATATTTTCAGCCTTACTCTTTTACTTCGTTGCACTTTCCGCCTTCATATCTCACTTCGCAATCAATCTTGAAAGGGATTGACAACCCCTTTATAGCGTTGGGTGCAAGCTCTTTTGTGTTTGCGCAGGTACTCTGGACTTGACGAGATTCTCCTACTGGATTGATACCTTGGTTCTCAAACTGAGGGAAATACTTACTGCTCCTGTGCTGCATCACCCTTTCCTCTTCAAGGGAAAAACCAACGCAAGCAAGTCTCCGTCAACGTGTCAATTTCTGGTGCTGTTGTTTGAGAAGTAGCAAGCTCCAGTAGCTTGGTGGCAGTGACTGTGGAGAACTATCACTATCTCATCTGGAAGATGAACTCCCACTCGATTCAAGCGATTGTAGCATTCACACAATCTGAGCTTTTCTCCCTTACTTTGTTGACAAAGAATCTTGTCGGAGGTCTCATACCTCTCAACAAGGGCACGAGCATGAAATCCCAATTTCTCTTGGAACATCGCATATGTTCTGTGACGTTCAACCCGTCTTTGGTGCCTCAATTCTCAGCCACGAAGTATTACGCACTGAACTATCATGTAATTATCAAAAACGTGTATGTCTGATGTTCACAACATCCACAGACGATGCTTGGGGTTCAACACAACACATCGAGCATGCATTAAGGACACAAGCCTTCTATGCAGTAATGAGGATAATCCTCCGTTAACAGACCCAGTCCGTATAATTGCTACTTCTATCTTTCAACTAAGTTTTCTCTAGGAACATATAAAAAACAATAGAGCTATAGCACAAATTATAACATAATTTGTAAATACCTTTTGACTATGTTCATGATAATTAAGTTCATCTAATCAAATTATTCAATGAACTCCCACTTAGATCGACATCCCTCTAGTCATCCAAGTGAGACATGATCCACGTCGACTAGCCCATGTCCGATCATCACGTGAGACAGACTAGTCATCGATGGTGAGCATCTCTATGTTGATCGTATCAACCATAGGACTCATGTTCGACCTTTCGGTCTCCCGTATTCGAGGCCATGTCTGTACATGCTAGGCTCGTCGAGTCAACCTAAGTGTTCTACGTGTGTAAACTGGCTTACACCCGTTGTATGCGAACGTTGGAATCTATCACACCTGATCAACACGTGGTGCCTCGAAATAACGAACCTTCGCAACGGTGCACACTTAGGGGAATACATATCTCGAAATTTTATGAGCGGTAATCTTATCTTTGCTACTATTGTTCTAAGCAATAAGATGTAAAACATGATAAACATCACATGCAATCATATAGTGGCATGATATGGCCAATATCATCTTGCTCCTTTGATCACCATCTTCGGGGCACCATGATCATCATTGTCACTGGCATGAAACCATGATCTCCATCATCATGATCTCCATCATTGTGTCGTCGTGAAGTTGTCTCGCAAACTATTACTTCTACTACTATAGCTATCCATTAGCGATAAAGTAAAGTAATCAACATGGCGTTGCATCTTGTACAATAAATTAAGACAACTCCTATGGCTCCTGCTGGTTGTCATACTCATTGACATGCAAGTCGTGAATCCTATTACAAGAACATGATCAACTCATACATCACATATGTAACATCACATCCTTTTGGCCATATCACATCACATAGCATACCCTGCAAAAACAAGTTAGACGTCCTCTAGTTGTTGTTGCAAATTTTACGTGGCAGGTTAGGGTTTCTAGCAAGAACATTTCTTACCTACGTGACAGCCACAACGTTGGTATGCCAATTCTATTTACCCTTCATAAGAACCCTCTTCATAGAATCCGATCCGACTAAAGTGGGAGAGACAGACACCCGCTAGCCACCTTATGCAACAAGTGCATATTGATCGGTGGAACCAGTCTCACGTAAGAGTACGTGTAAAGTCGGTTCGGGCCACTTCATCCCATGATGCCGCCAAATCAAGATAAGACTAGTAACGGCAAGCAATTGACAAACCAGCGCCCACAACTTTTGTGTTCTGCTCGTGCATAGAATCTACGCATAGAACCTTGGACCGGATGCCACTGTTGGGGATCGCAGTAATTTCAAAAAAAATCCTACGCCATGCAAGGATATATCTCTGGAGAAACCATCAACGAAAGAGGTTGTAGAGAATCTTCATACCTTTGAAGATCGCTAAGCGGAAGCGTTACTAGAACACGGTTGATGGAATCGTACTCGCAGTGATTCAGATCGCGGTGGATTCCGATCTATGCGCCGAATGTCGACGCCTCCGTGTTCAACACACGTGCTGCCCGATGACGTCTCCAATGCCTTGATCCAACAAGGATGGAGGAGAGGTTGAGGGAGAGCTCTGGCAGCACGACGGCGTGGTGACGGTGGAGCTACGTGGTACTCCGGCTGAGCTTCACTAAGCACTATGGAGGACGAGGAGGAGGAGCAGTATGGTTGCGCCGTGGAGAGATCAATTGTGTGTCTCAAAAGGGCCAAAACCTCAAGTATATACAGGAGGAGGGAGAGGGAGGGCTTCCTTGGCTCCTCCCCCAAGGAGGGGAGGTTCGGCCGAGCTAGGGAGGAGTCCGCCTCCCACAAGGGAGGTGAATCCCTTCCTTTTAAATCCTCTTTTGCATTATCTCTTTATCCCTAGCCGCATGGGACTTTAGGGAAGGCCTTGTCCAGCCCAATAAGGGTTGGTCCACCTCCTCTAACATCCCATGAAGTCCTTTGGTCGTCACACACCTCCCGAGGTCCTCCGGCACCCTCCCCGCACTCCAGGTACACCACCGATGAGCCCGAAACTTTTCCGGTGACCAAAACATGACTTCCTATATATCAATATTTACCTCCGGACCATTCCGAAGCTCCTTGTGACGTCCGGGATCTCATCGTACTCCGAACAACCTTCAGTAACCACATACACTATTTCCCTATAACCCTATCGTCATCGAACCTTAAGTGTGTAGACCCTATGGGTTCGGGAGACATACAGACATGACGGAGACATCTCTCCGGCCAATAACGAACAGCGGGGTCTAGATATCCATGTTGGTTCCCACATGTTCCACGATGATCTCATCGGATGAACCACGATGTCAAGGATTCAATCAATGTCGTATGCAATTCCCTTTGTCTATCGGTATGATACTTGCGCGAGATTCTATCGTCGGTATCTCTATACCTTGTTCAATCTCGTTGCCGGCAAGTCTCTTTACTCGTTCTATAACACATAATCTCGTGGCTAACTCCTTAGTCACACTGAGCTCAATATGATGATGAATTATCTAGTGGGCCCAGAGATACCTCTCCGTCACACGGAGTGACAAATTCGAGTCTCGATTCGCACAACCCAACAAACACTTTCGGAGATACCCGTAGTGCACCTTTATAATCACCCAGTTATATTGTGACATTTGATACACCCAAAGCACTCCTACGGTATCCGGGAGTTGCACAATCTCATGGTCTAAGGAAATGATACTTGACATTAGAAAAGCTTTAGCAGACGAACAACATGATCTAGTGCAATGCTTAGGATTGGGTCTTGTCCATCACATCATTCCCCAATGATGTGATTCCGTTATCATTGACATCCAATGTCCATGATTAGGAAACCATGACCATCTATTTATCAATGAGGTAGTAAACTAGAGGCTCACTAGGGACACGTTATGATCTATATATTCACACATGTATTACGGTTTCCGGTTAATACAATTATAGCATGGATAATAGACAATTATCATGAACTAGGAAATATAACAGTAACAAATTTATTATTTCCTCTAGGGCATATTTCCAACACTCTATACTTTTTAAACTTTTTGGTAACCTGTTGCCAAAGGGGGAGAAATGTATAGATCATAGGGCTTCGAGAGAGAGAGAGAGTGAGAGAGAGCTTTTGACTTTATTTGCTCTCATTTAGGTTTTTACAAAACCTTTGTCTCTTTCGATGACTTTAGCCAGTTACCTGTGTTTGATCATACGCTTTGCTTGGTTGATGCTACTACAATATTATCTTTGAGCTATCTATATGATGATCATTCACTAATCTTTTTGGTGTCATGTGCATTACTATTTATTCATATCTTGTATGCCCACCACAAAGTTGTATGCATAGTTTAAAAAACCGAATCGGAAACCGAACCAAAAAGGTTGTCGATTTAGGTTTCTACCAGTCGGACCACTGGTTCACCATTTCAATTGTCGGTTTGTTAAGAAAAAATAAATAAATGTTGAGTAATATATGTGCTAATATAGTGTGAAACAATGGACAAATAAATTTATTTTCATGTAGTGAACAACAAAGTAGCATAGCCGAGTTGGTAATAGGGCCATGGGCACACCTCGCGTATTGCTCACACGATGTGTGATCGAATTGTTGGGGAACGTTGCATGGGAAACAAAAAAATTCCTACGCACACGAAGACCTATCATGGTGATGATCATCTACGAGAGGGAGATCGTATCTACATACCCTTGTAGATTGCTAAGCGGGAAGCGTTAAGAAACACAATTGATGTAGTGGAACGTCTTCGTGATTCAAATCAGCGTCGTCCCATGATCCGTCCCGATCTAGTACCGAACGGACGGCACCTCCGCGTTCAGCACACATACAGCTCGATGACGATCTCCTCCTTCTTTATCCAGCAAGAGAGACAGTGAAGTAGATGAGTTCTCCGGCAGCGTGACGGTGCGCCGGTGGTGGTGGTGATCTATTCCTGAGGGCTTCGCCTAACCACCGCAGAAATCCGATCTAGAGGAAGAACTATGAACTAGAGGAGAGGGTTGCACGTGGCTGAAATTGTGTCTCAAAAATACTGAAACCTCTAGTATATATATGAGGAAGGAGGGGCTAGCCTTGAGCTCCAAATAGATCCTCCTTGGCTCGGTCAAACTAGTATTGGAGGAGTCCTCCTCCAATCCTACTTGGAGTAGGACTCCTCCCCAAGTTATCCACCTCTTTTGGTTTTTCCCACTTTTACCTCATGGGCTTTCTTTGGTTGACTAGACAGCCCACTAAGAGCTATTGCGCCACCATTAAGTGTTGGGAAATGTTGCATGGGAAACAAAAAAATTCCTACGCATACGCAATACCTATCCATGGTGATGATCATCTATGAGAGGGGAGAGTGAATCTACATACCCTTGTAGATTGCTAAGTGGAAGCGTATATAACGCGGTTGATGTAGTGGAACGTATTCGTGATCTAAATCGCAGCCCGTCCCGTGATCTCATCACGATCCATCCCGCGATCCCATCACGGTCCATCCCGATCTAGTGCCGAACGGACGGCACCTCCGCGTTCAGCACACGTATAGCTCAATGACGATCTCCGCCTTCTTGATCCAGAAAGAGAGACGCAGAAGTAGATGAGTTCGTCGACAGCGTGACGGCGCGCCGGTGGTGGTGGTGAATCTATTTCTGCACGGCTTCACCTAAGCACCGCAGAAAACCGATCTAGAGGAGAAACTGTGATCTAGAGTTGAGGTAGCATGTGGCTGAAAAATATTGTGTCTCAAAAGCCCTCAAACCTCTAGTATAAATAGAGGCCGTCGGCCCTAGGGTTTCCCCTTTGGGTCGTCCGAAGTGGGAGGAGAGGAGGATTCCTCCTCCAATCCTACTCCTAGTAGGATTCCCCTTTTCCCACTTGGAAACCTTTTCCACCTTGTGTTTTCCCTTATTCCTCATCCAGCCGCATGGGCCCTTAGAGGTGGCATCGGCCAGCCCACCTGGGGATGGTTTGCCTCCTCTGTTACCCATGAAGCCCCTAGGGTCGTCACACCCCTCCCGGTGGTCCCCCGGTACCCTCCCGGCACTCCGGGTACACTACCAATGAGCCTGAAACCTTTCCGGTGACCAAAACAAGACTTCCTATATATCAATCTTTACCTCTGGACCATTCAAGAGCTCCTCATGACGTCCAAGACCTCATCCGGGACTCCGAACAACCTTCGGTCACCAACACCTATAACTCAACTATACCGAAATGTCACCGAACCTTAAGTGTGCAGACCCTGCGGGTTCGAGAACTATGCAGACATGACCTGAGACACTCTCCGGTCAATATCCAATAGCGGGACCTGGGTGTCCATATTGGATCCTACATATTCTACGAAGATCTTATCGGTTAAACCTCTATCTCAAGGATTCATATAATCACGTATACCATTCCCTTTGTCCTTCGGTATGTTAATTTCCCGAGATTCGATCGTCGGTATCTACATACCTATTTGAATCTCGTTACAGGTAAGTCTCTTTACTCGTTCCGTAATACAAGATCACGTGACTAAATCTTTAGTCACATTGCTTGCAAGGCTTTATATGTTATGTTGTATTACCGAGTGGGCCCCGAGATACCTCTCCGTCACACGGAGTGACAAATCCCAGTCTTGATTCATGCCAACCCAACAAACACCTTTGGAGATACCTGTAGAGCACCTTTATAGTCACCCAGTTACGTTGCAATGTTTGATAACCCACAACGTATTCCTCCGGTGTCCGGGAGTTGCATGATCTCATGGTCATAGGATCAGATACATTGACATGCATAAAACAGTAACAATAAATTGACACGATCATATGCTACGTTTATAGTTTGGGTCTTGTCCATCACATCATTCTCCTAATGATGTGATCCCATTATCAAGTGACAACACTTGTCTATGGCCAGGAAACCTTGACCATCTTTGATCAACAAGCTAGTCAATTAGAGGCTCACTAGGGACAGTGTGTTGTCTATGTATCCACACATGTATTTGAGTTTCCAATCAATACAATTCTAGCATGAATAATAAACGATTATCATGAACAAGGAAATATAATAATAACCAATTTATTATTGCCTCTAGGGCATATTTCCAACAGTCTCCCACTTGCACTAGAGTCAATAATCTAGTTCACATCACTATGTGATTGCAATGAATCTAACAACCATACAGTTATGGGGTTTGATCATGTATTGCTTGTGAGAGAGGTTTTTAGTCAACGGGTCTCAACCTTTCAGATCCGTGTGTGCTTTACAAATCTCTATTTCATCCTATAGATGTTGTTACCTTGTGCCATTTGGAAATATTCCAAATGACTACTCCACTATACGAATCTGGTTTACTACTCAGAGTTATCCGGATTAGTGTCAAAGCTTGCATCGACGTAACCCTTTACGACGAACTCTTTTATCACCTCCATAATCGAGAAAAATTCCTTAGTCCACTAGTTACTAAGGATAACTTTTGACCACTGTTCAGTAATCCATTCCTCAGCCACTTTTGTACCCCTTGACTGTTTCATCGCAAGGCACACATCACGTGCTGTACACAGCATAGCATACTATAGAGCCTATGGCTAAAGCATAGGGACGACCTTCGTCCTTTCTCTTTCTTCTGTCGTGGTCGGTCTTTGAGTATTACTCAAATTTACACCTTACAACACAACCAAGAACTCCTTCTTTGCTGGTCTATTTTGAGCTCCTTCAAAAACTTGTCAAGGTATGCATTTCGTTGAAAGTTCTATTAAGCGTTTTTATCTATCTCTATAGATCTTGATGCTCAATGTTCAAGTAGCTCTATCCAGGTTTTGAAAAACTCCTTTCAAACAACCCTTTATGCTTTCCAGGAATTCTACATTACTTCCGATCAACAATATGTCAACCACATATACTTATCAGAAATTCTATAGTGCTCCCACTCACTTCTTTGGAAATACAAGTTTCTCATAAACATTGTCCCAAAAGCTTTGATCATCTCATCAAAGCGTATATGCCGACTCCGAGATGCTTGCTCCAGACCTAGAAGGATCGCTGGAGCTTGCATGCTTGTTAGCATCCTTAGGATCGACAAAACCTTCTGGTTGTATCACATACAACCTTTCCTCAAGGAAACCGTCAAGGAAACAATGTTTTTTTGACCGGCTACTGTAGGGAAAACCCCCACAGCCTTTTTTTCTTTTATTCCCATATACGAGAGCAGTATGTACAATAAGAAGTTAGAATGTACAAAGGGGAAGAGGAGCTAAGGCTACAAACCTCAAGGAGGCAAAAAGGAAACCCATTTAAGGAGATCATCCCTGAAACTAGCCTTAATTCTATGCGCTAACAGGGAAATGTCGTGAATGAAGCCAGATCTCCATTTTCTGAACTTTGGCTGCTCCTGGTTGAAGACCTTTGCATTTCTGATAGTCCAGATGTTCCAACATGCAGTGAAGACCACCTCAGCAAAGAAGGGGTTATGGAAGTCCCTTTTAGAAGCAACAGTAGCACTCCACATGGATGGACCCTCCCATGTGATCTGCAGGTAATTCCAGACCCTGGTACTGAAAAGACAGGTGAAGAATAAGTGATCCCTGTCTTCCTTGACTCGAGCATGACATAGAACACAGAGATTGGAGTCAAAAACATTCCAGTGACGCCGTTCAAGCATGTCTTGAGTGTTAAGCCTCTCCATGATGAGCATCCACGCAAACATCTTAATCTTCATGGTACAACAACTTTTCCAGATCCAGTTGAGTAAAGGGTTTGGTGTAATACTGCTGTGAATGTGAGCATAGTAACTCTTGGTTGTGTAGGCCTTAGCATCTTTTCCCCATACCCATCTGTCAGAGGCCTGATGATCAAGATCCAGGTCTTGAAGCAAAGATTGGACTGAAAGCAGCTCCTGGTAAGCTTGAGCAAACAGTGGTAAGTGGAACATGGAGAGCATGATGTCATCATAAAAGGCTGTGAAGACCTCATGAGCTGTGCAGAAAGGATCAGCCACAAAAGAAAACAGTCTTTGGAATCTGGCAGCCAGTGGCATAATGGAGTTTCCAATCAACCAGGAGTCAGACCAAAATAGGAAGGAGTCACCCTTGTTAGGCTGAACATATGTAACTGATCTGAATTTGTCAAGCCGTTTACAGATATCCTTCCACCAAAAAGAACCACAAAGGGCAGTTCCCTGAGGTACTGTGTCATGATAGTAAGTGTTCCAAATCAAGTAAACCCAAGGGATATCAGCATGATTGAGGAATTTATCAACATGCTTGAGCAGGAGTGCTTCATTCTGGATTGCTAGGTTCATAATTCCTAACCCCCCTTTATTTTTAGGTCTGCACACCAGATGCCAGGCAGCAAGAGAGGGTGCATGATCTTGCCCATTTCTTCTGCATGGACATTGCCTTTGAATTCTCTCAAGCTACTTCAGTATGCCTGGTGGGATATCCAGACTGCATAGAAAGAAGATAGGCACAGAAGACAGTGTTGAGTTTAAATACTGTAGCCTTCCCCCCTGAGCAAGAAAGGATGAACTAGCACTGAGTCTTCTTTCCATGTTATCAACAAGTGGCATGAGATCAATGATTCTTGGTCTAGTTGTCCCAACTGGCACGCCAAGGTATGTGAAGGGCAAAGATCCCACTTTGCAACCAATGGAGTCTGCCAGATCCTGGAGTTGCTGAGGAGGAGTGTTAACAAGTAGAAGGGCAGATTTGTGATAGTGCACCTGTAATCCACTGGACTGGGAGAAAAGTAAGAGCATTTTCTTGAACTGCAACAACTGAGGTTTATCAGCAGGTAGGATGATAAGGGTATCATCAGCATATTGCACTATGGGGAAATCCTTATCATGACAAGGTATGGGCAGCTGAATCAGACCCTCCACCAGCAGTTGGTTAACCAGAGTCTGTAAAAAATCAGCAGCAATAGCAAAAAGCAGTGGGGACATGGGATCTCCCTGCCTGACACCTTTCTTGCACATAAACTTCTTTCCAGGCACACCATTGATCAGGACTGAAGATGAGCCAGAAGTTAGGAGCTGCTGGACCCAAAGTATCCATCTGTCATTGAAGCATCTGTGCTTGAGAATCTGGAAAATGAACTCATGTTCCACAGAGTCAAATGCCTTTTCAAAATTCAGCTTGAGAATGACTATAGGTTTCTTGGATTGATGGCATTGGTGCAGGTACTCCAGAGTCCATCCAACACAATCTTGAATGGTTCTAGACTTGATAAAACCATACTGATTCTTGTGAAGACACTTCACAATCTGCAACTGTAGCCTGTTAGCAATCATTTTGGACAGAAATTTGAGACCCATCCCAGTAAGTGATATTGGTCTGTAATCTCCCACTTGTTCAGGTGATCTCTTCTTGGGAATCAGAGTAATATAAGATGAGTTCATGTTCTCAAGTTGAGCATGACCAGCATGGAAAGCAGCATCAAGTTGATAAAACTCAGGGGAGATAATGGGCCAGCATTTCTTGAAGAAAAGACCATTGAACCCATCAGGACCTGGAGCTTTGTCAATGGGCATATCCTGAATAGTCTTGTCCATTTCAGATTTAGAAAAAGGTTCTGTGAGAATATCTAGACCCTCCACCTTATGAAGCATGGATTTTAAATCAAATGCCATGTTAATGCCAAGAGAAGTTCCCATTCTATCCTTAAAAGATGCCCAAAAGCATGCAGCAATTTGATCATGATCAGATATGATAGAACCATCATTTAACTTGAGAGATGCAATGGAATTCCTCCTATATCTCTCAGTAGCCATGGCATGAAAGAATTTAGTGTTTTCCTCACCAACTTTAACAAATCTGATAGTGGCTCTCTTTTTCCAGTATAAGCACGGAAGATGCAAAAGATGCTCCAAATGTAATTTGACAATTTTCCTGAAGTTAGCTTCTGGTCTGAAAAGTGACCTCAACTCCTCAAGCTCATCCAAACACAGCACAACTTGATTACATCTGGAAATGAAAGTTTTTAACTGTGATAGATTTGTCAGCCACTTTTTCAGAGCCTGCCTAAGATGTTTCATCTTATCCATAATGACAACAGTAATGTGGGTTTTCCTTGAAGGAATGAGCCAGGATTGCTGAACACATTCCATGAAGCCCTCCATTTCAACCCAGTTGTTTTCAAAGCGAAATAGATTGCATTTAGGGATGGAAGTGTTGACAGTGACCACACAAGGAACATGATCAGAAGCTGTCTTTGCAAGGGGTAGCACTTGTGTAAGAGGATATGAGGACATCCAGTTGGGTGATGTGAAAAACCAGTCAAGCTGCTCCAGAAGAGGGGAATCTTGCATATTGGACCAAGTGAAATATCTGCCTTTAATGGGTAGTTCCAGCAATCCCAAATGCCCAATAATTTCATTGAAGATGAACATGTCATTTACATCATCCCCAGGAAGGTTTCTGTTGTCAGGGGATCTAATGAAATTAAAATCTCCAAGAAGCAACCAATTAGCCCCAGTGGGTATATGAAGATTATATAGCCAGCTAACAAAAAGATCTCTCTCTTCACCTTGACAAGGACCATAGACATTCACTAAAGTCCATGATTCACCAGTGTGATTTGAGGTAAAAGAGATGATCAAGCCATAGGGTGTGCATTCAACTAACTGACCAGTAAGAATGGAAGAGTTCCAAAGGGTGATAAGCCCCCCTGATGCACCCCTGGAGGGGGAGTAGGCAAACTGATGAAAGCGTTTGGGACAGAAACATTCGACTGTACGAAACTCAATTGACTGCATTTTGGTTTCCTGCAAGCACACCACAGCAGCTAGCCTCTCATCAATCTTGTTACGGACCGCACGTTGCCTATGGTCCGAATTTAGGCCACGCACATTCCAACACAGCACACGCCAACTTCTCGTAGAACGACTATCCATTGCACAATATATATAGAGCAAAAGCAGGGCTATGTAATAGCCAGTGCGACCAAGGTTCAGATAACCAAAAGACAGAGCAAGCAGAAGTTTCACAGTACATGGATCCAGTATAGTAACAAATTAACATAGCTGGATTAAACATCAGCAGACGATGGCGTAGAATCAGCATGATCTTCCATAAGTCGATCACCGTTAGCTTCTCACGGGCAATGCCTAATGACTGCCCAACCTCCTGAATCACTAGAATAGGGGTGGTGGCTCTGGAGCATCAGGGTCGAAAGCCGCCGCCCAGGATCGTTTGGGGATCATAATGGGCTCCAGAATTGGCATCTGCAGTTGGCGAGGCACGTGCATAGAAGTAGCAGCTCCCATGAGAGCATCAAAAGTGCGTGCCCAGGATAGAACTGGCGGCAAAGGAGGACCGTAAACAACCCTTGCAGCCCCAACAAAGAGGTTGTCAGTCTCAATGTGAGGGGGTTTGTAGAGGACAATTGCCAGAGGATTGCCATCTTGCGCCTCCTCCATCACAGGCACATCCTCCTCCGGCTCAGCATCATGACCCTGGGCAGCCGGTGGCATGTCAGCATCCGGGGCAACAGGGTTAGCCACTATCACCTCCAGGTCAGGGGCCGGGGGTGCTTGGTCAGCAGGTTCCGCCTCCATGTCACCGTGCGGCTGAGGGTCGAGGTCCACAAGCTCATGAACCGAGTCTGAAGAAGAAGGACTCGGTTGATCAATCACGATGGACTCTTGGTCCTGAACAGGATCGGCAGCAGGTGCTTCCAGGGCCGCTTCAGGTTCCCATCCTCCTCCATCAGCGGCTGCCGGCGGCTGTCCACAACCACCGGCATCAGCAGCAGGAACCATTGGATCTTCACGTGCCAGCGGCACCGCATTCCAACCCAATGCAGGGTACGGGGGCAGAGCAAATTGCAGATTGTCATGGACGAGGTGTCCAGGGAGCGGGTGAGGGTTTCCATTGAGGGGCATGGGATCCTCATCATTAGGCAGTATTTCAGCAGCCGCCGCCCCCAGGATGTATACCGGTGCAGACCAGGAAACCTTGGATCCCCCCCCCAAGCAGCATATTCAGAGAAGTTGATACTGCGAGGGACCAGTCGGTCATCTGGGAACGAAGCAAACACGATGGAGCGAACCAAATAAGGATCATCACTGACCCAATGGTGGAACTCTCCGAAGGTGTTGACAGCAGCCCGCAGATCTTCAGTATTGCGGAAGTCAAGGGGGACCCCCAGAATCATGATGCAGCCATGACGAAAACCCTCTTGTCCACGGAAACCAACTCCCTGATCATGTCGCAGGAAGCGTACAACAGAGTTATGGGCAACTTCCTGTGGAACCATGCGGACCGTAGCATAGCTTTCCGCCGCATCTCTGAGTTCAAACAGTCCCACGCCCTCAATCCATGGCTGGGCAGACCGAACATGCAACCCTTGGTGAAGAAGAAGAGCAGCTACTTCTTGCCGTACCTAGACCACATTGTCAGCTGGGGGCGCTGGGTGGACGTCAGCGATGACGAAACGCTCATGACGTCTGGTGATGGGGACCGCAGGCGTGGTGTAGGTCCGAGGCAGCCGGTCCGGACCTTCGTCGATGATGTTATGGCCAGGCGGGAGGAAGAACTCAGGATCAAGCTCGTAGTTCGCCATTACGGGAGGCGGTGGCGGAGTGGCAGGCGGCGTCTCGGAGGGAGTTCGAGGATGCGACGGTGATGAGACAGGACGGAACTATGCTGCAGGCGTTGCGGTTTCATCAAGAGTATCAGCAGTTCCCGAGATATCAGCGACAAGGGAGGTGGTGGGTCTCTTACAGTTCCAAGTAAGACAATTATTACGCATAAAAGAGGCTCCTCTAGATCGCGCGTGGCCCACAGTGCTGTCAGCGAATCCAGGCGAAGCCGTGCAGTTGCCAGCTAGATGGCACCGAGCGTTGCAAATCGAGCAAGAAAAGATATCCTCAACCATGCCATTAATGAGTTCATCAAAGTCCAGATGGGCTTCCTGCGAGGAGGGAATATCCATCCTAGGATTAGGGTCGGGCCAAGAGAAGGAGGTAACCTCAGCAGGCTCATTAATGAGCGTGGAAATCGGCCCAGAATCCAAACTTCCCACCGAAAGTTGATTCTCATAATTCAAAATACCATGAATCTTGGCGGGATCAGCTGCAGCACCTTGTTGCACGGGAGAAGTTCCGTTTAATTTGGCAATTTGAAAATCAGCGCCGGGAGATCCGGGGGATGAATCTTGGCGAGAAACTGTGCCGAACATAATGTGCGGCATGGCCGTCGTCCACCGGAGTTCTGCTGGCGATGGGGCCGAGATGATGACACGTTCAGGAGAAGGCATCGAATAACCAGCCTGTTCAAGCGTGAGTAGCTCCTCGTGGGAAACAGGACATCTGTAACCCTTGCAAACTTCATATTGCTGGAGGGATGCGAATGTGAGCTTCTTACGAACAGATGATCCAGATTTAAGAGAAGATTTTAGGGGTCTGGAATGCATCGCCATCAGACCTAATGAGGCTCTCCTCTTAGAAGGACTCACAATAATCCATTCAGCATCACATTGCTTCTTCCACAGAGCAAATTCCCGACGCCAATTAGGACCACCATGTCCCCATAGATGGAAAAAGCACTTAAAACTTGAGCACTTGAACGAGCGTAAGTCCAGAATATGAAAACCGACTTGCATGCAGGACACTTTGAAGGAAAAAACCGAGTCTGTCACTTGAGAGACACGAAACTCAATAGCCGATCCCCCAATCACAGATTCCAGAGCTGCGGCGACTGTGTCCGTCGAGAGACGGAACACATGACGACCAAAAGAAACCACCATGATGAAAGAGCGGCGGTGCTTCATAGGGTGCACCGTAACACCAGAGTGACGACAAACCTCATCGGAGAAAGCCAAACCATGCGAAAAATCCAGATCCAACGTAGAACCACCCATGCAAGCCATGCACGACCACGTGAGGAGGGTCAGGAGGGTTCACCTGAGCAGAGGAGCGGCGAGGAGGAACCTAAGGCAATTGCTGAGCCTTATCTGCAAGATTTCACAAATAATGCAGCAACTGCTAACATAATTCCAACAGACTTTTAACATCGCTACGGGTGATAAAGTCTCATCATAGTCAACTCTTTGAACTTGTCGGAAACATATTTGAGACAAGTCGAGCTTTCTTAATGGTGACTTGTCACCATCATCGTCTGTCTTCCTTTTAAGGATCCATCTGTACTTAACAGTCTTACGACCATCAAGTAGTTCTTCCAATGTCCATACTTTGTTTTCAAACATGGATCCTCTCTCGAATTTCATGGCCTCCAGCCATTTGTCGGAATCCGGGTCCACCATCGCTTCTCCATAGCTCGTAGGTTCATTGTTGTCCAACAACATGACCTCCAAGACAGGGTTACCGTAGCACTCTGTCGGAGTACGTGACCTTGTCGACCTACGAGGTTTGTAGTAACTTGATCCGAAGTTTCATGATCACTATCATCAGCTTCCACTTCGATTGGTGTAGGCGCCACAGGAACAACTTCATGCGCCCTGCTACACCCTGGTTGACGTGATGGTTCAATAACCTCATCAAGTTTCCACCATCCTCCCACTCAATTCTTTTGAGAGAAACTTTTCCTCGAGAAAGGACCCGTTTCTAGAAACAAACACTTTTCTTACGGATCTGAGATAGGAGGTATACCCAACTATTTTGGGTGTCCTATGAAGATGCATTTATCCGCTTTGGGTTCGAGCTTATCAGGCTGAAACTTTTTCACATAAGTGCCGCAGCCCCAAACTTTTAAGAAACACCAGCTTAGCTTTCTCCAAACAATAGTTCATACCGTGTCATCTCAACGGAATTACGTGGTGCCCTATTTAAAGTGAATGCGGTTGTCTCTAATGCCTAACCCAAAAATGATAGTGATAATTCGGTAAGAGACATCATAATATGCACCATATCCAATAGGGCGCGGCTATGATGTTCGGACACACCATCCCTCCATGGTGTTCCAGGTGGCATTAGTTGTGAAGCAATTTCCACATTGTCTTAACTGCGTACCAAACACGCAACCCAGATATTCATCTCTATGATCATATTGTAGACATTTTATCCTCGTGTCACGATGATGTTCACTCTGAAATAGCTTGAACTTTTCAGTATTTCGGACTTGTGATTCATCAAGTAAATACTGTATCTAATCAGATCGTCTGTGAAGTAAGAACATAAAGATATCCACTGCGTGCCTCGGCACTCATTGGACTGCACACATCAAAATGTATTACTTCCAATAAGTTACTTTCTTGTTCCATTTCACTGGAAAAACGAGGCCTTTCAGTCATCTCACCTATCTGGTATGATTTGCATGTCTCAAGTGATTCAAAATCAAGTGAGTTCAAATGATCCATCTGCATGGAGTTTCTTCATGCGTTTATACCAATAGGCATGGTTTGCATGTCTCAAACATTTAAAAAATGAGTGAGTACCAAGATCCATCATCATGGAGCTTCTTCATGCATTTTATACCAACATGACTCAAGCGACAGTGCCACAAGTAAGTGGTACTATCATTACTACTTTGTATCTTTTGGCATCAATATTATGAACATGTGTATCACTATGATCGAGATTCAATAAACCGTTGAAGGTATTTATTCAAGCAAATAGAATAACCATTATTCTCTTTAAATGAATAATCATATTGCAAAACATGATCTAATCATGTTCATGCTCAACGCAAACACCAAATAACAATTATTTAGGTTTAACACTAATCCCGATGGTAGAGGGAGCGTGCGATGTTTGATCACATCAACCTTGGAAACAGTTCCAACACATATCATCGCGTCACCTTTAGCTAGTCTATGTTTATTCTGTAGCTTTTATTTCGAGTTACTAACACTTTATCAACCGAACCGGTATCTGATAACCTCGTGCTACTAGGAGTACTAGTCAAGTACACATCAATATCATGTATATCCAACATACTTCTGTCGACTTTGCCAGCCTTCTCTTCTACCAAGTATCTAGGGTAGTTCCTCTTCAGTGACTGTTCCCCTCATTACAGAAGCACTTAGTCTCGGGTTTGGGTTCAACCTTGGGTCTCTTCACTAGAGCAGCAAATGGTTTGTTGTTTCATGAAGTATCCCCTCTTGCCCTTTCCCTTCTTGAAACTAGTGGTTTTACTAACCATGAACAATTGATGCTCCTTCTTGATTTCTACTTTCACGGTGTCAAACATCGCGAATAGCTCAAGGATCATTATATCTATCCCTCATATGTTATAGTTCATCATGAAGCTCTAGTAGCTTGGTGGCAGTGACTTTGGAGAACCATCACTATCTCATCTGGAAGATTAACTCCCACTCGACTCAAGCGATTGTAGTGCTCAGACAATCTAACCACATGCTCAACGATTGAGATTTTATCCCTTACTTTGTAGACAAAGAATCTTGTCGGAGGTCTCATACCTCTTCCCGTGGGCACGAGCCTGAAATTCCAATTTCAGCTTTTGGAACATCTCATATGTTCTGTGACGTCAAAACGTCTTCGGCGCCACAATTCTAAGTCGTTTAAGCATTATGCACTGAACTATCATGTAGTCATCAAAAGCGTTTATGTCAGATGTTCGCAACATCTACAGACGATGCTCGGGGTTTAGTACACCGAGCGGTACATTAAGGACATAAGCCTTATGCGCAGCAATAAGGACAATCCTCAGTTTATGGACCTAGTCTGCATAATTGCTACTATCATCTCTCAACTAAATATTCTCTAGGAACATATAAAAATTAGTAGAGCTACAACGCAAGCTACAACATTATTTGCAAAGACCTTTTGACTATGTTCATGATAATTGAGTTTAGCTAATCATATTACTAATAACTCCCACTCAAATAGACATCCCTCTAGTCATTCAAGTGGTGCATGATCCAAATCCACTAACTCAAGCCCGATCATCACGTGAGTTGAGTATAGTTTTAGTGGTGAACATCGTCATGTTGATCACATCAACTATATGATTCATGCTCGACCTTTCGGTCTATTGTGTTCCAAGGCCATGTTTGTACATGCTAGGCTCGTCAAGTTTAACCCGAGTGTTCCGCGTGTGCAACTGTTTTGCACCTGTTATATGTGAACGTTGAGTCTATCACACCCGATCATCACGTGGTGTATGGAAACGACGAACTGTCGCAACGGTGCACAGTCGGGGAGAACACAATTTTATCTTGAAATTTAAGTGAGGCGTCACCTTATAATGCTACCGTCGTTCTAAGTAAGATAAGGTGCATAAAAGGATTAACATCACATGCAATTCATAAGTGACATGATATGGCCATGATCTTGTGCTTCTTGATCTCCATCACCAAAGCATCGGCATGATCTTCATCATCACCGGCGCCACACCATGCTCTCCATCATTGTGCCGCCATTGAGGTTCTCGTGCTATCTATGCTATCACTACTAAAGCTACTACCTAGCAATATAGTAAATGCATCTGCAAGCACAAACATTAGTTTAAAGACAACCCTATGGCTCCTGCCGGTTGCCGTAGCATCGACGTGCAAGTCGATATTTAACTATTACAACATGATCATCTCAGACATCCAATATATCACATCATGTCTTTGGCCATATCGCATCACATGCATACCCTGGAAAAATAAGTTAGACGTCCTCTAATTTGTTGTTGCATGTTTTACGTGGCTGCTATGGGTATCTAGTATGATCGCATTTTACTTACGCAAAGCCACAACGGTGATATCCAAATTGCTATTTAACCTTTCTCCAAGGACCGCCTTGGTCAAATCCGATTAAACTAAACTTGAAGAAACAGACACCCGCCAGTCATCTTTATGCAACAAGTTGCATGTTAGTCGATGAAACGGGTCTCTCATAAGCCTACGAGTATGGTTGGTCCGGGCCGCTTCAGTCCAACAATACCGCCGAATCGAGAAAAGACTAAGGAGGGCAGCAAATCAAACATCAACGCCCACAAAAACTTTTGTGTTCTACTCGAGATTTCATCTACGCATGAACCTAGATCATGATGCCACTGTTGGGGAACGTTGCATGGGAAACAAAAAAATTCCTACGCACATGCAATACCTATCCATGGTGATGATCATCTATGAGAGGGGAGAGTGAATCTACATACCCTTGTAGATCGCTAAGCGGAAGCGTATATAACGCGGTTGATGTAGTGGAACATCTTCGCAATTCTAGTCGCATCCCATCCCGCGATCTCATCATGATCCATCCCGCGATCCCATCATGATCCATCCGATCTAGTGCCGAAGGGACAGCACCTCCGCGTTCAGCACACGTACAGCTCGATGACGATCTTCGCATTCTTGATCCAACAAGAGAGACGCGGAAGTAGATGAGTTCGCCGGCAGCATGACGGCGCGCAGGTGGTGGTGGTGAATCTGTTTCTGCAGGGCTTCGCCTAAGCATCGCAGAAAACCGATCTAGAGGAGAAACTATGATCTAGAGTTGAGGTAGCACGTGGCTAAAACATATTGTGTCTCAAATGCCCTCAAACCTCTAGTATAAATAGGAGGAGAGGAGGGAGGCTGTCGGCCCTAGGGTTTCCCCTTTGGGTTGGCCGAAGTGGGAAGAGAGGAGGATTCCTCCTCCAATCCTACTCCTAGTAGGATTCCCCTCCTCCCACTTGGAAACCTTTTCCAACTTGTGTCTTTTGCCTTATTCATCATCCAGCCACATGTGCCCTTAGAGGTGGCGTCGGCCAGCCCACCAGGGGCTGGTTTGCCTCCTCTCTTGGTCCATGAAGCCCCTAGAGTCATCACACCCCTTCCGGTGGTCCCCTGGTACCCTCACGGCACTCCCGATACACTACTGATGAACCCAAAACCTTTCCGGTGACCAAAACAGGACTTCCTATATATCAATCTTTACCTCCGGAGCTCCTCGTGATGTCTAGGATCTCATTCAGGACTCCGAACAACCTTCGGTTACCAACACCTATAACTCAACTATACCGAAACGTCACCGAACCTTAAGTGTGCAGACCCCGCGGGTTCGAGAACTATGCAGACATGACCTGAGACACTCTCCGGTCAATATACAATAGCAGGATCTAGATGTCCATATTGGATCCTACGTATTCTATGAAGATCTTATCGGTTGAACCTCTATGTCAAGGATTCAGATAATCCCGTATACTATTCCCTTTGTCCTTCGGTATGTTACTTTCCGAGATTCGATCGTCGGTATCCACATACCTATTTCAATCTCGTTACCGGTAAGTCTCTTTACTCGTTCCGTAATACAAGATCCCGTGACTAACTCTTTAGTTACATTGCTTGCGAGGCTTTATATGTGATGTTGTATTACCGAGTGGGCCACGAGATACCTCTCCGTCACACGGAGTGACAAATCCCACTCTTAATACATGCTAACCCAACAGACACCTTTGGAGATACCTGTAGAGCACCTTTATAGTCACCAAGTTATGTTGCGACGTTTGATGACCCACAAGGTATTCCTCCGGTGTCCGAGAGTTGCATGATCTCATGGCCATAGGAAGAGATACATTGACATGCAGAAAATAGTAGCAATAACCTGACATGATCATATGCTATGTTTATAGTTTGTATCTTGTCCATCACATCATTCTCCTAATGATGTGATCCCGTTATCAAGTGATAACACTTGTCTATGGTGAGGAAACCTTGACCATCTTTTATCAACGAGCTGGTCAACTAGAGGCTCACTAGGGACAGTGTGTTGTCTATGTATCCACACATGTATTTGAGGTTCCAATCAATACAAATCTAGCATGGATAATAAACGATTATCATGAACAAGGAAATATAATAATAACCAATTTATTATTGCCACAAGGGAATATTTCCAACATCAAGTCCATGTGGCCCTTTTGGGGAGTGGTGGGCCCAACTGGTGCGGCCCCGGTACCCATTCGTCACTCCCGGTACACTGTCGGCAATGCCCGAAATCCTTCTGGAATCCAAATACCAACTTCCTATATATCAATATTCTTTTCTAGACCTTTCCGGAAACCCTCGTGACCTCCGGGATCTCATCCGGGACTCCGAGCAAAACTTCGGTCACCAAGACCTATAACTCAACTATACCGAAACGTCACCGAACCTTAAGTGTGCAGACCCTGGAGGTTCGAGAACTATGCAGACATTACGTGAGACACTCTCCGATCAATAACCAATAGCGGGACCTAGATATCCATATTGGATCCTACTTATTCTACGAAGATCTTATCGGTTGAACCTCTATGCCAAGGATTCATATAATCCCGTATACCATTCCCTTTGTCCTTCGGTATGTTACTTGCCCGAGATTTCATCGTCGGTATCTCCATACCTATTTCAATCTCGTTACCGACAAGTTTCTTTTCTCGTTCCGTAATACAAGATCCCGTGACTAACGCTTTAGTCACATTGCTTGCAAGGCTTATACGTGATGTTGTATTACCGAGTGGGCCCCGAGATACCTCTCGTCACACGGAGTGACAAATCCCAGTCTTGATGCATGCTAACTCAACGGACACCTTCGGAGATGCCTGTAGAGTGCCTTTATAATCACCCAGTAACATTGCGACGTTGGATACACACAAGGCATTCCTCCGGTGTCAGTGAGTTACATGATATCATGGTCATAGGAATGAATACTTGACATGCAAAAAAACAATAGCAACAAAATGACATGATCATATGCTACGTTCATAGTTTCGGTCTTGTCCATCACATCATTCTCCTAATGATGTGATCCCATCATCAAGTGACAACACTTCTCTATGGCTAGGAAACCTTAACCATCCTTGATCAATAGGCTAGCCATCTAGAGACTCACTAGGGATACAGTTTTGTGTGTATATCCACACATGCATTTATGTTTCCATTCAATACAGTTATATCATGGATAATAAACGATTATCTTGAAACAGGAAATATAATAATAACAATTTTATTATTGCCTCTAGGGCATATTTCCAACACGAATCCCACTTGCACTAGAGTAAATAATCTAGTCTCACATCTTCATGTGATTTACAATGTAATAAATCTAACACCCATATAGTTCTGGTGTTGTTCATGCTTCGCTCGTGGTAGAGGTTTACTCTGTGAATCTACAACATTGAGATCCGTGTGCACTTTGCAAATATTTACGTCCTCTCCTTCGACATAGTTGCGGATGAGGTTGAAGCATCGTTTGATGTGTCTGGTCCTCTTGTGAAACCTTGGTTCCTTGGCTAGGTCAATGGCACTAGTGTTGTCACAGAACAGAGTTATTGGATTTAGTGTGCTCGGCACAACTCCAAGATCTGTCATGAACTGCTTGATCCAGACATCCTCCTTAGCCGCCTCCAAGGCTGCTATGTACTCCGCTTCGCATGTAGAATCAGCTACGATGTTTTCCTTGGAACTGCACCAGCATACCGCACCCCCATTAAGAACATATATGTATCCGGTTTGTGAATTAGAGTCATCCGGATCAATGTCAAAGCTTGCGTCGACGTAACCCTTTACGACGAGCTCTTCGTCACCCTTATAAACGAGAAACATTTCCTTAGTCCTTTTCAAGTACTTCACAATATTCTTGACCGTCGTCCAGTGTTCCACTCCTGGATCACTTTGAAACATGCCTGCCATACTTATGGCCAGGCTGACATCTGTTCTTGTGCATATCATTGCATACATGATGGACCCTATGGCCGAAGCATAGGGGATGACACTCATCTTTTCTCTCTCTTCTGCAGTTACCGTACACTAAGTCTTACTCAACTTTATACCTTGTAACACAGGCAAGAACCCTTTCTTGGATTGTTCCATCTTGAACTTCTTCAAAACTTTATCAAGGTATGTGCTTTTTGAAAGTCCTATTAGGCGCCTCGATCTATCTCTATAGATCTTAATGCCTAATTTGTAAGCAGCTTCTCCTAGGTGTTTCATTGAAAAACTTTTGTTCAAGTAATCCTTTATGCTCTCCAAAAACTCCACATTATTTCCAATCAGCAATATGTCATCCACATATAATATTAGAAACGCTACACAGCTCCCACTCACTTTCTTGTAAATACAAGCTCCCACTCACTTTCTTGTAAATACAAGCTTCTCCTACAACTTGTATAAACCCAAACGCCTTGATCACCTCATCAAAGCGCTTATTCCAACTCCGAGATGCTTGCACAAGTCCATAAATGGATTGCTGGAGCTTGCATACTTTGTCAGCATTCTCTGGATCTACAAAACCTTTGGGTTGTATCATATACACCTCTTCCTTAAGAAACCCGTTAAGGAACGCCGTTTTGATATCCATCTGCCAGATTTCATAATCGAAAAATGCAGCTATTGCTAACATGATTCGAATGGACTTAAGCATCGCTACGGGTGAGAATGTTTCATCGTAGTCAATTCCTTGAACTTGTGAAAAACCCTTTGCCACAAGTCGAGCTTTATAAACGGTCACATTACCATCTGCGTCTGTATTCTTCTTAAAGATCCATTTGTTCTGAATAGCCTTGCGGCCTTCAGGTAATAATCCAAAGTCCACACATTGTTTTCATACATAGATCCTATCTCAGATTTCTTGGACTCTAACCATTTGTTGGAATCTGCGCCCACCATTGCTTCTCCATAACTCGCAGGCTCATTGTTGTATAACTACATGATAGACAAGACAAGATTCCCGTACCACTCGGGAACAGTACTTGCTCATATAAATAGAACAACCATTATTCTCAGACTTAAATGAGTAACCTTCTTGCAATAAACAAGATCCAGATATAATATTCATGCTCAACGCAGGCAATAAAGAACAATTATTTAAGTTCATAACTAATCCCGATGCCAACTGAAGTGATACCGTGCCGACGGCGATCGCATTAACCTTGGAACCATTTCCCACGCACATCGTCACTTCATCCTTCGCCAGCCTTCGTTTATTTCGCAGTTCCTGTTCCGAGTTGCAAATGTGAGCAACAGAACCGGTATCAAATACCCAGACACTACTACGAGAGTTGGTGAGGTACACATCACTAACATGTATATCAAATATACCTTGTTTGGTGTTGGCCGCATTCTTATCGGCCAGATACTTGGGGCAGTCGCGCTTCCAGTGACCAGTCCCCTTGCAATAATAGCACTCAGTTTCCGGCTTAGGCCCAGCCTTGGGCTTCTTCATCGTAGGGGCAACAGTTTTACCACTCTTCTTGGAGTTACCCTTCTTGCCTTTGTCGTTCTTCTTGAAACTAGTGGTCTTGTTGACCATCAACACTTGATGTTCTTTCTGGATTTCTGACTCACCGACTTTCAACATCGCAAATAACTCGTCAGGTGACTTTTTCATCCCTTGCATGTTCTAATTTAACACGAAGCTCTTGTAGCTAGGTGGCAGTGATTGAAGAATTCTGTCTGTGATAGCTTCTTACGGGAAAGCGATCCCCGGCTTAGCTAGACAATTTGAGTACCCAGACATTTTGAGCACATGTTCACTGACACCCGAATTCTCCTCCATTTTGCAAGCATAGAATTTGTCGGAGGTCTCATACCTCTCGATCCGGGCATTCTTCTCAAAGATAAACTTCAACTCCTGGAACATCTCATATGCTCGATGATGTTCAAAACATCGTTGAAGTCCCGGTTCTAAGAAATACAAAATTGCACATTGAACTAGTGAGTAGTCATCCTTACGAGCTTGCCAAGTGTTCAAAACATCTTGGTCAGCCGTAGTGGGTGGTTCATATCCTAGCGCTGCATCAAGAACATAATTATTTTGCCTAGTTTGAAGGATAAGCCTCAGATTTCGAGCCCAGTCTACAAAGTTGCTACCCTCATCTTTCAAGTTAGCTTTCTCTAGGAATGTATTGAAATTCAGGGTTGCTACCGCGCGAGCCATTGATCTACAACATAAAATTTTGCAAAGATTACTTAGACTATGTTCAAGACAATTGAGTTTAGCTAATCATATTACTAATAAACTCCCACGCAAATAGACATCCCTCTAGTTATTTGAGTGTCACATGATCCAAATTCATTAACTCAAGTCCGATCATCACGTGGTGTCTCGAAACGACGAAATGTCGCAACAGTGCACACTCGGGGAGAACACAATTTTATCTTATAATTTTAGTGAGGGATCACCTTATAATGCTACCATCGTTCTAAGCAAAATAAGGTGCATAAAAGGATTAACATCACATGTAATTCATAAGTGACATGATATGGCCATGATCTTGTGCTTCTTGATCTCCATCACCAAAGCACCGGCATGATCTTCATCATCACCGGCGCCACACCATGATCTCCATCATTGTGCCACCATCGAGGTTGTCGTGCTATCTATACTATTACTACTAAAGCTACTACCTAGCAATATAGTAAACGCATCTGCAAGCACAAACGTTAGTTTAAAGACAACCCTATGGCTCCTGCCGGTTGCCGTAGCATCGACGTGCAAGTCGATATTTAACTATTACGACATGATCATCTCATACATACAATATATTACATCATGTCTTTGGCCATATCAAATCACATGCATACCCTGCAAAAATAAGTTAGACGTCCTCTAATTTGTTGTTGCATGTCTTACGTGGCTGCTATGGGTATCTAGTATGATCGCATATTACTTACACAAGGCCACAACTGTGATATGCAAATTGCTATTTAACCTTATCCAAGGCCAGCATCGGTCAACTCCGATTCAACTAAAGTTGAAGAAACAGACACCCGCCAGTAATCTTTATGCAACAATTTGCATGTTAGTGGATGAAACCGGTCTCTCGTAAGCGTACGAGTAAGGGTTGTCCGGGCTGCTTCAATCCAACGATGCCCTCGAATCGAGAAAAGACTAAGGAGGGCAGCAAATCAAACATCAATACCCACAAAAACTTTTGTGTTCTACTCGAGATTTCATCTACGCATGAACCTAGCTCATGATGCCACTGTTGGGGAACGTTGCATGGGAAACAAAAAATTTCCTACGCGCACGAAGACCTATCATAGTGATGATCATCTACAAGAGGGAGATTGGATCTTGTGGGGACCCCAATTTACGAGTCGAGATCGCCGAATGTACGTGCTCAGTGATCCCAGAGATCAATGGTCACCGAACACACAGATGCTGAATAATAAGAGTCTTACATCCAAGTACCGAATTATTACATTACATGACCAAACGGTCAAGTTCACGAGGTAGGTCCTATAAGGCCAAATCACACGGATACAACTAGTAGCAGAAATCTTAGGGCTAAGCGGGTGCCCATGCCATCAGCCTACACCAACATGCATTCTTACTGGGAAGCGTCCTAGTTCGCAGGGCCGTCTCCGAAGACGTACTACTCTCCAAACTCTGGTCCTTCCATGTCTGGTCAATAATATAACCAGTGACAAGCTAATGAGTACTTTGAATGTACTTGCAAACAGCCCATGATATGAACAATGCAATTGAAAGGATAACAAGTAATATGCATCTTGGTGGATAACATCCTATCTATGAATAAACTTGATCATGGATATGCATCATAACTAGATATGTTGATTTGAAGAACAGGTTACAGATATCAACATATCTGTCAAGGGCTGAATACTCCGGATTCACCTATATGCCAAGTCACCAAACTTGGTCATATCAACTCTTTCATATTAACACCATTTACCACACACTCAAACACACTTGGTTTATGCGGAAACGACTAGACGTAGTTCAAGCAGGATTACCCAACTGTCCTTGATCGTGGACACGGCTATTCGAATAGTTTTACACTCTGCAGAGGTAGTACGATGGACCCATGGGATTCGGGAAACTTCCGTGTCATCCACGACTCGCGGTATATAACATACCCGAGGTAAGTACCCGATCAATGCCTTTCCCCTAACGATACTAGACAAACAGGTCCACTCGATTGGTACCCAGCCCACATGTTGTACGTATTATGAGCATCGACTCTGGACAGTAGCAACCATGCGGGGACCAATGGTGTGCCTGGCACACGTAAAAACGACATAGTCGCCCTAGCTGGCACGACCCCATCACGAGAGTGACCACACATCACTCCCACCACTAGTAATGTGGCTCTTTGCTAGCACCGAGCAGAGTAATCAACAAAGACTCGTCCGATAAAGTGGTAATGTGGTCGTACATGTAAGGTTGGGATGGTCGACACATCATAAATCTATTCCCATTTTCAAAACCATACACACACAAAATACCTGGTGCACCACTTCTCCAAAAGTGGCCACCTAACTCATCATCACCCTCGGGCATTAGTGGCACCCAACCGGGTTTTTATAAACATTTGATTTTATACAATCGTCATGCTCATGCTACTATGCTTAGCTCTACTTGTCAACATGATATTAGCGTGACCCTCATAAGTGGTAGGATCATGCTCAATATGCAAGTGCTCCGGAGGAGCCATCGGTAACATCACTTCAATGATTTACCGATGCTTATGATCACATGCAATGGAAATATTTTCTCTACTAGCATGCAATATAACATATATTCAAAGCATGGTCAAAGGGTTGCTTGCCTTGGTGAGCTAGGTATCCGGGGTCTTCGAGGTCTTGAAGTCCAACTCCTTAGTTACACGGGTTTTCTATCGTTGTAATAAATAAAAGAAATAAGTATCTCACTCCAAAACAGATCACAAAGTCACTTTAAAAATGTTGTTTATTTCTCGTACATCCATATTATTATTTTAAAAATATTTGCCTCTAGTTTTAGTGAAAGAATATTTTTAAAATCAATATAACAGAAGGAAAACTATTCCAAATTAACTTTTTTATTATTATAAAACAAAATAGTTGTTGCAAAAAAAATCATCCAATGGTTGTGTTAAACACTACACATTTTTAGAAAAATAACAGTGGAAGAATCATATTATTTCACTGGTTAAATCTTTTTCCAAAAATCATTGAAAATCAAGTTTTAATTAAAAAGAAAAAGGGCTACAACCCGTGGCCTCGCTTGGCCTGGCACTGGGCCGGCCCACTGGCCAGCCAACCAGCCTGCCCAGGCGCGCGCACCATCAGGTTTGAATCTGACGTGCGGGCCCCTGCGGTCAGTGGCTGCGAGCAGCGAGGGAGAGAGAGATGGGCCACCGACAGGTGGGGCACACTTGTCGGGGTCATCTCCTACCTCTAGCCAGAGAGGAGGAGGAGCACGCCGGCGTGGCTACCGACGTCCTCGGGCCCTAATAACGATAGGAATGGGTCCGGCTCGTCGTCGCCTACCTACTAGTGGTTGACTCGACGACGGAGGGGCTTTGGTTCACCGGTGATGAGGTAGTCGTGGTGGAGGGGTTTTGGGTGATGGTGGAGGTGGCAGCTACGGGCACGGATTCACTCGGGGGAAAGGGGGGAAAGCTTCCTGGTGTCATGGGGAGTATTTTGGTGGGCAGAGGGACGCGAGAGCCGACGTGTAGCCGGAGATCGGCCGGAGCTCCGAGTCGGAGGGGCCTCGGTCGATATCAAGCACCGGGGCTCTGTTTACTCAATGGGGTGGCTAGGGAGGTGCTTGAGGTCTTGGAGAGGAGGAGTGAGGGGTTCTGGAGCGAAGGCAGGGGCTATTTATAGTCCCGCGATGGTGAGCCGACTCGGGAGCGCCTGTGATCCACCGGGGCGTGCATGGGGGGTGCAGAGAGAGAACCAGAAGGCATGGGGGTGAACCTTCACGACTCACTTCGAGAGAGAGAGGGAGAGAGGAGAGGCGAGCTATCGTGGGCACGCTCCTGGCGCTTCCGGTGCGCACGAGCATGCGTCGCACCGGTTCCTAGTGCGGGAAAGGAGGGGCCCTAAGGGCTGCCTGATGCAAAGGGGTTGTCGGGGGAGAGGAGTGACACCACGGGGAGGCTGGAACTGGCCGTGGGAGTCGCCCCCAACTCGGTTGCTCTCTCTAGCGCGCCCTGAGCACATCTTTGGCATGCCACGGCATGTTGGCACGCTCTAGGTGCCTTGGACGTGTCTAGCGTGTCCTGGACATTGTCTTGGAGATGCCTAGCCGTTGGAGTCCCGTGGGAGCCTCGGTTGGTCAAAGAAAGACAAGGAAACGGGTGTTGTCGGCCTTGGGCTGAAGCTTAAATTGGAGATTTTGGTTTATCTACTCTGAACCAGAGAGGGGCCACTTGACTGGAGTTAGGCATTGATGTCAGCCACCTAATCTATGAGTTTGGGAGAAAGGGATTGGGTTTAGCTAAGGTTAGGAGGGGTTTTACCCAACTGTCAGAAGGTGCTCGACAATGGTTTAGGGTGGCTCCAACCCACCACTCGCTATGCAACTTAACATGATTGGGTTTGGTGCTAAAACATGTGGCTTCACCAAGTTTGAGCTCCATTGAACAAGTTTAGCTTTGTAAACTTGAAAACATCCCTAAATGACCACATATGTTCCTTACAAAGGGAATGTTGGCAAATCAAGTCCCACAAATCCCATTTTTGGCATGGAGTCCTCATTTGAGGTATTAGGCACTCCTGGAAAGTTTCAGCTCCATTGGATAAACTTAGCTATGCAGAGTTGCTCTAATTTCATACTTGACAGAAGGGGTTTTGCAATTATTTGGTGACCTTAACAACCTTGGATCAAGGTGAAAGTTTATATGGGCACCAAATATGGCTTAGGCAAACCAGTGGAATTTTCTAGGAATTTATTGAGAATACTTACTTTGGAAATATTTCAAAAGGTCAAAACTGACAAAAAAGGTTTTCAGGGTTTTACTCAAATAATTATAATATAAATAGGGGTTGAAAATCTTATGTATGGAAAATATATGTCCTTC
Source organism: Hordeum vulgare subsp. vulgare (assembly GCF_904849725.1). Classification (NCBI taxonomy): domain Eukaryota; kingdom Viridiplantae; phylum Streptophyta; class Magnoliopsida; order Poales; family Poaceae; genus Hordeum; species Hordeum vulgare. The sequence goes on from NC_058518.1 coordinate 310,690,599, forward strand.
TGAGTATCTCCAATTTTTCTCAGATTTTTCTAAGGCGGAAAAATATTTTTCCATATAGAAATATCATTTCTGGCCTCAGAAATGGACATGCAAATAACATAGGAAAATAATTCATAAAATAATTATTTTATGGTTTTGGTGAACTAAAATGGTGCTAGAACCAGATCACCAACTTTGCGTAAGAGCACTCCTTGCCATCAAGGACTTGTAGTGCAACCCAAGGAGGGTTTTGAATTAACCAGAAATAAGAAAAAGGGTTTTGAAAATAATTAAGTTATGAGAAATGTGGTTTTTTATATCACACACTCAAGCATTCAAGCATACAATGGAAATCATGGCACTCACAACATTAGTTTTGAAAAAGTTTTAATAAACTCAGATTTTTGAATTATAAAAAAAGTGACAGTGAAAATAGGGTGTTACACACATATCCCCCTTACAAGAATCTCGTCCCCGAGATTCCTAAGCTAGGTGCTAAAAAGGTACGGAAACTCAGATCGGAGATAGTCTTCACGCTCCCATGTTGCTTCTGCTTCAGTGTGGTTGCTCCACTGATCCTTGAAATACTTGATGGTGCGGCTTCTTGTGCAACGCTCTACTTCATCCAAGATGCGGATCGACCTCTCACGATAAGTGAGATCTGGCTTAAGGTCGATGGCCTGATGGTCAATGTCCTTATGAAGATCTGGACGGTTTGGCGCTTGAAGACACTTCCGAAGTTGTGACACGTGGAAGGCGTTCTGCACACCCGAAAGTTCCGAAGGTAGCTCCAACTGGTAAGCAACTTCTCCATGCCTTCCCGTCATCTTAAAAGGTCCAATGAACCTTGGAGCAAGTTTCCCCTTGACGTGGAAACGCTTGGTTCCCTTGAGAGGTGTGACTTGGAGGTACACCTCGTCTTCAAGGTTGAACTCCAATTCTCTGCGGTGAGAATCCGCATAGCTCTTCTGTTGCGACTTGGCTGCCTTCAAGTTTTCTCAGACAACCTGCACTTTATCATGTGCCTCTTGCAGAACTTCCAGCCTGAAAATCAACCCTTCACCAGTTTTGGACCAGTTGAGCGGGGTGTGGCACTTTCGTCCGTACAACACTTCAAATGGGTCCATCTCGAGACTGGACTGTTAGTTGTTGTTGTAGGAGAACTCAGCAAACGACGGTCAGTCTTCCCATTTGGACCATGTGCCAAGACACAAGCACGGAGAATATCTTCGAGTATCTGATTTACTCTTTCCGTGTGTCCACCTGTTTGCGGGTGGAAAGCGGTGCTGAAAGAGAGCTTGGTTCCGAGGGCTTCTTGGAATTTCTTCCAGAATCTTGAGGTGAACTGCGTGCCTCGGTCAGATACTATTTCCTTGGGAACTCCGTGAAGGCTCACAATACGCTCAATGTAGAGGCTAGCCAGCTTGTCGCCCCCATAGGTGGTACTGATCAGGATGAAGTGAGACACCTTGGTCAGATGGTCGATAATGACCCATATAGAGTCATGGCCTCTGCTGGACATGGGTAAGCCGGTGACGAAGTACATGCCTAATTTGTCCCACTTCCATTCAGGCACTTGGAGAGGTTGTAGCAGTCTAGGAGGTCGCTGATGTTCAGCCTTGACTTGCTGACATACATCACATTTGGCAACATAAGACGCTATTTCCCTCTTCATGCCATGCCACCAGAATCTTTTTCGGAGATCTTGATACATCTTGGTACCACCGGGGTGAATAGAGTAGGGTGTGTCATGTGCTTCTTGCAGGATCAAGTCCTTTAGTTCTGCCTTGTTGGGTATGCATAAACGTTTCCCAAACCACACTACTCCTTGTTCATCCACCGAGAATTCTGGGGCCTTGCCTTCGTGGATCTTCTTCTTGATGCCTTCAATGCTCTTGTGCCCCTTCTGGGCCTCCTTGATATCGTCAGCCGGCATTGGTTTGACTTCGAGGTTAGCCAGGAACCCTCGTTCAACTAGCTCCAACCTGAACCTCTCCATTTATTCATATAAGGCGGGTAGCCTTTCCTTGAGCATAACGTTCAAGGTGCTGGCCTTCCTGCTTAAGGCATCAGCCACTACATTGGCCTTACTGGGGTGGTATTGAATGCTAAGGTCGTAGTCTTTGATTAACTCCAACCACCTTCGTTGCCTCATATTCAATTCTCTTTGAGTAAAGATATACTTCAAACTTTTGTGGTCAGTGTATATTTCACATCGCTTCCCTAGAAGGTAATGTCGCCATGTCTTCACGGCATGCACAACTTCTGTCCACTCGAGATCATGGGTGGCATAATTCTCCTCATGCGGGCACAGTTGCCGTGACAGGTACGCCACGACCCTACCTTCTTGCATTAGGACTCCATCGAGCCCGGTTCTGGAGGCATCACAATATATCACAAACTCCTTGTTGATATCTAGAGTAGCCAATACCGGGGCGGTAGTCAATCTCTTCTTCAACTCCTGGAAGCTTGCTTCACACTCCGGCATCCATTCAAACTTCTTGCCTTTCTTCAAGAGCTGAGTCATGGGTTGAGCGATGCGGGAGAATCCTTCTACGAACTTGCGGTAATATCCCGCGAGTCCAAGGAAGCTCCTGACTTTCTTCACATTGATAGGCGACTCCCAGTTGGTTACCGTAGTAATCTTGGAAGGATTGACCGCCAATCCACTTGTCGTCATGGTATGACCCACGAATCCAACATCGTTCAGCCAGAATTGGCATTTGCAGAATTCGGCATAAAGTTGATGCTCTCGGAGCTTCTCCAATACTAACCTCAAGTGTTGTTCATGTTTTTCTTCGGACTTGGAGAAGATTAATATGTCATCAATAAACACGACGACAAACTTATCCAGGTATTCCATAAAGACCTTGTTCATGAGGTACATGAAGTAAGTTGGGCATTTGTCAACCCGAAAGACATGACAGTGGACTCGTATAGACCGTACCGGGTCACGAACGCAACTTGGGTATGTCTTCAGGTCGGATCTTCGAATGGTAATATCCAGATCGAAGATCGATCTTGGAAAATACCTTGGCTCCATTTAACTGGTCAAACAAGTCTTCTATCTTGGGGAGTGGGTACTTATTCTTGATCGTGACCTCATTGAGAGAACGGTAATCGATGCAGAGTCTGACAGCCCCATCCTTCTTAGACACGAACAGAACAGGTGATCCCGAAGGTGATGCACATGGACGAATGAATCCCTTCATGAGTTGCTCATCCAGCTGCTTCTTCAGCTCCTCTAGCTCTTCGGATCCCATCCTATAAGGCTTCTTATAGATAGGCCTCGATCCGGGCATGAGCTCAATGATGAACTCGATGTCTCGGTCGGGAGGCATCCCTGGTAGCTCATCAGGAAAGACATCCGGGTACTCATAGACTATTGGCACTCGGTCCAACTCTTCTCCCGACACGCTATTAACCTGTGGTACTTGAGTGGATACTCGCTTAGAGACATACTTGACTTTGACCCCTTGGTCGCTTGTCATGGTAATAGCCCTGTTGGCATAGTCCAGGATGCTCTGGTGTTTGGCCAACCAATCCATACCAAGAATTACTTCTAGGCCTTCCGACTTAATGACGATGAGATCTGTTGAGAAGCTTATCCCATTGATAGCAATCCCAACTCCTCTACACCCTAGGTTGGTCCTTAACACCGCTCCCGGGGTATGTACTGCCATTTTCCTGTTAAGCAGGGTAGGCTTCAAACCACATTTTTCGCAAATCTTTGAGTAACAAAAGAATGCGAATCACCACAATCAAACAATATTGTTGCTGGGGTGGAGTTGACGAGGAACATACCCAGAATGCAGTGTGGGTCTTCCTGTGCCTCTTCAGCGGAGATATGATTGATATGTCCCCTGCTGTGATACTGCTGATTGCGGGGAGCTTGGTTCCTACCTAGTGCTCCTTGACCTTGATTTGGAGCATTGGGGCGCAGTGCGTCGGGCTTCTGGTTGGGACACTGCATGGAATAGTGCCTAGTCTGTCCACATCCAAACCAGGTAACTTGTCCTGGAAGGTTGGTCTTGACTCCACCGTTGTTTGGTGGGTTGAATGCTGGCTTGGTGTTGATTTTCTGCTGAGGCTGGTAGTTCTGGCAAAATGCTGGAGCCTTATCTGTTGTTGCTGATAACTGGGTCTTGCTGGAGCTGACTGCCATGGGCATGGCTTCGGATTACTAGGTCCTCCACTACCCATCCACTTGCACTTATGGGTGTCGTCCATTGCACGACGCTTCTCTTCCAATATAAGGGCATTATTAACCAGATCGCAAAAGGTCCGACATTCACAAACAACCAGTTGATACTAGAGTGACTGTTGCAGTCCTTCCATAAAGCGTTCCACTTTTGCGGCCTCAGTGTTGACGTCCTCTGGTGCATATCTTGACAGGAGGTTAAACTTCTGTAAATACTCCTTGATGGTTCCACTGCCTTGCCTTAATGCTCGGAATTCCCGCTTCTTAATGGTCATCATTCCGGGAGGAATGTCAGCGGCGCGGAATCCTTCCTTGAACATTGCCCAAGTGATGACTTGTCGTGCTCGCATGATCTGGAATCCATCCCACCAAGCTCTAGCCGTGCCTCCGAGACAGTGAGAAGCATAAAGGACTTTCTCCCAATCATCAGTGCATTTGACCAGCGTGAGGAGGTCTTCGATAGTACGGATCCAGTCATCGGCATCCAATGGTTCAGTCGTCTCCGTGAATATGGGTGGCGTAGTCCGCATAAACTTAGATAGAGTAGAGTGACTGTTGACATTCCCGTTCTGTGGTGGGTTGTTCACCATGACTTGAGCCAGCTGCTGGATAGCGGCATTGCTGGCTTGACGTTCCTTGCGGAGAGCTTGAAGGAACTGAGCCATAGTCAAGCTTTCTGGAGGAGGAGGTGGCGGTGGAATATCGCCTTGATGCAGCTAGTGGTGATCTCCAGCTTGAGCGTCCCCTCCGGTTCCCTGCTACTGACGTGAAGAGGCAGAGCTAGGGTTGCCGAAGGTGCTGGTGCGAGTCGAAATCACCATCCTGTCACGGGAGTAGATAGGTCAATATGCCGAACTGGCCGGAATCATAAGGGATGATGCTCTATTAAAGTGGGGGTTTGGTGTCGTGCTAGTGTGAGATTTTTAAACCAAAGAATTTTGGAAAAAGCTAATGCATTAGATTAAAACAAGTGATGTAGTAACGTACAAGCTGCCTAAAGCAGAATGCGACTTGCATCAAACATGCTTACACTACACTCATGGTTCGCATGAACCGATACATGAACTCACTACGCTTGGGGAGACTTCTAATTGCCTAAGCCGTAATCCTAAGCAGCGGACTGCTCGGTCTCATAGGTGGGTTTTGCAGGGTCTTCATCTTCATCTTCGTCGGTGTTGTCCTCCTTCAGAAGGGTGGGAGAAAGAAGGGGTCCATCACGGTGTCTCTTAGTTGGGGAGGTAGTGAGGAGCTCAGTGTACTCTTCCGCCGTCAGGCGGCGACTCTAAATAGGAGTGGCCTGAAGTAGTGGTACTCCTCCTCGGAAGGCAATGGTTGATCGCCCTCCGGGTACTCCTTCCTTCTTCACCTTGCAGGTCTTCATCTTCTCCAGGCAAAGTAGGTCCTTGACCTTGTGTAGTTCTTGGCGAATCTTCGTTGACTCCTTGATCAAAAGGTGTGTCAAAGTGTCGAAGGAGAGACAGAAGTAGGTTTGAAACCTCAGTGGCGTCCTGTCCTCTAAAGATGGGTTGAGTGTCCAACTCCCGTCTATCCCATCCTTAATAAAAGGTAGGTGACGAGTAGCTGGCTCGTTAGCCATCTCAGGAAGGATGTTGCGGAGACACACGAGCGCCTCTCGTTAGGCTGTCTCCACTGCCAACATCAGATCCTCCATATGTGGTCCTTTGAAGAACCAACTGGTTGGGGAGTCATTAGCCTTCACTATCATGTCTACGTGATATTCCTTGGTGTCGGCATTGACCCAGTGCTCGTGGTAGAGGAAGATGGGCGTGCGGCGTACTTGACACTTCTCGAGGCTATTTCCCAAAAGTAGGGGAAAGCCCGTCTCCAGAAGCATCTTAGGTACGGCGGCCATCTACAAGATGTAGGGGAGAGGGTTAGAAAGTTTCAATGGGTGCAGAAAATCTTAGGGATAAAGGCTAGGTGCACTAATCGTCTTGGCTATCGTCCATGCTACCTAAGGCTTCCTATAGTCAACCTGGCTCTGATACCATCTCTGTGGGGACCCCGACTTACGAGTCAAGATCGCTGAATGTACGTGCTCAGTGATCCCAGAGATCAATGCTCACTGAACACACAGATGTTGAGTAATAAGAGTCTTACATCCAAGTATCGAATTATTACATCACGTGACCAAACGGTCAAGTTCACAAGGTAGGGCCTATAAGGCCAAATCACACTGATACAACTAGTAGCAAAAATCTTAGGGCTAAGCGAGTGCCCATGCCATCAGCCTACACCAACAGGCATTCTGACTGGGAAGCGTCCTAGTTCACAGGGCCGTCTCCGAAGACGTACTCCTCTCCAAACTCCGGTCCTTCCATGTCTGGTCAATACTATAATCAGTGGCAAGCCAGTGAGTACTTTGAATGTACTCGCAAACAGTCCATGATATGAACAATGCAATTGAAAGGATAACAAGTAATATGCATCTTGGTGGGTAACATCCTATCTATGAATAAACTAGATCATGGATATGCATCATAACTAGATGTTGATTTGAAGAATAGGTTACAGATATCAACATATCTGTCAAGGGCTGAATACTTCGGATTCATCCTATATGCCAAGTCACCAAACTTGGTCATATCAACTCTTTCATATTAACACCATTTACCACACACTCACACACACTTGGTTTATGCGGAAATGACTAGACGTAGTTTAAGCAGGATTACCCAACTGTCCGTGACCGTGGACACGGCTATTCGAATAGTTTTACACTCTGCAGAGGTAGTACGCTAGACCAATGAGATCCGGGAAACTTCCGTGTCATCCACGACTCGCGGTATATAACATACCCGAGGTAAGTACCCGATCAATGCCTTTCCCGTGACGATACTAGACAAATAGGTCCACTCGATTGGTACCCAGCCCACATGTTGTACGTCTTACGAGCACCGATTCTGGACAATAGCAACCATGCGGGGACAAACGGTGTGCCTGGAACACGTAAAAAAGGCATAGTTGCCCTACCTGGCACGACCCCATCACGAGAGGGACCACACATCACTCCCACCACTAGTGATGTGGCTCTTTGCTAGCACCGACCAGAGTAATCAACAAAGCCCTGTCCCATAAAGGGGTAACGTGGTCGTACATGTAAGGTTGGGACGGTCGACACATCATAAATCTATTCCCATTTCCGAAACCATACACACACAAAATACTTGGTGCGCCACTTCTCCAAAAGTGGTCACCTAACTCATCATCACCCTCGGGCATTAGTGGCACCCGACGTGGTTTTTATAAACATTTGATTTTATACCATCATCATGCTCATGCTACTATGCTTATCTCTACTTGTCAATATGATATTAGCGTGACCCTCATAGGTGGTAGGATCATGCTCAATATGCAAGTGCTCCGGAGGAGCCATCAGTAACATCACTTCAATGATTTACCGATGCTTATGATCACATGCAACGGAAGTATTTTCTCTACTAGCATGCAATATAACATATGTTCAATGCATGGTCAAAGGGCTTCTTGCCTTGGTCAGCTATGTATCCGGGGTCTTCGAGGTCTTCAAGTCCAACTCCTTTATCACACGGGTTTTCTATCGTCGTAATAAATAAAATAAATAAGTAGCTCACTCCAAAATAGATCACAAAGTCGATTTAAAAATGTTGTTTATTTCTCGTAAATCCATATTATTATTTTAAAAATATTTGCCTCTGCTGTTAGTGAAAGAATATTTTTAAAATCAAAATAACAGAATTAAAACTATTCCAAATTAACTCTTTTTATTATAAAACAAAATAGTTGTTGCAAAAAATTCATCCAATGGTTCTGTTAAATACTACTCATTTTTTTTAAATAACAGTGGAAGAATCATATTATTTCACTTGTTAAATCTTTTTATAAAAATCATTGAAAATCAAGTTTTAAATAAAGAGAAAAAGGGCTACAGCCCGTGGCCTGGCTTGGCCTAGGACTGGGCCGGCCCACTGGCCACCCAACTAGCCTGCCCAGGCGCGCGCGCCGTCAGGTTTGAACCTGACGCGCGGGCCCCAGCGGTCAGTGGCTGCGGGCAGCGAGGGAGAGAGAGATGGGCCACCGACGGGTGGGGCACACCTGTCGGGGTCGTCTCCTACCTCTGGCCAGAGAGGAGGAGGAGCACGTCGGCATGGCTACGGACGTCCTCGGGCCCTAACAACGACAGGAATGGGTCCGGCTCGTCGTCGCCTACCTGCTGGTGGCCGAGTCGACGACGGAGGGGCTCTGGTTCACCGGTGACGAGGTAGCGGTAGTGGAGGGGTTTTGGGTGAAGGTGGAGGTGGCAGCTACGGGCACGGATTCGCTCGGGGAAGAGGGGGAAAGCTTCCTGGTGTCACGGGGAGTGTTTTTATGGATAGAGGGACACGAGAGACGACGTGTAGCCGGAGATCGACCGGAGCTCCGAGGTGGAGGGGCCTCGGTCGATCTCGAGCACCGGGGCTCTGTTTGCTCAAGGGGTTGGCTAGGGAGGTTCTTGAGGTCTTGGAGAGGAGGAGTGGGGGGTTCTGGAGCGAGGGGAGGGGCTATTTATAGTCCCGCGACGGTGAGCCGACTTGGGAGTGCCTGTGATCCACCGGGGCGTGCATGGGGTTGCACAGAGAGGCTGGGGTCGCAATCACAGTCTCAGGACGTGGTTTTGGACCTCCAGGACTCACTGCAAGAGATAGGGAGAGAGGAGAGGCGAGCTATCGTGGCCACGCTCCTCTGGTGCTTCTGGTGCGCGCGGGCACGCGTCGCACCGATTCCTAGCGCAGGAAAGGAGGGGCCGTGAGGGTTGCCTGATGCAGAGGGGTTGTCGGGGGAGAGGAGAGACACCGCGGGGATGCTAGAACTGGTTGTGGGAGTCGCCCCCACCTCGGTTGCTCTCTGTAGCGTGTCCAGAGCGCATATTTGGCATGTCACGGCATGCTGGCACGCTCTGGGGTGCCTTGGACGTGTCTAGCGTGTCCTGGGCACTGGCTTGGAGACGCCTAGCCATTGGAGTCCCGTGGGAGCCTCGGCTGGTCAAAGAATGACAAGGAAACAGGTGTTGTCAGCCCTGGGCTGAAGCTTAAATTGGAGATTTTGGTTTATCTACCTTGAACCAGAGAGGGGCCACTTGATTGGAGTTAGGCATTGATCTCAGCCACCTAATCTATGAGTTTGGGAGAAAGGGATTGGGTTTAGCTAAGGTTAGGAGGGGTTTTACCCAACTGTGAGAAGGTGCTCGACAGTGGTTTGGGGTGGTTGCACCCCAGCACTGGCTATGCAACTTAACAGGATTGGGTTTGGTGCTAAAACAAAGGGGCTTCACCAAGTTTGAGCACCATTGGAGAAGTTTAGCTTTGTAAACTTGAAAACATCCCTAAATGACCAGATTTGTTCCTTCCAAAGGGAGTGTGGGCAAATCAAGTCCCACAAATCCCATTTTTAGTATGGAGTCCTCATTTGAGGTATTAGGCACTCCTGCAAAGTTTCAGCTCCATTGGATAAACTTTGCTATGTAGAGTTGCTCTAACTTCATACTGGACAGAAGGGATTTTGCAATTATTTGTTGACCTTAACCACCTTCGATCAAGGTGAAATTTTATATGGGCAACAAATATGGCTTAGGGATACCACTTGAATTTTCTAGGAATTTATTGAGAATATTTCCTTCGGAAATATTTCAAAAGGTCAAAAGAGACAAAAACGGTTTTCAGGGTTTTATTCAAATAATTGTAATATAAATAGGTGTTGAAAATATTATGTATGGAAAATATATGTCCTTGTGAGTATCTCCAAATTTTCTCAGATTTTTCTAAGGCAGAAAAGTATTTTTTCCATATAGGAATATCATTTCTGGCCTCAGAAATGGACATGCAAATAAAATAGGAAAATAATTCATAAAATAATTATTTTATGGTTTTCGTGAACTAAAATGGTGCTAGAACCAGATCACCAACTTTGGGTAAGAGCACTCCTTTCCATCAAGGACTTGTAGTGCAACCCAAGCAGGGTTTTGAATTAACCAGAAATAAGAAAAAGGGTTTTGAAAATAATTAGGTTATGAGAAATGTGGTTTTTGATATCACACACTCAAGAATTCAAGCATACAATGGCAATCATGGCACTCACAACATTAGTTTTGAAAAAGTTTTAATAAACTCAGATTTTTGAATTACAGAAAAATTGATAGTGAAAACAGGGTGTGACAGATCTACATACCCTTGTAGATCGCTAAGCGGAAAGCGTTAAGAAACGCGATTGATGTAGTGGAACGGCTTTGTGATTCAAATCACCGTCGTCCCACGATCCGTCCCGATCTAGTACCGAACGGACGACACCTCCGTGTTCAGCACACGTACAGCTCGATGACCATTTCTGCCTTCTTGATCCAGCAAGAGAGACGGGGAAGTAGATGAGTTCTCCGGCAGCGTGACGGCGCGCCAGTGGTGGTGGTGATCTATTCCTGCAGGGCTTTGCCTAAGCACGGGAGAAATCCGATCTAGAGGAAGAACTACGAACTAGAGGAGAGGGTTGCACGAGGCTGAAATTGTGTCTCAAAACCCCTAAAACCTCTAGTATATATAGGAGGAAGAAGGGGCTATCCTTGAGCACCGAGGAGAGTCTCCTTGGCTCTGCCAAACTAGGATTGCCTACTTGGAGTGCGACTCCTCCCCAAGTTGTCCACCTCTTTTGGTTTTTTCCACATTTACCTCATGGGCTTTCTTTGGTTGACTAGACAGCCCACTAAGAGCTATTGCGCCACCATCAAATCCACGTGTCCCTCATGGGGTGTGGTGGGTCCACCTGGTGGGCCCCCGGTACCCATTCGTCACTCTGGGTACACTGCCGGCAATACCCGAAATCCTTCCGGAATCCAAATACCAACTTCCTATATATCAATCTTCGTTTCTGGACCATTTCGAAAACCCTCGTGACGTCCTGGATCTCATCCGGGACTCCGAACAAAACTTCGGTCACCAATACCTATAACTCAACTATACCGAAACGTCATCGAACCTTAAGTGTGCAGACCCTGCAGGTTGGAGAACTATGCAGACATGACCTGAGACACTCTCCGGTCAATATACAATAGCGGGATCTGGATGTCCATATTGGATCCTACGTATTCTATGAAGATCTTATCGGTTGAATCTCTATGCCAAGGATTCATATAATCCCGTATACCATTCCCTTTGTCCTTCGGTATGTTACTTGCCCGAGATTTGATCGTCGGTATCTCCATACCTATTTCAATCTCGTTATCGGCAAGTCTCTTTACTCGTTCCGTAATACAAGATCCCGTGACTAACTCTTTAGTCACATCGATTGCAAGGCTTATATGTGATGTTGTATTACCGAGTGGGCCCCGAGATACCTCTCGATCACACAGAGTGACAAATCCCAGTCTTATTCCATGCTAACTCAACGGACACCTTCGGAGATGCCTGTAGAGTACCTTTATAGTCACCCAATAACGTTGCGACGTTTGATACACACAACACATTCCTCCGGTGTTAGTGAGTTACATGATCTCATGGTCATAGGAATGAATACTTGAAATGCAGAAAAAACTTTAGCAACAAAATGACACGATCATATGCTACAATCATAGTTTGGGTCTTGTCCATCACATCATTCTCCTAATGATGTGATCCCATCATCAAATGACAACACTTGTCTATTGCTAGGAAACCTTAACCATCCTTGATCAACAGTTTAGTCAACTAGAGACTCACTAGGGACACAATTTTGTCTATATATCCACACATGCATTTAGGTTTCCATGCAATACAATTATAGCATGGATAATAAACGATTATCTTGAAACAGGAAATATAATAATAACTATTTTGTTATTGCCTCTAGGATATATTTCCAACACGAATCCCACTTCTCCCAACTTCTATTAAAATATTTTCCTAGTTTTCCTGATTTAGTGACCTGGTTTTTCATTGGTTTTCAAGAAAACCGGCTGGTTCGAACGGTTTTCTCTTGTCCGATCGGAGAACGGTCTTATTAGCTTAAACACCCAATGCGGCTGTCGGTTCCGGTTTTTCCCAGTCCGACCGCCGGTCTGGCTCGGTTTTTTAAACTAGGGTTGTATGTGACATGGAAAAGTGACCCATGATCCTAATCGATTGTGCATTTGCATTCACACACAAATTATAAATAATACACAAATATAGGGGGAGCTCTTACTTTTTCACATACTTCTCAAAGCGTCGATGTTAATCATTGATTATATCTTTTGTCGAAGCTTTGATCTATATTTTGTCATCAATTACCAAAAAGGGGGAGAATGAAAGCACAATTGCTTCCTAAGGTGGTTTTGATAATTGATCACAACATATGCATCATTGGACTAATGATTCTATCTAAGTATATTTTAGAAAAGTTCAAAAGATGCATTGGCTAAAGGTTTATGTGGAGATGCCCCTTGATGCAAGAAAGGAGTAAGGTTGGCTCAAGCTTCAAGCAACAAGACTCTTCATTTTATATTTGTGAGAAATCACTTATGAGTCCATAGGAAAGCCAATACTATTAAAAGGAGATGAGGTATTAAAATGAACTGGTTGCTCAAGTGCCCAAAGATAGCCACCAAAAGTACTCAGTCATTTTCCCACATAACACTTCTATCCAAAGCCAAATATCCAAAATCAGTGCCACCAAGTTTTCAGATTAGGCCCTACCAATTTTCAACCCAGAAAGAACCCTAGCCAAACCTCCCATTTTGGTACAACCGATTCTGCATCGGTGTTACCGAGTTTAGGTGACCAACCTTCTGTTGCCTCGGTACACAAAATCAGAATTTCCGAGTTTGAGTATCAGTGTCACCTGTTGGGTCATCTGACCGTTAGCCACCTTTTCTATTCTACCTAGTTGTGTATATCGATCTCACCGAGATTCAAAAGTTGCTGCCTTTTGTGCAAGTCGGTACCACCGAGTTTATGACTTCGGTGTCACCGAGTTGGTCACTTTAGGTGTAACGGTTGGATTTTGGGTGCTGACTATATATACCCCTCCACCTACCTCTCATTTGTACAGGAAGCACACAGAACACACACTTCATTGACACATCCATTTTTCCGAGAGAGAGCCACCTACTCATGTGTTCAGATCAAGATATTTCAATCCATTCATTTGAAACTTGATCTCTAGCCTCCCCAAGTTGGTTTCCACCAAATCAATCTCTCATACCCATGCCTATTTTGTGGGACAGTGATTGAGTGTTGAGAAGACTATCTTTAGAAGCACAAGATCAAGGAGTTCATCGTTCTACCGCATCTATTACCTTTTGGAGGGTGGTGCCTCCTAGATTGGTTAGGTGTCGCTTGGGAGCTCCTACTTCGTGTTGTGGAGTTGAACCAAGATGTTTGTAAGGGCAAGGAGATCGCCTACTTCATGAAGATCTACCGTGAGTGAGGCTAGTCTTTCATGGACGGAAGTCGTGATGGTATAGACAAGGGTGCTTCTTCGTGGACCCCTTGTGGGTGGAGACCTCCGTGGACTCTCGAAGTTGTTACCCTCCGTGGGTTGAAGTCCCCACTAACATGGACGTATGATAGCCCCACCTATCTGAACCATGCCAAAAATGGTCATGTCAACCTCTTGTGTTTGATCTCCCTACCTTACTCCCTTTACTTTACACTTGCATGTTTTACATTCCGCTGCTATACTCTCAGATGTGCATGTGTAGGGTGTACCTGACTTGCCATAATCTCTAAAATTTCCCCACAACTAAAATTGGGAAATTGCTAAGTTTCTATTGGTCAAATAGTATAATCACCCCCTCTAGCCATACTTTCGATGCTACACACAACCCAAAGCAAAATGAGTCTATAATCTTATAAATGTAATCATCTACGATACTACCTCTATCTTGCTTTGCGTTGTGAAGGTAATAACATAGAGTAGTGTCATATGCATGAAACTAGTCTAAATTACTCCAAACTATGACTAGCCTTATGGGACTCGAGTGAAGCAACCATAAATTCACTCTTCTTTGATAGTACTAATGTAGTGTAAAATGCTTTTATATTACGGGGCGGAGGGAGTACTGTAATGCCCCAAGAGTGTATCTTTCCCTATTTGGAACCTTCTCTATGTGGGTCCACCTTGTCATTGATATGAGAGCTATTCTATGTGTTATGATTTCATGTGCCACCTTGCTTTGTGTTCCTTTGCATGCACGCATCACCATCATTTCGTCCTTGTCTTGTGTTGGTGCCTTGTGAATCCATGTGTGTATGTGGGTTGATGAACATGTCATGTGATGATAATGTATGTGAGAGTTGGAGTGGTGCAATTGCTAGTAGGAAACCATGTTGGTTTGCACTAGGGTTTTAGAAAACTTCCCCCCTCTCTATTTCATCTCAAGGTCAAGTTTCACTTGATCCTTTCCTGTTTTAAAAATGTCCTTGATTTAATATATTTTGTGATATTTGTGAGCAAGTGAAGTAGCTGTTTTGATCCAAGTTTTAAAGGTGCAAAATATTCACAAAACAGCCCAACATATTCTGTTTTGTAAATATTTAGAGGCTCCTAAAAATTCCTTTTCTATTTTTCTTAAATAGGTTATATTTTCTTATGACCAGGGGTGTGCTAGTTTTATTTTTAGCATCTATAGTTTAGCCTCTGCTTTATTTGCTTTCTCTGGTTATTTGAAATTGGATAAAACTCCAGGAGTTTTATTTCTCTTATCTAGCGCAACTAGTGGGCTCCCTCCCACTAGCACGCCCATTCCTCCCTCTCTTCTGGCGCAGCAGCCCAGCTCGCGCGTCCCTCTTCTTCTTCAGACGGCGTTCCCCCGAGCGCTGCTTTCCATTTGAGCTACAGAGAGAGAAGTCGAGAGGCATGACGGCGCCGTCCCATCAGAGGCCCCATAAAGCATTGGCGTCCATGCCCCTCCTTTCCCTAGGGTTCCGCGTCCCCTCTTTGCGCCGCCGCCACCTCCCTCCATCTCCCTCCATCTCTCCTTCCCCCTCAGATAAGGGCTTTGTAGATAGGTTGCAGAAAGAGAGAAGTGCACCGCGACGTCCTCCGTGCCTCCCTCATCTTTGGCACCGGCCAGCATGTTCGGGGGCTCGAAGGGGATGCCCGTGCTCCATTCCCGTCCTCGGTGAGGCCAGGGAGCGACCTCACCGATGGGCAGGAGCTTGTCTACGGCGTGCACCCGTCGGTCTTCTTCCTCTACTTCGGTCTGCAGCAAGCGTCTTCTTCAGTTCATCTACTTCCCCTTCAGATCATCTCCGTTCCGGCTTCTTCCAGATCAGATCGTCCCCTTCTTACTTACCCTAGGTGAGCAAGGTTCCTCCTCCCTTCCCCCTCGATTAGATCGGACTAGGGCTCGTCGGCACACCTCTGTCCTGAGAGGAGTTCATGTGTGTGCATGTGTGTTCTGTGTACCGTTTGTGCTTGGGCTGTGCAGCGTAGCGGAGTAGAGGCGTCCATCAGGCTCGAGTAGCAGCGTAGTTGATCTCCCCCTCGAGCAACATTAGCAAGTAGGCATGCCCCGGTGATGTCTCTGTTGTCGGCGTCGTCCTTGTGATATGCAGAGCAGGGCGACCTCGTAGCTTACCTTGATTGTTGCCCCTGTTCTGTCGAGATCTCTAGCATAGCATAGTGGCGCAGTGTGTTGAGGTGGGTTTGGTGCGTTGCGAGTTCAAGTCCCAGAGGAGCAACCCCTCTTTTTTATTTCTTGTTTGGCACAATGGCATAGAAGCAGCAGAGAAGTTACCCTGCTAGGCTTCCATTCCCTGTCAAGCTAGTGCCTGTTAGCAGAGTGGTATGGGTCTGTGGTTTACACCAGGAGGTCCTGGGTTCGAAACCTACCACACCCCTTTTATTTTTTTCGTTTTTCTTTCTTGCTGTTTTCCTATTGTTGCTATGTAGTTGTTGTTGTGGTGTGCTTTACACCATGAGGGTATTTTGTCTCCCCTCAAAACATCATGTTGTTCATAGGGTTTTCGCTAGTTTGTGAATAATTGATGGTATAGGCTTGTGAGCATGTGTGTAGGTATATTCTTGGTAGAAGAGCATGTGTAGGTTGTTTTGCTTATATGTATGTGTAGAATCATGTATGTGTGTGTGCACCTTGTGGGTGTATGGCACTAAGGTGGGGTATCCATGTTGTGCAAGTGAGATGCATGTGTGGTTGTTCTCCCATGTGCATGTTGTATGTGTGTGTGTCCTATCTTGTGCAAGTATGTGGTTATGGGAGAGTGGGTGTGCTTGTGTGTGTGTGTCTCACACATGTCATGGCATGATGTTCCATGACAAGCTCATGTGCTTGTATGTGTAGGGTAGAGAGGCAAGTTGATGTGTGTGTAGTAGTTGTGATTTCTATTAGCATGTGTAGGTGTTTACATTATGTTGTGCCTGATACATGTGTGTGTGTGGTGGTGTGCTAAAGCACATGAACATGAGGTTCACCCCTCATGTGCACCATTGGATTTGTGAGAGTGTGCATACGCTAGTGTAGGTGTTGTTCTAGTGAATAGCACATGTGATGATGCACTATTCACTATATGTGATTCCATGTAGGATTTCTTTTCTACTTTGTGCCCATTTGTTCTATGCAAGTACATAGGTTTTATATATGTTTTTGGGGTAGAATCATCCCAGGAATCCATTGGTGAAGTCAATTCTGCCTTTGGAACACTTTCTGGAGATGTCATATTTCAGATTGGTTCAATGTTTGGAGCTTGGTTCCAAGAGATGTGGTGAGCCCAAGAGGTTGACTCCTTGTTGTGGCATTAGAGGGTGATCCCCTCTATGGCATGTTGGTTTTGTTTCATGCTTAGTAGTACATATGTGCAAGTGGTGCTTAGTCAAAGTAGGCATGTGGCTGAAATTCCAGTTTAGTGAAAATCTGTGATTTTCACTAAGTCTGAGAATCTGCTTATATTTTCTTCTCATGTTGTTGTGCTTGTAGAGATCCATGTGTTGGGATTCAACCTTATCTATCAACTGGAAAGTTGTAACTTTTGTGTTTGTCTAGCTCCCTGTAAATTTTCATTCCATTTGGAGTCCTGTAGATATTGTTTTGGGTGCTGTCAAAATGCTTCAGAGCATAAACAGCTAGTGAGAATCTGGAATTTTCACTAAATCCTAGTTTTGATCCATGCTAACTCAACAGACACCTTCGGAGATACCTGTATAGGACCTTTATAGTCACCCAGTTATGTTGCGACGTTTGATATACACAAGGTATTATTCCAGTGTTAGTGAGTTACATGATCTCATGGTTATAGGAACATATACTTGACATGCAGAAAAACAGTAGCAATAAAATGACACAATCACATGCTACGTTCATTGTTTGGGTCTTGTCCATCACATCATTCTCCTAATGATGTGATCTCATTATCTATGGCTAGGAAACCTTAACCATCTTTGATCAACGAGCTACTCAACTAGAGGCTTACTAGGCACAGTGTGTTGTCTATGTATCCACACATGTATCTGAGTTTCCATTCAATACAATTCTAGCATGGATAATAAACGATTATCTTGAACAAGGAAATATAATAATAGCTATTTTATTGTTGCCTCTAGGGCATATTTCCAACAGTCTCCCACTTGCACTAGAGTCAATAATCTAGCTCATATCACTATGTGATTTACAATGTAATTAATCTAACACCCATACAGTTCTAGTGTTGATCATGTTTTGCTCGTGGAAGAGGCTTGGTCAATGGGTCTGAAACATTCAGATCCGTGTGCACTTTGCAAATATTTATGTCCTCCTCCTCGATGTAATCGCAGATGGAATTGAGCATCGCTTTATGTGTTTGGTACTCTTGTGAAACCTTGGTTCCTTGGCTAGAGCAATGGCACCAGTGTTGTCACAGAACAGAGTCATTGGATCCAGTGCACTTGGCACAATTCCAAGATCTTCCATGAACTGCTTCATCCACACACCTTCTTTAGCCGCCTCTGAGGCAGCTATGTACTCTGCTTCACATGTAGAATCAGCTACCACGCTCTGCTTGGAACTGCACCAACTTACCGCACCCCCATTGAGAATAAATACGTATCCGGTTTGTGACTTAGAATCATCCGGATCAGTGTCAAGCTTGCATCGACGTAACCTTCATAAACGAGAAACATTTCCTTAGTCCTTTTCAAGTACTTCAAAATATTCTTGATCGTTGTCTAGTGCTCCATTCGTGGATTACCTTGAAACCTTTCCGCCATACTAATGGCAAGGTTGACATCACGTCTTGTGCACAGCATTGCATACATGATAGACCCTATGGTTGAAGCATAGGGGATGACACTCATCTTTTCTCTATCTTCTGCAGTCACTGGGCATTGAGCCTTACTCAACTTTATACCTTGTAACACATGCAAGAACCCTTTCTTGGACTGTTCCATTTTTAACTTCTTCAAAACATTATCAAGGTATGTGCTTTGTGAAAGTCCTATCAAGCGCCTTGATCTATCTTTATAGATCTTGATGCCCAATATGTAAGAAGCTTATCCCAGGTCCTTCATTGAAAAACTTTTATTCAGGTAATCCTTTATGCTTCCCAAAAGGTCTATATCATTTCCAATCAGCAATATGTGATCCACATATAATATTAGAAACGTTATAGAGCTCCCACTCACTTTCTTGTAAATACAAGCTTCTCCATAAACTTGTATAAACCCAAACGCCTTGATCACCTCATCAAAGCGTTGATTCCAACTCCAAGATGCTTGCACCAATCCATAAATGGATCGCTGGACTTTGCATACTTTGTCAGCATTCTCTGGATCAACAAACCTCTGATTGCATCATATACAACTATTCCTTAAGGAAACCGTTAAGGAACGCTATTTTGACATCCATCTGCCAAATTTTATAATCAAAAAATGCAGCTATTGCTAACAAGATTATGACGGGCTTAAGCATCACTACGGGTGAGAAAGTCTTGTCGTAGTCAACTCCTTGAACTTGTGGAAAACCCTTTGCCACAAGTCAAGCTTTATAGACAGTGACATTACTGTCCACGTCTGTCTTCTTCTTAAAGATCCATTTATTCTGAATAGCCTTTTGCCCTTCAAGTAATACTTCCAAAGTCCATACTTTGTTTTCATATATGGATCATATCTCGGATTTCATGGCCTCTAACCATTTGTTGGAATCCGGGCCCACCATTGCTTCTCCATAGCTCGTAGGTTCATCGTTGTCTAACAACATGATTGATAAGACAGGGTTTCTCTACCACTCGGGAGCAGTACGTGCCCTAGTCGACCTACAAGGTTCGATAACAACTTTATCTGAAGTTTCATGATCATCATCATTAGCTTCCTCTTCAACTGTCATAGGTTCCACAGAAACATCTTTCTGTGCTACGCTACTCTCTGGTTGAAGTACAGGTTCTATAACCTCATCAAGTTCTATCTTCCTCCCAATCAATTTTTTTGAGAATAACTCTTTCTCAAGAAAAGCTCTGTATTTAGCGACAAACACTTTGCCCCCAGATCTGATATAGAAGGTGTACCCAACTGTCTCTTTTGGGTATCCTATGAAGACACACTTTTCCGCTTTGGGTTCCATCTTTTCAGGCTGAAGCTTTTTGACATAAGCATCACATCCCCAAACTTTAAGAAACAACAACTTTGGCTTCTTGCCAAACCACAGTTCATATGGCGTCGTCTCAACGGATTTTGATGGTACCCTATTTAAATTGTATGCAGCTATCTCTAATGCATAACCCCAAAACGATAACAGCAAATCGGTAAGATACATCATAGAACACGCCATATCTAATAAAGTACGATTACGACGTTCAAACACACCATTACGCTGTGGTGTTCTAGGCGGTGTGAAACAATTCCACATTGTCTTAAGTGAGTGCCAAACTCGTAACTCGGATATTCTCCTCCTCGATCAGATCATAGGAATCTGATCTTCTTGTTACGATCATTTCAACTTCACTCTGCAATTGCTTGAACTTTTCAAATGTTTCAGACTTGTGTTTCATCAAGTAAATATAACCATATCGACTCAAATCATCTATGAAGGTGAGAAAATAATGATAACCACTGCGCTCCTCTATGCTCATTGGTTTGCACACATCAGTTTGTATGATATCCAACAAGTCACTTGCACGCTCCATTGTTCCAGAGAATGGAGTCTTAGTCATCTTGCCCATGAGGCATGGTTCACATGTGTCAAGCGATTCAAAATCAAGTGACTCCAAAATTCCATAATCATGGAGTTTGTTTATGCGTTTTATACCAATATGACCTAAGCGGCAGTGCCACAAGAAATTGGCGGTATCATTATCAACTCTGCATCTTTTGACTTCAATGTTATGGATATGTGTGTCATCACTATCGAGATTCAACATGAACAAACCCCTCACATTGGGTGCATGACCATAAAATATATTACTCATATAAATAGAATAGCCATTATTCTCTGACTTAAACGAGTAACCATCTCGCAATAAACAAGATCCAGATATAATGTTCGTCCTTAACGGAGGCACTAAATAAGAATTATTTAGGTTCATCACTAATCCCGACGGTAGTTCTTTCTTTGAGTTGCAAATGTGAGCAAGCGAACCGGTATCAAATACCCAAGCACTACAACAAGAGTTGGTGAGGTACACATCAATAACATGTATATCAAATATACCTTGTTTGGTGTTGCTCGCCTTCTTATCGGCCAGATACTTGGGGCAGTTCCGCTTCTAGTGGTCGGTCCCCTTGCAATGATAACACTCAGTTTCCATCTTGGGTCCAGCCTTGGGTTTCTTCGTGGGAGGGGCGACAGCTTTGCCACTCTTCTTGGAGTTACCCTTCTTGCCATTGTTGTTTTTCTTGAAACTGGTGGTCTTATTGACCATCAACACTTGATGTTCTTTCGGGATTTCTGACTTAGCGACTTTCAGCATCGCAAACAGCTCGGTGAGTAATTTATTCATCCCTTGCATGTTGTAGTTCAACACAAAGCTTTTATAGCTAGGTGGCAGTGATTGAAGAGCTTTGTCAGTGATTGATTCTGGCGGGAGAGAAATTCCCAACTCGGCCAAATGGTTAGGGTACCCAGACATTCTGAGCACATGTTCACTTACAGACCCGTTCTCCTCCATTTTGCAAGCATAAAACTTATTAGAGGTTTCATACCTCTCGATCTGGGCATTCTTATCAAAGATAAACTTCAACTCCTAGAACATCTCATATGCTCCATGACGTTCAAAACGTCTTTGAAGTCCCAGTTCTAAGCCACATGAAACTGCACATTGAACTACTGAGTAGTCATCCTGACATGATTGCCAAGCGTTCATAACGTCTTGGGTCGCCGATTGGGGTGGCATGTCACCTAACGGCGCATCAAGGACATATTGCTTTTGGGAAACCGTGAGGATAAGCCTCAGATTATGGGCCCAGTCAACAAAGTTGCTTCCATCATCTTTCAGCTTAGCTTTCTCTAGGAACGCATTAAAATTCAAGGGTGCAACTACACGAGCCATTGATCTACAACATAAATTTGCAATTATTACTTAGCCTATGTTCAAGATAATGAGTCTAATTAATCATATTACTAATAAACTCCCACTCAAATTGACATCCCTCTAGCCATTCGAGTGAAAAATGATCCAAATTCACTAACTCAAGTCTGATCATCACGTGAGTTGAGTTAGCTTCAATGGTGAACATATCTATGTTGATCATATCTACTATATGACTCGTGTACATGCTAGGCTTGTCAAGTTTAACCCGAGTGTTCCGCGTGTGCAACTGTTTTGCACCCGTTGTATGTGAACATAGAGTCTATCACACCCGATCATCACGTGGTGTCTCAAAATGACGAACTCTCGCAACAGTGCACACTCGGGGAGAACACAATTTTATCTTGAAATTTTAGTGAGGGATCACCTTATAATGCTACCGTCATCCTAAGCAAAATAAGGTGCATAAAAGGATTAACATCACATGCAAATCATAAGTGACATGATATGGTCATGAACTTGTGCTTTTGATCTCCATCTTCAAAGCACCGGCATGATCTCCATCGTCACCGGCGCCACACCATGATCTCCATCATTATGTTGCGATCGAGATTGTCGCGCTAACTATGCTATTGCTACTAAAGCTAGTGAACTAGCGATAAAGAAAAGCATCACCAAGCGCGAAACAAATAAAGATAACCCTGTGGCTCTTGTCGGTTGCCGTAGCATCGACATGCAAGTCGATATCTAACTATTACAACATGATCATCTCATACATCAAATATATCATATCATGTCTGTGGTCATATCATATAACATCATACCCTGCAAAAACAAGTTAGACGTTCTCTAATTTGTTGTTGCATGTTTTACGTCGCTGCTATGGATGTCTAGCATGATCGCATCTTACTTACGCAAAACCACAGTGGTGATATACAAGTTGCAATTAAACCTTCTCCAAGGACCGCCTCTATCAAATCCGATTCAACTAAAGTAGGAGAAACAGACACCCGTCAGCCATCTTTATGCAACAAGTTGGATGTTGGTCGATGGAACCGGTCTCTTGTAAGCGTGCGAGTAATGTTGGTCCGGGCCGCTTCATCCAACAATACCGCTGAATCAATAAAAGACTAAGGAAGGCAGCAATCTGAATATCAACGCCCACAAACTCCTTTGTGCTCTACTCGAGATGTCATCTACGCCTAGACCTAGCTCATGATTCCACTGTTGGGGAACGTTGCATGGGAAACAAAAAAATCCTACACACACATAAGATCTATCCATGGTGATGACCATCTACGAGAGGAGAGGTCGGATCTACATACCCTTGTAGATCGCTAAGCGGGAAGCAATAAGAAACACGGTTGATGTAGTCGAACGTCTTCGCGATCCAAATCGCAAGCCGTCCCGCAATCCAATCATGATCTAGCACCGAACGAACGACACCTTCGCATTCAGCACACATGCAGCTCGATGACGGTCTCCGCCTTCTTGATCCAGCAAGAGAGACGAAGAAGTATCTGAATTCTCTGGCAGCATGACGGCGTGACGGTGATGATGGTGGAGCTACTCCGTCAGGGCTTCACCGTGCCATACCGAAATAACTTATGTGGTGTCATGAAGTGGTGGAGGGAGGGAGGGTTGCGTCATGGCTTGAGGTGCAAAAAGCCTCTCTACCCTCCACTATATATAGGAGGGAGGGAGGGGTGGCGCCTGCTACTGCAACAAAAGACCTTCCAACGGCGCCAAAAACACGTGCTAACGGGAGGCTATTCTTGTCTTGATACTCCTCAGCAATGGCACTAGGAATCCTTCTGCTATGGCTACGCATTTAGGGACTTCCTAGGCAAATATGCAAAGGATTTCCCCGTGGCCTTGGAGCCTTGCGTTGGTGTTCCCTCGAAGCGGAAAGGGTGATGTAGCACAGCGGTGGTAAGTATTTCCCTCGGTTTTGAGAACCAAGGTATCGATCCAGTGAAGGAGTATCACAAGTACGTGCACAAACACAAAAGCTTGCTCCCAACGCTATGAAGGGGTTGTCAATCCCTTATAGATTGTTTGCCAAGTGAGAACTGAAATCAACAAAGTAACAAAGCAAAGTAAAAGCGAAAGTGGAAATGATAGGTGTGAATAGACCCGGGGCCGTAGTGTTCACTAGTGGCTTCTCTCATGAAAGCAAGTAGACGGTGGGTGAACAAATTACTGTCGAGCAATTGATAGAACCGCGCAAAGTCATGACGTCATCTATGGCAATGATTATATCTATAGGCATCATGTCCAAAACAAGTAGACCGATACTTTCTGCATCTACTACTATTACTCCACACGTCGACCGCTATCCAGCATGCATCTAGTGTATTAAGTCCAAAAGAACAGACTAACGCCTTAAGCAAGATGACATGATGTAGATGGACAATCTCATATCTATGACAAAGCCCATATTGTTACCCTTGATGGAAACTACACGATGTGTGCCTTGCTGCCCCTACTGTCACTGGGAAAGGTCACCACACGGTAAGAACCCAAAACCAAGCACTTCTCCCATTGCAAGAATCATAGATCTAGTTGGCCAAACAAAACCCAAGACCTGGAGAGACTTACAAGGATATCAAATCATGCATATAAGAAATCAGCAAAGACTCAAATATATATCATAGATAATCTGATCACAAATCCACAATTCATCGGATCTCGACAAACACACCGCCAAAGAGGATTACATCGGATAGATCTCCATGAAGATCATGGAGAACATTGTATTGAAGATCCAAGAGAGAGAAGAAGCCATCTAGCTACTAACTACGGACCCGTAGGTCTGAAGTGAACTACTCACGAGTCATTGGAGGGGCGATGATGTTGATGTAGAAGCCATCCCACTCCAAAGTCCCCTCCGGCAGGGCAATGGGAAGGGTCTCCAGATGAGATCTCGCGGAATCGGAAGCTTGCGGCGGCGGAAAAGTGTTTTCGTGGATTCCCTGATTTTTTCTGTATTTTAGGGAATATATAGGCGAAGGAGCTAGGTCAGGGGGGCGCCAGGGAGGCCACAAGCCTGCTAGTCGCCGCCCCCTGGTGGCGGCTACAGGGCTTGTGGGCCCCTGTAGCTCTCCTGGCTTGGCCCTCAAGCCCCCTGATCTTCTTCCGTTCGGGAAAATTTTATTTCAGGGATTTTATTCCGTTTGGACTCTGTTCCAAATCAGATCTGAAAAGAGCCAAAAACACAGAAAAAACAGGAACTGGCACTTGGCACTGAATTAATAAGTTAGTCCCAAAAAATATATAAAAGGTACATAAAACATCCAAAGATGACAAGATAACAGCATGAAAGCATAAAAAATTATAGATACGTTTGAGATGTATCAGCGCCGAAGGTAAATCCCTAGGGTTCTGCCGGCGCAAGGAGGAGGGAGGAGTCCTCCTCCAAATCGGTTTGGTGGAGGAGGAGTCCTCCTCCTAGTCGGTTTGGCCCACCCCCTCTCTCTTTATATCTTCGGCTGAAGTAGGCCCACTTGGTCTGGCCGCCCAGCCCACCAGGGGCTGGTGCACCACCCTTGGGCCTATTTGGTCCCTCTCCGGGTGGAGGGCCCCTCCCGGTGGAACCCTGAAACCCATTCGTCACTCCCGGTACTTTACCGGTAATGCCCAAAATCCTTCTCGAAGCCAAATGTACCATTCCTATATATCAATCTTCGTCTCCGGACCATTCCAAAACTCCTCGTGATGTTCGGGATCTCATCCGGGACTCCAAACAATATTCGGTTACGAACATACGTAATTCAACTATACCGAAACATCATCAAACCTTAAGTGTGCAGACCCTGTGGGTTCGAGAACTATGTAGACATGAATGAGACTCTCTCTTGTCAATAACCAATAGCGAGACATGGATGTCCATATTGGTTCCTACATATTCTACGAAGATCTTTATCGGTTGAACCTCTATATCAAGGATTCAGTTAATCCCGTATAATATTCCCCTTTGTCCTTCGGTATGTTACTTGCCCGAGATTCGATCGTCGGTATCTCTATACCTATTTGAATCTCCTTACCGGCAAGTCTCTTTACTCGTTTCGTAATACAAAATCTCGTGGCTAACTCTTTAGTCACATTGCTTACAAGGCTTGTTGTGATGTATTACCGAGTGGGCCGCGGGATACCTCTCCGTCATGCGGAGTGACAAATCCCGGTCTTCATGCATGCTAACTCAACGAAGACCTTTGGATATACCTGTAGAGCACCTTTATAGTCACCCAGTTACGTTGCGACGTTTGATACACACAAGGTATTCTTCCGGTGTCAGTGAGTTACATGATCTCATGGTCATAGGAACATATACTTGACATGCAGAAAAACAGTAGCAATAAAATGACACGTTCACATGCTATGTGAACGTTCATAGTTTGATTCTTGTCCATCACATCATTCTCCTAATGATGTGATCTTGTTATCAAGTGACAACACTTGTCTATGGCTAGGAAACCTTAACCATCTTTGATCAATGAGCTAGTCAACTAGAGGCTTACTAGGAACGATGTGTTGTCTATGTTTCTACGCATGTATGTGAGTTTTCATTCAGTACAATTGTAGCCTGGATGATAAACAATTATCTTGAACAACGAAATATAATAACAACTATTTTATTATTGCCTCTAGGGCATATTTCCAACAAAGGCACCTAGGTGCGTGGGCACCTAGCCTATCCATTGTTGCCCATATATATATAATGCAAGGAGTGCTTTTGCCCATAAGGTTGCAAAATACTACCCAACAATGTCATTTATAAATGAAAATAAAATCACACAAAAATATCTTGGACTGGGCCAGCCCATGCAGTAGGAACCTTCTATACTACACTTGCTAGGAGAAGACACAACACGCCTGTTTGGGCCAGCCCATGTATGAGGGATGTGTTTTTCAATTGTTTTTATATCCCAATCATTGTTTTTTTCTACTTGAAATAATGTGGGAATTAAAAAACTTTCCAAAACAAAAAAAATGACAATTTGAAATAAATTGTTTAATAATTCATAAATTTTGAGGATTCAAAAAATATTTGCGATTTAGAAAAATGTTTTCAAAATTTTGAACAAATGTTCAGGAAATTAAAAAACATTCATGGTTTTTTAAAGTTAAATTATTAAAAAAATCTTAAGGAAATTGAACATAATTTTGGCAATTCAAAAAATGTTCGTGAATTGAAAATTTTCCTAAAAATACAGAAACTGTTTGTAAATAAAAAATAATTTTGATTCATAAAATGTTTGCTGACTCAAAAAACAATCATGCATTCAGAAAACATCAAATTTGAAAATTGTTCAACCAATGTCAAACAAAAAATGTTCATCAATTCTAGACATGGTCCCCGATTAAAGAAAAATGTCTTAAAAATGTTCACATCTAAAAATAATAATTTGCAAATTGTATAAAAGCCTATAGACGAAATTTATAAAGTGACATCTTGTATATTTCGTCCAAATCTTCATGCTTTCTTTATGATGGCTTTAAAGTCCAAAAATCATCATTGGAAGCTCCCTTGTTCTTTCCCACGTGTGTACCTTCCCCTCTATGCTCGATCCCGTTTCAATCGTCATCCTCCTTGTCCATGCTAGATCCTTTATTCATAAGCAAAACAAAAGTATCTAATTTAAGAAACATCATATGTTCATGAACATTATAAAGGTTTCCAAAAAATGGAAGTACCTAATAATTCAATTGACGTGCGCGAGCTCTAGTAACTGGTCCAGTAGGTATAGAAGGTGTAACAATGGTATCGATGTCCTCATTAGAGCCACCTACTCATGTGTTAAGATCAAAATATACCAATCCATCCATTTGAAACTTGATCTCTAGCCTCCCCAAGTTGCTTTCCATCCAATCAATCTCTTCTACCCATGTCAAATATGTGAAAGGATGATTGAGTGTTGAGGAGACTATCTTTCAAAGCATAAGAGCAAGGAGTTGATCGTATTACTGCATCTATTACCTTTTGGAGGGTTGTGCCTCCTATATTGGTTAGGTGTCGCTTGAGAGCCTCCTACTTCGTGTTGTGGAGTTTAATCAAGAAGTTTGTAAGGGCAAGGAGATCGCCTACTTCATGAAGATCTACCCCGAGTGAGACTAATCCTTCGTGGACGTAAGCCATGACGGAATAGACAAGATTGCTTCTCCGTGGACCCTTCATGGCTTGAGCCCTCCGTGGACTCGCGTGGTTGTTACTGTTGGGGAACGTCGCATGGGAAACAAAAAATTTCCTACGCGCACGAAGACCTATCATGGTGATGTCCATCTATGAGAGGGGATTTTCGATCTACGTACCCTTGTAGATCGCACAGCAGAAGCGTTAGTGAACGCGGTTGATGTAGTGGAACGTCCTCACGTCCCTCGATCCGCCCCACGAACCGTCCCGCGATCCGTCCCACGATCTAGTGCCGAACGGACGGCACCTCCGCGTTCAGCACACGTACAGCTCGACGATGATCTCGCCCTTCTTGATCCAGCAAGAGAGACGGAGAGGTAGATGAGTTCTCCGGCAGCGTGACGGCGCTCCGTAGTTTGGTGGTGATCTAATCTCGGCAGGGCTCCGCCTGAGCTCCGCAGAAACGCGATCTAGAGGTAAAACCATGGAGGTATGTGGTCGGGCTGCCTTGAAAAAGTTGTCTCAAACCAGCCCTAATTGCTCCATATATATAGGAGGAGGGAGGGGAGGCTTTCCTTGAGGCTCAAGGAGCCCCAAGGGCTGCGCCACCAAGGGGAGGAGGAGTCCTCCTCCAATCCTAGTCCAACTAGGATTGGAAGGTGGAGTCCTTCTCTCTTTTCCCACCTTTCCTTTTTTTTATTTCTCTTCTTTTGGTTTTTCTTTCTCTTGCGCAAGACAGCCTTGGGCTGACCCCACCTACTTGGTGCGCTACCCCCAAGGTCCTTGGGCCCTCCCGGGTGGGTGGTCCCCCCTCCTGGTGAAGATCCGGAACCCATTCGTCATTCCCGGTACATTACCGGTAATGCCCGAAAACCTTCCGGTAACCAAATGAAGTCATCCTATATATCAATCTTCGTTTCCGGACCATTCCCGAAACCCTCGTGACGTCCGTGATCTCATCCGGGACTCCGAAAAACATTCGGTAACCAACCATATAACTCAAATACGCATAAAACAACGTCGAACCTTAAGTGTGCAGACCCTGCGGGTTCGAGAACTATGTAGACATGACCCGAGTGACTCCTCGGTCAATATCCAATAGCGGGACCTGGATGCCCATATTGGATCCTACATATTCTACGGAGATCTTATCGTTTGAACCTTAGTGCCAAGGATTCATATAATCCCGTATGTCATTCCCTTTGTCCTTTAGTATGTTACTTGCCCGAGATTCGATCGTCAGTATCCGCATACCCAGTTACGTTGCGACGTTTGATACACACAAAGCATTCCTCCGGTGTCAGTGAGTTATATGATCTCATGGTCATAGGAACAAATACTTGACACGCAGAAAACAGTAGCAACAAAATGACACGATCAACATGCTACGTCTATTAGTTTGGGTCTAGTCCATCACATGATTCTCCTAATGATGTAATCCCGTTATCAAGGGACAACACTTGCCTATGGTCAGGAAACCTTCATCATCTTTGATCAACGAGCTAGTCAACTAGAGGCTTACTAGGGACAGTGTTTTGTCTATGTATCCACACATGCACTGTGTTTCCAATCAATACAATTATAGCATGGATAATGAACGATTATCATGAACAAAGAAATATAATAATAACTAATTTATTATTGCCTCTAGGGCATATTTCCAACAGTCTCCCACTTGCACTAGAGTCAATAATCTAGTTACAACACCATGTGATTCCAACGAATCCAACACCCATATAGTCATGGGGTCTGATCACGTCTTGCTCGTGAGAGCGGTTTTAGTCAACGGTTCTGAAACTTTCAGACCCGTGTGTTCTTTACAAATCTTTATCTCATCTTATAGATGCTGCTACTATGTGCTATTCGGAAATACTCCAAATATCTACTCTACTATACGAATCCGTTTCACTACTCATAGTTTTTCGGATTAGTGTCAAAGCTTGCATCGACGTAACCCTTTACGACGAACTCTTTAAACACCTCCATAATCGAGAAAAATTCCTTAGTCCATCAGTTACTAAGGATAAATTTTGACCGCTGCTAGTGATTCAATCATGGATCACTCTCTGTACCTCTCAACAGACTTTGAGTCAAGGCACACATCAGGTGCGGTACCCAGCATGGCATACTTGAGATTCTACGGCCAAGGCATAGAAGACGACCTTCGTCTATTCTCTTTATTCTGTCGGGGTCAGGTTTTGAGTCTTACTCAAATTCACACCTCACAACGCAACCAAGAACTCCTTCTTTGCTGATCTATTTTGAACTCCTTCAAAAACTTGTCAAGGCATGGATCTTGTTGAAACTTCCATTAAGCGCTTTCGATCTATCTCCATAGGTCTTTGATTCTCAACGTTCAAGTAGCGCAATCCAGGTACTCCTTTGAAAACTCCTTTCAAACAACCTTGTATGCTTTACAGAAATTCTATATTACTTCTGATCCACAATATGTCAACCACATATACTTATCAGAAATTCTATAGTGCTCCCACTCACTTCTTTGGAAAGACAAGTTTCTCATAAACCTTGTACAAACCGAAAATCTTTGATCATCTCATCAAAGTGTATATTCCAACTCTGAGATGCTTGCACCAGTCCATTGAAGGATCGCTGGAGCTTGCATAATTGCTAGTATCTTTAGGATCGACAAAACCTCCTGGTTGTATCACATACAATGTTTGCTCAAGGAAACCGTCGAGGAAACAATGTTTTGACATCCTATGTGCAATATTTCATAAATAATGCAATAACTACTAACATAATTCTAACAGAATTTTAGCATCGCTACGAGTGAGAAAGTCTCATCATAGTCAACTGTTTGATCTTGTCGGAAACATCTTTGCGACAAGTCGAGCTTTTCTTAATAGTGACTTATCACCATCATCGTCTGTCTTCCTTTTAAAGATCCATCTTTACTCAACAGTCCTATGACCATCAAGTAGTTCTTTCAAAGTCTACACTTTGTTTTCATACATGGATCCTCTCTCGGATTTCATGGCTTCCAGCCATTTGTCGGAATCCGGGCCCACCATTGCTTTCTCCATAACTCGTAGGTTCACTGTTGCTCAACAACATGACCTCCAAGACAGGGTTACCCTACCACTCTGCAGTAGTACGCGACCTTGTCAACCTACAAGGTTTGTAGTAACTTGATCCGATGCTCGATGATCACCATCATCAGCTTTCACTTCAATTGGTGTAGGCGCCACAGGAATAACTTCCTGCGCCCTGCTACACACTGGTGGAAGTGATGGTTCAATAACCTCATTAAGTTCTACCACCCTCCCACTCAATTCTTTCGAGAGAAACCTTTCCTTGAGAAAGGATCCATTTCTAGAAACAAACACTTTGCTTTCGGATCTGAGATAGGAGATGTACCCAACTGTTTTGGATATCCTATGAAGATGCATTTATCCGCTTTGGGTTTGAGCTTATTCGACTGAAACTTTTTCACACAAGTGTCGAAGCCCCAAACTTTCAAGAAACAACAGTTTAGACTTCTCTAAACCTCAGTCTATACTGTGTCATCTCAACGGAAATACGCGGTGCCCTATTTAAAGTGAATGCGGTTGTCTCTAATGCATAACCCATAAACGATAGTGGTAATTCTATAATAGACATCATAGCATGCACCATACCAAATAGTGTGTGTCTATGACGTTCAGACACATCATCACACTATGATGTTCGAGGTGGCATGAACTGCGAAACAATTTCCACATTGTCTTAACTGTGTACCAAAACTTGTAACTCAGATATTCATTTCTATGATCATATCATAGACAGTTTATCCTCTTGTTACGACGAACTTCAATAAACAAGGCCTTGCTCATGTGGTATGATTTGCATGTCACTAGTGATTCGAAATCAAGTGAGTATAAAGATCCATCAGCATGGAGCCTCTTCATGCAATTTATACCAACATGACTCAAGCGGCAGTGCCACAAGTAAGTGGTACTATCATCATTACCTCATATCTTTTGGCACCAATATCACGAACATGTGTAACACTACGATCGAGATTCAATAAACCATTGAAGGTGATTATTCAAGAAAATAGAGTAACCATTATTCTCTTTAAATGAATAATCGTATTGCAATAAACACGATCCAATCATGTTTATGCTTAACGCAAGCACCAAATAACAATTATTTAGGTTTAACACCAATCCCGATGGTAGAGGGAGCGTGCGACGTTTGATCATATCAACCTTGGAAACACTTCCAACACGTATCGTCACCTCGCCTTTAGCTAGTCTCCGTTTATGCCGTAGCTTTCATTTCGTGTTACTAATCACTTAGCAACTGAACCGGTATCCAATACCCTCATGCTACTAGGAGTACTAGTAAAGTACACATCAACATCATGTATATCAAATATACTTCTTTCGACTTTTGCCAGCCTTCTTATCTACCAAGTATCTAGAGTTGCTCCGCCTCAGTGACTGTTCCCCTCATTATAGAAGCACTTAGTCTCGGGTTTGGGTTTAATCTTGGGTCTCTTCATTAGTGCAGCAACTGTTTTGCCGTTTCACGAAGTATCCCTTCTAGCCCTTGCCTTTCTTGAAACTTAGTGGTTTTACAAACCATCAACTATTGATGCTCCTTCTTGATTTCTACTTTCGCCGCGTCAAACATCGCGAATCGCTCAAGGATCATTGTATCTATCCTTGATATGTTATAGTTCATCACGAAGCTCTCACAGCTTGGTGGCAGTGACTTTGGAGAACCATCACTATCTCATCTGGAAGATTAACTCCCACTTGATTCAAGTGATTGTCGTACTCAGACAATCTAAGCACACACTCAACGATTGAGCTTTTCTCCTTTACTTTGTGGACAAAGAATCTTGTCGGAGGTCTCGTACCTCTCAACAAGGGCACGAGCATGAAATCACAATTTCATATCTTTAGAACATCACTTATGTTCCGTGATGTTTCAAAACGTCTTCGGTGCCTTGCTTCTAAGCCATTAAGTATTTTGCACTGAACTATCGTGTAGTCATCAGAAACGTGTATGTCGGATGTTCACAGCATCCACAGACGACGCTCGAGGTGCAGCACACCGAGTGGTGCATTAAGGACATAAGCCTTCTGCGCAGCAACGAGGACAATCCTCTTCAAAGTTTGCTACTATCAACTTTGAACTAAATTTTCTCTAGGAACACATAAAAACAGTAGAGCTATAGCGCAAACTACATCGTAATTCGCAAAGACCATTAGACTATGTTCATGACAATTAGTTCAATTAATCATATTACTTAAGAATTCCCACTCAAAAAGTACATCTCTCTAGTCATTTGAGTGGTACATGATCCAAATCCACTATCTCAAGTCCGATCATCACGTGAGTCGAGAATAGTTTCAGTGGTAAGCATCTCTATGCTAATCATATCAACTATACGATTCATGCTCGACCTTTCAGTCTCATGTGTTCCGAGGCCATGTCTGCACATGCTAGGCCCGTCAAGCTTAACCCGAGTGTTCTGCGTGTGCAACTGTTTTGCACCCGTTGTATGTGAACGTTGAGTCTATCACACCCGATCATCACGTGGTGTCTCGAAACGAAGAACTGTCGCAACGGTGCACAGTCGGGGAGAACACAATTTCGTCTTGAAATTTTAGTGAGAGATCACCTCATAATGCTACCGTCGTTCTGAGCAAGATAAGGTGCAAAAAGGATTAACATCATATGCAATTCATAAGTGACATGATATGGCCATCATCATGCGCTTCTTGATCTCCATCACCAAAGCACCGGCACGATCTTCTTGTCACCGGCGTCACACCATGATCTCCATCATCATGATCTCCATCAACGTGTCTCCATCGGGGTTGTCGTGCTACTCATGCTATTACTACTAAAGCTAAGTCCTAGCAATATAGTAAACGCATCTGCAAGCACAAACGTTAGTTTAAAGACAACCCTATGGCTCCTGCCGGTTGCCGTACCATCGACGTGCAAGTCGATATTAACTATTACAACATGATCATCTCATACATCCAATATATCACATCACATCGTTGGCCATATCACATCACAAGCATACCCTCCAAAAACAAGTTAGACGTCCTCTAATTTTGTTGTTGCATGTTTTACGTGGTGACCATGGGTATCTAGTAGGATCGCATCGTACTTACGTAAACACCACAACGGAGATATATGAATTGCTATTTAACCTCATCCAAGGACCTCCTCGGTCAATTCCGATTCAACTAAAGTTGGAGAAACTGACACCCGCCAGTCATCTTTGAGCAACGGAGTTACTCGTAGCGATGAAACCAGTCTCTCGTAAGCGTACGAGTAATGTCGGTCCGAGCCGCTTCGATCCAACAATACCGCGGAATCAAGAAAAGACTAAGGAGGGCAGCAAAACGCACATCACCGCCCACAAAAACTTGTGTGTTCTACTCGAGAAGACATTTGCGCATGAACCTAGCTCATGATGCCACAGTTGGGGAACGTCGCATGGGAAACAAAAAATTTCCTACGCGCACGAAGACCTATCATGGTGATGTCCATCTACGAGAGGGGATGTTCGATCTACGTACCCTTGTAGACCGCACAGCAGAAGCGTTAGTGAATGCGGTTGATGTAGTGGAACGTCCTCGCGTCCCTCGATCCGCTCTGCGAACCGTCCCGCGATCAGTCCCACGATCTAGTGCCGAACGGACAGCACCTCCGCGTTCAGCACATGTACAGCTCGACGATGATCTCGGCCTTCTTGATCCAGCAAGAGAGAAGGAGAGGTAGATGAGTTCTCCGGCAGCGTGTCGGCACTCCGGAGGTTGGTGGTGATCTTATCTCAGCAGGGCTCCGCCCGAGCTCCGCAGAAACGCGATCTAGAGGTGAAACCGTGGAGATATGTGGTCGGGCTGCCGTGGCAAAGTTGTCTCAAATCAGCCCTAAAACCTCCGTATATATAGGGGGAGGAGGGGGAGCCTTACCTTGGGGTCCAAGGACTCCCAAGGGGGTCGGTCGAGCCAAGGGGGGCAACCCTCCCCTTCCAAACCGAGTCCAACTAGGTTTGGAAGGAGGAGTCCTTCCCCCTTTTCCCACCTCCTCCTTTTTTTTCCTTTTCTCTTTGATTTTCTTCCTATGGCGCATAGGGCCTTCTTGGGGTGTCCCACCAGCCCACTAAGGGCTGGTGCGCCACCCCCAAGGCCTATGGGATTCCCCGTGGTGGGTTGCCCCCCCCCCCCCCGGTGAACACCCGGAACCCATTCGTCATTCCCGGTACATTCCCGGTAACTCCGAAAACCTTCCGGTAATCAAATGAGGTCATCCTATATATCAATCTTCATTTCTGGACCATTCCGGAAACCCTCTTGACGTCCGTGATCTCATCTGGGACTCCGAACAACATTCGGTAACCAACCATATAACTCAAATACGCATAAAACAACGTCGAACCTTAAGTGTGCAGACCCTGCGGGTTCGAGAACTATGTAGACATGACCCGAGAGACTCCTCGGTCAATATCCAATAGTGGGACCTGGATGCCCATATTGGATCCTACATATTCTACGAAGATCTTATCGTTTGAACCTCAGTGCCAAGGATTCATATAATCCCGTATGTCATTCCCTTTGTCCTTCGGTATGTTACTTGCCCGAGATTTGATCGTCAGTATCCGCATACCTATTTCAATCTCGTTTACCGGCAAGTCTCTTTACTCGTTCCGTAATACAAGATCCCGCAACTTACACTAAGTCACATTGCTTGCAAGGCTTGTGTGTGATCTTGTATTACCGAGTGGGCCCCGAGATACCTCTCCGTCACACGGAGTGACAAATCCCTGTCTCGATCCATACTAACTCAACTAACACCTTCGGAGATACCTGTAGAGCATCTTTATAGTCACCCAGTTACGTTGCGATGTTTGATACACACAAAGCATTCCTCCGGTGTCAGTGAGTTATATGATCTCATGGTCATAGGAACAAATACTTGACACGCAGAAAACAGTAGCAACAAAATGACACGATCAACATGCTACGTTTATTAGTTTGGGTCTAGTCCATCACATGATTCTCCTAATGATGTGATCCCGTTATCAAGTAACAACACTTGCCTATGGCCAGGAAACCTTGGCCATCTTTGATCAACGAGCTAGTCAACTAGAGGCTTACTAGGGACAGTGTTTTGTCTATGTATCCACACAAGTATTGTGTTTCCAATCAATACAATTATAGCATGGATAATAAAAGATTATCATGAACAAAGAAATATAATAATAACTAATTTATTATTGCCTCTAGGGCATATTTCCATCACTCACGTCCCTCGATCCGCCCCGCGAACCGTCCCGCGATCCGTCCCATGATCTAGTGCCAAACGGACGGCACCTCCGCGTTCAGCACACGTACAGCTCGACGATGATCTCGGCCTTCTTGATCCAGCAAGAGAGGCGGAGAGGTAGATGAGTTCTCCGGCAGCGTGACAGCGCTCCGGAGGTTGGTGGTGATCTAATCTCGGCAGGGCTCCGCCTGAGCTCCGCAGAAACGCGATCTAAAGGTAAAACAGTGGAGGTATGTGGTCGGGCTGCCTTGAAAAAGTTGTCTCAAATCAGCCCTAATTGCTCCATATATATAGGAGGAGGGAGGGAAGGCTTGCCTTGAGGCTCAAGGAGCCCCAAGGGCTGCGCCACCAAGGGGAGGAGGAGTCCTCCTCCAATCCTAGTCCAACTAGGATTGGAAGGTGGAGTCCTTCTCTCTTTTCCCACCTTTCCTTTTTTTCTTTCTCTTCTTTTGGTTTTTCTTTATCTTGCGCAAGACAGCCTTGGGCTGACCCCACCTACTTGGTGCGCCACCCCCAAGGTCCTTGGGCCCTCCCGGATGGGTGGTCCCCCCTCCCGGTGAAGATCCGGAACCCATTCGTCATTCCCGGTACATTACCGGTAATGCCCGAAAACCTTCCGGTAACCAAATGAAGTCATCCTATATATCAATCTTCATTTCCGGACCATTTCGGAAACCCTCGTGACATCCGTGATCTCATCCGGGACTCCGAACAACATTCGGTAACCAACCATATCACTCAAATACGCATAAAACAACGTCGAACCTTAAGTGTGCAGACCCTGCGGGTTCGAGAACTATGTAGACATGACCCGAGTAACTCCTCGGTCAATATCCAATAGCGGGACCTGGATGCCCATATTGGATCCTACATATTCTACGAAGATCTTATCGTTTGAACCTCAGTGCCAAGGATTCATATAATCTCGTATGTCATTCCCTTTGTCCTTCGGTATGTTACTTGCCCGAGATTCGATCGTCAGTATCTGCATACCTATTTCAATCTCGTTTACTGGCAAGTCTCTTTACTCGTTCCGTAATACAAGATCCCGCAACTTACACTAAGTCACATTTCTTGCAAGGCTTGTGTGTGATGTTGTATTACCGAGTGGGCCCCGAGATACCTCTCCGTCACACAGAGTGACAAATCCCAGTCTCGATCCATACTAACTCAACGAACACCTTCGGAGATACCTGTAGAGCATCTTTATAGTCACCCAGTTACGTTGCGACGTTTGATACACACAAAGCATTCCTCCGGTGTCAGTGAGTTATATGATCTCATGGTCATAGGAACAAATACTTGACACGCAGAAAACAGTAGCAACAAAATGACACGATCAACATGCTACGTCTATTAGTTTGGGTCTAGTCCATCACATGATTCTCCTAATGATGTGATCCCGTTATCAAGTGACAACACTTGCCTATGGTCAGGAAACCTTGATCATCTTTGATCAACGAGCTAGTCAACTAGAGGCTTACTAGGGACAGTGTTTTGTCTATGTATCCACACATGCACTGTGTTTCCAATCAATACAATTATAGCATGGATAATAAACGATTATCATGAACAAAGAAATATAATAATAACTAATTTATTATTGCCTCTAGGGCATATTTCCAACATTTACCCTCCGTGGGTTGAAGTCTCCATCATCGTGGACGTACGATAGCACCACCTATTGAAACTACGCCAAAAATCATCGTGTCAATCTTTGCATTTGATCTTCTATCCGTACCCTTTATTTACATATACATATCATTACTTTCTGCTGCTATAATTTTAGACTTACATGTGCAGGGTGTGCTTGACTTACAACAATTGATAAAACTTGCCCACAACTAAAATTAAGAAAATGTAAGATTTTATTTGGTCAATTAGTCTAAACACCCCGTGTAGACGTACTTCGGACCCTACAGCCACGCGGGGGCCCGGTTGGACGACGGAGGTGTCTCGCTGCTCGGATTTCCCTACCTCCTTACCCGATGTGGCTTCCCCCCCTCGCCGATCTAGATGCAGCCCTTTTGGGTTGCCACATCTGTCTCAAGATGGTGTGGCGGCGGAATCTTGGAACGGGGAATCCCCTGGTCGATTCTGCATCGACCTCGACGACGACGGTGATGCTTAGGCTTCTCTCTTCCCCTCTTGAGGGTGTGTTGAGCTTCCTATTCCTACCCCCTCCTCCCCCATTTTAGTCCCCGGGTGAAAACCTAGGCCTTTGGCCGGCCGATGGCGGCGCACCGGCGTCGTGATCCTTCTTGGAGGCATCGGGTTGGGGTAGGGTTGGGGTTGGGGTGCTGCAATGAGTGGGTTGGTGGCGGCTGCGGTGCAGTTTGTCCTCTGATGCCACGCGAAGAGGCGGGGTGAGTCTTGTTATCCTTCAGCGGCGGCTGCCCTGCTACGTTCGTGCTTGCCGTCCGCTGAGCGGCATCCCTACGCTGAAGGCAGGGGAGATAGTGGTCTCCCCTCCGGCAAAGGCACGACTGGGTTGTGGCACAGCTAATGATTTCATCCTGCAAGGCTTCATCCTCTGAACAGTGTTTCATCCTACAAGGCTTCATCCTCCTCTCCACTGTTCGGTTGTGATCCGTGGACTACCTTGTTCCAATCGGCTCGGCGTGGTGCTCTCAGTAGCATGGTTGTCTTTCTCTTGTGTTGGCAATTTGCTCGGCGTGGTGCTCTCAGCAGCATGGTTGTCTTTCTCTTGTGTTGGCAATTTTGCTCTTTGGCCGGCTTCTGTACCTTCGCCTTAGGTGATCTGTGTGTGTAATTTTCTTTTTGGGTTGTTTCCATGCTCAGCCGTTGTAATAATCTGCACCTTGTATCCTAGCCGGTTGATGGCTTTATTAATTTAAAGTCGGGCTATATGACTTTTCTCTTAAAAAAGTGTCTAGTGTCCATCTTTACCTAATAATAAAGAGGCTATTGTTTCTGTCGGAAAATCCGTCGCGGCAGTTTTACAAAAAGATCCATGTTCTTTCTGGTAATTGAACCCGCGGTCCCTGTTTAAGTGAAAACGTTTCGTTTTTTACGTAAAAACCATCGCATTCATTAGAAATTATGATCTTATTAGACTGGCTCACCACCCCGCGTCTCCGGGTACGCGTCGGCGCGGGCAGGAGACCCATGTTAGGCTGGTCTCAGCGGAGGCCTCGGTTGGAAGACTCGAGGCGGTCTCGGGCGGGACGAGGAGCTGGCCGGAGCTCACGGACGGCGGGGGCTCATGCAGGAAGCAAAGACCGACGGGAAAGTAAAGAGGGCGGCTGATGTGGCCAAGCCGAGGACGCGGTGGTCTGAGCTGGCCGGAGCGCACGGACGGCGGCTCTGCTTGCCGGTGGCGGCCGGAGGCGGACGGGACTAGCTCGGGAGATCCACTCGGGCGCGAAAGGAGGCTGGAGGTGGAGGAGAGGGCGAGGCGTGAGAGATCCTCTCGGGCGCGAGAGGAGGCTGGAGGTGGAGGAGAGGGCCAGGCGTGACGGCCATGGCATGGAGCCGGCGTTGCCCTCAGGCGCAGCGGCAGCTAGGCAGGTAGCCGATGTTGCCCTCGGGCACTGCAGGAGGATGGGTCAACGCATCAGGTCTCCTCCAAATCAATCTGGATCGAGGGGCTCAACGAGCATGCGGGGCGACAGACGGCTCTCTCGCTCAAGCCGGTCAAGTTAGATCTGCAGGGTCAAGTGAGTCGTGCCCTGGATTAGGTATGTTCGACGGTTGCAGATTCTTCCTGCACCTTACCTCCTCCTCCTGCTTCAAACACAATATTTAAGATCCTCCGTACAAACTCTATGTTGCTAATATTGATATTAAACCCATGTGCACAACAAATAAATTCAGAACTCACCTTGCCGACGCCCACTTCACTTTCAGTACATGTTGTAGCCATCACAGCTACATCATCCTCGGTTGTAGCAGGAGAAACCCCGTGCCCTGATTCTTCAGTTTGGCAGTTTTGCTCAGCAGAAGGCGTGCATTGTTTCAGCGCCGAGCCATCTAATACAAGTGTATACTATATTGCAATGGCTCCGTGTGGTCCGTCGATGATAATTCTACCCGATATTTTAAAAGAAACATTTAACATTATTATACATATTTATTACAATTAATGTCGTATAATGGCGTAACAAGGAGGTTCTGTATTTTTTTCTTTAAATCTCTCCCTAATAATAATAAAGCAAATAGGGTTTCTGGTCGTCCGTCGTGGCATTTTTGCGAAAACATCCCTGTCGTTTTGGGTAATTAACCCGCGGTCCTGTTTTAAGTGGATACTTTGAGAAAATGTTTCCTTCTTACACAAAACCCCCTGTAGTTTTTCCTACTCAACATGCGATCCTTTTTCACCTGAATCTGGATAGGGTCAACGCGACGGCTCGAGCGGTTGGGGCGATGCGGCGGCTCGAGCTCCCCCTCCCCTCCCGATCCGGGCTTGGCGTGGATGGATCTGGCAGCGGGTGTGGCGGGAGCAGCAGCTTGACCACAGCTCCGGCTCCCTCCAGCTGGAGACCGAGATCTCCATCAGGACCGGCGACATTGCCGCCGCCGCCGCCGAGGCTGAGGCGCCTCTGCCGCTTATGCCGAGGGCGCTTGCCAGGCTGAGGGACGCCGATGGGGAGAGCCCGCGGCACGAGGCGGCGACGCTGAGGCTGCAGAAGGTGTACAAGAGCTTCCGCACGCAGCGGCAGCTCGCCGACTGCGCCGTGCTGGTGGAGCAAAGCTGGTGGAAGCTGCTGGACTTCGCGCTCCTCAACCGGACCCCCGTCTCCTTCTTCGACATCGAGAAGCAGGAGACGGCCGTGTCCAAGTGGTCAAGGGCCAGATCCCGAGCTGTCAAGGTACAACACAACAAATCTCGTATCTCAAACACATCTGGTCAGTTGCCTTTATCTGAAACCGGCAAACATCTGAAACAAATATTTTGTCAAATTTGGGCATGTTTTCCTTCAGGTTGGAAAGGGGCTGTCCAAGGATGACAAGGCGCAGAAACTCGCATCGCAGCATTGGCTCGAGGCGGTGAGTGTCTCCTCATTTCTTTTCTCATATGCTACGATTTGTTCATGTTCTTACTGCCATAAGTAGTTATGTTTTATTTACCACGCAATGAGCTGATGTTGGTTGGTATTCAAATTGTCATTGGAGATTGACCTGCGCCACCGCTACGGCCACAACCTGCACTACTACTATGATTGCTGGCTCCATAGTGAAAGCAAACAGCCGTTCTACTACTGGTGAGTTGGCTCATTGAACACATCTCTGAATTTTTCAGCCAACAAATGGAATGTGCACTTATGATCGCTAAAAATCCAGGCTTGATGTTGGAGAAGGCAAAGAGATCAATCTTGAAGGCAAGTGCTCCCGGTCCAAGCTTATGAGCCAGTGCATCAAGTACCTCGGTCTGGTAGGTAGTGTTCACAATCATTGAGTGGAGGACTCAACTGATCAGAGGTTATTGCAACGCATATGTGGTGGCTAACAGGGAGAGTGTATTTAAACTGTGTAGAAGGAAAGAGAGGACTATGAAGTCGTAATTGAGGACAGCAAGTTCATGTACAGGAAAAGCCGGCAAATAATCGACACGTCCTTCGGCCCGAAAGACGCAAAGTGGATCTTTGTTCTTAGCACATCTAAGAGCCTCTATGTTGGTCAGGTAAATATGCAGTTATGTTGGTCAGGTAAATATAATCAACTGTAGAAATGTCAGTTCGGTGTGTAATATGAATGAATCTTGCCATTATGAATTGCAGAAGAAGAAAGGTAAATTCCAGCATTCTAGCTTTCTTGCTGAGGGAGCTACTTCTGCTGCTGGGAGACTGGTTGCTGAAAATGGGACACTCAAGGTATGTATGCGATTTTCTTATCTGCAAACAGCTTTTACATCCAGTTTTATCAACTAACATGCTGACACCGTCTTCTGAACTTTATTGTTGGCGGGCTATTTGGCCTCACGGTGCTCACTACCGCCCCACAGAGGAGAATTTCCAGGAGTTTAAAAGCTTCCTGAAGGACAACTTGGTTGATCTCACTGATGTTAAGGTGAGCATCCTATAATATGATTCAGACAAAAAATACACATCTCCTCCGTGTCGATACATTGTAGCACTGTGGTCTTACTACATGTTTCAAATTGCTGCAGATGAGCCCAGCAGAGGAGGATGAGGAATTTTGGGGTAGCCTCAAAAGGATCGCCTCGGAGAACGACAAATATGAAGATGACCCTGTTGCACCTGAAGAAACTGGCCCTCTTCAGAAAGCACAACTTGTTCAAACAACATCTACAGAGAGCGAAAAACGCGAGGAACCAGCGGTGGCAACACCGGGTTCATCAGAAGATGCCAAAGCTACTGAAGCCTCCACTAGCAGCCACATGTCTGAAAATGACCTACAAAAGGGGTGAGCAGGCACCGGTGCCGCGCGAGAAGATCCTTCAGAGGATTAACTCCAAGAAGGACATGAAATCATACCAGCTTGGAAAGCAATTGTCTTTCAAGTGGTCAACCGGGGCAGGCCCTCAGATCGGGTGCGTGCGCGACTACCCTTCGGAGCTCCAAGCGCACGCACTTGAGCAAATAAACCTGTCACCAAGGTGCGCCACCGAGTCTGTGTGTACTCGGTTTGCCTCACCACTGAGGCGAAGCTTCAACTCCATTGTGACAAGGGGGTGTGAGAATGAGACGTCCACGCCGAGAGGAGAATTCCGGTCACCTCTGCAGCATGGTGTAGTTGCACATGAGAGGTGAAATGAGCACACTTGCAGTTGCAGCTACCTGAAGCGCCCCCAATCAACTGGAAATACTGAAATGCATGCAGATGTGTGTGATAGTAGGAAAAATAAAGTAACATACTGCCTGCGTAGATGCAGATGTTGTTAGTGTAGTCCGGATGATATGCATACACATTGTTTAGTTGACATCTATTACTGTTTTACATTAGATAATTCTTTCATTCTTTTATCATTGATGAGAACAATGACTCAATGAAAAAAAATAAGCATATGTGTTCCCCTCATGTTCTAATGGCGCTTCAAAATTGTGGGAGATTATTACTTTTGCCAAATTGCTGCCCTTATAAAGGGCTAAATCTTATGTCTCTTCCTAATCTCTCCCTAATAATAAAGCAAATACGGTTTCTGTTCGTCCGTCTTGAAAATTACCCCTAAAGTTTGCATAAATTACCCACCATGCCATCGGTAAGTAATTAAAAACGTTTCACAAAACGAAAAATCTTGGACTGGGCCGGCCCATGTAAAAACCTCCTATATTACGCTCTGCATGCTGGGAGAATTTACAGCACACCATATGGGCCGG
The DNA here is from genome assembly GCF_904849725.1 of Hordeum vulgare subsp. vulgare. Classification (NCBI taxonomy): domain Eukaryota; kingdom Viridiplantae; phylum Streptophyta; class Magnoliopsida; order Poales; family Poaceae; genus Hordeum; species Hordeum vulgare. Next base: position 310,733,949 of record NC_058518.1, read on the forward strand.
CCCATGCACAGGCGCCTGCTTTTAGTTCCCTTTATTTATTTATTTTCAGTTCCGTTTTATTTTTTTATTTTAAATAATTTAGAACTTCAAATAATCTTTAATATTTTAATAAACTGAAAATTATAAATCAACATATTAAAAAAATTAAAATGTTTGTGACTTCAAAAACTGCTCGGAGTTTTGTGAAAAATGCTTGCATATACAATAAAATGTTTGCAATTTTAGAAAAATGTTTGTACAATAAGAAAAGTCCATGATCTCAAATACAATTCCATGTATTAAAAATTATTAAAGGCATTTAACAAAATGATTTCTAATTCAAAATATGTTAATGCATTTAAAAAATGTCCTAAAATTTTAAAAATAGCTAATGCCTGTTTTGATAGTTTCTTTTTTTTATTTAAAATTTTCAGTTCCATTTTTGTTTATTTATAATTTAAATAATTTAAAATTACAAAAACTTTTGCATATTAAAAAATAGGAATTTTGAATTAAAATGCTGACGAATTTTTATTTTGAATTAAAAATAGGGTTCAAAAAAAGCGCCAGATTTTTATATTTTTTTTGCAAATTCCAAAACAATGTCCATGAATTTAATAAATATATTACTGATTTATAAAAATGTTTGTTTATTCAGAAAAACTTCATGCGTTTCAAAAAATGTTTGTGAATTTAAAATAAAATCCTCAAACATAAAAAATTATGTTCGTTTTTTCTTGAATTGGTCGCCAATTCGAAAGAAAATATTTAAACCCGTTCAAAATATAAAAAATATTCACGATTTTACTAAATGTTTGTAAATTGTAGAAACTGTTCTCAATTTTAAAATTATTTTCATATTTGTAAAATTGTTCACGAAAGATCTAATGTATGTAGTTAAACATTAATGCTTCTAAGTCTTTGTGACAATATACATGTGTGAATTTTGAAGAATTAACTGTTGGATGTATCGAATTATTATTGTATGTTTTCTAAGAAAAAATGTTGAAATTTAGAATGAATCTTTGAGTTACCAAGATTTTTGACAACCATGATATATATTTTTTGAAAATGTAAAGATTGCTTCAACTTGTGAATAAATTTAAAAGAAGAAACATTTTCTTACATTTGTGCACAAAATTTCTAAATCAAGCGATGATATGTGAACATAATGTGGTCATCATCATTGAAGATTATGTTTTTTTTTCTTCCGTGACAACGCACAGGCCATTTTGCTAGTAAAACTACAACTGAATATGTCAGAATCCAACTAAAAAAAAGCTTGGAACAGGACTGTACTCAGGCTGAAATTTCATACGAAGAATTTGATGCGCGCGGCAACAGAGAACAATGATGTGGACCGGTATAAATTGTGACTTGATGAAACCTGTACGAACTATGATGCGAGAGCCGGTTTGCGTCGCCAGGCAGAAACAGAGAAAGTGACAACACATGCGAAAAGTGGCCCTCAAAACCACCATGAACCTCCATGGAACGGCACCTACAGTCTTCTTGAATTCCACACATCCGAAATTGCCTCCGAATGTGTCAATTACAGAATTACTGGCCCAGTTGTCATAGTCAGGTGCCGGCATTTTCCTTCTCTTTCAACCTGAATCCGTTGTCTCGGCATAGGACTAGCAATAGGACTAGTAAGAAAAATAACTGGGCAATCTCCGTCCTTGACTTGACTATAGGGCGGGCAGTGCCCAAGCTCAAAAGTCATGGCTTCCGGTGGGAAAAGCTTACCGGGTCAGCTTGACCTGTGCTTCGTCTCGTACCTGGAGGCAGCATAAAAGCGACCAGAGCAAAGGCAGCAGCAGCAACAATAACGAAAGCAAGGCTTTGGTCAGGAGAACTTCAGGAGTTTTCAGGTACTTTTAACATTCGCTTTCTCCAGGCTACCTTGTTCTTCAGAATTGCCAATCTTTTCATCCCATGTCCCTCTTTCTGTTACTTCTTCCGCCACGCCATTTTTTGCCCAAATCATGCAATCCACTCTGGTAACCTATTGAACAACAGAGATGGTGCAAGTTATCCTCCACAACTATAAAATTTACCGAGTATACTGGAGCAAGGTAAAAGAAGACGAGCTAGTTAATAGGAAAAAAGGTGTACACAAATCAGGGGAGCGCACCACGTGTATATTCGGATTACAAATTGTTTGTCATGATCAGGAGTCTAGGCTGAATAGTTGTTGCAAAATAAGGGGTGATGATATGATCAGATAACGAAAGCAATAGAATGAAAATTCTGCAATGTGTACGAGTAGGAGTTGCACAATTGTTGGTATTTTCTCTTCACTTGCTTATTATATCCATACTGCATTTGGAGGACAAGATCATTGTACAGATGTATGTAATATAGAACAATAATTTACCAGGCTTCAGAAAGAACAAACACAGTTACTGAAACTAATTATTGAAGAAGACCAGCCGTTTTTTAGCACAGAAATGGTTTAATGATTGTGGGAAATCCAATACACACACACACACACACACAATTTACTTCCTATAAAATATGTGCAACACAAAATTCCTACTGTGATAGCCATCAATTGTTGGTTGAACTGACACATGTCTTGCACATAAGACACCTTTTTTACCGATTGTGTGCACACCTTCATGAACATGAACAAAAAGGATAGCTCATGCCTTCTCACCGTGCAGTATAATTTATTGATAGTATCAACAATAAGCTATCAAAAATAAACAAACGTACATGACATATTTTAACCAAATTTGTGTCCTTGTTAATATCAAGCAGTGCATTAGCACCATAGGATCTATTTCCGTACTCGTTAGACACAGGCTGATTTTTTCTCTATGTAGGATGGCATACAATTACACACAACAAACATTATTTGACACACAGAACATTGACTGAATCAAATAAAACCTAAAATTTGAAAGTGTATTGCTTCAACAGCAATGTTCTAAACCACTTGATTTTTTATTTATTCGGGGCCTGCCTGCCTGTTCCAGTTAGTCCATCCCGTTGACGCTGGCAGGTGTATGCTTGGAATAGTTGGACATGGGAGGTGCATGATAACCATCACCACCCCTTAAATAGTTGAAAATGTGCTTCGCCAAGGAAGATTGGCCGCACCCAAAACCATATTCAGTCTTGAGCTTCTTGGGGGCAGAAAACTAAATAGAGTTAGCCCCATTGCTCGGTTTGCGCACATCCCTCCAAATAAACACAACATTCTTGATAAGATCACGGAAGCACAAGTCATTTGTAGAATTTGTTGATGCACACCTGTAGCAAAGTTTAAGCATACAATTAGTCCAGCTGTCGTGAAAAGAGTAACATCAATAAGTACAACTTACTGTGACCTTTTAAGAAAGTCGAAATGATGACATGCCGAGCAATGAAGCATATAGTTCTTGCCCAGTGCTAAGGAGAGTTTCTGTTATCAACCCTCAAATTAGTAATAATGTGACATTAACATGGTACAACACCTTTTAAGAAGGGACTCACTAGAGTCTTGACCAACCTCCATATATGTTGCCATGATGAAGCTAACGTTTGCTTCACCAGGAAGAAGTTCTTCCGTATGGCGTTCGGCCAATTCTTCCAAAATGCGGAGGAACACAGTTTGCATGCCAACATCTGTGACTCTCCTACTTCCCTCATGTCAAGAGCAAAAAATATCTCAGTGACCAACTGGGCCCATGTATATAATCACACCTGCAATTTGCCGATTTCTATGGTTGATACAATATCTGAAACTAGATAAGAGATAAGTTAATGTGCTTTCGAAATTATGTTATACTCCCTCTATTCCTAAATATATGATCTTTTAGAGATTTCACTACGGACTACATACGGATGTATATAGACATACTTTAGAGTATAGATTCATTCATTTTGCTCCGTATGTAGTCCGTACTGAAATCTCTAAAAGGTCTTATATTTAGGAACTGAGGGAGTAGAATATATATTATATAAGCATACCCTTGGTTTAGCGATGTTGGTTTTAAACACATCCTCCATAACTGCTAACGTCATACTTAAGAGTATGGTTAAATAGGAAAACAAACAGAATATTACAATGCAACATGAAAAGTGGCATCGATATATGGAAAAAAAGATTATAACTCTTGGCAACAAATATCAAATGGCCAACACACAAAACAGACATGAACAAACAAGTTCTATGTGTTGGCCGGTAGATATTTGTTGTTAAGAGTTATAATGCTATCTCCATATCATAATGGCTCCATTCATGTTGCATTATAACATAACGGTTTTGCTATTTAACCATACTCTTAAGTTGACGACTGCTGTGTTCGAAGACCCACATGGGTCAACTACCGGCATGCTTGTATAATATGTATTCTACTAGCAAAAGAGTCCGTGCACTGCAACGGGAGAAAAAGATACTATATGCCCCTAACACAATAATTATGAGTCAAGACCCCAATAGGTTCACATTCTTTATTTCAACATGACATCCCATCCGTGTTGCCATTTGTCCTCCATCGATCTTAGTGCTTACAGAACCACACTGTGTTTGAACGTGGTCAATCCTAAGGCGTCTCTCTATCGGCATAAGATGAGATTTTTTTCCCTTGCTAGGTTTTGCCAAGGCGTGCATGCGTGGTTGCCAATGGTTTGTCTCGAATTTTGTTTGTCGAGTTGTTCATTTGCAATCCAGATCGGCACTGTTACGAAAGAAAGACAGATCATGCGCTATTGATTAAGTTTGCACTATAAATAGCATTTTAAAAATGCTTAAGAGGTAAAATAACATCATATTCGGACTCTACACATTTTTTAATTGAATTTCATATACTAGCAAAAGGACCCGTGCGTTGCAACGAGAGAAAAACAATTATAATCTTCAATGGTGCTGATTATATTATGTCTTTAAAATTTTAGGACATTTCTTGAAATGCATGAACATTTTTTGAATTAGCAAACATTTTTTTCAATTGCACTAAAAAAATAACACACAAACTTTTTTTCAAAATCCTGGACTTTTATTGTTTTCACCAACATTGTTCTCAAAATTATGAACATTTTTCTGAATATGTGAATATTTTTACAAAAATCATGAGCATTTTTTGAATTCACAAACATTTTATATTTTCTTCAAACTTTTATTTCAAAATTCCCAGTTTATAAATTGCAAAAGTTTTTCAAAGTTCTAAATTATTTAAACTAAAAGATGGAACCTAAAAATGAAAATAAAAAATGAGACTAAAAACAGAGGCATGAACTGTTTTAAAGATTTTTACACGGACTTTTGTTTAAAATCGTTGACTTTTTTTTTATTTTATGGACATTTTCTCAAAGTTTAAACATTTTTTTATATGCAAACATTTTTCAAAACTCCTGAGTAGTTTTTGAATTCTCAAAAAAAATATGTTTTTTAAATATTTTATTTCGAAATTCTCAGTTTCTTAAAATTGAGAAAAGTTGTTGGAAGTTCTAAATTATTTAAAGTAGAAAAACAAAATGGAACTGAAAAGGAAAATAAAAAAACTAAACTAAAAAAACAGGTGCCCACGCATGGGCCGGCCCAAATAGGTGTGTTGCATCTTTTTTCAACGACCAAGGCGTAATATAGGAGGTGCCTACATGGGCCGGCCCAGTCCGGATATTTTCCTGTTTGAAACGTTTTTTATGACTTATAGGTGGCATTGGTGGGTAATTTTAGTCAACTTTAAGGGCAATTTGGATGACGTACGGAAGAAGCACTATTTGCTTTATTAGTACTAGCAAAAGGGCCCGTGCGTTGCAACGGGAGAAAAATAACTATAATCTTCAAGGATGCTGATCATATTACGTCCTTCAAATTTTAGGACATTTCTTGAAATGCATGAACATTTTTTGAATTAGCAAACATTTTTTTCAACTGCACTCAAAAAATAATACACAAACTTTTTTCTCAAAATCATGGACTTTTATTGTTTTCACCAACATTGTTCTGAATATGGGAATACTTTTACAAATATCCCGAGCATTTTTTGAATTCACAAACATTTTATGTTTTCTTTAAAATTCAATTTCAAAATTCTCAGTTTTATAAGTTGCAAAAGTTTTTCAAAAGTCGATATTATTTAAATTTTAAAAGATGAAACAGAAAATGAGACTAAAAACAGAGGCACAAACTGTTTTTAAGATTTTTACACGGACTCTTGTTTAAAATTATTGACTTTTTTCATTTTATAGACATTTTCTAAAAATTTAAACATTTTTTTGTATATGCAAACATTTTTCAAAACTCCTGAGTAGTTTTTGAATTTTCAAAAAAAAAATATTTTATTTCAAAATTCTCAGTTTTTAAAATTTAAGAAAAGTTATTTGAAATTCTAAATTATTTAAAGTAGAAAAAAAGAACTGAAAAGTAAAATAAAAAAACGAAACTAAAAGAACAGGTGGCCATGCATGGGCCGGCCCAAATAGGTGTGCTGCATCTTTTTCCAATGCCCAGAGCGTAATATAGGAGGTGCCTACATGGGCCGGCCCAGTCCAGAGATTTTCCTGTTTAAAACGTTTTCTGTGACTTATAAGTGGCAATTGTGGGTAATTTTCATGAACTTTATGGGTAATGTTAATGATGGACGACAGAAGCACTAATTGCTTTATTAATAGGTAAAGATAGGTAAAGATAACATGTTAAAATTGGAGTTGATGTTCAAAAGATATGGATATTTTTTTTTCGAGAAAACGCAGAGATGTGCGTTTCTTTGTATTGAAAAGAGGGAAAGTCAGTCTCAGAGGAGACGGTTACAACAGATTACAAGTAGCTCAATGGACATCCCAGGATGGGGGATATTACCATAAAGCATTTGTTCATTTGCAAAAGATATGGATATTTCAAAAAAGCATTTGTTCTAGTTGGACATAAGGTCGATTAACCAAAATTTCAAGGGGTTTTCTTTTAAGTTCCGTCACTTAAAAGTGGGTAGCGGGTTAATTACCATAAAAGACATGGTGTTTTATGTAAAAACACAAAAATACACTTTTTTATCACTTAAAAATGAACTACGAGTTAATTACCAGAGATTGTAGGGGGTTTCTGTAGAAATAAAAAAAATCATTCTGCCACTTAAAGTTGGACTGCAGTTTGATTATTCGAAACATCAAGGGGTTTTCTGTAAAAATGCATGACATCAGAAGCAGTAATCCCTTTATTAGTAGGTATAGATATAGATAATATAATATCAAATGTACGTTGACTTTTTTCATATCTAATTTCTGATATTGTATCAACTTTAGATGTCGCTAGTGTGACTATGTACGTGGGCCAAGTTGGTCACAAGACCCGTCCTCACCGTTGTTGATCACCCGCGCCGATCTCGTCGCCGGCACCACCGTGATGAGCCTCTTGTTCTTATCTTTAAAAAAACTCTTACTTGTATGATTTAGATAGTTACTTGTATAATTTTCTTATTTGTAATATTGTTTGTTAATATATAGTGTCATAGTTTTGATATCCGTCCCCGTCGGCTCTCGTCCGGTCTATGATTCATATGTGGTATATTATCTTTTATAACTATTTGTTTCATTTAGCGTTTATGATAATTATGCCAAGCAACTTGACATAGATATTTTTATCTAGGAGGTATGTGAACCGGAAATTCCAACTGACCCTCTTATCGAGAGGTTAAATTAGTTGAAAAAGAGAACAATTTTTTGTACTGTTAATGTCACATTATTACTAACTTGAGGGTGGATAACATAAACGCTTCTTAGAACGGGAGCAATAAGTCTATGTTTCCACTGCTTGGCATGTCATCATTTTGACTTTCTTAAAGGTCATTATCAATTGTACTTACTAATATAACACCTTTCTCGACAGCAAGAATAATTGTATGCTTAACCTTTGCTATATGGGTGCATCAACAAGTTCTAAATGACTTGTCTTTCAGTGATCTTATCGAAATATTGTGTGGATTAGAAGGGATGCGTGCAAACCGAGCAAAAGAGACAACTATAATGAACTTTCTGCCCCCAAAAAGCTCAAGACCAGACATGGTTTGCCTGTGGCCAATCTTACTCAGTGAAGCACATTTTCAACTATCCAAAGGGTGATGGTTATCACCAACTTTGGTTATCACCCACTGACATGTCCGGTTATTCCTGAGTCCACCTGCCAGCGTCAAGGATGGACCAACTGGACCACGCATGCATGTTCCGGATAAATAAGAATCAGAATAATCCTGAAACAATAAATTTTAAAATTCCAGGTTTCATTAGATTCAGTCAATGTTGTCTGGGTGTCAAACAATGTCTACTGTGTGTGACAGTGTTCTACGTTACGTAGAATGAAAGTCCAGTCTGTGTCTACTTCTGATGAGTACGGTGACATAGACTATGGATCCGGTCTGTGCCTATTTCTGATGAGTATGGTGACATGCTATGGTGGCTAATGCACTGCTATTACCAAGACTACAAGCTTATCACGTGAGGGCATGAACACTACTTTATTGACACGTTTGGATTATTTCCAAACTAGTAGTTTGAAAATGGGAACCAACACTAAGTCACTAACACGTTTCTTTCATAGGCAAGCTTGGATTTTCAAAATCACTATAAAGCGTGCAAACCTACATTGCCTATGTCATGTTGCCTTCCAAATGCACTTTATACGTAACATTGGGTAATTTATAATGAAATGAATTATGCACGCTTCACTTGCTCACCTAAAATTTAGATATATCGGTTGTGCTTCATTATCGGTAAACAAACGCGAAGGATGACAACCCTCTCCTCTTTGTAAATCCACACAGGATAAAACTGAATTAAGTAGCAATAGCATAGAGAAATAAAGAAGTTAGAGAGACTGCATTTGCTGGACAAGACTATTTTACAGATAGAATACACATCAACAATTTACCAGGCTTCAGAAAGAACTAACAAAACTATTGGAACTAATCCTATATAATTAAATAGGTTATCCCCACCAACATATTTCCCTCAACATACAAGCATGCCACCTCAACATGCAACCGTGTATAGGAAAAGCCCCATCTCAACATGCTACCATGCATGGAAAAAAGTCCACCACAACATGCAACCATGCATGGGTTATGCTACTTATATTCAATAAATATTTACAACTATACTATAATCAAATATAATAAATCATATGTGTTTTCAATTTTGATTCTCATATTATTAATTCAAATATTCGTCTCCCATAAAACCAAATCTCATTGAAATATATTGTAACCAATTCCCAGCAACGCATGGGGTATCATCTATTTGCTGCACAAGGCCAGACTTTCTTTCTTGCACAGAAATCGTCTCAGTGCATATATATATATGGTATTGAATGGATTGTTACTTTGCTACTTGATGATATAATCCCAGGATGGTGGCTAGTATTTTCATATTTATTGATCCTTGTGTGTTAAACATACGAGAAGCTTCCAACACTAATTCTGTTTTGTTGTTTGTAAATGCCAGGGAACTGCTCCAAAATGTTTCCTGCTCTAAATTTGCTTCTCTTGCCTCATCTGCTCCTACTGGCAATGACTTCATATTCTCATGCACTTCCCTTCAGCAATGAGACTGATCTCGATGCCTTGCTAGTATTCAAGGCAGGTCTAAACCGCCAGTCAGATGCACTGGCCTCATGGAACACAACCACTGACTTGTGCAAGTGGCGTGGTATCATGTGCAGCCTCAAGCATAAGCGAAGGGTATTGGCACTGAATCTCTCCTCGGCTGGGCTTTTTGGGTACATCGCCCCTTCCCTCGGGAACCTGACGTACCTGAGAAGTTTAGACCTCAGCTACAATCTGCTACACGGCGAAATCCCACCGACGATTGGCCAGTTGATTCAAATGTCATATCTTGACTTGTCAAATAATTCACTCCAAGGTGAAATGCCTTGGGCCATTGGACAATTACCACGGTTAACTTACCTATATCTATCAAACAATTCACTTCAAGGGGAAATCACACGTGGCCTGCAGAACTGTACTCGCCTTATAAGTGTCAAACTTGACCTGAACAACCTCAATCGAGAAATACCTGATTGGCTTGGTGACCTGTCAAGGATTGAGACCATTTCAATAGGGAAGAACAGCTTCACTGGGATCATCCCACCATCACTTGGGAACCTCTCATCTCTGCGGAGATTATACCTCAATGAAAACCAGCTGAGTGGTCCAATCCCTGAGAGCCTTGGCAGGCTTGGTAAGCTTGAGGCTCTAGCACTGCAAGTAAACCACCTCTCAGGAAATATTCCAACAACGCTATTCAACATTTCATCCCTCATCCTCGTTGGTCTTCAAATGAACCAACTGCATGGCACACTGCCCTCCAATTTGGGCAATGGCCTTCGACACATCAGATACCTTATCCTTGCTCTGAACCAATTCACAGGAAGAATTCCAGCTTCAATTGCAAATGCAACTACAATCCAATCCATGGACCTCTCTGGTAACAACATCACCGGAATCGTGCCTCCAGAGATTGGAAGGCTCTGCCCAAAATACCTGATGCTTAATGGAAACCAGCTGGAGGCAACCACTGTTCAAGACTGGGGGTTCATCACTTCCCTGACAAATTGCACAAGCCTTCGTTGGGTCACACTGCAAAACAACAAGTTTAGAGGCAGGTTTCCGCGCTCTATCGCCAACCTATCAGGGCAACTTGAAGCCCTAGACATCAGAAACAATGGAATATCGGGAAAGATACAAATTGGCATTGGCAGTTTTCCCAAACTATTCAAGCTAGGGCTATCTGGCAATCAGTTAACCGGCCCCATACCGGACAGCATAGGAAGACTGAACATGCTCCAGTTCTTGACACTAGAGAATAACCAGCTCTCCGGGATGATGCCGCCCTCGCTCGGGAACTTAACACAGTTGCAACATCTTTCAGTAGATAACAATATGTTGGAGGGACCTCTTCCGATGAGCATAGGAAATCTACAACGGCTTGTCAGCGCAACCTTTTCGAACAATGCGCTTTCAGGTCCATTACCCGGAGAGATCTTTAGCCTGTCATCCTTGTCATACGTTCTGGACTTGTCAAGGAATCATTTTAGTAGTTCCCTTCCATCCCAGGTTGGTGGTCTTACAGAGCTCACATACTTGTACATCCATGAGAACAACTTGTCTGAGCTGCTGCCAGACGCTCTCAGCAATTGCCAGAGCTTGATGGAGCTCCGTTTGGATGATAACTACTTCAACGGTATGATTCCTGTGTCCGTAAGTAGAATGCGAGGCTTGGCACTGCTGAATTTGACCAAAAATAGGCTCACAGGAGGAATCCCTCAAGAGTTAGGACTCATGAGTGGACTGAAAGAACTGTATCTTGGACAGAACAGTTTATCTGCACAGATCCCAGAGACCTTGGAAAGCATGATATCACTCCGCCGACTCGACATATCCTTCAACCTTCTTGATGGGCAAGTCCCAGCACATGGTGTGTTCACCAATTTGACTGGGTTCACTTTCTATGGGAATGGTAAGCTTTGTGGTGGCATTCAAGAGTTGCATTTGCCTTCATGTCCATCCAAAACAATTGGGGGTGTTCAAAGGATACCCCGAGTCATTCGAAATGCAGTGATCCCGAGTACTATAATCATCTTTGTGTGCTTTATAATGGGACTAGCTTTCTTCTCACTGAAAAATAAATTAAGAATGCCATCTGTAAGAGCAACTTTGGTAGCTCCTTCCTTGATGGGTGACATGCATCCTCGAGTTTCGTATTCCAACTTGTTCCAGGCAACAAATGGCTTCACAACTGACAATTTGGTTGGTACTGGACGATATGGATGTGTTTATAAGGGGAGGTTGATGCTCAAGAGGTCAGTAAGTACTGTGGCTGTGAAGGTTTTTGACCTTGAACAAGCTGGTTCCACGAAAAGTTTTGAGGCAGAGTGTAAGGCACTTGGCAAAATTCGCCACCGTAACTTGATTGGGGTTATAACTTGCTGCTCATGCTCTGACTTTAACCAGAAAGACTTCAAAGCCATTGTTCTCGATTTCATGCCTTATGGGGGTCTTGATAGGTGGTTACATCCAGACATATATTCATCAAATCCAGTCAAAATTCTAACATTAATGCAGAGACTGAGTATTGCTTCTGATGTTGCCGCCGCTCTAGACTATCTGCACAACAACTGCCAGCCAACAATAGTTCACTGCGACTTGAAGCCCAGCAATATTCTTCTTGGAGAGGATATGGTTGCTCATGTTGGGGACTTTGGCCTTGCAAAGATTCTCATAGACCCAGAAGGGGAGCAATTGATCCATTCAAAGAGTTCCGTAGTGGGAACAATTGGATATGTTGCTGCAGGTAACTAAATTTGATTTTATTATTGTTCTAGAAAATCAGGTTGTTTGCTAGGTATATTATTCATGGTGTTTCTGCACTGCAGAGTATGGTGAAGGTGGTCAAATATCTCTGAGTGGGGATGTGTATAGCTTCGGTATTGTGCTCCTTGAGATGTTTACAGGGAAGACACCTACACATGGTATGTTTACGGATGGATTGACCTTGCTCGAGTATGCAAAGATGGCATATCCAGCACAACTGATGGAGATTATTGATCCCCTTCTGCTATCAGTTGAGAAGACACGGCAAGATATTAATAGTTACATGTACTCTATCACAAGACTTGCCCTAGCATGTTGCAGGAAAAGACCAACTGACAGGCTGTCCATGAGAGATGTCATGTCTGAGATGAACAAGATAAGGGCTTGCTGTGCTGTAGAAATAACTACGAAATGTAGTTCTACGTGATGGAGCATCAGTGCCTTGTTCTTGAGCACTAGTTTCACAAGATAACAATGGGAAATTATTATTTATACCAATATAAAAAGCATGAGTCGAACTTGGTATACTTTTGATCTGTCAACCCATTTCATAATTATTCATCCAATTATTGTGGACATATTTTACAGCCTCCCCTAATAACACTTTCGCCTATGACTTCTTAGTATACTTCTTTTGTTTTGTTACTCTCTAATTTATATTATATACATGTGAATTCTTGTTTTTACGTGCATAGAGAATTTGTCCTTTTAAGCGATATTGATTTTATGAAAAGATCTCATGTCTTTGCTTTTAAGATGTGACGTAAAATTCCAAACAATGTGTTTTTCTAATTTCACATGAAACTATACACTGATAGATATATGTGAGCTTAAAAACACGCTTCTAATATGTTTGATTCAATATTTACTAACCTTTCTTAAAAACACGCAACATGTTTTTCAATAGTTCCCTCCACATCAACAATACTGAAGGCACGAAAACTTTTAATTTTCCAATAAGTACACTTGAAACACCTCTAGCCTACCCCAACTTGTTTGGGACTAAAGGCTTTGTTGTTGTTGTTGTTGTTGTACACTTCAAACAGCATAAATGTATTTGTTTTCATGTTATTCGAACGTGCTCTGCACATGCACAGTCACCGGTGTTGAGATGGGAGGGAGTCCAAAAACTAGAGAGCAAGAGCGGAAGTCAAGGTTAGTGTTTAAGGGAGCATTCCAATAATACACCTTAACTGCATTGTCTGCAGATGTTTTTCAACATCAGATTATCAGTTTTTCATCCTTCAGTTCAATGCTGCAATGCAGTTATTTTGCATATTTTATACAGTATAAAATACCAGGAAGGCAAGAAAATCTAACATTACTTTTATCATATACACATGTCAAATATCCTTGGTTCAATACAACGGACTCCAGTTTTCTTTCTCTAATAAAACTTACTTGCATTCCCGTAGTACTTATCCAGAGTTTTGAGACAATAACTAGCTATTTTATACCTTAGCAGACCCTGGACAGTTAATTATTATTAAGTCTAGCTTCATTTATTTTCTTAAAATCACAGCCCAAATATTTCTGCAGAATTTGGAGCACACAAATACATGACAACGCACCTGCAAATAATTTAAAGGGCAAAGATGTGTGGATGAAAACAATATACAAAGTTCACCTTGATTTTGCTAAGCAGATGGCTTCGTTTACGCCAGCCTTCCTTCCCATTTTCATTGCTCCCACTGCATACAAAGAGTGAGAGGGGCAGTATGATCAAGTCGACTGTTACACTCCACTTTCCCCCGAACGATCCTGCTATGTTTTTTCTAATCAAGTCAACTTTACATCAAATTACTGGTCTGGGTTTTCGTATTAGTACAGTATGCTACCTTTTGGCTGCAACTATTCAAGGATTACTCCTGCAGCTCGACGAGGCAGTAAGCTGGCCTGCAAGCTGAGGCGAGAGGCAGCCCTGGACGCAAGCGCATTGAAGCGCTGCGCCCAGGCCGAATCCGGCCGGATCTAAGCCGGCTGCAACGGTTCAGCCCAGATCCATGGATCCTTCCAGCTTTCCCGGCGAAAGAGAGGAGCGGCAGAACGCGTCGATGGCTTGGAGCGGGAAGGGCGGCAGGGGAAGGCACTAGAGCATCTCTAGCAGATCCGGTACACCGTGGTACTGGAAAAATCGTCTTCGCGTCACGATAGTTCGCCGGACTTAAACAGAGTTCATCGTCACAAACTTCACACGTACTCCCTCGTACTAAGAACTTAGACGATGCCCAACCTTATTACTTATTAAAAAAAGGTAAACACTTCTTACCAGACGTACGTATGATGCTAAGCATTTGCCAGACCCCTCGAGCACCGTCGACTAGTTTTTTGATGTCACGGCTGAGAGACGCTCAAAATCCTTTCGGGGGATAAAAAAAATAACCAGATTTTCTGACGCCGTTCCCTAATCACTCCCTATCCCAAATTAATAGCCGAAATAGATGACTCAGGTCCCCATCTCCTCTCCCCGTTCTATTCATAGCTAAGCTCGTCATTTCCTTGTTGCCCCGATTATTTGAGTTTCTGATCTGCTTTCTATGGTATCTGCTCCAACTCGCCGATGCGTCGTCCGTCATGCGAGTGCGGGGACTAGCCGCGACCTAAACAACAACGAGATCGTAATCTCTCGCACCAGCGTGTTGATCTCCACTGGATCGGCCCCAGCTCCATCTACAGTTGTGTCCTCGCGTCCACCTTGTCGTAGTGCCGACACGGTCGGGAATGAGGCCGACATGAGTGAAGAGTACCGCCGGTTTCCCCATCCCATCCTTATATGCCTAGGTTTTGAATCGACTCATCTTGCTTTTTAATTCCTGCTTTGAGTGTTGATACCAAGCATAATTTGTAAATTTGCTGAGATTTGTGTATGTCAATATCTTGGTTTATTTCATGTGTTGTGCACTCACGTATGGGTGGAAAGCATTGGTAATTATCAATTTCAATAATTTGTTCTTACACAATTTACAAGCCTAGTTCAGTATGCATATGACTCCAAATATCCATGCTTCATATGCGTCATTGGCTTGCATCTTCACTAGACATTCTAAACATGCTTTCGTTTTTCTATACTATTGTGTTATCTTGAGATTGCAAGAAATTGACGCTTCTTCCAAATACCACCGGTGCACGGTAGCTACCGTTACTCGATAAGACATCAACAGGCAGCGGGGACATTAAACGTGATAGGATACAACACAATCATCTTGCCGCCATGTTGGCCTCTTCTCCGGCGACGTTGCATCCATGGTACTCCTAATCGATGTTCAGGTAGGCATCATCTCTCATACATCCTACCATCGATGCTTCCGGTTCCTCGACGTCTCTGGCTTTAAATAGTGGGAGTGACGTGCTTCACTGTCAAAGAGGCAATGCTTCAGATTCTGTGTATTGTCATACTACCTATGTATGTGCTTCCTTCAGTTTAGTTTCAGATATGTGCTTCGGTATCATATGTAGCATGCTTCGAAGCATTTACGTGTTAATTTGCTTTGTTGTTTATACAAACATGGTAATCTGTTAATATTTTGTTCAAGCTTCAGTAACTCTCAAACTATGTTTTTGATGGCTTATTGCCACAAAAAATCCATTCGTATTACATTTGACACGATATGTTTCCTAGAAAATATTGTCTGCTTCAACCAAATAATTGTGCTTCAAAATACAACCACGCGTGCTTCATTTCTTACACTAACATTGCGATGGTATAAGGAACTTGGTACTACATTTCTCATGCTTCAACCAAATAAAATTGTGCTTTGAAATGCAATGACATGTGCTTCATTTCTTACTCAAACATTGCGATGATATAAGGAACTTGAAACTACATTTAATGTTCAACCAAATAAAATTAAGTTTCGAAATACAATGTCGCGTGTTTCATTTCTTACACTAACATTGTGATGGTATAAGGAACTTGGAACTACATTTCATGCTTCAACCAAATAAAATTGTGCTTTGAAATACAATGATGCATGCTTCATTTCTTACACTAACATTGTGATGGTATAAGGAACTTGGAACTACATTTCATGCTTCAACCAAATAAAATTGGGCTTCGAAATACAAACACGTGTGCTTCATTCGGAAAACAAATTATGACAATGCCCGGAGAAAATGTGACCATGAATTATGAAGCATGTCATGTACTGTTGGAAGCATATGATGGAAACGAGTATGGAATAAAAAGGAAGCATCATGCATATATGAAAACTCATGTGATTGTATGGACATGGAGCGAATATCGGAAGCATATATGGCAGCAGCGTGATTAGAGAAAATCTATAAATGTTATGGAAGCATATTTTCCAAATTAAGTTGAGACAAATTAGATCGAACCAAACTTCTATGGTGGTTGGAAGTAACATGGAGTAACACTGGAAGACGAAAAATAATAGCAAATTTATGCAAAATTTTGTTTCTAAATAAAAATAAATTGGTACATTGGACATAAAGTTTTTTCTTGGACATGGAAGCAAATTTAACATGTACTGGAAGCTAAGTTTAGTAGGAAAAGTTTTTTGGTTCAGTAGAAAATAAGGCGATATGTACATGCTTTTTTAGGGATTCCTTGCTTGATTTTTGGATGTGATTAGTTTGTGGAGCAAAATTAGTACAGGGAAACAAAGGTGGACCCTTGTTACAGATTGTGTCCAACCGTGATTTTTGGGAGCAGTTAATTCTATGAAGCTGATTATCAGAAAACTACCTGGAAAAGGTCCGACGCACCTATACTAATCTAATGGGCACAAGCAGCCTCATCCTACGGTGTTCGGCTGGTAGATCAGTAGTCTGATTCCTAACGGTGCCTTTAAAAAAGGGCACTGCTACGAATGAGTCGGATTATTTCATGAGGAAATCATCCGCCTGGTCAGCCGTAGGATATGCTAGAGGTGTCCGTTCGATGTGCTATCACAACCCCGACTTTCTTCTATGTAACCCCAGCGTCGCAGCTTTTCACGGCAGGACCAGCGCTGCAGATTCCATGGCAACCCTCCCGGCGCTCCATTGCAACCTCAACGAGACGTCCGACGTGCTTCACTGCAGCTCCGGCGACACTTACACTGCAACCACGACGGAGCTCTAATGACCCGAAGAGTGCTCCAATTCCACGGTTTTTTGGATTTTTTTACTTCCCTTGTTAACACGACCCGTGTGTTGAAGAATCCCTGGGCGTACCTTTTTTTACTAGCAAAGCGTTTTGTACATGTTTTGATTTCTAGAGAGGTCGGTCACCGCTTTGACCGTCTAATTTGTCCCGAGGTCTTCTTTCAGTTGTGGGCCGCGTGGCACGGTTTTCATCTTCACGGTTCGCGAGATGTCTCTAGAAATCTTACGTGGAATATCAGTCTATCTTTCTTTTTATTCACATGTTGTGATGATGAGTGCCCACGGATATACCATAAAAACTCAATTAATCTTTATTATATATCTCACATACTCGATTACAAGGATAGATGGAACTCAAAGCAAAAATCCTAAGCAAAGCAAATCTGAAAATTATTTTTCTAACTCATGAAACAACTAAGGATCAAACTAAAATAGATAGTAATGATGGTGATACGATACCAGGGCACCTCCCCCAAGCTTGGAACAAGCCAAGGGTGGTGCCCGTACCCAAGTACTCAAGCGTCCTCCTCGGGTGATGGTAGTGGTGTAGCAGGTGTGTCCTCAATACTCCAGGGTGTAGATTCCCCGTCATAGGAAGATAATTTTGTCTCGGGAGTCCTCAAACCAGCAACGAAGCTCATCCTTTGAAACCTAGATTCATACTCACAGTTTTGACCTTGGAGTTCATAGACTTGATCTTGGAGGTGATTGATCCGATCTTGAGCCTTAGAGAGAATCGCCCTCACATTCTTGGTGTCCAGCTTATTTTTTCGGATGAAATCCGTAATAATGGAGTGGTTAGCACTCAGACCACGCTCCACCATCCCTTGGCACTTTAAAATCTCTTGTTCCACTGCTGCAAGTCTACCTTTCTCGTTTCCCTCCTTGGGGCGTTGAACATCCCGGATGTGAAGCACCCCTGATGCATCTCAATGGCTTGAGGGTACTTCATCACCTCCGTCAGGTAGGGGTTGATGACCTTATCGAAGAACTTATCATTGAAAGGGCTTGGTAAAGTCATGTCGATCTAAATCTGTCTGAAAAATAGCTTGAAACAAGAACAGAGGAAAATCTCGCAATGCGGTGGTCAAAACACCCGGGTATCTCAATGGCTTGATTCTTTGCCCATTCACCACTCCTGGATTTTTACCTTCGAAATTATTGATTTTTATAACACCGGAGCGATAAAACCTCCTCGACAACATAGGGTCCTTCCATTTGAAGAGGAGTTTCCCTGCAAAATATCTAAAACAAGAATTTTACAAAAGCACTAAGTCTCCTACATTGAATTCTTGTTTTTGAATTCTTTTGGCATGCCATCTTTTAACCTTTTCCTTAAACAACTTAGCATTTTCGTAAGTTTGTGTCCTCCATTCATCCAATGAGCTAATATCAAATAACATTTTCTCACTGGCAAGTTCAAAATCATAATTAAGTTATTTTATTTCCCAATAAGCTTTATGTTCTAACTCAAGAGGTAAATGACAAGATTTCCCATGGACCATTTTATATGGGGACATCCCCATGGGATTCTTATAAGCGGTCTTATAAGCCCACAAAGTATCATCAAGTTTCTTAGACCAATTCTTTCTAGACCTATGACCATCTTTTGCAAAATTAATTTTATTTCACGATTGCTTAGTTCAACTTGACCACTAGACTTGCGATGATAAGCTGATGCAATTCTATGGTTAACATCATACTTAGCTAGCATTTACGGGAAACAACATTAATAACATGTGAACCACCATCAGTAATTAAATATCTAGGGAAACCAAACCTCAGAAAGATAATATCTTTAACATTTTAATAGAAGTGTTATGATCAACACAACTAGTTGGAATAGCTTCTACCCATTTAGTAACGTAATCAACAACAACTAGAATATGAGTATATCCATTCGAGGAAGGAAAAGGTCCCATAAAGTCAAAACCCAACACATCAAAAGGTTCAATAGCAAGTGAATAGTTCATAGGAATTTCATGACGTTTACAAATATTACCTACTCATTGCCATTCATCATAAGAAAGGACGTGCTTACGAGCATCTTTAAAAAGACTAGGCCAATAGAAACCAGATTGTAATACCTTGTGTGCAGTTCTCTCACTAGCATGATGTCCTCCGTAGGCCTTGGAATGACACTTCCTTGGAATTTTTCCTGCTCATGCTCACGTATACAACGGCTAATAACACCATCTACTCCTTCTTTATAAAGATGTGTGTAAGGGCATTATCCTGCTTAAGTATTTTGGTGATGATGACAACTCACTATGTTATCTAACCGGGTGTCAAGTATGGAAGTATCATTTGTTAATACACAAGATGGTTAGGCATTCCCTCCAGACAGAAAATGTCGAAGACGTGTTCCTTACGTGTTTATTTTCTTTGGTCGTAGGGATCCCGTACTTTTAAGAGGGAATCCACATTGGAAGTCTATGGGTGAATCAATTCTTCTCTAACATTGTTGCAACCATCATGTTCCAATGCATCTTTGAGAGAGAGGAATCCCGGTTTTTCTATACTAACCGGTTGTACCGGTGCTATGGGCGGTTGTATCGCTCAGTTGCTGGGCGATTATACCAGCCATGCATTGGATCACCGCCGGACACGGTTCTATTTCACTATCCTTGTTGGGCGATGGTGGCCCGGTTGTACCACTATATTAAATATAGCCGGTACTATCAGTGTTCCAAGCGGTTGTACCGCTTAGGACTTCGCCACGCTGAGCAGCCATGGCTGCTGACACATCTGGTCCAACTTCTTGTTTTGGCCAGGTTGTAGGGCGGTGGTTGACCGGTTGTTCCACTAAAATATGAACACCGGTTGTATCGTCCCAGCAACCGGTTGTACCGCCCAGTGCAATTTTTGTTGTAACGGTTAGAAATCTGGGGGCCTATATAAGGGGGTTTTCTTCTTCCTCCCCCTTATCTCTTACCTCTCTCTCTCCTCCATTGATGCACTGAAGCTTTCTTGCCCGATCTCTCTCCCTAGCCACCCCAAACTTGTTTTCTTGCTAGGGATTGAAGGAGGAGACCTAGATCTACACTTCCACCAAAGGAAAATTTATTCCCCCAAGTTATTGTGTGGATTTTGTTACTCTTGGGTGTTTGAGCACCCTAGACGGAAGAGGTCACCTCGGAGCCACATTCCATTATTGTGAAGGTCCGTGGTTTTGTTGGCAGCCTCCAATTAAGTTGTGGAGAGAGCCCCAACCTTGTTGTAAAGGTCCAGTTGCCACCTTCAAGGGCATCACTTAGTGGAATCACGACACCTCGCATTGTGTGTGGGCGTGAGGAGAATACGGTGGCCTTAGTGGCATCTTGGGGGGCATTCTGCCTCCACACTGCTCCAACTGATACGTACTTCCCCTCAAAGGGAAGGAACTTTGGGAACACACCCTCGTCTTGATCGGTTCCACTTGTGGATATTTCTTACATTTACTTGTATTTACTCTTTGCTTATTATTGTGCGTTATTATCATATAGGTTGCTCACCTATTTGCATATCTAGACAACCTATTTGTTGCTAAACGTAATTTGTTTAAAGAAAAGCTTAAAATTTGTTACTTTCCTATTCACCCCCTTTAGTCAACCATATCGATCCTTTCAATTGGTATCAGAGCCAAGTTTCTTTATTAAGGGTTTTACCACCCAAAGAGTATTGTTGACGACGGGGAATGAGTTGATGAGGTGCCCGAGGGAGCTGTTGCAAACTCAGTCACCCGAGAGGAATTGAATGAGGTCATGTCCACATTTAAATCCTCTATGGCTATCGAAGTCAAAAACATGCTTAAGGATTTCCTTAATGATTACAAGCCATCTACCGACCCATTGTTGGTGGCGAATCCCACATCTTTAGATTTGGGAGGCAATTCCGAAAAGGGAAATGCTAGTAGCAAAAAGTATAAAATGCATGAAGGCACAAGTGGGGCTAATGCCTTTACCTCTGTTCCTCCTCCCTTGGTCTATGGAGGACCGGTTCACCCACCGCATATTATTAATCTAGGTCCTACACCAAAGCTTGTTAAGAATGATTTTGCTAACTGAGCAGGGATACTACCCACGTGATCCAAGAAAACTCATGCCAAGAGAAGAGGCAGACAATCAGCTCAACCACTCCGCCTTGTTCATTTTTCAAGCAGTCTTACCTGTTGAAGACCTTCCTCACTTGCGTCCCTTCACTCGTGACAAATATTGTTGGGAGCACATCATATACATGTACAAGGAAAGCTCTAGCATTCAGAGGTCCAACTATGAAGTGGTTCTCAATGAGGCCGATGAATTTGCTATGATCGAGGATGAGGACCCTCGTGAGCTATATCGGAGAGTTACAACTCTTGTTGTGGCCCTTTAAGATCATGGAAGCAAAGATGTGGATGACACTTGGATTAAGCACAAGTTTCTAAAGGCCATCATGCCTTTCAACAAGTCCATGTCCTCTGTCATTCGTCAAAGGCCAGACTTCCATTCCTTGTCCTCAAGTGATGTGTTGGATGAGTTCATTGCCATGAATATTTTGAACAAAATTGCTAATGATGCTCTAGCCCGAGTTTAATGATCAAGAAAGGACTCTCCCAACCTTGCTTTGAACGCCAAGGCTACTTTAGAGGAAGATGAGGAAGACGAAGAAGAATCTTGTCCCGAAGACACCAAGTTTGCTTACCATGAGCATATGGCTCTTTCATCAAGGCAAATTTGGGGCCAGAAAAACTGAAGGCCCAACTTATCCAAGAATAACTCAAGCGGGTCTAAGGGAAAGCAACAAGTGAGAACTTGCTACAATTGTGGCAATGTGAGTCACTTTGTGGCAGATTGTCCCTATGAACAAAGGGAAGACAATGGTGGCAAGCTCATTCGCAAAGACAAGACCAAGTCTTTCCCAAAAAGGAACAACTTCCCCAAGAAGATGCCCCCTAAGGTGCTGGTGGCTCAAGAAGTGTACCTCTCTGATGAGGATGATGACGATGATACAAGTGGTGAAACAATGGGAATGGCTACAGTGGACATTGCATCCTCTTCTCCAAGCAAGGTGTCTCTTTTCAAGGATCCCAACGAGAACCGCATGGCCAAGTGCCTGATGGCCAAGGCATCCGACAAGGTAACATCTAATGCTCAAACTTCCAACATCAAAGCTATCATTTCCGCTACCATGGATAGCGGAGATAAAAAGGAAGAGGTAGAGGAGGAGGAGAACTCCTTTGATAAATTCATGAGAAACCTCAAGGGTAAATCGAAGAAGCATGTTGTTGCTCTCTTGGAACAACTCGGTGAGGCCAATGACTTTATTGAATCTGATGAAGATGCCATCTCTACCCTTCAAGGTCATAGTGGTGACTATGTCGAAGACATTGCGGATATTTCCATTGCTCTTGAAAAGGAGCAAGGGCTTCGTTTGATTCTTAAGGAGTCATTTAATGATGACATTGCTAAGTTAAAGAAAGATCTTGATCATGCTCTTGTTCTTACTAGTGTACTTCAATCCGAAAAGAGCGCACTTGGGCTTGATCATGTTAGACTCAAGAAAGATCTTGCAACACTTGACAAGGCTCACAAGGCCTTGAAGAGTACTCATGTCTCTTTAAAAGAGTCTCATGCTCAACTTCAAGTAAAACTCACTAAGGAAATAGCCACTTCCTCTCCATTTGTTTTAATTGATAATGTCCATGCTGTTAACCCCTGCCGTGAGCATGCACATCTTGTGCAGGAGAACTCCAAATTAAAAGAGAAGCTTGAGAAAGGCCTTGTGACATGCATCCAAGGTCAAAAAAATCTTAATGACCTTCTGAGCAGTCAAAAGGAAGTGGTTGCAAAGGAAGGAGTTGGGTTTGCACCCAAGACCAAGAAGAAGAACAAGAAGAAGAAACCAAGCAATCTCCGCAGATTATGGAAACCTTTGTTAAATCTGGGAAGGATACTCATGGGAAGAAAAAGAACCAAGCTAAGGGTGGTAATGCCCTGAAGGGCAATACCCCTCTACCCAACACAACCGACGACTTTAGCCCCTCCTATGTGTTCTTTCGTGCGAATGATGGAAATGTTTTTGCCAAGTTTGTTGGCTCTTATGATGAGTACATTGCATGGTCTATTTGGGTTCCTAAGACCCTTGTTACTAACATGAGAGGACCCATTAAAGAATGGGTGCCTAAATCCAAGCATTGATCTTATGCAAGAGTTTGCTTCCGGTGGGGTATCATGGTTGCTTTATAGTGGAGCAACAAATCATATGACCAGAAGCAAGGACTTGGTGGTGGACGTTCATACCAACCCATCCATTACCACCCAAGTCTCCTTTGGTGATGACGCGATTTCAAAGATATTGGGTGTCAGCAAGGTGGTAATTTCTTCGGAACTTACCATTGAAAAGGTTATGCTTGTTGAGACCCTTGCATACAATTTACTTTTTGTTCATCAACTTGCACTTATGGGCTTTAGTACTTTATTTGGTATTGACTTAGTGGCCCTTTTGTGGAGCAAGACTCTTAAAGTACCTTTGTTGGTCATGTCGAGAATGGTCTCTATGTGGTTAACTTTTCGGAGCAACCCACGCGGACAACGACTTGTCTAATGGCTAAAGTTGATGTGGGATGGCTTTGGCATTGTCAGCTAGCCCATGTAAATATGAGATCTTTGCGAAGTCTCCTCAAAGGGGATCACGTTCTCGGACTAACAAATGTGAGTTTTGTGAGAGATCGAGCTTGCAGTGAATGTATTGAAGGAAAGATTCATGAGACAGCTCACCGCCCACGACTATCATCTACTCAAAAAGGACCTTGGAGCTCCTCCACATGGATCTCTTCGGTCCTCCATCCTATGATAGCCCTGGGGGAAGAAAGTACTTCTTGGTGATAGTGGATGATTACTCAAGATATACCTGGGTATACTTTGTCAAGAGAAAGAGTGAGACTTAACAAACCGTCATCGACTTTGCTAATGAAGCTCAACACCAACACAATTCAAAGGTATTGATGATGAGAAGTGAAAATGGCACCGAGTTCAAGAACTACACCCTAAATGAGTTTCTGAGTGATGAAGGAATCAAGCACCAATACTCTTCTCCTTACACCTCAACAAAATGGTGTGGCGGAAAGGAAGAACCGGACGTTGATGGATGTGGAAAGAACCATGATGGTGGAGTTTAAATCTTCGTATAACTTTTGGGCTGAAGCCATCAACACCGCATGTCATGCATCCAATCGTCTCTACCTTCGCAAAGGTTTAAACAAGACTCCATATGAAATTCTTACTGGCAACACGCCCAAACTCAAGTACTTTCGGGTGTTTTGGTGTAAGTGTTTCATTCTTAATAAAGGTGCTCATTTTTGAAATTTGAACCTAGAGATCAAGAGGGCATATTTGTTGGTTATGCTTCAAACTCTCGCGCTTACCGTGTCCTCAACAAGTCCTCTCGACTCACTGAGGAGACATGTAACATGGAGTTTGACGAGAATAATGGCTCCCAAGTAGAGCAAGGTGGTATTTGATGTAGGTGATGAAATTCCTCCCCAAGCCGTAAGAAGAATGGGCGTGTGATACTTCTTGCCCATTAAGGAACCCCTTATGAATGAAGGAGAAGGACAATGTTCCACTCACATGGAACCATCACCAACGCAAGACCCACATGCTTCTGAAGAACACTCTGAAGACCCTCATCCGTGTAATACTGATCAAGGAGAAGGTCCACCTCAAGATGGTCCTGCACCAACTGATGTCCTTGATCCTGCTCACCCCTCTGGGAATGCTCAAGATCAAGAGCAGGTTGAAGGTCAAGACCAAGCTCAAGATGAAAATCAAGCACATGAACAAAATCATGCTCAAGATCAGGGGGCAACTCAAAAAGGTGGCAAAGGTCATATACAGGCTTCTCAGCTTACCCTTGGGGAGATTCAAGAAAGACGCGCTGCCAAGAATGCCAAAACGCTCAAAAATCTTTCTCATGTGATGGAGAATGTCCACGGCAACTTACAGAGAGGGATAACTACTAGTCGTCAATTATAAAACTTTAGTGCACATCATGCGTTTGTTTCTTGCATTGAACCACTAAAGGTACAAGAGGCTCTCGAAGACATGGACTCGGTTGATGCCATGCATGATGAACTCAACAACTTCAAGCGCAACAAAGTGTGGCAACTGGTGCCAAGACCCAAGGAGAACCAAAATGTTATTGAGACAAAAGTGGATCTTTAAGAACAAGCAAGATGTGAACGGGGTTGTCACTCGGAACAAAGCAAGATTGGTAGCACAAGGCTACTCCCATGTCGAGGGTATCGACTACGGTGAAACCTTTGCTCCTGTTGATCGCCTTGACTCTATTCGCTTGCTGCTTGCATTTGCATCTCATCATAACTTCAAATTATATCAAATGGATGTGAAGAGTGCATTTCTTAATGGCCCCCTTAAGGAGTTGGTTTATGTCAAACAACCCTCGGGGTTCGAGGATCCCAAGTTCCCTAATCATGTGTATGATCTCGACAAGGCACTCTATGGCCTTAAACAAGCCCCACGTGCGTGGTATGAGCACCTTACCGAGATGTTACATGACCGAGGATTTGAAGTTGGGAAAATCGACCCCACCCTTTTTACTAAGAAGGTCAAGGGGAACTTGTTCATATGCCAACTATATGTTGATGATATTATCTTTGGTTCTCCTATCAAAGCTTTTAATGAAGATTTTTCTGGTCTAATGACTAAAGAGTTTGAGATGTCTATGATGGGAGAGTTGAAGTTTTTCCTTGGATTCGAAGTCAAGCAACAAAGTTAAGGAACCTTCATCAATCAAGCAAAATACACTCAAGACATGCTCAAAAGGTTCCAGATGGATGATCTCAAACCTGCAAAGGCCAACACTCCGATGCCTCTCAACTGCCATCTTGATCTCGATCCCAATGGTAAAGTTGTGGACCAAAAGGTATAGCGCTCTATGATTGGTTCTTTGCTTTACCTTTGTGCATCTAGAACGGGTATTATGTTGAGTGTGGGAATTTGTGCACATTTTCAATCCGCACCTAAGGAAAGTCACTATGTGTAGGTCAAGCGAATATTTCGATATTTGACTCATACCCCAAACTTTGGCTTATGGTATCCCAAATGGGCTTCATTTGATCTCTCAGGATTTTCAGACTCGGACTGGGTGGGAGACCGTGTGGATAGGAAGTCAACTTCCAGAGGTTGCCAATTCCTTGGCCGCTCTCTAGTAAGTTGGTCTTCCAAGAAACAAAATGTGTTTCTCTCTCACCCATTGAGGTTGAATATGTAGCTGCTGCAAGTTGCTATGCTCAATTGCTTTGGATGAGGCAAACTTTAAAGGATTACAGTGTCACCTGTGACAAAGTGCCTCTTTATTGTGATAATATTAGTGCCATCTCAATCTACATCAATCCGGTTCAATATTGCAAGACGAAGCACGTCAGTATTCGCCATCATTTCATCCGGTAGCATATCAAGCATGGGGAGATTGACCTCATCTACCTCAACACTAATGAATAGCTTGGAGATATCTTCACAAAACCTTTGAATGAAGCAAGGTTTCACGAGTTAAGGCATGACCTAATATCATTGATTTGAGCAATGTACATTGATACCTGGCACATTCCATCACTCTCATCATTATATTCTGTTTAGATGTAGGCATGAATTTAGGGGGAGTCTAGTTCTCTCAATGAACTACCCATCCTCTTATTATGCATAAAACAATCAAATCTTTTACATTCGCCATTTTAGATGGTATTTCCGCCACAAAGATGAGTTTTGGTCATGGGCCCAAGGTTAAAATCTTCGCGGTGCCATACCAGTTCACTCAAACATAGGTGGCCTCGGCCACCGCCACCTCTTAGTGAGGACTTTACCCTTCGTGTTCTTAAAATTTTTGTTGCACATTTTTGCCTCTAGTTTTTAGTGTGGAATCCCTCAAGGTGTGTATTCCTCTTTCTGTGGCTCTTCTCAGTCACCCTGGGACTTACCCACCATACTCCCTTGCTTGCTCTCTGTCCCAAACCCTCCTCACCCCTCAAACCCTCTCCATTCCCTTGTACGCTTTGTTTTCTCTATGATGGAGACTGGGGCAGGGCGGTACAACCAGTGGCTCAAGAGGTACAACCGCTAATCCCCATTGCCCCCTCTCCAGAGGTACGACCAGTGAAAATTAGCAGTTCTACCGCTCACCTCCAGGCTGTACTGGACCTGTACAACCGCTCCTCAGAGTGGTATAACCGGTGCGGCAACGGACGCTTAAAAGGGAGGGTCAGGCCGAAGGGGCATTCATTTTCCCCTTCGTGCCCAACCTCTCCCCATGGTGCCCCCGTTGCCTGCTGCCGTCTCCACCACGCCGGCGTGCCTCCGGCGCCTCGGATCTGGTGCCCCCTCGGATTCACTCTGTGGAGGCCCTCCCTTCCCTGATCTCCTCCATTGGATGCCGGTAATGCCCTTCCTCCTTCTTGTTCTTGGATCCTCCGCATTTGATCTCCTTCTTCTTAGGGAATTGCTAGGTTCCCACGTTTGTGATGGATAAACTATTGGTAGGCGGAGATCATCTATATAATTCTATTAGTTATGCTATTAGAACCTAGAATCACTGGCATCGGTCTCAGATCCGAATGAATCGGTCTCCCTCAGACAACAGTACAACCGCCTTCATTAGCGGTACAACCGCTACTGCGGTACAACTTCCCGTGTGACCGGTACAACCGGCCTCCCTAGTTCCAATGCCACTACTTCTTTGTTTTACTTTGCATACCTAATATATTCTTGCTTTCCCGTACAATCCTCTCATCTTTTCTGGGTTTCTTTGTGTGTGTTTTTCTGGTGTGTGTCTGCAGAAGGCTCTAGTTCTCTCTCTCCTCCTCGGAAGAACACCAAGAAGCGTGCTCGCAGGTGTAGGCTCGTGGATGACTCTAAGCACGAGGAAGTGGTGATACCTACCAATCCCTCTCGCCATGTAAAAGACTTGGCCTCCAAGTAGAAATATGCCAAGCCAATTCACAAATGGAAGCAAGCTGATTGGGAGCAGGTTCGCTTTTAGAATCCATATGTGGTTCCCATTGTTCCCTCTTGGACAACCCCCAGTTCGAGAATGCACTCCAGATGCGCATTGTGCATGAGCTGTATGACTATCACAAGAACAAGTTTGCCAAGCAGTGGACTATTGACATTGAGCACTGGAAGAATAACATGGACTAGTTTGGCGAAGCTTATACTCTGTGTGAGGAATTTGACCTGCTCAAGCTCATGACACTCAAGTGTCCCTTTGAAGTGTATCTCATTCACCAGTTCTATGCCATAGTTCACTTTGACACAGTTGCCGCTCGCACCCTTACCTTCATGTGTCGTGATGAGCTATTCGTGGTCCCGTGGCGTGCCTTCTGCAATGGTCTTGGGTATGATGATACTGGTCTCACTGGAGATGGCGGCATTCGGCCTCATGATCGTCCCCATCCAATGGATAAGGTCAAGCTTGCTCCCTTATACATTTCCGGGCATGGGATTGCTGGCTCCTCTAAGGACATGCTATGGTATATGATATTCTGCACTGTGTTTGCCGGAATGTTCTCCTACCCAAGGTGGGCAACCAAGATGAGATTCATGGTTACTTTGTTCATATGCTTGTTTCTATGAAGGAGATGGCTGGCACTGGGGCCACATTTGATGCTTCAAAATGGTTATGGGAGGATCTCTACTCCACAGTTCAGTACAAATTGGTACCCAACTATGCTCCATTCATTATGTGCTTCCTCAGATCTATGTGGGAAGTTCAAAGGCCTGGAGAGCCTCTCTCTTCTCCTGAGAATCTCACTGATCATGAGGTCAAGCAACTCCGGAAGAAGAAGCATGCTGCTCATCGTTTCCCCGATGATGCTCCTGAGGATGTCTTTGCTACTTCTAGTGACGGTGACTTTGAGCTTCCTGTGGCTGCCAAGCCCTCTTGGGTATCCAAATTCTCAAATAAGTTGAAGAAGAACTTCTGCCTCCAAGCTCATGTTCGGCAGAAGCTATATGAAGCCCATGTCAACGAGAAGCTTGCTCGACACCGATAGATTTAGATTATGAGGGCTCTCAAGCTTGAGGCTACTAGTGGTTCCGAGAAGTCTATCACACCTGAGGAGAAGTGGATCTATGGTCATAGCTCTTGGAAATATGATGAGGTATCGGGTCAGCCTCCTACCTCCTCTGCTACTGCTGCTCCGGAGGAGTCTGATAGTGATGAGTTTGCTTATGAGGAGTCTACTAGTGGTGATGATGATGATTCCTAGGAGTCTGGCGGATCTCATGAGCTTTACTGAGCACCGGGGCGCTAGCATCACTCTTTCCCTTTTTGGTGTCCTGATGCCAAAGGGAGAGAGAGCTATAGCTTGACGGGATTTGCATGGGGGGCTTTGCAGTCATTTCGTGTCTTTCGTGTTGTTTTTCAAAATTGAACTCTTATTTGCTTGTTACTTGGTCTTGAATCTATCGTGCGGAGACTATTTGCATTTTTATGGAGACCATGTTTATTTATTTCCCATATCATTTGAATCTCTACTCGTTATCTCGTACATATGATCCTTGATGTTAAATTTCTGTATGTACCCTGTGGATGGTCTCTAACACCAAGGGGGAGCTCCAATCGTGGCTCTGTCTCATCTGGGGCACTCAGTGAGGGGGAGCTCCGCTTCTACTTAAGATATCATCGATGCAAATTGTGTTGTTGTCATCATCCACCAAAAAGGGGGAGATTGTAAGGGCATTCTCCTGCTTAAGTGCTTTGGTGATGATGAAAACTCACTATGTTATCTAACCGGGTGTCAAGTATGCAAGTATCATTTATTAAGACACAAGACGGTTAGGTATTCCCTCCAGACGGAAAATATCGAAGACATGTTCCCTACGTGTTTATTTTCTTTGGTCGTAGGGATCTCGTACTATTAAGAGGGAATCCACATTGGAAGTCTATGGGTGAATCAATTCTTCTCTAACACTGTTGCAACCATCGTGTTCCAACGCGTCTTTGAGAGAGAGGAATCCCAGTTTTTCTATGCTAACCGGTTGTACCGGTGCTATGGGCGGTTGTACTGCTTAGTTGCTGGGCGGTTGTATCGACCATGCACCGGGTCACCACCGGACACAGTTCTGTTTCACTGTGGTTGTTGGGCGGTGGTGGCCCAGTTGTACCGCTATATTAAATATAGTCGGTACTACTGGTTTTCCAAGTGGTGGTACCGCTTGGGACTTAGCCATGCCCAGCGGCCATGGCTAGTGACACCTGTGGGCCAACTTCCTATTTTGCCTCGGTTGTAGGGCGGTGGTTGACCGGTTGTTCCGCTAAAATAGGAACACCGGTTGTACTGGCCGAGGAACCGGTTGTATCGCCCAGTGAAATTTTTGTTGTACCGGTTAGAAATCTGGGGGCCTATATAAGGGGGGTCTTCTTCTTCCTCCCCCTTATCTCTTACCTCTCTCTCTCCTCCATTGATGCACTGAAGCTTTCTTGCCCGATCTCTCTCCCTAGACATCCAAACGTTTTGTCTTTCTAGGGATTGAAGGAGGAGACCTAGATCTACACTTCCACCAAAGGAAAATTGATTCCCCCAAGTTCTTGTGTGGATTCTGTTACCCTTGGGTGTTTGAGCACCGTAGACGGAAGAGGTCACCTCGGAGCCACATTCCATTGTGGTGAAGCTCCGCGATTTTGTTGGGAGCCTCCAATTAAGTTGTGGAGAGAGCCCCAACCTTGTTGTAAAGGTTCGGTTGCCACCTTCAAGGGCATCACTTAGTGGAATCACGGCACCTAGCATTGTGTGAGGGCGTGAGGAGAATACAATGGCATCTTGGGGAGCATTGTGCCTCCACACCGCTCCAACGGAGACATACTTCCCCTCAAAGGGAAGGAACTTCGGGAACACACCCTCGTCTTGATCGGTTCCACTTGTGGATATTTCTTACCTTTAGTTGTATTTACCCTTTGCTTATTATTGTTGTGTTAGCATCATATCGTTTCTCACCTAGTTGCATATCTAGACAAGCTATTTGTTGCTAAACCTAATTTGTTTAAAGAAATGTATAAAATTTGTTACTTGCCTATTCACCCCCTCTAGTCAACCATATCGACCCTTTCAATGTGGGTCATCCCAAAAGTAATGTCGTAAATCATAGAAGAATTTTTTCTTTTGTTGATAGGTGAAACTTGGTGGAATATATTTAGAAACAATGTAATTAGCATAATCTGCATACCAAAGAGTATTACATGAAGTGTTTATAACAAAAAGTTGATCATCAGGAAAACCATCATCAATAGTGAGTTGGTCATCAAGAACATTTTCTATCCTAGGCAAGTTATGTGGTACGGAGTTATCAGCTCCAATCCTATCAACGAATGCAAATCAAATTCTTGGAGTAGTAACACCCATCTAATAAGTCTAGGTTTAGCATCTTTATTTTCCATAAGGTACTTAATAGCAGCATGATGAGTGTGAATAGTTACTTTAGAATCAACAATGTAAGGTCTAAACTTATCACATGCAAACACAACTGCTAAAAATTCCTTTCGAGTAGTAGCATAATTTCTTTGAGTGGTGTCTAGGGTTTTACTAACATGATGAATAACATTCAATTTCTTGTCTATTTTTTGCCCTAGAACGGCACCAACAATATAATCACTATAATCACACATAATTTCAAATGGTAGGTTCGAATCACGTGGTTGAACAATAGGTGCATAAATTAAGGTTTTCTTAAGTATTTCAAACGCTTCTACCGAATCATCATCAAAAACAAAAGGAACATCTTTTTGGAGAAGATTAGTTAATGGCCTAGAAATCTTTGAGAAATCTTTAATGAAACGCCTATAGAAACCAACATGACCAAGGAAATTTCTTATACCTTTGATATCTCTTGGGCAAGGCATTTTCTATATTGCATCAACTTTGGCCTTATCCACCTATATACCACATTCAGAAATTTTATGCCCAAGAACTATACCTTCATTCACCATAAAGTGGCACTTCTCCTAATTCAAGATAAGATGAGTTTCTTCACATTTGTAAAAAACTTGATCAAGGTTTCTCAAGCAATCATCAAAGGAAGTATCATAAAGGGAAAAATGATCCATGAAGACCTCAACAATCTTTTCACAATAATCAGAGAATGTAGTAGTCATACATCTTTGAAAGCTAGCTGGTGCATTGCATAGACCAAAAGGCATATGCCTGATACGTCTCCAACGTATAGATAATTATGAAGTATTCATGCCATGTTTGCCTATGTTTACAATACTTTTATATGGTTTTGCTACACTTTATATGATTTATTTAGATCTAATCTGAACCGACGTTGTTTTCAGCAGAACTACCGTGGTGTTGTTTTTTGTGTAGAAATAAAAGTTATCAAAATTGGAAGAAACTTTTTGATGATTTTTTGGAGGAAAAGATAAATATTGGAGCAAAGGACCACCAGAGGGGGCCCCGGTGCCCACCAAACACTAGTGCGCGCCAGACCCTCATGGCACGTCATCGTGTCTAGTGGGCCACTCGTGGCCCATCTTGGCGTGATTCCAACACCCAAAAATCTAATAAATATAGAAACCTCTAGAAATAACCCTAGACGAGAAGTTCCGCCACTGCAGGGCCTCTGTATCCACGAAAAACGAATCTAGAGATGTTCCAGTACCCTGCCCGAGAGGGGAAATCATCTCCGATGGCCATCTTCATCAACCCGGCAGCCACCATGATGAGTAGGGAGTAGTCCACCCTCGGGGCTGGGGGGTTGTACCAGTAGATATGTGTTTAATATAGTTGGATCATATGGTGTTTGTCCCTTGCTATTATTGTGATGAATTGAATCTTTCACTTTAAGATCTCGTTATGTTGGATTGAACATTCAGCTTTGAGAGCACATAATATATGTCTTGCATTCGAATACCCATAGTGACACTGGGGTATTGAAGTGATTCACTTGATTTATGTTGTTTGATCAACTCGCAGATTCCCGGGTGACAATGGGGTAATCTAGACATAGGGGTTGATTGCATGTTTTCATACTATGTTCTGTGGTGGAAATCTTGGTGTGGTCCTTGAAGTTTCGTGTGTTGGATTGAGTATTATGAATATGAATTTGTTATGGTGTTACTTTAGTATGAACTCTTGATAGATCAATCGGAAAGGATAACTTGTTATCTTAGTACAAACTCTTGGAAAGATTGATGGAAAAGAATAACTTTGAGGTGGTTTTGTACCCTATAAACAATTTCTTCTTATGTTCTCCGCCAGATAGGAACTTTGGAGTGATTCTTCATTGCTTGTTGAGGGATCATTATGTGATCCAATTATATTAGCATTGTTGAGAGATTGCACTAGCGAAAGTACGGACCCTAGGCCTCATTTTCAAGCATTGCAATACCGTTTATGCTCACTTTTGTTTCTTGCTACCTTGCTGTTTTTATTTATTCAGATTACAAAAATCAATATCTACTATCATTACTACACTTGTATCGTCATCTCTTCGCCGAACTAGTGCACCTATACAATTTACCATTGTATTTGGTGAGTTGGGGACACAAGAGACTTTTTATTATTTGGTTACAGGGTTGTTCGAGAGAGACCATCTTCATCCTACACCTCCCACGGATTGATAAACCTTAGGTCATCCACCTGAGGGAAAATTTCTATTGTCCTACAAAACTCTACGCTTGGAGGCATAACACGAGTCTACAAGAACAAGTTGTGTAGTCGACATAAAGATCTTTTCTCGCACCATTGTCGGGGAGGTGAGTGCTCGAAGGTATATCTTTAGGTCTTGCAATTGAATCTTTTAGTTTCTTGTTTTTCACTAGTTTAGTTTATAAAAATAAAATTAGAAATAAAATGTAAATGAGGTGGTCTCATATTGTTCATCTTTATGATGTCTTTCGTGAAAATGATGGAAAGGAAAATTGTGTTCAATTGCTATAGGAAGATGTTATAAAATGCTTAATTTGAATTCCTTTAATAATGAGCATGATAGCAATATTATTAGTATGAATTCTATGAATATCCAAAATGCTAATGATGATTGCACTAGTGATGACAAAAATGTTTCTTATAAGCATGTCATTTTTTGTGGAGTGAGAAGACTTTGAGAAGACATACCTTATAGGGATGATAGATTTTGTAAGAAGCATAAACATGATAGAATCATTTTTTTGCTCAAAGTGATAGATGAATTTGCTACAAAATTATGTCCTCTTTATCCTATTACTTGTGAACTTTCTAATAAAGTTGGTCACCTTAATTCCCAATGCATGCTTTTTCATGATCGAATCGTGTCCAAATATTGTAATAACTTGATCACCCTTGAAGTTTATAATGAACTTTGTTTATTTTGGGGGTGTGAAGAATCTTCACATAAAAATGGTTGGTTTGAAGCATTCATATTCACGAACCATGCTGAAACTAATTTGAAAGAAAGCCATATGTTTTGCATGGTAAATTGCAATGAAAATGCTTATATTGCCAACTATATAAAGACAGGAAAACCAATAGTATATAAAAGGAATACTAATGAAAGGTTAGATATTTGTAATTTCCCTCCTATTGTCTCTCATGATGAAATAGGTGACGAGAAGGAGCTCTCTATTCAACCAATCTCATCATTAAGAAGCTCAAAAAAATTGAATGAACCCACACATAATGTGGTGAAGAAGAAGAAAAGAAGGAAAGGTAGAGGTAAAAAGGTATCCCTCCCAAATGATGTTCCTCCTATTAGTGTTGTGCCTCATGAACATGAATCAAAAATAAATGTGGAAGATGATACACTTGATGATGGTTTTGTTATGCCTATAGCTTGTTGTGATTATTATTATTGGGAAGATAATAATACTTCTTATAATCTTGAAAATCTTTTGGCCACCAACTTGGGAAATTATGATGATAATAATTGTTATACTATTGGTGCTATTCATACTATTAATGATGAGAGTGATTATGCTTATGATATGCCAAGCCACAAGTTTGGGGATGCTATGTTTGATGAGAATGACATGTTTGAGAATCTATTTGCTGCAATTAATGTTTGTCCCAAGCTTGGGGATGCTATGCTTAATGAAGATGATCTTTTTAGTCCCCCTACTTTGAATGATCAAATTTGTTATGATTATTGCATGCCTCCTATTTAGGATGATTGAAATATTTATGAAAGTGGGTTTGGAAGAGTGTTAACTTTAGATAATAATTATCCCACTATTTTGCAGGGTGTTGAATCTTATTATAATGATAAAAGTGGATTTGGAGAGGTCATGACTTTATTTAGTAATGGTTCCACTATTTTGGAAGAGGTTTCAATTGACTATGATGAGAACAAAGTTGCTACTTATGATGATTATTGTGATGATACTTATGCTATAAAAAGTAGTGCTACTTATTGTCATAATTTTGAATATACTTTTACTGAACATTACTCTTTTAGTGTGGAAACAATTTACAATATTCGAGTTTCATATGATACTCCCACTCTTATGAATGAGAAGAAATTGGCTTATGTGGAGAGTAGTAAAAATTATATGCATGTGCATCATGAAAAGAATGATGTATGTGATAGTCATATTGTTTAATTACTTCATGATTCTACTGAAAACTATTATGATGGAGGAACATATGCTTGTAGGAATTGCAATAATATTAAGTTTCCTCCCCATGTGTTCAAAATTTTGAAGTTATGTTTGTTTTGCCTTTCTATGCAAGATGATTATTTTTATAATGGTTTTTTTGCTTGAAAAATCCCTATACATAGGAGACAACCCAATATTTTACCCTTTCTGTTTTTGAATGTTCGCCTGATTAAGCTAATGTTTTAATCATGTTTTACAACTTTTATTTCAATAAAGTTCCAAGTAAAGCCTTTGGGATAGTGTGGATACTTGCTCGTTTGATTCTGTGCAAAACCATAAACTGTTGCATCCATTGCAGAATTTTTCTGATTTTACTGGAGCATCAAAAATTTCTGAAATTTTTACAGAGTTTCGGTATGAAAATTATCTACGTTTTCTTAATTTTCCAGAATTTTTAGAGTCAGTGAAATATGGTGTTAACACACATCTTCATAGATTGTTCTGTTTTTGACAGATTCTGTTTTGCGTGCATAGTTTGCTTGTTTTAGTGTTTCCACAACATATATTGAGTGATATAAATTATGGGAACGATATAATACAATAGATATTATGTGAGAACAATTATGAATCTATTCTTGGCAGTATCTAATTGAATGATCTATATTTCTCGTACTAACCCATCTCACAAAGTTTCGTTAAGTGTTGTGTGATTGAAGTTTTCAAGTTTTCGGTGAGATACCAATATGAGAATAATAAGGAGAAGCAATAACATAATATTGGGGGTTCCCAACGCACCCCCATGGTAATATACAAGTAAGACTCAAGCGTCTAAGCTTGGGGATTCCCCGGAAGGCATCCCCTCTTTCATCTCCAACATCATCGGTATATCTTACTTGGAGCTATATTTTTATTCATCACATGATAGGTGTTTTGCTTGGAGTGTCTTTTTATTTTGTTGTTCTGTGTTATATGTCATTTATAATCTTTTTTTCAATAAAAAGTTCGAAGAATTGCCTTTAGAATGCTTGAATTGCATGTGTGATGTGTGTTGTACAAAAACAGAAACTTTTGTTGTATTATTTGAACTATCATATTTTACTAGAACGTGGAAAGTTTCTGAATTTTTTACACATTAATTTCATACAAATTTCTTATCACATCCTAAATTTTCATAATTTTTTAATATACATAAGTACACTATATATATATATATATTGCTACCAAATGTTCTGTTTGGACAGATTGCTGTCATAGTTTTGTTATCCACTTATCCTACAGTTTCCATGGCTTATATTCGTAGATATAAATTATGGAAATGGTAGTATACAATACCTAATGTTTGAAAATTATTATGAAACTTGTCTTGGCAGTACATAAAGAGTTGATTTACTTTTATGTGTACTCACCTATCTCACGAGTTCTTTTCAAGTTTTGTGTGGATCAAGTTTTTGAGACTTACGTCAAACCATTATATGAGAGGAATTAAGGAGACACAAAAGCTCAAGCTTGGGGATGTCCAAGGCACCCCAAGTAAATATTTCAATAAGTCTCAGGCATCTAAGCTTGGGGATTCTACACATCCCACCTCTCTTCATCCACAACTATCGGTTAGCCTATGTTGAGCCTAAATTTTTATTTGTCCACATGATATGTGCTATTATTGGAGTGCATTTTATTTTATTTGCTGTTTGCAATAAAATTATCAGATCTTAAAATCTTTATTTAGAGAGTGTCCTCACATGGCTACTTAATTACTTAACTACTCGCTTGATCTTCACTTATATCTTTTGAGAGTAGTTTGATTGAATTGCTCTAGTACTTCACTTATATTTGTTTGAGTGCTTGTTATTAGCAATGAAAATTTGCTTAAAATGAAATTGATTCCAAAGTGATAGATATCCAGGGGATATATAATAAAAACTTTCATGAAGATCATTGGATGTTAAACTTGATTCTTTGCAATAGTTTTCCCATATGAAGATAGTGATGCGTGAGTTATGTTGATGAGTAATTATGCTTTAGTAAGAATATTGGTGTTAAGCTTTGTGGTTACCTATGCATTCACATTAAGCAAATAATTATGCTATGAAATTAAATCCTACCTGTGTTACATTATTCGGTGTTAGTTATGTTTAATGTTTGCTTACGATGGTTTACGCTCCTTGGTTGCGTGCTTCTCAATCTATTTGCTAGCCTTCACTTGCACTAAGCATGAATGTTGCTTGTGCATCAAAATCCTAAACCCAAAGTTGTGCCAAATGAGTCCACCATACCTACCTATATGCGATATTCCAGTGATGTTCCAAATAAATTTGTATGTGCCAACTCTAATGTTCAAATTAAACTTCTGTTTTGTGTGCCCGTACCGCTCATGAAGTGATGAGGGGTCACCGGTATCTTCCATGTTAAATAGGTTATTCTCAAGATGAGTGTTTATTCATTTGTCATTGCACGAGAGTATGGTGGTAATCGGGATGCCCAGTCCCAAAATTCAAAGAACATTATTTTATGTTGTCAAATAATAAATTCCTTGGAAAGTGTTGGTATGGACGGTACCCGTGCATGCGGCTAGCCGTGGAATATGAAAAATGGTGGAAAGGAATAAACTTTATTTTCAGTTTGGGAAACTCCTATGATTTGTTTAGCATGGGAGATATTCGAAACTCTTAGTCGTTTTCATTGACAGGAAAACCATGCCACCCATAATAATTTTATCTCTCAATTTAAGCTTTGAGCTCTGGCACCTCTATAAATCCCTGATTCCCTCTTCAAAGGACATATCTTGAATTTATGCAATTTTAGTTTTTAATTTGAGTCTCCATTGATGTTTACGCACGCTTCTATTCTTGTAGACTATGTTGGGCCTCCAAACGCACATGTTTGTAGGACAGCAGCAATTTCGCTCAAGTGGATGACCTAAGGTTTATCGAACTCAGGGAAGTAGAGGTTGAAGATGGTCTCTCTCAAGCAACCCTGCAATTAAGATACAAGAAGTCTCTTGTGTCCACAACACACCTAATACAATTGTGAGTTGTACAGGTGCACTAGTTCGGCGAACAAATGTTAAAAGACAAGTGATATGGATGGTAAAACAAGGTATTGTAAATCTAAAATAAAATTGTCAGCAAGGTAGCAAGTGACAAAAGTGAGCATAAACGGTGTAACAATGGTGAGAAACAAGGCCTAGGCTTCACACTTTCACTAGTGGCAACTCCCAACAACATTAACATAGTCTAATCACATGATATTTCCACTAAAACATGCAATGGAGACGTACTTGGAGGTCATTCCTTTGTGATCAAGAGAGGGCGAGAATTATGTAGGGCTACAAAAGCACACCACGGAGTTCGTAGTTCTCATCTATGGATTTCCTAATGTCACCGCAGCCATCCAAAGAGAGTACCACAATCACCACAACATATCTCAAGGATAGTCAAAGACAAGCACCAAGAGACTCTCAATCTTCAATCAATTCACAAAAGAGGAAATCACTCATGAAAATATTCTTATAATCCATGTCCAATAGACCGCTATCACCATGGTCTCGGGGATTATACTAGATAAGATCAAGTAAGTACATCAATCCAATACATAGAAGAAGGGGAAACATCATGGGATCACCCTAGATTAACATAGCCTATGATCACAATCAAGATCACATCATGGGAGAGAGAGATGACAACATAGCTACACGTAGAAGACCTCAGCCCCGAGGAGACTACTCACACATGGCCATGTTGAGCAAGAGGTTGATGGAGAGGTGTAGCTCGGAGAGGTGCCGACGGCCGATGGCAGCCACGACCCTTGGGGGCGGCGGACCTTAGCCCCCTTCTTCCTTGGAGATGGTGTTGGTATGGAGGTGGTTCTCCACCCCAAGGCGGCTGCCTAGGAGAAGGAAATGTCGTAGCTCTTGGTGGCCCTCGAGAAATCAGGGTTTTCCTCTCCTTATATGAGTCGGGACGATCATCCTTGGCCCTCCGATGGATGCCCCTTTGACCCAAGGGCTCCTGGGCACCTCTAGAACCATCCTAGGATCCCCTTTCAGCCTAATGAGGTCGCCAAGTCGTGGCTTGGCCGAATCCATCTAATATGGCAACAGTTCGACTCAATCATGCCACAATTCCCGTAATCCTATAATCAGATATTTGTCCTCCAGTAAAACGGGCTTCCTGGAGCGTCCGAACTCCAAATGGGTTGGCATAGATTTCCCGAGCAGAATTACTATGTCGAACACCTCGAACAAGAGGATGTCCTACTGATGTCTACGCACGCTTCTATTCTTGTAGAATATGTTGGGCCTCCAAGCGCAGAGGTTTGTAGGACAGCAACAATTTCCCTCAAGTGGATGATCTAAGGTTTATTGAACTCAGGGAAGTAGAGGTTGAAGATGGTCTCTCTCAAGCAACCCTGCAATTAAGATACAAGAAGTCTCTTGTGTCCCCAACACACCTAATACAATTGTCAGTTGTATAGGTGCACTAGTTCCGCGAAAATATGTTAAAAGTCAAGTGATATGGATGGTAAAACAAGGTAATATAAATCTGAAATAAAAATGGCAGCAAGCAAACATGAAACAAAACTAAAAGTAAACGGTGTTCAATGGTGAGAAACAAGGCCTAGGCTTCATACTTTCACTAGTGGCAACTCCCAACAACATTAACATAGTCTAATCACATGATATTTCCACTAAAACATGCAATGGAGACGTACTTGGAGGTCATTCCTTTGTGATCAAGAGATGACAGAATTATGTAGGGCTACACAAGCACACCTCAGAGTTCATAGTTCTCATCTATGGATTTCCCAATGTCACCGCGGCCATCCAAAGATATTACCACAATCACCACAACATATCTCAAGGATAGTCAAAGAAAGGCACCAAGAGACTCTCAATCTTCAATAAATTCACAAAAAAGGAAATCACTCATGAAAAAATTCTTCTAATCCATGTCCAATAGACCGCTGTCACCATGGTCTCGGGGATTATACTAGATAAGATCAAGTAAGTACATCAATCCAATACATAGAAGAAGGGGAAACATCATGGGATCACCCTAGATTAACATAATCTCAATCGAGATCACAACATGGGAGAGAGAGATGACCACATTGCTACACGTAGAAGACCCCAGTCCTAAGGGAGACTACTCACACATGGCCATGTTGAGCAAGAGGTGGATGTAGAGGTGCAACCCGGAGAGGAGACGACGGTCGACGGCGGCCACGGCGGCTGCCACATCCCTTGGGGGCGGCGGCCCTTAGCACCCCTTCTTCCTTGGAGATGGTGCTAGTATGGAGATGGTTCTCCACCCCAAGGCGGCTGCCTAGGAGGAGGAAATCTCGTAGCTTTTGTTTGCCCTCCATAAATCAGGTTTTTCCTCTCCTTATATGAGTCGGGACGATCATCCTTGGCCCTCCGATGGATGCCCCTTGATCCAAGGGTTCTTGGGCACCTCTAGAACCATCATAGGAACCCTCGCAGCCCTAATGAGGTCCCCAAGTCGTGGCTTGGCCGAATCCATATAATATGATAAGAGTTGGACTCAATCACGTCACCGATTTCCGTAATCCTGTAATCAGATATTTGTCCTCCAGTAAAATGGGCTTTCCTGGAGCGTCCGAACTCCAAATGGGCTGAATGTTATATCTAGAATTATCAGCATAAAATTCCCCACAACTTTCGCATCTATTATTTGTCCATTGGACGTCATTTTCGAGGCGGAAACAGACGATCTCTAAAATCTATAGGGGGACAGTTTTCAGGAAAGTGAGAGTCCCACTCCAACAAGGTTTCCTCTTCTATTTTTGATAGTTCCTACACATCAAAGTGAAAAATAAGAACATTGTGCACTTTTGCAACTATTAGTAGGTTAGTCCAAATAAATCATAAACTTAATATAAAAACAATTATCAAAATCATAAAAGTAGCATGAAACCATCAAAAATTATAGATACGTTTTGGACGTATCAACATCTCCAAGCTTAGTTCCTACTCGTCCCCGAGTAGGTGAAACGATAAAAACAAAATAATTTTTGAGGTGACATGCTACCAACATAATCTTGGTCATCATATTTGTAAAAGCATTTGTAAGCTGAGATCATAGCACTCTAAACATAGGCATGATAGATATAATTCTAACAATGAAACTTAGCAACCATGTTGCAACATGAAA
The DNA here is from genome assembly GCF_904849725.1 of Hordeum vulgare subsp. vulgare. Taxonomy (NCBI): domain Eukaryota; kingdom Viridiplantae; phylum Streptophyta; class Magnoliopsida; order Poales; family Poaceae; genus Hordeum; species Hordeum vulgare. The sequence continues at coordinate 310,776,046 of NC_058518.1, forward strand.
AGTAACACAAACAAAAGATCATAAATAATAATGCACTTGAAAGTTATACGTTTGTTTCGAGCATAAAGAAAACATAACGAATTGGTATTTTGCTTCTCCTTAAGAGTGGGGTAAAACATAAATGCGAGGACACCTTCGAAGTTCAAGTGGTGACTAGATACAAATAATTTGAGAACAAGTAATAACATAATCATGAATCAATCAATAATAAATAAGGGACTATGCACATTATACTAAGAACGACAACTATGCTCTCTTAATTGGTGCATAAAGTTAGAAGATGAAGACTCAACATAAAAGTAAAAGAAAGGCCCTTCGCTGAGGGAGGCAGGAATTACTCATGTGCTAGAGCTTTTAGAGATTTTTGAAACCAATAAGATTGTAAAACAAGCTTTTGGGAGGTGCATAATTCGTTAACGAATGCTAACAGACAGCCCAATACTTCTCATGCTGGACAAGTTTTGAGGAACGGCTCTCAAAGTGGGGACGATCACATCCCCTTAGTCTCCTTTGTTTATCACTATTCTGATTTCTCATGAACAAAGCGTGAAGGAGGTTTTGTTTGTTGCTATTATCTTTTATGAGCTGGGCGCACTCATGCGAGTCCCTCCTCGTATTAGGGGTTCGCAAATTAGACATGCAAACCCAAGATAAAGCTTGTCAAGTATGAGAAGATCATGAATTATCTACTATTTCCTCATGAGCTAAAACAGAGGCACAAAAAAAGAATAATTTTGAAAGTTTTAAAGGTAGCACATGAGAAATTTACTTGGAGTGGAGGTTAAATACCACATGCAGGTAGGTATGGTGGACACATTTGGCAAACTTTGTTTTTTTGGGGAGTTGGATGCACGAGTAGAGCTCATACTCAATACACGTGGAGGCTAGCAAGAGACTGGGAGCGACCAACTAAGAGAGAAATAACAACCATAATCATGCATAGCGACAAGACATTATTAATCAAAGCATAAATAATATTACAAGTCAAAAACTAAATGATCATAGAGGCTAGAGGTGACTGGTTTGTAGTCATAACATGGTGTGAGCATGCGCCAAGTCAACCCAAATGAAGCAGTAATGGAGAATACTACAATATTATGCTTCGATATGATAAAAACAATACATGATTCTTTCAATGGCACATTAAGCACTCTCAGCTATTTGAGACAAGTCATGCTACATCAATAAATACTAAGCATATAATTAATATAATATCTAACATGACATGTTAAAGTCTAAGCCACAGTCTAAACAAGCTTCCTATTGTACCACTATAAGCATGAAATATTTTACTCTTCTCCAACACCAATCAACTTTCTTGAAACAACTCTCATAGATAATATTAACTAAAGACCAGAGAGATAATCATATATAGCTGAAGCAAACTAACAAGATCTAAACAAAATATGAGTGGAAAACAAGAGCTAAACGCAGTACTAGCAAAAAGTGAACACTCATAGAACAATAAGAGTGAAAATCAGAGTGTTCTAAGCAATTAAAATGGAGCATGTCTCTCTCCCAAATAATAATGATAGGATGTAACTTATTTATGACCAGCAAGCAAAACTAAAACAAACTAAAAAGTAAAGAGCGGGACGCTCCAAGCATAGCACATAACATATGAAGTGATAAAAATATAGCATGGAGATGGACGAACTGATGATTGTTGATAGAGAAGGGGATGCACGGGGGCATCCCCAAGCTTAGACGCTTGAGTGTCCTTGAATATTTCTTGGGGGTGCATGGGGGCATCCCCAAGCTTGAGTGCTTGACACACCTGGATCTTCTTTCATCATCTTCCATCGCATACTTGAAAACTCCCTTCATACGAAACTCATCATAAGCTGATTAGAGTGGTTAGTACCCATGATAAAATAATTCATTATCTACTGGAAATAATGATTTTCATTAAAAGCAACTGTTTCTCATGATTTACAAAAGGTTTTGCAATGTAAAAGCAAGCTTAAGATTTGCAAAATGATGAAAACGCAAAACATGGCAGAATCTGTGAAAAACACAACATCAGGTAGTAAATAATTTTTTCGGGGTACTTCTGCAACTCAAATCAAAAACTCAGAACAAATGCTAGAAAGAAAATTATATAGAGCTTGCTGTCAAAAGCATTCAGATCAAAAAGATGATGTGGTGATTTTTGGCGAATTTTTGCGTCGAGCAGACATAATCTGTTTCTCGACAACATGTCACAACTTTTGAACTTTCTTGCAATCAGAGGCTAAAACTTGGCACAAAGCTTGAAAATAAAGATACAATGATGTTTATACAGTAGTAACAAGCATCAAGACCACTAAAACTAAAAATAAAAACTCAAAGTAAAGATAACAATGGTTGTCTCCCTAGAGCTCTTTCTTTATAGCCATCAAGATAGGCTTAAGATTTTAATGATGCTCTCGTAGGAATAAGAGTTGTAGAACAAAAGAGAGCATGAAGAAACAAATACCAAACACATTTAAGTCTAACATGCTTCCCATGCATATGAATATTGCAATAGAATAATTCATTGAAGCTCAAAGCAATAAGCATAGGAAGGCAAAACAAATGCTGCTTCATAACCTTCAACGTAAAGAGAGTGAACTTGATATTATTGAAATATCTATAAGCATATGTTCCCTTCTCATAATAATTTTCAGTGGGATCATGAATAAACTCAACAATATAAGTATCACATAAAGCATTGTTACCATGATCCACATGCAAAAAGGTACTCTTACTCTCCACATAAGCATAATATTTCTCATTGGTAATAGTGGGAGCAGGACTATCATTATCATCATGATAATCATCATAGCAAATTTTCTCCTCAAAAGTTGATGGACTAAAAATATCATGTTCATCAAACCCGTCATCCCCAAGCTTAGAGCTTTCAATGTCATTAGCAATATTGGTATTCAAAGGAAGCATACTAATAACATTGCCACCATCATAATTGTTATGCAAATAATGAAGTTCTATAGGTTTTTTAATTTTCTCCTCAGACACTTCATGTCCTAGTTCGAGATAAAGTTTATAAAGCTCTCTCATAATTTTGTTGTTTTTCCATTAAGCCTAATTAGTGAAATAAAAACAAGAAACAAAACGATTTATTTGCAAGATATAAAGATATACCTTCAAGCACTCACCTCCCCGGCAACGGCGCCAGAAATAGCTTGATGTCTATGCACGCTTCTATTCTTGTAGACTATGTTGGGCCTCCAAGCGCAGAGGTTTGTAGGACAGCAACGACTTCCCTCAAGTGGATGACCTAAGGTTTATCGAACTCAGGGAAGTAGAGGTTGAAGATGGTATCTCTCAAGCATCCATGCAATTAAGATACAAGAAGTCTCTTGTGTCCCCAACACACCTAATACAATTGTAAGTTGTATAGGTGCACTAGTTCGGCAAAGAGATGTTAAAAGACAAGTGATATGGATGGTAAAACTAGGTATTGTAAATCTGAAATAAAAATGGCAGCAAGGTAGCAAGTGACAAAAGTGAGCATAAACGGTGTAACAATGGTGAGAAACAAGGCCTAGGCTTCATACTTTCACTAGTGGCAACTCCCAACAACATTAACATAGTCTAATCACATGATATTTCCACTAAAACATGCAATGGAGACGTACTTGGAGGTCATTCCTTTGTGATCAAGAGAGGGCAATAATTATGTAGGGCTACAAAAGCACACCACGGAGTTCATAATTCTCATCTATGGATTTCCTAATGTCACCGCGGCCATCCAAAGAGAGTACCACAATCACCACAACATATCTCAAGGATAGTCAAAGACAAGCACCAAGAGACTTTCAATCTTCAATCAATTCACAAAAGAGGAAATCAATCACGAAAATATTCTTCTAATCCATGTCCAATAGACCGCTGTCACCATGGTCTCGAGGATTATACTAGATAAGATCAAGTAAGTACATCAATCCAATACATAGAAGAAGGGAAAACATCATGGGATCACTCCAGATTAACATAACCTATGATCACAATCAAGACCACATCATGGGAGAGATAGAGATGACCACATAGCTACACGTAGAACACCTCAGCCCCGAGGAGACTACTCACACATGGACATGGTGAGCAAAAGGTTGATGGAGAGGTGCAGCCCGGAGAGGAGACTACGGCCGACGGCGGCGGCCACGGCCTTTGGGGGCGGCGGCTCTTGGCCCCCCTTCTTCCTTGGAGATGGTTCTGGTATGGAGGTGGTTCTCCATCCCAAGGCGGATGACTCGGAGGAGGAAATCTCGTAGCTCTTGGTTGCCCTCCATAAATCAGGTTTTTCCTCTCCTTATATGAGTCGGGACGATCATCCTTGGCCCTCCGATGGATGCCCCTTGATCCAAGGGTTCTTGGTCACCTCTAGAACCATCATAGGAACCCTCTCAGCCCTAATGAGGTCCCCAAGTCGTGGCTTGGCCGAATCCATCTAATATGGTAAGAGTTGGACTCAATCACGTCACCGATTTCCGTAATCCTGTAATCAGATATTTGTCCTCCAGTAAAACGGGCTTTCCTGGAGCGTCCGAACTCCAAATGGGTCGAATGTTATGTCTAGACTTATCAGCATAAAATTCTCCACAACTTTCGCATATATTATTTTTCCATTGGACGTCATCTGCGAGGCGGAAACAGACGATCTATAAAATCTGTAGGGGGGACAGATTTCAGGAAAGTCAGAGTCCCACTCCAACAAGGTTTCCTTTTCTATTTTTGATAGTTTCTACACATCAAATTGTGAAACAAGAACATTGTGAACTTTTGCAACTATTAGTAGGTTAGTACAAATAAATCATAAACTTAATATAAAAGCAATTATCAAAAGCATAAAACTAGCATGAAACCATCAAAAATTATAGATACGTTTTGGACGTATCATCCATCTTCTCTTATAAAGCACCAACTAAGGAACACTATTATCTTACTTGAGAATTGTATGTAGCTAATATCTGGGTGTGTTTCATGAATGTATCAATGATAGATCATGATAGGCTAGGGATAGTGTTCTTTAGCATTGATATTTTAAAAGACTTGGTTGCTTGTTGATATGCTTGAATATTAAAGTTGTCATGTCAAATTATAGACTATTGATTTGAACCATCTACTAGTCCACGTGTCCATGCTATAAAGGAAATAATATGATCAATATGATAGTTTTCAATTTCCACTCTATCATGATGAGTTTTATAAGAAAAAGTTGTTGTTATGATGTTCGGAAAAGTGATTGAAATTATCACCGATCAAACTTATGCACTACGCTAGCATTCACACTTCATAAATTATTTCTTTTTTTCATTTACCTACTCGAGGGCGAGTAGGAATTAAGCTTGGGGATGCTGATACGTCTCCAACATATCAATAATTTATGAAGTATTCATGCCATGTTTCCTATGTTTACAATACTTTTATATGGTTTTGCTGCACTTTATATGATTTATTTAGTACTAACCCGGACTAACGTTGTTTTCAGCAGAACTATCTTGGTGTTATTTTTTGTGCACAAATAAAATTTCTCAGAATTGAACGAAACTTTTTGACGATTTATTTGGAGGAAAAGAGAAATATTGGAGTAAAGAACCACCAGAGGGGGCCCCTGGTGCCCACTAGACACCAGGGCGCACCAGCCCCCCTCGCGCGGCGTGGTGTCTAGTGGGCCACTCGTGGCCCATCTTGACATGATTCCAATGCCCAAAAATCCTATAAATATAGAAACCTTCAGAAATAACCCTAGACGAGAGGTTTCGCCGCTGCAAGGCCTCTGTATCCATGAAAAACCAATCTGGAGATGTCTAGTACCCTGCCGGAGAGGGGAAATCATCTTCGGGGGCCATCTTCATCATCCCGGTGGCCACCATGATTAGGAGGGAGTAGTCCACCCTCGGGGCTGAGGGTTTGTACCATTAGCTATGTGTTTAATCTCTATCTCTCTCTTGTGTTCTTGAGATGTCATGATCTTGATATATCACGGGCTTTGTTAATATAGTTGGATCATATGGTGTTTGTCCCATGCTATTATTGTGATGAATTGAATCTTTCACTTCAAGATCTCGTTATGTTGGATTGAACATTCAGGATTGAGAGAACATAATATATGTCTTGCATGTGAATACTCGTAGTGACATTGGGGTATTCAAGTGATTCACTTGATTTATGTTGTGGCATCAACTCAGGGATTCCCGAGGTGACAATGGGGTAATTGATGTCCCACAAGCGTATGGGATCGCAACAGTTTTCGAGGGTAGAGTATTCAACCCAAATTTATTGATTCGCTCACAAGGGGAAGCTAAAGAATATTCTCAAGTATTAGCGGCTGAGTTTACAATTCAACCACACATGAAAGATTAGTGTCTGCAAGCAAAGTATAAGTAGCAAGGTAGTATGATAGCAACGGTCAGAAAAAGCCTTGGTTGACGGGATTGTCAGTACCGCTTAGCTAGCCTCGGCAACGGCGCCAGCAAAGTCTTGCAACAAGTAACAGCAAGGTAGCAAGGAACAGTAGTAGCAGCAACAGCAAAGTAACAAGTAACAGCAGTAGCAACAACAACAAAGTAACAGCAGCAAAGTGGCCCAATCCCTCTTGTAGCAAGGGACAAACCTAAGCAAAGTAATGTAGCGAGAACCAGTAGTAAGAGACTCGTAGGCAGTGGATCGGTGATGGATGAGTGTGACGGATGTGATTCATCATGTAACAGCTATAACAAGGAGAGATATGTAACTAGCTCCCGTTCATCAATCTAATGTAGGCATGTATTCCGTATGTAGTCATACGTGCTTAGGGAAAAGAACTTGCATGACATCTATTGTCCATCCCTCCCGTGGCAGTGGGGTCCTAATGGAAACTACGGGATATTAAGGTTCTCCTTTTAATAAAGAACCGTACCAATGCATTAACACGTGGTGAATACGTGAACTCCTCATACTATGGTCATCTCCGGGAGTGGTTCCGGCTATTGTCACTCCGGGGTTGCCGGGTCATAACACATAGTAGGTGACTACAACTTGCAAGATAGGATCTAAAACACACATATATTAGCGACAACATAATAGGTTCAGATCTGAAATCATGGCACTCGGGCCCTAGTGACAAGCATTAAGCATAGCCAAGTAGTAGCAACATCAATCTAGAACATAGTGGATACTAGGGATCAATCCCTTTCAAGAACTAACCCGATTACATGATAGATCTCATCCAACTCATCACCGTCCAGCAAGCCCACGATGAGATTACTCACGAACGATGAAGAGCATCATGGAATTGTCGATGGAGAAAGGTTGATGATGACGATGGCGACGATTTCCCCTCTCCGGAGCCCGAAACGGACTCCAGATCTGCCCTCTAGATGAAGAACAGGATGTGGCGGCGCCTCCGTATCGCAAAACGCGATGAAACCTTCTCTCTGATTTTTTTCCAGGCGAAACAGAAGATATAGAGCTGAGATTGGGGGCGGTGGTGCCACGTGGGCCCCACAAGCCCTCATGGCGCGGCCATAGGGGGTGGCCGCGGCCCAGGGGCTTGTGGCCCACTGGCATGCCCCCTACGGTGGATCTTTGCGTGGGTATTTTTCTTTTATTCCAGAAAAAATCTCTGTAAATTTTCAGGACGTTCCGAGAACTTTCATTTCTGCACAAAAACAACACCATGGCAATTCTGCTGAAAACAGTGTCAGTCTGGGTTAGTTCCATTCAAATCATGCAAGTTAGAGTCCAAAACAAGGGCAAAAGAGTTCTGAAAAGTAGATACGACAGAGACGTATCAACTCCCCCAAACTTAAAGCCTTGCTTGTCCTCAAGCAACTCAGTTGACAAACTGAGAGAGACAAAAGAAAAACTTTGACGAACTCTGTTTGATCTTGTTGTTGCAGCTATGTCTAACTCACAACTAGAATTTCAGCAACATCACAAGCAAACCACATAAGCAAATGACATCTAGGTCTCACAGTAAACTCATATCAATGGCATAATCAACTAGCGAGCAAATAATAAGAAGCCTCAAATGTCAACACTTCAATCAAAACAACATGAAGCAGTACGAATAGATGGTATCTCGCTAGCTCTTTCTGAGACCGCAAAACATAAATGCAGAGCACCTTCAAAGACCAAGGGCTGACTAAATATTGTAATTCAAGGCAATGAAGATCCAGTCATAGTCATACTCAACACAGTTAAAAGCAAAGCATAAAAATGACAGTGGTGCTCTCTAATTGGTGCTTTTGTAAGAGGAGGATGACTCAACAGGAACATAAATAGACAGGCCCTTCGTAGAGGGAAGCATTGATTTGCAGAGGTGCCAGAGCTCAAGCTTTGAAAACAGAGATAATTATTTTGGGTGGCATGCTTTCATTGTCAATGCAATGACTAAGAGTTCTCAACATCTTCCACGCTACACATGCTATAGGCGGTTCCCAAACATAAAAGTAAAGTTTTGACTCCCCCACCACCAATCAATCACACTCCACGGCTAGCCGAATCCTTGGGTACCGTCCATACCAACAACAATCCCGGAGGAGTTTTGTTTGCAATTATCTTTTCAATTTGAGCATGGAACTGGGAATTCCAATTATCGGCCCCTTTCTCGTGAATGATAGTGAATAAACACATATCGAGGATAACACGCCTAGCATGGAAGATACCAATAGCCCCCTGTCACCACATGAGCGGTTCGGGCATGCAAAACAGATTATTTCTTGAAGATTTAGAGAGTGGCACATGCAAATTTACTTGGAACGACAGGTAGATACCGCACATAGGTAGGTATGGTGGACTCATATGGCACAACTTTGGGTTTATGGGAGTGGATGCACAAGCAGTATTCCCGCTTAGTACAAGTGAAGGCTAGCAAAAGACTGGGAAGCGACCAACTAGAGAGCGACAACGGTCATCAAAATGCATTGAGATTAACTAACATTGAGTGCAAGCATGAGTAGGACATAAATCACCATGAACATGAATATCATAGAGGCTATGTTGATTTTGTTTCAACTACATGCGTGAACATGCGCCAAGTCAATCCACTTGAAACATTCAAAGGAGGATACCATCCTATCATACTACATCATAGTCATCTCAACATTCATGTGGGCAACCAAGACAAACCATTATAAGCTCCTAGCTAAGTAAGCATGGCATAAGCAACTATGATCTCTAAGTTGTCATTGCAAACATGTTTCTCTCACAACAAAGCTGAATAAGGCATGATGAGCTAGTCATATTTACAAAAACAAAATAGATCGAGTTCATACCAGCTTTTCCAGGCTCAGTCACTTCATCATATATCATCATTATTGCCTTTCACTTGCACGACTGAATGATGTGAACAATAATAAGCGTGCTCATGCATTGGACTAAAGCTGGAATCTGCAGGCAAATCCAAAGGGGAAGACAAAGTAATATGACTCTTTGAAAGCTAAACAGGTATGCATGCAAGAGCCACTAAACATTGTAACCAATATCTTCTACCTTGACCCAAAGAAAAAAATAAAACTATCTACACGGGAAAGCTCCCAACAAGCAAAAGAAGAAAAAGAAAATCTTTTTGGGTTTTCTCAAACTAGACAGACACACGAAAAGAAAACGAGAAAAAGGAAATTAAACTAGCATGGATGATACAGTGGCAAAGTGTGAACACCGACGAACAAAGTGAAAGCATAAGCAAGAATGTAAAGTCGGTGAGAACACGTACTCCCCCAAGCTTAGGCTTTTGGACTAACTTGGTCTACTCCCAAGGAGGGAAATAACCAGCTCCTGGGTACTCCAGAGTGGACTGAGGATGCCACTACTGTGTGAGCTCCTCCGGCTCCCACTGATAAACTAGCGTCTGGTACTCGACTCGCGGCTCGGGCACGAGCACCTGTGGTTGGGCCAAGCCCCAATATGCGTAGATGTCCGAGGGCATAATAGTGTACCTGCCTGCATGAAGATTGAACAAAGAAGGAGCAGGCAAAGTAATAGTCTCACGAGTACCCTGACTAAATACCAGGTTATAAATCATCCTTCCACCTATATCTCTATCAAGAAAGTCATGGCGAACCATGCTATCGTAATCTAGATATCTCTCGGGAAGAAGCATCTCTTCTTCCTCCTCCAGTCTAATGGGTATCTCAAAGTGTCTGGCAAGACGGGTAGCATAGATACCTCCATAGACAACACCTTTAGAACGGTTAAGGTTCAACCGTTGAGCTACTATAGCGCCCAAGCTATAAGTTTTATCGTTATAAAGGGCTTCGCGCAAGACCGCAAGATCTGGGGAACTAAGTGACCCAGCTTTCCCACGGCCAATCAAACATTTTCCCACAAATAGTGAGAAGTATCAAAGCACGGGAAAATGTATGCTAGCAGCTCTAGCGCAAGACACTCCTCTCTCCTCTCCTACAACAATTGTACCGATGAAAGCTTCCAAGTCCCGTGGACGAGGTTCATGAATATCCCCAACGTAAGGCAATTTGCAAGCATTGCAAAAATCCTAGAGCGACATGCGCTGGGGGACATCCTAAAGTTTAAACTCAACCATAGGAGGATTCTTCCTCGGATAGAAGTTAAAGATTTGTACGAAGATACTAGTGAGGAGGAGGTATTGCAAACACTTATCTTCAACTAAGGCGGTAAGGCATGCGTTCTCCACCAAGTGATAAAAGTCCTCATAAATTCCAGCGGCGTGTAAGAACACGTCGCTTGGCCACTCGCACGCTCAAACTTCTGCGACACGAGGGACCAAATACTTGGGCTTCTTCTCACTCCCATCATCCTTGGGGTCACGGCTTGAAGAGCCTCTCAAGAACCTCCTCATCTTTTCCCTTTTCTATCTCTGAATTTTTTTGAAATTTTTAGTGATTCTAAGGGAAGGTGAATAAGGCTCAACGAAACTTGTAGCAACCACTCCAAGAAGTGCCTAGTGACCATATTATGCATCAAAACTACTTGGGACCAGGTGGAATCAGCATACAAAGCTCAAGAACATGGTCACCAAGGCAGCAAAAATACGCGGAGTATAAGGCACTAGAGCAAAAACTAATTGGACCAATGGAGGAGTCACTTACCAAGGAGTAATTTCCCCAAAACGGTTCGGAGAACGGTGATTTGAGCAAAGAGATCGAAAATCCCAGCAAGAGGAGCAAGAACACGGGTTTGAGCTGCGAAACGATTTTTTTTGGAGGTAGGAGAACTGGATGGGAGCAAGAATGAGTGGACGGGGTGCCTGTGGGCCCCACAAGCCTGGGTGGCGTGGGCAGGGGGGTGCCCGTGCCCCTAGGGCTTGTGGCCCACTGGTGTGGCCCCCAGACAGAATCTTTGTCCCAGTATTTTTCAAATATTCCAGAAAAAATCATACTAGATTTTCACATTGTTCGAAGAACTTCGATTTTCGGGATACTTTTCCACCGGACGCTAAGACAGAAAACAGGGAAAACTAAACTAAATCTATCATTTTTCTTCTAAGCAACCTAGAGTGAAAGCTTGGAACAGAGGTTTGTGACTCCTTGATTCATCCATCTCATGGTCATCGAAAGAAATCTGTCAATGGGGTTGATCAAATCCCCTCGACAAAACTTTCTCGAATCGCAAAAGAGAACGGAGAATTTTCGAATAGTCACTAAGTCACCTCAATGGGGATGTGTATCTCCCCAACAAGCAAATCATACTTCATCTTGACACGAGGAATAGGGCATTCAAAGCTCCCAATAAGAATAGATGAAGTCTTTTCGATAGCATTGATGCAATGTACTCGATATTGTTTCTTCGGAAAGTGCATCGTATGCTCATTACCGTTGACATGGAAAGTGACATTGCCTTTGTTGCAATCTATAACAGCCCCCGCGGTGTTCAAAAAGGGTCTTTCGAGGATAACAACCATGGCATCGTCCTCGGGAATATCCAAGATAACAAAGTCTGTTAAGATAGTGGTGTTAGCAACCACAACAGGCACATCCTCGCAAATGCCGATAGGGAAAGAAGTTGATTTGTCAACCATTTGCAGATAGATTTTAGTGGGTGTCAACTTATCCAGTTCAAGTCTACGATAAAGAGAAAGAGGCATAACACTAACACCGGCTCCAAGATCGCATAACGCAGTTCTAACGTAGTTGCCTTTAATGGAGAAAGGTATAGTGGGCACACCGGGATTACCTAGTTTCTTGGGAGTTCCACCCTTGAAAGTGCAATTAGCGAGCATGGCGGAGATCTCAAGATCAGGTATCCTCCTCTTATTAGTCACAATATCTTTCATGTACTTAGCATACGGAGACATCTTGAGCATATCAGTCAAACACATCTGTAGAAAATCAGGTCTGATCATTTCAAGGAAGCGCTCAAAATCCTCATCATCCTTTTTCTCGGATGGTTTGGGAGGAAAGGGCACAAGTTTCTGAACCCATGTTTCCCTTTCTTTACCGTGCTTCCTAGCAGTGAAGTCATTCTTATCATATCTTCTATTCTTAGGCTGTGGGTTATCACGATCAGGTTCAATCTCCACATCCTTATCATTGCTAGGTTGAGCATCTTCATGAACATCACTATTGATATTATCATTAGGCTCATGTTCATCACCAGATTGTGTTTCAGCATTAGAGACAGAGGCATCGTTTGGACTCTCAGGGGTAGCAGCAACAGGGTTGCTAGCATGCACATCCCTATCATCTTTCTTCTTCTTTCTAGGATGATTAGGTGCATCAGTGCTAACTCCTTGAGAATCTTGTTCAACTCTCTTCGGATGACCCTGAGGATACAAAGGTTCCTAGGTCATTCTACCGTCTCTAGTGACGACTCTAACAGAATTGTCATTCAACTCATTGAGCAAGTCATTCTGAGCTTTAAGTACTTGTTCTACCTGAGTAGTAACCATATAAGCATGTTTACTCAGAAGCTTAAGATCATTGACATTTCTGTCCACACAAGCACTTAAATGACTAAGCATACGAGCATTCTTTTCCAATTGTCTGCTAACATAATCATGGAAACTCTGTTGTTTGGCAACAAAGTTATCAAATTCATCCAAGCATAAGCTAGCAGGTTTATCAAAAGGAATATCACTCTCATCAAACCTACGCAGAGAATTTGCTTCTACTACCTGTATCGGGTTATAGAGACCATGGATCTCTTCGATAGGTGGTAGATTTTTGACATCTTCAGATTTAATGCCTTTCTCTCGCATAGATCTCTTGGCTTCTGGCATATCTTCAGGACTGAGGAATAGAATACCTCTTTTCTTTGGAGTTGGCTTAGGAGGTGGTTCGGGAATAGTCCAAGCATTCTCATTGCACAAGATGTTGTTCAACAGAATCTCAGCTTGTTCTACAGTTTGTTCCCTAAAAACACTACCGGCACAACTATCTAAGTGGTCTTTGGAAGCATTGGTAAGTCCATTATAGAAGATATCAAGTATCTCATTCTTCTCAAGAGGGTGATCAGGTAAAGCATTCCGTAGCTGGATGAGCCTCCCCCAAGCTTGTGGGAGCCTCTCTTCTTCAGCTTGAGCAAAGTTGTATATTTCCTGCAAGGCAGCTTGCTTCTTATGGGCAGGGAAATATTTTTCAGAGAAGTAGTAGACCATATCCTGGGGGCTACGCACACAACCAGGAGCAAGAGAAGTGAACCATGTCTTAGCATCACCCTTTAGCGAGAAAGGAAACAGCTTGAGCATAAAGTAGTGGCGGATGTTTTCCTCACTAGTGAATACGGTGGCTATATCGTGCAGTTTGGTAAGATGGGCTACAACCGTTTCAGACTCGTAACCGTGAAAGGGATCAGATTCGACAAGAGTGATTAACTCAGGGTCGACAGAAAATTCATAATCCTTATCGGTCACAAAGATAGGCGAAGTGGCAAACTTCGGGTCGTATTTCATCCTAGCATTCAGAGATTTTTCTTTCCACTTACGCAGAAGTTTCTCAACATCATAGCTATCCTTACACGCTAGAAAGTCCTCAGCTATCTCTCCCTCCATAACATAGCGCGTATCAGGCATAACAAGCAATTCAGGCATAGTAGCAGGTTCTACTTCAATAGTATCAGCAGTATCATAAGTATCATCACATCTAGTAGCAACTCTAGCAATATGTGCATCAAGGGCACCTAGTGGCAAAGAAGTATGAGGCATAGCAGGCGTAGTATCAAGCATAGCATCATCAGGTATAGTATCAAGCATAGCATCATCAGGCATAGTATCTAGCATGGCATCATCAGGCATAGTATCAAGCATAGCATCATGGACAGCAGAAGTAGCATCATCAAGCACAAGCAACATATCAAGATTTCTAGCAGGAGGCGAAGTCACAAACTTACTCAAAACTGAGGGTGAATCAAGTGCAGAGCTAGATGGCAGTTCCTTACCTCTCCTCGTAGTGGAGGGTAGGATTTTAGTTCTTGGATCTTTCGGATTCCTCATAGTGATCAGCAGACGTCAATCCCAAGTGACTTAGAGAATATAGCTGTGCCTCCCCGGCAATGGAGCCAGAAAAAGCCTTGATGTCCCACAAGCGTAAGGAATCGCAATAGTTTTCGAGGGTAGAGTATTCAACCCAAATTTATTGATTCGCTCACAAGGGGAAGCTAAAGAATATTCTCAAGTATTAGCGGCTGAGTTGTCAATTCAACCACATCTTAAAGATTAGTGTCTGCAAGCAAAGTATTAGTAGCAAGGTAGTATGATAGCAACGGTGCCAGAAAAAGCCTTGGTTGACGAGATTGTCAGTACCGCTTACCTAGCCTCAGAAACGGCGCCAACAAAGTCTTGCAACAAGTAACAACAGGGTGGCAAGGAACATTAGTAGTAGCAACAACAAAGTATCAAGTAACAACAGTAGCAACAGCAGCAAAGTAACAGCAGCAAAGTGGCCAATCCCTCTTGTAGCAAGGGACAAGCCTAGGCAAAGTAACGTAGCGAGAACCAGTAGTAAGAGACTCGTAGGCAGTGGATCGGTGATGGATGAGTGTGACAAATGTGATTCATCATGTAACAGCTATAACACGGAGAGATATGTAACTAGCTCCCGTTCATCAATCTAATGTAGGCATGTATTCCGTATGTAGTCATACGTGCTTAGGGAAAACAACTTGCATGACATCCATTGTCCATCCCTCCCGTGGCAGCGGGGTCCTAATGGAAACCATGGGATATTAAGGTTCTCCTTTTAATAAAGAACCGGACCAACGCATTAAGACGTGGTGAATACATGAACTCCTCATACTATGGTCATCTCCGGGAGTGGTTCCGGCTATTGTCACTCCGGGGTTGCCGGGTCATAACACATAGTAGGTGACTACAACTTGCAAGATAGGATCTAAAACACACATATATTGGCGACAACATAATAGGTTCAGATCTGAAATCATGGCACTCGGGCCCTAGTGACAAGCATTAAGCATAGCCAACTAGTAGCAACATCAATCTAGAACATAGTGGATACTAGGGATCAATCCCCGTCAAGAACTAACTCGATTACATGATAGATCTCATCCAACTCATCACCGTCCAGCAAGCCTATGATGAGATTACTCACGAACGATGAAGATCATCATGGAATTGTCGATGGAGAAAGGTTGATGATGACGATGGCGACAATTTCCCCTCTACGGAGCCCGAAACGGACTCCAGATCTGCCCTCCAGATGAAGAACAGGATGTGGCGGCGCCGCCGTATCGCAAAACGCGATGAAACCTTCTCTCTGATTTTTTTCTAGACGAAACGAAAGATATAGAGATGAGATTGGGGGCGATGGTGCCACGTGGGCCCCACAAGCCCTCATGGCGCGGCCATAGGGGGTGGCCGCGGCCCAGGGGTTTGTGGCCCACTGGCACGCCCCCTTCGATGGATCTTTGCGCAAGTATTTTTCTTTTATTCCAGAAAAAATCACTGTAAATTTTCTAGACGTTCCGAGAACTTTCATTTCTGCACAAAGACAACACCATGACAATTCTGCTGAAAACAACGTCAGTCCGGGTTAGTTCCATTCAAATCATGCAAGTTAGAGTGCAAAACAAGGGCAAAAGAGTTCGGAAAAGTAGATACGACGGAGACGTATGAGTAATCTAGGCATAGGGGTTGATTGCACATTTTCCTACCATGTTCTCCTGTAGAAATCTTGGTGTGCTCCTTGAAGTTCCCTGTGTTGGGTTGATTATTATGAATCTGAATTTGTTATGGTGTTACTTTAGTACGAACTCTTGATAAATCGATCGAAAAGGATAACTTGTTATCTTAGTACAAACTCTTGGAAAGATTGATCGGAAAGATTAACTTTGAGGTGGTTTCGTACCCTACAAACAATTTTTTCTTATGTTCTCTGCTAGATAGGTCCTTTGGAGTGATTCCTCATCGCATGTTGAGGGATTGTTATGTGATCCAATTATATTAGCATTGTTGGGAGATTGCACTAGCGAAAGTATAGACACTAGGCCTCATTTTCAAGCATTGCAATACCGTTTATGCTCACTTTTGTTACTTGCTACCTTGATGTTGTTATTTATGTAGATTACAAAAATCAATATCTAGTATCATTACTACACTTTTATCACCATCTCTTTGCCGAACTAGTGCACCTATACAATTTACCATTGTATTTGGTCTGTTGGGGACACAAGAGACTTTTTATTGTTTGGTTCCAGGGTTTTTAAGGGAGGCCGTATTCATCTTACACCTCCCATGGATTGATTAACATTAGGTCACCCATTTGAGGGAAGGTTGCTACTGTCTCACAAAACTCTACGCTTGGAGGCCCAACACGAGTCTACAAGAATAAGTTGTTAGAGCATATATCTCCATATGTGGTTTTGGTAATTGATGACAATTCCCATGGACTAATGGTTGCCTTAAGTTATATTTATAGGATTTGTCCATAGGCACTTCTTGAAGTCCATCTGTTGGGTTCAAGGAGTTTATATGATGACCAAGGTGGTATTCAAGGTATTATCCAAAGAATGGTCATAGAGACACAAGGTTGATCAAGATCGTCAGACAAAGAGTAAATCAAGATGATCAACACACCAAGCGTACAAGATGTACCGAGAGGGATCAAGTGATCCCATGGTATGGTAAGCAGTGTCCAGTACGTATTTGTGTACTAACCCATGGTCTTTGTGAGAGTTCTATGTGGGGGTTAGGTGTGTTTCCATGGGATTGCGTCTAGAGGAAGATATCATACAACCCATGGATGATGACGTCAAGTGGTGATCGTCATGAAGATTGCGGTGTGCAAGTTCAAGAGGATCAGCACGAATATATCGTGCTTGAAGCTTGCCGTCCATTGTGGTGGCAATGGACTTGTGAAGATATGCTGAAGAGTGGCTCACCCATAGTAAGTATGGGGGAGCAATCAACTAGTCTTCATCAAGCCAACACAATCAAGTAAGGTGGTCCATCTTGAGGAAGCCAAGATCATCATCATCTAGCTCAAGAGGACGAGGTGCAAGGTATAGGTTTGCCCTTGATAGGTTTTCTGTTTAGGATAGATTGTTGTACTATCAAGGGGGGCTCTCCAGTGAGTAGTTTGATCGTATCGTTCATTGAGAGCTCAAACCATTTTCATCCTTGCATCATACTTTTTAGTTCTTGTTTGGTGTTTCTCTTTGTGATTTTTAGAGCTTATGGTCATCTTCGTGACAAGCTCGAGTTCATCGAAAACGAAGTCCATATGCATCTACTATGATGTTTTCGATGTTGGAGTTTTTGCCGGTTCTTCATTCATAGAGGACTCACATCTCTATATCATTGGCATTTTCATATCTGCATGGTCTTAAGATTTCCAACAAGCTTGGGTTTGCTCGATTCGGATAGCTCTTGTCGTCCTGAATCCAACAAGCTTGGGTTTGCTCTATTCGGAGCTCGTATGCGAAAGTTATGACTGTTTCAGTGGCGAGCGGTAGTACCGCTCGACCTAGCGGTAGTACCGCTAGAGTTGGTGGTAGTACCGCTGGCCCTAGCGGTAGTACCGCTAGAGCTGGCGGTAGTACCGCTGTCCCAGCGGTAGTACCGCTCCAAGATTTTTGTACCGTCATCTTTGCGGTTGTATTGCGTCGGACATTTTGGCGAAGACTTTCTTGGCGGTGGTTGACCCGGTTGTATCTTTGCGCTACCATGGGCTCAGTGGTAGTACCGCTGCAGCCAGCGGTAGTACCGCTGGAGGGTCAGCGGTAGTATCGCTGCAGCCAGCGGTAGTACCGCTAGAGGGTCAGCGGTAGTACCGCTGGAGCCAGCGGTAGTAACGCTGGGCTCGGGCTGTAAGTGGGGGTAACGGTCTGATTCCTTTCCCCACTATATAAAGGGGGTCTTCTTCCCCCTTGGTCTTATTCATCCGTTGAGCTCTTGTTCTACCTCCATTGTTGACATTCTTAGAGCTTGCTTACTCTCAATCCCTCCAATGATTCTTGCTTGTTCTTGAGGGAAAAGAGAGAGGAGATCTAGATCCACATCTCCACCAATCACTTTCTCCTCTATGTGAGGGGAACCCCTTGGATCTAGATCTTGGAGTTCTTTGTGAGCTCCTTGTTCTTCCTCTCATATTTCTCCATAGCTTTCGTTGTTGTGGAGGGATTTGAGTGTAAGGGACTTGACCACTTCGTGTGTTCTTGCCATTGCATTGGTTGCATCGGTTTGAGTTCTCCACGGTGATACGTGGAAGTGAAGTTTGAGAAGCTTATTACCTTTGGTACTTAGTACCCTTGATATTGTTCTTCGTGGATGCTTTGGCTTCCTAGAAGCTTGGTGGTGTCTCGGAGCTCAATCATTGTGGTGTGAAGCTCCGGGCAAGCGCCGGGGTCTCCAATTAGGTTGTGGAGATTGCCCCGAGCAGTTTGTACAGGTACCGGTAACCGCCCCCAAGGGTTGCCACGTGTACGGGTTCGGTGACGACCCCCAAGGTTTGCCATTTGTACGGGTTCGGTGACCGCCCACAAGGGTCCCTTAGTGGAATCACGGCATCTTGCATTGTGCGAGGGCGTGAGGAGATTACGGTGTCCTTAGTGGCATCTTGGGGAGCATTGTGCCTCCACACCGCTCCAACGGAGATTAGCATCCGCAAGGGTGTGAACTTCGGGATACATCATCGTCTCCGCGTGCCTCGGTTATCTCTTACCCGAACCCTTTACTTATGCACTTTACTTTGTGATAGCCATAGTGTCTCTTGTCATATATCTTGCTATCACTTAGTTGTTTATCTTGCTTAGCATAAGTTGTTGGTGCACATAGGTGTGCCTAGTTGTTTGAGGTTTTGTGCTTGACAAATTAAATGTTAGTTTTATTCCGCATTTGTTCAAGCCTAAACCGTAATTATTTTAAAGCGCCTATTCACCCCCCTCTAGGCGACATCCACGTCCTTTCACAAGTTGTGTAGTAGACATCAATGCCTATAAGCATAACTTCCGAAAGGGCAAGTAAAGGTGGTTTTCTCTTGGTCCTTTTTTAACACAGGTATTTGAGAGAATCCAGAGTAACCATCGATAAAGCAAAAGTGTGTGTTCTTAGATAATCTTTCTGACGTTAAGAATATTAAAACTAAGCCTAAACCGATCTCTCCCAGCGATTAGCGTTTTTGGCCGTCCGTTTTCGAGATCTGAGTATTCCTTGCCGTCAGATTTTGTGTCTAAAGTGATGTGGCCCAACTGTTCTATGGGTTGTTGCTCGTGAGGCCTAAACGAGTCCTCCTAGTTAACTGGGACATGTGATTAGTTAATTTGGGAGTTTCCATCCCACTTAACTAAACGAGCACACACAGTGCAGAGCAACAGATTGAGGGGACGTGGGTGCCGCGAGGGGAACCAATCGACATGTGCGCAATTGATCTTCTGAGTGGATTCGGCCGACGCACGCCAGGGGATCCCGTGACACATGATGCGGGTGACTCGAGCCTGCGATGTAGAAAGGAGGGGACGCGGACTATGATGGTTGACGCCTCATGTGCTGGAAACTGCTCCACTGAAATTGAAAGATGTAATCACACTTCAGTTTTGAAGCGCGCATTCATGGCGGCCGGCGATCCTTTTTGTTGCCCAGGAGTACAAGTACATGTATGTATTCCTCCTAGCTTTCCCATCCCTTTCACTCTAGCAGCACAAGATTTTTCAGCAAGCCGAGGTAGGGTGTGGCGACTGATCTGCCGAGTGCACGACCTTCCGAGTAGCGGGGCCATGCAGGTGAGGTAGGCCATGCCACTTGTATTTCGTGGGAGAAGCGAATCAGCCCTATGGCATTTTGGTGAAGCGGGGCTGAATCTCATCTGCCTGGCTGAAAGAGCCGATGAATCACCAACTCTTGGAATCATTACCGACAACTGATGTCCGCCGTTTGCCAGCATCAATTAATGGAGGTATATGTTATTATTTTACTCACATGCAGCTTCTTGATTTCATGCGCCTCGATATATAGCCTATGCCCGTCCTTCTCTTAATGTAGAAACAAAAACTGTAGCAGCTATGGTTCACTGTTGTATGGCCCACTATTTTTATTTTTCACTTTCCCCTACGATTCCCTCTTCCACTCAACAATTGTTTTGTTCTAATGTCTTTCCAAACTGAGTTTGTATAGGGCTTCGTTAATCCTGGATCTGGTTAACTATTTGATATAGGTAGATCATGGAGGCTCGCTCTCATATTTTGCTTGGAGAATTCTTCAATCCACAACTTGCCCTGTATACTGATCAGGTAATTATCTCACACCCAGGATGCCACACCTCATCTCGTCATGCAAATATAATCCAACATAGTCTATTTGTGTCATGTGTTGCATCCAGCTGCTAAATGATCTTCAACAGAAATCGGTCGCTTGTTTAGTTCTGTGGAGTTATTTGAGACTTGTTTAGAGTTATTAGATTTTCTGTAAAAAGTAGTTTTGCTAATATAAGACTAACATGTCACAAATGGTCAAGGGAGATTTAGATAGATATGATTGAGTTAACAAGTTTACCATGCTACAATATATGCATTGTGATACGTTCTAATGTGTATTGGTTCGATGTTCGATTTGTCAATGTCATTTGGTATTCCGAGGAGGTCTCGTTCTTTGAGGGAGAACCCGTTTGATAGAGAACCTATGGAGTTGAGGTTTACTTGTCCATTGGTTGAGATTTACCATATGAATAAGACAAACTTATTTTAAGAGTGTTTAACTCCTTGAGCAAATTAGAATTTGGACAACAACACATGACCACTTCAGAAAAGAAGGTAACGACCTACATACAAAAATTATAATGTCCCTGGTATGGTTGTATCTTTTATTAATTTCAGTAATTGACGTTACTAGCATATTTACCAATTTGTAAAACATAATAATCATTTCTTTAATTGTTAATATTTTTTTAACTATTTTTAATAATTTTATTAACTGTTAGTATATATACAATGCTCACTGTGCTTTTGCAAGTCCCTTGAGTCACTTAGTTCTACGGTGTTCAATAAATATGTGTAAACAAATTGCTGGCTTAAGTAGACCTGAAGTTCAAGAAAGCTATCCTTCAATATTTAGAACTTCATCTATGTATACATCAAAATACTTATGTACTGGACCATCTACACTTTACATTCATAATCCGTGTCCTATAAGACAATAACTTATACCATGATTATCTATGCTTGGATTGTGTTGCAAGTCTTATTTCCAATTGAATGTTCCTACAACTTTTTCCATTTTTATACAAGCACCACTCGGAAATTATTTTATTTATTATTTGACACATTCACTTCTTAAAAGTATGTGAATTCACATTTTTTGGCTATCTATGTAACTAAATATTTACTAGTATTTATGCATGATTATACCATGTTCGTTCTTTTAATAACTTAATGCCATTCCCTTTGATACACCACTGCCACCATGGCCAATCCACCAAAAGGAGACTGAATAATAAAATAACATCACAAAGATAGACTAATGGAGTAATTGATTTATAGTATAATACACTAATGCCGAAACATAAAGAAAGATGATATATTATTGTTGTTATCGTTTTCTGACAATTAGTTTTAACTCTCCTTTAATCAACCATAATACCCTATTTTCCAACTATAACAAGAGAAAGTGGAGCTGAATTTCTCCATTGTCCAAGGGATACGATCAAGGCAGACCATGGTGGACGACTACCATTATTTGATAACTATAAAACTAGCCATGATGGACTAACAAGAAAATCAGTTTAATAAACAATGTATAGTCCTCTAAAAGTCAATTTAATTTTTAAAATAAATGTACCCACATACTAAGTTTAATCTGTAATATTCGTTGTCAAAATAGACGGGCACGGTGAAGCGCGCCATGAGTGCTATAGTTTGATCAATAAAAGTCAAAGGGTAATGATATTTTCTAGTAGCCTTATTCAATTTCGTGAAATCAATTACCATCCTATAACTAGTTATTATTCCTTGTGGAATAAGTTCATTTTTATTATTAGGAACAACAGTTGTACCACCTTTCTTAGGAACACAATGAACAAGACTCACCCATCTACTATCACCAATAGTATAAATTATACCTCCTTCCAAAAGTTTTGGTATTTCAGTTCTTACCACCTCTTTCATTTTAGGGTTGAGACGAAGTTGATGATCAACAACTTTTTTAGCATCAGGTTCCATATTAATCTTGTGCTGGCAGAGAGTGGGACTTATGCTTTTAAGATCATCAACAGTATATCCAATAGTAGCCTTGTGCTTCTTTAAAGTTTTGAGTAATCTTCTTTCTTCATGTTTTGAAAGGTTAGCACTCAGGATATATCTTCTTGTCATCAATATAAGCATATTTTAAAGTATCAGGTAAAGCCTTAAGCTCAAATATGTGATCTCCCTTGGGTCGAGGAGGATCACCTAAAATTTCAACTCACAAATTGTACTTAAGTATAGGTTGTTGATCAAGAAGTATTCTATCTATTTCATTTATTTCATTCAAATGCATACCATTCTAATGGTATAGCAAATATTGTTCTAGTGGATCTGAAGGAGGTACAACAATAGAAGCAAGACCAATTATTTCATCCTTACTAGGTAATTCTTTTTCATGTGGTTGCTTTCTAAATTTAGAGAAGTTAAACTCATGAGAAATATCACCAAAGCTCACTTTAACCTTCTCAGTAGAATGATTAATTTCAGCATTAACTGTATTCAAGAATGGTCTACAAAATATGATGGGACAAAAGTTAGTTATTCCGAACCAAGTAGTAAGAAATCAGTGCGGTGCTTGTTCTTTCCACACAAGACTTCAACATGCTTAACAATCCCCAGTGGTGAAATAGTATCACAGTTTGCAAGCTTCATAGTGACATCAATGTCTTCAATTTCAGAGGGTGCTATATCATGCATAATTTCTTGATATAATGTAAAAGGTATATCACTAATACTATCACTAACATCACATAAGCCATGATAACAATGATCTCCAATTTTAACTAAGATGGCAGGTGTGCCTACCACTGGTTTAGTTTTATCTAGTTCATCTTGTTTGTTTCTGACAAGTTTTGCAATTCTAGCAACTTCATCACATAGGTAAATAACCTGCCCATAAACATTATCTAATAGGAGATCATTAACTATAAATACATTAGGCTCAACTTTTATTTGTTCCAAAGGTCTAGGTGTTCTAACGTAACTCTTATTAACCACTGTTGTAGCCTTAGCATGTTCTCTAATCCTAACACGGAAAGGAGGTTTCTCAATGTAAGTAGTAGGAACAATTGGATCAACATGGTTAACAATTATTTCCTACTTCTTAATCCTAACGGGTACCTCGGGTAATTTTTCAACGCGGGGATGATATTTGAACTACATTTCCTTAGGCAAGTCAACATAGGTAGCATACGTTTTGCAAAAAGAAGCTACTATCACAGTGTCAAGGCCATATTTGTTGGTAAACTCATGAAAAGGAGAAGTTTCCATAAAATATTTGAAACAATCAAAATTAAGCTTTATACCTGACTCTTTCCCTTCATCAAGTTCCCAATCTTCAGCGTTGCGTTTAATCTTTTCCAGAAGATCCCACTCGAATTCAATAGTCTTCTTCATATAGGAACCGACAGCACAAGCACCAAGTAATGTTTGATCATCATGGGAAATCGAGCATAATTTTTTTGTATAATCAATTCCTTTGAGAGCTTATGATTGGGGTAGGTGTGCATCATAGATTTGAGCCTCCCCCAATCTTGAGCGATGACTTATCCTTCACGAGGACAATAATTATAAATAAAATTCCGATCATGATGGATTAGATGCATATGATAAAACTTCTAATGAAATTCTAGCTTCAAGAGATTCCAACCCCATGATCCAATATCATCCACTAGCCTGTACCACATTAGTGCTTTCTCCTCCAAAGATACAGGGAAAACTTTCTTATTAACTTTTTCTCCTAGTAAACCTGAAAGCTTAAACAATCCACAAATCTCATCTACGTATATCAAATGGTAATCCAGATGAGTTTAACCGTGATAAGGATTAGCTAGGAGTTTCTATACCATACCCGAAGTAATGTCATAATAAATATTTTCAGTAGGTTTAACTAGTTGAGGAACAATTTCTTCAACTTCCGTTTGAGGCGAAGATGCCCCGAACAAGCCACTCAAAGGGTGACCGTTCATAGTGACATGAAGAGTAAATTTCAGCACGTACCAAAATGTTTCCTTACCCATTTCCACTTACCAAAGGCACTTCACTCTCTGGCAATGGCACCAGAAAAAAGTCTTGATGCCCCACAAGTATAGGGATCAATCGTAGTCATTTCAATAAGTAAGAGTGTCGAACCCAATGAGGAGGAGAAGGAAATGATAAGTAGTTTTCAGCAAGGAATTCTCTACAAGTGTTGTAAGTAACAGTGATAGATAGTTTTGTAGGAAGATAATTCGTAACAAGTGACAAGTTGCATTAGTAGCAAAGGTGCATCGAGATAGCCCAGTCCATTTTATAGCACAAGACAGGACTGAAAGTTCTCTTATATAAATCAAGCGCTCGTGAGGACACATGGGAATTTTTGTCTAGTCATGTTCATCATATTAAGCTGATTCACGTTCGTTACTTTGACAATTTGGTATGTGGGTGGACCAGTGCTAAGGTGTTGTTCTTACTTTAATTAACAACCTACTTATGATTACCCCCTGTCACAAGCATCCACAACTATGAAAGAAGAATTAAGAATAATCTAACCATATTATGAAACATATGGATCCAAATCAGCTCCTTATGAAGCAACACGTAAACTCGGGTTTAAGCTTCTGTCACTCTTGCAACCCATCATCTATTTGTTACTCCACAATGACTTCCCTAAGGCCCATAACATGGTGAAGTGTCATGTAGCCGACGTTCACATGACACCACTAAGAGAAGTATCAACATCCATATCATAAAAAAAACGAACGAATACCAACTTTACATGATTACTTATAACAAGACTTATCCCATGTCCCCAGGAACAATAATTACTACTCACACAACATCAACATGTTCAAGATAAGAGGTGTAATAATAATGATTAAGGATCTGAACATAATGTCTTCCACCAAGTAATCCAACAAGCATGAACTACAAGATGTAATCAACACTACTAGCAACCCAGAGGTACCAATCCGAGGTTTTGAGACAAAGATTGAATACACATGACGAAATGTGGTTGGAGATGAGATGGTGCTGGTGAAGATGCTGATTGGTCCTCCCACGAAGGAGGAAGCGTTGGTGATAACGATGGCTTCGATTTCCCCTCTCAGAGGGGAATTCGCCCGGAGAATCTCTCTGCCGGAGAGCAAAAGGGCCTTTGCCGAGGTTTCCGCCTCAAGATGGCGGTGCTTTGTCCCAAAAGACAACTTATGATTTTTATAGGGTAAAACACACCATATTAGAGAAGATGATCGCGAGAAGGCCATTTGGGGCTCCACAAGCTATCAAGGCGCGGATAGGGGTCCATGCCCTGATGGCTTGTGCCCAGCTGGTTGCCCCTCTCCGGTATATTTTTGGCCTAGAAATTCTTAAATATTCCAGAAGAAATTCTTCGTAAAGTTTCAGCTCATTTGTAGGAAGTTGATTTTTCTGCCTTTTTTTGTTTCCCGGTCCAGAATTCCAGTTTCTTGATATTTCTCTCTCAGTAATGCACCTTGCATATTCAGAGAGAAAAGGCATAAGAATTGTATGATAATAATGGATAATGGATAGGATCAACACAAATATCAATAGTAATTCATAATGCAAAATGAGCGTATCACGAACCTCTTGCCTTTGTCGTGTTTGTCTTCTCTTTCTTCTTGCTCGGATCGGGTTTGATGTTATCCCAACTTGAAATGAAGGGTAAGTTGGATCTCCCAACTTGATTATCTTTGATCATGTCCAACATGGTAAACTCCTAAATGACCATGGTTTGCAAGTATGGATCATGTTCGAAAATAAACTAGCGGTCTATGCAAAAAAATGAACATCGTATATGCAAAGTTGATTGGACAGGAGCAACAAGAACATATTGAGTCTTGTTGTGGCATTCCCTCAAACATGTCGTGGGAAGCCCAGGACACCTCTGGTGCATGTGCTTGTTCGTGCCCCAACAATCTGTGATGACTAAGAGACGTCCACTGATACGTCTCAAACGTATCTATAATTTTTGATGGTTTCATGCTGTTATCTAGTCAACTTTGGATGTTTTATATACCTTTTATATCTTTTTCGGGACTAACTTATTAATTCAGTGCCAAGTGTCAGTTTCTGTTTTTTCTGTGTTTTTGACTCTTTTCAGATCTGATTTTGGAACGGAGTCCAAATGGAATAAAATCCCCGAAATGAATTTTTCCAGAACAGAAGAAGATCAGGGGACTTGAGGGCCAAGGCAGGAGGCCCACACGGAGCCCACAAGCCCTGTAGCCGCAGCCAGGGGGGGCCACAGCTACCAGGCTTGTGGCCTCCCTCGAGCTCCCCTGCACTAGCTCTTTGGCCTATATATTCCCAAAAATCCCAGAAAAAATCACGGCGTCCATGAAACCACTTTTCCGCCGCCGCAAGCTTCCGTTTCCGCGAGATATCATCTCGAGACCCTTCCTGGTGCCCTGCCGGAGGGGACTTTGGAGCTGGAGGGCTTCTACATCAACATTATTGCCTCTCCAACGACTCGTGAGTAGTCTACTTCAGACCTACGTGTCCGTAGTTAGTAGCTAGATGGCTTCTTCTCTCTCTTGGATCTTCAATACAAAGTTCTCCATGATCTTCATGGAGATCTATCCGATGTAATCCTCTTTGGCGATGTGTTTGTCGAGATCCGATGAATTGTGGATTTGTGATCAGATTATCTATGAATTATATTTGAGTCGTTGCTGATTTCTTATACGCATGATTTGATATCCTTGTAAGTCTCTTCGAGTCTTGGGTTTTGTTTGGCAAACTAGATCTATGATTCTTGCAATGGGTGAAGTGCTTGGTTTTGGGTTCATACCGTGCGGTGACCTTCCCCAGTGACAGAAGGGGCAGCAAGGCACGCATCGTGTTGTTGCCATCAAGGGTAACAAGATGGGCTTTCATCATAGATTTGAGATTGTCCATCTACATCATGTCATCTTGCTTAAGGCGTTACTCTGTTCTTATGAACTCAATACACTAGATGCATGCTGGATAGCGGTCGACGTGTGGAGTAATATTAGTAGATGCAGAAAGTATCGGTCTACTTGTTTTGGATGTGATGCCTATATGTATGATCATTGCCATAGATAACGTCATGACTTTGCGCGGTTCTATCAATTGCTCGACAGTAATTCGTTCACCCACCATCTACTTGCTTTCATGAGAGAAGCCACTAGTGAACACTACGGCCCCCGGGTCTACTCATAATTATCATCTCAGCTTTTACTTTTACTTTGCTTTTGTTTACTTTTTTGATTTCAGTTCTCACTTTACAAACAATCTATAAGGGATTGACAACTCCTTCATAGCGTTGGGTGCAAGCTCTTTGTGGTTTTGTAGGTACTTGTGACTTGACGCGATCCTCCTACTGGATTGATACCTTGGTTCTCAAACTGAGGGAAATACTTACCGCCGCTGTGCTACATCACCCTTTCCTCTTCAAGGGAACACCAACGCAAGGCTCCAAGGCCGCGGGGGAATCCTTTGCATAATTGCCAAGGAAATCACTATAGGCGTAGCCAGCAGCAGAAGGATTTCTGGCGCCGTTGCCGGGGAGAGATCAAGTCAAGATCTATCCAACTAAGTGTCACAAACTCATTTCTTGCATTTACCTTTTTTGCCAGTTGCCTCTCGTTTTCCTCTCCCCCACTTCACATTTTCCGTTTTCATTTGCCTTTCTCCTTTGCCGTTTTCATTTGCCTTTTGCCGTTTTTCTTTGCCAGTTTTCTTGCTTGCTTGTGTTCTTGTTTGTTTGTTGAAGTCATCATGGCTGAAAACACCAAACTTTGTGACTTCTCGAATACTAATAATAATTATTTTATTAGTACTCCGATTGCTCCCGCCACTAGTGCGGAATCATATGAAATCAACGCTGCCTTGCTGAATCTTGTTATGAAAGAGCAATTTTCTGGCCTTCCTAGTGAAGATGCCGCATCCCATCTTAATACTTTCATCGAACTTTGCGATATGCAAAAGAAGAAAGATGGGGATAATATTGTTGTTAAATTTAAGCTTTTTCCGTTCTCTTTGCGAGATCGTGCAAAAACTTGGTTTTCTTCTTTGCCTAAAAATAGTATCGATTCTTGGAATAAGTGCAAAGATGCTTACATATCCAAGTATTTTCTGGTAGCTCAGATTATCTCTCTCTGTAACGATATCATGAATTTCAAGCAACTTGATCATGAACACGTTGCACAATCTTGGGAGGGGATGAAGTTAATGATTAGAAATTGTCCCGCTCATGGCTTGAGTTTGTGGATGATTATACAAATCTTTTACGCTGGTTTGAATTTTGCTTCTAGAAATATCATGGACTCCTCCTCAGGTGGAACGTTCATGGAAATCACGTTAGGAGAAGCTACAAAACTCCTAGACAATATCATGACCAACTACTCTCAGTGGCACACTTAAAGGTCACCTGCTAGCAAAAAGGTACACGCTATAGAAGAAATTAACTCGCTTAGTGCTAAGATGGACGAGTTGATGAATTTGGTTGCTAGTAGAAATGCTCCTTTAGATCCTAATGACATGCCACATTCTTCCTTGATTGAGAGTAGCAACGCTAGTTTGGATGTTAATTTTGTTGGTAGGAACAATTTTGGCAACAACAATGCTTTTAGAGGAAACTATGTTCCTAGGCCTTTTCCTAGTAACTCCTCTAACAATTATGGCAATTCCTACAACAACACTTATGGAAATCATAACAAATTACCCTCTGGTTTAGAGAGTAATATCAAAGAGTTCATCAACTCTCAAAAGATTTTCAATGCGTCCATAGAGGAAAAACTACTAAAAATAGACGATTTGGCTAAGAGCGTTGAGAGGATGTCTTGTGATATTGATGCTTTGAAAGTTAGATGTGCTACTCCCAAGGTTAACTTGGATGAAACTTTAAAAGCTCTGCGTGTCTCCATGAATGAGAGCAAAGAAAGAACCGCCCAAATTCGCGCTAAGCATGAATGGTTTAAAAGGGTGCGTTCTAGTGATGCAAATCACGAAGATCTTAAAGTGCTTGGTGTGACTCCTCTTGAATCTTTGTTTTGCGTGTCAAACCTATTGATGAAGGGGCTGGATATGAATCCACTTTGGTTGAAAAACGCCCCAATGATTCGGAGTCCACCTATCTTGATGATAGAGGTGTGGAGAGTGGAGTACAAGAAATCAAAATATTGGGTAGTAATGAAACTCCCACTTTGGATTTCAAGGGATTCAATTATGATAGTTGCTCCTTGTTTGAATGCATTTCCTAGATGCAATCCATTGCAAACTCTCTACATGCTTATAGCCAAAGCAAAGCCTTTACCGCACATATCGTAGATGCTATGATGAAATCTCTTGAAGAGAAACTCGAATTAGAAGTCTCTATACCTAGAAAACTTCATGATGAGTGGGAACCTACTATCAAAATCAAAATAAAAAACTATGAATGCAATGCTTTGTGTGATTTGGGTGCTAGTGTTTCCGCGATTCCAAAGTCTTTATGTGATATTCTTGGTTTTCATGAGATTGAAGAGTGTTCTCTTAATTTGCATCTTGCGGATTCTACTGTCAAGAAACCCATGGGAAGGATCAATGATGTTCTTATTGTTGCAAATAAGAACTATGTACCCGTGGATTTCATTGTACTTGACATAGATTGCAATCCTTCATGTTCCATTATTCTTGGTAGACCTTTCCTAAGGACTATTGGTGCTATCATCGATATGAAGGAAGGGAATATTAGATTTCAATTTCCTCTAAAGAAGGGATGAAGCATTTTCCTAGAAAGAAAATAAGATTGCCTTATGAATCTATGATTAGGGCTACTTATGGTTTGAGAACCAAAGATGACTATACGTGATTCCATCACCTTATGCCTAGCTAAGGGCGTTAAACAATAGAGCTTGTTGGGAGGCAACCCAACGAACTATCCTTTTTCTTTCTGTTTTGTGTTTTCCACACTTTCATAATTCTGTTATGATTGTATTTTTTGTGTTTCTTTTGCGTTTGTGCCAAGTAAAACCGTTATGATTAGTCTTGGGGATGATCGTTTGATCATGCTGGAAAAGACAGAAACTTTCTGCTCACGAAAATAATTTTCATTATTTTTTCTGTGAGAGATTTTGAGTTGATTATTTTTGCTGCTGATTGCTACGCAAATTCTTCAGACTGTCGTAATTTGTCAGAATTTTTGAAGTACCATCAGTATACGAAGTATACAGATTGCTACACACTGGTCTGCTGTTAACATATTCTGTTTTTGTTGAGTTGGTTGCTTATTTTGATGAAGCTATGGATAGTATCGGGGGGTATTAGCCATGGAAGATTGAAAATACAGTAACCCAACATCAACATAAGTAGAATTTAAGTTTGCTACGGTACCTAAGGAAGTGGTGATTTGCTTTCTTATACTAATGATATCACGAGTTTCTGTTTAAGTTTCGTGTTGTGAAGTTTTCAAGTTTTGGGTGAAGTTCTTATGGACAAAGAGATAAAGAGTGGCAAGAGCTCAAGCTTGGGGATGCCCAAGGCACCCCAAGTTGATTCAAGGATGCTGAAAAAGCCTAAGCTTGGGGATGCCCCGGGAAGGCATCCTCTCTTTCGTCTTCAATCCATCGGTAACATTACTTGGGGCTATATTTTTATTCACCACATGTTATGTGTTTTGCTTGGAGCGTCTTATATCGTAGGAGTCTTTTATTTTTGTTGTGTCACAATCTTCCTTGCTGCACACCTAGAGAGAGAGACATGCACTCATCGTGATTTTGTCGAGCTTCACTTATATCCTTTGGTTAGACAATTTAGCTCACATGTGTTTCACTTATATCTTTTGAGCTAGTTGATTTTTCTCCATGTGTTTCACTTCTATCTTTCAGAGCACGGAAGTGCGTGGCATGGTAGTTGATGTATTCTATGAAAGTAGTCTCAAAAGGGGTAGTTATCCAAAGGGATATGAAAACTTCCACCTTCATGTGCGTTGAGTAGTTAGAGAAGTTTGATTCATCTCAATTAGTTTTGAGTTGTGGTTGTGGTAATATTGAAGTTATACTAGTAAGGTGTTGTGGATCTAGAAATACTTGTGTTGAAGTTAGTGATTCCCGTAGCATGCACGTATGGTGAACCGCTATGTGATGAAGTGTGAGCATGATTAGTTTATTGATTGTCATCCTTTGTGTAGCGGTCGGGATCGCGCGACGGTTTATACCTACCAACCCTTCCCCTAGGAGTATGCGTTGAATGCTTTGTTTCGATTACTACTAAAACTTTTGCAACAAGTATATGAGTTATTCATGACTAATGTTGAGTCCATGGTTTAGATGCACTTTCACCTTCCACCATCACTATCTTCTTTAGTGTCGTGCAACTTCCGCCGGTGCATAAAACCGCCATTAGCCTCCCTCAAAACAGCCACCATACCTACCTACTATGGCTTTTTCAAAGCCATTCCGAGATATATTGCCATGCAACTACCACCATGACATGTGCCACAACTTCTACATTGCCATTGCATGATCATAAGATAGCTAGCATGATGTTTCCATTGATGTCTATGCCGTGCTAGATCATTGTCACGGTACACTACCGAAGGCATTTCATATAGAGTCATCATTGCTCTAAGTTTTGACTTGTAAGTGTGATGATCATCATTTATGGAGCATTGTCCCATGTGAGGAAATAAAAGAGGCCAGTGAAGCCCATTTACAAAAAGAGGCCAAAGATGCCCACGAAAAAGAGAGGCCAAAGAGCCCACCAAAAAAATGAGAGAAAAAGAGAGAAGGGACAGTGCTACTATCTTTCCACACTTGTGCTTATTAAGCACCATGATCTTCATGATTGAGAGTCTCTCGTTTTGTCACCACCATATAGCTAGTGGGAAATTTGCATTATATAACTTGGCTTGTATATTCCAATGATGGGCTTCCTCAAAATTGCCTTAGGTCTTCGTGAGCAAGCAAGTTGGATGCACACCCACCAGTTTTCTTTAAGAGCTTTCACATACTCTTAGCTCTAGTGCATCATTTGCATGGAAATCCCTACTCATTCACATTGATATCTATTGATGAGCATCTCCATAGCTCATTGATATGCCTAGTCAATGTGACCATCTTCTCCTTGTTTGCCTTGCAACCTCCACCACACTCCATTCCACTTATAGTGCTAAAACCATGGCTCACGCTCATGTATTGCGTGAGAGTTGAAAAAGTTTGAGAAAGTAAAGGTGTGAAAACAATTACTTGGCCAATACCGAGGTTGTGCATGATTTAAATTCGTTGTGCAAGGATGATAGAGCATAGCCAGACTATATGATTTTGTAGGGATAACTTTCTTTTGGCCTTGTTATTTTGAAAGTTCATGATTACCTTGCTAGTTTGCTTGAAGTATTATTGTCTCCACGTCAATAACAAACTATTGTTTTGAATCTAATGGATCTGAACATTCATGTCACATAAGAGGAGTTACAAAGGACATCTATGCTAGGTAGCATGAAAGCATCAAAAATTCATTCTTTATCACTTCCCTACTCGAGGACCAGAGGAGTAAAGCTTGGGGATGCTTGATACATCTCAAACGTATCTATAATTTTTGATGGTTTCATGCTGTTATCTTGTCAACTTTGGATGTTTTATATACCTTTTATATCTTTTTGGGACTAACTTATTAATTCAGTGCCAAGTGCCAGTTCCTGTTTTTCTGTTTTTTTGAATCTTTTCAGATCTGATCTTGGAACGGAGTCCAAACGGAATAAAATCCCCGAAATGAATTTTTTCGGAAGAGAAGAAGATCGGGGGACTTGAGGGCCAAGGCAGGAGGCCCACAGGGAGCCCACAAGCCCTGTAGCCACGACCAGGGGGGCCCGCGGCTACCAGGCTTGTGGCCTCCGTGGAGCTCCCGTGCACTAGCTCTTTGGCCTATATATTCCCTAAAATCCCAGAAAAAATTAGGGCGTCCACGAAACCACTTTTTCGCCGCCGCAAGCTTCCGTTTCCGCGAGATCTCATCTCGAGACCCTTCCCGGTGCCCTGCCAGAGGGGACTTTGGAGCTGGAGGGCTTCTACATCAACACCATTGCCTCTCCAGTGACTCGTGAGTAGTCTACTTCAGACCTACGGGTCCGTAGTTAGTAGCTAGATGGCTTCTTCTCTCTCTTGGATCTTCAATACAAAGTTCTCCATGATCTTCATGGAGATCTATCCGATGTAATCCTCTTTGGCGGTGTGTTTGTCGAGATCCGATGAATTGTGGATTTGTGATCAGATTATCTATGAATTATATTTGAGTCTTTGCTGATTTCTTATATGCATGATTTGATATCCTTGTAAGTCTCTTCGAGTCTTGGGTTTTGTTTGGCCAACTGGATCTATGATTCTTGCAATGGGAGAAGTGCTTGGTTTTGGGTTCATACCATGCGGTGACCTTTCCCAGTGACAGAAGGGGCAGCAATGCATGCATCGTGTTGTTGCCATCAAGGGTAACAAGATAGGATTTCATCATAGATTTGAGATTGTCCATCTACATCATGTCATCTTGCTTAAGGCGTTACTCTGTTCTTATGAACTCAATACACTAGATGCATGCTGGATAGCGGTCGACGTGTGGAGTAATAGTAGTAGATGCAGAAAGTATTGGTCTACTTGTTTTGGACGTGATGCCTATATGTATGATCATTGCCATAGATATCGTCATGACTTTGCGCGGTTCTATCAATTGCTCGATAGTAATTCGTTCACCCACCGTCTACTTGCTTTCATGAGAGAAGCCACTAGTGAACACTACGGCCCCCGAGTCTACTCACAATTATCATCTCAGCTTTTACTTTTACTTTGCTTTGTTTACTTTTTGCTTTTAGTTATCAGTTTGCAAACAATCTATAAGGGATTGACAACCCCTTCATAGCGTTGGGTGCAAGCTCTTTCTGTTTTTGCATGTACTTGTGACTTGACGCGATCCTCCTACTGGATTGATACCTTGGTTTTGAAAATGAGGGAGATACTTACCGCCGCTGTGCTACATCACCCTTTCCTCTTCAAGGGAACACCAACGCAAGGCTCCAAGGCCGCAGGGGAATCCTTTGCATACTTGCCAAGGAAATCCCTATAGGCGTAGCCAGCAGCATCCACCAACGACATTTGTGTGGGCGGAAAGTTCTTCGAAACGTCCTAACTAGTTGTCAGATCCTCCTGTGTCTCAACCTGGCCCAACAACGCGATCCTTGTTGATGGATGGTTGGACGGGGTGCTGGGTCCCGAGAGCGGTTGGGGGAGACATCTGCTCATCGATGCTGCATCCACTCCCTGCGATGCTACCACTTCCCTCTCTCATACCCTCCATTGCTGGTCCCTCCGGGCAATGTTCTTCGGCTTGCACGACGCAACCGAGGAGGAGATGACGATGGACAAGGCAAATGCAACCGCGATCACATCAGCTGGGGATGGGATGAACGACATCTAGTGAGGCGTACTAGGACCAACGGTGAGGATGGAGAGTAAGCGTGGCAGACAACAAGGGCTTGGACACAGGAAAGGGTGAAGGTAAGAAAGAGGCGAAGGAAGAGTTGATGGATTTGGTGCAATTTACGAGGGGGTAGGCCTATCGGGTCTAACATGGAGGATGCACCCGGGCGCGCCTAGGAATCCCCATATTTGCATACATTTGGGCTAGATACAAAGAGTGCCGGTCAGCCAGAGCGTTTGAGGTGTTTGCCAATGTTGATTTTTTGACCGGTCAATGACTGGACCGTCCGCGAGGGCATTTGAGGTGGGTTTGAGGTGCCTGATTGTAGATGCTCTCATGACAACTCTATTTCGTCCTTAGAAATTCTAAAGTAGTAGGAAAACTGACTTTGCAGTGGTGGGGCCTTTGGTATTCTAGCGAGCCATAAAAGGTAAAACCGTCACTTCACCCCTTCACGCACCTTAGATATCGCAACACCGTTGCCATTCCCTGCCTCCAAAGCTCCATTGCCTAGGCTTCCTTTCTCCTCCCATCCTTTCGAATCCTTCCATTAATCCAGCAATGGAAAGAGCAGACTCCAAGGGCAAGTGGGAGACCTCCTTTGTTGCTGGGAAAGACATTCTAGAGGTGAAGAGCTCCGGCTACTTGCCGGAGAACATAGCCCATCGTGCTCCGAAGAAAGACCAGGTTATCCCCACACCCAAAGATGGGGGAGAGTGGTTTTTATTCCTCATTTCATCTAGGGTTTGAGTTTTCCCCTCCACCAATTTGTTCGGGGAGTCATGTTCTACTATTTGCTTGACTTCCACGATCTTCCCCCGAACTCCATCACCCACCTCTCAGCCTTCATCATAGTCTGTGTAGCGACCCGACTCAAGACGAGTCAAGCCTCTATGTTTCTGTGCCATCCCTGGATCAGTATGCTGGCACACACAGTACATCAATGTATATATCAAAGTGCAATCACATGTAAATAGCGTAAAACTGATATATACCTTAAATATCTCAGCGGAAGCGGTCAAGGGAGTGGAGTCCCAATAAACACCAACGGCCAGTTGAGTGTAGACCGTAACCCTGGATCGTACTCTTACTCGTCGAGGAAAAATATCTGCAACATAAGACGTTGCAGCCATGTAGGTCAACATATTGAATATGCCGGCAAGTCACATAAGAGAGGGGTAAAGTAATAATCAACTATCTCTACATGCATATTTGGTCGGTGGAGCTAAGTTTTGCATAAAGCCAGTTTTATCCTACAACAAGAGGAGTTGAAAGCAAAAATATTACTACAAGGTTTGTTGCTAACGAGATGGTTCCGCCAACCAGTTCTCGTACCCGAGTTGTCAATAATTCCCACATCAAATATATTTAATGGTGTTGAGAAAATCCAGATAACTTCAGTTCCTTTGGCTCAAGTTGTCCATGACCGTGGACACGGCTAATCGATTAGGTTGAGTACTCTGCAGAGTTTCGCACACGTTCCCCACAAGATTTGATCACCTCCGGGTTTGTCCTCGCACTTTAGGGTGTTTGAAGACCGGATGATCAAAACATGGTCTTTCAACGGGTCCCTCTGAATCCCTGTCGGTGCCCATCCATTCCTACCGTTCGTCTACATCTGCTAGCACCGCCTGTCCAGAGTCGCCGCATTGTCCAACCAAGCCAGAGCCCATAATGACTTGTGGCTGTGCAGGTAAGCCTTGAGTCTTGAAGTCTCTGTCCGTCTCTTTGAGCCTGGGTGAAGCTTTCCGCAGGATGACATGGCCTCTCCAGCATCCCGGGCATCCACTGGGTTTTCCAGGGAGCCGGTCAACCGTCCTTCACCCAGTGTTGCATTGCGTCCGAGGTCTTGAAAATCTTGTCTTAGTCCGGTCTTGATTAATATCAATCTCGCATCACTCGTGGAATACACTCAACCGATAACCCGTCTACTAGAGCATAGCATATATAACATTGTCGTCCCGGGGCCAAGTATCGGGGTGTTGGTGTTCCTACCACATGATACTACACCTATGACTAAAGTTTCCAAGTACCTAGGCAACATGCAAATAGGGCAAGGATGGTGATCTACTATGCATTGAAAACATAGGTAAAAATAACATGATCAAAGATGACTTGCCTGTGATGTTGACGAAGAAGAATTCCTCGAGAAAATAACTTGATAGACTACTCATCACTCTCCGATGAAAATCTATATAGCAAACATAACATTCACATAAGCACTCATACTAGCAATCATTCTAGCAATCAAACAAAAGAGCGAAAGCGAATGAGACACCGAAAGAAACTTCAAATAGAACTAAAGAGTCTTCTACTATGAAAAACACTAAATAGTTTTGTCAAACAGAAAAATATTAACAAGGAACTAAGATAAAAGTTTAACTAAGATAAAATAAAGTCTTTTTCACAAAAGTTTTGAAAGCATTCCCAAACGGGATTTGAAACAATGGTGAAACCAATTGCAAGTTACTAAGGAACTAGAATTGATTTCACGAAAAAAAATAAACATAAAATAAAGAATTGTTGCAAAACTAATGTTAACTAACATAACCAAAACAATAATAATGTTTCTGAAATAATAAAGAAAGTATTTTAAAACAAAGCTAGAAAATGAATTAGCCGAAAACCGAAAAGCGGTGAAACAGAAATTGTTTCACATGAAATAATGAGTTAAAATACTCAATCAAACCTGAATTTTTTACCACTTATAAACAGGATCACTAGTGATCAGTACCAAAAAGAATCAAATTAAAAGCTATTTTTAAACTCCTGGAATAGGCAGAACAAGGTTTAAACTAAATCTGATCTAACTTATATTGAAAAATTTCAAACATAGACAAATTATATGTTTTTAAAAACTAAAGGAAAATTGTGAGCTACTGGAAAAATAATCAAGGTCATTGGACTTCGGGATAAAAAGTTGTGGCCAAAACAAGATTGAAACTTGCTGTTTTTGCAATTTTGACGGAAAAAACTGAAGTTAACTAGTACTAAAAGAGGACTATACGTGGAAAGCTTCTATTGGCTGTGTAGGGTGTTTGATGAATGGCTTCGGGCAAACGGCCGAAGGTTAGCAAGGTTCGCTGGTTAAAACTTAAGTGGAAAAATAAACCACTGGTTTTTCTAATCTAACCGAACAGTTATCCTAGTGATCTAATCTAGGCCGCTACATGAAGATCTAAGGGCTAAGGGGAGAGAACAAGAGATAACAGAGCAGGGGAGGGAAAGTACCGTGGCTGGGTGCTGGCAGCAGCTTGCTCCGGCGGGGATGGCTGGCCGGCGAGGGAGGGGGCTCCGGGCGGTGGGGAGATGGGAGGCGGCGGCGGGGTCCTTCTCCTCCGCGGGTGGGGCTCGGGGGCGGAGAGGGGGCGCTCTCCAGGGCGGGCCGAAGGTGGCAGTAGGTGGAGGGGTGCTGCGGCTCGGGTGGCGGCGAGGGGAGAGGGAGGCGGCAGCGGTAGGGTAGGAACGGGGTGGCGCTGGGGCGACCTTTATATAGGCTAGGAGGGGCTCGGCTAAGGAAGGAGAAGGAGGGCGCTGGGGAAGGAAATCCCAGGAGGTGGCTCGGTTTGGTTTCTGGCAGGAGAAAAAAAGGAAGGAGGCGAGGAGGGAGGAGGGGTGACGTGGGAGAGAAAAAAAAGAGAGGAGAGGCAGAGAAAAGGAAGAGATCGCGGGGCTTGGGCAGGAGAAAAATAAGGGAGGAGAGGGAGTGCTGGGGAAAATAGGAAAGAGAGGGAGAGCTTTGGTCTTGTAGAGAAAATAGGAAGAGAGGGAATCGCTGGGAGGGAGGAAGAGAATAGGAAAGAGAGAGAGAGGAGGGAAAGTTACGTGGGGAGAGAGAGAAAAAGGGGACGTGGGGAGAGGGCTTGGTGGGGCTGTGCATGCATGCATGGCTCGGTGCATGGGCATGGGATTTGATTCCTAGGAAAAAAAGGCTCGGGCTAGTGGTGGTTAAAAAAAAGACTTTTCCTTTTTTTAAACCTTTCCAAACAGAAAAATATAAAGGCCAAAGAAAAAAAAAATCAATATATCCATATATGGTATTATATACCAAATTTTTTTTTCAGAAAATAGATCTCTACCCAAATAACATTTTTCTAAAGCCAAAATAAAAACTTTAGAATTTTTTTTTTCCAAAATCCCTAATAGCATTATTTCTTTTTGTAAATAACTTTCAAATGATCTTCTAAGTTTGAGGTTGCAAATAACATTCAAAATGCCCGGGTATTTGAGGGTCATGTTCCTCCGCTCTTTTCTGTTTGACAGAATGCATTTCCCGGCATTTTGTTGCACGAAGAAAAATGAATGGAAATGCAAGGAAATTCGAGTGCAAACATCTCCGTTCAAATTCTTTATAGTTGAAGAAGTGATGTCATCTTCTCTCGTTGCTTTTAAAAGTTTGAATTTGAATGCACCGGAGAAGGGGAAAGTCATTTTATTCCCTCTCGTTCAAAAGTTTCGAAAAGTTTCAAATTTCACACAAGTTTCAATCACTCAGGCAACCAACAAACAATCAATCTAATAATTATATTAACATTCCAAAATTTATAATTTTGGGATGTTACAAACTACCACACTTAAAATGAATCTCGTCCTCGAGATTCGAATAGGCTAGAAAGAAAAGGTTATGGTTTGGGGGGTCTTCTAACAAATATAGTCTCCTGCAAAGTGGGGTGCTACCACACTTAAAATGAGAGTTACTGGTCGCTCACATTTTTAACAATCCTCTGGGGTCTTGGCATCTCGCTCGTCACATTATTCATGGTAACTTCTTTGGTGAAGTTCTTCCATTATATTCATAATGTTTCCATCAAGATCGAGGGTTCTTCTGTTGATATAAGATTCTTCCGTCATTGGGTCTTCTTAACTGACAGTCTCGTGGTCAATTCTAAATAACATATCGATGGTTCTCGTGGTGGTCTACCATTTGTGGCTATCCTGCAGAGAGAGGGGTCTTGGTTTCATTCTCACCGTAAAATTTCCTACGTGTGACAACAAATGCCATGTACATGGGATTTTCTTATACCATTCTAAGGCTCAAACAAAAGCTTCAAAGAACGTAGTCTCTCTCTATGGGTAAATCTCTCAGATTTACATCACCGAGCCGTGCAACGCAGGCGGGGCAGCTCCTCCCGTGTTTAGATCTGGCCCTCACACCCATCTTGTGTCCTGGACGGAGAAGGCCCTAGATTGGCGTAGGCAACGGAGGTGACGGACCTCATAGAGAAGATCTCCAATCCACTGGAGAAAATTGAACTCACCAATGTAATCCAGGTGATGTTGCATGGCCGCCTTCTCCCCTGCTAGCGCTGGCCCATACCTATGTGGGACTTCAATCCGGAGGATCCTGTTAGTGCGACATGCCCTGTACGGAGTTTTTTCCGCACTACTTGTGAGAAGGTGTGGAATGCACTTTTTAAGCCGTAAAATACTTGGCCCACTGAGGAGGAAGACGAAGGCCTTTCCCTCCTCAATCCTTCAGGACAAGTAAGGCTTTTATCATATTTTTTAGATTCCATCCCTTCCTTTTTGATAAGATGCTCCCTTCTTGCTTTCCCCATGTTTGTAGATCTGGCTAAAAAAGTTGGAGCAGATTAACTGACCGACATCTTCGCCCGAAGACATCATGACCCCACTATTGGTGGCCATGTTAGCCGAGAAGCCATACATGGACCCAAGGGATAATGAGGAGCAGAAGAAGGGGAAGAAGAAGATCTGGAAGGGTCTTCGGTCAAAGGTCCCCCAGAGACCAAGTTCGAAGAGACGCTGGCTCCCTCCAACCTAGAGGGAGAAGAAGAACATGATGATGAGGAGGTGAGTGACTCCTCCCATACAAATAAAAGAGCGGCGTCCGAAGACGCTGAGGGAGATCTCGCTCCTGTCGTTCCAAAGAAGCAATATAGGGCCCCCATGGCCCTATTTGAGGATATTCCAGACTCGGAGGACGAGTCCGAGGATGAAGCACCGATCCCTGGAAGGACCCTCAGGGTGAAACCCCGAGCACAAAGGTATTTATTGGAAACTCCAAATACATCATTCCTCTAGGTGGCGTGGCTCTAATTAGGCTCATTTTCCATATTGCAGCCTGCAGCGTGACTTCCTCACCGATCAAATTTCGGAGAGGGATTCCTTGCTAGACAATCTCTTTCAAAGCGGGACCGGCTCTCCCAACACACCTCCCCCTGCGGCCTAAGAGACCGGGGAGGTGGTATCTAGGGAGGTCTCCCCTGGGACGGAGACTACGGTCGGGGGTGATGAAACTATGGTCGAGGTTCACACCTCGGCCACAAAGAACCAGGAGGATTAATCCCTTGAGATAGGGATGGATGGAGGGTCCAGACCTTCAGGGTCCCCTCTGAAGACAACTCCAGAGGTTCCTCCCTCTCCAGCATTATCCATAGTACTCTCTCCGCGAAGGGAGACTACTGCGACGCACATGGAGCCATCCACAACAGAGCAACTCCGAACTGGATGGCCTGCCCTAAGGGAGGAAAGACTCAATGATTCTTCCATTCCTTAAGAGTGTCGCACTCGTCTGAGTGCGGTACTGCAAATCATGGAGTCCATTGACAACAGTCTAAAAGAAGCTTTCGACGCGCTGCTAGCAGGCATCAAGGTAAACTGCATACTTTTCCCTTTATACTTTTACATTGTCTGAAAGCAATATTATTTTCAGTAGCCCCCGAGCCTTATGTGAGTTCTAAAAACTCATGCGGGGGTCAAAATAGTTCAGAAAAAGTTGCATGTAGCCCCCAAGGATCTTGTGGGCCGACGAGGAACACCCTAGCAATGGATTTCAAAAAATATGAGAACTATAGAAGTTTGAAAAAAATGCACATTTGGTGGACGAAGATTTGCATTGCTTACTGATAGCCCACAAGTATAGGGGATCGTTTGTATCCCTTTTTCATAA
The DNA here is from genome assembly GCF_904849725.1 of Hordeum vulgare subsp. vulgare. Classification (NCBI taxonomy): domain Eukaryota; kingdom Viridiplantae; phylum Streptophyta; class Magnoliopsida; order Poales; family Poaceae; genus Hordeum; species Hordeum vulgare. The sequence goes on from NC_058518.1 coordinate 310,817,933, forward strand.
ATAAGAGTGTCGAACCCAACGAGGAGCTAAAGGTAGAACAAATATTCCCTCAAGTTCTATCGACCATGGATACAACTCTATGCACACTTAATATTTTCTTTACGTAAAACAAGAATAAAACTAGAAGTACTTTGCAACAATAAAACTATAAATAAATTGCAAGATAATAAATATAGTAGTGTAGTAGCAAGATTTTTGTAACACAAGAGAAGGATTTGTCCCTAGGCAGTTGACTATGTTACAAGACCGATAGCAAGTTTTTATGTGGGAGAGGCCACTCCTAGCATGTCATCCCTTACTTGGAATTCTATGCACTTATGATTGGAACTATTAGCAAGCATCCGGAACTACTAATATTAATTGATGCAAAATGCAACCATAACATTAAGAGATATATTGGCCCCTCTTCAATCCTCTATGCATCAATTTCGACAGGAAGAAGTGTTGTGTCACTCTTGCCCTCCAATGCATAGTCCTATCAACATACAACTAACCCTATGGTGTGATCCACACGCGCCCTCATATGATGGGCGCCAAAGGACATAAATATATCCACAAGAAAGTTAAACTAATCATAGCAATATCACCAATTATCCCATATGACAAAACAGGTCTACCCAAACTTCATAGGATATCCACATATCATTGTGAAATAGTATGTAGTGTTGAGAACCATGTTTAAGTAGAGAGTTGCAGCGGGAAAAGAGGTGTTACATCGCTGCATAGAGGGGAAGAGAGTTGTGTTGACAATGACAAGATTGTTGATGTAGATCGTCGTCATGCTCCTTGCCCCGGCGGCACTCCGGCGCCACCAGGAGAGAGGGAGAGAGAGAGCCCCCATTCTTCTTTTTCTGAAAGTGCATTATATCTACTAGAGAGGGGTGAGTAGGCGATTTTTTATAAATTCGTCATTGAGGAAATTCCTTATGAGGAAAGTCCTCAGTCAAGAACTTCGTGCAGCGGAATAAGTACTTAGGCAAGCGTGCAAAACAACAATAGCATAGTCTTCAAAGTGAAATGAAATGTTCGGTTTGCACAAGTAGCATGTTTAGGATATGCAGGTCAAGAACAAGTTAAGTGATAAATTTGGGGTGAGGTAATTGAGAAAGTCTTCAGTCAAATTCTTCAAATAGTAAAGATCAAAGTCATCAACATACAACTGAGGAAATGGAAGGGTTTATGAATTATTACCAGGTGCTCTATGAAGACAATTGTTTGATGACCGAGTTCCAACTGCTGTGACCATCGTACATCTGATTTGGACCGGGTTGGTATTTAAAGCAAAGGACACATAGTCCTTACCGTATTCTCCTTGACACACAATCCTCACCCAACACTCATGGTAAGTCTTCAAGGAACGCTTCCAAACCCTCACAAACTTGGTCACCCGACGATTCACAGTTTACTACTGGATGCTCTAGACCATGACGCCTAACCCTCTGGAGGATGCACAATTCTCAAAGGTAACAAGCATCGGTTCCACACAAGAACAATCTCTTCAGTGATGCTCAATCACTTTGGGTTTTTGGGTGTTGGTTTGGGTGTTTGGGTTTTTTCCTCACTAATGATTTTCTCTCAAAGTCTTCGAGGAATGGGTTGCTCTCAAATGACAAGCATCAGTTTCTCTCGTGGAGCAGCCAACTAGCTAGTGGTTATGGGGGGTGCCTATTTATAACAAGGGAGAAATCCTGACATGATTTGACATAAATTCCCCAATGATATGATCGTTATGTGGCTAAGTTTAGGGATAATTTGCACGCGGCGGTGCAACGATCAGAACGTTTCAACTGTGAAAGTCCTTATGTCTCTCATGTTCCTCACTGGTAGGTAACTCACACCGGTGAAAACCTAAACCCTTAGTTGGTGCAAATTCCTTAAAGACCAGAAGATCTTTGTCTCTATCACTGAAGAATTTGACTAGACTGTAAAAGATTTCTAAAGGCTTCACTCAAAGGATTTGTATGTGTAGGCTTTGAGTAGTTTTACCTCGACCCCCTTTAACAATACGACATTCCTATGACTCAAAGACAGGAAAAATAAAACTATGAAAACAAAAGTCTTCACACTTCAAAGTGAGTGCATCAATTTCTTCACGGACACACCAATTTCCTCACTTTCAAAGTCTTCGAGTAAATACCAAAGTCTTCAGTCGAAGACATGCATTTTTAAGGGTCGATATTCTTCTAATAAATCAACCTCCTCACTGACTTATAGAGCCTGTGTACACTCACAAACACATTAGTCTCTTAACCTGTAAGTCTTTAATACACCAAAATCACTAAGGGGCACTAGATGCACTTACATCTTCCTTGGCCTCCCCCTAGATGGGAGGATAGTTCCCCCTCTGGTCCATGGCCTCCATGGCGACAGAGGGGTAGGAGCCCCTCCGAGATTGGGTCTCCTTCTCTGTTCTCTTCTCTTTCGCGTTCCTGGTTTCTAGCCCTTCACCATTTCTTAAATTTGTAGAGATGTGTAACTCTGATAGGGCTAAAAAAATTACACGATTTTCTTCCATAGATTATCTTTCTTGCGCCCTAAGTAGAGCCCTAACTGACTTATGGGGTGGCCACTAACCACCACCACGCACCAGCGGGTATGGGCCGCACCCTGCTATATAGTGGAGGTCGTGGGCCTCCTTAGACGTCGATTCCAACTCCCAAAAATCACATATATCCGAAAGTAATTCGCCATAAAGTTTTATCACGTTTGGACTTCGTTGGATATGGATATTCTGTAAAACAAAAAAAACAAGCAACAAACAGGAACTGGCACTCAACAATGGATCAATATGTTAGTCCAATAAATCATATAAAATGTTGCCGACAATATGTGAAAGTTGTATAATATTAGCATGGTACAATAAAAAGTTATAGATACGACAGAGACGTATGAGCATCCCCAAGCTTAATTCCTGCTCGTCTTCGAGTAGGTAAGTGATAAAAAGATAATATTTGATGTGGAATGCTACCTAACATAGTCTTGAACAAATGTCTAATCATGACATGAATATTAAGATACAAGTGATTCAAGGCAATAGTCTATCATTTGACAAAAAGGCATCCATACTTAGGTTTACTAGCAAAAAAACATGTCCTTTCAAAAATAACAATGCTTGAAGAATGATATCCCTACAAAATCATATAGCTTATCATGCTTGGTCTTCCTAGCATAAGGTATAAATTATGAGCACCTCGGTGTCAAATCAAGCAATTGGATCATACTTTTAAACGCGCTTCAGCTTTTTATTACTCACTCAATTCATGAGCATGAACCATGTATATAGCATAAAGGTGGAATATAATATGGTGGTAGGTTTCAAAGGGGTAAAAGTGAAGAAGAAAGTCTCGCATCAAATCAACGTATCAACATGCTATGGAGATTCCCATCAATAGATATCAATGCGAGGAGTAGGGATTGCCATGCAACAGATGCACTAAGAGCTATAAGTGTATGAAAGCTCAATGTGAAAACTAAGTGGGTGTGCATCAAACACTATAATGAAAAATTCCCACTAGTATATGAAAGTGACAACATAGGAGACTCTCCATATGAAAAACATGGTGCTACTTTGAAGCACAAGTGTGGAATTAGCATGCCCCTTCTCTCTTTTCTCTCATTTCCTCTCATTTTTTCTCCTTTTCTCTTTCTTTTTTCTTTCTCTTTTTCTTTCTCTTTTCCTCCGGAGTCTCATCCCGACTTGTGGGGGAACCATAGTCTCCATCATCCTTTCCTCAGTGGGACAATGCTCTAATAATGAATAATGATGATCATCATACTTCTATTTAGTTACAATTCAATATTACAACATGATACCTAGAACAAAGTATGACTCTATATGAATGCCTTTGGTAGTGAACGAGGATGTGCAATGATCTAGTGTAGCATAGACATCAAAAAATGGACAAGCCATGGAAATATCATGCTAGCTATCTTACGATCATGCAAAGCAATATCACAATGAATGCTCAAGTCATCAAAACGGAAGCGGTGGAAGTTGCATGGCATTATATATCAGAATGCCTATGGAAATGCCATAATAGGTAGGTATGGTGGTTGTTTTGAGGAAGATATAATAAGGATTATGTGTGATAGAACATATCATATCACGGGGTTTGGATGCACCTGCGAAGTTTGCACCGACTCTCGAGGTGAGAAAGGGCAATGCATGGTACCGAAGAGGCTAGCAAATATGTGGAAGTGCGAGTGCGTATATACATGGATTCACATTAGTCATAAAGAACTCACATACTTATTGCAAGATTTTATTAACTCTACCCAAGCAAATCACTACTCGCATGCCCCAAGGGAGAAGGTTCGGAGGAGTTAACCATCGCACGACTCCGATTATAACAGCACAAAGGATTTCAATCAAGGATAAATTATGCTCCAACTTCATCGCATAACGAGAGACTATACGTGCATGCTTCGGGAATCACAAACCTCAACATCAATATTCTTACTAATCCACAATCATCAACTAGTTCTCCCACATATTACTATCTTAGTGTCGCAAAACTATTACACGAAATCAAACATATCATACTCAGTGATCTACAAATTTTATGTAGGATTTTATGACTGACCATGTAAATGACAAATTACTTTTGACTCTCTAAATAGGTATAAGTGAAGCATGAGAGTTTAACTCTTTCTACAAAATACCACACTCTAATAAATATAAGTGAAGCAAAAGAACATTCTACAAATAACGTTTTCTATATGTAGAGAAACACACAATCCGAACTTCAAATGATATAAGTCAAGCACATGAAGCATTCTATAAATCCATACTCAAAATATCTAAGTGAAGTGCAATGAGAATTCTATAAATCAACCACAAACTATCTCACACCAACATGGTGCATAAAATAAAAGTGAAAACTAAACACAAAAGACGCTCCAAGATTTACGCATATCACATGAATGAAACAAAGTGAAAACATACCGATCCTTGTTGAAGAAAGATTGGATGCCTTTCAAGGCATCCCCAAGCTTAGACACTTGAGTCTCCTTGGATATTTACTTGGGGTTCCTTGGGAATCCCCAAGCTTGAATCTCGCCTCTCCTCCTTCTCCTCATATCGAGACCTCCTCAATCGCCGATACTTCATCGACACAAAACTTAACAAAAAACTCATGAGATCCATTAGTATAATAATGAAAATTACTATCTTAAGTACTATTTCAAACCCATTCATATTTTTTCATAACTTTTCCATGTCTTATACCCTCGATACAATCGATAGTTTCATCGAAACGAGCAAAACAATGCATCAAAAAGAGAATCTGTCAAAAACATGATAGTATGTAGTAATCTGAACATTGACCATACTTCTATAACTTTTAAAATTCTGGAAATTAGGACTAAATAAACAATTTGTATAGCATTACTATATAAAAATTCCATAAACTTTCAACGTCTCGTAAAAATGTAAATTCACGCACTACAGCTAAAGTTTCTGTTTTTGCACAGCACATACCGACAAGCAATCTAATCATCCTAAAGGCAAATATTGGCATATTATTATTATAATACAATGGATTTGTACAAGGGGATAATTATTTTTGTTTAACATTTTCTATAATTGAGATTCACAAAGTTTCCATGTGCATGAACAAAGTTCAAGGACGTCCCCCACTTCAACGGTGTTCGTCTTTCTCACTTTCACTTTCCTTTTTGAAAATTTTTAGGTTCCGCTATATATTTTTTGTTTTTAAACTTTATGAAACCACAAAACAGAAATAGACGACTCTTTAAAACTTCTGGATTGTCTCCATTAAGCTAGGCATAAAGTGCTCAAGTAATGGATCCACGAGTATCCCAAGGTATATCAAAGCCAATTTTAATTAACAATGGTTTGTAATTTAGTAGTGAGCACAAAGCAACATATATCATGAAATGACGAAGTCTCACTCTCTTCCTATGCATCAACATGTCATAAAAGAACATTTTATACACATCAAGTAAAGGCCAATACATAACATAAGCAGTTTCTTGCAGTTTTATCGTGTTGGAAACATAAAGAGGTCGAGATGTAGTTCCTCTCTCACAATAATTGCAAGTAGTAGCAACAAGCACATGCATATTATATACATCAAAATCATCATGTGTAGTGGTAAAATGCAACCCATCAATATAATCCTTAATAAGAGCAAACTTCTCCGAAATAGTGTAGTTGGGAAAATTCAAAAACATAACAGGACTATCATGTGTGGATGGAATAGAAACAACTTCATTCTTAACATAAGGAACTATAGAGAGTTCATCTCCACAAGCATAAGTCATATTGGTATCTTGGCCACAAGCACATCAAGCATCAATTTCAACAAAAAGGGACATTTCAAAAGAATCAACGGGATCATAGCATTCGTCCTTCGGTAAGCACAAAGGGAAATTAAACGATGTATGAGTTGAAGAGTTAATCTCATCAGAAGGTGGGAACGGGTAGCTAATCCAACATTCCTCCTTTTATTCTTCACTCTCCTCCTCATCTTTTTCATCCAATGAGCTCACAGTTACATCAATTTCTTCTTCCATAGGCTCCTGCAAAATATTAGTCTCTTCTTGGACAGCAGAGGAGTCCTCAATATATAGTTTAACATAAGCATTATAACCATAGTTTTCATAGCAATATTTAAGTATGGCAAAAAATATATTTGTAAAGAGTAGCATCATACTTTTCAATCAAAGAAGCAATTCCATAAGCACCCTTAAAGGCAACAAATTCTTTAGTTTGTTCAACATCATAATAATTATAAACACCTTTAGCATAAGAAGATAAGATTCCATTAGCACTCAACTCACATAGGTAGGGACGGTCTTTCTTAGGGTCTTCAGAACAACAAGTAAAACCATATATTTGACATAAATTCCAAGCGTAGCAATGCAAAGTATTAATATGATGCCATAAAAGTTTCCCTTTTTGAGATAAGCGGTGTCGCACATAATAAGGATGCTCATTTAATGATTTCCCTCAACTAAACTAGTTGGGGTTTCAACACGAGCACATAGGGATCAAAGATGATCCAAGTAAAAAGCTTCAGCAATATGATAGATTTTGGGTGGTTCTTCAACCATTGGTTCGGTAGGTACAACTATTTTTTTTGGTATTTTGCAGTTCCTACACATAACTAAAGATAGAAAACAAGAACAAAATAAAAACTAATTAGTGATAAAGCAAACAAGCACACATGAGAATATTCACCCCACCCTATTTCTCCCATACAACGGTGCCAGAAAAAGATCTTGATGACCGACAAGTATAGGGGATATTTTGTAGCCCTTTTAGATAAATAGGAGTGTCGAACCCAACAAGGATCTAAAGGTATAACAAATATTCCCTCAAGTTCTATCAACCACCGATACAACTCTATGCACACTTAACGTTTGCTTTACCTAAAACAAGAATAAAACTAGAAGTACTTTGTAACAATAAAACTAGAAATAAATTGCAAGATAATAAATATAGTAGTGTAGTAGCGAGCTTTTTGTAACAGAAGAGAAGGATTTGTCCCTAGGCAATTGACTACGTTACTAGACCGATAACAAGTTTTATGTGGGAGATGCCACTTCTAGCATGTCATCCCTTACTTGGAATTCTATGCACTTATGATTGGAACTATTAGAAAGCATACACAACTTCTAACGTTCATTGACGCAAAACCTAACCATAACATTAAGATGTATATTGGACCCCCTTCAATCCCGTATGCATCAATTTCTATGTTAAAAAGAAGTATTTTGTCACTCTTGCCCTCTAATGCATAGTCCTATCAACATAAAACTAACCCTATGGTGTGATACACACGCACACTCATATGATGGGCACCAAAGGATAACAACATATCCACAAGCAAATTAAACCAATCATAGCAATTTCACCAATTATCCCATAGGACAAAATGGATCTACTGAAACATCATAGGATACCCATATATCATTGGGAAATAGTATGTAGTGTTGAGCACCATGTTTAAGTAGAGAGTTACAGCGTGAAAATAGGTGTTACACCACTGCATACAGTGGGGAGAGTTGGTATTGACGGCGGCAAGATTATTGATGTAGATCACCATCACACTCCATGCCCCAGCGGCACTCCGGTGCCACCGGTAGAGAGGGGGAGAGAGAGCTCCTCCTCCTCCTTTTTCCTTGGCCTCCCCCTAGATGGGAGGAGAGTTCCCCCTCTGGTCCATAGCCTCCATGGCGGCGGAGGGGCAGGAGACTCTCCGAGATTGGATCTCCCTCTCTGCTCTCATCTGTTTCATGTTCCTGGTTTCTGGCCCTTCACCGTTTCTTAAATTCCCGAAGACTCATAACTCCGACTAGGCTGAAATTCTTATGCAATTTTCTTCCATAAATTATCTTTCTTGCACCCGAAGTAGAGCCCCAACCGACATACAGGGTGTCCACTAACCACTACCTCTTTCCACGGGGTATGGGTCGCGCCCTGGTATCTAGTGGAGGCCGTGGGCCTCTGTTGACGTTGATTCCAACACCCCAAAACCACATATATCCCAAAGTAATTCTCCATAATTTCTTATCACATTTGGAATTTGTTTGATATGGATATTTTGCGAAACAAAAAACATGCAACAAACAGGAATTGGCACCGGGCACTGGATCAATATGTTAGTCCAATAAATCATATAAAATGTTGCCAATAATATGTGAAAGTTATATAATATTGACATGGAACAATAAAAAATTATAGATACGATGGAGACATATCAGTTACTCAAGTGTGGAGTTCTCAGGTGCGATTGCACATCTCCCGAAGAATTCAGCATAAGCTGGTAAGTACTATGCTTCCGAGGAGGGTGTGGCGCAGCAAAAGCTGTTCTGGGCGCAATTCCTAGCCCCCGAGCATCCCGTGCTTGTCTCCGATCAGTTGAAACTACTGATGGAGATGCACAAGATGACAGAGCCGGCCATGAAGGACCTTTGCGTCAGGTTATGGCCAACAAAGCTGGTGCCCAATAGTTATTTTGGCCTGGCGCAAAGGCTAATTGCTGTTGCGCCCCAAATTTAATATTATGAACCACTCGGTGTTCATCGAGGGAGCTCGTACGGCCTTCACGAGGACGATGACGCACTGGCCAAAGGTAGAGCCTTTGAAGATGGCCACCGCGCCTCCGCCACCCGAGAAGGAACACAAACGCCCCGGCTATACTCTCCACTGCCATGGAAGGTGCTCGAGCTATAGAAGCACAATGCTCCAAAGACTTAGTCTTTGAGTAAACAATCTTATCCTATAAGAGTGGTTGTATGATACAATGCCCTTTAATTTTTTTCATGGCACACCATGTATTTTTTAATTGCAACTCCTGTTTTGGTTGTTTTGATATTGAAAGTTTCTAGTCGTCGGCTTCAGCCCCCCACCAGATACTAGCGAGGGTGTTTTTGACTTCCACACTATTACCCTTAGCAAACGTCTTGGCACCCTAAGGCGGTAATGTGGGAGAAAACTAGGCAATCGGACTATTCGACTTTATCTCTTTCATTTAACCACTTGAGCTTGATTGCGGGTGCTAACTAGAACCCCTTTGTAAATTGTGATGTTTGGCTTGTACCTTGTTTTCAAAAACATGTAATCGCTTGGTTTAAATGATTTCAAACCTTTTTTGCAAAACACGATGAACCCCCAGTTGTTCTTAGTCTAACACTTGTCTTTGGATCGCAAACCAGTTCTCGCTTATCATGCCGGTCAGTTTTTGGCTTTCTCCACTGAGGTACCTAAATAGACTAGCTGGAAATACAATCGTAGTGGTTCTGCCTTTATCCTTTTAGCTGAACTGGCAGAACGTAAATGGGTAAACACAGGAGCGGGGCAACCCAACATTTGACCAAAGACAAAATTCGTAACCGATGCATATAATGTGAATCCAAGACTCCGCACACATGAAATGACAAATAGTATTGTAATGGTTCGAAGGGGTGGTCGTGACGGCCATGGCCCACGTCAATTTAGCCAATCGCCAAGTTGTGCATGAAAACAAACTTGTGTATGGGTTTGAGAAACAATTCGGAACAAAGGAGGAGGCAAAAGACATTGCAAAGCTCGTGAACCACAAAGGGCTTTCCTTATTTCCAAAAAACTTTTAACCGTATAATTTGAACTCAACAACCACCTATATATATAAGTTTACAAAGTAGAGGTTTACATAGGGTAACCGACTTAATGTTTGTATGAACACCCTACTGCATGTCTCCTCCTTCACTCTTTGCGGAATATTCCTTGAAAGGGAAGAACTTCAATGAACAACTCTTTGTTTAAACAATGGCGGTCTTGAGAAGCCGCTAATGTATAGGTTTGTTTAACATAGAGACTGGTCCTTAATGGTACCTATATGTGTCCAAAGACTATATTAGCCATGGTTCAGTTTACATGAACAATAAGTTGTAATCCCCAGTTAGCTTTGTCTTGGGAGTCATATCCCCTGCGTGTATTTCAGCTGCCAATGCCGCATTGTGTTCGTCAATCTGGAGGGTTCGCTCGGTGTTACCATTGACTTTAATAATACCCTTTGGTCCTAGCATCTTCAGTTTCATGTATGCATAATAGGGGACGACATTGAAGCGAGAAAATGGTGTAGGACCGAGGAGTGCATGATACCCGTTGCAGAAGGGGACAATTTCGAAGATCAAATGTTCGCTGTGAAAGTTGTGAGGTGAATCGGACACTACCTCTAGGGTTATAGTGCCCGAACAGCAAGGCTCGACCCGAGGAATTACTCCTTTGAAGATGGTTTTACTGGGCTTGATTCTTGATGGATCAATGCCCATTTTTTGCGCTGTATCCTCATAGATGAGACTAAGGATGCTAAGTCCATCCATGAGGACTCATGTGAGATAGTACCCATCAATGATGGGATCGAGTACCGAGGCCGCTGACCCCCCATGCTGAATAATGGTAGGGTGGTCCGTGCGATCATAAGTGATTCGACATGCCGACCATGAGCTACTGGCTCTATAGCGTATACGTCCTGAAGTGCGTGCTTCCTCTCCTTTTTAGGCAAGTGGGTGACGTAGATCATGTTCACCATTTTTACTTTAGGGGGAAACTACTTTTGGCCCATGTTGTTCGAGCAACGAGGTTCTTCGGCGTCCTTGTTGCACGGGCTCTTGGCCTGGTCTTTAGGTATGCTCTTGCTTGCCGCCTTGATCACCCAACAGTTATGGTTGGCGTGGGTAGCGGGCTTGTTCTGAGTGCCATGTATCTGACAGGGCCTCTCAAGTATTTTGTCCAACGCAGTCAACCCCGTCCTAATTTCCTTTGAAAGGCTTATTTTTGAGTTCAGGCCTGGATATGCTGAATCCGGCATTGACTACCGTGTAATCAACCTCACCACTGCTATGTTGACGATTATTCTTGTTGTGTCGTGACTTTCCATTACTATCCTGCAGTGTTGAAGTGTCGGGGTTTTTGGGAGGGTTACTCCGACGAGCTAGCCAAGTATTGTCACGGACGACCATTGTCCTACGCCTTTCCTGTCCAAGCGTTCGGGCTAGCCATTCGTCTCATATGTTGTTGCGGAAGTAAGCTAGTGCGTCAGAGGAATCTGATTCTTCTTGGTGAGGAATCTATTCCAAAATTGCCGAGATGATTCATCGGCCTGCTCAATTATGTGACTTAAGTCATCGGACCGAGGTGGTCGAACATAAGTGCCCTGAATGTTGTCTCGAAAGGCGTCTTCAAGATCCTCCCAATTTTCGATAGAGTTTTCCGGGAGGCTCTTCAACCAATGCCTGATTGGCCCTATGAGATTTAGTGGTAAATATTTGATGGCGTGGAGACCATCTCCGTAGGACATGTGAATGTGTAGGAGGAAATCTTCGATCCATACGGCCGAATCTGTTGTCCCATCGTACTGCTTGATATTTACAGGTTTAAACCCTTCGGGGAACTGATGTCGCATCACCTCATCTATGGAGCACATTGGGTGAGCAGCTCCCCTTATTCAAGCTATTTCATGCTCGAGATTTGACGAGGTCGTACCGTGCTGCTTATTTTTGGGATCTACCGTAGGTGCATCGCATGCGAATTAAAATTCCTACGCGCAAAACATCCAAGAACATGCTACGGAGATGGATCACAGATCGTCACCACTAGACGTGCAGTGTCGTGCAGCGAAAGTAGAGTTGGGGCAGCGCGTCCACGTGGTTAGTCTCCTCCTTGTCCGTTCTCCCTCGAGCACACGGTTAGATCTCCCTCGTGAGGCCGGTTGCCGGATCCCGCGTATAGGCTCGCCGGAGCGGCGCAAGTGCACGACAGCTAATGGTATCCGCATGTGCAGGAGGAACACAACGTGCGGCCGACTGCTAGGTCCGATCACACAGTCAACGGTGAGTGGAGGTGGCTATTCACAACTCATGCGGAACCCTAATGACGGCACCGAAGTGATCATCCGAATAGGTGTGCCACACCTCCAATATATATAGGCGTCCGGCGTGGGCTCAACTCTTGGGCCTCGCGTGGACCCATAACCCACATGTTCCTTCCCTTAAGCGCGCGACCCTTTAGGTTCTCATTCACTTGGTCACGAGTCAGACCACGTCCAACTCGGCTAGTGGGTAGCAGTCTCTAGCAAGCCGTGTCGACTCCAAGGGTCCGATGAAGCTGGTTAGGCGAATATGTACTTCATACTTCTGTTCCCTTTGCCACACGATATACGTTGTCGTGCTCAAGGTGACATGGTCATCCTTGTTGCCGCACGACCTCTTTCTCATTCCGGTAAATCCGACCAACATTCAGATTATCTCATAATCCTCATCGCATGGCCATGCTATCCAGGTTGGATCACCCGAGGGGCCTAGAGTATATCTCTCCTGATCGAAGGGGCAAATCCCATATTGCTCGACCATGTCTCGCAGCATGGGTCTGAAAAAACCTGAAACCTACCTTTGTAACTACCCAGTCACGGAGTAGCGTTTGGTCGGCCCAAAGCAAGTCTGTCACCATCCCAAGTACATGCAACAACTCAGGTCTTAGGACATAGAACGTATGTTGTACTAGAGACTCACAAATGACCTATCGTTGCGTATCATAGTTGGGTCTGTCCAACTTAGACCTTATCTTGGCTTGGATCCGACTACGTTGAATCCAACCAGATATTTCTGAGTCATATTATGCGGTTCGCATCCAATGCTACATGGCCAGTGAGACCGGACCATCCACCGTGTCATGTGCTAGTCTAAATCGTTGCGCGTCCACACAACCCTTTCGACTAGGGACTCTTTAGGACAGTCATCATACAATGCATAGTCTCACAAACAAGTCACGTACTTGTTAATTACACATCATTAATAATGTCCAAGGACTATCTTTATTCATAAACATATAGGAAATATCATCATACATGATTGCCTCTAGGGCATATCTCCAATAGTCTCCCACTTGCACTTGAGTCAATCAAATAGACATCGAATGCCCATAGCTCTAACGTGCCCCTCATGCTTGAGTTGTGGAAGCGGCTTAGTCAACGAATCAACAATGTTTGTATCCATATGAATCTTGCATAAATTAGTGTCACCTTTCGATACAAGCTTTCGTGTCAGGTGATACTTTTGGTCTATGTGCCTGGTCTTGTGGTGTTGTCTCGACTCCTTGGCGTGTGCGATGGCACCTGAATTGATGCAATAAAGGTCCAACGGTTTTGACCAGCCCGGGAACACACTAACATCTTCGAGGAACTTACGAATCCAAACACCTTCCTTTGTGGCTTCACAAGCTGCAATGTATCCGGCCTCTGTTGTGGAGTCGTCCACCGTATCTTGCTTGGAACTCGTCCAGCTCAGTGCTCCTCCATTCATGACATACACGAATCCTGTTTGCGATTGACAATCATCCCTGTCAGTTTGGAAACTAGCATCAACATAACCCTTTACGTTGAGCTCCTCCTCACCTCCATAAACTAGGAACATCTCTTTAGTCCTTTCAGGTACTTCAGAATAGATTTAACCGATGCCCGATGACTCTCACCTGGGTTGGCTTGGTATCTGCTTGTTAAGCTTATTGCAAAGGCAACATCAGGCCAAGTACATAGCATGGCATACATGATGGATCCTAGTGCCAAAGCATATGGAATCCTACTCGTCAGGTTTAGGTCATTAGAAGTCGTAGGACTCTGAGTCTTGCTTACCCTTATACCATGTGAGACAGGCAAGAACCTTTTCTTGGCCTCACTCATGTTGAACCTCTTCAACACTTTGTCTATGTACGTGCTCTGGCTCAAGCCAAGCAGCTTCGTCGATCTATCTCTATAGATCTTGATGCCTAAAATGTACACTGCCTCTCCAAGGTCCTTCATTGAAAACTTGCCATTCAATGATTCCTTGATGGAGTTCAGGATCGAAACATCAGTTCCGATCAGTAGTATGTCATCCACATACAAGATAAAAAATACTACCGAGCTCCCACTAGACTTCTTGTATAAACAATAGTCCTCTTCGTTCTTGATGAAACCAAGGTCAACGATGACTTCATCAAAATGAATATTCCAACTCTGAGCTGCTTGCCTCAATCCATAAATGGATCTCTTGAGCTTGCATATTTTACCTGCGTTAGTTGGATCGACAAAACCTCCGGGTTGTATCATGTATACATCCTCCTTTAAATTTTCATGAAGGAAAGCCGTTTTGACATCTATCTTCCATATCTCATAATCAAAATATGCAGCTATAGCTAGTATGATCCTCACCGACTTCAGCATCGCTACTGGCGAGTAAGTCTCGTCATAGTCAATTCCTTGAACTTGTCCATAACCTGAGAAGCCGAGATTTGTGGATCTGAACATTTCCACCCACATCAGTTTTCTTCTTAAAGACCCATTTGCAACAAATGGCTACTACGCCAGGCGGCGGATCAACCAAGTCCCGAATTTGATTATCATCCATGGACTTTAACTCAGATCTCATGGCCTCAAGCCATGCCTCGGAATCTAGGCTCACCATCGCTTCTGCATACGTGGTCGGCTCGTCGCTTTCTAGCAACAACACATCGCGCACTTTGTGCAATCTATCCGTGCCAACTCCACCACGGGTTCCCTGACCGACTCCGGTATGATCTCATCACCAACCGAGTTGTCCCCGATTGGCTCCCGAATTTCTTTGAGTCGCACCATTCTCTCACTGGCCTCCCGACCGAGAAACTCTTTCTCTAGGAAAACCCCGTTCCGAGCAACAAACACTTTGTTCCCTTTTTGGTTGTATAAGTGGTATACCAAGGTTTCCCTCGGATATCCCACGAATATGCATTTATCAAACGTGGTTGTAAGCTTGTCCGTCATGATTCGCTTGACAAATGCTTCATAGCCCCAAATCTTTAGAAAAGACAAACCAGGACTCTTCCCATTCCACATCTCATGTGGTGTCTTGTCTATGGATTTTGATGGTACCCTGTTAAGTGTAAAAGCTGCAGTTTCTAGAGCATATCCCGAGAATGACAAGGGTAAATCCGATTTGCTCATCATCGACCGGACCATGTCCAACAAGGTTCGATTTCTCCGTTCTGACACGCCATTTCTTTGTGGTGTACCCGGAGGTGTGAGCTGAGGTACTACACCTAGGATTTTAAGATGATCATCAAACTCATGGCTCATGTACTCACCTCCATGATCTGATCGTAGGAGCTTTATCGTCTTGCCAAGCTGATTTTCCACCTCGTTCTAAAAATCTTTGAACTTTTCAAAAGTCTCTGACTTGTGCCTCATCAAATAGATATATCCACATCTACTCAAGTCGTCGGTAAAAGTCACGAAGTACTGATAGCCACCCCTGGCTGTTGTGCTCATTAGACCACACACATCACTGTGGATAAGCTCCAACAGCTCGGACACCCTCTCGCAACTCTTTGCAAAAGGTGACTTAGTCATCTTGCCTAGCAAGCATGATTCACATGTCTCGAACACCCCAAAGTGAGGAGTCCATCATCATGGAGCTTCTTCATGCGTTTCAGACTAATCTGTCCAAGCCGGCAATGCCAGAACTATGTCAGATTTATCTCATAAGGCTTATGCCTCTTGACATTCACGTTATAGACTGGTTCCATTTCTAGATTCAAAATAAATAGTCCATCTACAATGGGTGCATAGCCATGGAACATTCCATTCAAATAAAATGAACAACTATTATCCTTTAAATTGAATTCATAACCTTGACTCATCAAACATGAGGCAGAAATAATATTCCGACTAAGTGCAGGAATGTAATAACAATTATTCAATTCCAAAATAAATCCAGAAGAAAGCTGGAGCTGCATCGTGCCGACCTCCAATGCCGAAACTCTTGCTTTGTTGCCGACCCTGATGCCAATTTCCCCTTGTGCCACACGCCCAGTTCTTACCAGCCCCTGCATCGAGTTGCAAATATGAACAACTGATCCGGTATCAAATACCCAACAGCTACTAGGTATGTCAGCAAGGTAAATTTCTATAATATATGTAACAAGTGTACCTTTGCCTGAAGAAGCATCTCCGGCCTTTTTGCCATGCTCAGCAATCCACTTGCTACAGTTCCTCTTCCAGTGACCAGCTTCCTTGCGATGATAGCAAATGGTCTTTGAGTTTGGTCCGGACTTCGGCTCAGCGATAGAGACAACCTTCTCTGTGCCCTTTGCCTTACCCTTTTTCTTGGACCAACTCTTCTTGAACTTAGCTGAGTTATGCACTATCAACACTTGATGCGTGACTTTCTTAATATCCTCCTCTGCCACCTTGAGAATCACATGCAATTCAGTGAGCTTGTTATCCATGTCGTGCATATGATAGTTTGAGATGAACGTCCCATAGCTAGCTGGAAGAGAACACAGAACTGCATTAGTCGCCAGCTCATCCAAGAGCGGGAAACCCAACCGATCCAAAGCTTGCACGTATCTGATCATTTTGATCACATGTGGGCTCAGTGGATCACCTTCCTTCAGCTTACAATCCATCAAGGATTGCCAGACATTGAACCTTTCGGTCCTAGCCTACACCTCAAGGATGCTCTTGAGATCCTCGATCATATCGAAAGCCGCAATGTGTTCGAAATGCTGGTGCAAATCTTGCTCCATACAAGCCAGCATTGTTGGAAACATGCCCTAGAGGCAATAATAAATTAGTTATTATTATATTTCCTTGTTCATAATAATCGTTTATTACCCATGCTAGAATTGTATTGATTGAAAACTCAAATACATGTGTAGATACATAGATAACACACTGTCCCTAGTGAGCCTCTAGTTGACTAGTTCATTGATCAAAGATGGTAAAGGTTTCCTGGCCATAGGCAAGTGTTGTCACTTGATAACGGGATCACATCATTAGGAGAATCATGTGATGGACAAGACCCAAACTATGAACGTAGCATATTGATCGTGTCGTTTTATTGCTATTGTTTTCTGTGTGTCAAGTATTTGTTCCTATGACCATGAGATAATATAACTCACTGGCATCGGAGGAATACCTTGTGTGCATCAAACGCCGCAACGTAACTGTGTGACTATAAAGGTGTTCTATAGGTATCTCCAAAGGTGTCCGTTGAGTTAGTATGGATCAAGACCGGGATTTGTCACTCCGTGTGACGGAGAGGTATCTAGGGGCCCACTCGGTAATACAATATCACACACAAGCCTTGCAAGCAATGTGACTAAGTATTAGTCACGGGATCTTGTATTACGGAACGAGTAAATAGACTTGCCGGTAATGATATTGAAATAGGTATGCGGATACCGACGATCAAATCTCGGGCAAGTAACATACCGAAGGACAAAGGGAATGACATACGGGATTATTTGAATCCTTGACACTGAGGTTCAACCGATAAGATCTTCGGAGAATATGTAGGATCCAATATGGGCATCCAGGTCCCGCTATTGGATATTGACCGAAGAGTGTCTCGGGTCATGTCTACATAGTTATGAAACCCGCAAGGTCTGCACACTTAAGGTTCGGTGATGTTTCGGTATAGTTGAGTTATAGGTGTTGGTAACCGAAAGTTGTTCGGAGTCCGAGATGAGATCCAGGACATCACGAGGAGCTCCGGAATGGTCCAGAGGTAAAGATTGATATATATATATATATATATATATATATATATATATATAGGAACTCCTGTTTTGGTCACCGGAAAAGTTTCGGGCTCATCGGTAGTGTACCGGGAGTGCCGGGAGGGGTGCCGGGGACCATCGGGAGGGGTGTCACGCCCCAAGGTGTCTCATGGGCTATGGCAAGAGATAAACCAGCCCCTAGTGGGCTGGAATAAGTTCCCACTAAGGCCCATAAGGTTTGAGAAGGAAATAACACAAGGTGGAAAGAGTTTCCAAGTGGGAAGGTGGAATCCTACTCGAAGTAGGATTGGAGTAGGACTCCTCCACCTCCAATTTCGGCCAAACCTTGAGGGTTTGAGGCTGCATCCTCCCCTCACTCCCTCCTATATATACTAGAGGTATTGAGGGTTTTTGAGACACAACTTTGCCACGTGCTGCTCGACCCTATACCACGCAGTTTTTCCTCTAGATCGTATTTCTACGAAGCTTAGGTGAAGCCCTACTGGAGTAGATCATCACCATCACCGATGCGCCATCACGCTGCTGGAGAACTCTTCTACCTCTCCGCCCCTCTTGCTGGATCAAGAAGGTGGAGATCGTCATCGAGCTGTACCTGTGCGGAATGCGGAGGTGCCATCCGTTCGACACTAGAGCGGAACGGATCGTGATACGGATCGCAAGACGGTTCGTGCGACGGATCGCAAGACGGTTCGTGCGACGGATCGCGAGACGGTTCGTGGGACGGATCGCGGGACAGTTCGTGGGACGGATCGCGGGACGGTTCGTGGGGCTGATAGAGGGACGTGAAGACGTTCCACTACATCAACCTCGTTACTTAACGCTTCCTGCTTGCGATCTACAAGGGTACGTAGATCCAAATATCCTCTCGTAGATGGACATCACCATGATAGGTCTTCGTGTGCGTAGGATTTTTTTTGTTTCCCATGCAACGTTCCCCAATAGTGGCATCATGAGCTAGGTTCATGCGTAGATGTTATCTCGAGTAGAACACAAAGGGTTTTGTGGACGGTGATGTTCGATTTGCTGCCCTCCTTAGTCTTTTCTCGATTCGACAATATTCTTGGATTGAAGCGGCCCGGACCGACATTATTCGTACGCTTACGAAAGACTGGTTTCATCGATTGACATGCAACCTCGTTGCATAAAGATGACTGGCGGGTGTCGGTTTCTTCAACTTTAGTTGAATTGGTTTTGACCGAGGCGGTCCTTGGAGAGGTTAAATAGTAATTTGCACATATCCGTTGTGGTTTTTGCGTAAGTAATATGCGATCTACGAGATACCCATAGCTGCCACGTAAAACATGCAACAACAAATTAGAGGACATCTAACTTGTTTTTGCAGGGTATGCTTGTGATATGATATGGCCAATGACGTGATGTGATATATTGGATATATGAGATGATCATGTTGTAATAGTTAACATCGACTTGCACGTCGATGTCACGGCAACCGACAGGAGCCATAGGGTTGTCTTTAAACTAACGTTTGTGTTTGCAGATGCGTTTACTATATTGCTAGGACATAGCTTTAGTAGTAATAGCATAAGTAGCATGACAACCTCGATGGCGACATGTTGATGGAGATCATGATGATGGAGATCATGGTGTGGCGCCGGTGACAAGAAGATCGTGCCGGTGCTTTGGTGATGGAGATCAAGAAGCACATGATGATGGCCATATCATGTCACTTATGAATTGCATGTGATGTTAATCCTTTTATGCACCTTATTTTTCTTAGAACGACGGTAGCATTATGAGGTGATCTCTCACTAAAATTTCAAGACAAAATTGTGTTCTCCCCGATTGTGCACGGTTGCGACAGTTCGTCGTTTCGAGACACCACGTGATGATTGGGTGTGATAGACTCAACGTTCACATATAGCGAGTGCAAAACAGTTGCACACGCGGAACACTCGGGTTAAGCTTGACGAGCCTAGCATGTGCAGACATGGCCTCGGAACACATGATATCGAAAGGTCGAGCATGAATCATATAGTTGATATGATTAGAATAGAGATGCTTACCACTGAAACTATTCTCAACTCACGTGATGATCAGACTTGAGTTAGTGGATTTGGATCATGTACCACTCAAATGACTAGAGAGATGTACTTTTTGAGTGGGAGTTCTTAAGTAATATGATTAATTCAACTAATTATCGTGAACATAGTTTAATGGTCTTTGCGAATTACGATGTAGCTTGTGGTATAGCTCTACTGTTTTTATATGATCCTAGAGAAAATTTAGTTGAAAGTTGATAGTAGCAACTTTGCGGACTAAGTTCGTAAAACTGAGGATTGTCCTCATTGCTGCGCAGAAGGCTTATGTCCTTAATGCACCACTCGGTGTGCTGCACCTCGAGCGTCGTCTGTGGATGTTGCGAACATCTGACATACACGTTTTTTATGACTATGTGATAGTTCAGTGCGTAATACATAATGGCTTAGAAGCAAGGCGCCGAAGACGTTTTTGAAAACGTCGCGGAACATAAGAGATGTTCTAAGAGATGAAATTGAGATTTCATGCTCGTGCCCTTGTTGAGAGGTATAAGACCTCCGACAAGATTCTTTTCCTACAAAGTAAAAGGAGAAAAGCTCAAGTCGTTGAGCATGTTCTCAGATTGTCTGAGTACAACAATCGCTTGAATCATGTGGGAACTAATCTTCCAGATGAGATAGTGATGGTTCTCCAAAGTCACTACCACTAAGCTTCTAGAGGTTCATGATGAAATACTACATATCAAGGATAGATATGATGATCCTTGAGCGATTCACAATGTTTGACACTGCGAAAGTAGAAATCAAGAAGGAGCATCAATTGTTGATGGTTAGTAAAACCACTAGTTTCAAGAAAGGGCAAGGGCTAGAAGGGATACTTCATGAAACGGAAAACCAGTTGCTGCTCTAATGAAGAAACCCAAGATTGAACCTAATCCCGAGACTAAGTGCTTCTGCTATGAGGTGAACGGTCACTGAGGCGGAGCTACCCTAGGTACTTGGTAGATAAGAAGGCTGGCAAAGTCGACAGATGTATATCTGATATACATGATATTTATGTGTACTTTACTAGTACTCCTAGTAGCACGAGGGTATTAGATACCGATTCGATTGCTAAGTGATTAGTAACTCGAAATAAAAGCTACAGAATAAACAGAGACTAGCTGAAGGCAAGGTGACGATAAGTGTTGGAAGTGTTTCCTAGGTTGGTGTGATCAAACATCGCACGCTCCCTCTACCATCGGAAATGGTGTTGAACCTAAATAATTGTTATTTGGTGTTTACGTTGAGCATGAACATGATTGGATCATGTTTGTTGCAATGCGATTATTCATTTAAAAGGAATAATAGTTGTTCTATTTGCTTGAATAATTACCTTCAATGGTTTATTGAATCTCGATCGTAGTGTTACACATGTTCATAATATTGGTCCCAAAAGATACAAAAGTAATAATGATAGTACCACTTAGTTGTGGCACTGCCACTTGAGTCATGTTGGTATAAAATGCATGAAGAAGCTCCATGCTGATGGATCTTTGTACTCACTCATTTTTGAAACGTTTGAGACATACAAACCATACCTGTTGGTATAAATGCATGAAGAAGCTCCATTGGGATGGATCGTTTGGACTCACTTGATTTTGAATCACTTGAGACATGCAAATCATTCCACATGAAACAAGATAGTAACTTGTTGGGAGTAATACATCTTTGATGTGTGTGCAGTCCAATGAGTGTTGAGGCACGCAGTGGATATCGTTGTGTTCTTACTTCATTGACGATTTGAGTAGATACGGGAGTATTTACTTGACGAATCACAAGTCTGAAATATTGAAAAGTTCAAAGCTATTTTCCAAGTGAAGATCGTCGTGACAAGAGGATAAACTGTCTACCATATGATCATAGAAATGAATATCTGAGTTACGAGTTTTTGGTACACAGTTAAGACAATGTGGAAATTGTTTCACAATTTATGCCACCTAGAACACCATAGTGTGATGGTGTGTCCGAACGTCATAGCCGCGCTCTATTTAATATGGTGCCTACTATGATGTCTCTTATCGAATTACCACTATTGTTTATGGGTTATGCATTAGAGACAACCACATTCACTTTAAATAGGGCACCGCATATTTCCGTCGAGATGACATTGTATAGACTATGGCTTGGAGAAACCTAAGCTTCCGTTTCTTGAAAGGTTTGAGGCTGCGACGCTTATGTGAAAAAGTTTCAGTCTGATAAGCTCGAACCCAAAGCGGATAAATGCAGCTTCATAGGATGTCCAAAACAGTTGGATACATCTCCTATCTCAGATCCGGAAGCAAAGTGTTTGTTTCTAGAAACGGGCCCTTTATCGAGGAAAGGTTTCTCTCGAAAGAATTGAGTGGGAGGGTGGTGGAACTTGATGAGGTTAGTGAACCGTCACTTCAACCAGTGTGTAGCAGGGTGCAGGAAGATGTTCGTGTGGCGCCTACACCAATTGAAGCGGAAGTTAATGATGGTGATCATTAGAGCTTCAGATCAAGTTACTACAAACCTTGTAGGTCGACAAGGTCGCGTACTACTATAGAGTGGTATGGTAACCCTGTCTTGGAGGTCATATTGTTGAACAACAATAAACCTACGAGCTATGGAGAAGCGATGGTGGGCCCAGATTCCGACAGATGGCTCGAGGCCATGAAATCTGAGAGAGGATCCATGTATGAAAACAAAGTGTAGACTTTGGAAGAACTACTAGATTGTCGTAGGACTATTTAGTAAAGATGGATCTTTAAAAGGAAGATAGACGATGATGGTGACTATTCACCATTAAGAAAAGCTCGACTCGTCGCAAAGATGTTTTCGACAAGATCAAAGAGTTGACTATGATGAGACTTTCTCACTCGTAGCGATGCTAAAAGTTTGTTGGAATTATGTTAGTAGTTGTTGCATTATTTATGAAATATTGCACATAGGATGTCAAAACATTGTTTCCTTGACGGTTTCCTTGAGGAAAGGTTGTATGTGATACAACCAGAAGGTTTTGTCGATCCTAAGGATACTAACAAGTATGGAAGCTCCAGCGATCCTTTCATGGACTGGTGCAAGCATGTCGGAGTTGGAATATACGCTTTGATGAGATGATCAAATCTTTTTGGGTTTGTACAAGGTTTATGAGAAACTTGTATTTCCAAAGAAGAGAGTGGGAGCACTATAGAATTTCTGATAAGTATATGTGGTACACATATTGTTGATCGGAAGTAATGTAGAATTTCTGTAAAGCATAAAGGTTGTTTGAAATGGGTTTTTCAAAGGAAGACCTGGATAGAGCTACTAGAACATTGAGCATCAAGATCTATGGAGATAGATCAAAATGCTAAACAAAACATTCAAAAGAAATGCATGCCTTGACAAGTTTTTGAAGGAGTTCAAAATAGATCGGAAAGAAGGAGTTCTTGGCTGTGTTGTAAGGTGTGAATATGAGTAAGACTCAAAAACCCGACCACGGCAGAAAAAAGAGAAAGGATGATGGTCGTCCGTATGCCTTAGGCATAGTCTGTACAGTATGCCATGTTGTGTACCGCACCTGATACGTGCCTTGCCACAAGTCTGTTAAGAGGTACAGAGAGTTATCCAAGATTGAATAACTGAACATCAGTCAAAGTTTCTCAATTATGGAGGTGGTTGAAGAGTTCGTCGTAAAGGGTTACGTTGATGCAAGCTTTCACACTAATCCGAATAACTATGAGTAGTAAAACGGATTCGTATAGTAGAGTAGTTATTTGGAGTATTTCTGAATAGCACGTAGTAGCAGCATCTATAAGATGACATAAAGATTTGTAAAGCACACACACATCTGAAATATTCAGAACCGTTGACTAAAACCTCTCTCACGAGCAATACGTGATCAGACCCCAGAACTATATGGGTGTTGGATTCGTTAAAATCACATGGTGATGTGAACTAGATTATTGACTCTAGTGCAAGTGGGAGACTGTTGGAAATATGCCCTAGAGGCAATAATAAATTAGTTATTATTATATTTCCTTCTTCTTAATAATATTTTATTATCCATGCTGGAATTGTATTGATTGGAAACTCAAATACATGTGTAGATACATAGACAACACACTGTCCCTAGTGAGACTCTAGTTGACTAGTTCGTTGATCAAAGATGGTCAAGGTTTCCTGGCCATAGGCAAGTGTTGTCACTTGATAACGGGATCACATCATTAGGAGAATCATGTGATGGACAAGACCCAAACTATGAACGCAGCATATTGATCGTGTCGTTTAATTGCTATTGTTTTCTGCATGTCAAGTATTTATTCCTATGACCATGAGATCATATAACTCACTGGCATCGGAGGAATACCTTGTGTGCATCAAACGTCGCAACGTAACTGGGTGACTATAAAGGTGTTCTACATGTATCTCTGAAGATGTTCGTTGAGTTAGTATGGATCAAGACTAGGATTTGTCACTCCGTGTGACGGAGAGGTATCTCGGGGCCCACTCTGTAATACAACATCACACACAAGCCTTGCAAGCAATGTGACTAAGTGTAAGTCACGGGATCTTGTATTACGGAATGAGTAAAGGGACTTGCCGGTAACGAGATTGAAATAGGTATGCGGATACCAACGATCAAATCTCGGGCAAGTAACATACCGAAGGACAAAGGGAATGACATACAGGATTATATGAATCCTTGACACTGAGGTTCAACCGATAAGATCTTCCGAGAATATGTAGGATCCAATATGGGCATCCAGCTCCCGCTATTGGATATTGACCGAGGAGTGTCTCGGGTCATGTCTACATAGTTCTGAACCCGCAGGGTCTGCACACTTAAGGTTCGGTGACGTTTCGATATAGTTGAGTTATAGGTGTTGGTAACCGAAAGTTTTTCGGAGTCCCAGATGAGATCCAGGACGTCACGAGGAGCTTCGGAATGATCCGGAGTTAAAGATTGATATATAGGAAGTCCTGTTTTGGTCACCGGAAAAGATTCGGGCTCATCGGTAGTGTACCGGGAGTGCTGGGAGGGGTGCCGGGGACCATCGGGAGGGGTGTCATGCCCCAAGGGGTCTCATGGGCTATGGGAAGAGATAAACCAGCCCCTAGTGGGATAGAATAAGTTCCCACTAAGGCCAATAAGGTTTGAGAAGGAAATAACATAAGGTGGAAAGAGTTTCCAAGTGGGAAGGTGGAATCCTACTCCAAGTAGGATTGGAGTAGGAGTCCTCCACCTCCAATTTCGGCCAAACCTTGAGGATTTGTGGCTGCCTCCTCCCCTCCCTCCCTCCTATATATACTAGAGGTATGGAGGGTTTTTGAGACACAACTTTGCCACATGCTGCTCGACCCTATACCACGCAGTTTTTCCTCTAGATCGTATTTCTACGGAGCTTAGGCGAAGCCCTGCCGGAGTAGATCATCACCACCACCGGCGCGCCGTCACGCTGCCGGAGAACTCTTCTACCTCTCCGCCCCCTCTTGCTGGATCAAGAAGGTGGAGAACTTCATCGAGCTATACGTGTGCTGAACGCGGACGTGCCATCCGTTCGGCACTAGATCGGAACGGATCGTGAGACGGATTGCAAGACGGTTCGTGCGACGGATTGCGAGACGGTTCGTGGGACGGATCGCAGGATGGTTCGTGTGACGGATTGCGGGACTGTTCGTGGGACGGTTCATGGGACTGATCGAGGGGCGTGAAGACGTTCCACTACATCAACCGTGTTTCTTAACGCTTCCTGCTGTGCGATCTACAAGGGTACGTAGATCCAAATCTCCTCTCGTAGATGGACATCACCATGATAGGTCTTCGTGTGTGTAGGAAATTTTTTGTTTCCCATGCAACGCTCCCCAACAAGCATGAGGCAGTTGATCTCGTTCGATTCATCAACGAGTTTCTGGTAGGCATTCTTGGTTCTGGCATTTGCATTATTGGCAGGTACCTCTGGAAGTGGATCCTCTAGAACATGTTCATTTTTATCGTGCTTGAGAACAATTCTCAGATTTCTATACCAGATGGTAAAGTTTGTTCCATTCAGTTTATTCTTTTCCAGAATTGATTTCAATGCAAAGTTTTGAGCAGGTGATGCCATTGATCTACAACAAAAAATATGCAATCACTAAGCAATGTGTTTATGTAGAGTAATTCAAGCCTTAAATATAAATACTCCCGCTAAAGTCGGCATCCCTCCGCAAACTCTCAGTGATTCAGGATCCGTCTAGCGCGAGCGACTAGTGAGCTTTAGCATCATTGCTAGACAACTTGCCTATTCGGTAAGCAACTTCTTGCTAATCGTATCTCTATACGACTCCTGTCGGTTGGGTAGGTATCTTATACCCTGGCTCCCGACCTTCTTTGCCACAAGGCCCAAAACCGTTTTGATAGCCTTGTCAAGTTAACCTGATGCAGTGCATGTCCGTGTCTGACACGAACCCTCCAGTTCAAGGACATCTAGCAGCACCTCAGTTTTATGAGCCCACTACGAGACATACTTGACGTGCGAAGGTGCAACATCCAGAATGGAAAAGTGCTTGATATTAACGAGGGATCTTTCTACCATACTTACATGTATAGAAATAAGAAGCAATATCAATCACATATAAACATAAATATGTGAAATAGTATGGCTCCTTCATGGACATCCTTCCATGGCTGGCTCCAACTCCGATGACCAGGGCGGTACTCCATCTTGTCCGTCACCCCGGGACGCCAAAACCCTGAACTTGATCTCTGTTCTCCAACTACTACAACTAGTAATGAATTTACACACGATCACAAGTCGACGCGCAGGTCGTTATACAATACAATGACAGCTCTTTGGCTCCTGCCGGCTGACAATCATGACACGCAGGTTATGTTAAATTACACACATGCATCACATACATATGACCCATACTATTCACATAAAACCTGCAAAACAAACTCATCCATAGAATCGCATTCTACCAGTTTGTGTGATCGTGTACAAGATACAAGGCGCTACGCACACGGCGGTCCAGCAAGGCCATCCTCGTGAGGCCCCCTTGTGAGGCCCCTTTGTGATCCCCATGGTGAGGGCCACCTCGTGAGGCCACCTCATGAGGCCACCTCATGAGCGGAAATCACAGATCACATCTGTACTCCGATCACGTCAAATTTTCTTATCTGACCGATCTTATCGATCATCGCGAACCAAATTCGGTTTTACGTTTCACCGTTAACCCCGATGGCGGATAACCAACCGGTGGGGGTAGGTTGTGTCACGACCTCATCGATTCTGATTGACAGAAAACATGGGCCCAATCGATCCCTATGTGCAGTTGATCTCATCAACCGTGCATATAGCCGAACTTATGAACGACGATGAATCTCATCCGCCGCCTCCACATATCTAATATGCATCTGATCTGAATCTAAAACCACTAGCAGAGGCTCTGATACCACTGTTGGATCTACCGTAGGTGCATCGCATGCGAATTAAAATTCCTACATGCAGAACATACAAGAACATGCTATGGACATGGATCACAGATCGTTACCACTAGACGCACAGTGTTGTGCAGCGGAAGTAGAGTTGGGGCAGCGCGTCCGCGTGGTTCGTCTCCTCCTTGTCCGTTATCCCTCGAGCAGCCGGTCCGATCTCCCTCGTGAGGCCGGTCGCCGGATCCCGCGTACAGGCTCGCCGGAGCGGCGCAAGTGCACTGCCTCTAATGGTATCCGCACGTGCAGGAGGAACACACCGTGCAGCAGACTGCTAGGTCCGTTCACACATTCGGCGATGGGTGGAGGTGGCTATTGACAACTCATGCGGAACCATAATGACGGTACCAAAGCGATCATTCGAATAGGTCTGCCGCACCTCCAATATATATAGGCGTCCGACGTGGGCTCAACTCTTGGGCCTCACGCGGACCCATAACCCACGTGTTCCTTCCCTTAAGCGCACGACCCTTTAGGTTCTCGTTCCCTTGGTCGCGAGTCAGATCACGTCCAAGTCGGCTAGTGGGTAGCGGTCTCTAGCTAGACGTGCCGACTCCAAGCGTCCGATGAAGCTGGTTAGGTAAAAATGTACCTCATACTTATGTTCCCTTTGCCACACGATATACGTTGTCGTGCTCAAGGCGACGTGGTCATCCTTGTTGCCGCACGACCTCTTTATCATTCCGGTGAATCTGACCAACATTCGGATCATCTCATAATCCTCGTCGCATAGCCATTCTTATCCAGGTTGAATCACCCGAGGGGCCCAGAGTATATCTCTCCTGATCGGAGGGGTAAATCCCATCTTGATCGACCATGTCACGCAGCATGGGTCTGGACAAACCCGAAACCTACCTTTGTAACTACCCAGTCAGGGAGTAGTGTTTGGTCGGCCCAAATCAAGTCTGTCACATCCCGAGTACATGCA
Source organism: Hordeum vulgare subsp. vulgare (assembly GCF_904849725.1). NCBI lineage: Eukaryota > Viridiplantae > Streptophyta > Magnoliopsida > Poales > Poaceae > Hordeum > Hordeum vulgare. The sequence goes on from NC_058518.1 coordinate 310,846,360, forward strand.
ACAACTCAGGTCTTAGGACATAGAAAGTATGTTGTACTAGAGACTCACAAATGACCTATCGATGCGTCTCAAAGTTGTGTCTATCCAACTCAGACCTTATCTTGGCTTGGATTCGACATAGATCTTTCTGTGTCATATTATGCGGCTAGCATCCAATGCTACATGGCCAGTGAGACCGGACCATCCACCGTGTCAGATGCTAGTCTAACTCATTGCGCATCCACACAACCCTTTCGACTAGGGACTCTTTAGGACAGTCACGTACTTGTTAATTACACATCATTGATAATGTCCAAGGACTATCTTTATTCATAAACACATAGGAAATATCATCATACATGATTGCATCTAGGGCATATCTCCAACACTTATCCCGAACTCCATCACTCGGCCTAGCTTGGTATCTGTCTTGTCTCACGGGAGTGCGACTTCTGGATCCATAAATGGATCTGGTTTGTCCTGCTTTACACTTAATGTTTAGTCGCTGATCATATGGGTCTTCGGGTTGAACCGGTTCCTTTCTCCTGTACCGTCCCCGAGGAGGACGGTCTGGTTGATCGTCTTGTGCGAATCTAGGTGGTTGATACGTCTCCAACGTATCTATAATTTTTGATTGTTCCATGCTATTATATTATCCACTTGGGATGTCTTATATGCATTTATATGCCATTTTATATCATTTTTTGGGACTAACATATTAACTCAGTGCCTACTGTCAGTTTCTATTTTTCCAAGTTTTTGACCTTTTTCAGAAAAGAATATTAAACGGAGTCCAAACGGAATAAAACATGCGGGATGATTTTTTCCATAACAAAAGATACCCAGAAAACTTGAGAACCAAGGCAGGGAGTCTCGTGGGAGGTCACGAGCCCCCTAGGGGCGCCCCAGGGGGGGCCTAGCAGGCTCGTGGGCCCCCCTTGCGTCCTTTGCCCTACCTCTTTCGCCTATAAATTCCCTAAAATCCTGAAACCAACAGGGAGAGCCACGAAAATACTTTTCCGTCGCCTCAAGCTTCTGTCTCCGCATGATCCCATCTGGGGACCGTTCTGGTGCCCTGCCGGAGGGGGATTCGGACACGGAGGGCTTCTTCATCAACACCATTGCCTCTCCGATGATGCGTGAGTAGTTGACCATAGACCTTCGTGTCCATAGCTAGTAGCTAGATGGCTTCACTTATATCTTTTGAGCTAGGGAATTTAGCTCCCATGAGCTTCACTTATATCTTTTGAGCTAGATAATTTTGCTCTAGTGCTTCACTTAAATCTTTTTGGAGCACGGCAATGTCATATTTTGTAGAAATAAAAACTCTCGATCTTCACTTAAATCATTTTGAGAGTGTTATCTCTAAGTAACTTGGTAATTGGCGTCTGCTATGAAATTAGTCCTAAATATGATAGGCATCCAAAGAGGATATAATAAAAACTTTCATATTCAAGTGCATTGATTAGTAAGAGAAGTTTGATTCCTCACAATTAGTTTTGAGATATGGATATGGTAATATTAGATTCATGTTAGTAGGGTGTTGTGAATCTAGAAATACTTATGTTGAGGTTAGTGATTCCCGTAGCATGCATGTATGGTGAACCGCTATGTTAGGAAGTCGGAGCATAATTGATTTATTGATTGTCATCCTTTGTGTGGTGGCCGGGATCGCGCGATGGTTAACACCTACCAACCCTTCCCCTAGGAGTATGCGTTTAGCACTTTCTTTCGATTACTAATAAAACTTTCACAATAAGTATATGAGTTCTTCATGACTAATGTGAGTCCATGGTATAGATGCACTCTCACCTTCCACCATTGCTAGCCTCTCTAGTGCTGCGCAACTTTCGCCGGTGCACAAACCCACCATATACCTTCCTCAAAACAGCCACCATACCTACCTATTATGGCATTTTCACAACCATTCTGAGATATATTATCATGCAACTTCCACCGATCCGTCTCATGACATGTGCCGTCATTTTCATTTTGCCATTACATGATCGTAAGATAGCTAGCTAGATGTTTCAACGTCATACACTAAGCTAGATCATTGCACATCCCGGTACACTGCCGGATGCATTTCATATAGAGTCATTATTGTTCTAAGTATTGAGTTGTAGGTAAATAAAAGTGTGATAATCATCATTATTAGACCATTGTCCCATGTGAGGAAATAATAAAAAGGAGGCCAAAGATGCCCACCAATAAAAATGAAATGAAAAAAAGAGGCCAAAGAGCCCAAACAAAAAATGAAGAGAGAAAAAGAGAGAAGGGACAATGCTACTATCTTTTTCCACACTTATGCTTCAAAGTAGCGTCATGTTCTTCATGATAGAGAGTCTCTTGTTTTGTCACTTTAATATACTAGTGGGAATTTTCATTATATAACTTGGCTTGTATATTCCAATGACGGGCTTACTCAAAATTGCCCTAAGTCTTCGTGAGCAAGCAACTTGGGTGCACACCCACTAGTTTTCTTTTTGAGCTTTCATACACTTTTAGCTCTAGTGCATCCGTTGCATGGCAATCCCTACTCATTCACATTGATATCTATTGATGGGCATCTCCATAGCCCATTGATATGCCGAGTCGATGTGACCATGTCCTCCTTTTTGCCTCACGACCTCCACCAGAGTCTATTCCACCTATAGTGCTATATCCATGGCTCACGCTCATGTATTGCGTGAGAGTTGAAAAAGTTTAACAAAGTAAGAGTGCGAAAACAATTACTTGGCCAATACCGGGGTTGTATATGATTTTAATTCGTTGTGGGGGGATAATGGAGCATAGCCAGACTATATGATTTTGTAGGGATAACTTTCTTTGGCCTTGTTATTTCAAAAGTTCATGATTACTTTGCTAGTATGCTTGAAGTATTATTGTTTTCATGTCAATAGTAAACTATTGTTTTGAATCTTATGGATCTGAACATTCATGCCACAATAAAGAAGTTACAAAGAACAAATATGTTAGGTAGCATTCCACATCAAAATTTTGGTCTTTATCACTTCCCTACTCGAGCACGAGCAGGAGTTAAGCTTGGGGATGCTTGATACATCTCCAACGTATCTATAATTTTTGATTGTTCCATGCTATTATATTATCAACTTGGGATGTATTATATGCATTAATATGCCATTTTATATCATTTTTTGGGACTAACCTATTAACTTAGTGCCTAGTGCCAGTTTTTGTTTTTTCCGTGTTTTTGACCTTTTTCAGAAAATAATATTAAACAGAGTCCAAACGGAATAAAACCTGCGGGATGATTTTTTCCATAACAGAAGATACCCAGAAGACTTGAGAACCAAGGCAGGGGGTCTCGTGGGAGGTCATGAGCCCCCTAGGCGCGCCCCAGGGGGGGCACGCCTAGCAAGATAGTGGGCCCCCTTGCCTCCTTTGCCCTACCTCTTTCGCCTATAAATTCCCTAAAATCCCGAAACCAACAGGGAGAGCCACAAAAATACTTTTCCGCCACCGCAAGCTTCTGTCTCCGCGAGATCCCATCTGGGGACTGTTCTGGTGCCCTGCCGGAGGGGGATTCGGACACGAAGGGCTTCTTCATCAACACCATTGCCTCTCCGATGATGCGTGAGTAGTTCACCATAGACCTTCGGGTCCATAGCTAGTAGCTAGATGGCTTCTTCTCTCTCTTGCATCTTCAATACAAAGTTCTCCACGATCTTCATGGATATCTATCCGATGTAACTTTCTTTTGCGGTGTGTTTGTCGAGATCTGATGAATTGTGGATTTATGATCAGATTATCTATGAATATTATTTGAGTCTCCTCTTATTTCTTATATGCATGATTTCATATCCTTGTAATTCTCTCCGAGTTATGGGTTTTGTTTGGCCAACTTGATCTATAATTCTTGCAATGGGAGAAGTGCTTGGTTTTGGGTTCATACCGTGCGGTGTCCTCACCTAGTGACAGAAGGGGTAGCGAGGCACGCATCATGTTGTTGCCATCAAGGGTAAAAAGATGGGGTTTATATCATATTGCATGAATTTATCCCTCTACATCATGTCATCTTTCTTAAGGCGTTACTCTGTTTGTTATGAACTTAATACACTAGATGTATGCTGGATAGCGGTCGATGTGGGGAGTAATAGTAGTAGATGCAGAAAGTATCGGTCTACTTGTCTCGGACATGATGTCTATATGTATGATCATTGCCTTAGATATCGTTATGACTTTGCTCGATTCTATCAATTGCTCGACAGTAATTCGTTCACCCACCGTAATACTTGCTATTATGAGAGAAGCCTCTAGTGAACACTATGCCCCCCGGGTCTATTTTACACATTATATATCCAGATCTACATACAAAAATACCAAAAATACCTTGCTGCACTTTTATTTATATTTACCTTTTATCACTATCATATCTCACCTTGCAAGTAATCGTAAAGGGATCGACAACCCCTTATCGCGTTGGGTGCAAGTTTGTTTGTTTTTGCACAGGTTCATTGGTGCCTCATCTTGATACTCCTACGGGATTGATACATTGGTTCTCAAACTGAGGGAAATACTTATCTCTACTTTGCTGCATCACCCATTCCTCTTCAAGGGAAAAACCAATGTAAGATTAAGAAGTAGCAGGAAGAATTTCTGGCACCGTTGCCGGGGAGTATTCAAGTGAAGCATATCTACCAAGTACCTATTGCAAACTCATCTCTTGCATTTATATTATTTTCCATTTGCCTCTCGTTTTCCTCTCCCCCACTTCTAAAACAAAATTTACAAAAATATTTGCCTTTTTCTTTCGTCGTTTCTTTCGCTTGCTTTCTGTTTGCTTGTGTTGCCATGTGCCTTCTATTTTCTTGCATCTTCGCTTGCTAAAAATCTATTGATATGGATCCTCATCCACTTGCTAGTCTTTTCAAAAGACCAAATTATGATGAACAATTTGCTAGTGAGTTGATTGCACTTGACTATATCTATGGAGTTTTGTTTGAAAATCATGAATCTGAAAATTTTGATGAAGTGTTGAAAGAATAAAATTATAAAGTGGTTCATGATATGATGCTAATGATATGCAAAACCACAAGCTTGGGGATGCTATGCCTGATGAAGATGATATTTTTTGTTTCCCAAGTTTTGGTGATGACCCTTATGCTATAATTGATCATGAAAATAATGCTTTGTGCGATAGTTATATTGTAATATTCCTTCATTATGTTACTGAAAATTACTATGAGAGAGGAACATATGCTTTTACATATTGCAATAATAGCAAGCTTCCTCTCTATGTGTTCAACGTTTTGAAGTTATGCCTGTTTTGCCTTCCTATGCTAGTTAATTCTTGTTCCCATAAATTGTTTGCTCACAAAATTCCTATGCATAGGAAGTATGTTAGACTTTGATGTGATTTTCACATGCTTTATGATGCT